>NC_046295.1:61555411-62849082 GCF_004115265.2 Rhinolophus ferrumequinum | reverse complement strand
AGAGTTGGAACTTTCTCCCTTGATGTAATTACCCATTACCATAACCCAGATGTATTAAAGACCTTTTCAAAAAAAAATGTCAAACACACAGACTTCAAAGGGTAGGATTGTAAAGAAGTGAGGAAAAAAGACTAAACCGTACAGGGGACAGTCAACATCTCTTACACAATGAATTTCCGAAAATATGTCACAAGCACAGCCTGAGGCTTGCTTTAATTGGCACAAACATAAGGGAAATAGAAAATCTGAGTTGGAGAGGCTGTCACACTGAGAAAACTGTTTGCAGCTGCCTGCACATCAGAGAAAAGGTTGAGCAGGGAAAAACTGGACATAAAGGAAACCTATCAAATTCACATTTGCTGGAAAGGCTATAGAAATGTTTTTGTAGTAGGTGGTTATAGCCCTTTATTTTTGGAATTCCTCTTTCAAGTCACCAATGAAAGTGAATTCTGTTATTCATGGTATTGACAGCTAAATTAAAACAGATCAGAAAATCAAGGCCAAGAAAACTATGGTAATATTGGGAAGTTCTCTATGAACTGCCATAACCGAAGTCAAGAAAACACATTTAATTACATTTACTCAAATGCACTTTTCCCTCTAAGCTTTCACATCGCTTTCTGTCATTCAATTGCTCGAACGTTGACTCAAGCAACACATAGCATCAAGGCTTTATTAAATATTAGCTTTCATTTTATTTTGAACTTTGAAGCTTAAGGTTAATTGTTTTCAGATCTAGATTTGGTGGGGGGAGTTAAATTTCTTTTGAATTTGATTAAGTACTACCAGTTGAAAGTAGTTCAGTGAGGTAAAAGAAATGTCAGGTTAATTGAAAGCTCTGCAGTGGACTAAAAGAAAACTCAGAGAGTTTTAAAAGGCAATTAGGCATATTCCATATGGGAGGTAGGGAGGAAAGAGCCTAAACACATTTTACCTTGTTATAGATAGCAAATGTTTCGTGCAAGAATATTCAACAGACGTGCCCTGCTTTCTAAAAGTTAATATACTAATATCTAAAGTTGCAAAGCATCAATTATTTAATTCTAGAAGGAGCCACTGTGTATTGTCTTTAAAAAGGTCAGTTTCCTATGGAAATAGACATTTGATTTGCAATAATCACACATAGAGATTGTCAGGAATATATTTGTTACTTAAAGACCCATGTCAGAGACAAGAGCTATACTTCACTAATTTATTTAGCCACCCCAATAGTAATATTAAAAATAAATAGAATTAAGGATCTCAGAGTCAATGGAGAAGTTAGCTCCAAAAAAATGGTCAAGACTGAAAGAAGAATGAAGTCATACGCACAGCAGGTGAATTTTAAGTATCCCATCAGAATTATTTCCTTAAGTGATTTTTCACCTCTTGATATTGAAAAAAACACGTTCATTATGGTGGCTTATGCAATAAATTCGTATCTCAATGCTTGTTTTGTGTGTAAATGATCTCCTTGATGTCACTGGGCACCCTGACTCACAGTTTTAACCTGAAATATCTTGTGGATAACACTCACATCCGGAGAGGCTGGTCTCAGACAAATTTTGAATCTTCTGGCAATAAGGGGTGTCTCCTAGTCATGGGGACTCTGACTGTGAAGGGGCTCTTACTGTAGCTCCACAGGGTTCTGACTGGTCCCTAAAAGCATTGTAGTACAGAGCTGAGCTCCCAGAAAGATCAGAGCCCACAGCAATGCTACCAGTTAATTGGGGAGAGCTGGAAATCAGAATAAAGTACATTCACACAATGGAATATTGTGCAGCTCTATCTCTATCTCTCTATCTCTATCTCTGTCTCTATCTCTATCTCTGTGTGTGTGTGTGTGTGTGTGTGTGTGTGTAAGTTCATGCGTACTAACATGGAAAGCTCTCCAGAATATGTCATGAAATAAAAGAAAAAAACAAAAAACAGTAAAGAAGTGCAAAATATTGTATGTAGTATCATACCTTTCATATAAAAAAGGGAGGGGAATAAGAATATATTTTTGAACTTGTCATATTTGCATACAGAAACACACTGATTAAAAAAATCAACTAAAAGTGGTTATCTTTTCCTTTTGGGGGCTGCAGAGAAGGGGAATAGGGGATTGTGGGGACAGAGCCCCAGGGAGCAGTTTCCAGGCTCTCGGCCTCACGTGAGGGGCTGCTGACTCGGGTAGTAGATGGCGATTGGTTGTGACTAGTTGGCCGTCAGCTGTAGCCAGTTAGACAATTGGCCCCTGATATAGCTGCCATAGCTGTGCTGGTTGGTGAAGTCGAGGAGAGTCAGTCGGTTGGCAGAAAGCGGACAGCAGGTTGCGCGTCGTGTGAATCCAGCCTCCAGTGAGACTATAGCAGTGTGACTCCCCTACCTATGGCTCCATGGGTGTTCCTTTTTGGCCTAGCCATATCCTGAATTCTTATGTGGGGAGTGGGACCAGAGGCCCCCCAGGCCGCCCTGCACAACAAATGGCGCAGCGAACAGGGTCTCCAGCGTGACAGGGATATGCATTCAAAATAAGATATCTTAATGTGTACCTTCAAATAACACTTTCATTTTGCATCATGTGAACTTATCACATAGTAAAAAAACAATTCATTAAATAAGAAATAAACTAAGCAATGCTTTTCCCATATTGCAGTGTGTGATGATAAATCATTAAAATATTCTAAGTCTGATTTTCCTACTTTGTAAGCTATTTTAAATACTGTTTTATACAGGTCACTTTGAGGGCCACTGAATTCAGGCTCAGGAATCCATTCCCAGAATCAAAATGCCCATTCTCCACTCACTGGCCTCAGCCATCTTAGCAGCCAATCATTTACATGCCTATTCTAATGGACTCTTAGACTGAATCAATTAAGGCAAAAGGACCTCACTGATGCATAGCAATACAGCTGTGAATATCTGCCACTGAGCTTAAAAAATTAACCCCATAGCCCTGGAAGCACATTCTAAATTATATTCTTCATTATTTGGATCTTTTACGTTTTATTTCTATGTTACCACATTAGTTTCTATTTCTGCAAGTCACCCAAAATCATTCGTGGAATACTGGGGTAAGAAAATAAGGATGGAGGGAGCAAAGAGGAAGGGAGAGAAGGAAGGAGGAAGAGAGAGAGAACATAGATGGAGAGAATGATGAGAGAGGATAGATGGCATAGAAAAAGGAAAAGGGAAGGGAGGGTGGAAGAGAAGGAGAGAGGGAAATGGCTTCTATTTTGTATTATATGTTAATAAGAAACAACTCATTAGCCAGGTGTTCAGAATCATGAACACAATGAGTAAAAGGAATAAATTTAGGTTTTCAGGCTAGCAGACAAAAGCCTTTTGATTTTCAATGTGGCTAGCCAGAGAGCACTCATGTCCAGAGAACCCTTTTCCTCAACATCACTGATCATCAGGGAAATGCAAACAAACGCACAATGAGAGGTCACCCCTGTTAACAATGGTTATTATCAAAAAGACAAGAAATAGCAAGTGTTGCCAAAGATGCAAAGAAAAGGGGAACCTAGTGCACTGTTGGTGGGAATGTAAATTGGTGCAGCCACTATGGAAAACAGTATGGAGTTTCCTCAAAAAATTAAAAATAGAATTACCATATGATCCAGCAATTCCATTTCAAGGCATTTATCTGAAGGAAACAAAAACACTAATTCAAGAAGGTATATACACCCGTATGTCCACTGCAGCGTTATTTACAATGGCTGAGACATGGAAACAACCTAAGTGTCCATCAATGTATGAATGGATAAAAAAGGTGTGGTACATATATGCAATGGAATACTACTCAGCCATAAAAAAGAATGACATCTTACCATTTGTGAGAACTTGGATGGACCTAGATGGTATTATGCTAAGTGAAATAAGTCAGGCAAAGACAAATACCACATGATTTCACTTATATGTGGAATCTAAACAACAAAAATGAACACATAACACAAAATTTATAGATACAGAGAACAAACTGATGGTTGCCAGATGAGAGGGGAGGTGGGGGTGAGTGAAATGGTGAAGGAGGTCAAGAGGTACACACTTCCTGGTATAAAATATATAAGGCATGGGGATGTAATGTACAGCATGATGGCTGTAGTTAACATTGCTGAGTGATATATAAGAAAGCTGTTAAGAGAGTAGATTCTAAGAGTTCTCATCACAAGGAGAAAATTTTTTTCTTTTCTTTCTACTATACCTGTATGAGATGATGGATGCTAACTAAACCTACCGTGGCAATCATTTTACAATACATGGAAATCAAACCATTATGCTCTATACCTTGTACCGTGATGTATGTCAATTATTTCTCAATAAAACTGGAAAAATAAAAAAAGAACCCTTTTCTCACCCATTCCTGAATGCTTGAAAGGGATTGAGGGAAATTTAAGTAGATGAGGCCACTTCTGGTGCCCATTTTCCATATCTCGCTACCCCCCACCCCGCTCCGGGAAGAGTGGGCTCCAGTTTTCATGTAGCTTGAAGACTCTGGCTCTTCCTTGTCAAAAAACCAAACCAAATCAAACAAACCAAACCAAAACACTCCCTGTCTGATATCCTTCCTCGTTTCAATTAGATGTTAGGGAGAATCGCTGAGTTATATTTATGTGTTAATGACTTCTATAACCTGCTCAGAGGCATTCCCCGGAGCAAAACTTCTTTACGAAAGCTTTGTGGCCATTGGGGGCCAGGCGGGAGGCTTAGATGTGTGCAGGATCTCACAGTAAATGGCCAGACCACAACCCAAACTCGGGTTTTCTGCCTCCACTTCCCCCTGTTCACAGACTTAATCTTTGATCGTCTTTGAAAGCCACTTAGAATTTAAAGCAGTGAAAGTGCCTGGAACCCAGTACACCAGGTACTTATTGAACGCTCACTGCCCGTGCAGGATGCTGTGGGAGGATGCAAATGGGTGTTATTAGTCACAACAGAACATGCCTCGGAACTGCTGCGATGAACCTGACGAGTTGCGTGAGCACAGGAGGAGAGGAAGGAAAGCAGCTTTGGATGGCAAGGAGCCTGTCTAGGGTCATAGGACCGGGGGTGGAGGCCTCAGGCACGCCACTTAGTTGCTGAGCCTCAGTCTCCAAAAGGAACATGTAGAACCCTTTCTAAATTTTATAAATCCTCTCACTTGATCTTCCAAATCACCTTGAGAAAAAAGAACCCTCCTCAAAAAACATTTGAGCAGCTTTCTAAGGATTAGCCCAGAGGAGACAGATAAGGTTGATAATTACCCATTCTTAACTGAGCAAAGTGAGGCTCAAGGTGATTAGACAACTTTGTCCAAGGACACCAAGAAGAGGTGGACCCATGGCCTAAAGCCTGGTTCTTCCCTTCATATCAGAGGAGCATCCGCTGTTTGCAAAGCTCCTGGACCTCAGAACCAAGAAGAGTAATGGCGGAGAAGCCGACCATAGGTACGGGCACGGGTAAGGGCTTGGAGAACACAGGGAGGGTGGGCCTTGGCTCCACGGGCACAAGAGTCAAGCGCAGGTGTGACGGGCACCTGAGCACGTGTGGGACAGCCTTGTCACTCTTTTAGGAGCACCCTAAGGACACCAGTCTGCCTCCTCTGGCCTTAAAGCAGCCTGTTCCTGGGGGAAGACTACAGTTGTCCAGAACTGCCTGAAATTGAGTAGGAGGGTTTAATTCAAGTAAGGGATGTTTTCAGCACACAGATCTAAACCACATTCTCCAATCAGCTTTACCAAAAAAAAAAAAAAAAAAAAAAAGGGTCATTGTGTCTTATTTTTCAATTGATTCTGAATTTAAACGGGGACTTACGGGGTGTTCTTAATTATGATTCCCAAACCCAACAACATGACAGGAAATTTGCACAGTAAATGTTGTTCCTATTCTACCTCTTTCCTTTTCATTAACCGTTGAGCTGCTTCCCCCCGTTGGTTCTATTTACTGAACACCTGTTGTGTCCAAGCATTGTGCTAGGTATCAAGGAAACAAAGATAATAAAGACAGTGGCCAAAAAGAAGCTTCTGGAAAGACAGGCACAGAGAAATGTAATGAAAGATCACACAGACAACTTGAAACCTGATTTACTACATTTCTACAAAGATAGGGCAGGGGTTGTGGGTTTTGGCTATTGGCATTCGCATCAGAAGAAGAGACAGACAAGTGACGAGTATCCCCCACTGCCACACAAAGTTCCTGAAGCCCCAACGCCCCTCAGAGTCTTCTTCTACCATCATGGCCAGATTCTTGTTAATACCCAGATATCCGGAGCAGAGAGGCACATGGAGAAGATAAAAAGGGAAACAAAGAGTTCTATGACCTCTGCCTCTTGTCTTCAGTGCTGGCATGCACCAGGTCACCACCCAGTCAGAGAAAGGGTGTGCAGTGTGTCCACAGTGACACAGCCACATGTCTCAGGAGGATTTGCAATGATTGCTCCATTTCTTTAAAAAGCCTTGGAAGCCACAGCTTAGGCTAGCAAGGAGTCCCAGGCAGAATGTCAAGAAAATCAAAGGAGATGACATGTAGGGATGGAAAAAGAATCTCTGCTCAAGGACCCACAGAGTGAGCAAACGGCCACAAGGCGGGCTGAAAGTTCTCCATGAGATGACCCTGACCAAAGCCATGGGAGACGAAAGCCTGAGTTGGTAGAGGAAGACAGTTCTTATGTGGCCGTGCAAGGAAGGTGGGGATGGTAACTAGCTAAGCTGTAGATGCTCCTTCCCCGGGAGCTTTACAAACAGCTTTGCGACTGGCTGGCTGACTGGGGACAAGGCTGGATGCCACCTTAAGGCATTCTACTTCACTAACATCAAGCGCAGCCATGGTATTTAAAACATGGTAGATGCTCAAAAGTTGGCCAGCGGGTGAATATATGAGCCGGCCAGAAGTACCCTGGTTTTCTCAAAGCCTTTGTGATACCCCTGCTTTCTAGACTGTGAGCTCCGGGAACGCTGGGGCTGTCCGTGCTTACCTCTCTCCGTCTACCATAGCTGCCAACTCTGCCTGATACCAACAGGGCATGCATCCTTCCATTCACTCACCCACTCACCTGTGGGCTTTTGTCTTCCTGACCAGTATCTCTTCCACTGTTTTCTGGAAAATGCTCCTTCATTCATTCCAACATTATGGCCAGAAAGGGGATCTCACATCCTCTAACAAGCCCATCCCACCTCATCCCGGGTTGGATATAGGTGGACATCCAAAGCCCAAGGGCTCTGGCCCATGAATGGGCAATAATCCAAGCTGGGCCACGCAGAGCTTTTCCCAGAACCCAGGAACCATGTCTTCTTGTCCCTATTTCAAGGTGGTACTAAAAACAGACAGCTTGAGGGTCCATGGCAGCCAGGTCTCCAGCTCTGTGGAGCAGGTCTACTGGCAAGGATGATATTGACACTCAGAAAGAGGCAGAGGCAGGGGATGAAGAACAGAGGCTGGTGGCATTTGGAGCCCTTGTTAGTCATGCCTGTACCCCAGCCACATACCTACCCTTCCTGTGACCAGGCAGAGTGAGTCAGTCAGTAAGTGCCCAATTTTCCCAGTCCACTTCAAATTGGGTTTTGCCACTTGCATCCCTAACACTCCTGACTAATATATGGAATGAATTACTATTTGATCTAATTAACCCCCTGGGGAGACTCAAGAACCACCAGGAAACATGAGATCATTATGCCCTCACGATGACAGTTGGAGCCTGTGTCAATCCAGGGAATTGCATCAAGTTAGAACAGAGGTGGTGGGACGTGAGGCTGCCTAACTCTACAGAAGTACCAGCATGTGGGGACATCCTTTGAGTCCACATGAACAGAAAGCAGTATTAAGAACCTGGGCATTCAAGAAGCTCAGTGCAAGTATCAGAGCAAAGAAAGGCAACTGGAATAAAACGAAAGGTTGAAAGCTCAGCAGTGGGTGATTCTGATTGTGCCAAGAAGGAAGAAGCATTTCCTTACATTACCTCCTCTGCTTGTGTTTCCAGTGCAGCCTAGGAGAGCAAGGCTGGACTATGGCTAAGAGTCAATGCAGTGTAGCACTTGTCAATGTCTGGTTCCTGGACTAGCAGCATCAGCATCCCCCGGGAACTTGTTAGAAATGCAAATTCTTGGCTTTGCCCCAGACCTACTGAATCAGAACCTCTGGGGGTGGGGGCCAGTGATCTGTTTTAAAGAGCCCTCCAGAAGATTCTGATGCATGACAAAGTTTGAGAACCACTGGAAGAGTGTTTTGGCTAAGTGTGTGGCTTTGGCACCAGGTTCCTGGGTTTTGCACAGACCATGGTATAAACAGTACCCACTGGGTATTCCCTGGCTTTGCACTCTGGCTCAGCCACTTGTGCTGTGTAGCCTTGAGCAAGTTACTTAACTTCTTTGAGCCTCAAACATTTCATGTGCAAAACAGAAATAAGGGTAGTTGCCATTCATAGTTGATTTGAGGATTTAACGAGATAATACATAAAGTATTCAGTTCAGTACCCAGCACATAAGGTTAGCACTCAATGTCGGTTATTTGTATTATTTGCTCTTGTTCTGATTCCAAGGCAAGGGCGGGGCCCAGGGAAACCACAGAGGAACTCTCCGGAGGAACCTACTCTTCTAAAACACTCACTACTGCAGCCTGTGTTTATTTTTTCTGCCTAAAAAACTTCTGTTTAACTTCAACACCCTACTCGAGGTCACTTCCTCTGTGATGGCTTCCTGGAACGGAGTCATTCTTCCTTCTGCTGGGCATCCTCCATCAAAGACTTCAGATGGCCTGGATATGAACCCTGGCTCTGCCTCTTCCTAGTTGCTTGATCTTGGGAAAGCTCCTTCACCTTTCTATGCCTCAGTTTCCTCATCTGTAAAATGGGATTGATAATTCTATTTACCTATGAGATTGTTGGGGGATTAAATGAGGCAATATGTGCAAAGGCTTTGAGCATACAGCAGATGCTCAAAACTGTTAGCTCTGTGTCCTCGTGCCTGTCACTCTGCAGGTGCAGGATGGATGAGAGAATGAGGAGGGAATGGATACAGGGCAGGGAGAGGTCTAGGCTGAGGTGAGTGAGGGTTTGCCTTGGGCATAATACGTAAGGGGGCATAATAAACTCAGTTCCAATGAAACTTGGAATTGTTCCAATAAAAAATGGTTTCAATAAAACTTTACTTATAAACACAGGCCAACGGCCTGTGGCCATAACCTGCAATTTTGATTTTTAAAAATACCACATTAAAATATTATGTCTTGATGACCGAGGCCTGGGGCATGGGACATGCTTGTTTAATCTGCTCTCTCCCCCCGGCTGGCCCTGAAAACAGAGGACTCCCAGAAACAGGGAACGCTTCCTTGCTTCACCATGTGTCTCAGAGTGAGCAAGGAAGCCACCGAGCAGAGCTCGCTTTCTGCAGGCTCCCTGCCGTGGCCTGGGGCTGAGTCCGTCAGCTCACAGGGGGCTCCTTTCTAAACTCCAAGACAGAATTTTTAAAGGGAGTATGGATAAACTCCAAGTACAGTGGCATCTATCTGTAGTTTTCTTAAAAAATATCCAGGGTAGGAAGAGCCTTTATATATATTCACATCCTGTTTCCCTGAAAATAAGACCCAGCTGGACCATCAGCTCTAATGCATCTTTTGGAGCAAAAATTAATATAAGACCTGGTCTTGTATTATAGTAAAATAAGACCTGGTCCTGTATTATAGTAAAAGAAGACACATGTACATACATACGTATATATACGTTTGACTTTGTGATCGTTTCCAACATTTTCAAGGATGTGTGTGTCTATAACCAAGCTGAACATAGTCGCTTCTTTCAAAAATATTTCTTCCCTGGAGATCTGATGTGTGGCCAGAAGGTTCTGCCGCGGGACAGGTGTGCTCACATTTGCGACACCTTCCTCATCCCAAAAGGGACAGTCCACGGCTGTGCCAGCTTTTTCCTGGGGTTTCACCTCCTTAAGAGGCAGCCTGTTTTGCAGCACACACAGCATCTTTGTTTGAGGGGTAATTGCTTACTGTGTAACTGGTTGTGCTTACAGAGCTGGGCCCCAGGCCCCTGTGCAGAGGCAGCTGTGATAAGAAGAGGCTTGTTCTTACTATTATAGTCCACTTTGCAAACAACAGCTGGGGATTTCTTTCCTTCTTCTTTTTATTACCGTGCCTTTAAAAATGGAAACCATTTAGGGAAATGAGAGCAGTGTGCTTTGGCAAGTTAGCGACCTGTGTCACCGGGCTGATTCAAAATCAGAACAACTCTGGATTTCCCTTTCTCTCTCAAGCTGACATTGAAGCTTCCAGATCTTTGTTCTTGGTGGCCTGCATGGCTCTGAGTAAGTACAAGGTGGGACAAAGCACCAGGAGAGGCCCAGTAAGGGTTCTGGTTCAGACGTGATCATAGGATCCTGCCATACAACCACTGCCTGGGCAAGGCTTGTTAGCAACAGGCTGGGCACATGCCCAGCTGCTCTGAGTCCCTTTAGAGAGGTGAACAGGAACCTGTCTTTGGCACTCACCCTGCCAGACGCAGCGTTGACAAGAGCTGTGTGCCACAGTCCTTCAGCGCTCAGCTTCTGAGATGTCATCAGAGACGTGCTTGTGCCACGGGCTCTCACTGACCGTGCCCTCATCACCCATGTGAAAGCACATTCCACGCATCCTTACACGCTTCTTGCCTGCCTTTCTCCTCTACCGGGCTCTAGACTCCATGAGGTAGGAATGGTGTCTTGCACATCACCATGTTTCCAGGCCTAGCACAGTGCCACTTGCATAGTAGGTGCTTAATAAAAGTCTACGGAAAGACAATATCTATATGAAAATGAGTCTTCAAGAAGATGCTGCCCATGCCAAAGCTGATTATACACCATTGGAACCAGCTTCCTGTCAGACAGCCCTGTTAATTACTGGCTACATCCTGGACAGCAAGTTAGTTAGTCATACCAAACCCGCATTTTCCACTCTGTGAAATGGGGATAATACCCACCTCATAGCGCTATTGTGAGACCAAAATTGGATACACAGACTGTATCTAATTTTGGCAGATTGTATTATTACTCTCAATTATTTTCTGCCTCCCCTATAAGAGGATTGTACGTTCCCACCCATTGCAAAGGGACCTGGCAGGGCGGCTCTACACAAGGAATCTCTATCCCACTGATGTGAGGCTTGGCCACGTGATCTGCCTTGGCCAATGGAATCCAAGCCACATGTGCCATACTCAAGGATGAACTTTAAGTGCCACTGCTCTGCTCTGCCTTTTTCCCTCTGCCATGAGAACGGTGTGTGCCACATAGGGGCTGCTCCTTCTCCCTGGGTCTTGGAATGAAGACACCCAGAGAAGAGCTGCAACCACCTCATATCCAATATGAAACATGAGTGAGAAAAACCTTGTTGGGCTTGCTTGTTACAGCAGCATAAACTAGAGAGAAAGCTGACTGATACGCAGTGTGTCACAAAGCAGGGGTTTACCGAGCCACTGCGGAATGAAGAAACACATCGCGAGGCTTCTACCAGGTCAACTGCTCCACTGCTTTTGGTTCACTTGGGTGTGACATTCAATCACTAGAATAAATTCAAGGTGGCATTTTGTGGCACCAAAGGGAAGTGGGTTGTTTTTAACGGGATGCAAAGCCGAACCATTCTATTAGGGCACAGCAGTGCCTGTAGCCTGTAAACCTCACCCAGAATTTCATTCACGGATTATTCATTCCAACTAATAGTAGTACATATCAGTCAAGTCTTTTGGCTTATGTTTATCCAGCCATCATTGGAGAGTGGTGTGGTATGCCCCTTCTACATGTCAGCTTGTTTGATCCTCACACCTGTGAGGTACAGTGAGACAGGAAGGACACATGGTACCTGGTGACACTTCTCTCCTCACAACACTGTGCCAGAATTTGCAAAGATTATCATCTTTGTGGCACTCCTTGTAGACTGGCAGTGGGGTCATATGTCCCCGTCAGCGTTCCCTAGCAGGGGAGGTACCGACATTACCCACATTATACAGGAGAGGAAACTGAGGCTTTGAGAAGTGGAAAATATGCCAAAGGTCACCCAGCCCGTCGGCAGCAGAGTCAGGATTGGAAGCCAGATGTGCCTCACTTCAGAGCACTAAGCCCTGTGCCAGACTGTCTCCTATGTTCACATACAAATCGTGGTCCCTTCTGCCTCTGGCTCCTGACTGAGGAACAACCATCCTAAACTGACACCGTCCTTTAGATTAGGGCCAGCGTCCCTCCTATACCATCAGATTGTCCAGAAAAGACCCGAACTAAGAGGTAAGAGAAACGCAGTGTTGGGGAAGCTGGCTTTCATGTCCTCTTCTGATGGACACCTACGTTTGGCCAAAGTGAAACCTGCTGATCTTACACTTGCAGGTAGAAACTCACCCACACCTTCGACCCTGTGAATGCTTATTTATAAGCCAGGCCCTGTGTTAAGCACCAATGCTGTTCAGAGGTGTTCAAGACATGGCCCCTTGTCCTTAAGAAGCTCCACTTTAGTAAAGGGACAGACATGCAAACCATGAACTAGATTACAAGGCCTTTGAAAGGGAGGATAGAGAATGATTAGATGTGGAGGACAGAGCCGAACTCTGGCTGACTACCAAGGACAGCTCCACGGAGTAGGTCGAACTTAAGCCTGGTCGGGTAGAATGAGTAATCTTCCAATCGGCAGGAGCTGAGAAGGGCCTCTTGGAGGAAGAGTATGCTTAGCGCAGGGCAAATGGTCCCGCTGGGGCAGTACAGCATGTGGCAGTTCAGATGAATGCAAACACGGGTTGGAACTCGATTTTGGGTCTAAATCTCTACCCATGATCTGGTTTCACACTGTAAAATTATATCTTGAGTCCAATCTTAAACACCCTGCCCAGGAAGGACTCACATCTAAGAGGCAATTCAAGTCTTTCTGGAATGTGTGGGGCTTTGGAGACAAATGCCTTGAATGGCCCGAGGCTTGGAAAACACAGTACGAACACTAAGTGGGGTATCAGCACAGAAGATAAATATGTGTAGATCACCCCTTCTTGTAAAGAAGAATTAAGAATGGGATAAACACGGCTGTCTGAAGCTCAACATGGGTTAGAAATTGAGTCAATTCCTGGACAGGTTATTTGTTGAGCACCGACTATGTGCCAGGCATGGTTCTAAGCATTTGGGAAACATGGGGGAATGAAACTTCCTGCCCTCTTGAAGCTTCACTTTAAGGAAACTTTTTAATAATAGCAGGCACTTAACTATTTACCAGGCGTGACTCTATGTGAATATCTACTTGTTAATTCATTCAGTCTTTCAAACAACCCTGTGAGATAGTACTATTATGGGCATTGTACAGAGGGATAAACTGAGGCTCAGGGCTGTTAACTCATCCTCGGTCAAGGCAGTGAGTGGCAGAGCTGGACTGCATCGCCAGGCAGTGCGCTCCGGAGGTGGGCTCCACACTCCTACACTGTCTGGTCTCTCTGTACCATAAACAGATGTAAAGGAGGCTGAATTTTTGGTTCCCAGCTCACTGGAGAACGGCCCTCCCTGCTTCCAGCTTCTATGGCAACATCTTAGAGTCTACACTTCACAAAGCTCCGCCTGTTTGGGGTGAGGAGACTCTATCCCCCCTCCCAAGGGCTCTAAGACAGTGCCCCTCAAAAGTGGGTGACCCACCAACCTGTGGCCCTCCACCGTTGGTTACCCCTCTGGGATGAGGGGAGCCTAGAATGGAGAGAAAATGTTTAGAAACTTCTATAGCAATCTGTTGAATCTCATAAAGAATTGGTACCTGGATTCTCTCTGTCCTTTTTTTTTCCATTTCATTTTTCTAATAACTCATTTTCATTGTAGTTTATAAAAGTATTATTCTGGGATGAAATGGAAATTTTAAAAAAAGAAAAGAAAACCTGATCCTTCACACAGATAATTAGAGAAGCATTGTTCTTAGCGAGTTTGAGCTCCCCCGGCTTGGGTGGATTGCATCCCTGAGAGCAGCGAGACCCTAATGGCAACGTCCAGGAAACATCTGTGTGGGCACTTGTATATGTCCCCCTTCTTTCCTTTTCTAGCAGCTGAGTGGGTGGGATTTGTGCTGTCTTGCTTGGGGAGAGGACGGATTGCGACAGAAGCTGCTTTGGGTTGTGGGCCTTCAGGTGTTTTGCAAAAGCCAAAACTCATTAAAGAAATTAAGCTAGGCCTCCTGGTGGGGAGCCTCCAGGAGCTGCAGAGGGGAGAGCTCAGCTAGGCTGCTCCTAGGGTGGAGGGGACGGGAGGAGAGATGTGAGAGAGCAATGTTTTGGTGTATGTAGGAAAGCTGGATGCTGAGCCTAAGGGCTCCCAGCCTCTGCCAAGGTTTTTGTCCCCAAGCACAGTTTAGAAGCCACACAGACCTTAGTCCTGAAGGCAGAGTATGGGCGTCCCAGGACAGGGCAGGGAGGACCTGCCCCAGGTGAGCACAGAGCCCTTGCACAAGTCTGGGTCTGAGACAATCCCAAGAATGACTGAGGTTGAACTGCTGGTCAGGCCAGTTGCACTGAGGACTCTGAGTTGAATATAAAGGGACTTAAAGAAAATGAAGCGGTATTTCTTGCACACAAGTTTGTGAACCAATATTGATATCCAATGATCTTGGGAATGAATGTAGGGGTTGCAGAGAAAGACCCAGCAGGTTAGGATAAAGGGAAGGGCATTTTAGGCAGAACAGGCTCACAGTTCCAGAGGCAAGGACTAGGGTGTAGAGGGTGCCACAGGCTATCCTCTTTGGCCCAGGTGACAGCTGTGGAGCTGCTGAACCTTTTGCTGTCCCTTCTGCCTGGAATAATCTCGGCATGGCGGTTTTTCTTGTTCTTCAGGTGTCAGCTGAAATGTCCCATCTTCACAGAGCCTTTCTGGAAGGGGCGTGTGTGTGTACACCCATGTGTGTGGTGTGTGTACGTGTGTACATGTGTCTATGGTGTGTGTGCATGCGTGTGAACATATGTATGGTGTGTATGGGGCGGGCGAAGGGTTGCAGGGAAGAACTGTCTTGCAGTTTGCAATCCGACAACTGTTCCGTTACTTTCCTGTCACTGTTTTTCTCTTAGCCCCTAATTCCCCACGTGTCCCTCTGTCTGTGTCAAGCTCCACAGTTTTGTAGCCAGGATGGGAATTGGGTCCAGGATCATTCCCTGAAAAGCTGGGGATGCTGTTCTGTGACTGGAGGAAATGCTGAGTCTTGACATGAAGACAGAAGGCCTGCCATACACAGCCTTCCCTACTGGGTATCTGAAAGTGAAGCGCAGCTGCCCAGGTGGCCAAAATCACATCTGCATTCCTGGGCCTTCCCTCCCCAATTCCTTTGCACTGACTTCACACAAAGTTCCCAGGATTCCGGGACTGTGAGCTGGTTATGCTGAAGGCCAGACTCTGAACTGGAGGCTCCTTCAGAAACCTACACTGACTAGCCCACCTAGGGCCTGGTCAAACCTGCCAGGTTGTTTGAAAGGCTGACTTCTGTCTCGGCAAAGTCCTGTTTCCTGATGCTGATCTGGCTAGAAATCCCCAGAGAAAACCATCCCCTCAGAGATTTGGTCACTTTTGCTCTGTTTAGGCTATAAACAGGAATTTCAGAGGGCTGCTTAGAAATGAGAGAGCATTCTAATCAAAATAGCTACTGTTGATTTTCATTTTCTCCTGAAAGTCCAGTCCCAGTTTCCATTTAGTGGAAGTCAGGAGGGAGGTTCCGGGTACATGCAGGACTCCCGCAGCCTCAGGGCCCTGTGGGGACGAAACTGCAACACAGACCAGACCCGAAGGGCCACAGTGGCCTCTGAGCAAACACAAGAATCCTTCTCCCTGGGAGCAGTGCCAAAGACGCCAATCCTGTGAGAAGTTTCCAGAAGTCCAGATCCCAGAGCCTCAGTCCTAACCCCTTTCTAATTCATTCATTCACTCATTCACTCATTCATTCATTCATTCATTCATTCATTTACTCATCCATCCATCCATCCATCCATCCATCCATCCATCCATCCATCCATCCAATAAATAGGTATTGGGTCCCTTTTGTGTGCTAAGAACTGTGGACCTTCACACCAGGACCACTGCAGAGAAAAAGGCCAAGTCCTTGTTTACACAATGCTTATCATCTAGTGGTCGAGACAGATAACCCAGGTACACCACCCTCCTGTCTGCTAGAAAAGAAAACTCCACTGGACCCACCACAACACTTCAAACCCACAAATTTAAACACAATCATGTTAACTTTCCCTGGTACACTCCTTCTCAGCTTTCTGTTCCTGTCAGTTTCCTAAAGCGAGACCCTGTGGTGGTTTCAAGACCTGTCTGCACATTTTTTGACACTAGTCCCTTCAAGACATGGAGTTTTCCTTCCATCCCCCTGTATATGGGCTGGCCTTAGTGAAACACTTCCTTTTTTTTTATTTTGACACTTACATATATCATATTTTGATATCTAAACATACAGTCATTTGACTTAATCACTCAAAAGAGTTATTGGTCTCATGCATATTGTTATATATCAGTAGTGACAATATGCACTCTACAGGATGTGAAATATGTCAACCCCTGCCCTGTATCTCTCATTCAACAACAAACAACTGTCAATTATTGAGTCTCAGGCATTTTGCTGGGCTTGTTCATGTGGATGACCTCATTTTACTTTCAGATCTCCAAAGAAGAAAACCGTTTTACAAGATGTGGAAACTGAGGCTCAATGTAAAATGATATGCATGGGGGTTACTAGACCAGTGCAGCCCTCAGTGACAGTTTCTTTTCATTCAAAAATATTGGCATGTTGGGTCACTGTATTTCTTTTTTCTTTGTTTTGTGCTGAGAACATTTAAGATCTAGTCTCTTAGCAACTTTGAAGTTTATAATACAGGATGATTAACTATAGTCACAATTCTGTGCATTATTAGACCCTGAGTCATGTCGAGCAAATAGAATATGTCGGAAGTGATGCCGTGTGACAGTGGAGGTGAGGCTAGAAGAGATGACACCTCTACCTCGCTCTCTCTTGGGACACTTGTCCTGGAACCCAGCCACTGGGCTGTGAAGAGCCCCTTGTCACATGGAGAGGCCACGGGGAGAGGTTCTGGCTGACAGCCCCAGCTGAGGTCCCAGCGGACAGCAGCATGAGCTACCAGACACGAGGTGACTCAGGCCCTAGCTACTCTCTGAGGCCACTTCGTGAGAGCTCCTGGGCAAGAAATGCCCAGGTGAACCATGAGAGACAATAGTTACAATAACAACAACAATAATAATAGAGCCCTGTTTTGTTTTAAGCTACTAGGTTTGGGTGACTTGTGCAACAATGGATAACCAGAACAGTACCCTGCCCTGGGAAGATTGGTGGACTCCATTCCTCCACAGACTTGCTAACCACGGAGTGAGTAGCAGCGCTGTTCTGCAATATCTTTTTTAAAATGTACATTATTTTAATGCAATGCTTAACGAAATTCAAATATAAAAAATAATGTAAAGGTACAAACTTCCAGTTACAGATGTCATGGGGATGTAATGTACAGTGTGGTGACTATAGTTAACAATATATATTGTATATCTGAAAGTTGCTAAGAGAGTCAATCTTTAAAGTTTTCATCACAAGAAAAAAATCTGTAACTATGTGTGTTGATGGATAGTAGCTAGACTTATTGTAGAGATCATTTTACTATATATACAAATACCAAATCAATGTTACACACCTGAAACTAGTATAACATTTCATGTCAATCATACCTCAATAAAATAACAAAATTATATATATATATATATATAAATATATATATATATATAAAGAAGTCTGACCATACCAAGCGTCAGAGGATATATATAAAGTATATTCTTTATATATAAAGAAGTATATATAAAGAAGTCTTTATATATACATATAAAGAATTCTCACCATACCAAGAGTCAGAGGATAAAAAAAAAAGAAGAATGTAGCAGACCTTAACCCTAACATACCTACCACCCAGATTTAATAGATAAAAACAGGAAGAACAGATTTTATGCTGAACACTATTTTAATTACTTTACAGATATTAATTCATTTAACCTTCATTATAGCCTGGTGTGAGAGGTGCTACTGTATCATCCACCCCTATGTTACAATGAGGAAATTGAGGACAGAACGATGAGGTAATTTACTCACTGTCACACAATTCATAAGCAACAGAGCTGGTATCTGAATATAGGGGCCTGGATCCCCAGGGCTAAGCGATTCTTTTTCTAGACACGCGACATTCTGCCTCCTCTTCCCGTCCTCACCCTTCCTGTGTCTTAAGTCTATCAAGTCCCCTGTGAAATTAGCCTCCAATTCATGCCCTCCTTTATTTTACATAGCCACCACCCTAGTTTATCTGGGTCTCCTAGAGCAGCACCCACGCTGGCCTTTAGCCTCTGGCAACACACCACACCAATCCATTTCACACAGTGCCCCAGATGAAGCTTTCTGCAAACACTGCTCCTACCACCCTCCCTGCCCAAACCTCTCCATTGCCTTTTTGCTCTGCTTGGCATCTAACTAGGTCCACGTGGACTCCAAGGCCCTTGAAACCTGGTCTCACCTCTGGTCTCCAATAGAAAACAAAATAGAACACAACACCATCACCTGGCCTCCATCACAATACATCACAGCTTTTCCGTTTACTTACACATCTCCTCCTGCCTGGGTTTGCCTCCTTCCTCGCCTGGTCTCCTCATCCTACAAACCCCACCTCCTTGGCAAATTCTCCCTTGACTGCTTGTAAAGTAAGAACTCCCACACCTGAACTCAATTAATGCTTAGTAGCATCTTCGTGTCTTCTTTTAACTCTCTCTCTCTCTCTCTCTCTCTCTCTCTCTCTCTCTCTCTCTCTCGCTCTCTCTCTCTCTCTCTCTTTCTCATGGCCAGGTACTGAATGAGGCATTTATTTATATTGTGCTACAATATACGTAACATAAAATTTACCATTTTAATAATTTTTAAGTACACAGTGCAGTGACATTAAGTACGTTCACAATGTCATGCAACCATCACCACCATTACCCATTTCCAGAACTTTTTCATCATCCCAAACTGAAACTGCATCCATTAAACACTAACCCCTCAGTCTTCCCTTCCCTCCAGCTCCTGGTAATCTCTATTCTAGTTTCTGTCTCTTTGAATTTGACTAGTCTAGTTACCTCACATAAGCGGAATCAAGCAACATTTACTCTTCTCTTTCTGGCTTGTTTAACTTAGCTTGTTTTCAAGGTTCATCACATTGTAGCATGAATCAGAATTTCCTTCCTTTTTAAGGTGGAATAATATTCCGTTGTGTAGATAGACTACACTTTGTTTATTCATTTATCTGTTGCTGGACACTTGAGTTGTTTTCACCTTTCGGCTATTGTGAATAATGCTACTATGGACATTGGTGTACAAATATCTGAGTCCCTGCTTTCAAATTTTTTTTTTTTTTGGCGCACAAAGCATTTAAAATGTTGTTTTCAAAACATATCGGTCGGGATTGTTTGTTCCACTTCATAGATGAAGAAAGTGAGGGCTCAGAGAAGGTAAGTCATTTGTCCAAGGCCACATGTCTAGGGTTTTAAATATTGTTTCCCCAAGGATTCTAGTTTTATAAATAAATTTTTTCTAGAACACAGGAGGATCTAACTTAGTAAGGATTCCATAATTCAGCATTCTACGTGTAGTCTCCATTAATGCTGGTGGTCATGATAATGGCCAGAAAAAGATGAAGAAATGACATCCTGTGTCCAAGTGAACTGAGAAACACTTTTTTTCCCCAGCATAAATCTGGATTTGAAGTCTCTTAATGAGTTAATTTGGCCCTGAATACACCCTTGCCGTGAAGAACTGAATCTGCAGCACCTGGTGGGAACCTCTGTGACCTGAGAGTTATTTGTCATTGTCAGGAGGACTTTTTGATTTAGGATTAAGGAATAGAGATAGCTGGCCAGTTTGCTTCCAGAACAAAGTTGTGCTCAGGTACAAAGCCCCTAGTTCTGAGCCGCTCAGATACAGTAAGAACCGAATATGAGGGGGGCTGATGTAGGTGATAGATAGGGACCAACCTTCCCAGTGTGACCAGAATGGAGGAGTTTCCTGGGATGCGACCTTCCAGAACTAAAGCCAAGGAAGTCCCAAGCAAACTGGGATAAATTGGCTCCCCTAACCAAAAGGTCATTGCAGAAGGGAAGAAACAGTCTTGTGTCTATCCTTTCCTTTCTTGTTCCCACTGGTTCAGACCTATGGCCTCCTAGCTGGAACCTCGCAGAAGCCCCCTCCCTGGTCTTCTTGCCTCATTCTCTGTCTAAAGTAGTCCATTTGGCACACTGCTGCCCAAAGGGAAATTTTCAACCTTCTTCCCCACCCAATGCTCACAGCAAGTGCTACAAATACCCATGCCTCTAAGGACCAGGCAGGTCATGTCAGTGAGGGGTACATCCCTGGTATAAGGCAGTGGGAACTGGTGGGGACAGCAGCTAGGCCCAGGCAAACATCTGTGGGTTTGGAACAAGTACACAAATGGAGGCTCATGTATACTATGTCTTAAAATTTAAAAGTTGGAAATCAAGCCCAAAATTGTTAAATAAACTGTGTTCTAAGTTGGGAAACAGACTTCATAGGGACTCAGAAGGCCAAGTTCAAATTGTGTTCTTGGATTCGTAGGAGTCCCATGTTGATATCTGGTGATGCAGAGGGCAGTCCTCTGGCCTGTTACCCACGTCCCTTCTCTTCTTGCTCCTGGCTCTGTCTGCACCTCCTGGGGCCTTACAGTCCATGGGGGCCACTCTAGCCTGCACTTCGGAGTTCTATCTACACATACGTCACCCCAATGCAATCTACTTCCCCTTGACACACCCCTCCATGTGGCTCACTCTTGGGAAGACAGACGTAGGGAAGAGGCCCATTAAGTCCTGGAAGTGAGTTAGGACCACTGAGGCAGAGAGTTCTGAGTTCTGGCATCTGAAGCACAGCCTGGCGCAGAATTGGGGTTCGGGCTCTGAAAGGGCAAGTCCCCTTGGCCCAGAGACTCCTCACCCCGTGAAAAAGCGTGTGACCAGAGCAAGGCTTTATTAAAGTCTAGGGCCCAGGACAGGGGCTCCTCTTGCTCGGGCTTATGATGGGGCTGACCAGGCCCACAGAAAGCAGATGTCCCCTCTAAAGGAGGCAGCAGAACTCGATTCCAGCCAAGTCCTGCCTCCTGGCATTGCGGGTCCAGTGTAGCTAGATATTTTGCTTTTTTCAAGAGCAGATACTATTGTGAAATTTGTTGGTTATAAATTCAAATTAAAACCAAACCAAACCAGATATCCTCTTGAATAAATCCAGTAAAGGCCAAACCTAATACATTTTCAGATCTGGCCTTGAACTTTCAGTTTGCAGCTTCTTCCTGAGGAGCACCCTTTCTCTCTACCTCCTGGCCGCAAGACACGGCTGCCACATCATGTCCTTAGTCCCTTCAATTTCCTCCTTCTACAAATTTGATGACCAGACAGCCTGAGCTTCCGACCTCAAGCCCCGTGATCAATGAGTTCCTACTGCCTGGAATGTCCTCTCCGGTCTCACTCTTGCTTACTGACAGCCATACTCATTCTTCAAGAGCAAGTGCAAACCCAACTCCTTCAAGACGCCTGGCCGACGACTCCTGAAATTCTGGACCTACAGTCGGGAGAACAGAGTATGAATCCTAGCTCTATAATTTTACACAAGTCACAAGTGCTCTGAGCCTCATATGTAAAAGGAGGTGATATTTTCATCGACCTCGAAGAGCTACTTCTTGTGAAAGTTAAGTAAGATAATATATGTTAAAATATTTAGCACAGTTCAAGGCGTTCAGTCAGTGCTCAGGACATGTTAGTAGAATAGGAAAGTGAATCTGAGTATCTGACTAATGCTTTAACCTGCAAAGTTTTGTTTTTTTTTTTTTTTGGTAAAGTATCAGACAATAAATATTTTAGGCTTTGTGGACCCTACGATTCCTTTCCTGACTATTCAATAAAGCACCCATTGACAATAAGTAAATGAATGGCCATAACTCCATAAAACTTTATGTTCCGATAAAACTTTATTTACAAAAATAGGCAGAGGGCTGGATTTGCCCCAAGGGTGACAGTTATTAAGCTCTGCTTTACACTATTCTTAGGGTGCTCTCTGGCTCTCAAAGCTGCTGTTACTACTCCTAATAAATAGTTAAGGCTTTAACTCTACCCATATTTACCAGTGTCCAAAATATTTCACAAAAGATTTACCCCTTGTTACCACTTTATACATGAAGAAACTCAGGCACAAAGAAGTAGCAGTTGGATCGAGAATGAGAACTCTAAGCCACTGTGCAGCATGGGTTCAGGCCTTGGGCAGCACCTGCACAGTCTTGTGTGTGTTTCTTGGTTGTTGGATGAATGTGCATTTGCAAAGAACTTTAAGCCACCCTCCTCCCTCCCGTGCATTTGTGCTAATTATAACTGTGCACACACACAACAGTGAATCTCCTCGATCGACAACTGTGGGCAGCAAGCAAATGGCAGAGGCCAGGGACCACTGTTCTTTCTTGAGTCTCTCTGGCTAGTAAGTTCCGGGTTTGATGGAGTTCTGCTTTCTTGCTCTAACTCTTCCTTTTTACTGCATGGCCATAGGACTATGAAACCGATTATAAAACGGCAAAGAAAAAAAATGAAATGCTTTGATGTGACGTCTGACTGTCCTAAGATGCTCTGTCTGATCCTTCATAATGGTCTACTTAGGTAAAGAGCTTTTGCTGTGCCTTGAACACTCCTCTACATCACAGGAACTGCCAAAGGCTCAAGAAAAGGAAAGACTGGTCTCAGGTGTGGGGATGGCTGACAAAGCAGAGATGCCGATCCGCATACTGGAGATAGCACGACCATAAGCTCTGTCATCCAAACTGGAACACCACTGCGAGTTAGGCTGGGGAAACGTGCCAACTGGGACATAGGGTCAAACCGGTAAAAGGCACCTTTCTATGCGGTTATTGGTGAGCCTTTCATGCTTGGGCAATACTGCTCTGCCTTAGAAAGAAGAACAACTGGACCTGCCCTTTCCATTTTCGTCCATGATCCCAGCTACAACACTATGAAACATTCATCCTATACCACGTGTTTAGGATTACGCTGGATTTAACTGGCGAAAAATCAGAGAAGAACAGGCCTGGTCCCAGGGAATAGGTCTTGGTTACTGGTTCCAAGGAGTTAAAGTCGATAATCCTTAGAGTTAAAACTGGCTCTTGCCACTTGACATACTACAGCAAATTTAATATGAGTGTAATACTCTGTCTATAATGTCAGTTTTTCTCACTCAGGAGAGAGTAGGACATGAAGACATCAGGCATTAGCCCCTAATGAGGCCAGTCTATTTATATATTTTAAAGGGGGGAGGGAAAAGGAGAGGAGGGGAGTGATGTCCCCGAGTGGTTTTTTTTTTCCCATTAAGTTCTGCTTATTCTCTAGAGCTGAGCCAGTTTTACAGCTTGCACTGACTAAATTCCTGACTCTTCAAGAGTTAACGAAGAAATTTGAGTAGGAGTCAGCTTGCTAGAGCTCAGAAGACATACTGAAGCTGAAGGCAGGAGTGCTTTACAGCGGAGCTAGCCGTTGGACCCATCAGCCTGGATGCTTGTCTGTCACATCACTTCCTCCGCTATCTGGAAAGTCACATCTGATCATGTAATTTACTTTGTTCAAGTAAAGCCGAAAGAGCCCAATTAGATCTGGCCTCCATCAGTGAAAAACTGCTTATGCCAGAGACAGCTGTAGCTGGAACAGATGTTACTTTTATTTGTTTAAATGATGGAGATCTTTACTGGAACGTTTGCTGCTGATGTATTCAATTCATTCCTTATAAAAGGAGCAGAGTGACAGGCACCTGGTGTATCAG
The DNA here is from genome assembly GCF_004115265.2 of Rhinolophus ferrumequinum. Lineage (NCBI taxonomy): Eukaryota > Metazoa > Chordata > Mammalia > Chiroptera > Rhinolophidae > Rhinolophus > Rhinolophus ferrumequinum. Next base: position 62,825,298 of record NC_046295.1, on the reverse strand, counting down.
AAGCAATTTGAAGTCCCCCCGACCTGGGTTTGAATCCCAGCTCGGTATTTCTGCTCTTACTTCCTGTCGCTTTGAGCAAGTCATTTTGTATATCTCATCGTAACCTTGAAAATGGAGAATTGGGATTTTTTAAGGGAATACATGAGGCAGGGCAGTATTTACCAAATTTTGGGGGTAAAAGAGCATGACATTAAACAACACTGAAACACATGGCGAGAAAGTTATGAACATTTTGATTCTTTCACTCCATCTGATTATATTAAAGAGATGGAGGTATATTTTTTGACATCTCTAATCCTGCTATTCTCTCCTTTAACAATGAGAGAGCTGGTCAAAGGTAATTGTACGTACTCTTAGCCAACTGTATGCAGCTGGAAATTAATAATAAGGTTGATTTATACTTATTTTGACAGTTACTTTTATGGTGTGTGCTACCTATTTAAACTAGGTCTACAGAATTATTTGTTAAGTCTATTTAAGTCAAAAAAGTGGCTAAAATATTAAATAATGGTCCACAGGTGGTATACACACTGGACAAAACTAATTAAAGTTGATACCCAAAAGTCAAAGTTTAGGAAAAACTGAGTTAAGTTATGTGACAGACTCTCACACTGAGTCTCTCAGTATAGTTAAGATGTCGTCAGAGTTCAAGGAAAGAAGAAATGACTGAACCAGGCAGTGTACTCTGTTTTGAAATAAGCTCTTTAAGAAACGAAATTTAAGACGGTGTATTCTGATCGTATGAACAATTCACACTGACTGAAGAATTTATCTCACCTTCAGGCTGTCCTTGGCTGACCTAAGAACCCTGGCTGGAAAAGGGTAGTTCCACTGGTCATGTTTCAATACTCAGTAACTTGTAAATGAAAAAACAGTTGGGAAACGTAATTATCATCTTAAATTTGACTAGCCATTAGTTATAATTAAAGAGAGAGAGAGAGAGAGAGAGAGAGAGAGAGAGAGAGAGAGAGAGAGAGAACACTAGAGACACTAGATCACATTGGTTTTAGATAACAAGCCAAGAGAAGAAAGATTCCTATTTCATCAGTTCTTTGAATTGTCCTACTTCCTGCTGATTATTATTCTTAGTAAGATAAGGAAATGGACGTTAGAGAATATTACTATTTTGTGACCACATCTCAGGAGAAAGGTAAAAGACTAAGGATTTGGAGGGAAAAATCACATTTAAATTTAAGTATATATGGGATTTGCCTCTTGTTATTTTTCCTAAGAAGAAATATGAAACCCTCAGAACTATTCAATTGTTGACTACAAAGTTTTTATTTATTTTTCCAGGAATGAAACATTTCACCATGAAGCACTAGATATCACAAAGTTCTGAAAACGTTACATTGTTCATTTCACCTGAGAAACAGAGTAGAATAATCTCTACACTATAAATTGTCATAGGAAAAGGATTTGTGTTTTTCCTCTTGAGCTGGAAATGAGCTCACCATTGTCACAGAATTGTCACAGAATGTCACAGAACCTGTGACATTCTATCATTATACAAGTCCTGTGGGTTCTTCTGTTAAAAAGCAAAAGTACCAGGTGATGATATCGGCTTTCTGCTTACAGCCTGTTTAAAATTTGAAATGCTTCTATCAGATTCAAATCCAAACACAGCACAAAGCTTCATTCTTCCAAAGGAATTCAGGAGACTTCATCTCTAGTTCTGGTTCTGCTATCATCTTGTTATGGGTAAGAGTCATCTCTACCTTGGACTCATTTGACCCAGCCATAAAATGAGTGGATTATAGTAGATTAAGGGTAACACACTCAAATGCCAACAGGGGCCAGGCAGGTGATATAAACAAAGGAAGCTGGCCAGGAGTAAGATAACAGGAAGTGGTGGTGGCGACGGTGAATAAGAGAACATGGTTCCTCTACAGGGGGCAGCCACCATCAACTCCAGGTACTTGTTAGCCAGGAAAACAGGCCCTCTATTGACAAAACCTCTAAAATGTCAAGAGAAGCTGGAAATCCATCCTTTGAGAATTCTCTTAATTTATTATTACTGACAATAAATTTAAAATGATTTTACAAACACTATGCAGGCAAAGCTAACGTAACTGTAGGCCAGATTCATCCTGTAGATAACTATTTTGTGATTTATACATTAGATGATCTCTTGAGATCTTATAGCCTTATAGCAAATATTTGCTTTTGTGTGTTGTCCATAAAGTGGAAGATTTGACACTGTTTGAGAAAAACAGGAGAGGAGCTGGGCTGTTGGAGAGACAGTATGCTCTGTTGGTGGCTGCAGAGGGTGACATAACCTAGATCAAAAGGCACTTGCACAATGCCACCGGGCACTGTTCCAATTAGCTATTGTAACATAGGCAAAATAGTCACAATAATAATAAAAATAATAATAATAATACCATCACAGCAATGACGCCACCTGTGCTTATTCAGAGATGAACCAACCACTCCCAGACTTTCCAGGTTGTTTTGGGCAATTTTGTTCATCCCTTTTATGAATGGGGAAGGAAAAACTGTCAAGCAGAACAACAGGATGCCTCATAAACCAATAAGACAACAATGGGTGTTTCACCCTCTGCTTCTCCTTAAGAAGTGCTGCAGAGACACCTCCCATCCTCCAGAGGGCGGTGTTATTATAGAGCATTTGCTCAAGTGTGTAAAGGTACAAATGAGAACTGGTGACATTTTGTCTTTTTTGTTTGTTTGTTTGTTTTTGCAAATCTTTTTGCAAAAGTTTTTGCAAATCTTTTTGGCCCCATTAGCCAAATCTTTTTGTATCCAGTTTTAGTTGCATCCCCACATCATGTTCATGACACAGAGCCTTCTGTGTGGAAGGAAGTAAAGAGAGCGGAGCTCAAAACTTGTCTTCCCACCCCCAATTTTTAGCTCTGCTACATGGGGCAAGCTACTAACTATTTCTGTAACTCAGTTTCCTCATGTATAAAGGAGGATAATAGCAATGTCTACCTCATAAGGTCGATGTAAAGCAATGTCTACTTAAAAGGTCGATGTAAATTTCCCCCTACCTACCCAGGGGAAATTCCTACTTCTATGTTGATAGCACTGAACTATGTTTCCTTCCAAAGTTCTTATTTTCTCATCTAAATTCCTCCTGCTATGGATAGAATTTATCTGGTAATCTTTTGCCCTCCATGATGGGAAATAAAACCTGGAACAGAATTATTAGGTTGAACTATATGGAACTGTCAATATTCAACATTATTGACCTACAAATGGCAATTTTATATGGTTTAATATAATCAAAAGCAGTCAGTCACCATCCCAAGGAAGTAAAAAGCAGCTTCCCTATAAACTGGTTCTGAAACACACCTGAACACTCTACAATCTTTACATTTAGGAAAGGTGAGACCTTTGGTACAGGGACCAACGCTTTCTCATCACAAGTACACTAACATTTGTTATCTACTTCCAGCTTACGAAGTGCTTTGTGTACATATAATTTCCTTCAACTCCACAACAACACAGGGATGAAGATAAGCACACAGCTTTTCATAAGCTACTAACTGTGTCACTGTTGGTATGCCCTAGAGTTATGGGATGTGTAACGTGCTCTCATGGTTCCAGCCTATATGTCCACACAATAAAGAATATTTCAATTAACGAAGAGAATAATTAATGAAAGCCCGGTGTATCTACACTCACTCTGTAGGACGTATCAGACAAAATCTAGCTCCACAAACAGTTGGACCACATGCATAGAAGCCTAGGGACCATCCAGTTCTATTATCACCAGCACTTCTGACAAGGACAAGATGTCCTTGTACTTCCTCAGCTTTCTACTAGTTGAAAGTCTCATTCATTTCAGCCGGCAGTTTGACCAGTCTATAAAACACCATTCAAGTTTCAATCTTTAAAGTTACCTTCCATGCATAAAGACATCAAAAGAAAAATATCCACCATGGAACCCAAACAGATAAGAATTCCCCAAATGATTTCATTTACTTCATATCCTCAAAGAAAACAACTTTCTGTGACATTTTTACAGGTGGGATCACATCTGCCTTCTGTTCATTCTTTCATGCAATAACTTTTAAACTTTTTATTGAAGACCTACTATGTGCCAGGCTCTGTTGGAGGCCAGAGGTCAGCAAACTACAAGCTGGAAGCCCAAACCCGGCCCAAAGGCCATTTTAGTAAATAAAGTTTATTGGAACATAGCCACGGTCATTCATTGATGTATAATGTATGGCTGCTTTCTAGCAGAGCTGAGTAGTTATGACAGAAAACATCTGGTCAACAAAGCCCCAAATATGTACTACCTGGCCATTTATAGAAAAAGTTTGCTGACCCTATTCTAGGTAAAGAGGATACAATGATAAAAAAGAATAATGATGTCCCCATGTGTCTTCAGATGCTCCTATTTAGAAGACTGCATTGGATGAACGCTTACCACATAACCTAAAAGGCAGCCTGAGTTTGACCTAGGGGAACAGTCAATGCCGCTGCTGGGGGCTTACAAGGACGACAGGTGCGGAGAAAGATGTGCAAGAGCAGGTGAGAGAGAAGAACTGTTGGGAGATTGGATTAGTTAGTATGGAAACCAGCTGGAACAGGCAGGCCGCAGGGATTCCCACGGAGGGACACCCAAATCCACGGATGGGCCGGGTAACACATGTATCAGAATCACTTAGAGACATTAATAAAAATGCAGGTTACTAGGCCCTGACCCAGGAATCTGAATCTGAGTTCCAGAGGTGTGACTGAGCTTCCACATCCAGGTGATTCTGAAGCATACTCAAGTTTGACTAGTGTTTAGATTTAGTGAGCGGTCGAAGGCGCTCCCAACATGGCCTGGCCTGATGTCCACTCGTGGCAGGTGAGAAGGGAAAGAATCGGGGCACAGACACACCGAGGTAGATGCAGTGAAAAGGCAGTTTATTGTCTATTAATACTGTACAGAGGAACAGAGAGAAGCTACAAGTACAGCATCAGCTGTCGCTGGCAGTGTTATTTCTGAAGTCAGTTTTTGTTTTGTTTTTCATCTGAAGGAAACAGAACAGTCAAAGTACACTTCAGGTTACAAAGTACAGCAGCTAGCCCAGCAAGTCTAATTCAGAGTAAGCACGACAGGCTCCCACCCCACCCCCCAACCAACCACAAAATGGATATATTTACAGACATGTCACTCACCCCGAGTAAGCTGCTAAAGCTGAAAATTCCATCAACAACCTACATTCACTGAAAAGCTGCATCACGCACAACATTTTCTGGAACCCCTGCATGATTTCAACTCTAGTAAGTCAGGAGCTTGAGAGGAGGAAAGAATGTTCCAGAACCCCACAAAGGATAGAACTCTTTCCACTTGCCAGAATAGGGTATCACGGAATTGGAGTTGGAGCGGCACACAGAATAGTTCAGGTCAGGCATTGCCCAGTGGCCTCTTTATACATAAAGCCTTGTCATTGCAAAACCAAGAGACTGGATGGCTCCCTGCCCACTTCATCTAGAAACCGAGAGGTTCCATAATAATAAGAAACTACAGTAAATTGGCTCTCCCTTAGCACCTTCAGGCAGTTGCATAGTTCTTTCATTTTTGGAAACTGTCTCCATGACACTAGTTTGCAATGGGGCTTGTGGTGGGCCTGTTGGAGGGATTCTGGAGATGAAGGAATTTTTAAACGATTTGTGTGGGAATCAGAGGGGTTATTTTTCTTGAAATGGAGAGAGTGTTTATGACCTGGCCTTGTTCGGAAAAGGATCTTGGTCTTTCAGAGCCCTAGACATGGGGCCCATCCTGGGAAAGGATGCCACCTGGGGACAGTCTATCAGGAGTGGTGAACAGACTCTGAGGCTTGCCCTGTTCTGTCAGTCAGACAGAGGAGCAGGTATGGGTGAAGATCACGAAACTGAGTGTGACTGAGATGGGAACTCAGGAATTCGGCAGAAAATTGGGGGGGAAATCCAAGAACTCTAAATATTCAGCATCTCCTGTATGAATGGATAAAGACAACTCTTTCCTGTCTCTATGAACTCTGAAAATATGATGCAGTCCCAGTAATACCTAGTAAGTTCTATATTGTTGGTGTACACATGTATGGATAGACTAGATGGCCAGATGCTTGTGACTCACCATTTCACATGTTACTCAAATGCACCATAGTGAGTGGTCTCTTAACCTCAAATGTAGAAATGACTCCTTAAATATGTGAGAGTTGGACTTTCATAATTGCTGGACTTGGCTTACATTTTAAAAGAGCTATTTCCTTTCAAAAGATCATTAAAGGTGTAGCCAGAGAGCTCTCAAGCCATATAACAGTTTCTCTAATGACAGTGATAGGACGTTTGATCTTATAATCTAGGTCTGTTTGGAAACACTGGGTTTCATGCAATCGTGGCACAAGGGCTGCTCCTGGAACCTTTGTTCATGGCCCTCCCCCCTCCAGATCCGGGCTAGTGCTAGAGAACTCACCAGAAGGTTACCTTAATGGAATGGAGAAATAACTCAATCAAGGGTGTTTTCAAACTCAAGCTTCATAATGCATATAGATTTAATTATAAAAATACTTTTCCTTAAAAAAATACATAAATGTAAAATATTGCATTTCTATAGCACTCCTTACTCCCACCCATATCATGCTACTCGTCTTAGACTATAATGAATGGGCACACACGTCAGTTACGACTCAATCACACCATTTCAAAGTCCATCTCTCTTGCTTTTTCAAGCTATGCCAATTGTGCTTAAAAATAAGCTCCCAGACCCAGGTAGGGGGTCCACAAGGTCACCTCCTTCACATTGGGAAGGGCTGCAGGAGGACATGTGGCTTACCCCCAGGAATGTCAGAGTGTGATATTGCAGGCTAAGGGGAGAACACAGAACATTTGGTTGGTACACAGGCAGAGGCAATGCCCAAGCTATGCCCACTTTAGTCCCACTGGGCCAAACCTGCCAGGTTCTGCCTCAAGGCTCCTGAGATGAAATTCACAGCTCTGGAGAGGGCTGGGTAGGGGTGGGGAAGAGAATGTTGTGTTAATACAGCTTTGGAATACAACCTGTGTTTTTGAAAAGGACAGAAAAGAAGAACATAAACAGCGACGCTAAGGCAAACTTTCAAATGGCACATCAGAACTCTTTTTTTTGTCATTCATTTTGTTAACATCACAAGGCAGGTACATTCTGTAAACATATATACCATACAGTACAGTAACCATAGGAAAATAAAAAGAAAGCCACCCTGTAATTCTTTTCTTTCTGTATCTCTGTTCTTTAACTCCAGAAGGACTGCCTGAAGTCTGGGGAGAATTTTATGGTTCATGAAATGTACTGTTCTTTTGATAAAAATGCAGTGACTTACTTGCAAAAAAGAGCCCCAGGTGACCAGTAAGAGGCAATATGGGGAGAAGATGACCATTCACACCTCAACCTATAGAAACTTAGAAAATAGTCACAAAATATAAAAAAGTCATTAATTTCAGGAAACATGTGTTCCTGCTTTGTAGAAGAGAGCATTGAAAAACAGTTTCTTACAAAAGTTAAGGCTGTCCAGATCTTAGATGTAGAAAGTCTGCAGTCCCCAAAATGACATATTTTCACATTGAAAGCAGGTTTTTTGCGCTACTGTTCTGACCTTCTTATGTTCAACTGGAGTGAAGAGGGGAAGCAGAGGCCTATTTAAGTCATATAAAAAATTAAAGGGGTGGGCAAGGCTGGTCTAAGGATTCCCCAGTGAACTTGCCCTTTGAAACTTTCAGGATGTAATCTTTATTCTATCATTTTCTACATTCAAATAATAAGTATTTTGGTTTTTGTTAGAGTGGGAATTTTATTAAGGAGTTTGCTGAAGCTAGGAAAATACAGACACATAACTACATTGTGCTGCTCAGAAAAGACTGACTTTTCTTTTTCCCCAGGAAATGCAGGAAAGTTTTCCTGATAAGACCAGAAGAGGGCTACACAACGGTGAACTGGCAGCAGGAATCAAAGACCCCATCTTGCTCACGACTTAGAGCTGTTTTGTGAGATGTACCATAACTCCATGTACATGCTGGTGGTATTATCCAACAGCACAAAGGGTCTTTCTGTTTCTATCCCAATCAGTGGAGTTCTATATACCTTGATTAGTAAATTGAGGAGCTCCTAAACGATTGCATATTTACAAAGTTGCTGAAACTTATGTCTGAACTATGTTGAGAATTTGTGATTTCAATAACAACATAAAACTGCTTGCCTTGGAATTTGTTGTCAACAAAGTAACTTTCCGGGAGATGAGAATATTCCCACAAGGAGTAGGGGCCTTTGGTGAGTTAAACTCCACAACGGGGGTGGGGTTTGGGGCGTAGGGTGGAGGTGGTAGGGGTGGTAGTGGTGGTGGTGGTGGTGGTGGTGGCCCAGTGACAAATAGCGACAGCTGAATTTCTAGATTTGAGTAAGAGCAACAAAAAGTCCTCCAATGCTGGACCACTGTGCTATACACCTGAAATGAATATAAACTAATGTAAAATAATATTGAATGTCAACAGTACTTGAAAAATACTAAAATAAAACAACAAAAACAAAAAAGTCCTCTGTGCATATTTTGTCTATGTTCATCTGTTTTAAATTGACAGAATCAATGCTTTTTAAAAAGGAACAACTAGGGGTGGCCGGTTAGCTCAGTTGGTTAGAGCATAGTGCTAATAACATCAAGGTTGCCAGTTCAATCCCCGCAGGGGCCACTGTGAGCTGCACCCTCCTTAAAAAAAATTAAAAATAAATAAAAAGGAACAAATAGTTAGGTGGTTCAGTTTTTGCCTCTATCACCATATTCCCTCCCTCCTCTTTTGCTACCTATTCAGTCATTGGAATTAAATAAATGGTCATTGTCAAGGGTATTTTGTGGTCCCCTGAAATGAAATTCTATAGAAGTGAAGAGAAATAAGCTATTTTCACACTTGGCCTGAACATGTTGCTCCAGAGATCTCTAGGAAACTATATGTGTCTATGTTTCGCCCCTTTTATAAAAACTTGATCCTAACCAAAATAAAATATCCTACTTGCATGTAGGAAAAACACACCAGGAAGTAAGATGGAATGGGTGAGAATTTGAAGCAGATACATGTCTATTAATATTTCAGAAAGGAGTGAAATCAAATGAACTCTAGAATTTGCTTGAGTTTCCTAAAAGTCTTTTATAATTATAGGTTGCTTAGGAGACTGAAGAAACTATCTTTTGGGTTTGGCTAGAAGGGAATTCTCTAGCCCCTTGTCGTCTACTCCCAATTTTATGACATCACTAGACATTGTCAAATCACTTTTAGAGCCAACTAATTTTTGTTTCTATAAGGAATTAATATCCTTGTGGGTAAAAGAGGTACAGGTAAAAAAAAAAAAAAAAAAAAAAGTCCCCTTAGTTTGTCCTAGCAAACAAACCAAAAAGTCACGGATATACAAGTCACCAAGATTTTTCAGGATATGTAAGGTTAAATTTTATCATTTTAACCATTAAAGGATCTTTAATTCAATGCCACTGAAAATCTATTTATAAACAAATGGAATATTCCTTCTCTCCCTCTTTCTCTTCTTTTCATTTCAAAGAGAACTAGTTATATGATTTTAAAAGAAAGTCCAACTAACCATTAGCTCAAAAAAGACCATGGTTTTGCAGCTTCATTATTGATTCTCTAATTAGTTTGGTCACGTAAGTCAATACCCTGTATTTTTGAAGGGCGGGACTGCACACATGATAAAGTTTTTACAGAGAAGTCCAACGACAGCAGGGAGGGCAGAATGCTCACAATCACAATTGTGCTGACATTTTCATTATGAAGGGTAGTTACTCGCTGCTGTAGATGGGATTCTAAATCTCATCCCATCCAAGTACTGACTCAGTCTGAATCCCCCATTATGACAGGAAAATGATGCAAGATATGATATACTCATATGCCATATTCAAACAGACTTGCATTTACTGTGGCCACAAATCATTTTGATAAAGGTAACACATCTTACATTAAAAGACAGGCTTTAATATAGTAAAAGTGTAGAGAGAACTAATTCATATAATTTGCTAATCCCTATACTAATTGGTCAATGATAGAGTGCCGATTTTCATTGGTCTTTTAGATCTTCTGTGTAGCGTTGTCGTGAGAGGTTCATGAGAAAGTAGTTCACTTATGGAAGGAAGGGCGGGTCATGTCAGGGAATTATCTGTCCTAGAAGACTTGATTCTGTTTATCGCACAGCAAGCCCAAGGGTTCTAAACTCTACCATTCCACTCACTGTGCTTTTAAAAATAAAACATACTGAATAGTTTTAATCCCCAAGTGAATTTTAAAAAGATCAGCTATGGTAACCTTTCAGAGTTTCCTTTCTTAAAGAATTAAAATAATAGATTGTCTAAAACATCGAAACTTTTCTTTTTCTGTGTAAATAGGTTTATCTGGTATGTCATTTTATTTAACATTTTAATGATGCTTACGTGACAACTTACTGAGAAGCGTGAATCTGAGTAGTAGTGCGATTTATAGGCAGCAAAACCAGGTTATTATTTCTAGATAATAGAGCAGTTTGGTTCAATTGCAGCTTCTTTAGTAAACCTGAGATTTAGAGGTAATTCTATCAACTATTCAAAACCAAGCCATGGATGGAATCATCTTAGAAAGCAGGACTTAGCTCCTTTATTTTTCCCTCTTTATTGTTTCGTTTACATATTGGTGATAAAATGACTCACTTTGTGCTCATTAAAATGCAGTTATTTGAGAACAATTAACTTGGAACAGAAAAAAAGAACTTTCTTTCCTTTCCAATTGAAATACATATAATTCAAGCCAAGAAATGAAAACTAATAATAGTTAGATTTGGCCCCGAGAAAGCTACTTAGGGCAAATTTCGTTGGTTCTGTGATAAAAGTCTCCAAGGCTACCTTATTTTTTTTCTCATCTATTTTCCACAGAAGTTAGACTTGACGTAGTGTGTCTTGCTGCATATTTTTTGAAACTATGTCCCACGGAGCACAGATAATCTTGTGAATCATTTGCAACAATGCTATGTGCATTTGAGCAAATACACATGAAGTTAAGATATCTGTGTTATTAAAATCAATTAAAATGTTACATCTATATTTTATTATTAAGTATTATTTTATTAAATTGCTTCCCTTTGGTTTTTATCATACGTGTGGCTGTTTGCTTTGGGGGGAGGTTGCTAAGACTTTATTTAAACAATTGTTCTTTGTGTTTTAAATAAAAACTGTTACTTGATGTTCTGAAATCTCCAGAAGTTTAAGAAACATGTTTTAAGAAGCTCAGCTATGTGCTACTCAATGAGCATTTGTGGAACGAATTTAAGTACTTAACGTTGAAAAGACAGGTCTTTCCTAATCATTTAAATTTTTTTTTTACATTTTAAAATTTACTTTGAGGGGTGGATAAACCTACATGCTAACGTTACAGGAAACATGCTCTTTCTAATGGGGACAGAAAGAAAAGAGTCCAGAAGTAAGGCTCTGTCATCAACTGGGCAGGTGAGATGAACAGGTAATTCAGTTACAGCACCATCCGCAATGGAGTGGGAGCATCACAGCAACCACTGCAGGCCAGAAAGACTTTTCTAGAACTATGGTCACTGCAGAGATACTCCTCAAAATGATCCCGACATTGAAAATAGATTAACATGATCAGAAAATATCCGTGAAAAAGAAAACAATATAAAAATCTACTTTTCTTTTCTTTTTTTCTGTTTTTTTTTTTGAGAGAATAGAAGCAAGGCTCATGGATTTGCCTAAGTTTGGAGGTCACTACTGATGCTTAAAACGATGTTTGTTTCATGTCCTTAGAAAATTAAAAAAATGGTGCTTCTTATACAAAGGGTCCATTAGTTAAGCCATGAAAGAGAGACAGCTGCTGATAGGCAGGTCATGGACTCAAGTCCCTACATTTCAGCTGTGACAACACTGGCTTCTGTTCTTTTACATCAACTTCGATTTCAGTTTTAACAGAAGGAAAGCCATAGATGCACGATACTGTAATCTGGAAGCTTATGTAAGGCAGCAAAAAGCATCACCCTAGATTGGACAGACTAAGTAAGATCCACTTTTGGCTACGCTAGCAACCAGCTAGAGCCAACAGCATTTTGCCACACAAGATATAAAAGCAAAGATCCACAGGAAAGGAGGCAAGTGAAGTCAGCCACGTGGCGATGTGTGAGCACGGTATAGGAACACACGACACAATGAACCCTCCCCCCCGGGCCACTGGGTTTGATTCCGGTCAAGTGAATTAAGGCTACTAGATAACTCGCTGATCTGAAGTGTCCATTCCCATCAGGCAGTAAAGAACTGATTCAGTCTTGAAGACACAAGGAAAGGTTTAGAGGAAAAGCAAGGTCTTGGAAAGAATGAAGCACACACATGCACGTTGTCTCTCAGGTGAGGAAACTGGAGAAAACTGAAAGGGGGACAAAATAAGAGAGATCAAAGCAATCCAACTGCAAGGCAAGGCCGGTGTCTGTTTCCAGTTCACGGTATTGCAGTTAGTGGTACAGTGAGGTCTACGTAAGTGAAGAGCACAGAGGCTGCCCAGAAGAAAAGGGAAGAAAGAAGTGGTCACATGACAACACAGCACTGACAGCGCTTTTTCTTTTGGGTACCTGGGGCTGGCTCTGTGGCCAGGCTCTCTTCCTTCCCTTCTGGGGATGAGGGTTCTGTGGTGTCTGAGACGGGCCTCCCAGACACAAGCTCAGCTGCGTTCCCATCAATAGTGGACACATCCGTCACTGTCTTCTCCCTCAATGACTTCTCATCGTCTTCGTCAATGAGGACCAATTCAGCCTTGATGGTTTCATCATAGCCTAGCACCTTTTTCGTTTCCTCTTCATCCTCGATATTTTGGTAGCCCATGAAAATCATGGTGACTGGCTGATCCAAGTTTGCCTCTGGCCCTGCAGTGCTGGGGGCTTGGGCCTGCTGCCCTGGGTTCCCAGAAGAATGATCTTTCCTAGACTTATGTACCATTTCTAACTTGGCCTCTTTGCAGAGCATGTGTTCCTTAGGGTGGCTGAGGCTCCCATCTGCAATTACAGTCCTTTCTGACACGTGCCCTCCTCTTAAGCTTGATTGTCCAGCCTTCTGAATAAGCTCTTCTACATCCTTGGAGCTTAATGTGTGCACTCCGTTTTCTACTACGGTGCCTCCTGAGTGCACCTCATACACTACTTTGGTACCATCGTCATAGACTTTGACGCCTCTCTGATGGACCCCCTCTGGGCCAATGGTGGATGTAGAGAGAATCTTGGTCTCTCCTGTTTGTTTGTCTTTCTCCACATTAATTTCCATGGCGTACACAGCTTGAATGAAAACAAGAGAAAGGAAGTGCATGTTACAACAAAAAAAGCCAGTGAATGGTTAATTGCCAAACAGACAAAAAAAATGGTTTTGTGCCCTTTCTAGTCTAACTGCCAAGCATCTTGAGTGTTAGCGTGAGTGCACGTTGTGGACAGTGGTGGTTATATTTGTATTTTAACACAGCAGCTTAATGCACTGGAAAGACAGATGTACAGAGGTACCATATCTCATTGGCACTTACACTTCTAAAGAAGATTTGCTACAACAAGGCCATCAGTGACTGTTTAGATATCCAGTGTCACGAATCGCAGGGAGGCTGGCAACATGCAAGTCTACCTTGATTGACAGCTTACCCTCGGCTTACAGACAATTCTAATGGCCTTGGTTAAGATGTATCCTAGTTCCAAAATCTTAAATTTTTTAGAAGTTCTTTCAACAAGTGTTCTGTTTTTTCCTACAATTCCCTTTACTGTTAATGGAGACTAACCAAAGGTTTCTGCACATGGGACATGGCTACCCTCCACTGTACTTTAAAATAGAATATTTGCAAAACTGAAAAGCTACTAAGGTGGTCAGACCATATGCTCTGTGATTACTTCTGACACTTAGCTTGGTTTCTGAAACAAGAACCAGAAAACGAACAAGAAAGAGGTCCCGTCATCCCATGACACTGGAATTTGAGGACGAAAACCCCAGAAGGCCTCTTTCTTCTTCCACGTGCACAGAGCCAAGTCCTAGTGATCTGTGCCATCCTACTTTCTCATGTCACCTTCTTTCTGTTCCACTGCCACCACTCAATCTGAGACACTATTTCCTCCTCTAGATTTTTGCAAGAGCTTCCCACCTGCTCTAGTCTCACCCTCTCCAACTCATCCCAAATCCTGCTACCAGTCTGGGCTTCCCAAGGACCAGCTCTTTCCTGTGCTCTAGTTTCGTGGGACACTCCATCCTTTCAGATCTGTCACCTCAGAGGCTCCCTGCGAGGCACATTCTGGAAGGGAGGAAACTGGGCATTAGATCCATAAAGCCAACTGTCCCCAGGCACCCTTTCCCTGGGTGACCCACGGGTACATCAACTTCTGCAACTTCAAAACTGAATCCATCATCTCTCAAAACTCCACCCATAGTCTTGGTGGTAAATAATACCAGTACCACCTAGTCTCTCAAGCAAGAAGCTTCAGAATCACACTTGACTTGTCCTTTTCTTCCTACTACCCATAGCCAAACAATTGCTGAGAGCAATTCTATTTCAGATCTGATATCCCCATGTGTCTCCTCACCATCACTTTTATCACCACTACCTTAGGCTGACCCTCCTCTGCTCTCTGCATAATAGCCTTGTTTCCGATTTTACCTGACACTTGTCTCTTCTCATGGCCAGAGGGCCAAAGGTAGCCTGAGGCTTGTTTTTGTATGACCAGAGGTGCACAGAATGATTTTTACATTTTTAAAAGATTGTATAAAGGAAAAGAAGGAAGGAAGGGTAGAAGGAAGGAAGAAAGGAAGGAGAGAAAGAAAGAAGGAAAGAAGGAAGGAAAAGGAAAAAGTAAAACAAAACCCAAGGAATATGTGATAGAGACCATATGTGGTCCACAGAGTCTAAAATATTTATAGTCTGGCCATTTATAGAAAAAGTCTGCTGACCCCGCTGGCCTATGCTCCATCCTGCCCACAGTTTGTACCTTACTTAAAAACCTGTGTCTGTATAGAATAAACATCAAATTCCTTAGCTTGGTATACAATCAATTCCCTAGGGAATTTGTCGGCAACCTTCCTTTCTAGACTAGTCTTGCAGCCCCTCTTATTCCATGTACACTCCAGCCATAACAAATTTCTATTCCCAGGACACTCCACATGCTTCTGTGACTGCTGTCACTCAGCCTAGACTGCCTTTCACCCCTTCTCCATTGGCAGTCTCCTGGACTCTTATGCCATGTCTTAACACAGTTGGAGAACTTACAGTTATTCAGAAAGAGGTAGGGAGGTAAATTTGCCTTGAGGCAAATCCCCTTTGAGTCCCTACCTCTTTCTGAATAACTGTAAGTTCTCCAACTGTGTTAAGAAGATCCAACTCTCTTTTCATTAGCATGTTTTATCATTCACTTTCCCTCTAGCACAACCAAATAATGCCATCCCATACCTAAACATGTCCTGCTTTTGTTAAGATTCCCTTCTCTTGAAATGTCGTTTTGCATCTCTATCCATCCAAATGGGACTCTTCCATCAATGTCCAGATCAACTGCTCCCTCTTCCATAACCTTTCTTTGATCTTCCCATCTCTGAGTCATCCCTCTCTCCTTAAGCATCTCTGAACACATCTTCTAAACTTCTCTGAAGGAGTCAACATTTTCCACTCCGTAATATAATTATTTGTGGGAATGCTTTATTAGCTCCATAGATTTTTAAGATCTTTGAAGACTAATATTTTCCTGACATCTTTGTATGATTCTCCCTCCCCGCCAGCACCTACCTTAAGCCTTTTGTACAGAAGGTACCTGATATACATACCTGTGAAACAAATGCTACTAATTGAAAAGTCTAATTTGGTTGTCTTAATTTAGTCACAGATCCTTTGTATAATACGACACCAATGAAAAGGTACATACAGTAATTAACGTTTGAACTGGTTAAACAAAAACAGCAATGATACTATTCCACTTGCTTGTGTAATAAAATACAATCTGTTCATGGTCAAGACTCAACTAAAAAGACTGTGAAGCAAAATCCAACGCTTGATTTTCATCGTGTCCATTTTGAAAGTTTCACTGTTCAGCACAAAGATGTTGAGTTTCCTTATGTGACACAACAGGAGGCCAACCAATATTTGTCATAGAGGTACATGGGCTCACAGTGACGGTGATATGAAGAGAACTATTTGTCCCAGTAATTTCCTGATTTTCCACAAAATGTGTCATCAGATAGAATAGGCAGTTACAATTTTGCATGGACTCCAAAAGTCGGTTCTTTAAATAATACACTTACAGTAAGAAGCACATTTTGGGGTTAAAATAATATGTCCTATCACTATTAACACACTCATGGGACATAATAATAATCAGTTGTAGGTACAATATTTAATTATCTCCCAAACATCCAGTAATATGTGAACAAAATGACACCTCTACCTGCAGTCAATACAGAATATGGAATAAACTCTTTCTATTTTTATACCCATATGTGATAGGATAAAAATTATTAACATGGAAATCTTTAGAGAAGTCCCTCTTCCTCTGCTCAGCAATGAAAATGCTGTCATTGCTGGTCCAATTTTCCCTTCACCAACCTAACCTCCAACCTCATTTTGTCTTTGCCTGTTCCTAGAATCAGAGACTGGACAGAAAGGAGGGATGATGAGAAGTTCTTTCCTGGAAGGGTTAAGTAGATCTACACAATAAAGAGTAGAGAAAAAAAGGAGTTTAATGGAAGAGAGAGTAAAAGTTGTGTGGGATATGGATAGAGAGGGAACATTTTGTGGTGGTAGATGATGTTTTGGAAACAGTGATATGTGGAGGGAAGAAAAGGAAATATGAGAAGTGCTTCTGGGCAGAGATATGCATTGGATTCCTTTTAATATCCTTCTGGAAATATAGGTAAAGAACAGAGTTCCTTTTTATCTTATTTATTTTAGCTTGTGATTTTAAACTATTTTGTGACATGGTTCTGGATCTGAACCACATGTAACATGGTTTCATTAAGGTTACACATTAATATTTACATTTACATGTGGTACACTGTTCTTCCAAATATTCTTAGAATATGAGGGTAGAACATTTCAAGACATTTTTTTATGATCAAATAAACCTAGATATGTTAGGCCATAAAATACAGCATCCATCTGTAGTTCCCCTCCCCCCCCCCAGCTAAAACATAAGGCTTCAGAAGAACCACAAATTTTTAGCAGGTTTCTTCAGGATTGGTCCCACATTCCTTGTCTGCATTCACTCTCTTCTCCACTAAGGGATACACAGGTGAACACTCTGAGAAGCTCTGGCTTAACACAAAGGTATTATTTAGACTCAAGGATACACATCTGAGAATGTTATTAGACATTCAGAAAACCACCCAGGAGACATGAACATTTATCTTAAATGTGTTGTTTATGAATAAGCATTTATATTTTCCTCCAGTTCTCAGCCAATACTATTTCAAGAGTGAACTAGGGTGGATATGAACCAGTAGGAAAAGAAGGCTTACATTTCAAATTTAGCATTTTGATTTTGATGCATGCCCACAATTGGGCACGCATCAATTTTTACTGATGCCAAGGAGTGTACACCAAAGACCTCTCACTTACAAAGACCTCTCACTCGCCCCCACCCACAAAGAATACTCTCAAATCCTCCCTTTTCTTCCCTCACGCTTCCCGATATTACTGGGACAGTACCGTCTGTATAGTGATGAGAGGTTCCGGTGCTCATCTCATTGAAAAAAAGAAAAGAGGAGTGGGTGCTGCTCAGGTGAGAAGGTTTTCTGGGGAGCCCCTGAAACGTAGATTTTGAAAGAGCCCCATGGACATAAAGAAAAGTATTTGAAGAAAAACCCTCTTACGTTTCCTGGAGGAAGGATCGGAAGACAAGAGAAAAAAGAAAGGAAACAATTCGATGGAAGTTCCAATAATAGGGTGACTGAAGTTTGGAAGTATGTTTGATTGTTTTTTAAATTAAAATTTATTGGGGTGACAATGGTTAGTAAAATTACATAGGTTTCAAGTGTACAAAGCTTCATACATCATCTATATATCACATTGTGTGTTCATCACCCAGAGTCAGTTCTCCTTCCAGCACCATATATTTGACCTTTTTATAAAATGACAAGTTTAATTATTGATTTCCAAACATGACATACTGATGACAATAAGATTGGAATATACAAAGCTTTTCTTTTTTTTTGCTATTCCTTCCAATAGCCCTATAAGACAGGGCAGTAATACATTCCTTTTGTTAATGAAGATTAAGAACCAAAGTGGCTAGTTTTTGCAAGGGGATATGAATGGATGACGGACTTGGTGCTTTGACTTTGGGTCTCTGTGGTTTACTGGGCTCTCGCTCCTCCATAGCACTCTTGTCAATAAGGAGAATCAGTGTGAAGAAACAGAGACACTATAATGGAGGATGATAATCCCAGCCTCAGGGTTCTGGAAACAGCCAGGTGTTGGCTAGAATGGGAGGCCCCTTGGGAAGACACCTGACTAAAAACCACGGTGAACATGAGATTCTCATCAGGCTATTGTGGCCGAACATGCTGGAGGGCCAGAGAGATGGACCTGAGGAGCAGAGAATGCCTGATTCTAGTTCGAACTTACTCCCCTGGCTCTCTTACTTTCTTGTTCCCTGTTCCCTTCAACTTTGGCAAAAAGAGAGCAGCCATAAGGGCTTTAGTGAGCCCACGGAATGAGGAAACAAGAGCGCCTGACACAAGGAAGGGGAAAGGATACCAACGGACACGCTTCCATTCCAGAATCAAGCCACGTGCATATAAAATAAGACACTGTGTTCTGTGAGAAAATTCAATCACTGTTAGATCCTTTGACTCAAGCTTCTTCCAGCTCACTTCCTTTGACTCACTATGACCACTGGGAGGAGGTACAGGCTGAGGGGCCACGTGTAAAGAATGAAAAGACACCCCCACTGTCACTAGTCAGTTAAGATGGGAGGTGTAAGAAACAGGGAAAAAGACAGTGAGTTTGAATTCCTATCCAGATGACATCCCATCTTTGGGTCTCATTTTTCCCCTTTGTATAATGAAAGGGTGTCCAGGTTTGATATTCTGTGGTACCATGAACACGTGTGGCTCGTGAGTCAGTGATGTGTAAAGTATAGTCGGAGGGCAGTAGACAGCCAGATCATGACTATCACCCAGAAGTGAGATGATTCCAATATAATGAATATTCAGTAGCTGGCACAGCTTCTGGCACGTGGAAAAGAAGCAATGCATATGCTTGGCTTACTGAATGAACATACATATGTGCAGTCTTGTCCCTTCAGGCATATGTTTATGCGTATACATATATGTTCACACCTTCTCTTGAGGTTGCAAATGTAAAATTGACTACTCAATGTCAACAACAATGAAAATGAGGAAATTAAGTCAGAGTAGATTCTCCCTCTCATACCAGAGGGCAATTTCTACTTCAAAACCCAGTAATCAAGAATGTCTTTGAATAATTATTGTCCCAGGACACCTCAGTATTCACAAAAATAAGTCAGCAACTATGTGATATTGATGGATAACAAAAGCTAATTTTTCATATCTGATTTTGCTTCCATTGTTTTGGTCAAGAAGAACAGTTTTCATTCTGAAAAGTGACGGAAAAAATATTGCTGAGAGGGAAATGAAGCCCAGATGAGTAGAGAAGATTGGAAAGTAGAGAAATTTGGGCCCAAAGCCCCAGTTCCCTTCTCGATGAATTCATCTCAAGGATTTTGTATACCTGGAAAGGTGCTGGGGGCAGACATTCGAAGTTCTGAATTTCAAAACTGAGAAGGAGGGCATTCCATAAATTACACAGAAGTGAACTTGACGTCATGGCTGGCTAAGTTCTAGAGTTAATTTTCAAAGAGTAGAAGCCACCACGAGCCAGCATGTGTTCATCAGGCAGAAGCTATGGAGATGAATCTCATTTTCGTTTTTGTTCAAGGTCTCTAGACAGATAAGGCAAATACCAGAGAAACAGCACATCTGGGTCATCATAAGGTCCCTTGTATTTCTGTGGACAAGTCAGAAATACGTGCTTGGGTGGTAGGACACTGCTGGAACTTCTTACTTGTTGAATGATCATGCCCCACAGGTGCCAATTTAGGGTTCCCAAGGGCCAGGAGACCCTTAACGGTGTGTCATAGGCCCCTGACTTTGATTCCGACTATGCAACGTTTTTATCAGTGAAATGATAAAAAATAGTCGAAGGCTGGCTTTTCAGACTTGAGGTGATACTAAACTAGAAGAAGAGTGAGGCTGTGCGGTGCCACATGACAAGTGATAGAGACGCCGACACTAGAGTTTCCTACGTTCAAAACTGTTACACCCTGTATTCAGATGAAATCTGACACAGAAATACAACACGCAAACACAAGCACGGAGGAGCTGCTGTGTTTGAAATGGGAGAGAACACCACAGCCCTGACTTCCAAATCTCCCTACACCCTTCCCCTCCCACCTTCCACTGAGGCTGCTCAGTGACTTCATGGGACGCCCCCCACCCCCACCTCCCTCACTCACAAAAGACAATCAAACCAGAAGGAATGTAACAGTCATATCAAATCTACAATAGGCAGAAAGGTGCAGAGCTCATCCTGACTTTTGCCTTTTGAGATTAAGAAATAAAGAATCTTGTAGGTTCTTCTGCGTGGGGACAAGTGAAGCCATGTGTGCACACAACTGGGGGAACAGACTGCAGGTTTCAACTGAAATGATTCTGGAACAATGACTACACTGGATACAAGAAATGAGGTTGAGCAGTGGCACATGTTAAATGACTTTGAGTCTTTAGAACCTGAACCTGAAAGGTCATGATACCAACAAAGTGAGTCAAATGGTCTGTGGCATCGCGTCCTGTTCTGTGGCCTGATCAGCCGCTCCCGAGTGCCTTGGGCAGCCCTGAGCACATCGGGAAGACTAGAGACAAAGTGGGCTCTGTTCAGAGGGGAGGGGCAGGGATGGATGGCGGAGGGTGTCTCAAAGCAATCTCATCATCTTGGGACCAGCTGCAGAGACTGGACGTTACAGGGATGTAGAGCGAGGATCTGGGGAAGACAGGAAATGATAGTCCTTTTCAAATTCTTAAAGGGAAATCAGAACTTAGGTTTGTTCTGAGTGGCTCCTGGGGCAGAATAAGGACTGATAGCTCCATCAGAGGAAGAACTTTCCAATAGTCAGAACCAATTATAGATAGAAAGGAGGGGGACTAAGCTCCAATCACAGACGTTGTGTGACCCTGGTTTGAGGACCTCTTCGCAGGGCTGCTGTGCCCTGGCTTCTAAGTTTGAACATGGGATTGGAATAGATGCCTCCTAATTCTGAAAAGCAATGATTCTACATAAGTTCCCATTTAAAAAGAATCCTAAACCTCCCAAACTCCAAACAGCCAGATGATTTGTCATAATACTAAGTAATGACGAGTAACATTTATAAAAATGGTCCTAAGTTTGTGCAAATCTCCCAAAGCATGTTTCTCAAGCAAAATGGATGATAACTAGGAGAATTCTAGCGGTGTCATCGGTTGGTATGCTATCCATGCTCTGTGTAGTCACTGTTAACCACAATCGATAATGAATCTGAACACTCTCTTCCAGAATGAGTCTTGGACAAAGGAGTAAACCACATCCAATGTGATTCCTTCCACAACGCTGCTTATATGTATTTCCACAGTAGATGCATTTATGCAAATTACTTCTTCAATAAACAAAAGTACATGTACGTTTATTTTCTATAAGATTTTGATCTCATAATACTTTTGAAAAAATGCATTTGCTCTTTGGATCGTTATGTTTTTGCAGCACCTCTAAATATGAAGGATGCTAGGTTATGGCCGTATGTATATTCCTACGTACACAGCACTGTAACCACAGTAACGCACTACTCTGGAATCGAACACTCTTTGGCTACCAACACCGCGACAATCCTTTTTATATTCCCTCAAAAAGGAATTCGCATACACTGGCCCTACCCACTCCATGAGCTGATCCATTAGTTGGACCATATGGCATGTCCCGTGAGGTACAGGAATGTGTGGAGAGGGGCTGGAAAGCTTTTTACCCACAACTTGGGAACTATCGACACACAGGTCTCTAATAACAAGGGGGAAGGTGTGTGAACAGTTATTACCCAACTTGATCTCAGAAGCGCACTTTGCAGCATTTTAAAGTGTCTGCAGTTTAAGTCACTGCCATTGATCCATTTGTACCACAACCACAGGCTGCAAGTTCTGGTTTATCTGTCCTGTAACTATCCAGGGAAACGTGGACCTGACCTGGGTTTGACCAGACACCAATTACCGTCCCACCCAACTCCAGAACTGTGTGCCTCTGTATGTAAAGTAATATGCTAAGATGTTTACAGACAAACCCAGTAGGTATTTAAATTTAGTCAGTGTACATGACAAACACGTCAATACTTACTTGCCGTTTTATATTACTTTTACATTAAAATGAAGAGGGATTATTTGCTTCATAAAATATTGAGCTTGGTCTATATAAAAGATCTCTGGCTTAAAAGTCCATGATTGTTTTGTGTCATAAAAGGTATCCGGATGTGATTTATTTTAACATAGACATACCACAGGTTCTTTAAAGAGTATTCTGATATCATATTTGAATTCATCTCCATTGTCCCTAACTGCCACCTTGGCAATTCATTGTCATTTAACCCCCTGGCCCTCAGTGCATTTCTATGTAGAGTAAACAGACTGGTATAGAGATTTTTTTTGTTCACGTCTTTCCAGTTCTGATGTCTGAGGCACATTCGCACAGAACAGAGTAAAGCATAGCCCTCTTTAGGTACTCATGAATGTACTATTTTCTAAAATCCACAATCAGTAAACACAACCATGAGAAACATTAGCAAGAAACATATGGTCTTTAAATTGCTACTCCCCCCCCAAAAAAAATACCAGTATCTAAGAAATGATTCCAGAAATGGGAAGACTTAGGAATACATGTTCACAATATACAAACAACTCAATTTCCAAAGGATTCTGCCAATATACTCATAAACTTTGAAAATCCTTTCCCCACAGCTTCCAACAGAGCTCATTTGATCTTGTGCAATTCTCATACGGAACATAAAAATCCCTGGAGGCAGAGTACAGATTAACTTTGAGAACAAGGACAGATATAAAGACCACAAACACGAGAGACAGACTCCATATCCTCAGTACTCCCTCCCATTCAGTCCTCAGTGACTTGTCCATCACGGCCCAGTGTCTGCCCTGTGTGGCCCCTGTAAATTCTGCCTGAGGCTGGGCTGAGGACAGGGTCCCTCTATGTAATAATATCTGGGCATCGCTCAGTAATAAAGTGCAGAGAAATGCAAGGCCCTGTGGCCAGTCCTGGCATCAAAACCAAATGGACCCCAGGACTTACCAGCTGCTCTGCTGGTCCCGTCCTGCCCAGGTGATGGTTCTGCTGTTCGTGAATAGAGGATTGGCAGGTCGGGGAGCTGGGAGGAAATGTAATTTACTGCATCTGGTAGCAGAGAACAGGGAATACAATTAGGCACAGTGTCAGGAGGCCCAGTGGGTTCACTGCCGAGACAGCAGCTTGTCTGCCCTACATAATGGAGCACCGAGGCGGACACTGAGCGAGAGGATCAGGGTAAACAAAGACAAGCATTTGCCCAGTGGCTGGTATTCAGCAGAGGAGCTGAGGCAGGAGGGATCCTGGCCAGAGGGCTGAAGCCCAGGACTGCTCTATGTATGAAAAGATTCATCGGAAAGCTCTGTACAATGAGTTTGGCTGGGGTGGGGGGAGGAGGTGGGCCAGTGAGAGCCATTATCGACTTGGTGGCATTGACCTAATATGGGACATCAAACTAGAAATGTGCATCAAACAGTACTGACAAATCGATTTGGGTCTCGTTCCCTGAACTGGAAATACAGCTTTATGAGCCTGACTCATTCCGAAAATAAGTTTTATATGAGTTTTGCTTTTTCTTTTTAAAAATACCTCTAGAATTTACAATGTCAGTACTTCAGACTGGTGTTTCGGCCAGGAAATGCTGAGATCCAACTAACAACACCCAGTGGACTCACCATCAGCTCACAGTGCAAACGAGGGAGACCCGCTCCGTTGGGGACCCGCTCCGTTGGGGAATACACCTTAACAAGCCCATTCAGGGAGGGAAGACCCTGGAGGCCATGACCATCAGCAAGGGGCCAACGTGTCAGACAGAGGAGGAAAACTCTGGGGTGAGACAAGGAGAAGAATCTGTGTGTGCCCCAGAGAGAAGTGGAAAAGCCAAGGCAGGAACATTCTAGAAAGCTGGGCTCTATGTGAAGTGATGCCTTCCTATGTCACAACCACGTCCCAGAATCCTGGAATGCTAATCACGTATCAATAATTACATCCAACTGCATACTAAATATCTCCACTAAATATCCTACAATCACCTCAAACTCAACATATCCGAAACAAGACTTATCTTCATGCATCTGCTGCTTGTCTTCTGCTCTGTATCTCAGCCCACTGGCACCACAGTTCACCTGGCTGGGGTTGTGGGCAGTGCCCTTCACTCCCCCTCCCAGTGTCCAGTTATTCCCCTAGCCTCGACCTCCTTCACATCTCTTACGTCTGTCCCATTCTCTGTATCCGTGTCCATACCACCTTCGTTGTGGCAGGTTTCTTTGCGATTTTTGTTATTTCATGCTGGAGTGGACAGCTAACCGAAACCGAATTAGGATTAGGACTAGGATTAGTTCAGTTCTACACCAGCTAGACCATTGCTGACTCACGTGTGAATCTGAACAATATAGAATGTACTGAAACTGGACCACGTGATTCTTAGTGCAAAGAACACACTCTGTTAGTGAGGACCGAGTGGGGTTTCTCTCAGAGAATGGATTTTTCCATATCCACCATTTGGGGGAGAAGAACCAGGAAATCTGGAGTAGGTTGGCAGGTTTTAGATTGGAGTGAGGCTCAGGCTACCGTCTTTCTCTGGGGCCTTCTGTGTGCTAGAGCTTGGACCCTTGGTCAGACAGACATGGTTGAAGACCTACTGCAAGGAAAAAAGTTAGGCTTTTGAGATGGTGGGCTGGGAGGTGGCCAGCAAGCAGCCTGTGGGGTGGGCCTGGATTTGAGCCAGGGCTCTGAGGGTAGCCACACGTCTGAAGTTGCACATTATGCTGCCAGTATTCCTGAACTTCAGTTGCAGCCCCTACTCTAACTGTGGAGAGCTGTGGGAAGGGTCTGGGCCCCAAACGAGCACAAGGCAGGACCAGAGAGAGCAACAGGTGGGACAAACCGGTCCTGGGCTAGGGGTAGATTGATGACAGTGGACCATGGGAAGAAGACAGCAGCAATCTGGGACAAAAGCGACAGTTTAGGGGATAAGAGATGACCAGAAAAGATTTACAGAACTTCTGAGTTTCACTAAGCATTTCCAGAAATCTGTGGAATGGGATCTCGGTAAATCTGACTTCCTGCATTTAAATGAGATAGAGGTTCAAGCCATTAAGACCAGGTGAGAACACACGGACCGGACTCACATATGTCTAGTACATTCTACGCTAAATATACAGTTTCTGGGGCACCCCTGCATACTGCAAGTTTTAGTAGCTAGAAACAAAAGCCACTCACAGACAGGGACTCTGCACCGGAAAAAGTATGTGATTCCTAGTGCTTATTTCTCAGCTTACCGCAGGTGGCAGCTCCCTGCCAGATGTGAGTGGGTGATGGAGTTATTTTGTGTAGTGTTCACTGGCTACAAGCTCGCGGAATACAGCTCTTGGAGGTCTGAGGCTCCAGGGCTTCTGCTAAGAGATAAGGGAGTGGCAAGGAGTGGGGCATGAGGAAGCACAGGGCAGCCCCTTTGATATATCATTAAATGGCAACCCCTATGGTTATGCAGCCAAAAGGTGTCAGATAGACCAACACAAGGAATAATGAATGGGGCCTCCAAAGCTTCAGTGGGAAAAAGGTCCTTACGCGGCCTCAGTCAGTACACTGCCCTCTCCTGCCACAGTCAGGGTGGTCTATCGTGATTCTTCCCACTGTGAGAGAAGGTAGAAAGCAGTCACTGACAGAGCAGAAACTTAAGATGAGTGCTTCTTATTAGGTCCAGCACTGCTAAATATTTACTGTAGCTATGAAGAACAGAAACGGCCAAAGTCAGAAAAACAAAGTTGATGAAAACTGCCCCGAACACATGACTTCTGCACAACTTGAAGACACACTGAGATTTCCCAACAATTGGTGTGAAGGTTTCCATATGGAGATGACTTCAGACCACCCCAGACGGGGATGGGATGGAAACTTAAGAAGATCTGCATCATACAGCAAGGACTGAGATAGGCCCAGGGTATTTTTCCTTTATCAGTTCTGGCCAAGGGTTTCACACCAGCTCCTCCATGGGTAAAGAATGGAGTTCGCACTAGATACACACTGTACGCAACACACAAGACACTGTGCCTATTTAAGGCAGTAAAAACAACCCACCCAACTGATGAAGACTCTGCTACATAACAGTGTGCTTATGGGGGGAGGGAGAGGAAGTATGTGTAGTGGGATCAGAATGCGTATGGCCAGGAAATTCTACTTGAGATTAGAATATATTGCTCTTGATTGTCAGGGCTACCATGTGATCAAAAGCCATTTGGTGATCCAACCGTACCTTCTCTGACATGCAAAGGGTGACAGGCACACGGTGCCTGAAGTGGAGTCATTACACACGCACACTCCAGCAGCCATCTCCTTGGCACCTCATTAAACTAGGGCTGCTTTTGCTAATTATCTGCAGCATCTTGTACAGTTATATAAACTTAGTTGGCCCTGGATTCTGTCATCAGCGTGTTTCAGAAGTTGGGTATTTTTCTTAAGGTATTATTCTATAACAATTTTGCGTTAGTTCTTAGTAACAGCGGTTGAGTCTAAAAGGATCTTGGCAACTTTGACATCAAAGGGGCCTTTGAAATTAAAGAATGAGACAATAATTAGACAATTCACCGCCCCTTAACTGGATATGCTTCAGTTTTTACCCTCAGACCACAGAGTGATCTACACATTGACCATGTTCTTGGAAGGATCTGTTTCTTCCTTCAAATTTCTTTCTTTGCCAGTAGATACGGGGTGATGGAAGGCCCCCCTACCCCATCCCAAGTAACTTGTAACCAGAGATGGCAGGAGTCACAATCCAGGGTGACAGGTAAGAACACAGTAACTTTCCCCCAGCCATTTCTTGGAATCCCTAAGACTTTTGTATCCTCTTCTCTATGAGATCATCCGTCCTGTCAAAAAGCAATGGAGGACAGAGTCGTGAAGGCAATTTTCTCTGCAGGCTCTTTTTAATTATGATCACGTTTCTCGCCAGCTCTAGGAACTGCTTAGGTGAACAGATGAAAATAGTGGGAAGTAATGCAGGAGGAAATGAGAGAAGTGTAGAGTGAAAAGGAAAGACACAGTGGCAAGAGTTTATAACGAGGCTTCATTTTTGCTTGTTTACATGCCACAGACTATGTGTGGTGCCAGGCCCCACACAGCCTTCCCTGGGACATGGCTCGTCCCTGAGAAGTCCAGGAAAGTTCCTGGTTTGAGAAGGAAGAGAGGAAAAAAAGGGGAAAACATACAAGGTCGGCGTGCAGCCTTCTGGTATTTAGCTGTCTATGGGTCAGTGTCCGTACCCCATCCCCGCCTGACACTTCACTGTATTACTGCTGACTAGTGCACTGCCTCGGGTGTTCCCATGCATCCACCCCGACCCCCCAAACAGTCAAGGTCACAGCCTCAGACCATGCTCCACCCCTAAAGCACAGAACAAGAGCCCTGACTTGGCCACACCCCAGAGAAGGCTCTACAATTGCCATAAGTCCTCCTCCTGGAGTCCCTGCTGGCTCAGCCCTGACTTGTCCCTGCTCACATACACTGAGAGCATGAGGTTTCATTTAATACCTTCCCAAAGGTAACCCTGGGAGCCAAAATCCAGATCCCCTGCCTTTCACTTGCTGGGAGGGAAAAAAACAACACACACACACACATACACACACACAAAATACCCAACACTGATTTTTTTTTCCTGGAGTCAGGATTATCCTTAGTGCAAGTATCTTTGCTAATCCAGAAAATTGCCTTATCCATCTCTGCGTTTAAAAATCTCTTCTTGTATACTGTTTCCAAGTGACACTGGGAAAACACTGAGGTCAGCTCTTACTCTGGCTCCTGATCCTCCTCCTGTTTGAGAGGTTGACTTTATAAGAACCAGGTGAGCACATGGTATCTGATCCTTCCGACAAGGCTGACATTTTAAAGCAGGTGTAGCTGAGGGCCAGAGTGAAAGTGGGAGTCGAGTGGTTTTCAGGGGTCTGTGGCTCAGGTTAGGGGACCAAGGTGAAGGATGAGAAGCACACAATCCCAAGTTCATCCCCAGGGCCCCAGTTAAGGAGAGAGGAGGGCAGGGGCAAGGAAGGGAAGGGAGAGCCAGAGGAGGGCCTGCTCCTACCAGGATGGGAGCAAGAAGCCGGACCCTCTCCCACACTTCACGTGCTCTGGGCCACTGGGCCCCACAGGAACGGAAGTTCTGTCCAGCCCCACCTCCCTGGAAGACTGGAGAAACTGCAGTTATCAGATTCAAAGGAAAAACAGAGGTCTTAGGAAAAGGTTCCCTAAACACCAGATATTGGCCTTCTGATGTGTGTTGTGACCTGGAGACCTAAACACCAGCACACCTGGGTTCATTCCTGCCCGGGGCCTGGTCCTGATTTAATGAACACTCTGCTAAGCATCTTTCAAGAAAGTGAAAGTGGGGAAACGAATGGGAAGGACAACAGCCGGGCCAATTGTGTAAGACTAGAAACGGTGCGTCGAGAAACAGTCCCTGAAGGAGAGAGGCCGAGAACACTCGGGATGTGCTCCACCAACAGTGCTGCTCTTTCTTTCGGATGCCCTTACAAAACCAGCACATTTCGTCTCCTCGTGAGCCTGTGTTCATGAAACTAAGCTGACCGGGATGAAAACATCCATCTATAGACAGGGCAGAGGGCGCTTACACTTACCTCCATCCGTATTGGAGAAGCTCTGTGGAAACAAAAGCAGGGCCGAGCGTTACTACACATATGAGGACAGGGACCCTCGTCCACTTAACCCATCTTGCTCCCCCAGGCCCAGGCCCACAATTTAACTGGTGGGCAAACCCAAAGCTCTCTTTTCTTCTGGGAAATTCGTTTTTGGGATGCTGAGGTTTAAGGGAAACCTTTCCCATTCCCGTCTTACACTGAATTTCTCCCAGTAGAGACTTATTTCGACTCTCTACCCAGCAAATACCCTTGGTTTTGTAATATCAAAAAATTCCATCTTAAAATTAATTTGTTTAGATTGCTTTCCGATTACTGATGGGTACCTAAGGAAACAGGAGTTATAAAATAGAGGGCAGGCCCTTAGATATTTAGAGGCTTTTTAGAGGCTTTATAGATTCTCTTCTCTCTTTGCTATATACACAGCAGTGTAAAATTGTATGTGTTTACACTTTGCTCTCGGAATTCATGTTCATTTGATTGGTTTTGCCTCTGGCCTTTTTTTTTTTTTTCTTTTTATAAAGGAAAAACTTAAAGTAAAGCCACAGGGAGCATGTTTAATCTGCTTAATAAGAATTGGTTTTAGGATTCTAGAGTCCCATAGGAGATGACTTTTCAGGCATCAGGCGTATAAAGGGTTTGGACAGCCGTAGATGGGGTTAATTTAATAACTCTTCTCTGTGCCTCCTGGCAGGCCAGGTGGTCCCACACCTGAAGACAGGCCACTCTCAGCTGCAGAGATGGCACTGGTCTTCACACATCTGCCCCTCATTGCCAGAGTGTGTGGTTCAGCCTTCTCGTCAATACCAACTGGCCTTTTGTGCAGTTGGCACCATTTGACTGGTGCTTCCCCGTGGAAGCACCAGTCAGGATTTCCCCGTGGATATAATTTAGAGAAATCACATTTGTTTTCTTCACCTTCTGAAAGTCCTTGAAGGATTTTTCCGTCTCCTTTAGTTTCTCTAGGATGATTTGCTCTTTGGCAGATATCTGCGACTCTTCACTTTCTAGAGCCTGTATTTCCTGCTCCAGCCTGGAAAACACACAAACAGAGGACAGGTTACTTTAGTGTCCTGCCATCCCTGGGCCAGAGAGCAGATCCTTCCTGTGGGGTGACTTCCTAACAGTCTCTGTTTTACACTATGCTGAGGTATCAGGCCACAGTTTCACGTTACAGAGCATCCTGTGTTTTCAGCTTTGCCACCAGGCAGATGAGCAGATGTTGGTCAAAGGAAAACACCCGGAGCTACTGCCACTAGTTCATTGCCACCACTTGCAATATGCTTTGGTGTCTCCCCTCCAACTCTATCAATGTGCATAATCTTAATTTGGAGGCAGATATTTTTACACAGCAGAAGACGTAATATCTGATAGAAAACAGCTTCATATTCCTTTAGCTATCTCAGAATAACTGCTCTTCTATCATGTTGGCCAAAGGATGACAAACCAGTTTTTTGTTGTTTTGTTTTTTGTTTTTTGTTTGTTTTTTAAGGAGGGCGCAGCTCAGTGGCCCATGTGGGGATCGAACTGGCAACCCTGGTGCTACCAGCACCACGCTCCAACCAACTGGGCCAACCAGCCACCCTGACAAACCAGTGTTGCTCAAAGGAAATACATTACCAAGAAATGGTTAAGAGCCTGCTGTCATCTCCCTCAGTGGCCTGTCTTCTACTGCCAAAAAGATGGAGTAGACTGATACAACTGCCTCTACTTTCTGGAACTTTCCTCAGTTTTCATAGCTATCCTATATATTTTCTAAAAGGCAAATTTCAGCACTGCCAGGAGACTCAGGGACTCTTCCAGAACAGCAGCTAGTTATGATTTGGGGGACGTTTCAGCAGCTGTGCTCTTTCAATGAAATGATAATAACAAATTAACTTTTATTGAGCACTAAATCTGGGCCAGGAACTGAATAAAGAATTCATATGGCTTACTTTATTCAACCTTCTTCATGACCCTGTGAGAAAGGAATCCCCGTCTTACGGATGAGATCATTAAGGCTTGACAAGGTTAAGGAACAAATTTACTGTTGCAGAGCTTGAAGCAAGGATTCAAGCCAGGACGTCTAACTATAGACCGGCTCCTCATCATTGTGCTGAACTCTCACTACATGGATTCTACAGCATTTCACATATTCCTGTCTTGTTAAACACTGAGTGTGTGGGCATACTAGGGTGGCACTATTATTCAGCAATGACTTTGGGGTTATGAAGGGATGGATGTCCCCTGCCAAAAGGACTCCACACTATTGTACTTCATGAATTATTTGGTCTGAATTTATTCGTTCATTCATTCAATTTTGCTTTTGGTCTCTTTCCCCTCTGTCATGCTGGAAGCTTTGCTATAGGATCGGTGCCTGCCTATATTATATCTCCCTCCCCCTCCTTGTCTTCCATCTTCTGATCTGCTGTTGGGACCTGGCTAACCAAGTCTGTTAGACCAAGACCTAAAGTAAAGAGTTCAGCGTGCGATCTTCTGAGGGGTAAGGAACACCAAGATAGAGGCACAGATTTATTTAAGGATGCACTGTGCCCCTCTAGGGCCTTTTCATTTCCTTCCTGGGCATCACAACAAGCAGCTCTGGTTGGATGAGACTTTGCAGCAGTTACTTTGGCTTATGAAGACAAACCCTATATACAGTTATACCCCCTCCAAATGAACACAGCTTCAGATGTACTTATCATTTCACTCCCAATAAAAGTGGAAGAACTTACAATGACTTCTAAGGCCCTACAGTCTCTAGCCTCCCAGTACCCATATGGCCCCCACTCTTACCAACACACCTATTTCACTTAGCTTTAGTTAAACCGAGCTACTCCTTATTGTCCCATTTGTGCCCCATGTTTTCCCCTGCTCTAAGAAACCCATCTCAAAACTGTAACCATTCTTGAAGTCTCAGCTCAGATGCCACTTACAGCATGAGGCTTTCACAGATTCACCACCAGGAAATAACATCGCCTCCTCGGAACATTTGTTAACACATTATTTTGGTTTATCAGCGGTCTTATCACGTCTACTATGTGTTAGAGTAGTAGTTCTCAACCAAGGTGATTTTAGCCCCTAAGAGATATTTGGCAATGTCTGCAGATGTTTTGCTTGTCCATAATACAAGGAGAGTGGAGTTGGTGCTCCTGGCATCTAGTGGGTAGAGGCCACGGATGCTGCTAAATATCCTGCAATGCACAGGGCAGCCCCCCAACACAGAATTGTCTGGCCCCAAATATCAGTAGTGCTGAGGTTTAGTAACTCTCTGTGTTAGAGCGTATATAAATTATTAATTTTCCCTACTAGTTTATAGATTCTTCATGGAGAGGGCACAAATGCTCAATACAAGTATGTGGAATGAATGAAAGAAGCTGAACCAAGGTGCAAAAAGCCACGGTTCAGTCAAGATGAGACCGTCAGGATTTCTGAGACCAGGGTGAATTCTTCAGCAAGCTTTGACTTGGGGGAAGCCAGAGGAAAGGGGGCCAAGCCACACAGATATTAAACAAGGAGATATAAAACTCCTTTGGCATTCCAAATGTTCAGCAACGTCGTCTACACACATCTGTGTCAATTATTTTTTGGGGTGCTGGAATCGAGGCAGGAATATGAGCATGGAATAAGGACAACACACAGTCAAAGGATCCAGACACTGAATTAATTCAATGAGTAGAGGAGCTCTAGACTAGAGGGTTCCTGGAAAGAATGGATGGTAGTACCTGCCATGTAGGTTCTGAGCAAATTTCACTTGAATCGCAAAAGACAGAGTACCTCAGCAGACACAATGTGCTTTTTGGCCTCATCGTGTGTGGGAGGTACTTCCCTGCTCCTTGACTTTGGGCTCAGCATGGTGACCTGCTTTAGCCAAAAGGATGCTAGCAGATACAACACAAGGAGAGGCTTGAAATGTGTTTGCTCAGTTGGGCTTCTCCTCTTGTGCCTCTGCCAGCACCATCGAAGAGCTTCTCTGGGCAACTGCTGTCCCTTCAGCCTGGGCTCTGGGAAGAACACATGGGGAATAGACTGGAGCCCAACCTAGAGTCAGACGTCATGCGCAGTCAGACTTGCACCTTCAGTTAGAGTCACTCAGCTGCGCTCAGCCTAGATCAACCAACACCCCCATCTATTGCAGAAGTATGAACAAGAATAAATGATTTTTCTCTTAAACCACTGAGCTTGAGAGCAGGTCGTCATAAAGTCCTGTTGTGATAACAGCTAACTGATATAGCTCAAATATTAATATATTATAGGGATATGTCTATTATATATGTATATTATATGATATATATGTGTGTGTATATCCTAATTTTTATCATATATACCATGTATGATATACACTAATACATATTTTATCACATATATATTATATGTACACATATATAATATATAATATACATATATATATCCCAAAAATACCTGAAGCTAAGAGATTAGAAAGACTACAAGCTACCTTTGCCCCACTTCCCCCAATCTTCAGAGAAATTTCGAAGGATACAGGGCACCCCTTCATGAGGATTAAGATTGAGAAAATAGGAAAATATCAGTGGTAATTGTCTCTGGGTAATGGGATATTGGGTGACTTTAATTTTGTTCTTTCTAACTTTCAATATTTTCCCAATTAAAAAAAAATTCATGTGTTCTTTACCTAAGCAGAATAAAAACAATACGTCGCTTTTTAAAACTGCCTCCTCTGGCCTCATGCTGAGAAGGCAGCTTGCACAGGCGGTGGCACAGGGAAGAAACCAGGGCCTCAGCTGCTCATGTCAAGCGAGGGGTTAAATGGGTGCACCTCCACATCGATTCATTTCCAGTCCATTCAACCAACATTTACAGAGCTTGTTTGGCTGGACTTGGAGCTAGGCACTACAGAGGATTCTAAAACAAATACGATCGTGTAAAAATGGCTGACTGAAAAAAGGAAAAGGCCGACTCCAAGTAACGCGCTTCTCCTGGTTAAGCAGCCCCAGGTGGTTAGGAGTTCTCTGTGACCTGATGCCCACTGGCTGGCCCGACTGTCTCCACAGCCTGCCCATGGCTCTATGGGTTTCAGGGCTCTCAGCTATATAGTTCAAGCGCTAAAGATCTGGGTCATGATACAGAGTAACTGAGAAGGAACAGAGAGAGAGAGAGAGAAAAAAAAAAAAGGCAATGAAACTAGACTTTTGCGATAAGAACAACTGAGTTTCACTCAAAGGGAATGAATGAGGAAAACTGACAGTGTATGTTATTCTAAGCAAGTCAGACCAAGTAGCAGGTCTCTCTGCAAATGCACGGGTGGGCTTGGGCCAGGACCTAAGGACGCTGGACGCCCAGGCTGTGGTCTTTCTATGGAAAACCTGAGTCCTTGGCGCTGAGAAGCATCCCAAGAAACAGTGTCATGGGTTAGTAGTAAGTCATGGCAGCTGGGCTAGAAACGCCAGTGATTCGTAGTTTCATGACTGAAACCTAACGCAGCCTTCCCTGGAGGAGCCAAGTAGGATATTGCCGAACTAAAAATAAAGAATGGGCAGGAAGTGTAATTTATACACAAGGTTAATCGAGGCTCTTCAGGCGGAGACAGGTGCACATAATAGCCTCTGACCGACTTGCTCAGTTTCTTCTGAGCTAAAGGGAGACTGCAATACGCAGTGAGGAAAGGTGACCCACTACAGCTGTGCAGGTTTCATTTACTGGAGATGAAGGTGCAGTCATGGCCAAATGGTCTTATAAAATCTACCTAGCCCCAACAGACCTTCCTCACAGGAAATACAAAGGATCTACGGCTCTAGGAACTACCTCAATCATTCTCTCATTCAAAATCCATTCATGCATTCATCCATCCAAGTTTTTGCAAGCACCTTCCATCAGGCAGTACGCTGAGCATCAGGGACAGAGCTAAAGCAGCCAGTGTCTGCTCTGAGAGCTCTAGGTCAAGTGACGAGAATAGCCGAGCAAACACAGAAATTACACTACAACCTAGAAAGAGCGATCACAGAGGAGAGAACCACGTGTTGTGGAAGTGTCATCTCTGCCTGGGAGTGTGGTGGGACCCCGAGTTGCCTGCCCAGTATCTATCCTTCCCTGTCCCATACTAACAGAATCCTTATTTTTGTTGGGGATGACAATGGGCTCAGCTGAAAATGTACCCATCCCAGCTTCCATTGCAGGGAAAGGTGGCCACAGGACCAATGAGATGTAAGTAAACATTGTTGGGAGAGACTTCTGGGAAATCCCCTTAAAAAGAGGAAGGTTAACTTAAGTGGCATATGTCCTTTGTCCCTTTCCTTCTCCCTCCCTGCCTGCAGGGACCTGATGCTAGAGAGATGTATTAGTTTCCAACTGCTGCTGTAACAATGACCACAAAGGTAGTGGCTTACAACAATGTAAACTTATTGCCTTACATTTCCCTGGATCAGAAGTCTGACATGAGTATCACCCCCAAAATCAAGGGGTTGGCAGAGTTGTGTTCCTTTCTGGAGTATCTAAGGGTGAATCCATTTTCTTGCCTTTTCCAGCTCCCCAAAGCCACCCACATTGCTTGCCTTCATCTTCAAAGCCAGCAATAGTACATCTCCCTAACCATTCTTTCCCGGACACAACTTTCTCTGACTCTCTTCTGACTCCCTCTTTCACTTTTAAGGATCTTTATGATTACATTGGGCCCAGATAATGCAGCAGAATAATCTCCCTATTTTAAAGTCAGCTGTTTAGAAAGCTTAATTCCATCTGTAACTTTAATTCCCCTTTACCATGTGACCTAATGTAGTCACAGCTTCTGGGGATTATGATGTGGACATCTTTGGGGGTCTATCACTCTGCCTACCATAAGGAATATGACGCTAGAGGTGGAGCAGTCATCTTGTGTCCACAGGGGCAAGAATATACTAAGGATGGCTGAGTGTGCAGAAAGAGAGAAACTACCCCGATTCTGGATGGCATCATGGAGTGACTGCACCTGCTCTGGATTGTTGGCCCCAGATTTCTCGTTATGAATTTAAGCCACTGTTGTGATCACAACTGAATTCAATTTCCGAAAGATACAAGGTGTCAGAAGAACTTAACTGAGTGGGTGATATGTTAGCTGGGCCTTGAATGATGCATCCGTCAGGTGGAAAAGAGAAGAAAATGTGCCAGGCGGAGGAGACAGCATGGGCCAGGGCACAGAATATCGTATGCCCCTACGCTTACCCAGGGCCATGTGGCCTGGCATGGCCTTTTCAGTCACTGCGTGCTCTACCCTCCAGTTGACATGGCTCAGTACGCCTCAGAGAGGTCCTCAACATTCCCGGTCCTCATCCCCATAGCTCACTTTGTGCTTTCATTCTGCTGTTCCTTGCCTGGTCCAGAATTACCGGTCTTCAAGACCCTGTTGAGAACCTACCTTCTGTCCTCTGCAGTGGGAGAAAACAAGACCCAAACAATGAGAGAAGAAGAGAGGCTGAGTGAGAGGGATCCTGGGCCATTGATTCTCTATACCACTTCCCATCATCCTCTGCTACACCTTTAACCTTTTTACAGGAGCCAGTAAAATTTTTCTTTGTGTGGGCAACTCTCAGTTGAATCCAAAAGAGCGCAGACTAATACAGACTGGGTTTCCAATAGCCTTACTGTTTGGAAAGGGCTTTGCTTGTACACTCAGGTATGCTTCGTTTTTCTTTCTCCATTAATGATGACAATAATTATAATACTAATACATTTAATATTGTTTTTGCTATGTATATATTGTAACAATAAAGGTAATGATCAGGATTATTGAGTGTTTGCTGTGTGTTAGGTACTGTTCTAAGTGTTTTACAGGCATTATGATACTTAATTTTCACAATATTCTATGAAGTAAGAAAACCTTTAACTGTCATCACACAGATAAAGGAACTGAGATACAGAAAGGTCACCGACACGCCCAGGGTCACAAAGATAATGTGGGGCCAGGATCTGGACCCTGGTACTGAAGAACCAGTGTTCTTTGCCACTGCTTTCAAGGGCCTCCTATAACTACTTCCTCTTTTTTCCTTAGTTCCTCAAGAATGCATAGTGCAACCTGATGCATTTTGCATGCTCACAGAACCACAGAAGGTCAGGGTAGGAGTGGAAGTCATTTAATCTAATTGCTTTTCAGAAACATGAAGCCCCTGAACTGTACTCCACCCAACAGTTATCCTACCTCTGCTTGAAATTCTCCACACATGGAGAACTCATCACCTCCCAAGGCAGCGCATTCCCTCCCTGAGCAATACTAACCATCAGAATGCTTGCTCGCAGATTTAGGCAAAATTCATTTTCCTGTAGCTTTCACTAATTGTCTGAGTTCCATCCCTTGGACATGCAGAGGTCAAGTTTAGCAAACACCATGACTTATAGGAGCTCCATTCTGGGAAACGTGAAGACCCAGGGCAAACAGAATTTACTACCCAGTGGGAAGCATGGGTGATAGGAATTGGGGCCCAGGCGTGGAGTGGGGGTGGGGAAAGAGTGGAAAGGAAAGAGGTGGAAGGACCACGAAAAAGGGGGACATCCTGGCTTCCTCATGGAATGAACTCAGCACTGACTAAAAGTTGAGGTGAGAGGAACAGTTACG
This sequence comes from Rhinolophus ferrumequinum, assembly GCF_004115265.2. NCBI lineage: Eukaryota > Metazoa > Chordata > Mammalia > Chiroptera > Rhinolophidae > Rhinolophus > Rhinolophus ferrumequinum. The sequence goes on along the minus strand of NC_046295.1, from coordinate 62,787,780 downwards.
TTCACAAAATCCTCAGCACCTTGAGTCTTTCTGAGCAAGCTCTGAACAAGACCAGTCTATTCCTAACAATGGCATGAGCCCCAAAAACTGTCCTCACTACTGAGGGACGTGGACTAGGGTTACATGCACATGAACTGTGAACAGAGCAAACACTGCCGCTTAGCTGACACGCATTTGAGTCTCAGTAAATCCTCCCAGGATGAAAGGAGACGCTGACAGAATGGCCAAAGGTGCTGAATTCAGACCTGTTCTCTTCTCTTGAACTGTAATTTCACAGTTGAGCAGTCAAGTGGGGTGCCTGTGCCAAAACAAGAACTTCAGGAAGGATGTTTGCTACTCAGAGGAGAAGAGAGCTGCCCACATCTTTATTTATCCAGCACAAGGAAAACTATAAGAGACCACTAGTTGTTCACCAATTTCCATCCTCTCCTTCTTTCATAGTGACAATCCCTAAGGTTTGGCTGGGTGTATGGCCACACAAAATAATGTCCACATTTTTCAGCAGCTTTTATAGCCATTCACAGGATATTCTGGCCAAAGGGATGTAAGTGAAAGCTCTGTAGGCCAGTTTCTAGAACCTTCTTTAGAGGTTCTTCTTCAGTCCTTCCTTCATCCTTCTGCCTGAAATGCACATGTGCACAGGTGGTGCGCTAACTGCCATCTTGGACTTTGAGGACAGTGTAGGAGTGGCATAAGCTGGAAGAAGCCTGGGTCCCTGAGGAATTCACAGAGCACAGCCACCAGACCACCCTTGACTGACTACGCGTGGATTTTTACTGGAGGGAGAAATAAACATCTTGTTGAAGCCACTGTTACTGTGGGTTTTAGTGACTTGCATCTCCATCTAATCCCAATATATACGAGACATTTGCCACATGTTGTTGAATTTTGGATGAATGATCACATCTGTATGCGAAGGATATGGGGCCATACTTTCACAGCCCAGAGCCTCAAAATGACCCAACAGCAGCAGAAGAAAAAATGAGCAACTGCAAAGTTCCGAATTCATCACTGCTAATCAACTCTTGTAAATGGGGCTTGGCTGGAGCTGTGCTTCAGCCTCAATCTCTGACCCATCCAAAATCTTGGCAGAAACGTCGCTAATCTTTACACAGTGCTAATCATCCATGTCCTAGCATTTCTTTGGTGTGCTGTGACTGTGATGTGTGTGTCAGTCTGACTCCCAGAGCCTTTGCCAGCAGGGTTAACATCAGTGTGGTCCAAGATTGGGCTGTCTACACTCTTTAAACACCTGTCCAGCCCTGCAGTGCAGCCAACTCATCACCCCTGTACATAAGCCTTCACCGCAGGGTGCTCCCTCGTGACACTGACGTTTCAGTTGCATGGTAGGAGCAGAAGACACATTATATGTAGTTCCGAAGTGAGTGTGGTGACAGAGGCTAAGGTGGCTGGCAGCTGTTCCTTTTCTCTGCCCAGAATCCCTGCCACTTTCCTAATTTAGGGAACAATATCCAGCTCCTCCCCCAGGAAACAATCTCTCTGGAGTTCTTTGTGGAGTTGGTGAAACTATTCATCAGAGGGCCCACGTGCCTGGGCAAGGAATGGAAATATAACTAATCTAGGTTGACTGAACTCTGGCCCAGCAATCTGCGTCCTGAGAGGAGTGAAGCAAGAATGGAGAGTAATGGTGGGTGAATCATTCGCACAGCACGATGCTGTCCCATTTGTTCCTGCTGCCTGGATCCCCAACTCTGCCTGAGACCTGATTATAGGACCCCCCCCCCTCTATTCTCTGAATATTTAACTCTCTCTCTCTCTCTCTCTCTCTCTTTCTCTCTCTTTCTCTCTCAATATCTCTCTATTGAGATATTTCTCTCTATTTCTATACTCTAGGTAGAGCATAGAGCGTTTGGGAAGAATATTGTTTGTTTTCACACAAATAGATGCTACGAAATTCATTTTCCATATTTCAGGAAGACAGTGCATTTGTTTCTATGGCACTCACAAAATATTTTTCATTTGTGACTCAACTTGCAAGGAAACAGCTTCCTTTTATTTAGATGAGTATATCTGGAATCACCACAGATAGTTTGGTATTTTACTGTGAGAAAAGGTTAACAGCCCTTCAATAAACAGAGGATTTCCACTTCTCCTTAGGAAAGAACAGGACCTTCCTTGACTGCAAGGTGTCAATGGAAACCCAAACTCATTTCAATTTTTTCCCTACGTCATCACTGAGACAGAAATACGGCAAAGAAGAGAGAATGGTCTCTTTAAGAATTCCTAAAATACAGTTCATATCCTTTCTTTTGTTGAAAAGCCCCTGGTGGCTCTCCACACCTTCCCAAATCCCACCAAACTACTTAGGCTGGACGTTGGCACCCTCTCTGCTCTGCTCTAACCTCCTCTCAGCCTTACACCTTCCCCTGTGTTCCAGTCAAAACAGATTGCTACTCAATTTCCATGAAAAAGCCAGGAATGACTCCCACTACCAACTCCATCTGCTGAAAACATAACTAATAATTAAAGCCCCAACTGGACTCTGTCTCTTTAGTAAAAATGTTTTTCTTAAATCCTCTCAATCTGATGTGTTCACTCCTTCCAAATCCCCATAGCATTTTCAGCCCTCTTAGGTACGTGGGGTACCCTGACTAGTATAAGAGTAGTAAAAATGAATTTATCCTCCAACACTATCTGTATCACCCTTCTCCCAAATATAGGTTTACTGAGCAATAGGATGATGTTTAATTTTATGATTGTATTTCATATTCTTTCCTGTCCATATTTGTTGAGAGAAGGAAAAGCAAGGCAAAGCAAAAATACACTTTTAAAGATACTATGATGAAACTAGCTTGGAAATGGTAATGGAAAAATATAATTTTTCAAATCTTGGCTTGGTTTTTGCTGCTTTTTCCCCAAATATACTAATTTCTATATTTATTGAGGAAAAAAACATTGATATTAGGTGGATTTATATCTTTATCAAAATACACAGCTGGGACATAGTAGCACTTTTCATTAGTAATGTTCATTTAATCAAATTTAATCCCAAATACATCTAAACAAAAATTTCTCTCTCCGTAAGTTTTCCTTAGCCCGTGGAAACCAGCCTCTCTCTCTCCTTGTCTTGTGTATTTATTCCATCTGGAATCACATGGCTCATCCCATCAGAATCTGGGCAGGTTGATTTCTGCTGCAGGAAATCATTTTCAAGCTTACACTGAGCATTGATTCCTTGGGTGTGATTCCTGTTTGAGTCTGTTTCATCAGAAATAAAGAGTTTTGATTACATGAAAGTAAGGTGATCTTTCAAAGCAGTAGTACTCTTCTCAGTAGCTTAACCCTTTCTTCCCAAGAAACATCTCTTTTTGTAGGAAGAGAAAAAGTCCCATACAGCCTTCTTACCTCTAGCCTCTGACTCGGGGGCTCTCCTACGAAGGCCCATGCCTCCTGTGCACCTGACCTTGTGCAGATTCCTCTGAGATGGCACTATTAATTAGTTGTCCCCCATCCCCCTGTAGGTTCAACCTCTCTCCAAGAGGCCTCCTTCCTTTTAGTCCATAAATAAGAATCAATTTTCTTATACCAAAAATAGGTGAACTTCTCTTGAACCTACATCCTGTTCAAGTTACTCTTGAATCTCTCTTCCAGATTTCCCTAACAGCAGTTGCCTCTTGCTGTCTCAACATTCTCACATCCCAAACACCCCTCAGCTTACTCCACTCTGCTTTCTGTCCCCGCCACTCTGTGGTATATGGTCTTGTTGAAGTCTGTGACGTCCTAACTGCCAAGTCTAGTAGATACTCTTCAGCGTGAACCTATTGCCTTCACTTTTTAGAAAACTGTGGACCACTCCTCCTCCCCTTTGGAGGCCATGACACCATATTCTCAATATGGGCTTCTCTTCTACTACTTCATCAAATGTTCATTTGGCTCACTTTTCTTCTTGTTCCACTTTTTATCCCCGGCTAGTCATGTCCAGCCTTGTGCTTGAATTCCCACCTACGTACTGACATCTACCCAACCTATATCTTCAATCTCTTTCCTGAATTCCAGCTTCTATACATACAACTGTATTTTCAATGTCTCCACCTGGATGGTCCATAGGGACCTCAAACCCGACATAGGGAAGACCAAACTCATCTTCCTCCATAAAGCTTGTCCTTCCTCTGGCATTCTTTTGCTCAGTTTTTGACACCACCTCCAGTCCATTCTACCTAAGATGGAAACATGGATGTTATCTTGACCTCTCACTTGCCCCTCTCTGATAATCACCGCACACATAAATTAGTCAATTTGCCCCATACATTTCCTTTATATCTCTTCCTCTTGAGCCCTGCCTGGGCTCTCGCCCTCCTCCTAAATGCCTACAGCAACCTTCTAACCAATCGCTCTACCTCGATCCAGACTCATCACCCTCAAATCCAGACTGTGCCTAGACACACCACAGTTGTACTCCGCTGCTGAAAACCCCTCACAGACTCTCTGCTGTAAGCTCCCTACTCGGGCACACTTCCAGCCTCTCATTTACGTCCAGGAACAATGAGTTACTTTTAGGTCCCTGCACACAGGGTGCTCTTTCTTGCCTCAGTGCCTTTGCTCCTAACTCCCTTTGTCTGGATTGCCCTGGTTCTCTCTCTTCCTCCCCATCTCCGAAGTAATTATTACTCATTCTTCAAGAATCTGCACAGATATCGTCTCTTTCTGGAAGTCTTCCCTGACACCTTTCCCATGAAGGCACTTTTCCTCCTTGTTGCCATACCTCGTGGACATATGTCTATCACCAATTTTATCCCATTGTATTTTAATCACTTTTTTATGGATTTGGGGTTCCCTTCTCAACTCCCATTTGCAAAGCTCTTGAGGATAACAGCCATCTCTAATTTATCTTTCTTTGAATATGGCTTCTAGCATTTACCTGGTTTGCTTTTAGCAAGAAACATGGCTCAGTGAAAGTTCCCAGGAAATGTTGGTTGAGTAAATGACTGTTTCAGTGAATGCATAAATTGTTTCTCAGCTGAAAATAGCCTCAATTCCTTCAGTCAAATGTGATTCTTAAAAGAACAAATTCAAATTAACGGAAACTCCGGACTTAGTAAAGAAATGATTGAAAAGAAACTTGTGTTACTTGCTTCCTCAAAGATAAAGTAATTCAGAATGCAACTGCTGTGTTTTCTAGACTTTTCACTCTTTCCCCGAAATATCTCAAACACATAATTTCACCTGACCCGTGTGTGTGAGTGTGTGTGTGTATATTTGAGAGAGAGAGAGAGAGAGAGAGAGAGAGAGAGAGAGAGAGAGAGAGAGAGAGATGCCCTGTTCTTATTGACTCCGGGGTTCACCTAAATAAAACCACAGGTGGAAGACACACAGATATGCAGAAACTAGGCCAAATGGTGGACAATCTCAGCATTTACTTCATTTCCCCCTGTGATTCTCTCTGAGTTCACCCCTTCACGCAGGAAGCATCTGGGCTTTCATAACTGATTGTGAGAATTGTTTGTGTGGTGCATTCCTCTCTTCTAAATCCCTGTTTACGCATTGTTTGTGCCTAAATCCAGTACTTGGTGAGAGCTTTCCTGCTGAGTTAGTTTCCCCTTCGCCTCTGCGTGTGTGTACGCATCCACACAGCTTCAGCCACAGCTTTTATAAATGCCCACACTGGGGATAACACTGTCACTTGTCGTCCATATTGGAGGTTACTCTGGGAGACTGACGGAGCTCGCAAGATACTTGAGTTAGTATCTTAACGAGTCTATTAAAAAATATTGCGTAATGCCCACCAGTCATAGTCATAAAAATAGCTAACATTTATTGAGCATTTACCATGGGCTAAACAACCTGCTAAATGATTTGTAAACATTATTCAATTCTCTGCAATCTGCATGGTAACTGCTACTATACTTCGCATTTGATAGACGGCAGACCTGAGGTCGAGAGAGGTTCGGCATCTCGTTACCTCCCACCAGCAAGGGGCAGAGGTGGGATCCAAACCCAGCTTTGTCTGTTGTTGCTGGAGCTTAGGCTACTAGGCTGCCCTGCGCTGCCTCCTTCCAGCAAATGAAACCCCTCCAACGCCAAAGGTTTTCAGCATTTCCACTTTCCAGGATAGAACGTTCTTTTCAAACATCTTGATCAAATATCGCTGCTCTGGTTGAAGCACGAGTGGACCGGGAGCCCCTCCCACCCTTCCCCAACATCTTTGCCTCAGCTCAGCCTTTCCACAGAATAAAACATGGTTGGGAATAAAACTGTTGTGTGAGAGTAGAAAGAGCATCTGGTGTATTACTATGGCTCCCATAGTGCTTGCAAGAGTGCTTTGTACACAGCCAGTGCTTAATAAATGTCTACTACAGAAATGTGGTTCTGAAAGGGAGCATCCCCGCCTGCAGCCACAGCCTGGGCTTCCACAATCTGCCCCACAGGCCACCAGAGGATGAACAGCACCTCTGTCCTTTAAACCCCAGAGGGGAGAATTCTACCCATCTGAAGGCACAGGTAACAGCTCAACTGCGCCTGAAGTAGAGACTCGGGAGGAGGCTGGCGTGAGGAGCTGTGGCGGGGCCTGGGCGGCTTGGTAATACAAACGGATCTTCCTCAAGTCACCTTCCTCTTACGTTTTTGTTTTTCCTAATCATCTTTTCCATGCATGACAGGACCAGGCAACAGCTCCTCCTTGGTGGAGAAATTTGTCATCCCACTGGGATAATTCCAAAGTTATTCTAAGAGTTCCTGCTCAATCAGGAAACTCCTCCACATGGGCTGCGCCCCATGATTGTTTCCCACTGGGGCGCTTCCTGCTATTGTTCTCCGGCCTGTTCTCAGAGGCACAGCGACTGAGCCCTGCCCCTTCCTCTCAAGAGTCCCGGGCTGCAATCATGGCTTAGGATCGAGGTACACTAGGCTCAGACATCAGGCACCCGGCGAGGAGAAAAGGCCCTGAAATGAAAAAGGGGTGGTTCGTGGCCCCGCTGGCTAGAGCACACACCACAGTGTTTGGGTCTCTCTGGCCTTAGAAGAGAGGTTTGACATAGTCTGGGTAATTCATTAATTGCTTATCAAGCACGACTTAAGGTAGTACAGTGATAGTTACTCAGTCTTTACTTTTCGGAATGTCATCATCTGATGAAGAAGGCAGGTGCATAAACAATTACCAAATAGAGCTCAGTGGAGCTCAAACCGGAAATCCAAAATGCTATGGGGATGCAAAGACGAGAGCGTAACTCTGCTTAGGGAGCGGGCAGGGTGGGATCTTAGGGGCTTGGGACATTTCAGTAGGATCTTAAAGGCTAAGAAAAAAAGTATCAAGGCAGAGAGGGGTTAGAAGGCATTTCAGGCTAAGGCAATAATACTGACAAAAGGGCTCTGAGGCAGAAATATGCAAGGAAGTTCAAGCGAGTGCACGGATCTCTGTAGGACTGGGCTATTCTGAGCATGCTCGTGATGGGAAGAGAGTGATGGGAGGGGAGGCCCGCTGTATGGAGAACGGACGTGGATGTGTGGAAGAGGTGCAGAAGAGAGCACAGAGATCACTTAGAAGTTGTCCCGGCAAGAGACAGGAGGCTGTGCTTGGCATGGACTATTGTGGGAAGCAAAAAAGGGAGGGTCCACTTATTGAGGGCTTTCTACATCAACCCTTTTGCACTACTGTGGCCCCACAGGTTGGGCTGAAACAAATGAGGGGCATCAAACTGCGAAACTATGAGCAAAACTAGACAGAGGTAGCCTAGTGGTTAGAGTGTGTGTGAGGTCTACACAACCCTCAAGCTCTCCCTTCCTGCCCGCCTCTCTCTGGGCCACGTCCCTGTGATTGCCTAACTCTTAGTAGCACCTGGCCGGGTGGGCTCCGCTTCTTGGGGAAAGGAAGGAGAAACAGCTGAAGCCAGCCATTTCTCTTGCCTTTGATGGTGTAGGGTAAAGTGTTGGCCAGGACATTAATTTGAGTTTTGAGGTCCTAATTTAAAATGTTCCAAGGATTAAAACTGTCTCAAATCCAAGAGCTCCTACAGGGAAAACCAGCCCTTAGCCTAGTGAGATGCATTTCTGCCCTCACATGGCTGCAGCAAGAAAAGGCTTGGATTAACAGACAGGGATCCTCAGGGAGTGTGGGCAAACGCTGAGGCTTAGCCTCTCTCTTACAGTCAGAGACTGAGTCAACACGGAACACTGCATCCTCCTTGAGTTCCAAGGGCGGGGTGGGGTGGGGGGGCAGGGGTTGTAAGCACAAAGCAGTCCTACACTGTTGGTTTCTCCTTGGCATGTTCATAGGAGTCTCTTTGCCATCTCCTTGTTATTTTTCTATTACAGGTACAATAGAGACATTCTGTCTTTAATATGCCAGGAAGAAGGCATATTAAAGAGGGCCCCTAAGGGACCTTCTTCCAGTGAAGCCGATGGTTTTGAGGCAGAAGCAGCTCCATTTCCTGGCTCTGGCTCTTGCATGCCCCCTGGTGGCCTGGAGGATGGCCAGGTAGGGAAAGAATGGCCTGGGTGGATGATCCCACCTGGCCTGAGCTCTGGGAAACCAGGTTTAAGGCAGCTGAGTGGGCCAATGAGCTCCTGAAGCCCCGCAGAAGGTGACGAAGTCACATACACTACATTTGTTCTGGGGTTTTAAGGCAAAAACTTTAGGAACTAAAAGTAAAGTTACAAATATTCTCTCTGATGAACTTGATCCCTACAGACTTATCAACACTGATTTTGTTTTACAATAGCTAAGTGTGCCAAGAAGTCAAATGAGAATGACATCTATTTCTGGGTTTTCAAATCCAGAAGGAAAATAAAATTTTCCTTAGGAAGAGTGTACCAATGACAACCCCCCAGATACAAAATGATTCACGTGTAGGGATCAAACTGGGTGGTAAATTAAGCCAAATTAGAGAAGCTCTTAGAAGCAATATGAAAGTGGCTTGCATCAGGTCCAAAGGAGAAGAAGAATGCCCTTTACCATTCATCCAGAGACTTGTGCTTTTAATGGAAGCCCTCTGTCAAAGAGATGATCTGATTGGCCATTTGAAATAGGAACTGTTGGATGTAGAAATAGTACATTGTGTTCCAAAATAATAATTTTTAATGAATTAAAAATTCATTGGTGGTTTGGCTTGTGCAGAATTGGTGGTTGCCACCTCCCTATTCAGCTGTGGTCTCACCCGTGAAGTTGTTCCACTACTGTCTGTGATGTCTGGATCCCAAGGCGAAGGGAGAACTACCTGCTGAAAGCACAAGGAAACCTCACTGCAATGCTCCATCGCAACAGAGTCCAGGGCAGACCAGATTTGTTGTTGAAACAGTACAGGCACCTCAAAATGGGAGGTCTCACACAGAGGCAATAAATGTTTTTGTATGAATGAGTAAAGGATCACAAGACTCCTTGGCACATATGAGAGTTCTCATATTCCCACAACACCCGAATTATTGCAGTAATAATAATAGCAGACACTTGTGTAATGCTTTAGAGCTTACAAAGTCCTTCCACAGAAATTAGGGATTGTTTTTCCTCGTGCTGTAGATAAGAAAATGAGAGGAAGGAAAAAAGAGCAGTCAGAATCCAAATAGCTTTCATGCCTCACACAATCTGATTTCTGTCTCTCCTGATATTTTTGACTAATGGGAGACAGTAGGAGGAGTGCAAACCAGCCAGGATCAGGAGTTCCAATAGTCTGCCACCCACTGGCTGAAATACTGGGAGAGTTGCTCACTTAGTCTCTGTTTCCTCGTCCATAAGATGGTTATAATGACGTTTTATGCAAGAGCTATTTCAAAGCCATGAAGATTAAGTGTGTCAATGTTTAAAATATCTTAGAACACTGCCCTCCATGGAATAAACACTATTTAAAATGTTTGTTCTTCCTTTCTCTTCTAGTGCTTTTTTAAAAATTGAATTTAAACGATTCTGTTAAACACTGTGTGTACTACTTTACAGACAAACCAAAATACTATTTAATAGAATAAATTCAAATTTAGCTTCTTAATAATCTGGTTTGTGGCCCATAAGATTTTAGAACACCGACAGATTCTTATGTTAAACCAATTATCCAGAATTGTTAATAAGTCCTATCATTTGAATGCTGAAAGGAATATTAAAGAATTGATTATTGGCTTTAAGGATGGTGAAAGTTAAGATTTTTGTGAGTGTGCACACGCGCACATGCGTGTGTGTACATGTTAAAGGAAAATCCAGAAAATCTCCTTGAAGTTCTCAATGTGGGGAGGCTTACGTGCACAAGGAGGGCCATCTAGTGGCAGATACAGTCATATTCCACCAACTGAGGTAGTATGCTTGGGAATTTAGGTAAAGCGTTTGGGAGTCAATTGCTGTTGTTCTGCAGCTTTGGTTTCACATGGTTACTTGAGAAGGGAAAGCTCAGTATATAGACATTGAAACGTCCATAATCCTGAATGCTTTGTTCCTTGTTCTTAGAACATTGCACTTGCTCCTAGTGTAGGGTGCAGAAATCTCCAGCCAAGCTACCTAACCTGTGAACCTAACTAGTTATATGCTCTATAACAGGGAGACAAACTGGTTGAGAAGGTCTAGAGGTCCAAGCCTACAGGAAGCAATGGCTGGGAGTATTTCTACCATCTTCGTTGAGACCATTGCTTTTATAGGAGCCATGTGATACATAAGCCAACGTGAATGGGCTACAGTAGGTGTCCCACAAGGCCAGTTATGGACAACCCAACCAGTGACCCTGCAGCTCGGCGTGGCCAACTCCTCCCAACGCACAAGACCTCCCTGTCACTGGAGGTCAGTCACAGGGCTGACACAAACCCCAAGGTCCGTGGCTCTTCCCGCTTCTGCGAAGGAGCAGCAAGGCCCTGCAGGATGTGCTCCTGCAAAGCCACCTCCCTCCCTGAGTCTGGCTCAGCACACTTCTGCAACATGTGTATGTCCCTGGTCCTTCGCTTGAGAAGCCCAGTAACCAGGGAAAGGAGTGACATGTGGCTCGTGAAGTCAAGTGTAAGAAGTTCATGAAGTCTGCAAGGTCCCAAGTAGAGAGGTTGGGCCTTTGTCCTCTCGGGAACCCCAGCACCCAACACAAGGGCTTGTACAAAGTCGACCCTGGGTACCCGTGGAATTGAGTGGGGCATGTACCCGTGTGCACGCTGCTCCCCATCTTCTCCTCTCATCTGGGCCAGGGTAAGGGTATAGCTGTGCCCCCTTTTGGACAGGGAATTCCTCCCAGAGCAAATCAGTCACATGCATCCTTGGATTTCCAAGTCCAGCCAGGGTCAAGGGGACAGTAAGTGTCTGGGGAGGGACAGGCCCCGCTATGAGGCTGTGCGGCTTTCTACTCTGAGGGCTAGCTGAGGAGTGGCTGATGAGTAAGTTCACAGACGCACTCCACCTTTCAATAAATTGAACTCGACAGAATCAGCACATTAAAACATAATTCACTGATAAGATGTCTCACTTGACAAAGGACCACAAGCAGGACTTCCTGGGGTATCCAGCTACTTGACTGCATTAAAATGATGGTTTTACTGTACAGTTTCCCAGGGACCCAGTGCAATGTAAAATGAGGGACTGCTCAATTGACTTCATAATGAAAGGATGCTGCTGTTCTGAGCTCATCCTCCTATCAAGGCTAGAGAGAAACAAGATCCATAGAGGACGCGCTCTATGATGCTGTAGGAAAAGGAGGACAAAAGGACACTAACAGGAGCTGGTAACCCATTGTGTGCTAGGCATTGATTAGACACTTTACATATTAACTAAGTTAAGCCTCACAAGAGCCAAAGGAGACTCGTCATGGATTTCACTGTGCGGATGGGTGGATGGATTACACAGCTTGCCCCAGGTCCCATGCAATTGAGGTGCAGAGCTGAGATTCAGATCAAGGTGGGTCAGCGCTGAAGAATGTAGTCTTTTCACTGCCTCTGTAATAAGCCCCTGCACAGTCTTTTGGAACCCTAGGGGAGAAGAAGCCCCAGTTCATGGTAGAACTCCTCAGGCTCAAAATCTTGTTCAAATATAAACAACAATAACAAAGACAGGTGAGCAGGTCTAGAACTGATTGTGAGGTCGGAAGTTTCCTTTCATAGTCCAGCATTGCCTTCCCAGGGAGCTCTCCAGAACCCTGGGCTGTGTCTGTCTGATGCTTTCTCTGGCCCACGCTGATCTTGGGATTGTTGAATGACTTGTTTTATTTGCTCTCTGGTGTTCTGAGCCATCTGTTGCTGGCTTGTTTTCCTCAGTCCTGACAAATTCAACTTAAACTGGCCACCTGCCCAGCTGGTTCCCAGTCTACCTTTGAGTTCTCTACCTCCCCCTTTCTCTAAATGTAGCATTGAATGAGAACCCTAATTTCACTCCTGGATGTATTACAACGCCCCTACTCTGAAACTTTTCATCATACTCCATAGTCTTTAGGATAAATTCTAAGTCCCTCAGCTTAGAATTCAAAGCCCTTTGTGATTAGTTCTAACCTGCTATTCTAGTCTTTTCTCCAGAGTTGCTTCTACAGTTAGGTCTGTGATTATCCTGTCTTCAAACAGATGGCAGGTCCTGTGCAGAAGGAACATCCCGGGGCCAGCCATGCTTGGACCAATGAAGAGAGTGACTCCGTGAGAGCAGCGATCGACTGCTTACTGTCCTCCCTGTTTCCATGCTCCTCTCCCTTCCCTGGGAGAGACAACATACCAGTGACAACGTCCAAATGGAGCCAAATTCAGCTGTTTACTTACAGCAAGTGGCTGAGCTGTGACGATCCAAATGAGTTTGGTCAGGATGAAGCGTCCGTGACAAGAACCTCACATTGCCAGTTAAGCTCCATTCTAACACGTATGTGGCCACCGTCTTCTCATGATCATCCAGTAAGGAAATCCAGCTATAGATCTGAGATCCGACTTGAGGCTGCAAGGGGCCAAGACCTCACGAAGGTCAAGGAAGGACCCCCATTTTCCAGTCTAACACATCTGTGTGCATCGGTTCCATTTCAATGACAGCCACTCAGCTCATAGCCCAACACAGCCTTCATATTTCATTTCCTATGAGCCTGGAATTTCCTTCTAAATAACTGAAGCATATTAAACTTGACTTACTATCTTTTATTATTACTTTTTTAAGTGGAATCGTCACTGCTTTAAAAGATTCAGGTGTTAACAGTTCCCGGTTGAGACCACAATATACTGTCTGAAGTCAACGTTAACTCTTGGTGGTAAGAAATACTTCTTGGAAGGGGACCTTCTCACATCAAATAATGAGAATCGTAAGCAATAGAAACCTAAGCCCAGAAGCTTCAGGAGATCTCTGAATACCCAAAGTTAAGGGACTTTGAAGAGTTGTCTCCCATTAAAATTGAGTGGATTATTGGTCTCTTGAGGGTAGTAATTGTATCATCTTCATCTCTGTATCTCTAACCGAGCTTGGCCTCCGTCATAAGCATTTGATAAATGTTTACTGAATGAATAATCTTAGAAAGATTAATCTCAGCCAAATACCACTGGGGAGAAAAAGCCCAAATTCGAAGACCCTTAATGTTGATTCCTTTCTCTGAATTTCTGCTGTAGTGAGAACAGGTATGACGTCTCTCACCCAGCACCTGTCACATGCTATTCCATCCATCAAGAACCTAGACTGTTAGATCCATAGGAGCAGGGGAGAAACCTGACCTCTTTTCTATAACTCCAACACGTTGCCTACTGCTACGTACAATGATGCTCAATGAATATCTATTTGATAACCTTGCTCCAAATGCATATTACATCAACTACTACAGGGCAATTAGTTGTGAGCATGGACATTTGTTCATGGCAGTACTTGTCTATATTTCTAGGTAAATGAAGTCCATGTCAAGAAAACAATCTCCTTCCATTAGTTCATGCCGTAAATACATGTCAATCAAAGTAATGGGGACAAAAAAAAAAAGCCTAACTTTCATTTGGAAATACTTATGCAGAGAGAAATCTTATAAGCATTGAAGATTAATCCATAGCAACTGTGTTACTTTCATTCTTTTGTTCCCCCTTCCAGTAAATATGTATGAAAGTCCTTTGTGTCAGGCAGTGTGCGAGGCTCTAGGAATACAAAAGCAAATACTATGCGGTTTGCCTCCAGGAAGCCGAGGCTGGAGGAGGATGGAGAGGAAATAGCTGCATCTGTGCTATGATACAGTAAGTTCTTGGCCAAAAATGCCCTTGGGGGACATTAGACCAATGTTCATGGCTTAGGGAAAACGGTATCTTAACTGGGGCCTGAAGAATGAGTAGGAATTAGCCAAGTAAAGAGGAGCTGAAGAGTGTTCCTGGCAGAAGGGACAGCATGTACAAAGAACTTGACACTGAGAGAACTTGTTACCTCCAGGGAACTGCAGGGAGTGAGTGGAGTAGCCAGTGATGGGAGGAAGAGGTAATTATGGGAGATAAGGCCAGAGAAGTAAGCAGAGGTCATATCACAAATGACTCTCTGAGCCATATGAAGGTGTGTGGACGTTATCTTATAGTCCAAGGGAGAATGGGTGATGGTTTTCAAGCTGGAGAGTGACATCATTAGACAGAAATTTCGAAAGATACTTCTGGTGGCTGGGCAGAGTTTGGATGAGAAGGACACCATGCTGGAGGAAGAGAGGCTGGGTAAGAGGCTGTTGCAGCAATCCACGGGAGAGATACTGATACGTGGACTTGTGTCATGGCAGTGGGGATGGAAAAGAGTGGAAGGATCCTGGAAATATCTGTGATATAAAATTACTGACTAGATAAGGGGTTGAGGGGGATGAGGAATCAAGGATGATGTCTTGGTTTCAGACTTGGGCAAGTAGGTGCCCAGTGGGCTTTTCAATGAGATTAAGAACCAAAGAGAGGAACAAATGAGGGAGAGTTCAATTTCTGCCATGTTGGGTTTTAGGTATTTGGGGGAAATCCAAGTAAATATGGCCAGGAGGTGGTTGGTTGTACAGGTAGCTCTAGAGAACAAAATTGAGATAAAAAATGTTTGTATTTCAGAAGCCGTGGGAACAGATATTCAGAGAGAATGTGAGAAGTAAGAAGAGCACAAAGATAATAACCCAAAGAACCGACATTTCAAGGACGGATAGAGGAAGAGAAGATAGAAAATCAAGGATATTGTTACGTCAAATAACCAGGGAGGGTAGCTGCTTCAAGAAATAGGAAGCATATAGCAGTCTCAAGTTCTGATCAACAGACCGCTAAGGTGAGGAATAAAATGTCTCCATTGCACTTAGCCACTAAATAATCATTGGTGACTTGAAAGTGCAGGGTGAGAGGACATGCAGGAGCATGAATGGCAGGTGAGGAGGTAGAGATGCTGAGCATGGACGACGGCTCCAAGTACGGGGCTCCCAGAGGAGGAAAGAGAGGATAGTTAGCGAACAGGGGGTTTGGCGTCAGTAGCGTTTGTTTGACGATGAGAAGAATATTTTATAACAAATGGCTACTCCAAAGTCAGCTACACAAAACTAGGATCTTTGCAAAGTACTGTGTTGTTTTTATCGGAACTCCTAATTTTTAATCTCTAGATTGACTTTTTAAAAAGGGCAATAATTCAACATGTTGGGTATGTCCTAATGAAGTAAACATCTGTCCCTTATCAGCTCCTAGGAATGTGAACATACTATTTCTAATACACACACAGAATCATGAATTTAGCACTCTGAAAACTGTATCTTCAAATGGCTGTGAGAAGACTTTTGAGAATGTTTCCTCATCTGTAAAATGATATGGAGAGAACACTTTGGAAAACGGGAGTGTGTATGAACACGAATGTGCATAGTGAAACTTGTACTTGAAATATTAGTAGCTTGACCTTGATGTTTCTATGACAGGGGCAGGTGTGAAGGGTATAATTGTTGCAAAGGGAGTAGGATACCACTGCTTATGTGACCTTTTTGTTCAAATTCTTTTTTATAAAAGAGGTATCCACATTAATTCTCTTTAGAGAACAGAGACAATCACAAAGAGGTTTCATAGGACACTTAAGTAAATTATTTGCACTGTTAAATCATAAATATTTTTAGTTTGTTAATGTGATTACCTATAATGATATTTTAGTGCAAACTTCCATACTGCAGGGATTAAAGAACAGTTAATCTAAACAGTTAATCTAAACAGCCTCCACACCCCCAGTCTTACTGAATGAGCTGGTAGCAAACACAGTGGAGTTTTGGTGAGATGAGCAGCATGTACCTACAAAGGTCATTTCTAAAATGGTGATATGGACTCATCCTCCAAAAGAAAAAAACAACTATATGTCTATATTATTTTTTATAGTGAACAGAGGGAGTATAAATTCAAACATAATTCAGAATTGAATTAACCACCTCTAATAAACGGATATTTAAAAAAATAATTGGTCTGAGAATCATTCCATTTGCTTGAAGCAAACATAGGTTTTGCGTCATGGCAGATAAATACCAGCTGTCATTGTTGCCAGCCACTATTTTGAGAATTTTCCATGTTTTAACTCATTTGATCCTCACAACAATCCTCAAAGTATATACTTTGAGTATTTCCATTTTACAGATAAGGAAACTGAAGCACAAAATATGAAGTAACCTGTCCCAGGCCATAAGAAGTGATGAAGTGAAGGTTCGAACCCAGTGGGAATGCTTGCTCTTGACCCGACACCACTCTGCCTCCCATGGCGGGAGCCAGGTTGGCCTCAGGCTGCTCTGCTAAAAGGTGGAATGGTGAATATTTACACCTTGTGGAAAACCCACATTTCCTGTTACTAGAATTCTGTAGCATGGGATTCACATCTAAGGAGTGGTAAAAAGAACTTGGGGGCAGCCGGATGGCTTAGTTGGTTAGAGCGCGAGCTTTGAACAACAGGTTTGCCTGTTCGATTCCCACGTGGGCCAGTGAGCTGCACCCTCCACAACTAGATTGAAGGACAATGACTGATGGGTCCTGGAAAAACACACTGTTCCCTAGTATTCCCGCCCCCCCCCCCAAAAAAAAAAAACAACAACTTGGGGCTAATTACTAAGTGAAGCAAAACTTGGCAGAGGAAAATTCTTTGTTAGGACATTTCAAAGCCTATGAAATAGTATCATCTAAAGAGAAGACTGAGGAGCATCTTAATAAGGTTCTTTATCAGAGCTGCCTCTGACTTCATGAGACATATTCGGAATGTAAGTGCCACCATCCTTGAGATATAAGGATGTCCCTTCTGACCCTCCGCCAGCAGGGACTGTGCCCTGAGGAAGCCATGTCTCCTCCCTCCCTGTGACTCTATGAACAGTGTCACAGCCATGACAGTGCTGACCAAAGGAAAAGCCACTCAATTGTAGAGCCTCCCCTCCCTTCTTTAAAAATAGGCGAAATGTGGGTCACTCAGAAATGCTGTAAGTATAGTGCTACCTGAAGTCAGAGGACTGAACAAGCTCATCACCAATGCTCGCTTCCAGCTCTCGGATGATTTTTTAAACATGGAGAATCTGAGAGAATGAAGAGCCAAGTTTTACTTCTGCTTTCCCAGACCAAAACATCTCCGTGGGCCTCCTCTTGTAGCCTGACAAAACATTCTTAGGCTGTCCCTAAGGAGAGCAATTTTATTTTTGTTCCTATTTACAGATTCAGCTGGGACATTAACTGATTTTCTCAAGATCAAAACCAAGACATCCGTGCGGCTAATAGTAAAACGTCAGTGTCTTAGATTCCTGTCCTTTGCTTAACAGAGCAGACCCCAGCACCTGCAGATTACCCTGTATGGAAAGCCTGAGTTGTGTTTATGAAACAGCTGCTCCCAAGAAAACCATAACATTCTAGGGCATTCATTTGGAATTTGTGATTCCTTGTCAGGGGCTGAAATTGCTTTTGCATTAGTTACAGGAAACGCACAGCAGCTTTGAAAGAGCAAAGCTTCCTAGCTTTAGTTCCAGGAAGATCACTGGCTTGCTGGGTCATTGTGAGAGCCCTGCGGTCCTCACCTTTAAGGTGAGAAGTCTGGGAAGGGGCTGGGCCTAAAGACTCTCCAAGTTGGTGTGGTTTTTTTGTTTGTTTGTTGTTTTGTGTTTTTTTTTTTCCCAGATCTAAAGATGAATGGTACAAAAAGACGGCAATGACAATATTTAAACATTTAGGCAAAAATAAGTGGTTTCGGGACACATATTCATCTCTCTGCCATTTGTTTTGCCTCAGCACTTCTCAAACTCTCTGTGGTCAAGGACTGGGGTTTTAGCCCAACGCGTCGCAGACCAAGACTAGCACTCGTCTCAACTTAGTGCAACTTCCCAGATTCGACAACACCCAAATGGGTCTATTCAATGAGATGGGTCCACTGATGGTGGTCACGGTGAGGCTGAATGGCTATTAAAGTTTCCAAACACCTTACTGGCAACTTCTGTCCTTATTTTGTCACAGAGGTAAGAAACAGGTGCCTAACCAGAAGTCTATGGACCATGCTTTGAATAGCACTGGGTTTAGCCATTTTTCTCTACCAAAGCAAGGGCCCTCAGGAGCTGAGCAGGGCATCATCACTCAGACACCCTAGATGATTTTTAAAAAAATAAGCAACTGGAAAGCAAAAAGGTACTTAAAAAAAATAAATAACCTGCTGAGATAACGCCAGCCTCTCACCCTGTTCAACCTGGCCTGCCCCACAACTGGTCTAGATCCTTCTCAAATCCATGTATCATATTGTCCTACTTTGTCTGTCCTTGGAGTTGTTCTTTTTCATCCTCTCCTTTAGCTGACAGGTCCTGAGAAGCCCTGGAATTCCTGCTGAGGGTTCAGTGGGTAACAGATGGAAGCTGATCCCACAGTAGGAAGGAACCTGAGAGGGGGCAGCTGCCTGGGGACAGAAGCGTCTCGCCCTTGAAAGGTAGGAGCCACCCCACTTTCAGCACTGTGTTCCCAGACTCCCATCCCTCCTCTGCCTGGACCTCATGGTGGGGAGAGCTGATGCTTCCAGAGTCACCATTGGGCTCATGTGTCCAGCTGCAGCTGACTTCTGAAACAGCCTGCGAGGCTTAAAACATCCGTCTCAGCTGTTTCTGAAAACAGATGGGGAGTCGGGTAAAATCAAACCAATTGGGGTTATTTACATATTGCACATTGTCACATCACTTTTTTATTTTTATAATAAAAGCTAAAATCTATTGGACATCAAGTCCTAGACAGCTCTAATCACTTTGCATATGTTAATTTCATCATCACCTCTACCCAATAAAGTGTATCTCATTATTATCTTCTTTTTTTGTGGAAGAGAAAACTGAAGTAGAACGAGGCTAAAAGAACGTGCCTAAGATTATACAGGCAATCAGTGGAGACCTTGGACTTGAACCCAGCAAGTTCATGTCTGTAACCACAGCCCCACACTGTTTCTAGATGTAAATGTTGGTTTTGAACCTCATGACAAGCCTATGGATGATCTCGGGCTGATGCACATTAGTTAAATTAAAAAAAATATATTTATTGAACAACCTACTAGGCATCACGCAGTGTTCTAGGATCTTTGGGTACATATAGTGGGTGTAGTGTGTTGAATGGTGGCCTCCCCCAAAAAGATATATTCACATCCTAACCCCTGGAACCTGTGAATGTGAACTATTTGGAAAAAGGGGTTTTTGCAGATGTAATTAATTTAAGGATTTCAAGATGAGATTATCCAGGATTACCTGGATGGGTCCTAAATCCAATGGCAAGTGTCCCTATGAGAAACAGAAGAGGGGAAGACACAGGAAGAAGAGGAGAAAGCCATATGAAGATGGAGGCAGAGATTAGAGTGATTCAGCCACAAGCCAAGGAACCCCTGGGACCACCAGAAGCTGGAAGGGGCTGGAAGGATCCTCCCCTACAGCCTTCGGAGGGAGCATAGCTCTTCTGACACCTTGATTTTGAACTTCTGGCCTCCAGAACTGTGAGAGAATACACTTCTGATGTTTTTTAAGGCACCCAGTTTGTGGTCATTTGTTAAACAGCCTCAAGAAACGAATATAGTGAATAACCAATCATGTCCTTGCGCTCATGAAATTTACATCCTGGTCGGGAACAAATAGAATGTAATGGAGTGTAGTGATGTGACGTGATGTGATGTGATGTGATGTGATGTGACATGACGTGACGTGATGTGATGAAAAAAGAGAAGCACATTGGCCTAACAGGGAAAAAACACATTCTCCTCAAACATCACCTTCTCCAGAAAGTCTTACCTGCACTCTCTAACCTGAGTGTTAAGTATTCCTCCCCGTATATGTTCCCACAGGCCCTTTTCAGACTGAGCTTTCCCATCCTCTTATAATTGATGAATTACTTGTCTGTATTCCCCAGTGGCCTGTAAAAAGCTTCATCTCCCATCTCCTCCACCCTTACCTGAGATTAGGTAAGAATACGGGAAACTGGGACTATCTTAATCACCAGCAAGAAGCAGGCCAGTTGAGACCAAGAAGGGAGCAGGGCCACTGTACATGCTTGTGCAGTTTATTTCTGCCCAAGGCCACTGGCCAAGGGAGCAAAACAGGCTGGAGTCCAGCCAGTGGTCTTCCCTATGTGGTGCTGCATGTTCTAATTTGCATAAAAGAGCCCTGTGCCTGAGCAATGGCCTTGAGTGCCACTGGCGTTTAGAGATGTCCCATCCTCCCAGCCAGGATCTGGTCAAAGTGGCAACCCTCATGCCACACAGTATGGCAGTGCTTAAAATCCTTCCTCCAGGCACCCAGACTGGGGTGATAGTCTATAGTGCAGAAGTGTCCCTGAACGCTCACAGATACTCTCTGTGCACTGGCAGCATTTGGATATTATTCACTTTATTCCTTTGCCTTTCTACAGGCAAAGGAGAAACAAATAGGAGCCCCCAGGATCCCTGCAGTGGGTATTATTTTAGCAGAGACTGTTTCAAAGGAGATAAAAGGGCGAGGAGGTGGGAGGAGCTTTGGGTCAGCCGGAGGCAGTGGTCTTGTCTTTCACGTGTGGCTTTAGAGAAGTCACACCTAGGCCTCCATCCCTTAATCCTTCTTTTAAGGATTTTAAGATTAATAAAAATAAAGAGGACACAATGTAATAATAAAAGGAACATTCAAACAAAAATATAATAATATTAAAGGCTAGGCCTTAAATATCCCACAAACAACACAGGCTCTGAGGTAGATTGTATTTTCCAAATCTGGCTGCAGAAATGTCTCTCATCCCACATGCTCCTTCACGGTGTGACCCTACCACTGACCCTACCATCAAGAGACAGAGTCTAATTCCCCTCTCCTTGAATCTGAGTTGGCATTAGTGGCTCAGTTGGAACCAGTAAGACGTAGCAGACGTGATGCTATGAGACTTCCAGGCCGAGGACAGAAGCCTAGCAGCTTCCCGCTGGCTCTCTTGCAGTGCTTTCTGTCCAGACACTCCCCCTTGCGGTGTTCCTTGGCATAACCCAGCTACCTTGTGGTGAGAAGGCCAAGCCTATGGCGGGGCCATGTGGAGGTGCCCTGGACATTAGTCCCAGCCTTTGAGACACCCCAGCTCAGGTCCTAAACATGCAATGAAGAAGTCTCCAGGTGATTCTAGCACCCAACCCCTTGAGTCACCTCCAGCCATTTGCGTCTTCCCAGCTGAGGGCTGTGCTACACAGACAAGCCCTCCCTGCTGCTCAAATTCCTGGCTCAGAATCTGTGGGCATAATAATCCTTAATTCTTCATTTTGTACATCTAACTGCACATGTGCTAAAAATAGTTTCCCAAAAAAGAGAGGGGAACAGGATGTAGGTAAATCCCTCCTAAACCTGATGTCTCCTAAACCTATCCCATCTATCTATGGCTGTGTACCCCTCTCCTCTCACCTGGCTTGAAATTCCCATTGTTAGGGTTCACACCTGGGGTGAGACATTCAAAGACTCCTTGGTGGCAGAAGTTGCTTTTAGAGTGGGAGAAAGAAAAGGGGTGATTATTCTAGTGTCCCTGCATGAGTTTGCTAGGAAACTGGAATCTTAGAATGAGAGAGGGTTTGTGCATCTTATCTACCATTTGCCGCCTTGGAGGGCTCAAAGCTTGGACCTGAATGAGGGAAGGAGAAAGTGGAAAAATCAATAGAGGCAGGCCTTGCCAAAACAAGCCTCAAGCAGCCTGGGTCTCACAGAACTCTTCTCTGGGGCCCCAGCAATAAAAAGAGGGGGATGCAAAGTGGGACTGTGCTCAGGAGATCAAGTTGGCTCCAGGCCCTGGTGGTGGAGGTGACAAGTCAGCCTGCCTAAGCATGCCTGCTCCTTGTCAAAATCTGCCGAGGTCCCCATGTCACTGGACCGCAGCCACCAGACTCAACTGTAAGGCATTCATGTTTTAAGATTGTAGGCTGTCCTAGCTAGAAAGGCTCGAAGAGACCATTCACCGCCTTCAGGAAGCACAACCGGTGAAGACCGTGCAAGAAAACATCAATACAGCCCTGCTGTTTTCGTCCCATCAAGAATATAGAAGGGTTGGAAATGACCACATTATATGCTAGAGGGGTGGAAAAAATACTATTTTCAAAGCTCTTTGTAGAGGGGAAACTTGAGGCATGGCAACCATAGGCCAGAAAGCCTGGGACCAGCTGCACAATGCCTTCAATAACAGCGATTGTTCTAAGGGCTGGAAAATGCAAGCATTCCCAGTGCGGCTGTTACGTGGTCAGTGTATGGATGGAATTCTCCCACTGTTTTTATAGTTCTGGACACCTCAAATCCCATTTACCTGACCAATAATGAGGCAATTGTTATGGAGCCTACAAAATGCACATAAGAAGAAGCTTCGGAAACATCTGGCAGGAGGCTCTTCCACCACTGCACTAAGAAACACACATGCACTGTTGACAGGCTTAAGAGCAATTCCCAAGTGCTTCCTCCCTTACCTGTCTCAGCTTCCTAAGCTGACCACAGACCATAAGCAACCAGATTCCAGAGTCTGTGAAGAGGGACTTTTCTGTGTGGTCCCAGAGAGCAGGTAGAAATTGTAGAGAACATATTAGGTTGGTGCAAAAACAATTGTGGATTTTGCCATTATTTTTAAACGTTTAAACCACAATTACTTTTGCACCAACCTAATAATTTTCATCCCCTAGGAGGACCCTTTATAATAATGCGAGTTGTCACTTTTTGAGGAAGCAAGTTTCCTGCTACTTTCAGTCTTGGGGAAGAGACGGTTTATTGACTCCCACTCACTGAGTTTATTGCAAATTCAAGTGTCAGATAGAAGTGATCCAGATAACACCTCAGTTATGCATACTCTAAGATTCTACGGTTTTATGAGATGTCATAAAATCACTGCCTTTGCAAAATCAGCACAGCGCTGGATGCAAACAACAACAAAAAAGTCAACCAATTCTTTTAAACCAATGTTCATGGCTCAGTGCTCAAGAGAAGCCTCATTCTTTCAAGCAACTGAAACACTTTATGTCATTGTGCACCAAGAATCATTAATGTTATCCTTTTTAAGGTTATATACAATTCTTTTTAAGGTTATATATTCTGAATCTACTTACTTGATGGGTGATTTTTATCTTAGTATCAACACCTGTAACTCCAGGCTTTAGAGCAGTTGTTCTCAATTGGGGGCTATTCCCCGTCTCCCCATGGGACATTAAGCAAAGCTTGGAGACATTTTTGATTGTTGTGATTGGGGGCAGGGAAGGGGGTGGTGCTACTGGTGTCTACTGGGTAGAGGCCAGGGATGCTGCTACATATCCTGCGAAGCACAGGACAGCCCCTCCAACAAATAATTATCCAGCCCAAAATGTCCATAGTGCTGCTATGGAGACTCCCTGTTCGAGAAGGATGGAGGAGAAAAACAATAACAACAGCACTACTCTGACTTCCTGACAGCCTCCTGGAAGGCAATTCACAAATGCACATGCACTCTACACATTATAGCAACTCTTCATGGCGGGCATTGTGATCCCCAGTACACAGGTGAAACAACTCGAGTCCGGAGAGGTTATACGGCTTATCCAAGATCAAGCAACGCATAAACGCAGAACTAGGTCACACACCAAGGTCAGTCAAACTCTAAGGTCCAGGTTCCTAATGAGCATCCTATGTCGGGAGCCCTTTACAGAACCACACAGCCCAGCAAGTGCACTCAGCAGCAAAAGGGCTTTGGAAATCGACAGGAACCAAGCTGAAAAATGGAGGCTGTACTTCCTGAAAGAACCTGAAGGGGGAAGCCTCACCAGTCACCGTGACCACTCACAGTGGATTGAAGCTCAGCCCATTTTGCAGCACTGCTTCCTGAAGGAGCATTTGCGGGGTCTGAGGAAAGAGGAGCACTGTTACCTGTCCATCCACCTACACCATGAGGTGAACTTCAGTGCGATTTCACTGAATATCACAGGTCTTGGAAATTATTTGCTTAACATAACTAATTTTGTTGAGATTTTTGAGACTGTGCTTTGGAGTTAGTTCAAGTACTCACTCGTTCCCTTATTAATGAGGCCATTCGGGGCAGTGAGTTACTTTACATTCTAAGCCTCAGTTCTCCCGACTGTATTACGGGGGTATCATTATCATCACGACTACTTCGTGGGAGTATTATGAGGATGAAATGAGAAAATTAATGAAGTAATGAACGCCAAAAAGCTAGGTCAGTACCCAGACCAGAGTCAGAGACCAATGAATATTAGATGATATAGTGTTAGCACTGTATCACTATACGGTTTATAGTATATATAGTTTTATTTTGGTGAAACAAAAAGAATGGGGATGAGAACAGAGCTGGATGGCTGAACGTGGCTGTGTGGGGTGGGGCACAGGTTAGGAGGGCACAGATGTGGAATGACAATGTGCAGTGCTCCACGCCCTGCTGCAAAGCACAGCACAGACTTAAAAATATCAAGTAGGAAGAACACAATAAATCCCAAGCAAGTATCTTTTGTGACTCCAATGAACATTTCTGTGGTTAGCTTTTCTAGAACAGTTATGTGTGGGTGACTGTCATCTTCTTGGTTGCCAAAATCCTATAATATAACAACACACATGCTTATGCCTGATGTCTCCAGTCTTCTGCTTCTGAGACTTAAGAATACGGAAAAGCGAATCCTGGTATCCAACAAAGGCACACTGAGAATCATATGCATAAATCAGAAGCAGAAATGAACCACTTCCCTTGCATCTTGGATTTTCATTTTCAAAAGCTGCACGGCCCTCTCTGGGTTCACAACTGGGACTTCAATATTTTATTCAATGAAATCTTTGACGTGACATGATATATTTTAGAACTGACAGCTGTTCAGATGAGTTAGTCACCTCTATGATGAGTCAGTTACACACGGGGCTTTTGTTTCCTGAGAACTTAACCTCTTTCCCAATTCTGGCCTGTCTCCAAAACCACTTCCTTCCAAAATAGTGACATTCCTCTGCACAGGGATACTTGTTCAGAAAAGAGATCTCTAGCCAACCTCCCAATTTCAAGGATCTCAGAATACCAGCGCTGGAAGATCCTGAGAGATGTGTCACTAAGAGATGAGAAATCTGAGGCCAGAGAGAATGAGGAACTTGCCCAACGTCACAGAAAATTTTCTGCAGAGCTAGAATTAACACCCTAGCTTTGCGACAGCTCATTCCATTTCCATGTACTATTCCATGAGGTTTCTCATCTTCACAGAGCTAATTCCAAGGCAGGGAGCAAATTTTTCCCATATTTCTCGCTAATCAAAGAAAGTGAAGAACACTGTATTTCAAACACTTCAATAAAACCTGATGACATTAGAAAGAGAATCTTAAGTGGAAAAATCACAGTGCAAGCAACAAAACTTGTTGATCAGAGCAGACGTGAAATAGACAGGGCTTGTGTGGATCTAGTTGCCTAAAATCTCCAAAAGCATCAATGTGAGGCCCACATGTGGCCCCCAGGGACCACTCACGCACAGTGATGGAGTGGGCAATGGTTGACAATGGGCCCACAGCAGAAACAATCCTTTGGGCTTTGTCAATACAACACTCCAATGGGAAATGAAGCATACAGAAGATGTGACATTCAAAATTTTCAAAAAAGGAAATTAATAAAAGAAATCTGTATACAGATTTTGCTTTCAACAAGTCTGATTTTTTTAAAGCCTGTTTTCTTCTGGTTTCAAGTGAGCCAAGAATATAATCCATAGACTGGGGATCCTGACATTACTCCAGAAAAAGTTGGGCAAAAAACCAAGAACCTATTTAGCCATTGTAGTGACCAGTTCTCTTCTTCCTTTCCCGCCATCTTGATGTCGTCACGTAAGGCTACAGTGCTCTTTATCGTGGAAAAATGGTAGAATTGTCTGGCCTTTAGAAAAGTGGCCTGCTTTCCTGACCTGCATCATTTTTAGTCTGGTAAACCAGGACTGTTTCTAATCAAGTTCACATGGAAGCTTGGCTCCACTGTGGGGCCTATGGCGGCGAGATCTGAGCTCTATGCCAGATAGACAGCTCTATTCCCACCTACAGTCCCAAAGTAGGTTTCAAATTTCCCTGAGTCTAAGCACTGAGGCTTAGAATCAGTCTGAAATCAAGGGTCAGCGTTGTCCTTCTTTATCTGTTTGTGTGAAATCAATTTTCTTATAAACACAATTTACTTGTCACTTCCCTTGGGAGTTTCTAGACATTAAAATGGGATTTCACTTGTGGTCTATTCTTTTTTTCCATGTATAACGATCGTTCTTGAGCCTGACCATGCCAAAGAATTACTTGGAGCACTTTTTAAAAAACATAAATTATAGGGCTCTCCACTGGGGAGTCACTGAATCAAAATTTCCTGGGAATGAGGCCTGGGAATCTGTAATTTTACGAAGCTTCCCAGGCGATTCCAATACTCAGGATTTAATAGTCTAGTTACATATTTCCTTCCCTCTTTCCTCCCTCCCTTCCTCCCTCTCTCCCTCCCCCCCTTTTGGGCTGCCCTCAAAAATCTAAGCACTGCATATACTAGTTTGGGAAGAGAGACAACATTCTCAGTTCCAAAACAACACCAATTTACGATTAACATTTTGGAAGAAACCATGTCTGTAAACCTGGAATTTCTTGTATGGCCACTGGCACTGTAAAACATTTTAGAATCAGAATTAGA
Organism: Rhinolophus ferrumequinum; assembly: GCF_004115265.2. Lineage (NCBI taxonomy): Eukaryota > Metazoa > Chordata > Mammalia > Chiroptera > Rhinolophidae > Rhinolophus > Rhinolophus ferrumequinum. The sequence continues at coordinate 62,760,864 of NC_046295.1, read as the reverse complement.
AAGGTGATGATGTTCTTTCTTCCTGAGGATAGCTAGGGAAATAGACATATATCTAATCCTCATGCTTTATTTTAAGTTTTTATCATATTCAGAATGGCCCAGACATAAAAAATTTAGACGTGGCCTAAGTTCTATATACGCTTGAAGTTCTGAGTTGAGTTGCTATTATCTCTTCTTGTTCTAAACTAAATGACCCAGATTTGCCTTCATCTTTTCTTGTAGGCATTCTCCCTGTTCTTTGATGACTATGCTCTCTTGGTCCTTCAAGCCAACTCTTGGTTCGCCAACAGGGACTAAAATACCTTCAAGGCACAACTGTACTAATACATTTTATTGTTTGAAAGGAGACCATATATCTCTTTTAGGAGAATCTAATTTGTTGCTAGGGAGGGACTTAAGACTAGTAGACCCAAATCTAAAGATCTACAGACTAATGCTTTGCTTCAAACAAAGTTTTGTTCAGAATTTCTTTTATTTAGTGGTCCTGCTGCATCTGATCTGTAGACAGTTTCTGGGATTCTTATATAAAGATCAGGTTCTGAATTTGATCTCTAAGTGCACAACTCTGCCCCACCCCAAACCTGAAGCACGGTTCTTGCTATGAATCGACTGTGCCCAGGCCACTCGGTCCCTAGGGTTTTCCCAAGTTGGACTGGAGAGGAAACTCCCACGCTCCCTGTGCCAGGCAGGGGTCCCTCGATGCACAGTGCACCCATCCCAATCCTTCCATTCAGCACATCTTCGTAGTTGTGGAGTATCGACTTTGTGCCAACCCGTCTGTTGTGATTATGTAAAACCAGTAAGAAAGGGACCAGTAAGAAAGTCTTGTTATGACTGGAACTTTTAATAAGAGTAAGGACAAAGATGCTGCATCGTGTCAACTGTCACTGCAGCTGAAAGCACCACAGACCTGTCTTTTTGAGACTTAAAAACAAACCTCCTATAAAACCATTCCTCAGAGCTGTTTTCTCCTGTCTATCTTATCGTCAGTATTTCCAGTAATGCTTGGCTCCCTCAGCATATCTAAGATGCGGTCAGCTGAGCCACTACTGAGGAGAGGGAACCCAGGCCTCTGAGTTACTTCATCCTGCCCCGTCCCCCTTTCTATCCTCTGGGCTTCTAACAGGAAGTCCTTTCCTTTCCAGGGTCCTGGAGGTACTTGTCCTCACAAGCCTATGCCAGTATTTATAAAATTAAAATGTTCTTTTTGCCAATGGTATACACACACACACACACACACACACACACACACACAACCTTTTGTATTCTAAGAAAAAGTGTGTGTGTACACACACATATGTATACATTCACATGCGTATGTATGTATGTATATGTACACATACACATATCCTACACAAACATTTTCTTACCCAGTTTCCCCCACAAGCCAAGTTTAGCCAAACTGCTCTGAGAGCTCTTTAAAGAGCTCAAGCAAAGTAAGGACAGAGGCCTACGGGGCTTTTCCCTTTGGTGCCACTGCACGAGTCCCCTAGGTGCTCTCAGTCTTCATTCACTCTTGGGTGTAAGTGGCTGGTAGCAAGGTAGCTGTGACCCTTTGTGTATTAACAGAGCTCATCCCTTCAGGAGAGTATGATGAAGCTCCCCGGGGTGAGGTTTCAGGCAGAATTTGGTGGGCTAAGGTAGAGGGGGAGATTTGGCTCTCAGGCATCTACACTCACCACCTTCCACTGCCATCTCATATCTCTGGCTAGGTGTCCTGGGACCCGGCATGGCTCCAGTTTCTAAGTGGAAACCTACGTTCCTGCTCCTATATGAGCCTGGCCAGCCACTGGCCATAGGAAGGTCACATATCTCCCCGACTGAAATGTTCAGAACCTGGCTGAGGACTATAAAGGAAGCAACTCACCACTGAGCAGTGAAAGCAGACAATACAAAGTTAATTTTTAGAGCACAGGTACGTTCAGTGCTCATATACTCTTCATTTCAATCTCAAGGCCCTTGGCTACAGTTTTCCCATTTCAAACTGATCAAATATAGCAAATTTGAAAACAGATCCACTACAGCAGCAATAACAGCTAACAGCCTTTGCCAAAGGAGGAAAAAGACAGAAGCTGATAGAACTCACTCAAAAAGGGGCCCTTAGTGAAGGGGCAAGCTGCTTACGACAGCTTCCTGGTTCCTGAAGACATCACTGCACTAACTGTATGACAAACCAATACAATAATTAGTACTCAGATGAATAACTCTGGGTTATCTGGGAAAGTTTCAATGGTATCAATGTATGGACTCTGATTAGGAAGATAATTCTAAAGCGCTGGGAAAAGGTGACGGCATTGAACAGCGCCCCCTCGAGGACAGTAGTGGTTACTGCACGGTAAAACCACAAGCTGGGGACTGTGGCTGGGAAATGTTATCTACCTACCTCTGAATGTTATCTTCAAGTTGTTTGACTCTGAACTCATCTTCCTCAGACTGCCGCCTCCTGGCTTCCTCCTCTTCGGCATTTCCCGCTGGAATACCCTGCAGCAGCCATTTTTCCCGAAGCACTTTGGACTGCGGGAATGAGAGAAGAGAAGAGACGAGGTGATACCTTTTAGCCTACAGCCTCCTCTCCGCCCACAGAGACACATTTTAGCACCGCTCCTCATCAGTGTTCACCTAAATCGCTGCTTTCACCTGCTCACTAAGTTGGCTCCCTTCTTCCCTCCCATCCAACCCCTTAGCGAGCCACCAGAAGGCAGGTGGAAACTCCCTAAAATGAAGAGCAAGGCGAGGAAAGTGTATGAAAGAATTTATTTGGGTTTCTATTATTACATGGACCCTAGATGGCAGATGGCAGTTGCTGGATGTCTACAGAGGCTGGCCCCTGGGCATCATGGCTGAGTGTCCCCGTGGGCACATGGGTGGGCACAGGAATGGACCACTGTGAGGATGTACCGCCAAGCAGGGCATGTGACCAGTTCTCCTAGACAAAAGATACACAATTCCACAGACTCTCATTTTGACATGGGATTAAGGGCTACTTATTATGAACCTATTAAACAGTTACTAACTATTACAAACGTTTAGGAATAGCAAGTCAGAATTCACTAGTGATTCTGATTCACCATTCTACTGAGAAGTCTGGCAGCCATTCAGCGCTGTGGAGACTCTGCTGGATGCACGTGAGTAAGCTCTGATGGCTGGGATTCCTGCACTTCCAGATGGATCTTTTGTTAGCAACGCATCATCAGTGTGGCGTCCAGGCAGCCATGGTTTTCCTTGGTGTTAGTTATTCTTGTTTTGTAATTATACGTCATTATTGATGGAGATCTGTTTGGTTACTCTTAGAGTTCATAGAGAAGCACATTTATTGCACTTGACCTGTGGCTTTCCATTAATTAAAGACATGAGTCTGTTCATATGTAAGTGATTGTTAACTACTGCTAAAGTGATTGCAGACAGGAACCAAACCCTCGCTCCAATATGCTTAAACACTTATACACCATTGGTAACATAGTGCCTTATGCATTATAAAGAAATAGTTTGCAGCTACCACCAAGTATAAAACAGTATTCAAAAATTTATAGAACATTTATAAGTAATACAAAATCGTGTGTAAAAACTCACAGTATAATTTGTTTGCTTGGTTGCTCTCTCTTATTGACTGAATTGTGCCCCCCATTCATATGTGGAAGTCCGAACCCCTACTACTTCAGAATGTAACTGTATTTGGAAATAGGTCTTGAAGGTTAAATGAGGTCATTCGGATGGGCTCTAATCCACCATGACTGGTGTCCTCAAAAGAAGAAGAGATTAGGAAGCACACAGAAAAAAAGACCATGTAAAGACACCTGAGGAAGACAGAGAACTACAAGCCAGGGAGAGAGCGTTTGAAGAAACGAACCCTGCTGACACCTTAATCTTGGACTTCTAACCTCTAGAATTGTGAACAAATAAATTTCTGTTGTTTAAGCCACCTAGTCTGTGGTATTTATTATGGCAACCCTAGCAACTACTACATTCCCCAAGGCTTTATCACAGAGATTTTTTTTTTCCCTCGTGGAAAGTGGGAATGGGTGGATAAATTGGTTGCTCTTCCTAAACGGGCTGCAGAAGAAACAACTATTCAGAACCACTGTGCTCCATTCAAGCCACTCAAAATTCCCCCAACAAACCATGCTCACACACTGCGAGAGGCCATGTCAAACAGGGGTTAACAGCCTCGATTCTGGAGCGAGTCTGCCATTTACTAGCTGTGTGACCGTGGACAGGCTCCTTAGCCTCACCAAGCCTCAGTTGCCTCATCTGTGAAACGGACATGATAACAGTGCCTATCGCAGGCTTGTTATGAGGATTAAATGAGTTCATAGACTGAAAGTGTTAGAGAAATGCTTATTATTGTTGTTCATCCTGTTCTCTTGGCCTCTAGCCCTTTCACCTGAGAAACAACAGGTAAAATGCCACCTGAGAAGCCTTCCTCCACTAATGCTGGCAGGATCAGTGGCTCTCTGCTCTGTCTCCTATAACAGAAAACATACTCTAGAGCACTGTCATACTGTCCTCAAATTATTTCCTTTTAAATCGTCCCCCCTCTAGACTCCCAGCTCCTCAAAGGTTGGGACTATTCCATATTCACCTTTTCATCTTGCTATCACACGTAGCCAGTTCCAATGACTAAATGAACAAATGGGTGAACCAGAAAGTTCTCGGTTTTCTTTCACTCTAATTACTGGGGTGAGGGTGGGTTGGGGGACACGTGTCGTACTTTCAGAGTGCTTCCTGTGCTAAAATGTTTGACATTAACCTAATTCAACGCATAGAAGGTAAAAAACCTTTTTTGAGGATTTGGGAAGGCAGATATGCTGGCAACCCTTGTCTTGGTGTGTGGACCCTTCTGGAACAGCAGCCACGGACAGTCTGGCTATCTCTGCCCCAGCAGGGATGCTCGACAGCTAGGGCTTCTTCAAAAGCGAGGAAGTGGCTGCTCTTGGGAATGTTCTCTCTGCTCTCTTCCCACAGTGCCTCCTGCCACCAAGGGAAGGATTTAACCCCCTCATTTCTGGGTGATTTTGCCCCAGCCATCAGTCAGTACCTCTGACAAAAGCAGCCTGGTGACCAGGGACATGGAAAGCCCATATGCCCCTAGATTTTTCTCTTCTCTGGAGTTGGCAGTGATGTCACCAAAACATCCCCAATAGCTGATGCCAGGAAGACAGGAGCTAACAGAATAAGATAGTAGGCCTAGTGTCAGGGAAGTGTGTTGCACAAAGGTATTCTGACGTTATAAAAACAAAAACGCACAGTTGGTTTTTCACTTGGCCCCAAAGTAATGCTGTCAGGAGAAACCACCAATTCAAACACATTTACCTCCAAAGGCTTCCTTAACCCACTGCAGATCCCCTCATGTTATGTCTGAGGGTGACTGTATCTGGGCCTCGGATTAGAAGGCACTTGTGCATTCTGATCCCACACGTCCACCAAAGCACTGGCTCCCCTGTACTCTTCTGGCTCTTACTGGCTGCCTGAATGTCTCAGAATTAAGTGACAAGCAGAGCTCAGCAGAAGTGAAAATTAAAAGTAAAAATTTTTCTTTTTTATGCCCTTACTGTCCAAATAACATACATCAACAAAATGTATCATAGCACACAGGTGCTAAGAACTGTCAAAACGTCGCCTTTGTTAAATGGATGCAACTATGAAGAGTCAAGACAAGGAAAGAGGAGACGGAGAGCTGGCAATGGGCAGACCGAGCCTTGACATGGGCTCCTGAAAGGCAGGGGGATGGAAAGAGCTCCTAAAGCAAATCTGGTCTTGCTCTCCAGGCCTGGCTGCCTTTGACTAACAAAAGGAGAACAGAGCCTCCCAAACTGCAGTATGCCTAAGGGTCAGCAGGAGAGCTCACCAAGACATAGATTCCAGGGCCCCAACCCCACAGATGTTGATTCTCTGAATCCGGGCCAGGCCTAGGAATCTGAATTTTAACTGGCTCCCAGGTGATGAAGTTGTTGCTGCTGCTGGTCTGAGGACCACAATTTGAGTAGTGCTGTGTGAGGACCTGCGACTACCCAAATGCCTAAAGAAGGCATTTCCCACCGGCTAGCCAAACACACTGACCCAAAAAGGAACTCCTTACCCTCTTACACACAGGGTCTCTCCTCCTGCATCCCCATCTCGGCAGCAGTGGGTTCTCTAACAGTGGGTTCCATAGTGATGCTCTCCCTGCCGCATATCTCTGAGTCCCTTATAGTCAAGGGCTGTATCTTTTTATTCCCACAGAGGGACATGCAAGGTTATAGTTGGTGATAATAAATATGTGATGAATGAATGAATTACTGGAAAACCCTGCATGCACACTGTATTTTAGCAAATATAAAATCCTAAGCTAGGAAGACCTTACAGATCACCTAATCAAAGCTTTCCCCCCACCCCAGACTTATTGATGTGTAATTGACAAATACAATTGTATACATTTAAAGTGTGCAACGTGATTAATCAAATCCTTTTAATCTACAGATAAAGTATCTGCGGTTAAGCAAGTTTTCAAGGTGATCTAGGTAGTGAGGAGTATGTGGAGTAGGTGGGAATTGGGAGATGGATCAGGAGTAGTAAGCTTCCAATTTTCCCCCCAATCATCTGTAATTTTTATATAGGCATATGTAACAATCTTTTTGCTTTATAATTCTGGCTTTGGTGTAATACATAAATACGACTTCCTCACCCAGAGACTATACAAATATTAAACTGTGATTTATTCTTATACTTTTATGATTTTACTTTTTACTCCAAATCTGTCATTCACCTGTAACTGACATTGACTGCATTCGTGGGTGATGGTTAGAATCTGAGTACCTGGAATTTTGTGATACAAAATGGATTAAATGCAGGGTGGGGAAATAGTTGTGTTTGTCTTCTCATTCATTTGTGTGCCCCCTTCTTTCTCCTTCCCCTTCCCCTGGAACACTCCTCTTCCTCTCCACTGACTCTTAATCAGAACTTGGTTTGGTGTTCAGATTTTGTTACCTGATTTGGTGCACACAGAAGACAACCCAAGACTTCTGATAGAAGAAACCAAGTCTTGACTTCCGTTCAAGCTCTGTGCACAGGGGAGATGTGATTGGGAAAAGGATGCGATGTAAAGTCTCTTTACACTATGTACCCTAACTGTCTGTTCAACATTTTAAAATTTTAAATTGGCCTTTCACACAGACTAGTAATTAAGAAAAGTCTAAAATTAGTGCTAAAGGTTTGTAAGAGTGAGTGAGACACACTGTAATATCTTTGCAGCAAAGCTCCTGATACCTTCAGGCTATTCAGCAAATGACCTTGGTGGGTTGACAATAAATATCTCACAGGGTCACAATTCAGTTTTTTTTTTTCAGTCTTCTTGAAAGAAAAGGTTGTGGTTTTTAAAATATAAGGACAATTTTCATAGCTTGGATTAGAGGAAAGCGCTGGTCAGGGTTCCCTGCTCATGAATAAATAACTTAAAGGCAGCTTATGAATTGAAGATGTGGTGTTAGCAATTCGATTCTGACATTGCTGACTCTGTCCCACAAACCTTTATAAATGTGACAGTTCCAAAGGGATTCATATGACAACACACACTGAGTGCCCACTCTGTGTTGGGACCTTGAACCGACCAATAAAAGAGACAAATCTCTGGTAATTCAACCAGCAGGCAAAAGGGAATATTACATTCATTCTCTTCTGGTAGACTACGATAGTTGATTTATTTTTTTTTAAACACACGTTATCACAAGCCACATAATAAAAAACGATAAAAATAAATGTCTCCATGGACTAAAAAGCCAAGACAGCTTTTCAAAATAAGAAAAATAAGAATAATAATAGCTCTTGCCTTATGAAGTATTATAATATGTTAAAAACCTAGAGGGATTAAATGGGGATGGTACTGGCACAGGAATGGCAGATTAATGAAATAAAAAGAATGTACAAATGGCGGACTCCAGGATAAGTGAGAAATATGTGTGTGATCAAGAAGACACTGAAATCAGTGAGGAAAAGGATGAATTAAGCAATATATCATGTTGAGACAACTGGCTCAGCATCAATAAAATGTAAAGTTATTCCTCCCCTCACGTCTTAGAGAAAAAAAATTCTAGCTGGGTTAACACTAAATATTGAAGTATAAGAAACATCAGAGGTCACTGTTTAGAATGAAGATGTTCTTTCTGAGGGCAACGTCAAAGTCAGGAATCACAAAGTAAAAAAATATTACATGTGATTTCTGAAAATGATCAAGTTTTGTATGAGAATTTTAAAAAGCCCATACACAAAAGTCAAAAAAGAGGGTAAGGTTAATGTATTTTGGATACAAATGTTAATATAATTTCATTTTACTCATAGTCTGATGAGGCATGTGAACGGGAGTTACATATCTTACTCTACAAAACTATATGGGGGAGAAAGTGTAGAAGGATGTACCTGTGTGGATTATATTTGAATGATGAGTACACACAATTGTTATGGTTTTTTCTTTATATTTTCCTGTACTTTTAACTCTTGCTTTGCAATGATCATGCATTCCTTCCTTTTTTTTTTTAATTTATTGGGGTGACAATTGTTAGTAAAATTACATAGATTTCAGGTGTACAATTCTGTATCACATCATCTATAAATTACATTATGTGTTCACCACCCAGAGTCAGTTCTCCTTCCATCACCATATATTTGATCCCCCTTACCCTCATCTCCCACCCCCCACATTCCTTCCTTTTTAATCAGTAAAAATTAACACAGCTATTAAAATTGCTTACTGGTCCCATATGTGAGCATTTCTTAGAAATTCTTACATCACAAATATTAGATTACATACATCTACGGATCTTGTAAAAAGAAATCTGAGTTTAATTTGTCCAGGACTTCGAGGCATCTGCAGGTATCCTAATCGCTGGGGTGTGGCAGCTAATATTTCAGCATTTCATACTTTGGTTTTTCACTGCATTACAGAATTTGTTCATTGTCCATATGTACCGTAGTGAAATTCCATTTTGTGGGATTACTCACTGTATAGCCCTAAATATTGTAATTAGCAAGTATCTGAATCAAATATACAAGTATCAAAACTCTTGTCTTGCATTCTATTTATTTGCTTTGACAAGAGACCAGTGAATCTGTATAAATAATTCATACCTCATTGTGTAAGCATAAGTGTCCACAGACTCTTTGATCACGAGAATTATAATTTAATAAATATGAAATCGAATTCTATTGTTATGCCATTTTTAACTTTGCACTGAGAATATTTTTTTCTTAGGGAACATCTGGGATTTTGTAAACTGGTAAAATAAATATTAATTACTGACATATTTCCTAACATTTTCTACTTCAAGGAACTACCAAGAATCACTGTGGCATGTCTCCCCCGGGTCTAAATTTTCTAGAGTCCCCGAAAATATACTTAAAAGAAAGAGACAGCGATAATGATAATCGACATCTCTCTCTAGATAAATTATTCTAATGGAAACCTTTCATTAGGAAAAAAGTGTTCTGGAGAAAGCATGGTTATGGGGCAGACAGCCCTGAGATTCAAGCCGGGCTCCCCCACTTATAGCCTCTATGTCCTTGGGCAAATTACTTGACCTCACAAGTTTGTTTCCTTGCCTGTAAGACCGGGGGAGTAATATCTACTTTATGGTCATTATTGAAGGGACATATTTAAAGTTCCAAGCACATATTAGGCACTCAAAGAAAATGATGACTATTATTGAGGGTGGAGCAGGTGACGACAAGCTGCCAGGAGGAAGCTGGCTGAGTCTCCAAGAGGCGCGTAGAGAACTATAAGTGAATTTACTACCATCTAGGAGTGAGGCTGCCACACTCGAAACTGAACGATCACAGGGAAGATGACTCACGCTATTCAAGTTCAGTCAACAGTTAACCGATTTGAAGTAGAACATAATTCCTTTTTGGTGCCTGAAGGGATCATATCTCTCAGTCAGGCACCACCTTCCTTATATTAAAATAACTCAATTGTTTTGGGGAGGATGGACTGAAAACAAAGGGAGGCAGTGTGGTGAGGGACGTTTCACCTGGGTCAGGGGGCGGCCAAATGACTCTCCTTGTTTAACTACAGACGCCACCTCACCAGTGCAGAGAAACTTGGTACCTTCCAGAGCTGGGGTCTCTCTCCAGGGTAGGACCGGACAAACCACCTTTGGGACCTCTGAGCTTTCCTTTTTTATTGTGCAAGACTAGCAATCCACACTCTTTCTGTCTACACAGGTCTTCCCCAGAGAGAGAAAATTACAATGCACTGGTCTCCACTTATCAAGTTACCATCATGTCTAGTCCTTTCTCTCCCAGGTTACACCAGGATTACCTTGGTGACAGTACTGGGTGTTTCCTTAGACAGCCAGAGAAAATGAGAATTTTACCAGGAAAACCATTCAGAACTATCTGATTCCCTCATTTCCAACTTCTTCAAGGAATCTCACTGCTTCCCTATATAATACTAAGTAATTTTTACTGTTGTTTCTGTTGATGACGTGGATGGATGGATGGATGGATGGATGGATGGATGGATGGATGGATGGATGCGAGGGAAGGAGGGAGGGAAGGAGGAATGAATAAATGGCCGACAACAGATAGATGGAATAGGAACAGCATATTAGAACATTTTGTGCTGGATATTAGCTGTGAATGTGTCCTTGGTATCTCATCTGGCACCCTGAATGATGAGAAGTAGGACAAAAGAAACGTGATCTTCTCATATATGTTTATTGCTTGACTTTCCATTCAAGGAATGCAAAAGCAAAGAACCACACTGACCTTACAGAGGAGAGAGGTTGTCTAGTCCAAAACCGCCCCTCATTTTTCAGTCCTCTTATTAAAAAGTTCACCTTTAACCCAGAATTCAATGAGGTTTTAGTACATTTTGCTCTCTTATCAGCAGTGAGTTGACTGTACGCTAAGCCAGAGACCCAGCTCTGTCCAGACTGACCTTGAACAATTCACTCGGTTCTATTGAGTGTTTTTCAGCTCCCTCTCTGTAAGAAGAGGATACTAAGTTTAGCCCTCAATCCTCCCTCAGGAATGTTCTTTCTAAGGAAAGAGCAACAGCATATGGGATATTCCTACAAAGAAAAGTCCATAAATGGATTTACATGATGGGCCGAGAGACAAGGGCAATATTCTCAGTACCATGCTGCTTTTCTTCCTAATTTGAAACACATTTCTCTGGCTAAAGTCAACAGCAACTGATAAATATGCTAAGCAGATTTAGGTCATGCTGCTGTTTGAAATCAGCAGCTAGCTTGCTGATGGTTCACATTCGGAGGACTCATTTAGCACAATCCTGTCTTCCAGTTAAGAATGGGAAACGCAACCATAAAGGTTCACCTTGTTTAAAAAACGTCAAATAATCCATAGCTACCATCACCCTGAAAGTCAGCCCCACCTTTCCCACCAGCCCTCTGAGCAAGGCAGTTCTGTACATGCAGTGTCACGGCAACTAGAGAAAGCCCGGGAGCCCTGAAAGACAAGCAGCCGCTCCTGGCTGTCTCCTGGAATGTGCTCACATATTTGAGCCTGCAGAAAGCAACATTCTGCAACCAGTGGGGCTCTTGTGACAGTGATAGAGCTTTCTCCTGGGCTGTCATCAATTACAATGCTTAAATGCAGGACGTTTTAAAGGAAAACAAAAAAACAGCTCGGGCTCCTTCCCTACCCCACTCCCCTCTTTACTTCATGCAAGGAGACCCAACCAAGTCACATCATTCAAATGCTGCCTTTTGGCCAACTGCTGGCTCTAGTAGAACACTTTCAAAATTGTTAAACTGCAGCGAAAGCGAATGAATAACCTGAAATTCACAGGGTTGTCCCTTTATCACATCACACTGCTTTTTTCTCCCTTTTCTCCACAGCAAGCCAGAAAATTATTAATTATTTTTAATTTAAAAAAAGAACAATTATCTTAACTGTATCTGTGGGAGCCTCTGAACAAACACACACAGCACCTGTGCACTGGAGACACAGCCCCGGAACACTGCCTCACCCACCATGTGGGAATTCTCTTCCAATTTCTATATATAACCAGCACATTTCGCATGCACACACCAGCCCCCAAACCTGTCCACACGCACGCTACAATCTCATCATGCTTAAAGTGCAATGCTGTAACAATGCCCCGATGTTGAGAAATTCACAAGAAAAGCCAAGAGATGGTTTTCTGACTGAATGAAAAAGCTACTTCAGTCCGCGGCAGCGCCTTCAGCCGGGCCAGGCTCTGCCCAGCTCTGCAGTGTGATCTGCATGTCTAATAATGGGAGAGGCTTGTGGATCAGCCGCTTACCTTGCAATGCTGCAGCAGAAGTATCTGCTCGTCAAGCTCTTGCCGTTTGCCTTCTATTTCAGTCTGCCTCTTCCTTTTTTCCTTGAAAATAAAGAGAGAGAGAGGCTGTTAAGAGTGGGTGGGTGTTGGCTCCAGGAACGTTAAGGCAGGAAGCAGAAGCAGCAGCAGTACACATCTGTACAGACACCTCCAGAGATGCTGGGCACACACGCAATATCACCTGCCCCTCGGTCTCTGGGTGTGTTGCAGGCAGCAGCAACCACTAAACACGTCTGCTGTAGGCTCGGTGAGTGGGAGAAATTCTCCTCACTCAGCCAAACTGCAACAATTTAATCCAGAAGAAAAGGCAGTTTCTACACACACACACACACACACACAGTCATGTTCTGTGCAGTGTTCATTTGAAGACAAAGAATAAAAATATCTCAATCGAAAACACAGGCTGTTGTAAATTGCAAATACGATAGAATGAAACAGTGGGAATTCTAGGGTAGATTTCTTTTACTGAGCTCATATACACAAATAATCCAAGGTAATTTCAAATTCTGTAGGAGAAATCATTCAGTTGGACATACCGAACAATGCAAATTTTAGATGAGTGATCTTTCTTAAACTATCATTGTGGGGCGGGGTGGGGAAGCATTACATGTGGGCGGGGCTCACTGAGGTGCTGGTAAATATGAAGTCTGGGTTGGTCTGCCTGAGTCCAACTCCCAGCTCTGCCATGTGCTACTTGTGTGCTAACAAGTTCTTTTACCTCCTGGGTCTAAGTCTTCTCTTACATAAAGAAGAGACAATAACTACCTAAACCATATGGCTGGGGCATGGATTAAATGGATGGGTAGGTAGATGTATGGAGGGAGACAGGGTGGGATGATACATGTAAAGGACCTACAACAATGCCTGGCACTTAGTAGATGCTCAATAAATGTTATTTGCTTTCATTCTTAGTGTCACATGTTTACTTCTCGGTAATACCTAGAAACTGGATTTAAAGGGATGTATTTCCCTTGTATTCACAGCATAACCTTTCCATTGGAGTACACAATTCATACTTTTCTTCTCCCACATTTTGCAAATGTAGACAATAAACATCATATGAATGTGATTAATTGAAGACTAGAAAGCCCTTCCCGCACGACAGCGTACTTGTTCAATGTTTCCTTTTCAAAGTGCACAGAGTGGGGTTTACTAGACAATCACTACCCTGGATTATTTACCTTCATTCACATGCGCAAGGAGAAACTTGTCAGAGAAGACATAATGGCATTTTACAATATAATGGCCAAAACCTGGAGAAGACAAGGATTAGAAGGCTGGCTGCTGTGCTCTGTGCTGACAGAAGCTTTTAGTTTATGTAGTTGCTATATTTCTGGGGGATGTGCATGCACCATTGCTGTTCAAATCCACATAGTAATAATTTGTGTTATGATCAAGTTCTTCTGGGCAATGCACAGGCTTTTAAGAAATATTGTCTCCTAATATTTCTGGGACATAATATCCAAGTCAGGGATATAACCTCCTTGCCAAAATGAGGCCCAAGAATATTTTAGAAGCTAACTATTTACCAAAGAACTCCAATCGGTGGTGCATCATTGATGCTGCTTAATCACAGTTTGTCCAACATATAATATATGAACATAGATGGGGAAAGTGAGGCCCAGTGAGGAGAGTTCATGTATCCAGCAATTCAGAGTTACCACATGATAAAGCAAGGACCTCCAGAACCAGCCACTGTCTCTATATTCTAGGATTTCTCAAGAGTAGGTTTACTGGGTTTTATCATTCATTCCTACTGACTATCAAGATACTCAGTTGTCCTACATTTAAATCCAGAACCAAGATACAGTATATTAAGAATACAAGATGCTGATGGCACAATAAGTCCATAAATGTTAACTGAATGCTGTGTGTTTGCTATAGGTTGAATGTTTGCGTCCTCCTGCAAAATTCGTATGTTGAAACCTAACCTCCAAGGTGGTGATATTAGGAGATGGGACCTTTGGGAGGTGATTAGGTCATGAGGGTGGAACCCTCATGCATGGGATTAGTGCCCTTAGAAAAGAGACCCCCGAGATCTCTTTGGCTCCTTTCTCCATGTGAAGACATAGCAAGAAGACAGCTGTCCATGAACCAGGAAACACTGAACAGACACTGAATCTTCTGGTACCTTAATCTTGGACTTCCCAGCATCCAGAACTGTGAGAAATAAACTTCTGTGGTTTTAAGCCACCCAGTCTATGGTATTTTGTTATAGATGCCTGAATAGACTAAGCCCGTGGTCTAATTATACATCTGGTCATTTGTAAACCTTTCCTAGGCTATCCCACCACTGTGCCTTGGTTCATAGAGAAAGTCCTCACTCCAGTTGCCTGCCATCACATTGGTGAACCATGTTTTGAGCAGGAGAAGAATATTACCAGATGGTTCAGGCAGTGAACCTGAATACCCTCGGGCAGTCGACTCATTGGTGGTCACTGGAATAGATATGACCATGCAAGATGCAGATTTTAAGTTAGTTCTTTAAGGATGGGTAGGAATTAGGTAGATACAGATGAATGGTTCGTGCATTCCAGGTAAAAGGGAACTGTGTGAGCAAGGATAGAAATATACTGCATATTCCAGGGACAGTAAGGAAGGAAATCTAACTGAGGTGCAGGGCTTGCCTTCAGGAACCGATGATTGAAAAGATAGGCTAGGACTAGACCACTGAGGGCCTTGAATGCTAAGCCAGGAAGTTGTGATTATTGTACAGACAAGGTAATGTCATCCTAGAGTCCTAATCAAAAGAGTGATATAGTGAAATGGCATTTTAGGAACATTACTCTGGCACTGGTGTACAGGTTGGCTTAATAGGTAAATGTGAAGTCTGGGGTTGGTCTGTCTGGGTCTAACTTTTCCTTTTAGGGCCAGGTAGTAAATATTTTAGGTTTTGCAGGACATATAATTTCTGTTACAATGACTCAATGCTGCCACGGCAGTGCAAAACAGCTTTAGGCAATATATAAATGAATATTTGGGGCTGTGTTCTAATAAATCTTTATTTACAAACACAGGTGGTGGGCCGTATTTAGCCCATGGTCATAGTTTGCTGATCTCTGGATGAAAAGATCATGAAGTGTTTTAGGAGGTTCCTACATTCACTCTGGGGTGTGGTGGGGATGGATGAACCAATAAACTCACGCTAGCTTAGAGCTGTTCCAATCAGAATGCAAAGAAAAGGACAAACATCACAGCCAGACCTGATGAGGCTCAAGACTAACAGGCAAGGTGCTCTCTCGGCTTGAGCCCCATAGACCAGAGACTACTGGTGTAGCAATGGGCAATAGTGGGAAAGTAATGCTTTCCCATTTATGCTGTATTCATATTTTCCCGGAGGAAACTCCTTATTGGGTTAAAGATTGAAACCATAGTTGTTCACATACACAATCAGGCACCGGCATGTCAACATGTTCACATCTGTGTTCTGCCTGATGAAGACCCTGAACCTGGCCTATCACAAGGACCCTTTGTGCGTCAATGACTGGTACAGGGTTCTTTGATGAGTTGAGTCCCCTTCCACAGTGATGGGTTAGGTCCTGAAGTCACTCGTACCCCAACAAGGGCTAAGATGAGCCATCAGATATGAGTTAAAGTATAGCAAACTCGAGTAGGGTACCCTAGGGCTCCTGACGCTTGCTCAGACTGCTGAGGTCCAAGCTATGCTCTCCTGACTAGCCTCCCAGACTTCTCCTTCCCTTAATCAAGGCAAAACCACTGATTCTTGAGCCCTCTTCTCATTCCAGACTTTTAGCCTCCGTGATTTCCTTTACTCTCATCAACTATACAACCTACATGCTGGTAACGTGCAGAACTGTGTTTTCAGCCTACATTTCTCCATTGAGCTCCAGACCTCCAGAGCCAACTGCCAACTGTTCACATCCAGTCCCTCAAATTCACTCCTCGTATGCATCGTCTCAGCCATCTCTCGTCCCCTCCTCTCTCCTCTGTCCCTTCTGTATTCCTCATCTCACCAAGGACTATTCGAGTCAGAAATCTCAGTTGTCCTAGACACTGCATTCTCTTGAAAGATCAAGTCCTGTTGATTCTGCTTGTCATTTTCTACCTTGTCTGCTTCCTCACGATCCTTTATTAGTACCTTAACACCCCCTCCTTTACCTCCCCACCTGCACATGTCGACTCGTCTGCATTAGTATCGTTCACTCTGTAGCACTTAACTGCTTACTCTCCATTTCCATTTGGATTACCGCAGTGAGGGGTTTCCTCACTAGTCTCTGAGTCTGCTCTGAGCAAGGTGCCCATTGCATTGCTGCCAGAGTGACATTCTAAAGTGGAAATCTGACTAACTCTAACTTTTGCCTAAAATCCCAGAATGCCTCCAGTTGCCTACAAAGCAAATGCGAGTTCTTTAGCGTGGCCAACGAGGCCTCTTTCTCTCTCACAGCTTCATCTCAAGTCATGACAGCCTCTCCCTCCAACCATATGCTTCAACCTCAGCAAACGAATTGTAGTTTCCTGATCTGCCACGCCAGTTCATGCCTTCCTAGCTTTGCTCCTACTGCTTCCTCTAACAATTATGGATTTCCCTCACTACTTCACCTGACAAAAAACTATTCTTCTTTGACAACACAGCTTAAATATCAGTGAAGCTAGACTGATCATTTGCCCAGCTTTCTTTCCTTCGGGGAACACACCAGCTCTGTCAGTGGCGTGGAGGGAATGCCATCCACGGTTAGTCACAGATAGCCCAGCTCATCCCTGCCACCAGGACTTGCATGAGACCCAGGTTAGTCCAATCGTACCACTTCATTTCATTGCAATAGTGACTGGCCCAAGGGGTGGCTAAATGACCCAAGCAGGACCAATAAGAGACATTTCCAGGGATAGACACATGAATACTGGGAGAGAAAAGCTCCCTTTCCACTGAAGTTCAGCTGGGAGGATGTACACGAGTGGCACATTTCCCAAGCTACATGGCAGAAATGCATCCATGTTGGAGAAAAGTCAACACACAGAGAGAAGTAGAGCTGAAATACAGAGAAAGAAGGATTCTAACGACATTGTTTGAGTCCCAGATCTACTTATGCACGAAGCCAGAACCATCCCTGGGCTTCCAAAATTATATGCACTAATAAATCTCTGTTTTGCTTAAGCTAGTTTGAGTGGTGTTTTTGTCTCTTGCAACTCACAGAGTACTGACAAATACAGAAGCCTTTTCTGCTTTCTCCAAATAGAACTCCTCTTTCTCTACTTGTTTCCTCTCTTCATAGGCTGTGAATCTTTCTACATCAGCATCTTGAGTACTTTTGTACTTTACACACTTAACATCTTCTCCAAACTGTGGGCTCCTTGAAAACAAGGATCTTGGCTGATGCATCTCCAAAGCCTAGAGAGCTGAACGATGAAGACATTTAACAGATGCTTGGTAAGTCTCTCTGAGATACTTGCTCTCCTCTGATCATGTTTCTGTTTGTC
Source organism: Rhinolophus ferrumequinum (assembly GCF_004115265.2). Classification (NCBI taxonomy): domain Eukaryota; kingdom Metazoa; phylum Chordata; class Mammalia; order Chiroptera; family Rhinolophidae; genus Rhinolophus; species Rhinolophus ferrumequinum. Next base: position 62,743,133 of record NC_046295.1, on the reverse strand, counting down.
CATATCCCTCACTCAAATGGATTAGGAGTTTGCATTCATGATTTCAATGGCAGTAAAATATACCATTGAACATACACTAGCCATCAGTGTATAAAACCAGGAGTGTCTTTCTGTTGAAGACATTAGCCCATATGGAACAGCCCATTATTGCTATGCATATAAGAAAACTGTTGAAAAAGCTGATTCTGAGAAAGAATCATGGAATAATTTCTCTCCTCCCAAGGAGAAAAGCTCTGGGAAGTGGTAATTCTAGGGAAAGCATAATTAGCTGACAGTAGCAAACCATTCAGGGGAAATGTGCCTCCAGAGACATCTGGAATGAAGTGATTTCAATCCATCAGGAAGATTCCCAGATCCCTCCACTCTCTAGGAGGCCTAGCAAGCTACTTTCATTGTCTTTCTGTAAATTATATATTTTCCTGGCAAGTATTTTCCGAAAGTATTGCAACATTATGAAACTGCAAACTCTTAGTACAGCAAGGAGCACCTGCCTAGAATGGAACACACTGTTCAAATAATAAGCGTGATGGGAAGACAGGTATTAAAAGTAGTTAGGAGCCATTCATCATTTTTAATACATTGGTGTATTTTCTTCTAGTATATCTGTAACTATAACTACAGATGCATTTCTCTTTTACAAAATTGGTATTATACCTTTATGTACGTACTGGTTTTAAACATATTGAACATTTTTTGTCACTGAATATTCTTTTAGAACAAACAAAAATAGTAGTTAAGAAGCCTTTGTCCACCCTTGTACACTTTAGGCAGACTCCCTCTTCACTCCTGCTGCCTCTGCAGCAACCCAGGCCTTGGGAAATGCAAGGAGGTGGCTGGGGGAGGGATCCCAACTGAGTCGGTAAGAAACCTGGAGGGAGGGGAAGAGTCCGAGGGGTGGGTGAGGGGTGGGGGGCAGTAAGAAGGCCTACTCTGATTTGAGCTGGTACCTAGAGCCCCAGGGCACAGCATTGGGAAGGAACCAGGGGGACCTACTTAAAGCACTATTGCCATCAAGAAATCCCAGAATTTAGATGAGAAGGGAAAAAAAGAAAACATGTTAAATTTTAAATGTTGCTATCTTTCCTTCAGCTATTGCTAAAGAGAATTTTGCTTTGAAACCTTTCATTGTGAGCTAAAAAGAAGTGTGTGTTCCTCCCTCTCATACGGGCCTTTAAATCACTTTGGGCCAGCTGGTTCCTAGGCTTTCATAGAGCAAAATCAGACAAAGGGGTAGCGGGCTGAAAAACTGTTCGAATCAGACTATTTTATTTATTTATTTTTTTCCCCACCTCAGCCTCAATCTCATTTAATCTTGGAAGCTAAGCAGGGTTGGCTCTGGTTAGTACTTGGATGGGAGAACCAGACTGTTTTAAATTGCCTACACTTGGAAAGGGAATGGGGGATATGGCAGATAGGGGGGAAATCAACAATTGAGAAAAGGAGAGAAGGGATGAGAAAAAAAGAACTGAAAGGGCTTGGGGACAGTTTTGAAGTTAAAGAGTTTAAATATAAAGGAGCTGAGATATTAAGACCAGAAAATCAGGGAGAGAGACTCTTAAGATATTTTATTGTGGTTTATCAAATGAATCCCCTTTGATGTGCTCCAAAAGAATCCAGTAAGGACACTGGACTTTTGCCTTCTAGCCTGTGTTTCTTTGAAAGAGACTCCATGCTGAAACTGGATTGCCAGAGTGCCAGGTTTTATATAGGTTATGCTAAGAAGGAAGGTGACATTTTAGGAATGGCATTATAGAAAATCAACTTGCAAATGGGGACCTGATGAGCTTTTTTCTGTTAAGGAGTCAGAATGTCATCTCAGATGGTTGGATTCTAATTACCTGTTTAACGCTGCTGCAGAACCAATGCTATTTATATATCTGAGGAAAGAAAAGGAGGGTGGTCTGTCTGAAAACTGAGAAACTGAGTGATCAAGTATAAATGATCGAGGAGATCAAGGAGGTGCCCACTCAGCTTTGCCTAATTGCCTGTCTTCAATTCAAGCTAACTTGAATGTTGAGTTTGCTCAGCAGACACATTCCTATTAAAGATCAGTTATCTGATCTCAACGCCATTAAAACTCTTCTCTCCTGGCTGTGACTTCAAGGTCAGCAATCATGATTCTAATTACATTCAGGCTTCTCAAGTCATCAGCTAAATGGAGATATAATACTTGTTAAGCCGCTTGCAACGTCCATCCAGGGTAAATGCATCAAATGGCACTTGGGTCTGTAGAGGAGGGTTCGGAAAGCTCAGCTGGCACATGATTTTCTGATCTCACAAAACGAAGGAGCAGAACCTGGAATCAGCTTAAAAGGCTTGGTCAAAAGGACAAGTCAACTAGATTTCCTATAATCACACTGTTCTTCCTAATGATACACACATTCAACTTCCAGCTTCACCATGTGAAGCAGAGAATGTATTTCTCATTGCTTGGTTTTGACCAGCATTTCCATTTAGGTAACATCTCTTTTATTTAACTGCTTACGTGGCCTTGAACTTGCCGTCTATTGATAAAAGACAGAACTGACTGCTTTGTTTCGTTTTTAGCAGAAATTATAAAGTCAAGAGAAAGCATTTTAAATAAGAAAAGAAGACACTGATTAGTTCCAACTTCACTACTGATTTTTGAAAGAATACTTTAACACCTAAAATCTTAAGGAATGTCAGGGAGAGTTTAGATATAAAATTATTGCTAATTACACTGAACAGTTAATACAGCTAGCCATTTAGTACCAAGTCCAATGCCTAACACAAGAGTTTTAGTTTAAAGTCTTTTGTAGACACTTTATAGTCTATATGGATTATATTGTAAGTCTATTTTTAAGGTTTGCACCAAAATTCAGTTCTGTAGTGGTTGAACCTAAAAATAACAATGGTGGTGGTAGCAATAATAATTAATAATAATAATGGCAACTAAGTTAATTGACTGCAGGCTACGTGCCAGTCACTGTTCTAAGAATTTCCCTTCAGTTCTTTATTTTATCCTCAGAACACTTGGAGGTAGGTCCCTTTAATATCCCTGATTTTACGGATGAGAATAGTTAAAGCTTAGTAAGGATGAGTAAACATGTACAAGGTCCTGAGCTAGGAAGTAGCCAAGCAGAGGTTGCAATCCAGACAGTCTGACTCCAGAGCACTTTATCATGAACAGAGACAAGTTTCAGCTACTAACATTTGTGTAGTTCTGAGTGAACTCCACATAGGACACATGAAACATATTACCTCGCCACCTTCACGCATGTGCCAAGACCTTCCAGAACAAATGAGATGGTGAAAATGCAAAACATGCTGATGTCAAATTCCTCTGCCCCCAAAACAGAAGGCCTCTTACACAATCCGGGAGCATTTCCCAATTCTAAACAGGAATAGGTGGAGGCTGGGTTGGAACTTTCAGCAACACCGCCGGGTAAACCAATATGTTTACTTCAATCCCAAATGTAGGAGACATTTCCAGGGCATTGAATGATCTAATAAGGAGAGCAAATGCAAAATATTTCTCTCCCGTTTGAACTTTTCATCAGAGAAGGACTACTGCAAAGAAGGCAGCAGCTGGAAAAGGTCTCAAGTTATCACGTTGGGCTCATGAGTGGAGAGGACTCAATAAATCTGTGGCTTCTAGACATCAATATATATCATCCTAAAATTAGATGACAGGAAGATTAAGGGGCAGAGGAATCCACTGAGTTGACAGTCCAATCCTAGGAAGATGTGCAAGAGCTGGAGGAAATGTACATGGGCAAGAAGCAGGAGTAGATACTGCAAGGACCTCACAATAAGCAGCTTTCCCATTGGCTCCTTGCAGGTCTCAGAGCAGCAGCCCATGGGACAGTAGAGGGGTTTGGGCACAAGTGAACAATGCTGTGATCATTGGAAAGGCAAAACAAAATAGTGTGCACAAAAATAGAAAGAGAACATGATTTCGGGCATTCTGATGACAACAAAAGAATGCAAACTCCAAGAAATTTTCCTAATTGCAAACAGAGATGAACACACCTTTTCTGACATTTTTGCCAGTCCTGTTGTTTTTTCTTTAGATGCCAATATTGAATATCAATATTTATGTCTATGTCTATATCTATCAGAAAGGTATAAAGAAGGAAATACAAATAGTTCAAGTAGAGTATTTAAACAAATATAAATCAAACTAATAAATGCTCATGGTTAGAAAATTCAAACAATGCCCAAGGAAGCAAAATGAGCAGCTGAATCTCCATTCACTCAACCCCCATCGATTTCATTCCTTTAGGTTTTGTATGTAAACAACTTGGGAAAAAATATGAATATACCAACCGGCTATCCATAGGGATCTTTTATTCTTTACATAAAAGGAATTATACCATATACTTCCTGCTTTTCAGCTTACTTTTTTTAAAAAAATGTTTCAGGTGTACAAAACAATGCAATAATTAGACATTTATACCCCTCACAAAGTGATAATTCCCCTCCTCCAATCTACTACCCTCTGACATTGTACATAGCTGTCACAAATTCACTGACTCTATTCCTTATGCTGTACTTCACATCCTGTGACTATATACCGTGTTTCCCCGAAAATAAGACCTAACTGGAAAATGAGCCCTCGCATGATTTTTCAGGGTGACATCCCCTGAACGTAAGCCCTAATGTATCTTTTGGAGCAAAAATTAATATAAGACCCGGTCTTATTTTCAGGGAAACACGGTATATATGTTAAATTATAGTTGACATTCATTATTATTCAGCTTCAGCTTCAGGTGTACAGTGCAGTGGCCAGGCACCTACACTGTCCATGAAGTGGTCTCCCTAATAAGACAAGTGTCCATCGGATACCCTACCAACTCTTTACAACATTATTGATTATATTCCCCCCATGGCAATCTTGTGATTACCAACTGTGCTTTCTAATCCCCCCACCTTCTCCCTCATCCCCACCCCCCTCCCATCTAGCAACCCTCAGTTTTTCCTCTGTCTCTGAGACTGTTTCTGATTAGTTTGTTCTTTTATTCTATTCTTTACATTCCACATATAAGTAAGACCATATGGTATTTGTCTTTCTCTGCCTGACTTATTTCACTTAGTATAATGTTCTCTAGGTCCATCCATGTTGTTGCAAATGGTGAGATTTCATTCTTCTTTATGGCTGTGTAATACTCCATCATATAAATGTACCCCAGTTTCTTAATCCAGTCATCTACCGATGGGCATTTTGGTTGTTTCCATATCTTGGCTATTGTGAATAGTGCTGCAATAAACATAGGGATGCATAATTTTTTTTTTCAAATTAGTGTTTTGGATTTCTCTGGATAGATACCTAAGAGTGGCATTGCTGGGTCATAAGGTAGCTTACTTTCTTCTTACTTAGTGATATATCTTTGAGATTTTTCTTTATCAGCAAATGGGAATCCCACCTCACTCTTTGTAACTGCTGCCTGGTAGTTCACAGATGTACCTTAATTTATTTTACCAATCCGCTGCCAAGAGATTTTTTTTAGCTGATTCCCTGTGTTGTGTTTGCTATTATAAACAGAGTTGCAACGTATCTTTCTCTATATACATCTTAGATGTACTTTTGTGATTATATCCATTGGGTAAATTTCTAGCAGTAGAATTGCTAAGTCAAAGGATTGGAACATTTAAAACTCTAATAGGGCCAAGCTGTCCTCCCAGAAACATTTTCTCTGTGTTTTAAATGATATAAATCTGAGTTGAAAATAAGACTCAAGCAACGAATAAGAGTTCTGACAGTTTTCCCCCTTATTAGCCATATCCTTAGTGACCCAGAGAGATTTTTAAATGAAAGAAAATATCTACCACTTTGTTAATAACTGCAAGCTGTTCTTCAAACATACTTGGGTAATCTGTCCTTGTCATAGACTATTACTCTGTCTCTTCAGGTTAAAAAAATGATAATTTGCTACTTTATGAACAGGCTATTGTGAGTCCATTTGTTTTCCAGGAGGAATCAAATGTGTACCTCCCTTCCTTGCACTGTAATGTTAGAATTACCACATTGCCAAGTTGTGCCATTTGTCCATAATGAAAGAGGGTTTATTCCTTCTCCTGTTGTTGTTACCCTACATGGTTTAAAGAACAAAATTTTCCACCCACCAAAATAATTTCCAGCTGGACAGAGGCAATGTAAAAAATGAAAATACAGTAATTATCTGATTTTAGAATGGGAAAGGGCTCTAAAAACATAAAGCACAGAAAGAAGCCACAAAGTACAAAACTGATAAACCTCATTACATAAAACTTAAAACTTTGGTTTTTATGGTACCAACCAAATATTACAGCTCAAAGGCAAGTGCCAATTGGGGAAAAATTATTTGCAACATATATGTCAAAAGGCTAAGTCAGACCTTCAGAACATAAAGGGTTTTTGCAAATCAGTCTGATCTGTAAACAAAGATATGAACACTTAAATATAAAGAACAAAATATAGGGAAAATATTCAGCCATCTTCCTGGAAGTTTTGATTCACTGTATCATAAAGAATTTATCCAGAGAAAATTATCTTTGATATGCTCAAAGATTTTTTGTAAAGAAAATTCAACACAGAGGTATATGCAATACCAAAGAAAACAAATTCAAACAGCAAATGATTGGTTACATAAGATGGCATCTTATGAACCATCCGATGACTTCCTTTTTCACTTGGGATAAAAAATCAAAGCCAGCCTGTCCGTGATCCATCGCCTGCCTTTCTCACGCACGTCATCTTGTTCCTGTCTCCTCCTCCTCACTCCCACTCCAGCCACATGGACCTTAACCCGAGATCTGCTGTGGGAGCGGCATGGAGGGTGGGCTGGTGGATGGGGATTCCCCCTCAGGCTGGCTCAGAATACAGTGGCATTGCTCTTTCCTCTGCCCCATGTGTATATCTCCCTTGGGAACCCTCCCGGAGTTATGGCTGCAGTCTGGGGAAAGAGTCTAGATTTCTGGCTATTAATACCATGTAATTGGTGCCCTGACCCAATTATTTCTAACATCTGGCTTCCAGTTTCATCCAGTTCTCAACATGCACGAGCCAGCTGGATGCCTCCACACTTTGACCTTAATTCTTCCCCCAGTGAGCAACCCTAGATGACCATTAAGATCACTGAGGCACATTAAAAAGTGCCAAGCCTAGGCTCCACCTCCAGAGACTTTGATCCTATTGGTCTGGGCATTGGAGGCTATACATGCTCCCACATAGTCTGAATCCTAGCCAAGGTGGAAAATCATTGCTGGGCATGTGGCGATCTCATGGTCCAGGCTGATAAGCATTTCCTTCTGCTTACGCCGGTGTGAGCGCTTTCGTCAGTGAAATAAGCTATTTGGTTAAATTTTGTTAGAAGACAGCACTGGGTCAGGCTCTTTTCTAGTTTTGCAGTTAAGTCCTTGCTTTCTTTGTTCTTCAAAGTCTGGGTTTCAGCCAGACTGATGGTGATTTTTTTTTTTTTTAAGATTTTTTTATTGGGGAAGGGGAACAGGACTTTATTGGGGAACAGTGTGTACTTCCAGGACTTTTTTCCAAGTCAAGTTGTTGTCCTTTTCAATCTTTGTTGTGGAGGGTGCCGTTCAGCTTCAAGTTGTTGTCCTTTCAGTCTTAGCTGTGGAGGGTGCAGCTCAGCTCCAGATCCAGTTGCTGTTACTAGTTGCAGGCGGCGCAGCCCACCGTCCCTTGCGGGAATCGAGGAATCGAACTGGCAACCTTGTGGTTGAGAGCCCACTGGCCCATGTGGGAATCGAACCGGCAGCCTTCGGAGTTAGGAGCATGGAGCTCTAACCACTTAAGCCACTGGGCCGGCCCACTGATGGGGTTTTTGACACGAGGGCTTGAAGAGCTTCTACTGAGCACTTGGCTTCCAAGAGTCAATGCTGCGTTTTCACTGTCATGTTTGTCATCCTTCCCAATCTCTTGTGCAAGGACTCAGCTCTTCCCTAGTAGCACAAAATCAACTGCAGACAATTGTGACAAAATCAACTACAGACAATGCTTGACCAATAGGTGTGGCTGAGCTCCATTTGGCCCACAGGCTGTCATTTGCAGACACTCCCCTGAGATGCACGATTGATTGACACAGGTCCAAGGAGGCTGCAGTCTGAGCAATAAGCTGTGGGTGTGTTGGAGGTGGTAGTGGTGCTGGGTGGGCACATGTGGCTGAATGATAGGGAGGACATAGGAGGAAACATTAAGTCCCACAACTCCCACAAGTCTTGAATCGGGGCACTCACTATTTCTAGAGGAAAAGAGGGAGGAGGGAGGACAAAGGGATTCCCACTGAGTGTTACATGGACCTGAAACTGTCAGATGTTATTTGAAAACTCACAACACCAAGAAGAAGGTTGAGTTGTCCCCACTTTGCAGAGGGAAAAACTAAGGCCCAGATGGGTGGAGTACCCAGGGCATAGAAGGAGGAAGGGGTGGCGCTGGTATTTGCATCCAGCTCTGTCTGGCTCTGAGTCCGTGCTGCTTTTCCCCAAGCCAAGGCTTCCAAGATAAGGGTAGTTGGGGCTGGGGCTTCTCCCTTCTAACTCCTGCATCCTGTATTACAAAGGTTGTTGCGGGCTGGCCAATAAGGAGACTCGGGCAAGAAAGAACAACAATGGCCAGACACTTCTCATATGATACTGAACCTTCATTGAGGTTGCTGCCCACCCTCCAGGGCCTTTTAGAAAGGTCTGTGTAGCAGCCAAGACACCAGTCTGCCTCTTCCTTCCTGTCTAGAGGCAGGTCCCTATTATCAGAGGCCCAGAGCTGGGTGCCATGGGCCTCTCTCTGGGCCTGAGCCTGCAGACATGATGCTCCCACCTCAGATTTCTCCTCTACTGCTCCACCCCTGCCAGTTTCTGCGCAGGACCTCAGAGAGATGACGGGGAGAAAGGACCTGGAGCCACTCTTTCTCCTGTCTCCTTCTCATTCTTCAGATCTCAACTCAAAAGTCATCACCCTGTCCCTACATGCAGCCCACCCTGTCACGTCAATGTGTTCTCTGTATTTTCTTTCCAGGTGCTTATCAGAATCTGAAATTATCTAGTTTATACATTAACTGTTTGCACCAGTGTCCTCTCTTTAGGATGGCACTTTCTGAGTCTGAGACTTTCTGGTTGTCTGACTCTATCCTGAATGCCTAGAATGGTGTCTGATGCGTGGCAGACAATAGATAGATGAGTGAGTGAGAGAACACACACACCCAGTAAGCTCTGTTTCCAGCAAAGATGCTGAGCCCACTGAGTCCTCAGCACACAGGATTCTGCATCACGGAAAGCATTTAGGTGAGCGGGTTTTCTTCCTCTCTCTGAGACTGTGAAGAGTCACCCAGAAAAGGCTGACTACATATTTCCTCTGCTCATTCCCCAATGACAATTTCCCTCTGGCAATTATACTGAGAAGCAGGATAAAATTAACACAGTCTAACCCATAAACCCTGAAAATCCCCGAATCTTGTTAATAGAGCAATTTTTAGCAAGTCAAGCACTTTTTATGGCCGCCGCAGAGCCATCTGGGAAAGCAACTGCTCTCTCCCAAATTGTGAAGTGTCTTCATTCCAGCCTTATGCCGCTGCCCAGGCGACGGCCATTAGCTAAACGACAAAACAGTCTCTCAGCATTGACACATGTTCCGAAACAAAGCAAAAGTCTGTGGCCAGCAGTTCGTGGACTTGCCTTTTAGATCAGTGCTCCAGAGGACCCCTTTGTTTCTTTTTGGGAGGATGATGAAAGGACAAAGCAGAGGAATCCTCAAATGGACTTGCTAAAAAGAGGCAGGTGGAAATGGGCTTGCCTGAGAAGAGCATTTAAAGTACAAACTGGTCCCTCTGAATCTTGCGCTCCCTCTTCATGACGACTTCATGAAGCCCTCCCATCATCAGCACACACACCCCTTCCTGACACTTGACACTGGGGGACAAGGCTACCACATGTGATACAGGGTTTCTACTGCCAAAGTGAGGTGTGGTTAGGCAGGGTATGTCACCTGTGCATTGCACGGGCTTTCCTCTCCGTGGTGGAAGTCCCAGATGCGGTTGGAGTGCTCTGGTGCTGTTTGAAGCATGCATCATGCAGGGAGACTGGCGGGTATGCCGTCATGAGCAGGGTGGGTTTCAAAGGCTTAGCACACGTACGACCGTACACAGGCACGTGTGAAGGCACGTGTGTCCACGAACATAGACACGTGACACTGGCATTTCCATTTTTAAATGAACTTTTCATTTATAGTAATTTTAGCTTTATAAAGAGGTTGCAAAGATAGTGCAGAAAGCCAGCATACAACCTTTACCCACCCAGCTTCCCATGTTGCATAACCACGGCTCACTTGTCAAAACTAAGACGTTAACATCAATAGGATGCTGTTAACTAAACTATGGACTCTGGATTTCACCACGTTTTTCACTAATGTCCTCTCTGTGTTCCCGAACCCAAATCCAGGGTACCACATGGCATTTAGAGCATTTCCATTTGAAGATTTAGGATGACACATCCCCTCAGTTCTTTACAAAATGGGCTTTGGAAACAGAAAAAGTGGCTCTTGGACCAGTGAGATACTGGGATTTCTCCCTTCCGCCTTCAGTTTACTTTCCTTTAGTAAAATCACTTAACCCCTCTAACTTTCAGTTTGCTAACGTGTAAGACGCAGCTAGTAGCAGCACTTATTTCATGTGATTGCTGTGAAAATTAAATAATTCTGGGAAAGTACTTAGCTGAAGGCTGGGCCTACTAGCATGCAGCAAATGTTAGCCCTGCAGTCCACTCTTACTGATGAGAGAGGAACTGGATCCATTTTTTAGACTCACCAATAAGGGAACGGTCAGCCGCCAACTGGAGGAGTAGACCCCAAATAAGAAAAATGTAGTTTTGGGTACAAACAACCAAAGAACTGGTTATTGGGGTCAGGAATTACAAATTGGAATCTTGGCTTCTTCTTGGCTGTGGTTGGATGCCAGGGCTGTGACAACTGCACAGTGGTGACGGAAGAGGGCCACTTACAGGCAGCCAGCTGGCCTCGTTCTGGCTCCTACAAATGTTTGCAGCTCAGTGTGAACAGCTGGGATGGGGGCCAGGCCTAGTGTAGCACCACCAGTTAGCTTTAGATGCACCTTGTTCCAGAAATCAAACCAACCACTATCCTTTCATCAGCAAGTTTCGCTTAAGTGCTGCAGACTCCATCCCGGAGGGAAAGAGGATGGAAATCAACAGTTCTTGTGCCCTGGCTACCCTGCCAGGTACATACATTGTAACGGTGGTCTTCCATTTTTTCCCACGCACCTTCATCTGTAAAATATGTTGAGCACATACCATCTCTCTCTATATATATACAAATAATAGATAAACATAACGTACATGCACCAATGAACTAAGGTGTGCATTACAGAATACACACAAAGTGGGCATTTAAAATGGATAGTTTGTAAATGAAGTAAGCAATATGTTAAAGCAATTAAAAATTAATAGGACTGTTAATTAGAGTAGATGTAAATCTTTAGTTCAAAAAGTCTTCTTCGTAATTATGAACTTCTTGGGGCCAACTTCTTATCAGATATGATTAGTCTGTCTTTGTACATCTTACTGAAGTTGATTCAAAAAAAAAAAAGCTCCTTCCCACAGGAGAAGCGTTACCTCTGCCTTTTTTTTCTTTTTTTTTTTTTAGTTTGCATGGACACTGTTAGTGTCAGCTTTTAATTCGTGGTTTCTGTGCAAAAACCTTTTCAAGCCACATCATCGGTTTGGTAGGGTTTGTTAAATTTAAGACAGATAATGTATCCTGTGAGTCCACATCACCTGCAGAGTTAAATTGCAATGAAACATGATGTGCTGAAAGAGGCCAGAGCTGCCAACCCCTTCCAGTTCTGGAAGTCCCTCCCTCTTCTTTTGGGACAGGCCCAGAACAGGCAGCGTAGGTGGTTGCCGGGGTTGATTGATACATTACATATCAGTAAAGCTTAATTTCTTATCAAGTAAAAAATAAATAGAAATGCTCAAAATTCCTATTCATACTCCCAAGAAATGACCTGGACACCCCCTGAAGGAATTTGCTGCTCTTTTAATTCCATCGTCTCATTGCTCTGAATTGCCACAACGGCCCTACTAGGTACGTGGATAATGCCATCCCATTTCTCATGTGAATGGGAAACTGAGTTCCAGAGAATCTGTGTATGTGTGCTGTCATCCAGTGGGTAAATTTTAAAGTGGACTTGAAACCCAGGTCTCTTCAGTTCCAGCCCTCTTTTTATTTCACCCTCTCCTTCTGCCTCTCCACCTCTGCCAGTGTGTCTCCTCTCCTCTTCTCACCTATCAGCTGTTGAAATTCAATGCTAGCTTCCAAGAGGCCGCAATCTGAGCAGTGGAAGCAGGCAAGCAGACACCACGGTATTGCGACCGCTGAGCAATTTAAGCAGAGACCACTGCCCTGCCCAGCACCACAGTTAAGTAAAAAGCATTTGTATAAGAAGTGATGCTCATCTTTGCAGAGTTTGAGATTTGAGGGAATCAGACTGAATCCTAAAATGAATAATAGAAGAGAGAAATCTAGCAAAAGATGGGTGAGAAAGCTGGATGAGAAAGTCCTGGCTCTGGGTTTGGACAGCCTGAATGTGAATCCCAGCTCTACCCTTCCTAGCTGTCCAATCTTGGCTACAGTCCCCCCAACTGTAAAAGGCGAAAACTTTGGTTGTTCTGAGGATTGAACAAGTCCTTCTCAGCACTCAATGCAGCGCCTGGCATGTGGTAAAACTCAGTGGACAAAAGCTGTTACCTCTGTTTGATTTCCCCACGTGGTGACACCAGGCAGAACTGTGACACTCCTACAGGTCGGGGCCTGGGGCTGGCCTCTCACCTCACACACCAAGGCCCCCCACACCTCACACCACAAAGGGTCAGCCTCAGACTGTACAACTTTACATCCCAATAGATGCTGATTATAAATCATCATATTTGCTTCCACTCTACTAAGACTCGCATCTGTACATCACGGGGAAGAAATAAAAACTACTTTCCTTCATAGAAAAAAAAAAATAAGGGTGATTAAGGTACTTCTTAAATCCCAACTGGTTTCTACCAGTTACAAAATGACTCTTCTTTTTCCTTGGTTGATTTATGTTAACTCATTTGTATGTTAAAATATATACATTTTGAATACTGTCAAACTACAGTTCTAAGAAAGCACAGGCCTGGAGGGAGGCGGCCACTTAGGGCGGGAGCAGAGCTATAGACTGAGTGAGAAAGGGCTGGACCGGACAGGGACCCTCAACCAGGGGCAGTCACTGTGACAATCTAGACGAATGAAAGCCACCATGGGAGGACAGAGATGCTAATCTCCTGTGACGTGGAGGGCAGCCCCACACAATGACTAATTATCCTGACATATATACCAGTAACTCCCCAATGAGTCACGCCTGGAACATTCCTTGATACTGGAAGGGATCTTCAAACTAGGTGAGTCCACAGACCAGAAGCTGGACCTGGGGGCCTGGACCAGCTCTGCCCTAACAATCCTTTGTGAGCACCTTCATTACATGGAAGCCCTTTTCTGCAGTGTCTGCTCAGCTGGACCGTGAGTCCTATGTCAGCACACGCCATGCTGAACTCACCTGTGTAAACTCCAGGCCCAGCGTGGTGCCTACCACACAGTAGGTGCTCAGGGTATGGCTGAGAACTTTAAAAGCTGAGTCAGTTTGTCTTTAGTGGGATGGGCTGGTTGGACAATGGCTCTAGTAGAAGGAAGACCAGATAGCACCCACTCTGAGGAGACAGGTGCTGCAAGGATGAAAGGAACCCAGGGGCTTAGGGTTTATATCTCAAAGTGCCATCTAATAACCTCCTGCATCAAAATGCATGTTCCCAGGTTCCTCCACTCGTAAGGGATGGGGCTCAGATATATGCATTTGAAACAAGCTCTTACATTTAGGAAACATAACAACATTATATCAGATGATCTGTGACTGGAGAGTAGTTTTGTTGAAAATGAAGGAAATTTTAGGCTTGCAAAAGCTCTGTTACAACTGCTGAGCAGTTTTCTGGATCAGAAATCTGTATTTTTTGAAAAGTGTTTTAAGATGTCTGGGCTTTTCCATTGATTCATGGAAATTAAATGAGAAATTAGATTTCTAAGTACATTTTTCTTAACTGTAAAACAAAGTTTCTTTTGAAAGTGGCACTTGGCCTCAGAGTATTGTTTGGCAGGAAAGCGGGATTAATGCAGCCCTGGAGACTGAAGTAAGAAAGTTCCAAAGGGCTAATAACCGACTTCAACTGAGCACCTCGTGTGAGCCCAGCACTGTACTACAATATTGGCACAGATGGCTTATTTCCTTCTCCTAACAGCATCTGTATGAAGTGGGAATGGTTACTGGCATGCCCATTTCACAGACAGTGACACGGAGGCTTAGAGACATTAAGTAATTTGGCCATGTTACACATTAGTGAGTGAGTGAACCAGGATTCGAACTCAGGCAGTGAGACTTGTTGAACCTCAAGCCGGAAGCACTTCCAGCACCTTCTGTGCAGCCAAAACTGCCCCTTATAAGCACACTCTGTGCTTGTCCCCTTGAGAAGATCAGGGTCTTGCTTCTGTATGCACTGAATCCTTTACATGTGTTCAGCCTCGTCAGTTATCAGGCTTTCCTGTGTCTCTCTGTCTGTGAGTGGAGATGGGGCACTGGGATTGGAATGAAATAGAAAGAATCTGTCAGTATTCCCCCCGCAAAAGGAAATATTTACACCCTGGATGTTTGGTTGGCTTCCAAATTCATAAGGCTCTACGGCTTGAAAATGATGGGCTTTCTAAATTTAACTGACAGCTCAAGTCACCCCAAACAAGAATGTGCTAGATCATTTTCTCTACCAACATACAAAAAGACTAATTCAGCAATCAAAAGGTAGAGTTCTGTACTGACTTAGACAGTTGGCTCATCAGAGAAAAGCCTTGTGAAGCTCAATATTTTCCCATGATTATCAAAAAATGTTAGGCATATCAGTGATAAAGAACTAGAAGTGCCAGCATAATTTTAGACTTCTTTATTCTGTCCTTCTAACTACATCTGTCACTAATTTTGAGTAAAGTCCAGAAAGGAGCCGCTTGTGGAAAGTCCTGCAAAGAACATGCAGAAGATTCGAAAGCTAACTTCCCTCAGGGAACTGGCTGCTTTTATTGTGACTTTTAAAAGTTATCCAGCTTCATTATTATGTATCCACACCGTGGGACAAATGTGTCATAAGTGTCAACCAGTTGTCTATGCCACTTGTCAAAATCACCCCAAACCATGAGGCAGCTTCATCACCCTTGGGCCAGGAACCATAGGGGCTTAAAGGTGAAGGAGGCATGCTCTTTGGGCCCGGGAAGGAGAGTTCTCACCTGTCTGTGCCCTAATACAAGGCAAAGCTCAGTCACGGAGAGGCACACATTGCTATGGGGGCAGGGTGGGGTGGGGGTGGGGAAGAGCCCTTATGTGAGTGTGTGTACGTGTGTATGTGTACATGAACACCCCTGTGTGTTTGGGTGGGTGCGGGGAGGGATTGCAGCTGTCCACAGGAAAGAAATGACTGCACTGGAAACCCCTACTGAGCACCTCCCCTCCAACAGAACAGGTCCTAATTCTAGTCCCAGGGTTTCTCTCCAAGGTTCTGGGGACCCAAAGACTCAACAGTCCACTCATTCTCCTGACACTCAGCCCTAAACCTGATGTTCGACCCAAATCTGGGGTAGCACCCAGGTATCTCCGTCAGCCTTCACCCTCTGCCAATTTCAAGAGTCTGCAATGAGAATATCACAGACTTTGGGTGGAGACGGGCCTGGGCTCTCATCTAGACTTTATCAATGCCGACAGCGTGACCGCCAGTGGTCCCTGAGCTTCAGCTGCACCGTTGGTAAAAGGGAGCGAGTTGTTCCTCCCATTTGGGGTTGTCATGTGCATTAAACACAGCACACAGCATACAGCAGATGTGAAAAATCATGCATCCTCTTCTCTTTCCTTCTCTGTCAAGGCCGCCTGTTATTCCAACCCAGGTTTAGAACTCTTGGCTGGGACTTTTCAGTTAAAATTAAATAAACACACTCCATTCTCCTTACTGAATGGAACCATTGCTTGGCTGATGTTGTTCTTTCTTTTTTCTTCGCAGTTCCCTTTTCTCGCTAACTGAGATAGGAAAGGCAGGCATGAAAGGCCTTTGCTCAACCTAAGCTGGCAGTTGGACCAAGATCAGAATCCGAGGCCGAGAAGTGTTTTGTTGATCAGACGTCAGCACCAGTCTTTGGTTTGGTGAACTGACCAGGCCCTCCCCTGCCCTCTCTCCAGCCCCCATACACATACACAACATGTTCACAAAGCTTGATAACCCTGGAGTCTATCTGGACAACGCATTTTGTGTCTCCAAGAAAACCACATTCGGTTTCTAGTCAGTATATAAGGTGAAAATCATCTATAATCAAAATTACCTTTGTGACCCCTTAAAATGTTCACAAAGGATCCAACAGCCACCTCACTCAGAGTCCAATGCAGTCACCTCTTTCTCCTACTGTGAACCAGGTCATCACTTCTTTGTTTGACCACCAGACAAAGAAAGCTGGCTTGCGCTTAGGGGCCACGAAGCATTAAAAATATATCTGCATCTTTAATCAGTAAGATCAGAAACAGAGGCCTGTAGAGATTTCAGCTAACTCATCAGTTTCCCATTTCATACTCACCTGATACAGATGCTCAGAGAGACTCATTCACAGTATTCAAATAGGTCATCTTTTTCCTTCCCTCACTCTTTCTTTCAGTTTTTTGTTTGTTTGCCTAACTGGACTCATTTATGTTAAATGTTTACATGATCAAATTCTAAAGTAAAGTTGATTTTTGCATTGACACTTTTCATTAAAAATGAATGATTGATTGGTGGACTGATTTCTATAAGTGAACAAGATTACTATAAGCAAAACCGGTTATCTCAGTCCTGAGACCTTCATTGAAGTCACTGACAATTGCCTGAGCATACGCTGTGGGGACAGAGCCAGGAGTGCGGTTTCCAGGCTCTCGCCCTCACGTGGAAAGGTGCTCTCTCGTGTAGTAAATGGCCATCAACTGTGATTGGATGACCATCAGCTGTGGCTAGTTGGCCGTCAGCTGTAACCAGTGAGCCATTGGCCACTAATATAACTGCCGTGGCTACGCTAGCAGAAAATAGGGGCTGAGCTAGCAAGCGCGGATTGCAGTTAGCAAGTGAGGTTGGTTGGCAGAGAGAAGTGGACAGCAGGTTGCGGATAGTGTGGCTCCTATTTCCTGTGTCTCCAACCCAGCCACCAGCGAGAATATAGTGGTATGATTCCCCTACCTATGGCTCCGTGGGTGTTCCTTTTTGGCTTCACCATATCCTGCGTTCTCATGTGGGGAGCAGGAGCTGAGACCCTGCATGACACACGCCACAAATAATACTCTGATCAGGATAGTGGATGTGGAGCCCCGATAAAGAAGAGACAGAGAAGGGAGCAGGGCAGATGGAAAATTGTGAAATGGAAGACGTTGGGGTGTGCAGAAGGCATACTTCATACTTTTTCATCCCAGAATTTTATGGCAGGTGGAGAATTTAGAAACCTCAGTTTTCTTCCTCTATCTACAGTGAACAAGACAGTCCCAAGATTCCTTGAATTCCATTCGTCACAAGCCCCACTTCATGTGTGTTCTGCTCTTTGCTCCAGGGTGCTGGAGAGACCAAGATGAACAGGTCACTCAAGGCACTGACAATCTCATAGAGGAAAGCAGATGAAGAAACAATAAATGCACCGAAGGCTATGGATATAACAAGACACACCTGGATGGACTACAAAGGATGGATTTTGGGGACACTATGGCTATCGGGGAGGTGATACAACAAGGTATGTGCTCCCCAGACCAATGGAGAAAGGAGGTGGACATCCCAGGGGGAGAACAGAGCCAACACAAATAAACAAGTTTAACCACTGGGAATTGTCACTATCTTAAAAAATTTTTTTTTAAATAAGTAAGCAATACTTCCTCTGTATGCGGGTTAGGGGCTATGAACAAAAGCTAAAGCAGAAACCAAACTCCTAGGAAATCAATAACTATAGCATTATAAAAGGAATCATATTTCTTCACACTCAACTGATAATTTGAATAAAAGAGTCCATTCACAGAAAAACCCCTGTCCCCCATCACTGCCTACTGGCAAGACTCTTTCAAGATCTATCTTCTGATTACAATTAAACTGAGTGTATTTATATCTGTTTCTGAAGACTCACTTTATTCTCCTTCCACTATTAGATTCACATACTGATATTATTCTTTCCATAGGATCAGAAAACATAAACCCATCGAACTCATTATCATAATCCTCTGCATCTCTTAAGAAAATCCAAAGTGCCGTTTTTCCGTGAACTCATCTTCTTTATGTGATGAATTCCCATTTAGTGAAATAACAGGAAAAGTCAAATAAAAACCTCTGGCTACTAGTACAGCTACACGCCGATAGATAGAGTGATGGCACATCTATCATTTTTATATTATAAAGCACGCTCATAGAAGCTGGGCAGGGGAGTGTGCTATCACTCAGAAACCATCATGAACTCACATGGACAGACCACTTGTATGGGTTGCCTGTAAATCATCGACTGACACTCGATGAGCAAACAGAACGAGGCTCTACAATATTGCACTGATTCAAGGAGCTTCATACATGGATTAATCCGGAGAAGCTACACATGGCCACTCCATGCATGGCATGTACACTCAAAAAATAGGAATAGAAAGCATTTTGGTCATGTTACATTTGGAAAACTGGAATGGGGGTGATGTATCTCCATATTAATTAGGCAATACCATGACAAAACAAATCAAGTAACAAACAAACCTAGATGCCGAGGACACAAATTCTGGCCTACTATTTTCTACACAGGTAACCCAAGTCAAATCCCCTGAAATCTCTGAACTTCAGATTTTTGAATCTGTAAAATGCCAGTGGCACTACAGAGCTTGTAAATTGAAGTGAGGATTAAAGGAGATGACAACTATAAAGTGCTCAGGTAGGCAGGTAGCTACTCAGTAAAGGTTGGTTCTATTTGTCTTGCCCTGTATGAATTGGTTATCCAGTTATTTGCTACAATGTTTGGTCTTTTTAAATGAAGAGGCTATGATCTTCAAAGGCAGAGACCTTTTTTACTTTCCTTTTTGTTTTTAAACTGAATTTTTTACACCCCATAGTATGTGGTATGATGCTGCAAACATAGTTGTGGTGATTTTCCTCAGTCAGCAAGGCTTCAGCCTCAGGGGATGAATCTTCGCAACCCTGTGTCCCTTTGCCAGTAACTGGCCAGGGGTGGACATGTGGATGAGTTCTAGTCAATCAGATGAAGATGAAGTCTGCTGGGCAGACGGTGGATTCTATTCAGATCGTCATGGAGTCCAGCAACTCATATTCTTAAAGCACCACAGACAATTCTGATGCCCAGCCAGGATTGAGAATAACTTTTCTAGTCCAATGACTCTCAAGCTTCTTTCATCACTGCACACTTTGGTCACTCTATGCCCCGCCTACTCCTTTCTCTTTTGGCAGTTCCAACGATTTACATGCATGCTGCGTTGTGGGAGCTTTGTTACTGAATAGCAATTAGGCTTTTTAGTAGAACTAATTAGAGTCCTTTGACTGATTAGAGTCTATGTTAACATGCCAACCTGAGTTCAGAAAGACTCTTAGTAACTCACTTAGGAGGTTACTGTAGCAACCCTTAATCATATATGAAAACTGATATGTTATGAAATTGTTCATCATTTATCAAAACAAGAACTTGTACTTTTATCTCTTTTCCTAATCAATCGGGAGGACCATACTTTAAGACTGTATTTTGAGAATCACTGCCCTACAACTCAATCATGCTGTGTTGAATTAATTATGGCCATTTATGAAAGATGTGAAAAACTATGTGGTCTCAACTTCAATCATCCCCAATAGCAAGATCAAGTCCTACCAGACACACCCACACTCCATTCCCCACCCTGTTCACACATTCAAGCAATCTTTCTCATAGATATTCATGTCTTTTTTTTTTTTTAAATTTTCTTGGGGAATATTGGGGAACAGTGTGTTTCTCCAGGGCCCAAGTTGTTGTCCTTCAATCTAGTTGTGGAGAGCACAGCTCAGCTCCAAGTCCAGTCACCATTTTCAATCTTTAGTTGCAGAGGGGGCAGCCCACCATCCCATGTGGCAATTGAACCAGCAACCCTGTTGTTCAGAGCTCGCGCTCTAACCAAGTGAGCCATCCGGCTGCCGCTATTCATGTCTTCTTTAGCTTTCTCCTCATTCCACCCTTTTCTTCCAAATCTTACCCAATTTGTTCAGATAAATTTATTTCCCTATCTTCCTTTTGAGAGCAAAACATACCCAAATAATGTAAACACAAGTAACTATAATCATGTCAAAAATGTGTTTTCCAGTGTAGTTTACATAATAAATCACCAGTGTCATTATCTTCTAGACTCTTGAGATCCAAAGACCCTTTGAGAATAGAGATCCAAAGACCCCTTTGAGAATCTCTGTGAGAGACTTCATCTGCCACCGTTTGGTGCCTCGGACTAAATATGCTTTTCCTCAAGCACCAACATTCATGATAAAAAACAAAACACAACTGTATTTTAAATTCAACTTCAGAGTTCTGTTTTATTTATTCACCAGATATGCAAGGCTTCTGGGTTTTTTGGAAATGTGTACTAATTTGGCTGCATTACATGTTAAACTGATTATTGTGGACTGGCCTGTGAAGGTATTTTTACACTTAAATACTAAGTCATATGTCATCTTGGAGCACAAACCCCTCTGTAGGTTGGCAACTCTTATGATAATAGCAAAACCTCTCTCCTTACTGAAAAAAAGACATAATTAACAGCAAAGATAAGAAAAACATAAAACACTATGCCCAAGAGATCCGACCTTACACTTTGTATTTTAAGTATTGCCTAGCAGACATAGTTGTTAAATCTCTTTGTAGGCGAAAGCTATGTATATATTTCTAGACCTGTATTATGGCTCGAATATGTACATTTGCCTGATTCTGAACGACTTAACACCTTCATTTAGTAGCAATGAAAACCAACCAGAAGTTGGTAAAAGCTGAAAACCATATAACTATCAAAGTAATTTGAGGATGCTTAACAAAAGGATCCATCTGTAGGGAGTATGAGCCCCAAAGAAGAAAAGGGCCAAATGTGCCGGTAGGGTCTCACATAGGGTATTTGGTTAATATGCCCTGCTAAAGCAGTACTGCCCCATTGTCTCAGCTCTTCGAATTCCAGCCAAGACTTAGGAAAGAAAGAAAGTAACTATATTACAGGCTATGGCGTCAGAGACAGAGATGACCAGCCAATAGCATTGGCAACACTCCAGAGAACTAAAAGAGGGATCCGATTACTAGACACTTCAGTAGGACCCGGGATGTAAGGTAGATTTCCAAAACCTGCTCTCTCCCCTCCCCTTCCTCCACCCCTAAGAGTCCAGCAGGGAGCAGAAAGGACAAAGAAGTGAAGGAAGGGATTAAAAATTCCAGAAACGACAGTGGTGGGGTCTAAAAGAAACAACTGGCATTGTTTCCATTAAGAGAAGCACGTGTTGCTTTATCTTCCCACCTTATCCTTCTTCAACCTAGTGTCCTTGGAAACTCTTATGACATAGGCACTCAAAACTGCTCCAAAAGCTTTCTAAAGAAAGAACATACAAAGTAGAGCAACATATGTCTTTCTCTTGCTAAGACTATAATATAAAACAAACACAAAAACCCATTCATTTGTGTGTAAGTCTCAAAACTCCCATACCTGCCCCCAACACACAAATAATTTTCTTAGGAAATGGGCCAGTATCGCCATTCCATAGACCATTTTTGAGCTTCCCTTTGATTTCTTACAACGACAGGGAGAGCCAATTCTCCATAAAGCACCCAGGACCATGCTGAGCATGCTGACTGTGAGATAGTTCTTCGGGATTTCAGCCACTGTTACCACACTGTAGTTTCCACTGTGGTTAGACAGTGAAATAAGAACCAGACAGGTAACACACTTGTTCCTTCCGCTATGAGAAGGTCCTTCAAATAATTGAAAGCTGCCTCTGTGACTGCCAATTTAAACAAAAAACAAAGGCTCAGCCAGGGTAAGGACTTGTCTGAGATCACAGAGCTATTTAATGGCAGATCCATGACGAAAACCCAAATATTCTGGTGCAGGTCCAAGGCTGTTCCCAGAACTTCCACATGAACCCTGTGAATCCTTCAGCTCAAGTCAGAAACACATCCTCTCACATACGCAGGTTCAGGGCAGGGCCCATCTGACCATCTCTAGTTAGATGAGCAGCCACGAAAGGGTTTTGGACTTTTGGGCTACTGGTGTGTCTGGATGGGTCAACCCGGACATACATGTCTATCCTGCTCAAGATGTGTCCCCCTTTTCTAGACTCTAACCCACATCCAGAAAAGTGACCACCAGGAACCTTTTTGGAACAATATGCCCCTGCCCCTGCCACGCCTGATTTGAAGCCGGGCCTATGACACGTCAACTATGGGGGGGCCATATTAGATTGACTGCATTCATCAGAAAGGCAGAGGAAGCTCAGTGAGAGAGAGAGAGAGAGGAGAGAGAGAGAGAGGAGAGAGAAGAGAGAGAGAGAGAGAGAGAGGATGAGAGAGAGAGAGAGAGGAGAGAGAGAGAGAGAGAGAGAGAGAGGAGAGACGAGAGAGAGAGGAGGGAGAGAGAGAGAGAGAGAGAGAAGAAGGGAAGGAGAAAGAAGGGACGGGAAGAGAGAGATGTGGATACGGGCAGAGAGATAAAAGACGGGCAGAGAGATAAAAGAAAGGATTCCAGTGACTTCCTGCCTCCCAGCTTTGAAACTCTCCTCAGGCCCAGTCACATTTCTGTTTCTGAGTCTGTAAGACACCCCTGCATCCTTTATAACAACCCACCCCTTTTCCTTTTTCCTTGAGCTAGCTCAATCTGGTCTCTATTTCTTAGAACCCCAGGCTTCTAATTAATACATTTCTCATGTAACATGCAATGATGAGTCTGGTATTATTTTACCCTACAAATCTGATTAGCTGCGTGGGGAGAGGATAAATAAGAGAAGGGCACCCAGGTCTAGAAGAAAAAACATTAACTTATGAAAAACTGGTTTTTTTCATTTTTAAAAAATAAAGTGCCTTTGGTTCCAAAGTGCCAATTATATGCAATGGAATTTGAAGCATTTTCTTTTTTGATACAAGAAGATCAGTTTACAAAGGTACCTAAGAGAATGGGCTCCCCCTTAGGCAATGTCCAGGGAGGAGACGAAGATAAAGCAGGGCTGGAGGTCTTGGGCAGGTGCCAACAGTTTTTTCCTAATCAGTGAACACGGGAAGCATGACGACCAATTCATTGGGGTCCTACAACACCCTACAGCTATCTCAGAACACCTTTTCTGTTAGATTGTGAAGCCCTCGATGACGGCAGGGCTTTTCACCACCATATCCCTACCACCTAGCACAGCATCCAGCATGGAGTGGATATTTAATATTTGTTGAATGAATACACGATTGGATGAATACACAGTGACCTCTAAGAGATTCTTAAAAGAGGTGGACGGGTCCCTGGAGCTCAGTTACAAAGGCTTTATGGTGAGGGAGGGGACCCTTCATTTTCCCACATTATATGAATATTCATTCATTTAGCCATTCGAGGAATATTATTCAGCACCTGTCCTACGGACCGAGACATCAGGTGGCCCCTGCTTTGGGTTGTGCCTGGTTCCACCTAGCAGCAGACCGGGTGGCCACCTCCACTGGCAGTGATAAGAACGGGAAGTGTTCCCCACACCTGGCGCAGGGACAGCGGAGCACTTTAAGAATAATTTAAAATTGAGAAGAGTGAACTAGATGAACTTTGTAGACTGAAATCAGGATGCTATGTTATATCTAAGAGTTCCTGGGGTAGTTGGGAGCTCAGCCAGGACAAGCTTCGGGCGGCAAACAAGTAATGAGTTCCAGCATGCTGCACTAACGGAACTGTCCAGGCAGCTTCCATGGCTGCCCGAGAATAGAATATTTCAGTAATGAAAACCAGGGCTACACAGCCACTGGTTGGTATATGTTGTGCAAACTGCTGTTCTCTAGTCACACCATGAATTCTCTCAAAGACAACTGAAGGAGACTCAAGGTTTCCCATGTCTTGAGCATAAGATCCGCTCAAAACCAGAATTCAAATGACAAAGGAGCAGCTAGTACCACCGACATCTTCGGTGAGTCCCTTCCATTGATTGTACGAGGCTGGTGGTAGCTCGAATAAGAAATACTGGAGTAAGATAGGATCTGCTTTTAATGTTCCAGGAAACTCTGCGATCAGTTGGCCCTTAATTATTTCACCTCCCTTACCCAGGGGTCTTGAGCTAACAGTGGGCAGGAGAGGGGTTGAGACTGGGCCCTAAACCATCATAATCAACCAACACATTGGACTGAGGTGACAGCATGCCACCTCTAGAGTACCCCAGATAGACCTACAGACAGGGAGATTTCCCCCACTCAGTCCTCCTTTGAAAAAGTCTTTAGATTAAAAGGTCCAACGAGACTGAGAACTCAGGTTACTATGGAAACTTCAACCACATCAGTATGTTTACCCCAGGCGGTGTAAAATGACTTTTAAAAAATAGATTCCAAAGAGTTTAAATCTGACATTTTTAATTACACAAGTAATATATGAACACCATTTTGACATTTAAAAAAATTCTAATAATACAAGAAAGACCAAAGCTCCTCTTCTCCACCCTCTCTAAAATTCCTAGCCCCTTCTTTATGTATTTACATAAACTTTCTAATCCATGTTTCTTTGGGCATATGCTCCCACTTCAATTAATGTTTTTTAAAGGTTTATTTTTTTGGTGTTTGGTGGTCTCACAATGCCAAACAAATGGCAGTTTATTCCACTCAAAGTGGCTGATCTCTATATATGCAGTGCTACCAAAAAAGACAAAAGGCACACATCCCCCAGCTCAATATAGATAGATGATAGATAGATAGATAGATAGATAGATAGATAGATAGATAGATATGTCACACATACATAAAATCAGTCTGTGTGTGTGTGTGTGTGTGTGTCCAAACCACTAGGAGGCTGGCGGAGTTCTATGATGGGTGTAGAAGGAACTGGCTTGGAGTGTGTGTTATCATTGCATCCTGTTCATCTGAGGGGGCCAGATCTGTCCACGATAAGGAAAAAGACATGAGTGGAGACAAGATCAGGTTGACGAAATCAGAATCTCATTTACTAACCTGAGAACCTAGAAAAGAGTCCTTGGTCTCTCCAAGCCTCCCTCCCCCACAAACAGCTTAATGAGACATTATGGAAACTTGGCAAGTGCTTCTGGAATCAATTTGGGTCTTTCAACTTCATTGCTTTTTTATTTTTTTTCCTCATTTCTCGTCTGGATTATACAAATATGAAAGCCTCTTTTGAGATTTCTTTTAAGGTAAATTTTTAAATATATTGTGTCCTGAAAAAATTCAGTGACAACTGAATAACTTAGAATTACACTATGCTGCATTTAATATTACAATCCAATGTTGATCTATTGTTTACGTATATTACTCTTAAATAATTCCTCCTGTAAAATGCTCTGCAGGACTTTTCACCATTGGAGGAAGCAGTCAAATGTTTTAGTATTATTAATGCACCGGTTCACCGCTCACTTCCAAAATAAAATCTAATTTTTCTGAATTTGGGACTCTGCAAAGGATTGCTCTAATGGACAGATGCCCTCCTAAGTAATTCTTAGTTCCTCTCTCTGACTGGTCACAAAAATGAACTTGTAACCTAAGTGATCATTTCCATGGCAACTGGATATTCCAAGTGCATTACTGAATTTAGACTTCAATGAAGAGCTGGGTAGGGGAAAATTTGTGCCACTGAGAACATAAAAGCTCATATTCAAATACAAAACAGGGCAAAAGTATACAGTTTATTAAAAAGCACAATATGTCTATTGAGGTAAACAACTTATTAAATTTTTGAGTGACTCTTCCCAGGCCGTCAATGCACCTAGTCACTAAGTCTTTCTTAAAGTAAGATGAAAACAAAGTGTCAAAACCATACATGCCTTAGCATTTTTTGGGTTTCTCTGAAAAGGTCTATAAATTTAGGAGGTGGTGTAGTTGGTCAAAAGTTTCCCTATGTTTTGACCTTTAATACAGAAAACACCATAAAATCAATGTTTAGTTAAATGAGTTCCCAGGTTAAAAAATAAACAGAACTTGCCAACAACTTCCAGAAGCCTCTCCATGTGCTTCATCCCAATTTCAACCCTCTTCCTCCACTCAAAAATAACCACAACTTTAGTTTCCATATTACTAATCCCCATAGCTCTTGTAGTTATAAGATGTGGTGGTTCAGAGCCATTATTTTCACCATTAAAAGACTGTGTAATAAATTAACATTTTTGAAAGGCTTACGTATACCTTTCCATTTTACTGCTACCCACATTTAATAAATACATACATTAGTGTATTTGTTAGGATCTTGCCTCTTTCCCCGCCCCCTCGCAAAAAAATTTTTTTTTAATGTGTGGGGTGGGACACATGCTAAGAAATTGCGTCCACTAGGCGGCGCTACTTTCTTTAATGTTCTCGGAGAGCTGAGCAGCCAGCGTTTCCTGTAGCTCAGGAGTCCATCGATGCATTTCTATGAATGAAGTCACAGATGAACACGTGGGAAATCTACTGAATCACTTCTTTACCTTACCACATATCACAAACAAGATCGCTGTCTTAAATTCAATACCTGAATGAAGGTCCCCAGAAATCCTGGTGAGCAGCAGGCTCAGCAGGAATGAACCTGTATTTCAACAACTACTTTTCCACTAACAACCGAGCCCGTGAAATTGAGAGAGGGGGCCAAGAACATTTGGACCAGACAAAAGGTCCTTGTTTCCAAGCATAAATGAAATACAGCTGGTTTACAGCTGTGCTACCTCCCTCACTGTAAGTCAAGTCACAAAACAGAATGAAACTTTCCGTGGTCACTGCTATGATGTTAAGGAATTCTGAGCATCCCTAGGGGCTCTAAGGTGACCAACTACTTGCTTTCTGGATTCCATTTTTCCACCCATACATCACTGTACAGCCTGCTCATCAGAGAGGCAAATTTCCACTGTAAATTTACACACTCTATCATCTACTTTTCAAACCTCTATCATCAAACCTCTGTCATCTACTTTTACCCCAGTGTTTGTTTTTGCTTTTGTTTCTCATATTTAAAAAAAAAAAAATCTGAGTAGTTATGAACTCCGGGGTTTTGGGTTTTTTTTATTTTTTTTTTTGGATGAAATTTTCTACCATTGTGATTCACAGCTCTTGATATTTCTCTGGTCTGATAACTCCCAGCGTAACAGGCAGGTTCAGATGCCAAGGCTGTGTTGGAGATAGCAGGACACCACCATGCATGTGTCTGGGGTATTTCTAGTTCAAAATTGGCCTCAGATCAGACCAAAAGGCCAGAGACTGGGCCCAAGTGTCAACCAAATTGCCACAAAAGTGTCCACTGGAATGTTTTCACATTTTAAATGTCCACTGCAGTCTAAATTTTAACTATAGATTTATAAGATTAGCTTGATTGATTAAAGGAGTTTTGTGGTGCATGTCACGTTATTCCTACCATTTTTCGTGCCTAAGATTTATTCCTTAAAGTGCTAGAACTAGAACTCACCAACTGGAAAATTTAATAGAGGTAAATAAATCTAACTGAATAAAGCTGAGAGAGGAATAGAATACTTCCTATCGCTTTTCTTTTCTTCTTTTTTTTTTTGAAAGTCTTGGTACCACCTCCTGGCAAACTGGTAGCTGTCAGATTCAGTGAACAGTACAGAAGTTTTAAGAATCTGAGCTTTGAAACCAAACTGTCTCAGGATCAGGAAGTGGGTTTGGCAACTTTTTTACTCCTTAATGTTGCCTCCAGGCCATGACTCCTCTGCCATCCTGGAAAAAGTCTTGTTTGTTCCCTTGTTCTATCCGTCCTCATCTTTGTCACCAACTGATCTGGTCACTTCCTCATATCCACTGATGACTTCATTCCTTGGCTCACAGTATCCATATCTAATCCCACCATCAGCCTGGGTGACGTCAGTGTTTGTGTGCATGACTCACCCAACCGTGATTCCCACAGTTCCTTGACAATCTCATCTCAGATAACCTTGATCTCTCCTTTCCTCAACCACTCCTCGCCAGGGCTACAATTTGGCTTCTTCACCAAGTATGAAATGTTTCGATACAAAGGCCCAGATTCCAACCACAGCCTCTCATCCTTCCTCTCTCTCTCCATACCTGCTCTTGAATCTTTTCAAGCCCTCTCATCTCCAGCTTAATTTTCTTCCCAACCATCATAGCTCTCCTGGCTTCTCCTTCATCTCTTTTCAGCTAAGACCATGTGAACAATCATTTCTAACCAAGGTCTTCCTATATTCTCAACTACCTTGCCTCCTCATCCTTTGGCTATACCCTTCCAGCAAAGTTCCAAATCAGGATTAAATGCCCGCCAATTCCAATTTCCCAAGACCATAAACACCCACGTTGGGTGCCACACCCTGGCGGTGAAAGGCATAACCCTGTGTGCAGGAGAACGCCACTACAAATCTGTGGTGTTCAACGTCAGGTGGGCTCTCAACACTGTCCAGGAATCTTTGCACATGTTGTTTGTCAACCATCTAGCTTCAGTAGAAGATACTTCCTCCCTAGCACAAGCCCAGGCTTAGCCTAAGTAGGGACTCAATATATTGTTTTCTGTTTGTACATAAAAGGCTAATACCAGTGCCTTGAATTCCATCATTTCATGACCCCTCAGAGACCTGCCATCAATAATCCTTCCATTCACCTGCAGCTTTCACCTCTTTCTCTATTTTCAACTAGCTCTTTCACCTCAGAATTTAGACTTCCTCTTAAAAAGAAAAATCCTTATAAATCCTACGCCCGCTCAAGCGAAAGTCTCATTCTTTTTTTCCACAACCACTTGGGGAGAAAAAGGCTTCATTCAATATCCCCATTGAATGAAGCTCAACTCCTCACCCCACCAGCTTTTCCATTCTGTCAGGGCCACCAGTGACCTTCCAGTTGGTATGTTCAATTGTGTCATTTCCAGAAATCGTGTTACTGCCGGTCAGCGGTATTCAACATTATGCATCACCCTCTTATTGAAAAGTTCTTTCATTCCTCACCCACCACCCTCCTTCTGCCTGCCATGATTCCCCTCCTACCTCTCTGGCCACCCTCATCCCTTAAATGTCAGTCATCAAGTTGACTTTACATTCTACATTCTCTCCTTGGGTAGCTTCAATCAATCCCATGGCTGCAGCCACTGTTCTATGCAGCGTTTTAAAGTTCCCACAACAGATCTCCTTCCTGAGTTCTATATCTGTACGTCTACTTGCCTCCTAGGCATCTCACAGGTGTGTCCCAAAGGCACTGCGATTTCAATGTGTCAAACAAAACTCATCACCTTTCCCCCAAAATGTCCCTCTTCCTTCATCAGAGTAGAAAGTCCCTACTCTGATGAAGTAGCACCATCTGTCCACCCACTTGTCTATGCAAGACACCTGGCTGTCACTTTTATTTCTCCGTACTTCTCACACCTTATTCAATCAAATCCAACATCTGTCAATTCGACCTCATAACCATCACACCCATGCCTTCTTCACTATCTCCACAGCTACACCTCTACTTTGGGCTATCGCTACTTCATTGTTGGATCAATGAAACCACCTCTGAGTGGTCTTCCAGCCCACCCCTCTTCCTCCCAATTCAAATTACAGTGGAATATTCTTTCAAAAGTACATATCCAATTAGATCACTCCCTGAGAGCCTTTCATTATCCACAGGATAAAATCCAAACCCTTTACCTAGTGAAAACTTGGTCCACCTTTCCATCATCATTTCTCACCGTTCCAGTCTCAGACCCGGCCATCTAGTTACAGGGAAATGCTTGTGAAGTACTACAGTTTAGTGGTTGATAGAGTTTTGGTGTCTGATAGACATGTGTTCAACATCTAGCCCTCTACTTACTTAGTTTATGAGCACGGACAAGCTATCAATTCTGAGAGTATCACATGCTTCTCTATCTCAAAACACTTACCGCCCTGTATCGTATTGTAAATCCTCTTTACTAGTCCATCTTTTCCACTGGACTGTCCTTGAATCTATAGCGCACAGTAGGCCCGCAATACTTACTCTGCATATGAGTAAATGATGAGAATGAATGAATTTGCCCAGTGCCAGGAAGCTCATTTTTCCAAATATTGTACCTTTGCATCTGGTTGTCACAGAATATTTCAGACACGGCATTCAGAGCCTTTGAATCCTCTTACAATCATGTTAGACTCATAGGGTTTCTAGGCCTGTACTTTGATGTTTTAAAGTTTGTTTTCACTTGAAAACTCAATCATTGATACTTGTCAAGTGTTCACTTAAGTACATATGGATTCACACATCCATGTGCATATAGGTGAGAAAGTATAGCCACACCATGAACTGTGCAGACATTAGTTGATGGTACAAGTGTTTGCTGTGTGTCCATTTTTTATTTATTTTTCATAAATTTTATTGGGAAATAGTGGCAAACAGTGTGTTTCTGCAGGGCCCATCGGCTCCAAGTCGTTGTCCTTCAACCTAGTTGTGGAGGGCACAGCTCACTGGCCCATATGGGAATCAAACCGGCAACCCTGTTGTTCAGAGATCACACTCTAACCAACTGAGCCACCCAGCCGCCCCTGCTGTGTGTCCATTTTTGTGTGAACTATGTTCACCCACTATGTCCTAATGTGGAACTGAGAGCTTTCTGATTCGCCATTCAGAGCACTCCAAACTCCTGCCACATCTCAGGGTGTGTGAGCCAGGCTTGTAGTAGTTATACAAACCCAAAGGGCCAAAGGTGGGGGTCAAAGTCAGCTGCAGGGCCAAGTTCAGAATGTGAGAGTGATAAGGCTGGTACCATAGCAGGTAGGGAACCAGCGAGGAGGCCCCCGGGGACCATCACAAACCGTTTGGGGTGACCATAGCTGACTTTTATCAGTCGGGATGCAGGGTGTGTTGTTACACTGCTTTGTAGGTCTGACATAGGACAGATGAGAAGGGTTTGGCTCCTGGTCCTTCCTGGGAGTTCATGGGCCTCTCAGAAAGTCCAAGATGTCCTGGAATAGCTCTCACAGTCCCCAGGGCCACTC
The DNA here is from genome assembly GCF_004115265.2 of Rhinolophus ferrumequinum. Lineage (NCBI taxonomy): Eukaryota > Metazoa > Chordata > Mammalia > Chiroptera > Rhinolophidae > Rhinolophus > Rhinolophus ferrumequinum. Next base: position 62,711,981 of record NC_046295.1, on the reverse strand, counting down.
TGTTTGGCCTAACACTCTATAGTGCAGACAGAAAACAGCCATCCACGTCTATGCTTCAGGACCAGCTCTCTGGGGCTCCCAGGTCAGAACTCATAACAAGCCCTTTCTTTATACTATTTCTCATCCCCACCTCCTTAAAGGGAGAGAGGAAATGGGGAAAATACTGACCTCATAGTGTAAGACATTAAAAAGCAGTAGCTTCAGCAATGAGCCAAGCATTTACTAAGAGAAGAACAATGCAACCAGATGCTGTTATGGATTGCTGGCAACTGGGACTGAAATCTGATCATTTATTCTATAGATGTGATTTACACATCTCACAGGCTTCTGCATTAAATGAGCCCCAATTCATTAGGGCAAGCTGAGAGATGGGCCATCTTTCCATGCTGTTTAGATCTCTTAGCTCTTGACAAATCAAGCCGTAGCAGCCACACGGTGGTTTTTCTTTCACTTCCTGTGGGAAAACTTCTGGGGAAATCTAGGTCACTGAGAGTCTACCACTGGATTTACAGCAACGACCAGTTTCTAACTTGGCTTTATCTGATCTGCTCTGGAAAATATTTTTAGCCGTTATGGGCAGTCTGGTTAAATTGTGCAGACCTGCAATCATTTTAAAAAATCACTCAACCATCAAAGATTTGATTTGGTCTGCTTAGTCTGTGCGGATCTCACTTCATTTTGCAAGGCCAAGGCCTTTGCATCTCAACCGACCACTGAAGCCTCCCAGCTGTGTCCTGAATTGCATTTTCCCAAGCACTTCCGTATCTCTTGCTACTGAGAGAACAGCGATTGCCATTTCCTTATCAAAGAATGAGGAGACTCAAACATGGGAAGATCTTGTGACAAGACATTGGCGCTGCTGGATTAAAATCAGGACTCACGCTCGGTAGAGGCACCCCACCTCACGACACGAACTCGCCATATGCATCTGCCCTAGGCAAAAATAAATCAATGAGGCCACAAGGAAGACCCGTGGTTTCCCTTCTCCCTGTCCTGATTGATGTTTCACATGGAAAATGGGGCCATGGGCAAAATAAACAGGGACTTTGCCATGGATGACATCCATGGTGTGCTGGCATTCGTGCCTTCCATCTGTGCTGGGGAAAGAGAGCAGATGTTCCTCGTCTGTGCCTCCTCACTCCCGCTGCCCCTGCCTTTCCTACATTTTGCAGCTGGATCCGTCAGCTCCCCCGCCATCAGGCTCAGTCCCACCCAATATCTGCGTTGGCGCAGTCCACGATGGGAAGAGTGTCCGAAGCGAAGATGCCCACCCAGGTTCTCCCCTTTTGTCTGGGTTACCTCTGCTGCCTGTTTGATTCCCTAGACAATCCTGGGCCCAGATCCAGACCTGACAACTCAGGAGGAATGATGAAGACCCCATGCTGTCCCTCCTATGGTTCTGTCCTGCACACTGCCTACCAGCCTACTCCCTTCTCAGATGGGCGTCCTCATTGCCCCACGGTCCTCAACTCTCATCAGTTTTTTCCTGGATCGGACAGATCCTGGATCCAGATGGCCAGCTGCCCTCTCCCTGTTGGCAGCCTCTGACCAGACACTCCATTATCATTCCGTTATGGTGACAAACGCTGTTGCTCCTTTGGCCAGTGGGCACCAGCTGCATATTCAAATTCTGCCCTCGGGGCTGGGGCGGTGACCCTTAGTTCAAATGTAGCCTCCATGCAGATCCCTCCCAGTCAGCTGACCGCATTGGGATTTACCCATAATGCCTTCCATCTAGTTTCTTCTAGCTACGCCATGACTTGCTTTAAGAAAATACAGTATAAACAGCAATGCCAGCAGAAAATTATTACTATTATAGAGGATGTTCCATATGTAAAAATTTACCACATAATTTTCCAGCGTGCATTGGAAACGTGATTTTAAAAATCCAGTTTATAAAACCATAATACTGTTTTTACACTGTTTTGATCCTATCGCCATTTCACTGCCCAACACCCTCACTGCCCAACACATGCCCTCACTCCCCTCTTTGGCCAGCTTTTTATTTCACGATCAATAACTATCATCATGCTCTTCCAAAAGTCCAACTCAGATGAAATCCAACACTTTGGCCTATTTGTACCTGCATATATTCAGTTGAGAATGTTGGAGAAAACCACATGACCATGTTGTCTGTGTTTGCTTGCAGTTCATGATCTCAAATTACAAAGGCACCTCGGAGGTATCCCGAAATCTGACTGCATTTCCCTAGACTAATTACTCTTGAACTGTCCAAGCAGCTTATACATATTACACCTTCTGTCTCCTCAGACTTCCAACACTTCTTCCCCCTTCCTCATTGCCAGCACATGACCTTGCTTCCCATTTCATTGATAAAACCGAAGCAGTCAGAAGGGTTCATCCACACTCTCCCATCACAAGGCTCCAGCCTCGTCACTTGTCCCACAGGCTCTGCCGTCACTCTCATATAAGGACAATTCTCCATTGGTACTCTCAATGACATCCTCACTCCAACTCAAGGGTGTCCTTCCAGCACTTGTCTCCTCTCTCTCCCATCTCAGCAACTTTTCCCTGTCTCTGGATCATTCTCAACAGCTCTCAAACATGCTCCAATCTCTCTAAAAGCAGCCTCCTTTGAGCCCACGTTACCCTTCATCTATGCCTTCCTTTCTTCTTTTCCCTTTACAGTAAAATTCCTTGAAGGAGTCAACACTCTCGCTGTGTCCAGTTCCTCCTGTCTCACTCTCACCGAAATCCAACCCATCCAGTGTCACGTCTAGCTGTCCACAAAACAACTCCAGTCCAATGGTCAATATCCAGGCCTCAAGCTTCTTAGCATACGAGCAACATCTGCCAAAGGAGATCGTGCCCTCTTTGTCAAATTCCAGGTCACCACTTCTCTTAGTTCTCATCCTAACGCACGACTCACCCTTTCTTAGTTTCATTTGCTGCCCCAACAGTCCCACGCTCCATCCTCAGACCTCTTCTCGATTTACCTTCACCCCCTTGGTGATCTCACCCAACCTCCTGACTTGAAATACCATAACAATGTTGATGACGACCATCTTTACGTCTCTTTTGAACTCCAGGCTTGTGCAGCTAACTGCCCACTGAATATGTCCACTTGGGTATCAAATAGGTATCTCCAATTTAACGCTTCCCAGACTGAACTTCTACGTTCCCTCCAAAACAGGCCTTCCTATAGTTGTCTCCATCTCAAGAAAGTGAAACGCCATCCTACTAGTTGCGTAAACCAAACCCCTGTGGAGCGTCCTTGACTTCTGTCTTTCTCTCACATTCCTCACTTCTACTCAACAAGAAAATCCCTTGAGCTATACCATCAAAATATAGCCATCAGTCACCACCTCCACAGCCACTATCTTGTTCCAAGTAGGTTTCACCTGTCTCTTGAATTGCTGCAATATCCTCCCAACTTGTTCCCTGCTTCCTCCCATGCCCTTCCCCTCGGTTGTTTCATCACAGCAGCTAGTGTATTCCTTTTAAAAGGTCAGACTGTGTTCCAAACCCTCCAGCGAATCCTTAGCTCACCAACATAAAAGCCAAAGTCCATACCCTGGCCTCTAGGTACCTTTGTAATCAACCTGGACCATCACCTCTTTGGTCACATCTCCTACCACTCTCCTTCACCCACTCTACTCCTGCCACACCGGCTTTCCTGTTGCTTCTTGACTATACTAAGCATGCTCTCCACTCAGGGCCAATGCCCTTACTGTGCCTTCTGCCAGAAGTGTGCCTCGTGCAGATATCCACATGGCTCACGCCTTCATTTTATGTCACAGCTCAGACAGCATCTTATTAGTAAGGCCTTTCCTGACCATCTGATAAACGCAACCCGTCCTCAACATACCCTGTGCCCCATACTACAAACCAACATGGTATATATTCATATTTGCCTATTTGTAAATTGTTTCTCTCTTTCTCTCTCTCTACGTGTGTGTGTGTGTATTTTCCCCACTATCTATTTGTATATCGTCCCACCTCCCTAGAATGCAGGCTCACTGAAGGCAGAGAGGGTGTTATATTTATTATGATCACTTCAGCACCCATTAGTGTGTCTACCACAGAGGAGATGTTCAAAAAATACTTGTTGACTGAGTTACATAAACTCAGACTCACTTGTTTACTCATCACACTTGGTTTCAAAGCTTCACATAAAATGAGTTTGATTAGTGAAACTTCCCATTTTAGTAGGACCACTTTTGTAAACCAATCAAAGGGATGATGGTTTTCACATTTCTCCTTATTTTATAATTGAGTAACGTTAAAGACAGAGCCCATATCGTTCTCCACATGAGGAACGTGTACATTTTGTTGGCACAAAAGGGAAATGCGTGGCATCAGGAAAAATAATAAGAGTCATGTTAACAGGCAGTTAGGGAGAAAAGGTGTGTACCTTTGGATGGGGCTGGGTACAGGCCAGGTAATGGCTGGCCCAGAACCTAAGACAGAGCTTTCCCACGGCACTAGAGCCAGGAGTCTAGGAGGTGAGTCCTGCTATCTCAGGCAACTTCTCTACCCAGATATATTTCAGGTAACTATATATTTGATCTGAAGTAACATTGGAGCAAGGCTCTACCACATAGCCAATACCTTATGTACTTGAGGAAGTATTTGAGCAAATGTAGCACAATTTTAAAATCATGGAGATATTCAGATGTTAGAGATCACCTGGTCCAATCCACTAGTTGCATAAATTACCTCTTTCACCTACATATCAAGTACCTGTTCAGTCTTTGCATCTTGGGACAGGTTGCTCACCATCCCACAAAGAAGTCATTTCCAAATTGGGCCAGCTCTAAAGGTTGAGGAATTTTTCCTTATCTTGTGTTAACAGCTGCCTCCCTGAAACTGATACCCATTGTTGTGGATTTTGGTGCTACTTTCATGGCTGGTGGTCCGCTGTGCTTCCAGCACCAAATTAGATGGTCGTAAATGGAGGACACACTTTTAAATCCTGCCACTTAGCAGGGAGGCAATCAAACTGGAATTCTAAAAATAAAAAACCAACTGCTCTTGACATGGTGACTCTAATTCTGGCCAATTTATTCTAAGAAACCCCCATTCCTCCACTACAGAGACTACAAAGTTACCAGTTCACCTCCGCAGACTTTTTTGAGCCAGGGCAATCACATGACTCATCTGTACCAGTGTAACTTCCTGCTTCCTCAGGGACAGCCCCGCCCTATGCCCGCCATGTGGCAGTCTCCCTAAGAATGGCAGAGCATCCAGAGCTCCTTTTTCCCTCACGGAGCATTTCCCTTATCCCAAGAGCCTTCCCACAATTGTCCCAATTTCTTCTCCCATGAAACTAAAAATCCCCTGAAGCTGTTGTTTCTCAGGTTTTCTGGTACTCACAGACAACTGTACTCCTAACTAATGATTACATAACCAATGACAATTATTATGAAGAGTTTGGAACAGCAGAGTTTGGAAAATCTAAAGGAAAAAAAAATCCACCAATTATGATTTGGGTAAAATCCACAGAAGTAAATTTTGCCAGTCCTCTTTGCTCTACCAACATTACCATTCTGATTTGTCAGCTAACCAGGAAAATATATACTAGGAGTAATGGAAGACCAGCAGGAAATTAACAAATTGACCCCAACTACAAAAAAGTCAAATGATTACTTGATTTCATTACTACTACATAAATAATAATGGTTGTTGAAAAAATGAGGGGAAAACAACCAAGTTCTATGATTTCAGCATTAGAATGATAGGCGGCTATTGGGCATATAAATATTATTTTGGAAGAAGAAGCTATTGAAATGTAGAGCCATTCAAATCCAGACTGATATTATGGCTTGGAGTTAATTAACTGAACTCCAATTGTGTGTAAACTGAATTTTAAAATATAATCAAAATATGCAGATGATACTATTTCTGACCCGCTGTGATGCCATGCTGACTATCTTATTTCCTTGATGCCATGCTCCGATTCATGAAAGAAACTGCAGGCGGTTGTAATATATTTTCTCAGTGATGTGGTAACACAGACATAACACCCAGGCAGGTGAAGGTTCCTGCTTAACTCAGGATAAAGCAGGAAATTTGGCTCCATTCTTAAGCCCCCTGCGGAAACAATCCAAGTGGTTTTGGCAACAGCAATTCTACAACTCAGCCATCCAATTCAGCTGTCAGAGCTGGGCTGGGAGTTGTCTTTCTCTGGAGCTGCCTGGGAAAAGGTGGGGCTTCAAGGGTGGCCAGAAAAGCTGTTAGCTGACTGTCTTCGATTTTTTTTTTCCAGGGGGGTGGGAATTCAATGGGCTTGGCCTGGGACACAGGCACAGGGATACCAACATCCAAAGAGTATACTGATGGCCATTGGCTTTGCTTTGACATCTGCTAACCTCATTTACTTCCTTAACTCCCAAGGAGCATACACCCATCAAATGCAGACACTAAGAATCCCAAGCCACTGTCTCCATCTCCTCTTCCCAACGTGTCTGCTATGGGAGGGAGAAGCAGGGTGAGCATGTTGATGTTAAGTCACTTTTATGCTTTCTGCATCCTTCCCATGCAGCTCACAGACACACCTTACTTCCCTCCGCACCTATATCAAGTTGTTGAGCTGAGGAGAGGACTGGATGGGATACATCTAGTTGCAGAGCTTTGTGAAGCCGTCTAGGTCTCTAATCCCTGTGTGGCAAACCACCAGCATTTCAGGAGGTGAGTTAAAATCATCTCTAAGGTAGTCTTTTTTCTGGCTTGGATCCAAATGATGTTGAGGAAGCTCCAGAGCTTGTATAACACATAGGCCTAGAAATAAGGCTCAACAAAATGAAACCAGCATGGAGAGGACCACTGTTCACCAGGAGGTGCCCACTCTGGACAATAGTGCTTTGATTCCAGCTCGGCCCTGACTTCTGGCCTCAGTTCTGACAACCAGATTTCAGAGTGTGTCTTGCCCTACTCTTAGCCATCCATTCCCGGAGCTGCAAGCACTGACCCTAAAGCCCCAGGCCTCTGGCTGAGGTGCTGCACCCTACTGACAGGCCTCCAAAGGCTGCTGACTTGAGCTTGCTTTTTTCTTTTTTTAAAGTAGACCAAAAGGTTTTATTTTTATCGAATGTTCCTTGTTTTGGCGATTCATATATGCGACCTTCCATCCATTTCAACTATTCAACCCCATTTCAGCTCAGCTATGTAGAAGCTTAAAGACATCATGGTAGCCTTCATGTTCTAAGCAATACATTTCTAGGACTATGTCTTGATGTTCCAGTTTTAGATCTGGACCATGGACTTCCTCCTAGGCAAACTGCTATCTCATCCTACTACTGCATGGCTGGGCCCTTGATTCTCCCTTCACTACCATCCTGTACATTCCACTTCCCCTTTCTCTTGTCAGAGCTCGCTTTTAAGGAGTACCTTTCTTCTATTGGGACCTCCAGCCCCAGTCAGTGCTAGATTTGCCTGCTGAGCTAACTTTCCACAGCAGCTGAAGTGGGACAGGCTCCCCCAGAGTCTGCCCCATTATCTTGCTTCCTTAGCCTGCCCACCACGTCCCCTGACCCCACCTCCCCATCCAGCTATAATTAATCAGACAGGGCTACTTGAAAGCTTCCCTGGCTGAGTTCTTAGGGTTCATTCTCCATCGCTCATTCATCACCACAGACACTGACACATAAGCCAATTGTCCATTTCAAGGCTTTGGGTCCTAAAATGTCATCCTCCCCTCCAAGGCAGTAATGATCCCCTATCAAAGGATACAGAGTCTCTACTGACAGCCAAAGGAAACTGTACTAACTGCTCTATTTCTTACAAGTGTTTAGGAAATGAAAGGTTATAAATAGATCTGTAGAAATCAACCACAACAAAAATTCTCCAGACTTCCATGATTCCATTTTGAGCAAATACACAGATAAAACTAAGATGACAGAGGGGCTTTCTGTCAAGTACTAATGCTGCTCCTTTGGCCACAGTAGCTACCAAGAGTGCTGTGTTAAGAAGGGTCCTGAGGCCAAATCTCAGCGAGCAGGAAAATGATTCCATGATCAATTAGTGATATCCAGGACCAAAGAGTGGCAGCACCTGAGCCATTTATTTGCCAAACCTGGAATGGTCATTTGCATGGGCTTTGGAGCCAGAGCTGAGTTCAAATGTGGCCTCAGCTACTGGGTCCTCGGCTAGTGTTTCCCTGCCTGAAGTTAACATTTCCTCACCTATTAAAACAGTGATAATAACACCATATCACTAACAGAGTATCACTGTTCCCATTACTTTTGCAAAGCACTTACCATCATGTATAAATAGGTACATCCTAAATGCCCAATAAATAGGAACGCTTATGATATTAGTTCTTTAGCTCTTAAGTCAGTTCTCAAATGTAAATGCCCTGAAAGACGTTTGTCTGACTCCAAGGTTTGTTTATGTTGATTCACAACCTCTTTTCAAATCAATAAACCTCGGGCTGATGTGTAGGAGGTGCTGCGTAACATTTAGCTGATAAGTACAGTATTTTTGTCCAGCGATCTCTTCACCAATAGCACTCTGCACAGGTAGGCAACAGGGACTCTGAGAGGTTCCAGACTGTATTCTCAGCTTTCCCTAAAAATAAGCTCGTAGACTGAGTCACCCCTTGATTCCCAGGCTCCTCTGAAAGTTGAACAGGATGTCGCGATGTCCAGAAATAGCCTCCACATTCCAACCGCAAAATGGCTCCCGTCGGCTCTAAAGCCAATTGAAGTTGGTTAAGATGCTTCTTCCGAGTTTCAGGACAAAGAGAATGATTTGAGTGATTTTAAAAGCCAAGGTGGAGCACTGCATGGAAGGAGCAGAGAGGCCACCTCAGAAGCAGTCCCGAATGTACCAGCACTGGGCGTGACGGGGAGCTGGGCAGGCATTTAGGGACCGGGACCGGCTCCCTGCCTCATCTTGCCACCAGAACAGGTCTGACAAACCACGGGTGTTCAGTGGCTCCCACCACCCACTGGACCAAGTCCTGGCCCCCTGCCAGGCACACCTGGCCTTCTGTGACCCAGCACCCCCTACCCTTCTAGCCTCATTTCTCAGGATGCTTCAGCAACACCCAGCTCCTTGTGGCTTCCTGGTACCGCTCTGCTCCTCCACAGGCCTGGTGCCTTTGCCCACATTGCTCCTTTGGCCCAAAATTTGGAACAAAGAATACTCTCACCCTAGCCACTCTCCTCAGGCTTAGGCTACTTTTTGACCCCTTGGGGAGGGAAGAAGGGACTGGGATTGGACCCTGGAGCAGGACAAGGGGATTATTGAATCTCTGAGACTCAGTTTGCATGGACCACACTGTGGGGACCCAGAGGAGAAATGGAGGATAACAGAGCAGGTATGTTGGAGGAAATGAAAGAGAACTACGGAGCATAGAGACACAGATGAGGTAGCCCGCTATGAGCATGGACCAATAACTTGGCTGAGCTTCTGTTTACTCTGAAATAAAATACAGGAAATAATACTTGTCCTGCTCATTGATGCCCAAAGAAGATAAAGAAAGTGAGAGAAATCTGTAAACTCTAAATAGGCATGAACCCACCAGGAATGTTTTGTTCATAATTGATGGTGAGTAGGGGGACAACACAGACAGCCCTGATGGTAGCTGAGGGGACATTCTGAGTCCCTGTGATGGAGTTTGCAGCTTTTCTTCTGTTTTTAAATGTCTTTCAGGGGGAGGTAATGTTTACGCTTTCTTCAGCACACCTTAGTGTGAAATGTTGTTCTGGCCTTTCCAGATGAAAAGCTTTGACTAGACATAGAGGCTTATCGGAAACTGAGGGTCATGGGTGCTAACAGGAAGTCATAAGTGTGAAAAAAGGGCAGAGATTTGAGGCATTAATGGCAAATAGCAACCACTATTTATGGGTCCCTAGGCCATTCTCCTTGGACTCAATTTTTACTGCCATTGCCAGAAGCAAAGTAGGGTGCAAATGGCCAACCTCATGAGATGCAGGTACCACCTGACTAAATGCAGGGACCTTGTTATAGGTTGAATTGTGTCCCTCTGAAAAAAGATATAGTGAAGTCCTAATCCCCAGACTCTCAGGACGCGGTGTTATTTGGAGACGGGGTCTTTACAGAGATAAACAAAATTATGTCATTAGGGTGGGCCCTAATCCAATATGACTGGTGTCCTTTAAAAAAGGAGGAAATTTGGATGCAGAGACATACGCACACAGAAGACGATGTGAAGAGACACAGGGAGAAGATGTCCGTCTACAAGTCAAGGACAGAGGCCTGGAGTAGATTCTCCCCTCACATCCCTCATAAAAAAAACAATCCTGCTGACACTTTGCTCTCAGACTTCCAGCCTCCAAAACTGTAAGAAAATAAATTTCTGTTTAAGCCACCAGGTTGGTGGCACTTTGCTATGATAGCCCTAGGAAACTAGTAGAGACCCTTTCTGTAACAGTCCAGAGAAAAAAGAATCAGGGAACCCACAAGGGTCTAAACTGGGTACAACATTGATGTGTTCATTTGAAAACCACAGGCGCTCATCCCACACCACACGTTTTGAAGCCTGGTGACCTTCCAATCAGAGGGAACTAAATTAGAGATGGTATGTTTTTGTTTGTTGTTTTTATTATGAAATGCACATGCAGCAATAATTCGTCCCCAGGCTGCCCGGTTCACCTATGTGCCCCCTTCCCTCGTGGTCCAAAGCAAGGAATGCAGTGGGGATGGTGATGGCTTCTGCAGAGTTGCTCATGGCAGGTGCATGTGGTAGGGTCATCGCTGGGCAAAGGTCCTACAGCACCCATTGCTCACTGCTGCTTTTGAGGTCACAACGGGTGTCCAGCCCTCTCTCTCCCTGAGGGGAGAAGATCTCACAGTCTCACTCTGTAGACCTCCAGGAACCGGTCAAACCAGACTGAAAGCTTGTGGTCTAACTGGAAATAGTGGATGCTCTCCACACAGAGGAGAGGCATCACGAGTGGACTGACCTCAACACAGTCCAAGCGTCCAACAGTTGCCCCAGATAAAAAGAGTGAAGTTGGCGAAAGCAGTTTCAACTCAACAAGCATTCAATGAGCATCTATGATGGGCCCCCACTTCTCTCTCTCCTCATAAGCCCAGGGGAACCTCAAACCAGGGCTGGAAGCTTCCCTTCCTTGCTAAGCTGTGTGAGAACTTACATACCCTGTTTCCCTGAAAATAAGACCTAGCCGGACAATCAGCTCTACTGTGTCTTTTGGAGCAAAAATTAATATAAGACCTGGTCTTATTTTACTAAATTATAAGACTAGGTCTTATATAATGTAATGTAATGTAATATAATGTAATATAATATAACATAATATAATACCAGGTCTTATATTAATTTTTGCTCCGAGAGACGCATTAGAGCTGATTGTCTGGCTAGGTCTTATTTTGGGGGAAACACGGCAGTAGCCAAAGGACACAGCCCAGCTGGGAGAGTTTATCAACAGATGGAAAGGAGTGTGGAAAAAGGCATATAGAGAAGTTTGCTAGGGGAGAGCCCCAGGAGGTGGTGGGGGGTAGCAAGGGAAAGGAGGGGGCCTTTAAAGCAAGGTCCTGGGTAAGAAAGAATTCAGGGAGTCCAGTGAAAAGTTATTTTCACTAACCTCTGGCTGAAATTTAGCATCATCTTCAGTCTTCAGTTACGAACATAAGCACACGCCTCAGGAATAGCATTAGTACCCATGACTTGGTCATAAGTAGAAATCATGGGTACTTTCATATCACTGTACTGAACAGTTGTGGGAGGTAATGTGAAATATCACTCACGTTCATCAATAACTTGAAATTAGAGAATATTAGAACTGCCACGAGATTTTATTTAATACAATAATAATGTAGCATGTCTACTCTCTCTCACAATTTTCTAACGCTTCGCTGACTGTATTTCAGCACAGTTATCTTTTTAATCCTATAGATTTCGTTTTATGCATTTAAAAAGCACTATTCTGAGTTCACAAGACTGCAAAGGGCTCCAACATACAAAACAGGTTAAGGACCCTGCTTCAAGTCATTGAACAGGCTCGACACGATGCAAAACGCCCCGTGGAAAGCAGTGAATAGGCAATGATGGAAATGGTACCATCCTTATGCTCCAGAAGTTTATAATCAAGTAGGGCAGAGAGACAGGAAGTCACTCTCTGTTTGTCCCTCTTCTTTTGCTTCCTGCTGCTTATTGCCATCAAACCAAGCCTCCCCTAGTCCCTACAGCAGCTCTGCAGGATTTATAAAAGACACCCCTTCCCCAAGACACCTTTCTGGAACTTGCTGGAAAATCGCCCTCACAAATACACGACGCCACAGTGGCCTCCTGTGAATGGAGCAGTTACAACCGCCGGCGAAGGCTATTAGGTAAGAAGGCTCCTTACACCCACATGGCAGCTCTCTCATCCCTTGCTCAGGAAGGACAACTCTAATCTGTCATGGTGTTCTTTCCCTAAAACCCAAAGGCAGCTTCAGAGAGCTTCCCAAGACAGCACTATGGACGGCCACTACCTGTCAGTCAGAGGTGACCCAACAGATGAAAACCACTTGCCAGCCCAGGCTTGAGGCTTTATCCTTTTTGAGCAACTTGTATTTTCATTGGAGATTCTGGAAAATATAAAAGCCTTCAAGGCTTAAAGAAATGAATCCCTAAGGAATCCCTAAAGATGAAAGTGAACACTTAAAGCAATGAATCTCTAATGCTGAAAGTATGGGAAATACACTTAGTCAAGTCACTCTTATGTTGTACTACATCCGTGGTTCTCAAACCATTTATTTTGCCCCCCGCAGGGAACATGTGGCAATATCTGGAGACATTTTTGATTGTCATAAAGGGGCATGGGGGATGCTACTGGCATCTACTGGATAGAGATGAGGGATACTGCTACACATCCTGCAATGCACAGGCTAGCTCCCCACAGCAAAGAATTCTCTGGTCCAAAATGTCAATAGTGCCCCAGTTGAGAAACCCTATACTACATGGTTGGCTTCCTCCTCTCCAAGCAGCTGCTCAGAAGTAGCCCAGATAGGGAATTTCAGGGTCAGGCGTATGTAAGACCAGAAGGGCCAAAGCCATCCCTCTGCAGAGGGAGCAGCCATGAGTGGCCAAGCTGCTGCTCACTCCAGCATGTTCACAGGGCTGTGTGCACAGCCCAAGGCCTGGGTTCATCATTGTTTTAAACTGGTTTCACAATTATGGCTCTGCTATTGCCTCAAACCTTGGGCAATTTGGAACTATTTACTAAGGCACCAAAGTCCCTTTGGAAATTTCCAGGAAGACAAGAATCAAAACTGCAGCCAGCCCTTTTTGAACAAGAAAGGGAAGGGGGCAGAAAGGAGACACTCAATGATTCAGAGAGGCCAGAGTGGATTCTGTTACCACAGGCCACCCCACCAGCAGCTTTTACCTGAGGGTCACTTCATTTGCAAATGGCCCTATGGGTTCCACGAGGATACTGACCCTCAGTGAAGGACTAACCAATGACACGGATGACGAGGCCGCTGGTCAGAAGCCACTCTTCACTGGTTTCCTGCTCAGACTCAGGGAATGGGGTAGGTTCTCTGACTCCCATTCTAACACTTCACCCTTAAATTCCCCGGGAGAGTACAACGCGGATTCTAGCAATTTCTGTAGAGAAAGAAAAATGATCTGGAGAATCACCAATGCTTTTTCTCTACCCTCCCAGTCCCTGTCAACAGAAAAAAAAAATGGTTTTCTGTGTAATGACTTATTTTTACACGAGCCAAACCATTACCTTTAAGAGAGAAAGTTTTCTGGTTTTCAAAAGAAAACAACCTGTAGTTGGCTTAGGTAGCAAGGATATAACAAGCAAACTCTACACTAGCAAAACTCCCATGCAGGTTCTTTAGTAAATACAAGCCTCTCATCATGGCAGCCCCAAAAACCGTGAGAAGGGTATTGAGAGGCTTTGTTGTTCTGACTTCCCAGCAATGAGACAACAGCTACTTCTTTAGCTTTTAAAGGATTCCTGGAGCCTTAATGTCAAATACAACCATAGAAGACATGCTATCTAGAGCAGAGGTTGGCAAAGTTTTTCTATACAGGGTCAGACAGTAAATATTTTAGGCTTTGCAGGCCCAGGTGGTCTCTGTGGGAACCACCCAACTCTGCTGTTGTTGCAGAAAGACAGCCACAGATGACACATAAATAGCAGATGAAATGGAAATAGCTGTGTTCCAATAAAACTTTATTTGTGGACACTGAAATCTGAATTTCATATACTTCTTATGAAGTAGTCATAATATAGTCTGTAAACATTTTTTTCCCAACCATTTATACGTGTAACAAGCATGCATGGCTCATGGGCTATTATTTGCTGGCCCTTGGTCGGTCTAGACAGCAAATTGGAATTTCTATTCGTTCTTAATTCTGAAGATGCAATATAAAATTGATTTTCCTTCTTGTCTCCTTGTGAAGCTGAGATCACAACTAGTAAACTTGATAAATGAAAAAAAACAAACAAACAAGATGAATAAATCCACCGTCACAGCACTCTCCACCAAAATACCCAGGCTGGCAACGATCTGGTGGTAACCACTGCGTGACTCATTTGCAACACGCCGCAAGGCTCCATCTTGCTCAATGCAGCATAAGATACGGTTTGCTGAAGGCTAGCATTCCAGTGGTATTTTTAAACTCACCCACTGTGAACAGTCTCCTTGTTTAGTCTTTGCAGTTTTCTATTATTCCAAGGTTGGGACAAGGGAGGGGGATGGACAGGGCCTGGGAAATGTACCAATTTCTGAAATCCAGTTGTACTCCTCCCTCGAACACACATTAGGCCATTTCTTATTCTCCAGAAAGGCTATGCCTAGTGGTCACAAAATATTTCTTGAAAACACATTAATGTACTGGGAGGACACACATATCCTTCCAATCCATGCCCTATCTCCTTACAGACAAACTACTATTTAACACCAATGAGTACTGTGAAGCACAGACCTAAAAAAAACTGGGTTCTGAACAGAGTTGTGAATGCAGGATGTATGTAAGGGGGACGAGCTTGCCAGATAAAATACAGGATGCCCAGTTAAATCTGAATTTCAGATAAACAACAGATAATTTTTTAGTATAAAAGTTTGGGCCATGCAATAACTAGCATCCTATATTTTTAGTTGCTAAATGTGATAATCCTGGTAGAGGGTGGTGAAAAAAGGAGCCAGGCTGGAACGGAAGGTATTTATTGGGGAAAAGCAAGAGTTTGTTACAGGTATAGGAGGGGTACTCATTCTGAAACAGTTATCCACCAAAGACTGGGAAGCCCCGTTTCCGTACTGGTTAACCCTCTCACCCCTAACTGGTCTCAGAATCCTTAACGTGGTGGTACAAGGCTGGGCCCAGCAGAACCACTTACATTCCCGTGTTTGACAGAGTTTAAAAAACAGTGCTTCCTGGGGGCATTCTGGGGGCGGATGGAACGGTTTTGTATCATGATTGTGCTGGTGGTTACACAAATCTACACATATGTTAATTTTCAGAGAACTGTACATCAGAAAGGTCATTTTTGCTCTATGTTAATTAATTTTTTTTTTCTTTAAAGAGTGCTTTCAGTTGTTCCTTCTTACAGAGAATTCACAGGTTCATCCAGCAGGCTGGATAAGGAACTGATTTAAGCCAAGCAGCAGTCCTGACTGTAACCTGGGACCATGATTTTCTTACAGGGTCTCCGTCCCCATCCCAGAGGTGCCTCAGCGGGCTTCTGGCAGGCCCACCCGACCAGTATGCCCGTCTCGCCTGAACATGTCTCCATCTCACTTAGCTTCAAGCTACAACACTACCACCCATCACCCCCGCATACTACTGGCTTTACAACTAAATAAAAATATGCTGTGAAAGGCAGAAGTGGAAAACTGGTGGCTCCGGATGGGGGCAGGGGTGGTAGGATGGGGAAGGAATCCCGCCCACACTGTGTTAAAATCTCGTTATGCTTGGTTTGGCCCACACAGTGTTTAAATTGTTATGAACATTTAAACATCCACGGACTTCCTTCAAAAGCTAGATTTCCAGGTTGTTTTGAAAAAGTAGAGGATCCTGGGCTTGTATTCCCACAAAGTACCAACCAGCTGGAGTGAGTGCTGCCTGCCCTGTAAGGAGCCTGCTCTTTCCAAGTCACCAAGTCCCAAAAGCTCAGCTGCCACATCAAGCTGGCACCTGTGCACATCTGGGCTTTTTCACACCTAATATAAGGCATTCTTCAGGGTGTCTGGCACACGCGAAACTCTCAGGAACTGGGAGACCCTTCCTCTCCATCCCTACAAGAAGCTACAGGATAAAGTTCCTACCTTTTTCTTGCTCTCTGAGCTCCGGCATGCCTTGTCTCCCTACTGGGGAGATGCCCCACTCCCGACCCTCTACTGCTTAGCCATTCTGCTGCCAGCTTTTCTCTGTGGTCCCAGGCTTAGAGCAGATGGAAAGCTGGAATCATCCCAAGGCAATAGCATCGACATGTCAAGACAGAGAGAGAAGACAGTGGGAAGAGAAAGAGAAAGGAGGGCAACTGAGCTATTGAAATGACTTTCACCTTCGCCTCCTCCTCTTTGTGTTGTCAGAGCCAGTGCGGTCTCTTCATGCTCCCCTATCAGACCCAGTACTGACTAGACATCTACATTCTCACTCCAGTGTGAATAAGGAAGGTGGTGGTGTTTTGGGGGCGGGGAGGGATCAGGCTACTAGAGTCTTATTTCTAGTAGTTGGTTTAGAGAGAAGACTCTACAGCCAGACCTCCAGGCCTTCCCTGCCTTCTGACCCATCCCCACAAAACTTATCCCACCGATTGTTAAATATCCTTCAGGTTTTATTGAGTTTTATTTGATGAACAGCACTAAATATTGAACACATCTGCTCAGATGTCACTATTCATGAACAAGGCTGCCTGCATACCACCTGGAAAAGAAAAATGGGCACTCAGAGAATGGGCTCAGCACCGTCCTACGGTGTGTTTCCGCTTGTCTGGCACAGTAGTATTACCTTTGAGGGCCACACATTTTAGCCACGAGCTCTCAGATCTTTTTATTATTTAATCGATCTTTTTCCCCCAGCTTTATGGAAGTAATGATTGAGATTTGTATATCTACAGTGTACAACACGATGTTGTGATATACATATATATTATGATTTCCACAATCAAGCTCATTAACATATGCCTCACCTCACACAGTTACCATTTCTCTGTGTGCCATAAAAACACTTGTGATCTATTCTCTTCAGCAAATTTCAAGCGAATAATACTGTCATGCAGGGTCTCAGCTCCCGCTCCCCACATAAGAACGCAGGACATGGTGAGGCCAAACAGGAACACCAACGGAGCCATAGATAGGGGAGTCACACCACTATACTCTCGCTGGCGGCATCCGCCTCTCTGCAATCCGCTCTTGCTAACTCAGCCACCATCTTCTTCCTAGCCCCCCATTTGCTGCTAGCGTAGCCACAGCAGTTATATTAGTGGCCAATGGCTCACTGGTTACAGCTGACGGCCAACTAGCCACAGTTGATAGCCATTTACTACCTGAACCAGCACCTTTCTACGTGAGGCCGAGAGCCTGGAAACTGCACTCCTGGCTCTGTCCCCACAAATACATTATTATTAACTATAATCACTGTGCTGTACATCAGATCTCCAGAATGGATTCACCTTATAACTGAAAGTTGTATCCTATGATCAATATCTCCCCTTTCCCCCACCTCCCAGCCTCTGGAGACTTTTTTTGTTTTTGTTAAGACTTTTTGGATTCCACATATAAGTGAGATGGTATAGTATTTGTCTTTCTGCACATATTCACTTAGCATAATGCCCTCAAGATTCGCAAGTGGTAGAATTTCCTTCTTTTTAGAGCTAAATAATATTCCACTGCAGGTATATACCACATTTTCTTTAGCCATTTATCTGGCAACGGACACTTAGATTGTTTCCATATCTTGGCCACCGTGAATAATGTTGCAATGAACATTTCCAAGATAGTGATTTTATTCCTTTGGATATACACCTAGAAGTAGGATTGCTGGATCATATGTAGTTCTATTTTTAATGTCTTGAGGAACCCCCATACTCTTTTCCAATTTTCAGGTCTTATATGTCTCACAGTCCCACTGGGGCAAGGACATTTTCAAACCACTTTGCACCCCATTAGAGGCAGCAAATATTACCAGCCCAAGTTGACAAATCAGGCCATAGAAACTCAGATAAGGTGTTAATATCCAAAATACATAAGGAACTCACACAACTTAATGCCAGAAAAACAAACGAGATTAAAAAATGAGCAGAGGACCTGAATAGACATTTTTCCAAAGAGGACACACAGATGGCCAAGAGACATATGAAAAGATGCTCAACATCACTAATCATCAGGGAAATACAAATTAAAACCACAATGAGATATCCTGCAACACCTGTCATAATGGCTATCATCAATAAATCAATAAACAACAAGTGTCGGAGAGGATTTGGAGAAAAGAGAACCCTCATGCACCATTGGTGGGATTGTAAATTGGTACAGACACTATGGAAAATAGTACAGCAGTATCTCAAAAAATTAAAAATAGAACTACCATTTCTAATAGAACTACACAGCAATTCTACTTCTGGGTATTTATCTGAAGAAATCCAGAACATTAACTTGAAAAGATATCTGTACACCTATGTTCACTGCAGCATTATTTATTAATACAATAGCCAAGACATGGAAGCAACCTAAGTGTCCATCGATAGACGAGTGAATAAATAGGTGGTACATATATAAAATGGAATATTACTCAGCCATAAAAAAGGAATGAAATCCTTTTGCAAAAACATGAATGGACCCACAGGATATTATACTAAGTGGAAAAAGTCAGACGGAGAAAGACAAATACCATATGATTTCACTTATATGTGGAATCTGAAAAACAAAAGTAATGAACAAACAAAACAGAAACAAACTCATAGAGAATAAACTGGTGGTCGCCAGATGGGAGAGAGTTGGGGGATGAGTAAATAAGGTGAAAGGGATTCAGAAGTACAAATTGCCAGTTATTGAAATAGTCGCAGGGATATAAAGTACAGCATAGGGAATATGGTCAACACTATAATAACTATGTATGATGTCAGATGGGTACTAGACTTACCAGGGTGATCATTTCATAAGGTATATAAATGTCTAATCACTATGTTGTTCACCTGAAACTAATATATGGCAACTGTAATTGGAAAAAAAAAGAATAAGTAAGAAAGAGCGCCATTAGTATAGTGTTTTCCATTGTCTTAGAAAAGTAGAAAGATAAAAACTAAAGACTAAAAGGTTAACACCAAAACTGGGTAAAATCAGGATATTCCTTTAAATATTAGATTTTAGGATTGTAAGATTTTATTCCAAGGGATTGTAGCAACTTCCAAAGAAGAGCAATAAAAGAAATAAAATTTTAAAAAAATAAATAAAAAAGACCAATCAGGAGCCTGGAGGAAAACAGTGGATGGACTACATGCCTCTCAGGCAAGAGACACCGCTCCTAGACCCCAACCTATCTCTCATGTCACATGTGGGACATGCATACTATCACAGCTGCCCAAACCCTGAAGCCCCATGTGGTATTTATTTGCCTCAAACTTGTTGGCATTATTGCTCAAACTCAGAAAAAGAAGATCCCCTGCCTACCACCAAACGGGTTAAATTCTCAAGCATGTTTTTTGCTTAACAATAACATTTTTTTATAACCCTCAAAGTTTTAAGTTTCAGCCCTGAATTTAAAAATAAAGTGAATACTCAGATGACTGGTTATAATTTAGAAGGGGGGGGATCCCACCCACCTAGAATAGTAAGCAAACCAGTATAATTCAGCAAAAAAGTAAGGTCAGGTTTTACAAATGCCTAGAAGACATTTGGTAGTATACAGACTGTCAAGAGGCTAGAGGCCAGGAGGGTAAGGAAATGGGCCGCCCGAAGGGAAATGATGGGCAGGAAGATGTGTTCTGCCTTCTGGCCCTTTTCATCCACAGCTGGAGCTTTTATCTTGAAGGAGCATCTGGCTTTTCTTTCTCCTTCCATCTTATGCAAGGGAAAGGTACCAGGTGCTCCATTCCTTTCTTATGGCTAAGTTCATATGATGCTATAGAAGCATTGATACTAGACTCAAAGACTAACCCCAAAGTATTTTTAATATATGTCCAGGCTTTATGGAAATAAGCTATAGGATTGTCTCTGTCTGTCTTCTCTCTCTCTCTCTCTCTCTCTCTCTCTCTCTCTCTCTCTCTCTGTAGTTAATGATCTCCTTTGAAGAATTTAATTCAACATGAGACTAATGAAAAAGAATGACATAATAATTAACCAAGGGCACATGTAGCTCCAATATGCACCACCCCACACAAACCTCTGCTTCTGCAGGCATTTCCTGTCAGAAATAGGTCTCAGCTGTGTGGGATTCGCCCAACCCCTCACCCGCTCATGTGTGAATCTTCCCTCTGTGAAGTACCCCATGCTACACGGCCATTGCCACAGTCCATCTATGTTTTCTTAGGCCTCACCCTGTACAGTGTGGCCTCTGTGCTTTGTTTTAAGACAGATAAGAGTCTAGCTGAGACTGAATCCTTCTGAAAATGAAGGGTTGGCTCAAACAATGGATCCTACAAATCAGGGTGAGGGAAGCCTGGGTGACATCTTTGCAAGAATAAAGTCTTTTTGACATGCCAATGACAAGCCATGCTTGTGTACACCCAGACTGGCTTAGGGGAACCATTCACCATCGTAAAGTAAATGAACCTCAATTGCTACTCATCCTGGCATCCTGCTAGAGTTGCCCCACATGAGAAGGCAGCTGCATTGAAAAGCTGTGCCTGCAGGCTGGAGCAGCTACCATGAGTCTTGATTGGCTGATCTGCTAGAGGACTTCTCCATCTATAGCATCTTGCATAGGACCTCCCACTGTAGTCTGGATATCTGCTCAACTGGACAACTTCTTGTCTCACTGAGGCGCCCCCTACGGCCTCCCCAAGTGAATTTTGCTGCCCGTAGTTTTGAGCATTCTATCCCACGCATACCCTTCAAACCCGTATCATTAAGTGACCACCAGACAGAAATTTCACTTTATTTAACTAGATTAAAGCAGGTCCCCAAGATAAAGGAAGACCTCCTTTTGATCAGCCAGTTGATGTGAGAGGAACACAGCTCCATCACTTTCAAACTGAGCTATATTTAGGCTCTCACTGATTAAAATGGAATTCCATCTTTTAGTCTATGTCACCTCTTCATAATATACACACCTCACAAAGCCCTGGGCATGTCACAATGGACATGTGGCACTTATCAAGACCCAGGCCATGATCTCCCTTCACCATTGGTCTTCTACCACTTCACCAGGGGTTCTCAAGGTGCATGCCCCAGGACAGAAGCTGCGAAGAGCATCCCCTGGGAACTTGCTAGAAATGCAAATTCTCAGGCCCCATCCCAGACCCACTGACCCAAACACCCTGGGAGTGGGGCCCAGCAATCTGTGTTTTAAAGAGCCCTCCAGGTGATCCTAATGCACTAAAGTCCGAGAATCACTGTGTTCCTAAATTTCTGGCAAAAAGTCTACATCCAACTGCTGCTCCTACGTATTACTAGAAGTCCTGAGCCCAGCTGGCAGTCCCTATACTGCCTATGACTTGAGGCTGATAATAAACTGCAATCATCACAAACACCCTGGGTGACATGTGATAAGCTCAGATTTGCATGTCTTATTCTTATAGATTCTTCCATAATAACAGGAATTTCCCACTTCAAGGTACTGTTTTTTTTTTAATTTTCTGTTAATTTTAAGATAGCAATCACCTACTTCGATGGAGTATTCTGAATTACAACAATGTCAGTGATTGGAAGGAGCTCACTTAATATCAAAAGATAGAGCAATATGCAGTTTTCCAATGATCCAAACATTTGGACACCAAACTCACGAAGCCCCAGTGAATATGGAACCTGAGGTGGTAACATTATGAAAGATCTAAGTGGTGCTGGGGTTACCACTTCACAGTATCCTTATAAAATCCATATAAGTCAAGCAGAAGGAACGCACTTTGTAAAGTTCAGGCTCTGTCCCTACGTCTGGAGGTCACAAAAGGTCAACCTGTTGTCCAAAAGGAATTCTGTTGTGTCTACAAAGTTTTAAAAAAAATTTTAAACTAGTCGACACTATTCTTTTTTAAATGGGAGACCTCACATTTTTAGAAAGCAGATCGGGCTTTCCCTACAAGAGAGTTGCTGTGACAACATAGGCCACAACGTTCTCACCTGGTATAAATTAACATGTACAACAACCTGAGCAGTGGCATCTGCTCTCCAGGTCCTCACAATTTCCCAGTCAGCCTGGGTCATTCATTGATATGACAACGCTGTCCCTGGAGCCTTTGAGTTTGCGACACCTGCCCACTATAAGCAATCCGTTTTATTGTTATGAATATGACCATCCTCGTGCATTGGCGATTCTCAGCAGTTACCATATTCATCGGAAATTTCCCCGTTTGGCAAAAATGTGGAGGTGAATAGACTTTATCTTTCACTCTTTGTGTCCATTTTCTGTGTAAAGACTCATATTATCAACAGAACATTTTTGCTGGGTGTTTTCTGTATCCTTGCTATGAGCAGTTCCCATAAAATCTTCCCAGCAGTTCCCTGAGATAAGATCATTACCCCCAATTACAGACGAGGAAACCAAAGGGCAGCAAGGTCATACAGATACTACCGTTGTTTCCCCCAAAATAAGACCTAGATGGACAATCAGCTCTAAAGCGTCTTTTGGAGCAAAAATTAATATAAAACTCAGTCTTATATTATAGAAGACAGGGTCTTATATTAACTTTTGCTCCAAAAGACGCATTAGAGCTGACTGTCTGGCTGGGTCTTATTTTCAGGGAAACACGGTAATAGAACAGCCAGAACTTGAGCCAAAGCTTCTGGACACCGGAATCCATGCTCATAACTTGCCAGACTGAGCTAGGCACTGCCAGCCCAGGGAACCACCGTCACCCTGTGTCAATGCCCATTTGCTGTCTCAGTCAATGTCATACCACATGACGACCAAGTCTTACTGCCAAGCATGTTGATAAACATCTCCAAAAGGGATTAGTGATGAAATGTGGGTAATTCAAAGGACCAACAGCTGGGGCCCCAGAAGCATGGGATAACCCCAAAGAAATGCAGAAGCACCTCTACTGAGCCTTGGTTTTCCTCTAAGTCTGACTGATGAGTCATAACCCACAAGCGCCCCATTTGGCTTTTCAGTGACGACTGCTATATTTCTCAGGGCCCTTGCCAGAGCAGCTGCTTTTTTTGTCCTAAAAGGCTAAAGCCTGAACTGATCAAAGGTACAAAAATAAGTGGCTAGAGAGGTATATGACCCCTGTGTATGTTTGTGCAAGGCCTGCTTTGGCACTCCTAGACCTGGCAATGACTCTGAATGGGCCCCAAGTGTCACCTATCTGCTGGGTGGCCCTGCAGACTCAGCCAGGGTGAACCGTTCCTCAGCACCAATGTCCTGAGCAAACCATTTTTTAGGCCGTAACTTGGAATTTTAGAAGCAGGGCATCATCTGTGTCTCTGAGATGGAACGAATGGCCAGCATCTTCCATCTTCTAGACTTTCGCCAGCTACCTGCCACTGACAGAGATTTACAAGGCACATATATGGGGCTAGTTCCCATAAGTATCACCGTTTCTGTTACCATAGGCTTGGGTGTGGATCTCTACACCCTCTCAGAGATCCCTGACCTGGGAAGCTTGGCTGGAGTGGATCACATGCAAATCACAGCTAGGACTTTTGCTCAGGCCATGCAGGACAACCTAAGTGGCTTGGATCAAAAGCAAGATGACTGGCCTCCGTGGCCCCTGTTCCCACACTCTCACCCTGGTACTCAAGGTCTTCTTATCACTCCAAGGCAAGAAGATGAATCCAAAGAAATGCCAGAAGTGTTTCTCTACAAGTGCAGGACAGAGCCAGCCTACACCATCCATCTACACCCAGGTCTTCTCAGGACAGAGAATGAGATCAGGTGGGAGCCCCAGACCCACTAACTGCACCCTCCGGGTGAAAGTTTCAAGAGGGAGTGGGACCCGAAGTGAGACCCCAGAAAGGGCAGATTCCATAGAGGGACATCCAGGCCCACATACCCCTAAGTTCCCCTCCCGCCTCCCCCCCACCCCACCCCAGGACTCTAGCTCAGAAGCATCGTAGGGGCAGCTCCAGCCCTATCAGAGTACCCTTCCACGGCCAGGTGTGGCACCACCAGAAGGAATCGGAATCAGGAGAGTCTGACTTAATACATCGCACTGTGTGAGCTTGAATATCTCTGCACGCTCACCTGTAAAGAGGAAATAATGAGACCTGCCCCAAACAGCTCAGAATTAAGGTAACATGTGCAGGTTTCTATAAACTGTAAAGTGCTGTACAAATGCAAAAGATCGTGTTTTCTTATTCTGCAGACTGGGTTCTTATTAAATGACAAAGTTCCCTAAAGACCAAGTGTAGGAGGGATTGGCATTTCATATTTCAGCACGTATGAACACTCTCATGGTGCTGGTCCGATGCCCTGTCCATCCGGATCTGAAGGACTTTTGCCCGAGACCACCTCTGTAACATTTACTTATCTTTACATGTGCCCAAGGCAGACTCACTTCGTCTTGGATATGCAGACATCACAACAGCCTCCCCCAGAGCTGGTTTCCACTGACACATAGTGGCTCCTTCCCCAAGGGAATGTTACTCATTAAGTTACAGCTTACATCGTGTGTTTCCAGGCCCTGAAACTCAGCTTGGAAGACTTACAAAAGGATGTGGGCCTTCTGGTCGTCTCGGACTTTCCCTGTGCTACTGAGTCAGTCTGCTCCTCCTTTATCAGCTCACACTGAGGCTACTGGAACCACGTGCATAGTGTGCTCGTGGGAAAAGTGTGCGATGCTACCACCACCTTGGGGGTAGTTCAGAGTAATAGTCAATATAGGGGCACCAGTGGCCTGCAGTGTGAGTTCAAATCCTGGCTTTGACACTCTCTGTTAATGTGGGGCTCTTCATCTATAAAACATGGATAATATAGTAGTTCCTACCTCATCAGCTTGTTATTAGGATTAAATAACATAATGCGTGTTAAAATGCACTTCAGTCTTAGTACTGAGTTTGTGCCTTTAGCTACTGACTTAACTTTCTTCATGTTTTTTTGGGCTTTTCATTTCTCACACTAACTGTTCCACATAGATAATAAACAAACTAACAACATACAAATAAATAAATGCCTTCTGCTAATGGGGAAGGTCATGATGTTATTTTCTATTTTATTTTACCCAATCTTCAGCACTTGCTCAAATGTCTCCTCTCTGGGGAAGTGTCCACAACTCCTTGATGACGGCTTACGTGCTCCACATGTGTGCTCACTTGCATCAGCGTTCCTGGCACCGTACAATAATTGTGCACGTGCTTTTCTTTTCCTCCATTAGACTACTAACAACTTCAGGCTTAAAAAAAAGCACGTCACACAACGCCTTGCCAAAAAATGTTCAGTAAATGGCAACTGTATTATTACTCCCCGGTATTATCAGTCACATTCATTCTGCTACAGAGGCTGTCTTCTAAAATTACAGTTTTGGGAGTGTCCCTACAGATGAAAGGAGCACCAGGCAGCAGAGACAGTGGTCAAGATGGACTTGAGCTGCTTTTGGCAGGAAACAGCATGAGATTCATCTTTGCTCACTGGTTGGTCTCTGAATTCAACTGGAAGATTCAATTAAAGTGCCATCGTTTCTGAGTATTTCATTCCCTTCAGAAGAAAAATCCCACCGATGATCATGTGACAAGTATTCTGGGTCACAAGACTTTTCAGAACTTAAATGTGCAAAGGGTAAAATCTTCCCTCTGGTGGCTGAAATTTGGGGACACTGATTTTGTGGCGTTGCCAGTACTTTCCCAGAGGAAGCATTCTGTAAATATGTGCTGAATGAACGGATGGATGAATCCTCAAGTGACATCTCTGTGCCTGTGTCTGAAACAGCTAGAGGAACTGATGCTGGGCAGAGCCCTGGCCTTCAGTCCGAATTAAAAGAAAGGATAAAAAAGGCTATTGAGGCTCTTTGCACTCCAGACACGTTGCCTCTAACCCCCAGAGGGCAAGGCAGCAGTGTAGACAGGAACTGGGGGCTCTGCCTCAACACCATCCAGTGGTAACTGTTTGCCAGGGACCTCACCTGCATCGTATCTAAATCTTACAACCAGTCCGTGGGGTAGAATTCATGAGCCCATTTTATAGATGAAGGAACTGAGACCCAGACTACAGACTGACTGGAATCCCAGTCTATCTCTTCTGCCTCTTGGAGAGGAGCCCAAGTTGGTGAAAGGGTGAGCACTCGTTTTCTTCCTCCCTCACACCTCTAGAGAGACTTCAGGAATACTAGGCTCTGAGGTCAGGCTTGTGAGCTTCTCAGAAACCCCTGAAAACTCTAGGAAGGTGGCAGAGAGAGGCAGGTTTTGCAGAATTTAGAGAGTGAGCGCTAGGCCAAATCAGGGCATAGAACTGAGGTGGTCACAAGTCCCCTCCCCCTCCTCATCTCTTAATATTCTCTCTCTCTCTCTCTCTCCCCCTCTCCTGACCCCCCACCCGCCTGGTTTGATACACACACACACACACACACACACACACACACACAGATTTCGCTTTTAGAAAACCTGTACTGATAACACGTATTCATCGAGGCTGAAATGTTCATGAGAAGCACCAGCACCTTCCCAGGTACACAGGACAAACTCAATTCCATAACTGAATAAACACAAGTATTTGTGTTTATTCTTCTCATACACTCAAGAGAACTCCAAAGACTGGCTACATCGTTCTTGAAAATCCACTTAGCCCCTCCTGGGATTATCCAGCCCCAGTTGGAAAGGGGGTAGCCCCAGTGTTAGCTGCTGCTGGCTCCCCATTCAGAAAGTAAGTCCTTTCATGGAGTTCAGCTGTTCCTCTGGCATCCAGTAAAGCTGGTCATGCAAAGGCAGAAAATGTGACAACTGTTGGAAACCGTCAGCAGAAGCCTATGGGAGCAACGGAGCGTTCCCTGGAGCAGCCACTTCATGGACGGTTAAAGCAGCCTATTATTCAGTTTACATAAAACACCCACCAGCTACATGGCACCAATAACTGAATACCTCCATTCTTATCAAGTTCAGGACACACTGGCCACACCGCCTGGCCACTACCTTTAGAAACCAAAACAACTTCATTAACCATCAAAATACACATACACAGAGGGAAAGGGACAGAAAAGAAATAAACAGCCTTCCCGAGTTTTGAGGACCAGCACTCAAAGATTGTTTGATAGGCAAACCATAGTATTTCAACATTGCCTCTCTCTTTCTAACTTCAGTGGTAAAGTCTCCAAGACATTTAAGATTTGAAGAGTTTGACAAAGAGGATCTCAGAGCCACAAAGACCACATCAAATACTTCTTTTTAAAAAAATGGTCTGTATGCATTTTTCCCAATGAAAAAAATCTGTCCAAAGGATTTTCAAAACTCGTGTGCTTTGCTTCCAAAACATTACACACTATTTATTTCTCTAACAAATTTATATGTGTTTCCAGGGAAGTCCTGGACAAAAAAAAAAAAAAAGGTACTTAAGTAGAAAAATGTCTGGAGGCTCTTGTATGCCAGTATGTTAACAGACCTTCTGTTTTAATTATTATTTCATATAGCAGCAGTAATCATTCCCTCATCTGCAAAGGAAATATATAATCCAGCTGTGGTGATTCCAGTAAAAATACCACATCTGTGGATCACTGGCAACACTGTGGTAAGAGTGCTCAAATCTAGGCGGTCTCAGAGTTCTCTCCTTTACCAAGAGGCACATGGCTACACTTTCCTGAAAGTGCATATAAACTTTGCCAAAACTGGTTGCTCCTTTGTATGCTGAAAATAGCTTGTCAGATTATCCACACCCGTAAGAAAGAGGCTCTCTTGGAATATTATTCCCAGGACCCAGTTGTTATAAGAAGTCCCCAGGCCCCTCCCCGGTGGTGGCTTGTACCCGTGCCCTTGTCAATATCAAACAGAACGGGGGAAAATTACACTCCCGGTTGGTTCCAGGGAGGAGGTTCTACCGCGTGGCTGGCAGTGGAGCTGACTGCTGGTTTTCCACTTAGCAGAGAAACGGCTCCCGCAGAGAGGATGGCAGCCACCGTTCTGGTCACCGATCTCTCCGTTTTCCAGAGTATGAAGTCAGAAGTATCACTTAGCACTGGGTGATAATATTCCAGGAATCGCCCCCATATGTCTGTTTAGTCTTTCCCCAAAGCCCAGTAGCAAGCATCTTATTTCTAAGCCAATTTTCCACATTCAAATCCAACCCAAAGCGCGCCCTGGGGGTTTCTATCTACAGACGTATAAAAGAAAAAGCAGCACAGCTGAGTCTTGACAGACTTTTATCCCCCAAACACATGCCCCGCGGCTACTGTGCTGGAATGTCGATGGCCCGAAACACTCGGGTGCCTTTCCATCCCAGACAATAGAGCAAGAAAATAAAATGAAAGTGGACTTACTGCTATGGCTTGCAGCCTTTCCTTGTGCAATTCCGCCTCTGCCATCCTGGAGAAGGGCACACAGGGAGGGGAAAAAAGAAAGAAAAACAAACACACACTGTAGTCACCCAAAAAAATTGATGGGCACCCCGGGGGGCTTTGCTAGAACCCCGGGGAAAACCAATGGGAGACCGGGATCTACTCTGGGGTGGCAGGCAGAGCTGTGAGCGCGCTGTCTCCCGTGGGCTCAGCCTCTGGCCCCCGCCCGCCCGGCCGCCTGGCTGCGCCCCAGCGCTGCCACTAACTGCATCTCCAAGCCGCCGGCGGCCGCGCCAGTCGAGAACGCGGGCCTCGGGCAGCCGCTGGGAGGGCGCGCTCGCCCCGTGCTCATTCTCCGCCCTGACGTCTCGGCGCCTCGCTCCGCCCCTGGGGTGTGCGAGACCGGTGGCCGCAGCCCTCAGTGGCGGGCTGGAGACGCCGGGGCTGTGGCAGGGGTGGGGGAAGCCACCCCAAGGAGCGGCCAGGCAGCGCGCGTGCGGGTGGGCACCTGGGGCGCAGGCACACGGCGAGCAACTAGGGCGCAGAGCTGGCGCGCTCTCTGGGACCCGAGCAAGATGAGGTGGCGCCTCCGCCGAGCAAATGCCAGCCGATGGGGCCTCTGGCAGAAAGCGGGGAGCCCTGAGCACGTGCTACTACGTGCCAGCTGTGGCCACCGAGTGTTCTGGCCGCCTTCTGGCTCATGCCAGATGCTTGGGCTCCACGTGGGAACATTTCCAATAGGGAAGGGCTGCCTCACCCACATGCCTTAGATGGCCCGGTTCTTAGACATCAAGGTCGCCGGCGGAGGTATAGCTCAAAACAGGCCACCCCTCTGTGAAGCCAAATGTGGCTTAGAAAGACAGCCGAAAGTTTGTAGGCCTGGGTGCTCAGCTAAGATGGGCTCGGCAACTTATTAGCTATGAAACCTTGGGCAACTCACTTAACCACTCTGAACCTCAGTTTCCTTATCTGAAAAATGGCGGATCACAATAGTTACCCTCACAAAGTTGTCCTCAGTAATTAATGAGATAAAGTATATAAAGGTGCTTTGTAAAGGGCAATCTGGTCTGTCATTACCCTGTGACATTCAGGGTCTTTCCTTCAATACAGTCTCTAAAAGGAAACGTAGGATCTGGTCACTAAAATACTTCACCTCTTCTTTACTGAAATGGAAGACAGTGCGAAAGTGCATTTTTTGTGGCAGGCCCTGGGCAGGATAGGAGGGATGGGTAAGACCCTCCTAAAGGAAATAAATGCTGAAAACAAAATACTTCTTACCATTGAGGAGGAACCTGCTAGAATCTTCAACATTCGTAAGCAAACTTTCCTCCCCACAAAATGAAATAAACACCAAAACAAACAAACACCAATGTGTCCTTTTCTATCCTTAATGCTTCTCTAAAGGAAGGACTTAGGGCATTTTAAAAAGTATGTACCTCAATTTTCCCCAAATGTCCTCTTTCTGGGCAAATTCTTACAATTCACCTAAATTGTCTTTTCAGCTTTCACGG
Source organism: Rhinolophus ferrumequinum (assembly GCF_004115265.2). NCBI lineage: Eukaryota > Metazoa > Chordata > Mammalia > Chiroptera > Rhinolophidae > Rhinolophus > Rhinolophus ferrumequinum. The sequence goes on along the minus strand of NC_046295.1, from coordinate 62,682,007 downwards.
AGCTTTTACTTGTCACTTGACGAGCAATCACTACTTTGCACAAATACTGAAGCAGTCACCAAACAATTTTACTGATTGATCGTTTTCCCTTCCTTTTCATCACGGGTCTAGGTGGAGTGGTTTTTGTCATAAATCCTAGCCAATGCCAGATTCGAACCCCACTCCAATATATTCAGACTTCTATTTCTGGCGAAGACCTTCATGGTCATCAAACCCTTTATTTTCCCTTCATTTCCAGCACCAGCTTTAACAGTACGAGTCATTGGAGGGGTATTTCCTCACCCATAAACAAAGCTGTTACTACTTCAGCAGAGTGACCATATACCCAACAAGAGTAGAGAACAAGAAGAGGAAAGTAAGGCCAGAGAGGTTGAGAGACTCAGCCAGAGTCACAGAGCTGGGCTCTAACCTCAGATCAGACTCCACAGAGCCCTTGTTCTTACCTCTCAGCACCAGGCTCAGCCAGTGGAATGGAGGTGGGGTAGACCCCAGTAATAGATAAGTGAGCAAGAAATGGTCCTTCCCCCAAATATACAGATATTAAAAAGTAATAGAGGAGCACAACAATATGAATGGACTTCAGATCACTGAACTGTACACTTAAAAGTGGTTTAACTGGTAAATTTTATGTTATGTGTATTTTACCACAAATTTTTTTTTTTTTAATTGGGGAAGGGGAACAGGACTTTATTAGGGAACAGTGTGTACTTCCAGGACTTTTTTCCAAGTCAAGTTGTTGTCCTTTCAGTCTTAGTTGTGGAGGGTGCAGCTCAGCTCCCAGGTCCAGTTGCCTTTGTTAGTTGCAGGGGGCGCAGCCCACCATCCCTTGTGGGAGTCGAGGAATCGAACCGGCAACCTTTGTGGTTGAGAGGACGCACTCCAACCAACTGAGTCGCGGAAGGGGAGATGGAGTGGGAGAAGAGCCTGCGCCCCCTTTGAAAGTGACCAGTTGGAAAGATCTGAACTTCAAGACAGAAGAATCAGGATTGGTGACACATATCTGGGTGTCATTTACTTTGAGGTTATAGCTAAAGAAATGAGAATGGCCAAGGTGAGAAAATAGAACAAGAAGAGAAAGCTCAGCAAAGGAGGCTGAGAACATATCACCTGAGAAGTAGAAGCAAAAACCAAGAGGGGTGGTTGTACCAAAAGCCACAGCAGGAGGAAAGGGGTTTTCCACAGGATCTTATGCTTCTGAGAGATCAAGGACACAGACTGAAAAGAGGCCATTGGCTTGGGCAGTCAGGAAGTCATGGGTGACACTGGAAGAGCACTGTGCGTGTGGAAGATGAAACCGGAAGCAATTACGGAGAGTGGAGAATGCGTGAAAGGTGGGGAAGGAGCATCCATGAGCACAAACCACTCCCTTCAAATCTTTGGATGTGAAAGATGAATGGGTGAGGGTAGCCAGGGGGGTGAAGACAGGAAGGTGGTCTATGGGAAGAAGGGTTGAGTCGAAGGGTGGTTAGGTCAGGTGAGACTCGAATGCTCAGGGACAAAGGGAATTAGGCATCAGAGCGAGGTCAAAGACACAGTCAAAAGAAAGGTTAGGTATTAGGTCTCAGATTAGACCGAAGGGCATCCAGCTGAGCACTGGTGGCCAGTTTAACCTTAGAAAGAAGAAATAATGAAGCAGGGCAGGAGGATGGAGTGGGTAAAGACAAGAAAAAATTTTGAGTTGAAGGAGAGAGAAGTTGATCCTCAGTACGTGTGTCTCAGATGGCCAAGTTTTCCCAGCTGATGGGAGGATCCCTGGGTAAGACTGACTGATGGCATGGCGGTGGGAGGACTTCGGAAAAATAGAATTGGTTTGTAAAGAAACTGTGGGAACTGGGAAACTCTAAAATATGTTTCCCAACCAGAAGTATGTATCAGAATCTCCTGGGACACATCTCTCGGAATACATGTACAGAATTAAATTTCTACCGGGTGACATAGGGGTTATAGATGGGTTTGGAACCATTGTACAAACTGAGTTTACTAGGAATAGACAAAAGACTCACGACCAATTGTGTGTACCTCCTGAGTGGTTTTGAACCAGCTAAGATCCATGATATGGATCGTGTGGTCGTGTTGACTCAGTATTGAGGATTGTCAAAGCAGGGATGGCAAAAACTCAAAGGAAAGAAGAAATTCGGAATACTGGACACTGGGGTTTCAGCCAGCTGGAAGTATAGCCAACTCTTTCATATATTTTGGCTGCCCAATTTGTGAATCCCTTTCTATCTCTGGGGAATTCCCATATTACAAGCCATAGTGAGAGTCAGTACCACCTCCTTCCTAGAAGCTGGGAAATGCCAGACACTGGCTTCCTCAGTTCCCCAGAACGTACACATACGCCATGGCATGCAATCTGGGCATGTGCACCTGCCAAGGGTCTTGAAGATACAACATTAGAGAATTTGTTTCAGGTTGGGAGCTCACCTTTGGTCCTGCCCATTGCCCAAGCCTCCTTCTCTAGCCTTCCCAGTTATTCTGTGAACTACTTAATGCACTTTCAATTCATGCCTTCTCTACTCCTATCAGCTGGAATCAGTTTCTGTTGCTTGTGACCAAGACTCCTAAGTGAAACAGGAAGCATGTGAAGGCATGTGAAATGAAATGAATGGCTGATGCTTGGCCAAAGAGCAAAGGGAAAACATTTTCTCCTCTTCGAGCACTTTTCCCCTCAAAGCTCTAATTTTAGCTTTTTAAAATCACTGAACCCATTACCAACACAGACATTTATAACCAAATTATGCCATTTCTTTCATAAGTTTTTACTGTGTAGCCAGTCTACACCAGACGTTAGGCTATGGCTTGCTTGGTATTACAGAGAATTTGTAGTCTAGTGGTAATATTGGTGACTTTTTGCCCTCCACAACATTTAAAACCTGGAAAGATATATTACAATGGTGCCTAATGCATGTAACAAATCACTGGTTCTTGCTGGGATGTTAACTTGTGTTGCATAAGCACCATCCACATTGTTTAATGGTTTTTCTATACATGCTGCATTGTGAAGCATTATACAAAGAGAATACGGAATGCTAGATTTGCAAAATAGATGTTTTGTTAATAAAATATCCAAAATCTATAGCAGGGCATGAGTCCTTTGGGAACCACAAATGAGCACAACCGATTCCCCCGTGGGGAAAACAGCTCAATAAAATGAGGGGAGACCTTGCTAAGTCCCATTGAGGGAGTAAAAGGTAACGTCTTGTTGAGCAGCAGTGAGGAATGTAAAATGTTATAGTAACTTGAAGCTTTCCTTTGACAAAGTCATTCTGAAAGGAATGCCAGGGACCTCCAAAATGTTCGTGTTTTGTAGTAGCTCTCTTTTGCCTAGGATCTTTTAAAACATGTGGTCATTCAAAACATAGGCGATGGCTGCACGGAATCAAAAGCAGGGGAACGGAGCTTGGAACCCTTATGGCCCCTGTGGTTGTGAACCATTTGGGAATGTTGATGGAAATTCAGATATGGACTATTTTCTCTCTGGGATCCAAATGAGTGATCCATACAGCGAGTCCCCGTGGTACAAGGAGACAGAGAAAGAAGTTAGAGAACAGTGCACCGGTGTGGGAAATAAACTATGTAGGCTGGGTGTTACATAAGGTGCACGTTGACTAGGGTCTCTACATAGCGATGGGAATCTATCTGGGAATCTATCAAACTGACGTGTTAGTATTTCAGTTTGATGGCTTCTCCCGCCCCGCCCCCACCCCCCATCACTTGGTTTGGCAGTGTCAGTGGATTGTCTTTGTGCATCACTAAAGGAACTGAGGTAGTATAAGGATACAGGAATTAGAGCTAACGGTGAGGGGCCCATCATTCTACACTTACCTTGCTAGGAGATGCAGACGTTGGTTCATTATAGTCTTGTTACTGACAACAGCTTTGCAAAGTGGGATTAGGAAGTGGGAGGTGGGTGTGAGCCAAAGAAAAGGCCTGAGCTCTAAAGACCAATTAGACTCTAGCCCTCAGACTCACCAACACTACCGCCTTGAATTCTTGCAGCCTCGTTTTCATTACAGATGACTATAATGGGAGGATAATCGCTCTATCCTCATCAGGGTATTGTGAGAAATCAGAATAATAGAGATGAATGTGTACGAGTGGCCACGGTAGGTCATAGTTACTCATGAAAAATGTCATGGACCAAATCAAGTGACTTGATTTTATCTACCCTTTTATGTAGGCTCTTTTTTTTTAAATGAACTTTCGGTATTCTTAAAACTCCTCACATCGGTGGTTACTACTCTCTTTTCATCTTTTAAAAGGGAGGATTCTGTTCGGTGTCACTTATTGTCTAGAAATTTCTTCATCAGACTCTCCTTGTAATTATTCATAAACACCTATGAATCTTTTGGAGTGGATCTTTTTAATAATTATTAATAAGAAGGAATGAGCCGGGAATTCTTAAGAGGAAATAGATTAAGTCCTAGAAAAAGATTGAAAGGAAAGCTTATTTGGGAGTCTTTAGGAGAGCTACATGCTTGCATATTAATGGTGCTCCTTGGTGTTGATTCTAGGCTTGGGTGTGAGTTAAAAAAAAAAAAATAGATTAGCTACAAAATGGAAAAGTCTGGGAAGGCCAGTCTGGTTCTCTAATACCAGTAAACAGCATCGGGTCATTGGCTTCTCCGAGCTTAGGGGACAATGATCATGAAGTGCCTCGTCAGCTTGCACTCCCTTTTTGTAGCGTGGCCATCCACAGTTTCATTGTTAGCCAGGATTCGATAATGCCATATGCGTTCTGCAAGTCAGCATTACTAATGAGAGAGATTTCCTGTGGGGTTGGCAGTAGAGGGACAGTGAGTGGCCTATCAAATAAATCCTGTGCGCCCTCCTGGTTGGGGAATGAATAATGAAATATGGGAAGTTTAGCTTCAGCTCCTACCACCTGTGGATGCTGAGTCCTTCTGATGTCCTTTGAAGAGTCCAGAGTCTCAATCCTGCATGCCCACCCCTTGTTCACCTTCCATACACAGGCAAAATGCATCCAACTTGTGTCTGGCCCCTCTGAGCCCATCTACTAAGAGGTGACAGCCAACCAGTCTTAAAAATTGCTTCTCACCAATATGTGATCCTCCCCGCCAGGGCCTCCTGGACAAATTGCCTTTCCTCAAAGCAGCTCACGGTAGAGTGGGAAGAACACAAGACAGAGTCTCCATCCTGGGTCCTAATCCTAACTCTGCCCCTTCCTGTGTGACCTGAGACAAGTCACCTAACTGCTCTGAGCTGCGGTTTTCTATTTGAAAAACTAGGAGGAGGGGTAGCTAACTCCCCCACAAGATTCTTGTAAGGAGTCAAGGAACTCAAGAGTGAGACAGTGCTTTGAGAACCATGAGTGCTCTGTCTATCTGAAGGACTCCAGCGACAGGGATGGTTTCAGAGTTAGGGACTTAGGAAGATGCTCACAGGTCAGCGGGGAAGAGTTTGCAGGATGGTGCAGCATTCTGCAGCAGCCCAGGCTCACCCACCAGGAGAAAAGACTCTGGTAACACATAGGATAGAAGAGGCTTCCATGTTTCTAAGACAATCAAGCCAATAAATGAAAGTAAGCAACACCACCACCGATTCTCCCCAACTTCCTGATGTTCCTCAGTCACTCGAGGGATTTCTGTTTTATTGTTCTGAAGACGAACAGCTCCACATTCTGATCCACATATTGAATTTGCATAAATACGTGCAGAAAAGGGTGCAGGGGTCCGAGGATGAGACGGAAGAAGCAGAGAGAAGCGGGAGAGAAGGAAACAGCAAAACTGTTTTGTGTGTGTGTGTGTGTGTGTGTGTGTGTGTGTGTGTGTGCAGTTGTGTGTGTGTGTCACATCTATCTTTGAAAGCTATTTGGTCTGTGTTTACATTAATGTGCCCTCCATTCTGCATTCATTCGGAGCTAAATTTATCCCGCTAGAGAGGAAGACATCCTTCGGGAGGTGGGGGTAGCAACACAGTCGCCCAAGGGTGGCGGCTGCTTTATTGGGAGCCTGGAGCACGGGGGGAGCTCCAGCACATGGAAGGTGTCCCCTCAGGAAGCTCCCAGGATAGAAGTGTGTACTGACTTGAACAAAGGAGCACGTTTTCGTTGTAGTGTCTGCACCCTTTGCTTCTGAGAAGGGCGTGAGTACAAACAAGACTCAGCTCTTACGTGTTAGAGAAAGCAGTTCCCAGAACCCCCATGAGCTCCCAAGCCAGGCCCAACCTTGCAGGAAATGGACACTTAGCAGCTCTCCAGGTCTCCCCAGTGAAAGCAGTGTCTGTGCCCTGTGCCGGGTGGGGAGAAGTAGTGGTGCAGTTGGCAGGGCCACGTCTGACTCAAATTTGAGCTTGCCTTCTGTGGTGATGCCCTTCCGTATGTTTTCTCTCCTGGGGCAGCCTTTCTCGGGTAGAGGTGGAGGAGAGGGAGCTTATTGCATTCTGTGATCTGGCTTGGAGTCAGTGCTGTGAACCTGCAACAGCAAGTAAGAGGGTGGATGCCTGTGCAGGGACCCAGGAACCTCCCGTCTGTTCTCCTTGGTTTCCTTTCTACCCACTCAGTAACTGTCTTCCCTCCTCTAATTCCTTACCTTCACCCACCCCTAAGTCCAGTCCTTGGGACACTACCTTTTGCAAATGGACAAGTCATTTGTGATTGAGATAGCTTTTCCTGTGACCAGAGTTCTGTGTTAGAATTGAAGATCTCCCTGTAAAACAGGCAAATCAGTTTCCATCTGGGACTATGTCCCCTTCATTATGTGGAACTTGCCTTTGTTGAGACGGGGGAGGGGAGACTCCCAGCGTTCTGGGATGGTTCTCCTTTGTTGGAGGCTCGGCTAAGTCACCATAGCATCCTGCCAGGGCTCTACCCTGTTTTAGCCTTCAGTACCCTCTACTCCTCCCCAGAGAACTTGACACCTTCTTCATCTGTTTGTCCCACTCCAAATTTGGTGCTTTCTCATACCATGAGCTATGCCTGGAATGCAGCCTCCCCTCCCTTTTCTAACTTTCCAAGTCTCCTCATGTTAACTCCACAGAGTTGCAGAAATCCCACTCCCACAGGGTATGCCTGACAGTCTTCTTGGGAAAGAAAAGCGGTTATCCTTCCCAGTTCCTAACATAGTGTGTGAGTTTCTGTCAGATAAATCAATGTCCCACACGACTCCATGATGGCTGTTTACTGAAGTTGGGAGGAAGCATGGACACGATAAACCTGACCTTAAATCCCAATTTCACCCTTTCATGACTTTAAGAAACTTACTTGACATCTTTGAGCTTAAATCACTCTATCTATAAAATGGGAAAGATAACAGTATTCATTTCATAAGATTCTTGTGATGATCCAGTGAGACGATGTATCTAAAGCTCCTGAGCATAATCTTGCTTATTCACTGATACCTGTATCACTCTAGATGTGTTTCTGCATAGATGTGCCTATGTTTCCATGAAGGCTCCTGAGTTATTTATTCAGCCCAGCACCAGATGCTATGGAGGGCATGTCTGTGTCCCTGCCACCTCCCACCCCAAATTCATATGTTCAAACCTTAACCCCCAATGTGATGAAAGTGGGGTCTTTGGGAGGTGATTTGGTCATGAGAATGGAGCCCTCCTGATGGAATTAGTACCTTTATAGGAAGAAACAGTAGAGAGCTTACTTTTCTCTCTTTCTCCACCCTGTGAGGACATAGCGAGAAGACAGTTGTCTACAAACCAGGAGGAAAGCCCTCACTAGGAACCAAATCTGTTGGCACCCTGATCAGACCTCCCAGACTCCAGAACGATGAGAAGGAAGTGTTTGCTGTGGAAGCCACCCCTCGGGAGTCATTTGTTAAGGCAGCCTGAGCTGATGAAGACACCAGCTGTGCCCAGCATGGCCTGCAGACTAGACCAGCACTTCCTCGTGACCGCTCTTGACTCTCGCTTCTTACCTCTGGAGTTTGCTATCCAAGGTCTTTTGATCTTACACCTTTTTGTAACATTTTGCCTTTGCCAAATTCTGCAACATATCCTGAGAGACTAAAGGAGACAAAAATACGAAGTGCTGTATGGTGGGTTTTATGATACCATCTAGAACTGTGGTTCTAAGCTTTGCAGGAGGGCAGATGACAGAATCCTTTTGAAAATCTGATATGAACTATGGACTGTTTCTCAGGGTAATGCACATGTATACAACATTTTGTAAACAATTTCTGAGCTTTCAGAAACCCCTTGAATTCTTCCATGGACACTCTTAGAAGATCCATGGACCTCTGGTTGAAAAAAAAAAAAAATCTCTGCTGTAGAACTGGAATATCAGAGGAATTGAGAGACAAGAGAGAGTAGATTTATCTCCACGAGCCAGGATGCTCACCTTGATTATTAGTGCAAATCACCAGAAGTCTGGGTAAGTCCAACTCAGTCCTGTCATCCCCCTGATGCACAATGGCTGCCCAAGCTGTCCATGCTCTCTGAGAGCAGCCCTTCCTTACTTCCCACTCACAGCTGATGACAGAGAAAAAGCACAGATGACAATGGAGCCCTACCTGGGTATGAGCTACCTCTACTGTCTTTCTCCTGACCCAAAGCTTCCTCTGACCTCATGCCCATCCAGCCTTTAGTCCCTCTAGAGTGATCTTCACTCAGTCTCCCCCATAAGGGATCTGTCTTGTGTCTGTATACAGTAAGTATCCTTTCAATCCATTATTACCTCCAAGGATTAGCTTTAAAATGCTTTCTAGTCTAGACGGAAACAATAAAAACAAACAAAACCACATACAAGGAACCTGCATTTGAACAGGATAATGAAATGGTTTGTCCACCTCATTGGGCACCATGGTGAACAGACGCCAACATTCAAAATATACTTTCCAAAAGCCTGCCCCACCGTCTTCCCCACCCCACCACTAGTGGGTGAAGTCATTTGACTTCCAGTTTGGAACCTCCAGCAAGAATTTAAGCTTGATCCAAAACCACTGGACTCCCCAGTTTCCAAGGAAAACAGTCCATCACTGAATTAAAGATACTGTTAGGTTGGTTGGAGCCAAAACAAATGGAGCAGGCTTTTCCTTAATAAGGGGGAAGCAGCCTTCCCAAGGTGGTGACCTAATGAGGCAAGCAACAACTGAGTGTCAGGTTTCAAATGGCAGCACCCTGGAGAGCCAGGCACATGACACTGGCTTTTAGGATGGACTCCAGAGCAGCCTTGAGATTTCACACTTGCCCTCTGAGCAAGAGACATCCTAAATTTGATAATTCTACTATTTAGAAAACATGGTAATTGTCCTAGTCCATAGTGAAAACACTTATTTGGTAAAAATATGACCATTGGTGGGGTAAAAAATGGGTAAAGGTACACTTTGGCCATTTTGCTATAATAGGAATGTAAAAAAAGCAGTCAACTAAGCCAACTTCTTCCATCATTTCTTTCTTTTATTCCCTCCTTCCTTCCCTGACTTGCTTCTTCCCTTCCTTCCTTCCTCCCAAGTTATAATAAAGCAGAAACAAACTGATTTAAAGTATAAACGTGAAAGTTTTCAAACACTTTTCTAAATTAAATAAAGGTTGAATTGAATATTGGAGAGAATAGTTTGAATTTAAGTGTACAAGTTTAGGGTTTTTTTAAATTTTATAAACTCTTACATAATGCTTGCTCTGTCCCTGGATCCCATCTAAGTGTTTTGTAAACATTAACTAATGTAACTCTCATAATGCCTTAGGAGGCAGCACTATTATTATTATACCCATTTTACAGATGGGGTCATTGAGATACAGAGAGCTTCTCGTCACACAGCCTCCAGGTGGCAGATTAATAATATCAGGCAACAATCTTGTGCTATTGGGAGTGTGCTCCTGTGTGGGGCTACTTAAATGTTAGAAGGATTTAGCTGTATTATAAATAACCTGCATTTGAAAAGGGTAAAAGTGATTCCTTTCCTTTTGAGATACTTGCAGTATCATCCCAAGTGATAAGGCCTCAGATAACAACCAAAAAAGGGCGGTCAACTAAGTCAACTTCTTCCATCATTCCTTTCTTTCTTTCATTCCTTCCTTCCCTCACTTCCTTTCTTCCTGTTCCTCCCTCCCTTCCTTCTTCCCTTCCTTCCAGGTCCATGTATTAGGCATACACTTCACACCAAGCATTGTCACAGGTGCTGAAAATCAGCAGAGAACAAGACAAAGAAGCTGCCTTTTTGCACTTACGTTCCAGGGAAGGGAGAAAGATACTAAAAGTAGGGAAACCTACAACATAACTTCAGAAATGTTCTGAAGGAAACCAACCACAGTAAGGAAAGGTAGTGCTATGGGGATGAAGAAGAGACAGTCCATCAGAAAGACCTGAGCAAGCAACAGAGCCATGCAAATATTGAGGGGAGAGCATCCTAGGCTGAGGGAAGAGCAGATGAAAAGCCTCTGTGACTTGACTGTGCTTAGCACATTGGAGGCGTAGTGAGGAGACCAGTGTGGCAGGGGCAGAGGGAGAGAGAGGACAAGTAGTGGCAAGGGAGGCCAGAATAGCTGGTCAGACCATGGCCATGGGAGGGTTCAGACAAGCTGTGAAGGGATGTATTTACATTTTGAAAGATCACTCTGGCTGCCAGCAATGAAGATGGGAGGAAGATGTGAGCAGGAGACCAGATGGAAGATCAGGCAGGGGTCACGTGAGAAAAGGATGGAATGGTGTGTTAGTGGTAGACAGAACAGTGGCCTCCAAAGATGACCACATCCTTATCCCTGGAAACTGTGAATGTTACCTTATGTGGCAAAAGGGTCTTCGGCAGACTGGGCGTAGGTGGGCCCTGATGGAACCAACACATGGACAACTCCAGGAAATCTCTCTGGGTTGGAGGCGAGGAATGGCAGGGGCCAAGAATCCAAAGTCAGCTAAGGAGAGGGCACAAACGCCTTGGGTTCAAACCCCAGCTCGAGTGCTTACAAGGTGGAATGAAAACTTGGGAAAATGACATCACTACTCTAAGATCGGCTCCCGCAATCAGAAAATGAAATTGGGAGTGCCTCACCCATATGGGTGTTTTGAGGGCAAAAGGACGTAATCCACGTGGAGCCCTACGCACAGGCCGGGCAGGTATAAGCAGTCTCATATACACTGAGCAGCAGCATTCGTACAAAAGGAGTACAGGGCAGTGGTGAAGAGCATTGGTGCCAGGAGGCCCTGGGTTCAAATACCAGCTCCGTATTTCTTAGGCGGGGGAACCGGGGCACGGTGCTTAACTTCCCCGTGCCTCAATTTCACCCTAGGTAAACGGAGGCTAATAACATCTATTTTGTGGGATACATGGGAAGGTCTGTGTTGGCTTGTATCATTCTGGGGATGAGGATGATAGAGAATGCATACCTTCTAAAAAGAACGTAGTGTTATCTCTAGATTTTAGGAATCACAAAATATGAAATGAAAACCTAAAGGACAGGTTTGCCATGTAAAAAGTAAGAATCTTTGCAATCAGGGGTTTAAATGACTATTTGGGCCTAATCCACACACAGCACAAGGGAGGATGTAATGTTAAATACATACAGATAAGTGAAGATGCTCTCAGCTTTGCCTTCTGGGTGATTTCATGATGCTCTAAATCCCATGTCCTACACCCAGGCAGCGAGGGTGTCTGCTAACAGCTGAAACCTTGCAGAGAGCGGCTTAGAGGAAACCAAACAATGAGTTTGCAAGAAGATGCAAATGCAGGCTTGGAGAATTAATATTCTATGCCTGTTAGGCGGCTCTGACTTTAGTCTTCCACTCTCTCACATTCTCAGTTTGACTATAGGCCTCTGAGTTCAAATGGAGGGCCAGGGACTTGGGCATTTGACGGTGTTTGAAAAACACTCAAATCATTTGTGCCAAAAACAGAGGACCCGATACCATTCCCACTTGACAGGGTCATGGACTCAGCAGCTTAGACACACACAAATGACCCTTTTATGGGCAAAACGATGACCCTGAGCTCCACAACCTGAAGAGCTAAGTGCTAAGCGTGTGGGATTTCCTTAAATGCCTTCTGAAAGGACTCTGGGGACAGTAATGAATGTTCACTTGACAGATCTTATCAGAGAAGTTGGAGAGAGCGTGCCTGCATCTCCTCCCAGGGTTTGGCTGTGTTAGTGAGGGGTTGGGGGAACTTCCAGGCAGAGTGTAGCACCCGGCGCCTGACAGGACCGGGTGTAACCAGGAACCACAGGACCTCCACCACAGCCAGTCCCTGTGTTGACACCAAAGCCCTGCCCAAGCTGTGGGTGGTGTCTGCTTGTTCTCAGGGGTTTTTACTCCAAAGCCCTGCTGCTCACACTCTGGTCTGTGGACGGCAGCATTGGCATCACGGTTCAATTGTGATGCTCACCTGAAACCTTCTGGAATTAAAATCTGCATTTGTACAAGATTCTCCGGGGATCCGTGGGCCCGTGCAAGTTTTTGAAGCACTGATCTATGGCCCTGCCGGGTCCCAACAGTGATCGCACATTAAACCTGGGATGTTTTAAAATAATACCCCTCCCGAGAGCCACTCCGACCACCTATATCAGGATCCGTTTTCAGATTTCCCCGGTGATTTTATTACGCAGCCAGTATTCAGAATCACTGATCTAGAATTTCAGTGATGAAGACGATGACGACGATAGCAATGATCGCAGGAAACCTTGCTGAGCACCCATATACTATTTCAAACTCTTCTCATCACTGTCTTAACTTGCCACCGGCCCATGAAGAGGTACTATTATGTTCTTCACTGCAGAGATGAAGACTTGAGAAACTATCTAAGGTCACACAGAGCAGATGTGGCAGAGATGGAATTTGTACTTTTAACTTCTTACAAATCACTGAGCCTGCCCCAGAATCAGAATCTTTGGGGGTGGGGCCTAGGGTTTCATATTTTAAACTTATGCACCAGGTGAATCTTTTTCATAGTAAAGTGTAATATGTCAGAACCATGTTTTATCTACTTCTGAAGGGACTTCTTTACTTTAGGGCTTTGGAAATGGAGAAGAATTTGCACAGCAATTAATGAGTTTGCTCAGCAGTTATTTTGGGCATCACGTACGGGACTGTTTATAGACATAGTTTTTCATAATTTACACTACACAGATGTAAGTCCTGAGTAGTACATTCCATCTTCTAATAACGGGTCAGATCTTATAATCACAGCTGGTCCCAACTTTAGTCCTGGTTTCACCTTGTGGGTCCACATGGTGCCGGACTCAGAGCTTTCCTTATCCTAGTTATTCTTCATCTATTCATCCATCCATCCATCCATTATTCAACACCTTCCTTTACTGCACCAGCATTGGGATATAGAGTTGAGTAAGGCACAACCCTTAAGGAGCAACAGAAACATAATCAGACCTTTGCAGAACAATGAAGAAAGTTTCATGACAGGGACAAGTTCAAGATGCATTGGGCGTAAAGAGGAGGAAGCCAATTCCTGGGGTCTGGGGCACTGGCAGAGGAGCGTCCAGGAAGGCTTCTCACAGGAGATAATAAGAACTGAATTTCAAAGAATGCATAGGCCCTTGATAGGGAGGGGAATGGTACATAGGAAAAGGGATCAGTCTGTGCAAAGGCCAGGAGGCGTGAAAGAGTGTGGTGTGTTGGACCATCCTGTTTTAGAGAGGGGTGTGCAAGATGGAGGGATGTGGGAGACGGCACTGCTGAGATTAGGCAGGCACGAGCTCACAGCCTTGCTCAGCATGTCGTGCATTCTCCTGCCGGTGATGGAGCGCCACTGAAGGGTGTCAGCAAAAAACTTTCTTTGGAAAGATCTCTGGGGCTACTTACTGAGAATGGAAGACTGTAGGCAGGGAGACCATTTTCAGAGTCTAAAAAAGAGATGAGACACTCCTGAAATGAAAAATACTAATTATGACAACTGTAATGGGTTAAATAGTCCCCAAAAGATATGTCCAAGTCCTAACCCCCTGCACCTGTGAATATGACCTTATTTGGAAATAGGGTGTTTGCAGATGTAATTAAGTTCAGGATCTTGCAATGAGATCATCCTGGATTTAGGTTGGGCCCTAAACCCAATGACTCGTGTCTTTATAAGAGAAAGAAGAGGGAGATTTGAGACACATAGACCCAGAGGGTAAGGCCATATAAAGACAGACACAGGGATTGGAGTTATGTAGCCACAAGCCAAGGAACACCAAAGATTCCGGCAGCCACCAGAATGTAAGAAGGAGGCATGACACAGATTCTCCCTCAGAGCCTCTAGAAGACATTAACCCTGCTGACACCTTGATTTCAGATTTCTGACCTCCATAACTGTGAGAGAATACATTTCTTGTATTAAGAAATTGTTTTAAGCCCCCCACTTTATAGTAATTTGTTAATTCAGTCCTAGGAAACTAATACAGCAACTAACATTGAGTTCTTACTCTGTGCCAGGCACTGTGTGAATGCTTCACCAGTGTTAGTTCATTTAGCACTCCCAACAATTCCATAAGGTAGTATTATCATTCCCATGTATCAGATGAGAAAACTGAGGCACAGGGAAGACTAGCAATTTATCCAGAGTTACAAAGCCAGTAGGCGGCAGAGCAGGGTTTTACATGCAATCAGTCTGAGAGTAGAGCCTGTGGTCTCAGCTCCCTGGTCTAATGTTGGAGCGATAGAGAGGAAGGGGCAAATTTGAGTAGGTGGGGAGAATTATTAGGACCTGGCAATTAACTGGACATCTGGATGGTGGGTGGGAGGAATTGAGCTTTCCGGATTTTGGGTGCTGTGGTGCCTCTGCTTTCTGAGTTTATATCAGCCTCTGTTTTCCATGCCACACCACAGCCCAGGATGTGCTAACCCTGCTCTTTGTACCTGCTTCTCATGGAGTCCTCCTTGGCTCAAATATGTCCTACAAAGGGGCCCTACTCTTGTTGACTCCCTGGACAATGCTCTCATTGCCCCCCGTTCTCTCTCAGCTATGGCTGCATGTTGTTACACCTTTGAGCTCTCCCCTGGCATTCAAACTTCTTCACCCTAGAATCCTAATGTTTATTCTGGTTTCAGCTCTCAGCATCCCTGTGCCTTTCCTCCTTCTAGCCCCATTTTCCTGTAGAATGAGAATAAAGAGAATGCAGGTGAATCGCTGTTAGGAAAACCATGTCTTCCAACAAAAAAGGTCACGTCCTCTATGCTGTCTTCCTATTTCCCTTTCTAAAATAATCCCATTCTGTCAGCTCAAGGCAAGTGACAAAAGCGTGCATAAGTACTTTTTGCTCCTTTATAATGATTTCGTGGGTTTTTTTTTTCCTGGTTCACAGTGAGTTACATTAGCTTGGGTTGCAATGATAAAGCACAGAGTCTGTTGTGTTTTTGGACAAGCAATAACCTTATTTGGGAAGAAATTTGCAATGTACCTGATTGATTTGCCAGCAACTTAAAATACCATAAAATTAGATTTTCCCTTTATTCCAGTACTATTTTATAGATAGCCTGTTTTGTATTCAAATCGAAGACATTAAATATTTATTAAAATTGTTTGTAGGTATTCACATTAAGCTCATTTTACTTGATGCTGACTTTTATGCCTTGTGGTCTAGATATAGAACATAGTACGTAAAGAGTAACTGAGTATTGCCGCTGGAGCGGTCTTCAGTGAACAGTAAACCTCATTCACTTTCAAACGAGAGCTCAGTTCAATCCCAGTTCTCTGCTCACTAGGGTTCTATCTGGGGGCAAACCACTTAAACAATGTGAGCCTCAGCGTCCTCATCTGCAGAATGGAAACAATAACAATTTGTACGTTTGTCATGCGGATTACATAAAATGCTGGGCACCTTGGAAGTGTTCCATACTCAGTAACGATGTCAATCCAGTCAAGAGTTTTATAATAAAGATTAAACTTTTCTTCCGCCTCTGTCTCAATTTCTGTTCTGTCTCTCCCCCACTTCCTCTTCGTGTCTTCTGTGTGACCATTATCTAATTGACCACGGGCATGACTTTGGTAGCAAGCCTCCTCAGGCCTAAATTCCACAAAGCCATGAGCAAATTGTTTCCTCTGTTTTTAATTGCAAAGTACCGTGGCTTAGAGTCAAAATAGCCAGATACAAGCTGTTCAGTATATGATTCCTCTTATATGACAGGCTGGAAAAGGCCAAACTGTAATACAGAGACAGAAATCAGATCAGTGGGGAGCATTTTCTCAATCCGTTGAGATTTTTGCTTCCCAACAATTGTCATCAGTTTGGCTCAAATAAACTCTTGTATGGAAAGAAAGAAAAGGAAGGAAGGAAGGAAGGAAGGAAGGAAGGAAGGAAGGAAGGAAGGAAGGAAGGAAGGAAGGAAGGAAGGAAGGAAGGAAGAATGAAAGGAAAATCAGATCAATGGCTGATAGGACTAAGGATGGAGAGGGGACTGACGACAAAAGGGCCCAAGGGAACACTGTGTGGTAATGGAAATGTTCAGTATCTTAATTTGGGAGGTGATCACACACCTGTATACATTTGGCAGCATTCACTGAACTGCACACTTGAAAATGGTGAATCTGACTGTATGTCAATTGTACCTCAATAAACCGGACCTGAAAAAAGAAGATAGTGGCTTGGGAGCTTCAAGGCTTCCTTCAGGAAAAATCTGTGATCCGTACAGGAAATTAGAGGTCCTCCTGGGAATAAGCTTGTAGGAAACTAGCTAAAACAAAGGCAGACATTGATAATTCTGCTACGAGAGGTACAAGTTCTCAGGGAATTCAGAGGCAAGAGAAACATCCACCCAGGGACACCAAGATATGCTTCACGGAAGAGGTTACATTGAAACTGGGTCTGAAGACTGCCGTTCATCATTGTTGTTTTTGTTTTTGTTTTTCTCTACCAACTCTGATCGATGTCTTAGACTCTGGCCTCTGTTTATAAATTATTTGCAAAATGTAATACAGGTTTGATCATTTCTCTGTTCTAAAAGTTCATGTATTGTGATACATTTGCCAGAGATTGAATGAGTCACATTATCTTGCCCCTTTGTAAAAAAAAAAAAAAAATCACAGTTTTGAGACTATGTTTTCTGAGTTTGTCATGTTTAGGAAGTTGGTTTTTACATGTCCACTTATAAAATGTTCTTTTATGAAATGCAGACAAGTACAATGTCATTAAAAGAGACAGCACGGCCAAGTGTAAGAGGTTGGAACGGGGTCCAAAATCTGGGTTTCTAACTCACAACTGAGTCTACAATTCAAGAAGAAAAAGATGAATAATCCAAAAGAAAAAAAAGGGAAACTATATAAACGGACAGTTCAGTAGAGAAAGTGGAATGACTCTTAAACATATGAAAAGATGTTCAATCTCAATACATTTAGTGAAATGGTTACTTCTCTTAATATACATTTCTATGAATCAGTGAAACCTAAGACTAACCATCCTGTTAAAAAATGAGCAAAGGAAATGAATGGACAGCTCATAGAACAGAAAATACAAATAGCTTTGAAACATAGGAAAACATGCTTCAACTCACTAATACTAAGAGAAAAAATTAAACGTACACTGTTTTGTACGCATCGGGCAGGCCAAGTCTACCCAGTTTGTTCACACAATGTTAATGAGGTGTAGGAAACTCAGCTACTGCTGGGACAACCTTTGTGGAGAAACATTTGGCAATGTCTATTAAAATTACAAATGCACACTGACTTTGACCCAGTAATCCCACTTGCGTGAGTTTTATCCTACAGATCACCCAAGTACAAAATGACATGTGTACCATGTTATTCCCTGCAAATCAATTTCCCTGAGTAGAGTTAAATAAGCTGTTACATGTCCGACCATAGAATACTACTCGACTATAAGAGAGAATGAGAAAGCTCTTCATATACTGATAAGGAACAATCATCAAGATGTATTCGAAATAAAAAGTCAATGAAGAACAGTATGTTAGCCTGTTGGTTAAAGAAGAGAGTGGAAAATGCATGCACGTACTTGATGGTATTACTTGGACTATCTCTAGAGAGATATGTCAGCAACTGGCAACAGATTTGTCTATGGGGAACATCAGAAGGATGGAGGGGTCAGCATGGGTGGAAGACATTTTTGGGTATGTAATCTTTTGTGCCTTTTGAATTTTAGCCATGTGTATATATTACCTACTCAAAAATAAATTAAAAATTTTAAATACATAAAAACCAAAATAGATGACTCCAGGAAAAAAAGAGACAAATCTGGGATCTACTCCTCATCCTACCATTAAGTTTTGTGGCCATAGACAAGTCCCGTCCTTTGTTCTAGTGAGGATCTGCCAACATATAATATACAAAGAAGTGACTATTTAACGTCAGGTAGTCATGAGGGCTTTATAGAAAAGTAAAGCAGGGGAAGGGGTGTAGGTGGGGGTCGGGTGCTATTTTCCATCAGGGTGACGGGGAAGGGAGCACTTTCAGAATCCAGACTCTCGGGTTCCAGCCCAGACCTCCGGAATCAGAATCTTCAGTATAACCAGAGTCCCCGGATGACACCTATACAGGAAACACTGAGACGCCGTGGTCTGGTGAACTCTTCCTCATGGTCATTTCGGGCCTGACTTCCTTTCAGCAGTCTTCTGTCACTCCACCTTAATTCCACCTACTCTACATTGAATTGCTTACTCTACACTGAATGCCTCTCTCTGGCCTCCCATTATCTTATGTGTTTCCTTCCATATTACCTGCCACATTATAATTTTCTGGACTCTCTGTCACCCTCACCTTGCACTCTGCAGTGCTGCCTCATGGTCCCTAGCATACAGCCTGGTGATATGCAATAGGCGCTAAATAAGTGTTTTTCAAATAAATGGAGGGATGAATCAGGCCAAGTAAGAGCGCGAGTGGAAAAGTTTGCTTAATTATCTTTTTAGCATTTACTTTTTCTTCTGTGTTTTTCCTTTCTGGTTCTTGCTACACATTCAACTGCCAACCAATCATTAAACAACCGGGCACCCTGGGGGAATAGCTACTCTCCCCATGCTTCCCTCAGTCCAATAGTAGCCAGCATTTGAACAAACAAGTCTTCCAGGTCTTTGCTTGGCTATGGATTCAGCTCAGACTAGAAATAAAAGCTTTGGGTTCAGATGACATTTTTGAAGGGCCAGAAATTCCCTAGAAATCCTAGCTTCGTCTTGCTCTTAGGAGATGGTTCCTGAACTGACTCGACTTCTTTATTTGGGAGCATTATGCTAACTGTTGCTCAAACTGCTGTAAAACGCCAACCACACAGAGGAAAGGGGCTCTAGGAAAAGCCCAAAGCACATGGTGTATCCCAAACGATTTACCATCATGTGTGCCTGTGACTTCCAGGAGGGAAAGGAAAGGGATGGGAGCCAAATCACAGCATGGCAGTAGTTCCCTCCAGAGGCTGGCCGCACTGATGGCAAAGAAAAGCAAACAAAAGAAACATTCTTTCTACTTGTGAGTGAAACAAAGACCCTACTGAGAAAACTGAAGTGAGCAGTAGAGGTGTAAAATCAACAGAAATGGGGGCTGTCTGTGGAGTAGGCATCTGATTTCAATGTAAACATCCTTAAAATGTTTAAAGAAGGAATGCACATTTGAATAATTTATTATCAAATGTTTTTCTTTTTACCATGGATATTTAGGGCAGATTCAGAATTGAGGGGATGCTAGCATAGGCCCAACTCCACCCTAGTTCCCAGTCAGTTTAAATGTTTTCTGAGTGGAATACTGAGAGGAAAACATTTGAAAGCAAATGAAAGAGAATTGCCTGTGCAAATCCATTGCCTGGCTGGATGCAGGTATATTTTGAAAGATTCAGGTGAACATAGTACATTAAGTTGATTGTGCAGTTTGCGCAGGAAGCCAGAAGCGGGGTTGGGGGTGGAGGTGCAAGAAGCTCTGCCAGCTCTGATTCCTATCTGGAGTTTCTTCACTGGGGAAAAAACTCGTCTTGAACTGCATTGCTGCTTCTGAGCATGAATGTAATATTAGGTTGGTACAAAAGTAAGTGCTGTATTTGCAATTATTTTTTTAACCTTTTAAACCACAATTACTTTTGCACCAACCTAATACAGAAAGTTGTAAAAGAGGCTGTAGAAAAGAAGTTGCATATTAATGACTAAGATATGTTTTGTTTGGGCCACACTGTCTTCTTTAAAGCGCTTATTAAATTGGTTTAGAACATTTTTAAAGTTTCTGCATAGCCACAGTTGGCTGGATGTGAGTAGAATCCATTTGCTAATCATCTCTAGAAGAAACACACATTGCTGTTTGCCCCTGTCCCAGCCATTCCCTTTTATCTAGTCCAGGTCACTCATCTAGGGTAGGAGCTTCACACACACACACACACACACACACACACACACACACACACACACCCCTATCCTAGGGCAGCCCCAAGGATGAGAAGGAAATGAGTTTTGTCTCCACCGTTGGCCACATTTGTCCATTCTAATTCAGGTACCTTACTTGATGTTGCAAGATTTGTTTTCCATATGGTAGAAGAAATTTTTCTTTCTCCTTCCTTTTTTGGTGCTATTTTCTTTACATTATACATTACATTTACATTCTCTACTTTTGTAGATTGTATGAATGTCAAATTTTTATATATTTCCTTTTTTCCTTCTTGACTTAGGAACCAAGCATGCTAATGTCAGAAAGCATATTCATCAGCAGTCTTTGTCTCAAGTTTAAGGGAAGCAAGAGAACTTTCCTTGGCCTTTCTTATTCAATGTACCTCCTTTGGTTCCCTGTCTTTCTGTCCTTAAATATAGCCCTTTGGCAGTTTACCCAGAGTCTTGATTTCTGGCTTTTCCTTGATAAATCAGGAGGTCTGGTAATAACGGCCACAACGAAATTACGGCCACAACGAAATTACTGCTCTAATGCTCATGCAGGTTGAAGGGTGCAATTTTCACTCATGGGAGCAATAAAGCCATGGCACTGATATCTACCAGCCTGGAGCAGTCGAGGCACTGAAGGCCAAAGGCTAGCCAGGAACGGAAGCCCACGGTCTCCACATAGGTTGGCTATGCGTTCCTGGAAGCAGGGGACCAGGATTTACTCGCCTCTGAAGTCCCACATCCTTAGGCTCAGCACTGGTGTCTTGCATGGAATTGGAACTAAGAAAATATCTGTCAAATTTAGAAGACGGAGATCACAGGTTAAATTCTAGACAACAACAAAATGGTCCTGACTCTTTCTATGAGATTACCTAATATTTTAACTTTTATAATAAAAATATTTTGTAAAATTGCAACTTCTTAAAACTCTCAATTCCTAGAAAATATGTTGCGTATTTTTTTTTTCTTTCAACCTAAGAAAACACATTTGCACTCACTAGAGCAATTCACATATTGCTGACCTTACAAATCATAAAGCTTATAACATCCCAGGTAAGGAAACCAGACTCAGATAAGAAAAAGCCGTGTCCCAGAGCCGGCCAGTGGCAGTCTGCACAAGAACCAGATATCTTGATCCTAGCCCACTGATTGTTTTCCAGCACTAGGGATGCATCTAAGCCCAGGAAAGAGATTCTAATATGGCAGGGCACGTGGCCAACTTCGAAAGTCTGTTGGAGAACACTTGAGGTGCCCTGCTACATCCTGTGAAAGGCCTGGTTTCCTCTAAAGGGCATCCTGACCTGTCAGGCCAACTCCTGCAAAGGTTACTGAGCACCCCAGGGGGATGGAGATGGAAATACAAGAGCTGGCCCTCTCTCTTTGTGTTTAAGGCAGATGGCCAGTTGTCCTGGGGGCCCTAAAGAGGAACACATCCCACTCTAACATCAAACTGTAATTCCCAAATCCAGAGCATAGCTCTTTGAGTGTATAATTGTCAGTCGTGACAGGATATACCACATAACAGTACGTCAGATCAGTCCTTTAACTTACGAAAAGTTATGTCTCTGTTTCTAATCCAGTGGTATAAAGATCACACGTGATTTAATCAAGATAGAAAATAGCAAAGGTAAAGTGGGACTGCCATCTTGTAGGCACCCCCTTGCCCCAGTGTTTCTTGCTCTTCTTCTTATAGTACCTGGTTACCTACAGATTCTAGTGCCCTGTTGGGAATAAAGACCTGAGCAGTTGACATGCAGACCGGCAGCTCAGTTCACCAAGTTCATATGGAAAGAACACAGGAGCGGGGCATGTTTGGTATGGCTCATATCCTCTCTTCCTCATTTGGGTGGTCACTCCATTAAAGTGAAAAAACAACAACAAAAACAAAACAAAACAAAACAAAACACAACCCTACTTCATTCCAAGTGATTAATCAAATAAGTACCCTAGACTACATTAAGTGTATAAATTAAGAAGATGACTTTCTAACAGCATAAAAATCAGTTTGAGCTGGTAAATATTTTGGTAAAACTGGTCAAAAGAATACCTTTGGTGGAGCCATTTGTTGTCTTTAAAATTGTGGAGCCACAGTATGAAATGGGAGGAATCCTACATCCTGATTCAATATCTGGTGACCCCTTACTCACATAGACAACATTTAGTGAAATCATGATTGATTATACCTTTTACTCAGAAATGCTATTTGGGGACATGCAGGTGACCAGCAAGAAGAACTCTTTGATGCTTTGGTTCTTCTTATGATTTTGCAAGATTGTGGGTGATTTTATGTCAAATTCTGCATGAACCCCAAGACTTCATTACCTAGGCAAATTTGTTAGCCATTCCTCAGAAATAGAAGAGATTCTAAAAAACATTTGTAGAGCAAAGCATCCATTTAAGAAGCCATTTCTCATGAAAGACCAAATATCAGAGACTTTTTAACTGAAAATCAGTGTGGTGTCTTGACATCAACCACTTGTAAGACAAGGGCAAAGAAATGAGGCTGGTGAATTTGTCGGCTGGTAACCTTTTTTAGGTACCTGCAAAATAGAGCTAGACTATTATGTATGTAGTCCATATACCATAAAGAAACAAACAAAAAACCTACGAAAATATTAGCTTGTAGTAGTAGCAGCAGCAGCAGCAGGTAGTAATACCAGTAGTAGTAATACTAGTGGTAGTAATACTAGTAGTCGTGATACTACTAGTAGTGATACTGGTAGTAGTGATACTGGTAGTAGTGATAGTAGTAGTGATAGTAGTAGTGGTGACACTAGTAGTGACACTAGTAGTAGTGATACTAGTAGTAGTGATACTAGTAGTAGTAATACTAGTAGTAGTAATACTAGTAGTAGTGGTATTGGTAGTAGTAGTAGTAATTATGGAGCATTCACATCAGCATTCAAGACCCTTTACAATATGGCGGTAGCTTATATTTCTGGCTTGATTTCTCACCACCTTCTTACACATGCTCCAGTCCCACTAGGCATATCCCTACTCCCTCCTCCAGGGTTTTCCTCTTAGTCTTTCTGTCACCTCTACCACGCCCACTGCCTCACCCCCAAGTTCCTGTTAAAATCCTCGTGGAGCCAGACTGCTTGGGCTTAAACTCTTGGCTTTCACAAACTAGCTGTGTGACTTTGGATAAGTTTCTTGACCTCTCTGTGCCTTGATTTCCTCATCTGTGAAATGAGGATAGGAGTGGTACTGCCTCATAGGTTGGCTGTGATGATTAAATGAGAAACTAAATCTAAAACACTTATAACATTTTCTGAACAAGGTCCACAGCGTTCCCCCTTGGTGCTTCTTTCTATTGGGCTAACACACTAGATTCTATGAGTGTGAGGACATTTGGATATGGTTCTAGTAATTATTGATTAATAATTAACAAATTACAGTATTTCTGTTAATGCTGACCTAAAGGTTGAATTAAATTAAATGCTTAAATATTAACATATGTGATCAAGCACCTACTTTGTAGTTTGTGTTTTGCCCCATTTCTTCCATTTATTTGGGAATTTCTTGTGCCCTCTACTTACTATACACACACACACACACACACACACACACACACACACACACACACTTACTAGGCTAGGGTAGGGCGGAGACGTTATTCTGTGCTTTCTAAAATAGAATTATCTGGCTAGCTTTTAAAAATGACTCCTATTTCCCTCACAACCCGCTGGCATTCCCAAATTCATTATCAGAGAGCAAGCTCACACAGCAATGGTTCAAAGCAGATAGGACATCCTGGGACTAAGAGCAGAGTGGATTTTTGCTGTCATCTGCTCCTCACTGGCTGACACTATAAGTGGTTGTCATCCCCTTGTGCAGAAGAAAAAGACCATAAAAGGCAAGGCTGAAGCAAGCCGTTCAGCCATCTGAAGTGTTCCTCGGCCGTGAACCCTCTGGGGAGAGAGCAGCACCCCCTGGCAAAGATTACAGCACACTTCATGGCAAACTTGGGGAGTAACAAAGCACGCATTGTTACCTCCGAACGCCTAGCTCCACAGGCTAGTAAAAATCCACGTATACCTTTTTAATGGGGTGAGGGGAATTGGCTTCCCTGGAACGTTTTGGATGGAGTCATAACACAAATAAACTGTATTCTAGGGTCTGAATTTATGAAGCCCAGAGCCAAGCTGCGTGGTCACAACTGGGGCAACCAGACTATTGTGTAAATCAAGTGCAGAAGCCAACGAGTTCTGGCAGCTGCACCTCTGCATGCTCGTGTGCAGAAAATACGTCTTTGAAACACTTCCCAGCCGTCTTTACTGTCTGCCACTTTTTTCTAAACGTGTTTATTGTTCATAGAATTGATGATATCTGCCCGTTTTTATTGTTGCTAACAAATCTGGCAACTGAGTAACATTCCGGATAAAGTGGAGTGGGACTTAGCAAGATAGGAGACGGTGTGAGTGTATATTCTGACTGGCGTAGTTTTTGTCACATCCATTCCTTCTTGGAGCTGAGTGTGCACATGTCTGCAAACATACACACACACACACACACACACACACAGCCACTAGAGTTGGCTCCAGAGATCAGGAAAGGAAAGAAGTGAGGCAGCATTTCACTCTAACCAATAAGTCAAGTCAGAGGAAGTGAAAACTTTGAACAATGAGCCCCATTTTAAAACAGAACCCATACCCATTGCTGGCAAAGGCGATGCTCTAAATGATTGGAGCAGCCATCCTGGCATTTTACGGAAGGTAGGTCCTAAGAGCTAACTGTTGCGCTCTGGAAATGAGCACAAAGGAAACCTGTGTTCACTAATGAGATTTGATTTAAACGCAGAATAAGCTTTCAGCAACGTTGCTTGGTGCCTAGGCTGAGAGAAGAGGCCGTGGGAGCCAAAAATTATTGGGGGTGAGGGCACACAAGGACTTAAAGGGAGTTCAGGGAGAAAGTACCTTAGTCTTTGACTCTGGAAGAGAGGGCTAGAGCAAGAAGTAAACATTGCCAGAGACTATGAGGTCCTGACGTTATTAGGAGAACATCTGGGGTGTTTATAACATTCCCGGAATCTCAGTTAACACACTGGAGTAAAGGATCCGAAGGGGAAGTAAAGCCTTGTTTGGGAGGACTTACAACCACCAAAGTCAACTGCTTGATTTTTCTCAAATGCAATGTTAAGACAGTCAATCACTGTTTTAGACCCTCGAGCCCTCAAAACATTTTTGAAATTGTCAGATAATCAAGTCTAGCAGGGACCTGGTGAGTCTCTGCCAACGTCTCCTTTAAAGATAAAGAAACTGAGGCTCAGAAAATTGCCCCAGGCCATGAAGCTAGACAATGTCAGCTGAGGTTTGCAAGATATTTTTCTTTATCCTCATGATCTAGAAATATGGTCATTCATCTTGTCTACAGTGTGACAACCATATTCTTGATTTTAGTACAGAAAATTGTTTCCTCAAAGACTTTATAATTATTTTTGTTCCTGTTATTGTTACTAACTCAAAAACACCTATTATTTTAGGTTGGGATTCCATTCCTTGCCCTCCAAATCTAACAATATCTCTCCTATCATTTGCATATCTTTACCCTTTTTCTTTGCATTCTGAGGGAGATTTCTCTTTTCTTTTTCTTTTTTTATTAGTTTCAGGTGTACACCACAATGTAATAGTTAGACATTTATACCTCTCACAAAGTGATACCCCCCCAAATCTACTACCCCTCTGACTTCAAATATGTGACAGCTGTTACAATTCCATTGACTATATTCCCTATGCTGTACTCCACATCCCCTGAATATATATATATGTATATAGTCATATGTAGTCATATATATAGTCATATGTACATATTTCATTATAGTTGACATTCAATATTATTCAGCTTCAGCTTCAGGTGTACAGTGCAGTGGTCAGACATCTACACAGTCTATGAAGTGATCTCCCTAATAAGTCCAATGCTCATCTGACACCCTACAAAATCTTTACAAGATTATTGATTATATCTGAGGGAGATTTCTAATTTATCTTCTCCAATAATGGTTCAGTCCTCCACTGGTTCAGTTCAGTTATTTACTGCCTCTCCTAAGGATTTTATTTCTGCTCTTGAGATTTTAGCTTTCAGGAATATTTTATCCACTTCTTGTTTCCACTATCATCTCATTCTACCCCATCCGTATGACTTTGTGATTTTCTATTTCTAATTTTTAAAGGCCATATAGAACATAGACAAATGAGTACATCTACATTCTAAACAAGAAAAAAGGAACACATTTTATCATTTGCTGGAATTCATTCATTCATTCATCCATTTTAGAATCTATGATGTGCCTAGCACTGGGCTAGGTTTTGAAGCAAGATATGTGTCCTGTTCTCAAAGTGTATATAAATCTGTATTAAGAAATACACATCATAAACAATCGTAATGCACAGGAAAAAGTGTTACCTGCTTTAAGAAAGGTTTAAATCTCAAAAGATATTTTAATGCTACATATTTTTTTGAAATTTTCTTCTGGTTCCTGCAATAGATAATTTTCAGAGGTCTCGTTTTCCTCCCAACTTTTAAGACTGATGCTCCCTTTCCTGAGGTCTGTTGCAATTTTTTCCCACTGGTTCCAAGTCGTCTTTTATCTTATTTATTTTTTTTCAGTATGAGCATGTAAATAAGGGGAACTCTCTCTAGACCTAGTGTCAGCAGCCATACATGGTGGGGACTTGGCCGTGTCAATGCCCTCCCTTCACCTGTATGATGATCTCACGCCTACAGCTGGAGGACAGGTGGGTGTGTGGCTTCTACCCAAATCCAGATGCTAACGCAGCTCTGCTCTCCTGAGGGGGCCTCTTCTCCTCCTCCTCCCCCTATTGTCTAATTCTTTGAGACTCTGACTCAATATACGCAAGAAACTACAACCCCAGCATATAAAGTGCTTCTGCCATAAATCTTACCCACCGAAGTGCTGGACCCAGACCCACTGAAGGGCTGAATTTATGTCGTTATACTTCCCAGGATGCAATGAAACATGACACGTTTCAAGGGAGGGAAGAAAGTCCCTCCCTTTTTTCCACCCTGTTGGTTTGGGGGAGTTGTTGAAGGTGGTGGACAGAGAAAGAAGGAAGGGGGAACGGGAAACAGCTTTGTGGCTGTCTTAAAAGGAAGCAGACCTTCAGAAGTAGGAGGAGGGGTACTCAGCATTCTGGCTGAAATAGACCAAGGGTTTCTGTAAAAGGACAACTCTATGATAGGCATAAAAAGCCTTTCTCCACTGCCTCCACCTCTGCTGTTCCCTCAGGGAAACTACCCCTGGATCTTGGCCATAAGCTGTCTGACAGTCATACTTTTCAGGGCTGTGGTGAGCATTCTTTCTTGTTTCTGCATCTTTCTGGGCATTTTAGGAGAGAGTTGGGAGAGCTGCAACAAGCCTGCAATCCAGATGCCATTTCTCTGCTGTCCACATATGCTTTTTAATTTTCTCTACCTAAATACGACAAGTAGAAATGAGAACAAAAATAGCAGCTAAGTTAACCATGCAAGGGGCCAGTATATGTTTATGTGGTATGGGTTGAAGAAATATATAATCCTGCGTACACTCTCTAAATGCCCTGTAAATATGAGACTAACAAACCTAAATGGAAATGGCCGTAGTCTGCGTGGGAGCCATATAGAACACAGATAAATGAGTACACCCACATAAACAAGAAAAAAAATAAAAAGCTAACTTTGTCACTTGTTGGAATTCACTCATCCATTCACCAAGTACCTATGACGTGCCATGCACTGTGCTAGGTACTGAAGTTGGGGATAAAAATCCAAGCAAGATATAGTCCCTGTTCTCAAAGTGTGGATGTGTTTTAAGATGTACCCTGAAAACAATTATTATGCGAGGTCGAAAGTGTCCATTGTCTTCAAAGAGTTCTTCAAACTCTTCAGCAGCTTTCTTCCCACTTGGAGTAAAAACAAACTCCTTTTGCCCAGACAATGGAAAAATAAAGCATTTTTAACCAATAGTGCTAAAACTGGATATCTGCATCTTCATCCTGCCTATTGTATATACAAAAATTCATTTGAGATGGATTTTCTAACTAAACCTCAAAGCTAAAACCATAACGCTTCTAGGAGAAAATACTTTCATGATTTTGGAACAGACAAGCATTTCTTATACGAACACAAAAAGTACTAATCATAAAAGAAAAAAATTATAAATCAAATTTCAGCCCAATTAAAAATCTCTGCCTATCAAAAGGTACCAGTAAGAAAATAAATATGCAACCTGCTGACTTAGATAAAAATAATAGATAGATGATAGATAGATAGATAGATAGATAGATAGATAGATAGATAGATCTGTTAAAAGGCTCTTATCAGAATATACTTTTTTAACACTCCCACAAACAACAAGAAAAATGCAAACAACTCAATTTCAAAAACTGGGCAAAACACAAGAACACACATTTCACCAAAAAAGGATCGGCAGATGCCAAAAATCTCATGACAACAGGCTCAATATCAATAGTCAAAGGATAAACACAAATTAAAACCACAATGAGGTGTATTTCAAAGCACCTAAAATGATTAGTACAAAAACAAACAAGCCCGCCTGACAATACCAAATGTCAGTGAGCATATGGAACAATTGGAATTCTTACATATTGCTGGGGAGCGTAAAGTGATACCACTACTTGGGAAAACTGTTCGGCAGCTTCATATAAAGTTAAACCTATTATCACCCTAAGGTTCTGCAGCTCCACTTTTATGTGTGAACCCAAGAGAAATGAAAACATAAATCCACAAAAAGGCTTGTTCCAATATACTCATCGCCAAACCTATAGAAACAGATTGGTGGTTGCCAGAGATTGGGGTGGAGGATAGGGAAATGAGTGAAGGTGGTCAAAAGTACCAAAAAAAAAGTATTCATCACAATTTTATTCAAAATAGCAAAAAGTAATAAAACATCCTAAATGCCCATCAACAGGACAATGGATAAACTGACCACGATATATTTTTACAAAGGAATACCACTCAACAATGAACTACTGATGAAGGCAACTATATGTGTAAACCTCCAAAACATTATACTGAGTAAAAGAAACCAGACTGAAGAGCATCCATACTGCATAATTCCATTTTTATGAAGTTCAAGAATAGTGATAAAAATCAGAATACTGGTTACCTCCAGACTGGGGGAGAATTGACTGGGAAGTGTGACAAGGGAACTTTCTGAGGTGACGGGAAGGTTCCCCATCTGGTTTTGCGTGGTAGTTGCAGGGCATGTATAATTTCCCAAACCCTTTAAAACACATCCTTGAGAACTACACATTTTATTATCTGTAAATTTTAACTCAATTTTCAAAACTTATAAACAAGGAAAATCCTTCTATTATTTTATAAGGCCCTACGTGACCTGGCTCTGCACTCTCCCTGATCTCAGCACCTATCACTTGCTCCACTCCAGCCATGCAGGCCTTTTTGCTATTTCTTTAACATACCGAGCAGTCTCCTAACTCAGGAACCAGGCCTCGCTGTTGCCCCTGTCTGGCAAGTTCTCTCCCCAGATAGCTACATGGCTTGTTTCTCCACTTCCATCAGGTCTCTGCACAAATGCCACCTTAGCAGAGTAGCCGTACGCAACCATCCTATATAAAATCGCAATCACCACCACCACCCACACCACACTCCCTGCCCTCCCTTCTCATGCTTCTTTGCCATAGCACTCATCAACATCTGATGTATGAAAACTAAATATACTTTTGTGTATTGTCTGTCTCTTTCCCCTGGAATGAAGTTGTCTTGATAACAAGGACTTTGTTTTACTCACTGCTATGTCCTGAGAAGCTAGAACAATTTTTGCAATGTAGTAAACACCCATTAAGTAGCTGATGAAAGAATGAATAACTGAACGAATGAATGAACGAACGAATGAACAAATGAATGGATAGAAAGTGATGGTAGATCAGATGAAAAATATCACATTGGACTAGTATACGTATTTTTGATTAGACTTCTCCTTCCAGCTGGCCAAAACACTTGCATTTTAAAACACAAATAAGATGAATAGCAGATGTGTTTCAGGAAAAATAAACAATCTATTTCAAAGACCTCTACAATATTTTTAAAGGCCTAGGTGGCTAACTTTGACAAGCCCCCTAAGACGAGAAGTCGTGGAGTAAGATAATACAAGAGACTGTCCTTTGTGTTCAGGGTGGGAAGCTCCAGGGGAATGACAAGACCCACGCTCTGCAGCCCTCCCTTGTGGCCCTACAGAGTGTCAGACATGGAGTTTCTGAGCTGCCATCACTTGCATTTCAAAATCACAACCAGAGACCTGAAACTTACTGTTGAAACTGTCTAATGAGAACAAGAAACAGGGGGAAATGTTCCCAAATGTGGAGTGTAGTACCACATAACTGGACTGGAGTCTGGCTCTGGATTCCAAGACCAATTCTGTCACTAACTGACGGTCTGACCATAAGCAATCAGCTAAAATCTTGGTGCTTCTGCTCCCTCACCTACTGTGTTTCTCCAAAAATAAGACCTAGCCGGACAATCAGCTCTAATGCGTCTTTTAGAGCAAAAATTAATATGAGACCCGGTATGATATGTTATGATATGATATGATATGATATGATATGATATGATATGATTGATATGACATGATATAAGACCCGGTCTTATTTTACTATAAGACTTATTTTATTATATTTTACTATAATTTTTTCTCCAAAAGACACATTAGAGCTGATTGGCCGGTTAGGTCTTATTTTCGGGGAAACATGGTAGGACAGAGGAGGTTCAACCAGAAAAACTCTAAGATTGCTTCCCAGCTCTAACATTTTTTGAATGTGTGAACTCTGTACCTATAGGCAGAGGAAGAGTTCAGCTTTTGGGGAGTGAAGGCTTCAGTTGTGACATCTCCATTTAAAAACAAAAACAAAAACAGGCTTACTACAAATGAGTTTGCTATTTCTATGTACAACTGATGGCATTCTCTAAAACATAAGGCCTCACTTCTCTTTCTCCATCCTGATCAGAGCACTGATATAAGTAAATGGATGTAACAATATATTCCTTAAATATATTCCAATGCTCAGACATTGTCTAAGTTAATTCAATTACTTGAATGAATGAAATCTGTTTACGTCAGCCAAGTCTGGTGCCCTTTGTGAATTACGTTTTTGAAGCAGATTTTTGGTCCATTTCTAGCTCTGTTTCTTATAAGCAACATGACATTGGTTGAGACAAAACTCATCTGAGCCGATTTGCATATCATCCATAAAGCTGAGATAACTGCAGTCTTCCCTTACCCACACGACATTGTGAGAATCAAATGAGGTAATATATGGGAAAGCTTAGTAAGATATATTGTTTGAATATGAGAGCATATTATTATAACATTGGACTTTGAAAGCCAACCTAAAACCAAATGGAACTGCTGGGAGTTCAGGAAGAATTTTTGGACCTTTGGGCATTTGGAATAAATTGTATTTCAGGTCTACCCCCATTCACAGTCCACATCGAGAAAACAGGGGTGATGTGGGGGAAAAGAACGAGAAATTTTTGAGTCAGAGGGGTCAGAATTTACATCCTAGTTCATGGGCTTATTGGCTGTGCGGCTTTGAGGAAGGAAATGACTTGGGGCCTGTGTAAAGTTTTGTTTGAGGAGCCCCAACTCTTTAGAAGTCAAATGTAGAACACTTTTCTTTTCCTAACGACTGCTCTCTGTTGACTCCCCTTTTCTGCTGGACAGCAGACTGCCTTGAGGATAAATCAGTCAGATCCTAACACTTTACAGGAATGCTGTTTCTGCAAGTGGAACATTTTTGAATGTCATTTCTTAATTGTTCAATGCTAGTCTATAGAAATACAATGGATATTTGTATGTGACCTTTTATCCTGAGACCTTGCTAAATTCACTTAGTAGTCTGAGTAACTTTTTTGTACGTATCTTAATCTTCTACATAAACAATTTTTATTCTGTGAATAAAGACAGTTTTCTTTTTTTCTAACCGTATGCCTTTTATTTCTGATCATTCTTCAAAAATGGTGCACTGGTCAGCGAGGTCTTGGTGGTAGCTGTGATTCCTCTAAACTGTAAGTTCTCACAATAGGTTCTGGGGCAATTGTGAGAAAATGGAGAGGAAGATCCCACTTGACACCTTATACCACTGTATCCTTCTCTTTAAAATGAAACAGTAATTCTACCTCCCAAGTATGCTGTCAGAGAAATACAAGATTATGTAAAGAAATGCATGGCAAATGCAGTAGATTGCATAGAATTGGTGGTCAGCAACTAAGTATTAATTTTTGAAAGCCCTTGTATCAGGAACACTCTCAGTTTAGATATAATGACTGTCTGTCCCTTCTGCCATCTGGAAGACACAATCAAGATTTTCCATACTGAGGCACCAACGTTGTGTTAAGCAAGTTGGCTGTTTGAAAACACCAGTTTTGGAACCCTGTGGAACTACGTACAGATTTGCTAAACAATATAGGGTCAAAATTCACTAATTGTAGTCTGTTGACTATTATTATTGGGATGTGAATTACTCTTTCTATGAGGTCAGTAAATGCACCTAGCTAAAATTAACAAAGCTCCAATTCTCCCCCTGGTCCTGTTTTCCTTCCAGCTTTCATTCTTGTGTGCACAGGACTTCTGGCATGTTTCATTTCAGTTTATGGAGGTTGCTGTTTCTGCTGGTGTCTCTAATGTTTGCCTCTGTCTCTTCTCAGATACACACTTGGCAGAGCTCCTGACACTTCTGTGCATAATCAAACCAGGCCTCCCCCTTGGCCTCACGGTCACGGAGTCAGTGAGTTCATTAGTCACTTCTCCCAGGCTTTAAAGGAGCTGTGCTGTCCTACGACGCATGGATCCACTAGTTGCTTCTTTCTGGTTGTGATGACCACTCAGGCTACCTGGGATGTTGGTCCTGTATGTTGGTCATACTGATCACTGGTCCTCAGGTTTTTCCCACCACATCTCTGTAAGCCACTCCAGTCTTCTGGTTCCCAGGCTCCCTTTGATGCCTTCTGATCCAGAATAGTGATCTCTAACCTTCTTCTTGTTTCTCTAAGGATTTAGCATGAGAAGGGATGCTTCTGGGCAAAGACCTTCCCAAATGATGTCTCCCTAGAGATAAAAGAATCTTTGGCTATGTCGTCTTCCTAATCAATTTTTGAGTGCTTTCTAGTTCTCCCACAATGACATTAAAGATTAGAATGGTTAGGCTCAACATGCAAAAGATATGGCTAAACTGGGCAACTATTCAATTCTGAAAAGCTATTTAATTAACTCTTTTCTGTGATCAAGGGAAAAGATGCCTCCTCCAGCCTTTTTGGCAGACAAATCTTTTCAGTTATGAAGTAAAAGTGGCCATGTGTAACTGCCCTCTACTAAAATTGAAGAAAGGGTAACTCATCTTGCTTGGACTATTGTTTGGCCATGGTGACTGTATTAACGGTCACATAACACTTAGACCATTGTTTAAACATGTCTTCCAATACATTATCAACTCATTCCATTTAAATTTTAATAATCAATTTATCTCATGCTCATAATCACTATAGAAGAAAAGAGATTGCTTCTGTAGTGTGTGTGTATACATATATACATTCACAAATGTATGTGTGCTTATGACCATTCTTTTTTTTTTCTTTTTTTTTTTTTTACACACGTCCCCTGGGACCTATTTTCCATATAGATAAAGGCAAGACAAAAACACAGGGGATTTTAACCCTGTGTATGCCTTAAAGCAGTCTGATCCTGGTTGCTGGGATGGTTGGTGATTTTCCAGATTCTAGGAATCAATGTGAATTTGGCCCCTAGCCCACAAGCAGGCAATTTTCTCGCAATGGGAAATGACCTCAGCGTAGACTAAAGATAACCACCGTGGGAGAAACGCCTACTTGACTTTCATCTTCACATTTGGCCTGATCCCTTAACATGTGAGAGCCAGAGAGATGGCCTGTCTTTGGAAGCCTACTGCACTCAAGCAGAAGGCAAACCCAAGTTACAGTCCTAAAAGGCAGGGATAAAAATGAGTCTTCATCCTGATTCTCTCCTTCCCACTCTCAGAATGATAACAAGACGCATGAAGGTAGACTTGCCACTGATGCTTTGAGCAAAACTAACAAACATCCCAAGGAAAATCTATTCAGTGAAAATCAACGTCTACACCATCTTTCCCTTTCTCCTAGGCACACGAAACATCTTCGTAAAGAGTAGAGCAAAGTGAAGGGAACAAAGTTCTTAATCATGCAACACGAATTTCAGTCGAAAACAAAATTCTTGATTCCATAATTAACTTCCTGTATGATTCCAAGCCTTTCACTGGGCCTTTCCATGCCGCTTTCCATGCCGCTGAATTCACTGGACTCAGGCCTCCTGGCTCCCCGCAGGACATGATTCAACCTGGAATTTCGTCCCACGAAACTGCCATTAATCCAGGCTCACCAGATGCAGGGCGCCTTTGAAACACCACCTCCCACAATCCTTAGACAGCAGGCTCCCTGAGTGTGCAAACTGCACATACACACACCCTTCTCCACAGCACAGGGAGGTCACACGGCTGATAGGCCCAAGCTCTACTTGAGTTGGAGTTGCTGGAGAGCAGGGTGAGCGTGAGCCACAAAGGAGCTTCCAGAAAAGGCCTGTGGACCAAGTATCTAGGGCAATAGTCAGGTCCTGAGGTCCACTCTCACTAGAGTCAAGGGTCAGCTGGAAAGAACACACTCTTTCAACTGTGCTTGGAGAACAAGGTTACGTTTTCTTACTCTCAAGACAGTATTTGACAAGAAGAGTTGTTATTATTTCTTTATGCTCTTTGAAAAACAGCATGGTGAACAAGAAGAGTCTCATACTTGAAAAACTGCTTTGTTCCCCACATCGATTGAGCGATGTAAATATATTTGCCAAGATGGAAGTGAAGAGGCTTCAATCTATTTCTCCAGGGATGGGAATGGCTAAGTCCACTGCAGTAGGGCTCTGTGATTACTTGATAGATGGGCTCTCTTTCCACCTGCTGCAAATGCTTTTGGCCAGTTTGCAAAACAATCTAAGATCCTGAGACTACTAACACATTGGAAATTGTAGGAAAGTTAGCTTCACTTTTTTTCCTCTGGGTTAATGAGTTGGTTCTAACACATGGATCCATTGCTGAAGATGTCAGCGGCTATAGGGTATGAAATTAAAATGTCATGGAAACTGACAAGAACCTCTGCCTCTTTACACATTCGAAAGAACTCTTCTCTTCATTTCAACTATTAAAATTCCTAAATCAGGCTGTACAACATAATTGACTGCAATGAGGAAAATATTCTGTATCTATGCTACCAATATTGTAGACACTAATCATATGTGGCCATTGAGCATTTGCAATGTGTGTAGTACGGCTGAAGAACTAAAATTTAGTATTATTTAATTGTAATTAATTTAAATTTAAATAGACACATATGCCTAATGGCAATCTATTGTGCAATTCTGTTAGGTTAAATATTCCATTTGTAATTTATACTCTTTTTACTAGCTGCAAGATGCTAGTTTGGATGCATTGCTTGTCATATTCCAGACTGATGCCTGAAAGGACATAGCTGAAAGGAAAAATAACTGTAAGATTCTTAAAACATTTAAAGCCACTATCTAAAAAGGAGGCAATTGAATAGAGGAGTTATCCTACGTGAAATGAAAACAAAATGGACTCTAGACCCTGCCCACTCCACCCCCCCCCCAAAAAAAAAGAAGTTGTTTATAATTATGGTCTCTCCCTTGGGTTTACATTGTCAAGGTTAAATCATCTAGAATCTGTTTTAATTGTTCTTTAATCGAACTCCTCAAATGTGGCTGCATTTCCCCTATGCAACAGTGCAAGCCCATTGGACGTGTATTTGAGCTACGTGGAACCATCTTCTAGTCTCTCACAAGCTTCCTTTTGTGGTGCAAAAGAAATTATGATTCTGACTAGGTGGCTGACAGCAAACAGCAGCTTTCCATTTCCTGCAACATCAAAAGCAAAAATCTTTCCTCCGTTTGGTTGCACAATCACTCTCGGTGGTAGCAGTAAAAAGAAAAAAGAATTCCCTGATAATTTCCAGATTGATCCCCAAATGATTATGTTAAATGCCATGATTAAAATTAAGGGCAAATTTGCATATCGTTAGGTTCCCTTCTCTGGAAGAGAAAAAGCCGTAGGGTTATAAACCGTCAACCTTGGAAGGAATTCAGGCTAGTTCGATGTCATTCCACAAGTGAGGAAACGGTCTCAGAAACTAACTGAAAACAAAGCAGGGACAAGGCATGAGGGATGGGAAAAGAAAGGCACACTTAATGCGTTTCTGCTTTGTACCGTGCTAGTGTGTGTACACAGGTACCACAGCCCCCGTTCCCACACTGTTTAGCCATTAAACTAGACACAGCACTTTTTCATGCCCTCAAGTATTGCTCAGCAGGACAGAATTTCCTGAAGATTCTCTCGGAGAGATGGAGGTGAGAGCTTTCCTCACACACTGCACTCTGAATAACCTAACAAGTATTCCTTGGCCATACCTTTTCTCCCCAAGGTCCCTCCATAGCCAAGCCAACAGGAAGATAGGGTAGGGCGGATGTTTCCCCCCACCCCTTTTCCAAGGTGCATCTAAATCACTCTGTCTCTTGTCTCTAAGCTCCTTTGTCTTCCCTTCCAGACTGCACAATTCACTTCCCATTCTTGTACACAGCAACCAGAGCATCCTTTCAAGAACTCTTCAGTGGCTTCCCACCAACTTAGGATAAAAATCCAAACACCTCCCCCGAGTCTCTTGACATGATCTGTGTCCTGCCTACCTCTTAGCTCTCACCTCCCACCATGCATTCCTCACTCTCTTCACTCCTGGTCAGTTGACCTCCTTCGGGAAGTCATCAAACACACCTGACTCATTCCCACTGCAGGGTCCTCTGCCTGGAATACTCTTCGACCCTGAGTTTTGCATGGCACGCACCACCGACTCAGAGAGAAGCTTCTCTGAGCATCCTGTCTAAATGGGCACCTCCCCTGGGCTACCCTGTCTACTCCAGGCATTCTCGAACTTCTTCCCTGGCTTTATTTTTCTCCCTAGTACTCATCATTATTCATATTATGTTGTTTTTATTTTTGACTATTTGCTTACTATCTGCCTCCCCCAAGTAGAAGGTGAACACCGTGTGATCAGGGTCTTCGCCTGTCTTGTTCACCCATATTTCAAATATCCATGTGTTGAATGAATGAATAGAAACAATTTAGGTCCATCCTAACTCTTACAGTCTTGCATACCCACCCCCAGATTGCTTGCCATCAATTTGACAAGCAAGCAAAACTACTGTCATCCACCCACTTTAGATGACAGCAATCAATTATAAATAAAATCTATTTTTTTCCCAAGGGGTATTTATTTCATTAACCATCACAGAGACCTTGTCAGGGAGATGATGATGATATCATATACACTGAACATGGGAGGACACAAGAGGATTCTGTGGGGCTGAGCTGCTCAGGGTCACACAGCTGAGCTTCCCAAATCTTTAGTTCAAAAGCTGGTGCTATTTCCATCACACAATCCTACCCTCCTAGTCTTGCGACGCAATGTACATGACTGTTTTGAGGAAACCACAGAGCAGGGTATACATCGAAGGGTCATTACTCCTATGTGTAATATCATTCACTGTCATTGATCTGTACACTGGTCTTTGCACAGTTTCCAGTCCACACACAATGAAGCAGGCAACTTGAACTTGCTTTGAGAAAGAAGAGTCTCACAGGGGTCTTCCTGTCTCATTGTCCTTTGTGCCAAAATGACTCCTGCTGAAAGCACTAACATGCCGGGCTTCCCAAATCACAGACCTGGCCGGACACCTACCCAGGTTGTCATTTGTGGCACCATCCACAGTCCACATCCAGCCCTATAGCTGGAACATGAATCAAATCCAAGGTCATCTCATACCTTAGCTCCCCAAGCCAAAACAAGGCAGAGATCTATCTGACTCTCTCTTTTCTCCTGACACACGTCACACATCTGAATATTATCATGCACCATAGCTGATAACTCCACCTTTTACTCTCCTCAGAACATATAAGTGTACAACATGATTAAATGAACTCTAGCTCATATCATAACATTTTTCACAATCTTCAGTATGTAATTACAATTAGTAATACATTAGATGTAATATAACTCACATCTAAGGTCCACTGGGATCAAGGATAATTAGGTAGTCAGAAAAAGCAAAGAAATGCATATCCTAATTTATAATTTCACTTAAATTGAAATACTGCAGTTCACTATCTTTACTACTAAATGTAAAAAAAAAAAAAACAACAAAAGTAATTATCTGCAGATTGGTGCAGCCACTATGGAAATCAGTATGGAGGTAACTCAAAAAACTGGAAATGGAACTACCTTATGACCCAGCAATTCCACTCTTAGGTATCTATCCAGAGAAATCCAAAACACTAATTCGAAAAAATTTATGCACCCCTATGTTTATTACAGCACTATTCACAATAGCCAAGATATGGAAACAACTGAAATGCCCATGGTAGATGACTGGATTAAGAAACTGTGGTACACTCATACAATGGAGTATTACTCAGCCATAAAGAAGAATGAAATCTCACCATTTACAATGATATGGATGGACCTAGAGAACATTATGCTAAGTGAAATAAGTCAGATGGAGAAAGACAAATACCACATGATCTCACTTATATGTGGAATGTAAGGAATAGAATAAATGAATGAACTAATCAGAAACGGTCTCAAAGATATAGAGGAAAAACTGAGGGTTGCTAGATCGGAAGTGGGGTGAGGATGAGGAAGAAGGTGAGGGGATTAGAAAGCACAATTGGTAACAACAAGACTGCCACAGGGATACGAAAGTCAATTTGGGGAATATAATCAATAATGTTGTAAAGATTTTGTAGGGTATCTGATGGACACTTGTCTCATTAGGGAGACCACCTCAGGGATGGTGTGGATGCCTGATCACTGCACTGTACACCTGAAGCTGGAGCTGAATAAGGAATGTCAAATATAATTATATATATATATATATATATATATATATATATATATATATATATTATATGTATATAATATATATGTTATATATATTATATGTATGCATAATATACATATGTTATATATATATTATATGTATATATACATATATAGTCACAAGTAAAGGAGTACAGCATAATGAATAGAGACAGTGAAAATGTAACGGCTGTATGTGATGTCAGAGGAGTAGTAGATTGGGGGAGGGGGTTATCACTTTGTAAGGGGTATAAATGACAAATGTCTAACTATTACATTGTTTGGTACACCTGAAACTAATAATAATAAAAAAAAGTAATTGTACTGGGGCTACAAATTTTTTTATTTATTTTTAGAAGAGAAGATGGAACAGATAGGATAAAGATTAAATTTTCTAAGCTACTGCAAGATGTTTGAGAACAGCATCATTTGACACAGAAAAAGAGAGGAAACATGTCCAATATAAATTGTTTCATTCATAGAGTCTTACTGATTCCATTATTCATTGGCACTAGAGGCATAGAGGACTATCAAGAAACAAATCAGGTATTAAGACACCTTTTTCTCTGTAATTCCTTTAAAATAGCTCAGCATAGAGAGTGTGTCTGTGTGTATATGGATATATAAGTTAACTTTAATATACACTATAGGTGTGGTTAGTTAACATCAGTAGTACCTAACAAGAAATTCATATTCCAGGATGGTTGGTTAGCATTTGATGGTCCCTAATTGGAAAGCGAAGGCAAGCATTTCAAGAATAGCTATCTAAATCTGTACTAGATGGTTCGTTAATTAGCATAAGTGATGCTACACTTTTTTTTTTCCATTGGTAGATGGTACAGTTCAAAATATGTGGTTAGTTAGAAAGATTGCCGACATCTTCACCCTCCTATGCGTGAGTATATAACCTGGTGAGCCCAATATTCTGACCTTCGGAAATGACTGTCTCCCCATTTTTTTTTGTAAAGCATTCCACAGGCAGAGAAAAAGGTGATTATTGTTCCTTAAGGACTCTTTGTCTGCATATACTAACTCTCTGAAAAGGTGATAGATATATTTAAAGATAGAGTGATTTCTAAAAATTGACTTAGATTTCTTAAGCCAAATCCAAAATTTCAAAAGTACACTATTAGAAAAACCATGGCAGTTTGCCAAAGACCAATTGTGGAAGAATTTCCCACTTCATCAAACACAGAAGGTGAGTGTATTTTCCTGACCAACCCTTCATTCATTAGTATGCCTGATGGTGCAGCCTCAGGCGACGTTCTAGACTAAGTCAACATTATGCAATAACCTAATAAAACCAGCAGGGGGGAACCTGCCAACTTCTAGAAGTGGTTCATCACCTCACAAAGGTAATTGGCCTAATATAATGCTTATGTGTGGCTCAAGTCCAACTTGTAGCCAATGTCCACAGGACTTTATGAATTGGGATTTTATTTGTATGTTGATTGTGAAGGTTTGTCATTTATTACCTTATGCAAGATTTTACTCATGGATTCCTGTAATGAATTATTACATGCTTGAAATTCATTTCTCCCTTCCTTTGTGCATGCTGTTCTCTTTGACTATAATTCCTTTCCCCCATCCCTCTTTCCTTCTTTCACTGAGACCTAGTCATGCTTTAATCCCTGCTCCAAAAGTCTCCTCTGCAAGGAGGTTTCAGTCTCCTCAAGGAATTGCTCGCCACTTTAGTGCATTTACTCATTCAAAAAATAATTATTGGATGCCTGCTATCTGCAATCACTGTAATAGACCCTAGGAACTCAGCAGTGAGCAAGACAGGTACAGTCCATGTTCTTTTATTAATTTGGAAGAAAATCAAGCTTAACATAATTTAAGACCAAAGCATAGCATTCTCACTCCCAAACTTCCACAGTGCAAGTTTCTCTTTTTAGGAAACAAAGGGTCCTCTGGGGCAGAAATGTATTTCCTGGTAGCCTAATGGCACCAGGAAAAGTTAACACATCCTCCAAAGTTGCCAAACTCTAGCCAAGGGACTATGTTGCATTGTGGGAGAATCTTGTTTCCTTGTGTTTTTGGCAGAATAGCCAAAGTGCACGCACTTTTTATTAATCCCCAGTTTAATCTGAGATCTATCACTCTGCGCTGACAGCAGAATGACTTTCTTCTGCTAAAGGGCTGACACGGTAGATTTGACCATATTTATCTTCTCAATCCAGAACCATCTGTGGGAGGATCTAGTCTTCAAGATGCCGTTGGCTATATTGGCCCGTTTGTGATCATCTGTAACTATGTTTTCAAAGAATTAAGCAGAGGTTTGAAATGTTGGAAATGTGTGTATCCATTCTAAGTACCCAGCACCCGGTTTGGGACACAATAAATTGGAGGTGCCCCCAGAAGACCTGAACAGACACTTCTCCCAAGAAGACATACAAACGGCCAACAGCTGTATGAAAAAATGCTCAACTTCACTAGCTATTAGGGAAATGCAAATCAAAACCACAATGAGATATCACCTCACACCTGTTAGAATGGCTATCATCAACAAGACAAATAACAACAAGTGTTGGAGAGGATGTGGAGAAAAAGGGACCCTCATACACTGTTGGTGGGAATATAAATAGGTAGAGCTGCTATGGAAAAGAGTATGGAGGTTCCTCAAAAATTAAGAATAGAATTACTGTATGACTCAGCAATCCCTATTCTGGTTATCTACACAAAAATCTGACAACATTTATCTGTAAAGATATATGTACATCAATGCTCATTGCAGCATTATTTATGGTGGCCAAGATTTGGAAACAACCAAAGTGTCCTTCAATAAATTATTGGATAAAGAAGATGTGATATATATATATATATATATATATATATATATATATATACACGATGGAATGCCAGTCAGCCATAAGAAAAGATGAATACTGAATTTGTGATGACATGGATAGATCTTGAGATTATTATGCTAAATGAAATAAGTTAGACAGAAGAAGTCAAGAACCATGACTTCACTCATATGTGGGATATAATACTGAAAGCAATAAAAGGAACAAGACAAATAAACAAACAAACAAAAGACATGTAAACAAAGAAACAAAAACACATAGACATAGACAACAGTTTAGTGGTTACCAGAAGGTAAAGGGGGGAGAGGGGTGGTAGGAAAACATAAAGGGGGCCAAATATATGGTGTTAGAAGGAGAACTGGCTCTGGGTAATGAACACACAATGTGATAAATAGATGAAGTATTGCAGAATTGTACACCTGAAACCTATGTGATTTTACTAACCAATGTCACCCTAATAAATTTAATTAAAAAAATAATTGGAGGTGCCCACTGGAGGTCCAGGTGGCTACCGCAGGTCAGCAATAATACACCTAGATCATTAATCGCCGCTCTCTGGAAACTTTATCAACTGGCTGCTTGTCACCTTTAATAAAGGGACAATCGAATAGCATGAGATGTGTTGCAGTAAAAGAATCTTCAAAGTGTCATCACAGAAGCTAAAAATTTCCAAAAGGATTTGAAAAAAAGTAGCAGCCAACAGAGACCAAAATAAACTCCTTTAGGCCTATCTCAGTTCAACATGTTAAAATATCCCAAGACCTTTCTCAGCACATATATTATTCAAAGGTCAAAAAATTCCCTGTGCAAATACTAAAATATCTACAGGATGTTTTAGTGAAATGCCACATTAAATTATTTCTCCAATGCAGTTCAGGGTTTAGGTTTCAGAATGAGGAAAGTTTTATGAGTCTGACATGTGGACCACCACATTCAGCCAGCTCTCACAGGCTATACTGGGGGTAATGTGGTTTCCACCAGCTTTACCCAGGAAAAATAACTGATTTATTTTTCTACACATTCCTGAATTAAAACTTATGCTTTAGATAAGGTTATGTATCTGTATAGAGCATTAATTTTGAACAAATAATGGACTCTTACGATTTTCATAGTATGTCAGTCACAAAGTGACAGTCATGGCACAGCATCCTGTGAAAGGCGTACACAGTGAACGCCCTAACCAAATAACTCCAGACGCAGGGTGGAGTGTGACCATCTGGACGGCTTTATCGGACTGCAGATGAGCTTTATCGGGCTGTAGATGGGTGCACCACACCCAGTCTTGAGAGCTCTCTGACAGCTCTTCACTCAAGCCTCAACTGGCAGCTATCCCTGCACTCGTCCCAAACAGGGCGCATGAAGCCTCGCCTCTTGACCATTTCACTAGCCCAGCCTGACGCCCGACCCTACACACCCCAGTGCCCAAGGGACTCTCATTGAACACCGACTCTCTCTCTCATCCTTCTTTCGTAAGACTGTTCTCCTTGCCTAACACTATTGCTTACACACTTGTGTGACCCTCTTATGTGAAACCGCTCTACCTCAACTATTGGAGCCTGTCCTGACTGGAACCTTGGTTAATGCCCATGGTAACCGAGTCAGTAGGAATAGATCCATGGCTTTATTCTAATCAAGTCTGATATTGTGGAAACACACAAACATGTGTGAGACTGCTACTCTGACAGCCACATCCCGTTCACGACAGTATCTTGTTTTAATTTAAGTTACCAATATCAAATAGGATTCTAGAAAGTACAAGAGAAAGAAAAACTGACCTCAAAATCTTTGACCGCCATAGCTCCAAAGCGCAGGGCTAGAGCTGGCTTGGGCACGACTGACTTAGAGGTCAATTGCGATCACCAGAAAAAGATTTTCCTCAGCTTCTTTCACCTCCTCCTCCTATGGGCTGTGATCATTTCCCATAGATATATGGCAGGAAGATGGTTGTGACAGATCTAAGTTTCAAATTCTCTCAACTTTATGCCATGGATTAACTGTATAGCTATAAGGCTAGGCAAGTGGCTAAGCCTCTCTTTGCCTCTGTTTCCACATCTATAAAATGGGGAGGTCAATGAAGTGCTTACCACATACATAGAAAATGCTTAATGAATGTCAATGGCAATGTTATCATCACACAGTCCCTCACTGATAATGAGGAATGTCCACTTTCCTGATAGAAAGTTATAAAACAATACTCTAAGTTACCAAATCTATATTCTAAGTTACCACTCTCTCACCTAGAATATCCCTGGTCCCCAGAAGCTTTGGCCTAACATTTTAATCTGGTAATCGAAGCAGCAGGAGCAGGAGACTCAACAGAGACAGGTTGATACTGTGCGTGTTTGAATTCCTGAATAGAAAGGCCTTTGCAGGGGCTCACCAGTCTTTCTCTGGGATAGACCAGGTGGCTAACCTAATAACTTTGAAATATGTGTTTGAATTTTTTAACAGAACACACAGATATTGGGAACAACAATTTAATCATTTTCAGGCAGACTGTGTCCCACAGCAAGGAATGAGTTGCCAAGCATGAAGCTGGGCCACCCAAAGAGAAAGTACAGATTTAAAACTTTGCTTATTTGCAAGTTGCTTCTGAACATTTAAATATTAACTACAATGCAATAAAAATACAACTATTGGGTAATTTGAGAGAAAGAGGT
This sequence comes from Rhinolophus ferrumequinum, assembly GCF_004115265.2. Lineage (NCBI taxonomy): Eukaryota > Metazoa > Chordata > Mammalia > Chiroptera > Rhinolophidae > Rhinolophus > Rhinolophus ferrumequinum. The sequence goes on along the minus strand of NC_046295.1, from coordinate 62,637,359 downwards.
TGTAGACTAAGCTTCTCACTTTGTTATTCTGCCTTTTACATCCAAAGCTTTGCCACCAGTAAATTGGACTACTGCCCATCAAATCTTCAATAAAGATTTATTCTAGATTATTATCATTTCTACCTCCTTTACCGTTGCCCACCAGCACCAGAACTCTATCCTCGGGTCCCATGAAGGGATAATAAATAAAGTCTCTGGAATTCTACATGGAATAATAGAATATTTTTAATGTCGGTAACGGAAGAGAATTTAGAAATGATCTCATTCAATGGCTTCAACTGACTAGTGAGGAAACTGGAATCCAAGAAGGTTGAGTGATTTGCTCAAAGTCAAATGGTTAAAATCACAGAATCATCTCATCTCAGGACTCATTCCAGACCAGTCATAAACATGAAATCCCCTCCTGAATTCTATTATTATGCTCATAGCAACCTTGTGGTGTTGGCAGGGCAAAGCCTATTACAAAAGATTTAGAGCACATGCCCAAATAACTTGAACAGATCCACCAACATAGATTTGGCAAAGAAAGGCAGAGAAAAAGGGGAGGTTGGAAGGCAAACACCAAGGCAGAATCAGTGTTACTGATTTTTCTCTTTGCCTTGGGCTCTGGGGCAATATTCCTTGGCAAGGCATTATTGCCACCAACATGCTCTTGCCAACCCCAGGCACTCAGAAATCCTTCTACTCTTTGCCATTCTGATAGGAGAAAAAAATGGTATCTCATTTTAATTTTCATTTCTTTGATTGTTATTGAGATTGAGTATCTTATCATATGTTTATTGACTATATTTCTTCTTCTATGAAATTGGCCTGTTCATATTGATTCCTTACTTTTTCTATTTAGGTATTCATATTTTATTGATTTTTAAGAACTCATTATGTATTAAGGATATGTATAATAACCCTTTGCTATCGTATTATTTTTGCAAATATTTTCCTAGTTTTTCATTTTCCTTTTAACATTATTTTTCAATTTATTGCTTTAAATGTTTATATAGTCGGATTTGTCAATCTTTTATTTTTTTTCAACTTCCCTGGTTTTTACCTCCAAGAAAATCATTTCACTGTGATTGAAAGTAAAGGATTTTGATTCTGACAGCGGGCGTACCACTCACTAGTTTGCATGCAGCATAGTCTACATGTGCTTTGTTATATGTAAAATGGGGATAACAATAGGACTTGTTTCATAGAGTTTTATGAGAATTAAATGAGTAATACCAAATGCTTAGAACAGTGCCAAGAACATAGTAAGTACTCAATAAATGTTATCTATAATCATATGCTAACTATATATAGACATATAAGTCTGTTTCTGGATATTCTGTTCTGTCCCAGTTTTCTGTGTGTTCCTGCTCCAGTACCACACTGTTTTAATTACCATAGATTTATATAGTGCCTTTTGATCTGGTTAAGCAAACTCCCTCCTCATTTTTCTTGGTTTTTCAGATTTTTCTTGGCTATCCCCATTCACTTATACATACAAATGAATTGTAAAAGCTATTTGTCAAGTACCACAAAATCCCACTAGGATTTTAACTGAAACTGTACTAAACTTATATATTATTTTAGGGAAACATGACATCTTTACAACATGAGCCGTCCTGCCCAGGAACATGGTGTTTCTCTTTATTTGGTCATGTCTTCTCCTTTTTACTCTGCTACCGAGTTTTATCGTTTTCTTAATGTACATCTTGCACATTCTTATCTTACTGGGTATTTGTAATTTTTATTGCTATTTATTACTGGCAATTTTCCATATGTATAAATAGATGATGTTTGCATGTTTATTGTGTATCCAGCCTTCATTTGGAGCCCTTTTATTCATTTATCGGTTGATTGCGTGCTTACTCAAAACGAAGTCTAATGTCACTTATCTGACCAAAATCCTTCTATAACCCTTCAGGACAAAGTCCATACTTTTGGGCATGACATACATTCATTTTTTTCCCATACAGCCAATACATATTGAGTGTCTCTCTAGTGCTAGGCACTGTAGAACACCAAAGATACATCAATAAAAAACCAAAACTCCCTGTCATGAAGAAGCCTACATTCAGAAGGAATCTGTGCTTAGTTTTAGCTCATGCCTACGGATCCAGCCCTATCCCCTTTGCTTCTTTACAGGTGCTATGTTGAATTAGTTGTAATTCTCTTGAAATACTGTCCTGTTGGATACCTCTTTGCCTTGTTCTTTTCCCACTTATCCAAAAAGCTCCTTTTATGTCCTCATGACTCATGTCCAGTACAGTCTCCTCTTAGCAGCTTTCCCCATCCCACCCCCACCCCACTCCACCACAGAGTGAGGAGGTCTCTCTCTTCTTCCATGTCCCACTGACCTCAGTGATGACTTCCTCACTTAAATATAATTACTACGTTATTGGCCCATGAGTTTTTTGAGGGCAGGAGTGGGGTCTTGATCATCTTTTTGCTACCTGATGACATGGCATCAAGGCGGTATTCAACACGTGTTTGTTGAAGGCATAAATGCATTGAGTTGGTTGGCGAGCACAGCATAATCATGTGTCAAATAAGTGGCCACACAAAGTTGGCTCTGGGCAGTGTTATGGGCCATCCTAATTAGACTTACAGAGTTCTGGGAGAACATCACCAATGCTGAGAGGTAGGCATGGTTACCTACCTTTTGGGGGAGGTGGACCTATGATTGGATATTGAAGAAGCTTGAGACTTATGCCAGATCTTTCCCACCCCATTCCTTTTCCTCCCTTCTACGATCGAGTATGAGACTTCCCTCCCACACTTAAGAAAGGGGGTGCTATGGATGAGTCCAGTTTGAGGTTACTGACCATGCCACATTTTGTAGGGATAAAGCCCTAGGACAAGAGACATCAACAAACCTATGTGAAGGACCCATAGTCCCTGCTCTTGCCAGGCTGCTCCTCCTCATGAGGGCTGGCCTGGTCTGTATGGGTCTCTGTCAGGTGTGGGCTTTTGGCAGGAAGAAGGTAAGGCGAACCTTTCTGCCCACCAAGGTTCTCATCAGGAAATATGTTATGTTCCATGAACAGCCTAGTTCACTTCAGCTCAACGTGGTGGTTCGGGTCAAGGCTTTTACTAGTAATAAAATCCCCACCACCCAGTCTCACTCCCGAGAGGCAGTCTAGCATAATGATCAAGTGCCTGGCCTTGGGATCCAGACTGTCTGGTTCCAAACCCTGGTTCTTTCACTTATTAATTAGCTGTGTGAGACCTTGGACGTTAAGTCAAGTTGATAGTGAGGAACCTAAATGTGGGGGATCTTCAATGGAGACCGAAAAATCATTCCAAGAAGATCACTGTATTGTTAACAGCTTGTAAGGCACTCAGTATAGTATGCATAGTGTTTAGGGCTTGGGGGACAGGCTACTCTGGGTTTAAATCCCAGCTTCTCCATTTGGTGGCTGTGTGACTTTGGGCAAGTGACTCAGCCTCCCTGGGTCTCTGTATCTGTAAAATGAGGATGTAAATAGTACCTCCTACATAGAATTATTGTGAGGATTAAATGAGTTAATGCATGTTGAGTGCTTGGACCAGTGCCTGAACAGAGTGAGCACTTAAATATTTGTTAGTTATCACTATATTATTAATATTCCAATATCTCATTTTATCTGGTACTGTTTTGGTGAACCAAGAAAATGTATAGATCGAGTTTTGCCATTTTCGGGCAAAGTCCCATGTGGACAGCACAACATTTCTGCACTGGAAGAGGTCTTTGGGATCCAGATCTTATGAAATTACTGCCACTGAAGATACACCGAGCATCACAGTATCAGAGTATGTGGCATTAGCTGGAAAGGGATTCATTTTTGGGTCAAGCCAGGTTCAAACAAGTGCACCTTTAGGCCTGCTGAGCTACCTCTCACCTGGAGACTGCAGAGATCTAGTGTTGGACAGGGCCAGGATTCCTTTCTAAGGAATGAGGAACCTCACCCTGCAGGAACCACCGCCCTCCCCATGCATGCCATCCTGGGGGCAAGGAGAAAGGCGGCATGAGCCTCTGTTCAGGGGGATCCCATCCTGGGTTTATTTCTAAGGACGGGTAAGTTCACTTCCAGGGAGGCAGAACTGTGCTAGGCAGGTGTTTAGATCAGTGGGGTCACCCCCCTACAGCACAAGTTTTGCTATTGTACCTCATTTGTCTCCTTTAAGTCAGGACCCGCTGAGTTAAGGAACAGATGCGTGGAAAGGATGTTGTCATAACAAATGTCCCCATGACTCAGGGAATCCAAAAAGTGAGGAAAGGCGAAATTGAGAGAGCAGCATGTGGCAGGAGATGCATTGCTTTTCACTGAGGTCCCAGAAGATGTAGGTTGGTGGAACTAGAATTGGAACCTGGCAATTTGACTTTGAAGGGATCTAGATGAAACTGTGCATGAGACAGGTGTTTGGGCACACCAACAAGGCAGGAGCAGAAGGCTTCTGCAGGGAAAAATACGGTGATCTAGAAATATGGTTGCCAATGTCAGCGAGGGCCAGATTGTAGGTCTTCAAATGCCAGATGAAGGATTTTAAAATTTAAAGTGTATGTATGTATGTATGTACGTACGTATGTATGTATTTGTAAGAGTTCACATGGCTCAAAACTCAAAAGGTATCAATGTATATTACAGTGAAAAGTCTCCCCCTCACTCCTATCCCTCTGTCACCCAACTTGCTACTCCAGAGGTATCTGATGTTTCTTATGTATGCTTCCAGGGATATTATTATAAACACAAACACAAGAAAATATGTGCATGTGCTTATGTGTGCATGTGAAATATTTTTCCCACAAATATTAACTGTTTTCATTTTATGGAATAATTTAGAGATCATTACCCTCACTATATTTTATACCTTCTTAGTACTCTACTGTATGTCAATCATCATTTATTTAATCAGCCCCTAATTAATAGACATTTAAGCCGTTTCCTGTCTTTTGCAATTACGTATCATAAAGAATTTTACAAACAGGTCATTTTGCAGCATGGGACTATATTTGTAAGATTAATTCATGAAAATGTTAACCACTGCATCAAAGGGCAGGCTAATGAATTTGAATTCCAATCCACAATAGGGATTCGTTGAAAGTTACTGGCCAAAGATTGCCTGTACAAACAGTATTTTAAGAATTTGACTTCATGTATAACTAATTAGATATAATAGGTGCTGGAAGAGGAAGGAGTCAAGGATTACTCCAGGTTTATGAATAAAAAGGATGGAGATAGCCAACACTTTGGACTTAATGGAGTATTTTGTCACCCAAAAGATGATCTCCTTTTCACCTCTTATACCATATAGGCTTTCAATTTGGTCTCAACCAGACAATGGAGAAAGAACAGAGGGGAAAAAAGGTTTGAATGGGAAATGACTTTAAAGAACCAGAGATATTAGAGACATCATTGGATAGTGCCATCAATAGAAATAGAAAATTATAGAGGTGGAGTTGGCTTATTAGCTAATGAAGACCCAAATCATACTGGCCCCAAGATGGAGAAGAATCTCTGCTCTCCTAATTGTCTGAGAAATTTTTAACAACAACAACAGCAAAACCTTGAGGAAACAAAAAGGTAAAAGATATGAGGTAGATTTTCTTTGCTTTCTTTGGAGTTGGAAGACCTGGAGTTAGAATATTCTGACACTGGCTTACAAGGAAAGAATTTCCAATAGAGAGTGATCTCTGCAGGCTTTGTCCTCAGAACCCGCCATCTCAGATTTGAACCATGATCTCCGCTGCTCCCCTGTCATCCAGCTATGACGGCGCGAAGGCAGATCAAAGTCTTGCTGGTACCTCTGCAGCATGAGCTCAGCCTACAGATGCCCCGCTCCTTAGTACCGAAGGACAAATGCCAAACCAGCTCAGTTTACTGATTAGCCGGGAACTTCTCTAAAGGAAGCATACTTTGGCTAGGATCCTGTAATTCAACCATCCAGTTAACCTTTTAAGTGAATAAAAGACAAATACAAGAACAGGGCCAAAGCAATATGTTGGTGGTGATGACAGGCAATCCTTCAGGAGGATAAAGGATCTTGGCCCAGTAAAAATACAGGCCTGTCTACATTCTGCTCTACGTCTCAGGGAGCAGGCTGTAAAGAATTTAGTGTGGCGTGCTGTGGTACCATGTTTCCCCAAAAATAAGACCTCGCTGGACAGTCAGCTCTAAAGCGTCTTTTGGAACAAAAATTAAGACCCGGTCTTATTTTACTATAAGACCCAGTCTTAAGATATAATATGGTATGAAATGATATGACATGTATAATATAATACTGGGTCTTAAATTAATTTTTGCTCCAAAAGACGCATTAGAGCTGATTGTCCGGCTAGGTCTTATTTTCAGGGAAACATGGTATGTATGTGGGGGGTGGGTGTGGTGTGGTGTGGTGTGGTGGTGTGGTGTGGTGTGGTGGTGTGGTGGTGTGGTGTGGTGGTGTGGTGTGGTGGTGTGGTGTGGTGGTGTGGCGGTGTGGTGTGGTGGTGTGGCGGTGTGGTGTGGTGGTGTGGTGTGGTGGTGTGGTGTGGTGGTGTGGCGGTGTGGTGTGGCGGTGTGGTGTGGTGGTGTGGTGTGGTGGTGTGGTGGTGTGGTGGTGTGGTGTGGTGTGGTGTGGTATGGTGTAGTGTGGTGTGGTGTGGCGGTGTGGCGGTGTGGTGTGGCGGTGTGGCGGTGTGGTGTGGCGGTGTGGCGGTGTGGTGTGGCAGTGTGGCGGTGTGGTGTGGTGGTGTGGCGGTGTGGTGTGGTGTAGTGTGGTGGTGTGGTGGTGTGGTGTGGTGGTGTGGCGGTGTGGTGTGGTGTGGTGTGGTGTGGTGTGGTGGTGTGGCGGTGTGGTGCGGTGCGGTATGGGTATGTGGGGGTGCAGTATGGTGTGGTATGTGTGTGGGGCATGTGGTGTGCCACACTAAAACTCCACTAGGGAAGAGACTTGACCTGTTTTGCTCACTGTATCCCCAATGGTTAGAATAATTCCAGGCACATAGTAGGCCCTCAGTAAACAGTGGTTGGAAGAATGAATGAGTAATAAACAGACCCATCATATGTGTGTGCTCTTGCCTATATTTATGTATGTCATCATATAACATGAATCATATCTATACATGGACATCAACTTGTCTTATGATTTTCACTTATGAAATGACATTAAATCACTGTAAGTAGCTGAAAAATGAGCTTTTGCTAGCTCCTTCTCTTTGCCAAACCCTTAGTGTTCCCCTGATCCCATCCTTCGCTTCTTCTCATTCTCTCAGTGAAATTTCATCCATGGCTTCAAATCTCATCCATACAAATCTCATCTAATGACTTCCCCAAGGCTCTCTAGTCCGGATTTCCTTCATGACTTACGGATCTGGGAATCTGTACTCAGTATCTGCACTCAGATGCCTCAGATGTTTCAGCCTCAGTTGGGTAATAAACCCAACTGAGTTTATTACCTCACCCCTTTCAATTATGTGCTTTCTCCTTCATTCAGGAATTTTTTTATAAGAACAACAGAATAACAATAAAAAGGTGTATTATTTTTAGTAGCTATCATGTTTATTGTGTAAAATGCCACTCCTCATTCCACAGTAAATTCTGTTTTCTAATCTAGAGTTTCCTGACTAATGTGTTTGGGTACACCATGACTGGCTATAGGTTGATGCCCAAGATATCAAACTTCTCTGCCCTTGGGACATCTGGGAAAAGCCTAGGAAGCTAAGCCCTAGAGCCAGGTGTCTTAACCTTGAGCATCTTCACCTATTTACCCACATCATTAAAAGGGTTCAAAAGCACTGACCTTACCTTCAGTACTCAAAATCTCCATTAACTCTCACCTACATATTTCACCAACACCATAGCTAACCCTCATCCACAGGAAAATCCTAAATGCCAAGTGAATCATCATATAATTCTCAGACGACTTAGTATTTAGGGAATCTGATTGATTTGGTTGTGGAATCTAGAATTTGGGGAAAACTTTAACTATCTCTCTTAGTCCATTGGGGCTGCTAGGACAAAAAAAGTGCCATAGACTGGGCAGCTTATGCACATCAGAAATTTATGGGGTGGCCGGTTAGCTCAGTTGGTTAGAGCCTGATGCTCGTAACACCAGGGTTGCCGGTCCCCGTATGGGCCAGTGTGAGCTGCGCCTCCACAAGTAGATTGAAACAACTACTTGACTTGGAGCTGATGAGTCCTGGAAAAACACACTTCAAATAAATAAATAAAAATTTTAAGTTAAAAAAAAATAAAACATCAGAAATTTATTTCTCACAGTTAGCAGGCTGGGAAGTCCAAGGTCAAGGTGCGGGCAGATTCAGTATCCGGTGAGAGTCCACTTCCTCATAGACAACCATCTTCTCACTGTAACCTCACATGGTGGAAGGGGCAAAGGAACTTTCTCTGGCTGCTTTAAGAGTCCCATTCATCCGGGCTCTGCCCTCATGACCTAATCACCTCCCAAAGGACCTACTTCCTAATACCATAGCCTCGGGGTTAGATTTCAACCTACGAATTTTGGGGGGCACAAACATTCAGACCATAGCACTATCGTTAACTATCTCTCATTTATAGGTGAAGACATCAGGACCCACTGAAGGCTTCGGCTGCAAGCCTAACCTGCAAGCTCTCCCGGGTGAAAGCCTTTTTAGGACAGGTTCCTGCGAGCACCAGCCAGAGATCACACGCAACCTACAAAAGCCCATTCTCACCTTTTTATCATTTACTTCCCGTAGATGATACAAGTTAGCCTGAGAAGTGGAAGGAGACTCCCAGGCCCACTCCACCTTGCTGACCCGTTGGAGCCTTCCTTGAAAACTAACCTTTTCTTTGGCGTGAACACACAGTGATTGCCCCTTAACTTAAACACTTTGAACCTGCTCTGGCCTTTGCACGCCAACAGAACTTCACTGTCTTTGTGCCTTGATAACAATTTCCAGACTGAATCAGTGATGAAGTAAGCAATTTTCGAATGGTTTATTTTTATGAAATAATGATTAAATTCCAGAGTCTGGCCTTGGATTTCAAAAATTGAATGTTTTTATTTTACCCCCATTCGTATGTTTTTCCTTGCCAGAACAACGCGTTTCTGCCTCCATTTCAACTCAAGAAGTGTGAAAAGTCATTTTGAAATAGTTTATTTTACAGTTAAGAATGTAAACAGAGATGTGGCAGATACAAAAATCAAGTGAGAGGAAAACACTATTTGAACAGGGACCACACATCAGTACCAAAGACGAGGGTAGGAAAGGTCAGGCTAATGGGGCTAAAGAAAACACGGACCCGAGGAGAGCATTCTCAACTTCTGAAAACTTGGGGTCTTACTAGAACATGTAGAAGTTACACTAAGAAGTATTTCAGGGCCAACAGTGTCTGCGTCAGACTTTTCAACATTTTAATACGAATCAACTTAGTAGAAAGCAACATGAGTAAGGAATACATTCTAGAAGTTGGTAATTGCATTGCAAACATTTTTGTGTAAAATAAGGTAACAACGTCTAGCAAGGACTAATCTTCAGAATGTTTTGTCAAAATGCACAGATAAGTGGAATTCATTTGAATGCCTGCACATTCGCCTGGCCTCTTTCTCTCTTTCGGTATCATTTCTTTTATCTCCTTCACTTTCTCTCTTCTAATTTCTCATTCACTTCCCCCAGACTCTCTTCTTTGTTAGTTTTGATGCCCCTGGTGCACCTGGATTTATTTCTATGACTGTTCACAAGGCACACTGCACTAAATTCAATCAGTTGGGACCTCATTCATACCTAATGAAAACACGTGCCTTTCTAGTGAGAGCTTCGGCTGCAAGCCTAACCTGCAAGCTCTCCCGGGTGAAAGCCTTTTTAGGACAGGTTCGTGCTAGCGCCAGCCAGAGAGCACACGCAACCTACAAAAGCCCATTCCCTCCTTTTTATCATTGTTTCTGTTTTTCAAAGGAAGAAGACCTTTATGGCTTCTAGTGCTATCTTTATATGATGACTCACCTGCCTTTTTGCCCTGTACTTTCCCGTTTCAATCAGTCCTGCATCTCTAACTGTTTCTGCTGTTTCTTCAAATGGTCTGGGATACAGCCTGTTCTCTCCCCCACACACATTCCTGGCACAAATGAAGGCAATTCCATGGCTGTTACCCCAGTCTCCTCTGAGCTACTCAGATCCTGGATCTTCCACTGGCATCATGGGCCTAGCAACCTCCTGGACCCTGGCCAGACTGACCAAGCAGACAGGACATGAGCTGTATCACGTCCCTCCTGGGCCAGGCCCAGAACCAAACAGGCTCAGAACCCTGGCAGGGCTCTTAGAGTTTGGAGAAACCCAGGAGTCCAAGAGCCTCAAGCATACAATATATAGATGATATATTATAGAACTGTACACTTGAAACCTATATAATTTTACTAAACAATGTCACCCAAATAAATTTAATTACAATTAATTAATAAATTAACAATTAAAAAGCTTTTGTCTTCATCAACACCCCTTCTCTAGCCACCAGCTTCTTTCACCATTACCTGCCATGCTTTCCAGGTCCCCACTGGGACAAGAGTCCGGAGTCTATCCGAACTCTTGGCAACCCTCTCTCTTTCAGAACCAGGCCTGCCACAATGGATCTCATCAGATTTTATTACCAACTTAAACCAAGGCCAAGTTTGTCCTGTAACTTTGAATATTAGGTATTAGACAACCAGACATCCCATCAGGAGCCAGTCCTTCAGTCAAGCCAGCTCTGCCAGCCTCACTTCACATAACCTCATCCTTCTTCCCTTCCCCAGCACATGGCTATGATGCCAGCACACCTGGTGGCTGAACCTGTCCCCATCGGCCAACACATTTTCTAGATGTACATGCATGGGGCCATCTGTCTTATTCTCTACTTTGCACAGACCATGGGTTATGCTTACCTTTCCAAATTGTTTCTGTTTTCCAATGGGAGAATAGAGTTTGCTGGGGCAATGGACACTACTTTGACCTTCTTGGCTACAAACTGAAAACATGCTCCTTCCCCCTGGCTCTGACCTTTACTCATGACCTGGTTTTCTCTTTGGAGGGAAGAAGGGGGTCGTCTCGGGTTCCTGCCAGCCTAGTTGCCAGATTTGGCAAATAAAAACGCAGAATGTCCCAAATATGTGAGACATACTTATACTAAAAAATTATTTATCGTTTATAGAAAATTCAAATGTTACTGGGCATCTTGCATTTTACCTGGTAACCCCTCTGATACCCTAACAAGTGGGATACAGACAACAGATAACAAAGTATCCTCATTAGGTCTTCACATAGAACTCATATGTCCAGTTGGGGTTGAATGGATAATGGGAATCACACACAATCATTCTCTGCCTTACGTGTTTTTGGTCCTCGATAATATTATAAATATAAAAAGACACAGTAAATATTAAGACTTCCTTGGGCGTGACGTGACATAGGGAAAAGACTTCTGACAAGCAGAGCTATCACAATAAAAACATTTCCATTTTTGCATTTTTTTTACACAATTCTCACTCGTAGAATTACATCATGGAACAGTTTGGGCTTATTTAACATCTTACTTCTGCCTTGGCTGACATAAGAATCGCTCACATCGGAAAATATTCAGAAAGTTCCGTGATTTCCCAGCTGCAGATAATAAAATGTTCTAGTCATTCCAGTCAACCTGGCAGAAAAGGCCAGGCCCAGTGGCATCTGAAAAACAGAAACCACATGGGCACCGTAGATGTGGTAAGAAATAGAGAAGAGTGCATCTGCTTAACAACGTTGGTTAAACATGGCCTTGTGGGGTTTGTTATTCTAAAGAGCACTGGCCTTGCACCTTAGAGTGACACACAGTGATATCATTCTCCGGACATTTCCTGTCTTCTGAGCAAGGGCACAGAAGTGGAGGAAGGGGTGCACTGCCCTCCGGGAACTTACATTCTGGTTGATTCATTAGAACGCACATCTGCTCGAGAGGGGCTGGGAGGACACCATGCCCCATTACTCATATGTCCATGGGAGAGACAGAGGTCATCCCCTGGTCTCCACATGAAGACACAGTAGTGAGGGATCATTTCAGTTTCCCAAGCCCTGCTTGCTACACTGGCTTGTCTGCCTGCTTGGTAAGATTGAACTGGTCAGGCCTCTTTCTTTTGGACCTGCCAGAATGCAAACAAGGCCTGGGCTCTTGCTCTGCTCATGTCCCCTGTGATAACTGCACCAGACTCCAGAGTCCAGATTTGGAGGAATGAGTAGGAAACCAGAGCTGCCTCCTCTAAGCCAGTATCCCCAAACCTCCGATTTTCTGCACAGAGCATTTGGTATTATATTTAGCTTCTTATGCCTTTTCACGTTTGATTCAGGATGCCAGTGAGATTCGAGCGCCCCGCCCCAATCAAATCTTCGACCTCATCAAAACAGGCGTTCTGAACTCTGAGCCCAGCACCTTACAATTCACTCATATGACAGCGATAAGATCTTACAAAATATGAAGATAGAACAGCTATCATCCCACGGAGGGTTTTTTTTTTTTTAATTTATTTTTAATTTATTGGGGTGACAATTGTTAGTAAAATTACATAGATTTCAGGTGTGCAATTCTGTATCACATCATCCATAAATCACACTGTGTGTTCACCACCCAGAGCCACGGAGGGTTTAAGGATTAAGTTGGTGCAAAGGTAATTGCAGTTTTGGCAATTATTTTTAACCTTTTAAACCGCAATAAGTTTTGCTCCAACCTAATACTCAGGGAGGTGAATTCCTTATCTGGGGGTAACATTAGGAAAGTCTTTCTGAAGGGGATACATTGTTAACTGAATCAAACTGGACACAGTGGGCAAGGGCTGAGGAAGGGGCATTTCTGAAGGAAAAACAAGGCACAAAAACAGACAAAGGCAGGCACTGTGCTGGGTTACCTTTAGCAAAAGGGATGGAAAGTAGAGTCGTTGGCTTGGAACGACGGGCTCATGAGTAGAAGTAGTGTGAGTGAGAAAGTGGTCCTGGGAATAGGGACAGCCATGAGCTGGTCGTATGGGACGACTGCCTGGCCCTCCTAGGCCCACTTAGCCTCCGTCTCCTGGCATCAAACCTGTCCCCGGGCCAGGATTAAGGATAATTCAGCACTAAGTCACTTGTGTTCCAATCTGTCATTTTGCTTCCCTATTACTGCTTACAGGACGTCCCAAAATCTAAAACACCTTCTTGACTGGACCACTTCTGCACATTTCCAAAATCTTTCATTCTTAATATTCTCATCCGGAAAGCAGGCCTGTGTCACAGGGTTGATGTAAATATTAGAACTCATATAAATAAAAATATCCTAATACAGCACCTGGAACATACAACATTTTCAACAAATACCAGGGTGTTTTTTCTTTTCTTTTTTAAAAATTGTGTACATCAGTGGAAACAGCACAGACTTAGATGCACTAAACTTTGGATGCTGTCGTAGATGTGTTTCCCCACGAAGCAGATGCCAAGATGAAGCTCTGTTTGCATGAAATTTATTGGGGTGTTCATGGAGGAGCGAGACCTGTGGGGAGGGGGAAGGGAACTGTCACAGCACAGGCAGCTAGTCCCATCGGGAGCTCAAGGGCTCTTCTGAAATATTCTACTTCAAGGCCAGGAGACAGGGCTCTTACCCCCTGTCACCCACCAGTCATTGGGTGTGGGCTGACCCTGGCAGATGGTTGTCTTCAGGTGAGAGCAATTCCTGAGAGGGGCTCACCGAGCGAGCGCTGCCAGCCATCAACACTCCCAGCACTGGGCGGGGGAATGAGAGCCCTGGCCTGAGCAGGCCCCCTGTGGCATCCGTTACAGGCACTCAATAAATGGTCCTCATTTTCCTTGTTAATGGATATTAACAGATCAGCATATTCATTACATCGGCTAGTGGCTGACCTTCATCCAGGCCCTTGTCCTGACCTAGTGGGCACATGTAACATCCAGGTCTTTGGTCATTCCACCCATTGGGATGGTTGGGAACAGACATTTATAGATTCTCAAGCAAGAGGAATGGGATGGGATTGACATTACTATGTTATGTTAACAGATGTTGGTGGATGATCTTAGAATGGGGGAGAAATGAAAGATAAGAAGAGGCTATCAGAGCAGCACAGACCAGACTTGGGGTGATGAGAGCTCCTAGTCTGTAGCAGTAGTTGTACAAATTGAGCAAGCCTGAGATGCTAGAGAGAGGAAGGGAAAGGTGAGGGAACAGCAGGATATAGTGATAAACTCAGTGTAGTAAATTAAGGAGGAATAGGAACACAGTATCCTCTACGATGAGCCTGAGGACCTCAGAAGTTGGCAGCTGGTGGTCACAGGGTAGCAGTACCATTTTGGGGGAAATGTGACTAATATGGCTTTTGACATGAAACACCCTCCCGTCAAATGGAGATACAGTAATGAATAAACAGACTGGTGATCTGCCCAGCCAATGAGATTTTGTTTTAATTAATAAGATTTTTTTTTGGTTTACAGAAGAATTGAGAAGACAGGATGGAGACTTTTCCATGTAGCCCCTCACTCATCCCCCTCCCCAGGTTCTGCTATTATTACATCTTGCATTAGTGTGCTACATTTGTTACCATTGACAAACCAATATTGATACTTATTAACAAAGTCCATAGCTTCCATTAGGATTCACTCTTTGTGTTGTACATCCTATTAGGTTTTTACAAATGCATAATGATGCGTAGCTACCATTATACTATCACACAGAATAGTTTCATTGCCCTAAAAATCCCCTGTGCTCCAACTATTCATCCTTCCCTCCCCCTGAATCCTTGAGAAGCACTGATCTTTTCACTGTCTCCATAGTTTTGCCTCTTCCAATATGTCACATAGTTGGAATCATACAGTATGTAGCCTTTTCAGGTGGTTTGCAAATGAGATTTTGAACCAGATTTTGATTTGTTTGGAAACTCATTTGATTTTAAACAAGATAACAATGAGCTTTCTTCAGTACTTGATTCATCTTTATTCTTAAAGAAACTTATTGTTAAAACAAACTTTCTATCACTGTCATACAAGGGAAAATAGTATCACCTACCATCATAGAAGAAAACTATGAAATCTATCATTTAAATAGATTGGTTTAAATTTGAATGATTCATATGCTATCTAAAAATAATCTTTTTCACCACCTGTCAATGCCAACACTTTAGGAAGCACTGATTTAGCTATTTTCCAGGCCCCCTTCTTATCCCCAGCCTCCACTTTTAACTCCATCCCTTTGATCTGCAGTTTAGTGGCTGGGAAAAGAGAAGACCAAAGGAAAATAGATGTGCTCCCTTCAAGTGTTTGAAGAGCTGCCAAGTAGAAGAGGGCAACATTCAATAAATGCCCCTGATATGTCAGGGACTGTGACGGGTGGTTCAAAGAGCTTATTTGGTTCAAACCCCCCAACAGCCCAGGTGATTGGGGTTTTTGAATCATCATCTAAGAGATCAGGAAGCCCAGGTTCTGAGGGCTTCTTAACCGATCAGCTAGTTAAGTAAAGGAGCTATGTCAAACCCAGTCTCTCTACCTACTTTTCTAGACCACGCAGTCGTCATGAAGAAAGAGATTTATTCTTTATTGCTTTCGAAAGCAGAATCAGGGCAAAATGTCACATAAGCATATTTCAGCTCAACAGAAGAACGTCCCTTGCGCTACTGTGGCCTAGCAACAGAAATAGGCGGCCTTGGTTAGTGGTGAACCTCCCTTCCCCTCAGCATGCAGGGACTACCTCGGACCACCTAGAGGGAAAGCCACAAAGGGCACGTCTGAAAGCCCCTCTGGGGTAAACATTTCCTAACTCCAATTCTCCGTAGCTCCTTGTGCTAACACATAAACTTCCAAAGAAGGTGCTGACTTGTTTGAATGTCAGCAGGGCATTAAATACCACTTTGGGACACTTCGATCTTTCTGCGAACCATATTCTTTCTGTAGCCTTTATTAAGGGGTCACATGAAAGACATAAAGCATCAAAACAATTGTTTCCAGATGGACCTGACTAGCTGGATTATTTGAAAAACATGTCACTGAAAGGCTGACAAGCTTCTGGAGACCAGGAAAACTTATTCCATAAGTCTATCAATACCACCTTGGATAGAGATGAAACGGCCTCCCTGCGAAGAAGTATGTTGAGACGTGACTGGGGCATCAGCTTGCGGTTTAGCAAAAGGCTCTGAGATTAATCTTCTCTTTTGTCGGTAGATTTTGGCACCGATGCTAGGATAACACATGGATAATGTTTTAGCTAATCCTTCAGCATCTTTCTTTAACTACCCTTTAAGCAATGAACTTCTGCCTAAAAGTTCCCGGTAATGCTGAGATGGCGCATAAAAACACAGGAATTCTTATATTCCCCTTGCTTCATGGCATGAACCGTTCATAGTTCCAACGTGTATGCATCTGTCAGTTCAGAAGGCAGAACCTAGCCCTTTAGAACCTACTTCTTAAGTGAATTGCTCACAAACATGCACAACCCACTCAAGCAGGCACACGACAGGCACATCTCACAGAGACAGCTCCATAGGTCACCGTTCATTTGGAATTAATAAATATATATAAAGATAAGAAAAACCATGATTTTGCTATGTTCTGCTCTGGATGAACTGACAAGCTCCCACTTACTGGATAGCCTAAGGCCATCTCACTAAGAGGCCTGATGAATCCAACAGAAACGTGCTCAGATCTCCTAGGAATTGACCAGGGGAGAAAAAGCCAAAGTACACTTGGATCGCAACTTAGTCCCTTTGCTCCACCATAGGTGAAGCATAAGCTTTCATGAGGCACCTTTCAAAGAGGCACAGGGTGCAGCCATCACTTTCTCCTACTTGTCCCTGGACTCAGAGCATTGCAATATCGGGCACCTGAGCACCTCTATAACCAGGACACTCGGGACCAACCTTGGGGGTCTCACAATTCCCCACCTCAGTCACACAAACCACCTTGTAATGACACACAGGAATGGATTTGTAAAAATAGATTTTGACTCCTTTTATCTATCAAATATCTATAACACAACACAAAAATATAATCAAAGGAAACATGTATACGTTGTATATATCTTATTACTTGATCTTTGAAGACTCGTCAGTAACTCTCTCACATACATGATTCACAAGAGTTTTATACACCATCAAAATCCTCTTAGTAGTGCATATTAGTGTTATCTTTCAACAGAACATGTGGAACGTCCCTGTGCTTCAGAATGGCCAGACTCCACTTGGTGGAAAACTGTGAATCTGTTCTCCTCTAACCCAAGGCTAATGCACCACCACCTTTTGCCATCTTTCAAATTTATTTTTATGGAAACAAATTCATTCCCTCTTGCTTGGCAAAGACAACAGCATCCCCAAAATATGGGCACACTGGAATAAAGAATCCATTTCTCACTTGAATGCCTATTGAGATCCACACGGCAATTAAAATGCTTATGTTGATCATGGAAATTGTTTTAAATCAGTTTTGAATGTACATGTACAATAAATATGCAGAGTAGATTTCAAATTGTGTCCATGCCGGAGAAGTAGCATTTATCAATGGCAGTTCTTGCGTGAACCCTTCTCTCCTGTCTCCGGTTTCCTGCAGTCCTTTCATTTCATTCTCCCTGCAAGGCCCAAGGTACCAAGGGCAGATACCATTGGCTGCCATTTCAAGAGGCTCCCACATTCCCCAGCTGAACAAAGCTGTCACAAAGATCCAAGCAGCCTTTTTGCTCCTGCAATACTGATACCACTGACCCAAGGTGGGAAGAGGAAAGTGAATAAACACCTGTTGAGGCAGGATGGGACCCCAAGCACTGCACATGGCCATCCAATCCTGACCGCCATCCAGTGAGGTGAGAGGAACAACAAGTCCCAGCAGGTGATCAATAAATGCGATTTCCCTCCTCATTTCCCTTTGTGGATGAGAAAATAATGCTCAAAGTCACCTTCATGTGTGACAGTGTTAGAATCCTGGCTTCTATCGGCCTCCAGAATTCATTCTTTTCCCACTGCCACATGCCGACTACCTTTGCACTTCGTGTGGATTGGGGCTCCATCAGAGCCTTAGTGAATGTAGTTGCCATTTATGCCTGTGCCAAGCTCAAAGAAACCAGGCTCAGGGGCAGGAAGGGGCTCCAGGCCAGCCTGCACTCTGCCCAGGGACTTGATCCCCTTCCCGCAGTGTGTAGTCGTTTCCTGGGGCTGCTGTAGCAAATTACTGCAAACCAGGTAACTTCAAGCAACAAAAATATATTCTCTCATTGTTCCACAGGCCAGGAGAAGTCTGAGATCAAGCTGTCAGCAGGGATGATTCCTTCTGGAGGCTGTGAGGGAGAATCCCTTCACGCCTCTCTCCTAGCCTCCAGTGGCTGTAGGCAGTGCTTGGCATTTGCTGGTTTGTAGCAGAATTATTCCAATCTAGTTTTCTATCATCATATGGCCTTCTCTCTCTGTCACCTCCGTATCTCATAAGGATGCTTGTCGTGGGATTCAGGGCCTAGCTGGTAAATTCAGGATACTTTCATTTCAAAATCTTTAATTTTATTGTTACAAAGAAGCTTAGTCTAAATAAAGTCACATTTGCAGGTACTGATGGTAAAGACTTGGATATATCTTGTGGGAGAGGGGGTCGTCCATTCAATCCACTACAGGTTGTACCCACCTAGAGGAAGAGCAGTTTTTTCCTAATAGTTCCACCCAAAGGGGGTGTGTTTTTCTATTTACCACAAACGTTCCTGTGGACTAATGGACATCTTGGCCGCTTTGGTGTGTTCCCACAGCTGTCCATCAGTCTAAGATGTGGACCCATTATTTCTATCCAAGGTTATTAGAGCCTTTAACTCATGGTTGGGCATCAGCCTCTGCTACCTCTCTGAGGAGTAGAGACTGGGGAAGTCAGCACGTAGTCAGGGTCTAAAATTAGAGTTGCCTACAGAGTCATATGGTAGGAAGACAGACAGGCCCTGAGGGCACAGGCTCTACCTGACAGGAGGCTGTGAGGGATGGTACTGATGGAAACCCATGGCCTTAATAACAGGCAGTGGCTCAGGTGAGCAAGCAGTATCCAGGAGAGTCACTCAACGGGCTCAAAGCTCAGAGCCACAAGAACGGAGTGAGAGCAATTTGGGGATGGGCATAGGGAAAGAAGGGGCAGGCGTCAGTCACGCAGGTGCTAGGCTGGGTCTTTTTATGGGGGAATTTGACCAGATACTCTCACAGAAGATCACACTCAGGGTCCAAAGTTAGGGTGAGATAGCAATAAAAGGACACGTTGTAAGTGTTGCAGAAGGTGGGCCGTAGACTCTTCAATCCCTCTTGCTGATGGTCAGGATCTGTGTGGAGTCCCAATAGCCCCACTGAAGGAAGAGGAGTCGAGCGAGGCAGAAGTCAGGCAGGGCTTCTGTGCCTAGTCCCTTGACAGGATCAAGTACCCACTGCCGATGGTCCTGACCCTCCTGGCCAACCCTCCCCAGTTGTCTTTGCTTTCCCGGTCCACCCTTGGCACGGGTGATCCCGTCCTCTGCGCTCTCCTGCTCAGCCTCCATGATTCATTTTGGTTTGTGCCATCCTAGACCTTGCCAAGTTTAAGCTTCAACTACCCAGTGCTGGCAAAGGAGAACTTACAAACTGTATAAGCTTTCCTTGGAGGATTTCCAGGGCCACTAAAGCAGGAAGCAGGCAGAACCTCATGGTGATTTTATTTTGGGACTTCTTGCCACCAATGTAAGTGAGTAAGAATAGACAATCAAAGACTTTCTAAGAATGTTCATATGTAAAAAGCCTTGCCCGGATTGATTTCAGAAAGCAAACCTAGATTCCATTCCAGGAATTATATAGCCTTGCAAGTTAAGTTCTTCAGCTTCTAAATAAAAATCCCTGGGACTCTAATAATAAAATCTTGATGGCATACAACTTTACAGTGTATATATTTAGCAAACATTTTCCACTCCGAGATGATTTCTTGCCAAGAATATCACATTCCAACAGATTTTTGTCATATGAGGCTGGATGCTTATTTTATTGTTCCCCAAATTATCATTGCCATAGAATTTGGGGTTTATGATGGAGGAGTGAATTAAATATTTTGTCTTCAGTGTCTGTCTCCAGATAAAAAAAGATTTATTGAGGGCCCTACTGTCTGCAGTAAATTGAGCCAGACTAAGAGAAAACAGGGCTGGCCCCTGTGGCATGTGATGGGCTTGTTTAGAATTAGTGAGAAGTACAGCCAGAGACGAAGGAGGTGTCAGATATCAGCAGTAAATGCCTTTCTGAGGTCTGATCAGTTAGACAATAGGAGTAGGTACAGACTCTTATACAGAGGAACCAACAATAATTTTGTGCAGAAATCTGGCAATGATGCCAACAAAGAAGGCAGGACTAGAAGGGGGAAGAAGACGGGACTTTCATTCATTGGAGGATGGACAAGATGTGGTAGCAGTGAAAATGGAGACGGGGCCAAACAGATCGAAAGGGGAGGACACTGGGTTTGAACCTCCAAGTGTTCATTCCAATGAGCTTGCTTCCTCATTTGTGCCAGGGGAACCAATAGTATCTATGCCACTAATTATCACGAGGCATAAATGAGATAATAGATGGCACAAAGTAGTCACTGAATCAATAAATACCCTCAGAATCCGAAGGATGAATCCCAGAGACCCTTTGGGATGAAAATCATCCTTCCTTGCTGACTGTATCAAATGGGATTCTCAGCAGAGAAACAGATCATGCAAGGAAAGGAATTGATTGGAGGATATTCATTAGCTCATACAATTGCTAAAAAGGTTGGAAAACTAGGTTTTGAAAACAGGCAGGACCAGAAGACGAAGCAGTATTTATTTGATCACAGCCAAAATCAAGCCAAAAATCACTCCAGTGAGATCAGCCCTGCTGCTGGGCACACAGACCACGCCTTGCAATCCACTGCCTGGCACTGAATACAGACACCATCTCTGAAAAAACAATTGGTCGTTGCTGCTGTTCCCTCCATCTATCAGAATGGACTCCCCACTGTCCCCGCTTCTTTGCATCTGTTCCTTCTGCCTGACGCCAAGTCTGGGGCAGGTTGGCCAAGCCTAGGTGGGTGCCTCGGACTTTTGATAAGCAAGTATCTAGTGTTTTCCATTTCTATAAGGAGAGATGGCTGAGACACCCCACCAAACCTCATAAATGATGGGATGCCCCAAACTTGGAAATGGACTCAAATGCTAGGAAGCCAGAAAAATGACAAATGTCTGTTACCACCACTGACTGGTAAGGGAGGCCATGTGGAAAGAGAAGGTAAAGGTTATTCCTTCTAAAGTATAAAGCCAAAGGCAAGGGAAATTGTGGTTCTATTTTCAAAGGTTGGAGAAAATACACTGATTTTTTTTATACAGCTTTATTGAGATGTAATTTGTAAATCATAAATTTCACCCATTTAAAGTGTGCAATTCAATGTTTTTAAATCATATTTACAGGGTTATGCAACCATCACCATAATCTGAATTTAGAATATTTTCGTTACTCCAAAAGAAAACCTCATATTTTTTAGTAGTCACTTTCCACCCCACCTTACACTCAGCTCTAGGGACCCAATAATCTACTTGCTGTCTCTCTGGATTTGCCTATTCTGCACATTTCACATAAATGGGACCATAGTGTATGTAGGCTTTTGTGATTTGCTTTTTTCACATAGCGTAATGTGTCTGAGCTTCATCCATGTGGATAGCATGCATCCGTAGATCATTCTTTTTCTGGCTGAATAACATTCCATTATACGGATATCACATTTTAATTGTCTGCTCCTCAACTGATTGACATTTGGGGTTGTTTCTACTTTTTAGCTGTTATAAATAATGTGGCTATAAACATTGGTGGGCAAGTTTTTGTGTGGACATATTTTTGCATTTCTCCCAGGTAGATAGATACCTAGGAATAGAATTGTTAGGCCAATGGTCAATTTGAGGAAATGCCAAACTGTTCTCCAAAGGGGCTGCATCATTGTACGTTCCCACCAGTAACAGCTATCGGAATATTCCAGTTTCTTTTCACATCCTCACCAATACTAGTTATTGTATTTCTGTATTTCTGATTAGCGCCACCCTGGTGGGCATGAAGTGAAAAACAGATTTGCAAGCTCAATAGTTTGCCATGGATATCCAAGAAAAAAAACCTTATCCTGATACAATTAGTCATCGTTATCATTATCAGGAGCCAAGGTGGTAGAGTAAAATAATGTGAAATCATTTTTTCCTTCAAAATTTCAATAAGCTTTTTTTTTTTTAATTCTTAATTACATCTTGGACAGATTTCATAGCTTTCCTGACATTTTCTGGAAAATTACTAAAAGTCTGAGCCAGTTAAACATTTCAATCTCAGATGTGATTTAAATGTATCTCCCCACGCTGCTCTTCTTTGGCCCCTTGCTGGAGAGATTCGAAGCAAGGAGAGACACATGGTTTATTCCTTCACTCCTTCTCTCCTCCCCCACTGGGGCTGGGGCCAGGGCAGAAAGATTGGGGAATTATAAAGATACTTCCCTTGTTCTTAATAACTGGATTTAGTCCCATTGTCCTATGGAGTAGGTACAGAGAGGTTAAATAATTCAACTAGTTCAAGTAATTCAACCAAAGGGATATAGTATGTCAGTGGCAGAACCAGGATTCAAACCCAGGTAGTCTGGCTCCAAAAATGTCTGTCCTTAACCACTAGGCTATATTTGGACAAGGATAAACAGTGCCTTAACTGGGCAGTTTGGTGTTCTCCTGGTAAGTCATGAGAGATTTCTGCCTACAACTATTGTTGGCTCGTCCCAGAATGTGGGCCATTCAGCAATCTTCTGTCCCACTCATCATCCTGAAGCTCTCAGAGTGAATACGTACCAAAATGTCAAGAAGTAAACCATGGAATATAACACAGGAAAAAGTGGAGGACACAAGTGACACAGTAGTGGATGGTGTAACGTAATTCACAAGAGGACAGCACTTCAAGAAGTGTGCTCAAGAGTGTCAAAGTTTGTGGTAGATTGGGGGCGGGGGGGGTGTCACCTTGTGAGGGGTGTAAATGTCTAACTATTACATTGTTTTGGACACCTGAAACTAATAACAGTAATAATTTTTTAAAAAAATGTATCAAAGCTTGCCTGAAAGCCAAGGAAAATGGTCGAGAAGGTGGGGATAATTGTGGGAAGGAGGAACCTGAGAGGCATGCAAGAACACCTGCGAGAGGCATGCAAGAACACATGTTTGCATGCACATTCTGGAAAAGGTGATTAAGTGGAAATAGAAAGTGATATGTGGAATTTAATATCAAGTAGCTAAAGGCGCACATACAAAGGGCACTTGATTTTCCAAGTAAAGGAGCAATGAGGTTGTTCACTCATTTTAAGGGCGATTGCCCAGAGTCACAGATGGCATTCCCAAAGCCCCGTCCGCATGCACTAAGTGCTTTCCAGAATTCATCTTTTAGGCTCACAAATGTTCAGAGGTTAAGTTCTATTTATTATTACCTTCATTTTCCAGATGCAGTTAAGAAACGTGGCACAGGTCCCACAGCTGGTGAGGGCTGAGCTGTAGATCCCACACTCACGTTCTCACACAGTTTACTATCTTGACTCAGCAGGTAGGACTGGGGTGGGGGTGGGGGGCTGAGGAGAGAAGAATAGTTTTATACAGTTCTTTTGGAGACCTGCTATGGAGAAATGGAGAGAAGACTTGTCACGTACTGGTGAGACCCAAGTTGAAGTGGACGTCAGCTCATGGAGAACAAGGGCTTGATGGCTACAGGTTGTCTCTGATGCTTTGGGGCAGAAGAGCAGGAATGAGGAAAGTAGATGGTGGCTTTGGAGGAGAGGTGGATTTGGAGATTGTGGCAAGTGTGAAAAGAGACTCCTGGATGAGAGGCCTAAGTATTGGAAAAGGCGGCCCTGAAACAGTGACCAGGATTACCCACCGGGTCCCCACGAAGCTCCCCATGATCTTGCTGGCTTCCCTAAAGATGACTTTTGGCGTGTCCATGCATTTCAATGTTGTGAGGACAGAGACGTTTTTCATCAGAAATTCCATTCTGCAATATCCTCTCTCTGAAACTTTCTCCCTGCCTTGAGGCACCAAGGATAACATTTTACTACTTTTCCCCATTTGATTAGACCATGTCAATAATTTACATATTTATGTGAGTGAATTCAGTTGTGGCTCATCTAGTGTCAGTCATTTACATATCACGTACAGGGCGGTCGTGCAGAACCAGGGGCTGGGTTAGCTATGGCTGTGTGGGCTAAAAAGTGGGGAAACTTGGAAGAAGCCTGAATCTGAGGGCTTCTCAGTCATGGTCTAGAACCTGCCACATCTGAGCACTAGTCCTCCTGTCCAAGCGGTGATTTCCTCCCTGAGACCTTCCCTGGGAAAGACATCTTCTGGTCTTCTTTCAGCCCCTGGGCACTTGCTTTTTCTGCCCTAAGCTCCATCTCCCTAAGACTCCCAGCACTTGGAAGCCATCTAGCTATTCTCTCAGAGTTGGTCGCTTACCACTGTCCCAAGGCTGGGAAGGCTCCACAGAGTGAGGTCCAAGACACACAAGGGCCTGCCAAGGAACTTTCCAGAACTGACCCAGATGGACTGAAGCAGGTTCTTTTCATAATGGTCTGGACTACATAAGATCCCTGAATTTTTGTATGACCCTCAGTTGGGGGTGTCAAGAGTGCTGACAAAACACACTGAGACTGAATTTCCCTTACACACGAGTGTAGAGGCTCAGAGCAGATTAATATAATGTTACGAAATAAAAGAATACGAATTTTCTGGTGTCCAAGGATTGCGTAGTTAAATTAATATCCTCCATAAATTAATTGAAATGTTCTCAAGCTATCATCCAGGTAAAGAATATTTCATTTTTACCTTGCAACTGTGATGAAAGATCTTTATTGTGTACCACCCTGAACCATTTATGAATATTAGATTTCTATATTTATGAAACACTGTTCTATGAAACACAAACACACTGCCATCTTCCACACTAACACCATCCTCCTTTCTTTTAGATAACGATGTATTTCTTATGTGAATAAATAAGCAAATTATTCCCAGTGATTCCTTGTCATCAAATTCATGATTTGTCCAATTCCCACTTTTTTGATATAGAACAAAGGTGTTGTTTTGAAAAAAAGTACATACATGTGAACTTTTCCAAAAATTTTGCCTTTACAAAATACCACTTAAGGACATTTTGCAAAACAAAATGGAATTATCAGAAAAATATATTGCCTGAAACACAATGGATATGCAATATAAGTGTTTTCACTGAATGAGAGTACTCTGTGATCTTATATATGGAAAACAGTAAGATTTTTTTTTCTCTTTAGTCACAACACAAACACATACCTAAAACTGTGCCTGCCAGATAAAACCTGAAAAATATTTTTGTGATAAGTTATATAATGCTGAATAAAGTTTTTACTGGCAATACTGACCTGAGTATCCACAACACTTCAAAAGCAATCTAAAAATTATAAATATATATGCACATTAGAATTTCTAAATTGAATTTCTAAATTCAATCAAATGAAAAATATTTTTAAGAAATGATTTTTAAAAAGTTTCATTATCATGCCCAGAGATTTATTTTATAGTCATAAAAGGTTGTAAAATGTTCTGTTGTCTCCAACTATAATTTTTATATTGCCATCTTATGTGACCTCATAAAATGTAATACTTAATTAAAACCTTCTTTTAAGCATCCCCTCTCTCCCAGCTATAAAGACTTACACTTCAGCCTGAATTTCCATGTCTACCATATGTGATATCCCACACTTTGTTTTTCTTACAATTCCAGTCATATTATTAACTTAAAATATTTTTGCCAGCCATGCTCACATTTTGATTATCCAATGGAAGGATTATTTTATCTGGTGTTAAATTGCACAGACTGAAAACAGGAGATGGTGGGGGTAGTTAGACAAAAAGGAAATAGGGATAGAATACATCTGCTTTCCCAGATGTTCTTTCCCCTGCACCTTTCAAAAAACCAGGTGTGATAGAGACATCCAGCAAAAATTTTCAAATACATATTTGAGGAGGATGAAGACTTCTAGAGTAAGTTCTTGGAAATAGCCTAAACTTTCCAATGAGACACTGGAGGTGTAATTGTGAGCAAAGAGTTATATCCTCGAGGAATTCTGAGAGGTTGTGAGACAACTGTATTCAGAAGGACATCAGGAATATTTAAAGAGTTTGAACAAACAATCATTTAAAACACATTCATCTATAAATATCGAGATTAGGTGCAGAACGACTTGGGTGCTATTTGTATCTCTTTCTTCCCATTTGATATAATCTTTTAATGTATTGTAAAAGTAATCTGTGTTCACAGCTGAGATTGGAAAACATGGAGAAAAACTAAAATGGAAATAAAAATCACTCTTATTCCATCACCTAGAAACAATCATTCATTGTTTTGACTTATTCCATTCTGTCTGTGTGCATTGAGTTCTTACTGTACTTTCCTGCTTTGTTCACTTAATCGTATTTTCCCCTATCCTTATTCTTCGAAAATGTGAATTTTAATGGTGGAATAATATTCCACCCTATCATTTCTTTAATAAATTTAAACATCTACTTTGGAATAGATTGTTTGCAGTTTTTTCATGATTACATATGATGCTACCATAACCATCTTTGTACAAAAATATCTTTATTTATATCTCTGATTATTCCCTCAAGATAAAATTCGAAAAAGTGACATTACAGAGTCAAGTGGCATAAGCTGGTTTCTGGCTTTTGATTTATATTGTCAAATTGTCTACCAAAAAGGGACCAGAAAGAAAGGACCAATTTATACCACTAACAGCTGCATATGAGAACCTTTCCAACCTCATTCTTGCCTCATAAGGTCCTACAATGAAAATATCTTGCTAATTTAATGGGGGCGGGGGAAGTGATATCTCAATGTCGATTTAATGTGCTCATTTTTGGTGAACTATCTGTTCATGTCTTTTGCCCATTTTTCTTTTGAGCTGTTTGTTTCTGTTATTGATTTTTAAATGACCTACCATTTTTTTGTCATACATGCCGCCATCAAGCTGTCATCTTTAGATTTTCAATATTGCTTGTGCTATTTCTAGTGTACATAATTTTTTTAATTTTATGTACTCAACTAATATGTGTATATATGCAACATATACATATAGTGTTAAATTTTACACACACACACATGCACACATACCCTGTTTCCCCGAAAATAAGACCTAGCGGACAATCAGCTCTAATGCATCTTTTGGAGCAAAAAGTTAATATAAGACCGGGTATTATATTATATTATATTATATTATATTATACCCAGTCTTATAGTAAAATAAGACCGAGTCTTATATCAATTTTTGCTCCAAAAAACGCATTAGAGCTGATTCTCCAGCTAGGTCTTATTTTAGGGGAAACACAGTATTGTTTCTCTCTTTCCATTTTGTACATTAAAAAGACATTTGCTTGCTGTCTGACTCATTTGCTTACTGTCCTGAACTCCATAAGGCTAGGTACCATATTCACCATTGTCTACGCAGACCTTTAGCAAACAGCCGAGCTCTTAATAAGGATTCGCTAAACATTTATTGAATGCATGGAAGGACAAACGGCCACCCCCACAAGGTGCATTCACACCAACCTCCCTTCCTGTGCTTCCTGTGCTCTGAGTGGATATACAAGTGTGACAGAGGTGAGAGGTGGAGAGGCAGGTGGTAGGATGAAGCACTTTGGAAAAGCACTTCCCCTGCCTCCAAAAGCAGCACCCATGCAGTTTAAGGGTGAAGGCCAGTTTTTTGATGTTATACACCCTAGTCTCTGGATGGACAGGGAGAGAGGTATGAGATATCTTCTATCACATTCCAGCTGCAAAAAGGTTTTTTATCTAATCATGACCTCTGTGTTTTGAGGCAGAGACAATGTGTGGTCTCTGGTTTCAGGACTGTGCATTGTCATTACTTTCTGTGTTTAAGCCCTAAGTCCAGCATGTTTGATCTTTAATATAATGTACAATTCACAGCAAATATGAGTGTATAATTTGTAACCAAAGGCCAAATATAACTAATAATGCTGTGAGGTCTATGTGGCCACAGGCATGAAGGAGGCAGGAAATCTATCATAATTAATGCACTAAAATGAATGGTAATTAAGTTCAAGTTCAGAAAAAGCACATTCATTTGAATGAAGGTACTTAGCAATTTGTGATCATTTAGAAAGGGCAAGTTGGAAGTTACCAGGGTATTACCTACAAGAAAATTGTTTTCTAAGTAAATTAACAAAATTGCAGAGAGAATCCTTAAGATACAGATAATTAGATAATTTTTAAGTACTCTCCAAGGACTTCAAAAACATATGCTTCCATTTAGAGTACTGACATGATAATTTTTCTTTTTTTTTTAATGCAGTCTATTCCTAAGGGCAAGGAAAAGAGATAAGTAACATTCTCCTAAACCTAAGTTATCTGAAAGTACTAATGATTTTTGCTTTAACACTGTTGACATAATATAATTTAATAGGTAATTTTTTTACGTTGTGCAATATTTAAAAGCAGAAAAGAGTATATAATGTAAAGTGCATTCTGTCTTTTCCTTCCCATCTCAAAGACCCCAAATTGGCTCCCCTGGGCATCAAGCAAATGTTATTATCATTCCTTGGCTATACTTACAGAGATATTTTATGCATATTCAAACATATTTGTAAATTACCTGTTTTAATTTAATTTGTAAATTACCTGAGATTCCCTATCGGTATATAGAGAGCTATTGCCTCTCTCTTTTTAATATCTACGTAGTAGTCCATATAATTTATTTAACCAGTCCCCTGTTCATAGATTTCTTAGATTGGATTCTCTGGAAGCGGAGCATGGCATGGGAATTCTTGTACAAGTGATACCTTGAGAAGAGCTTTCAAGTGAAACCTATAGAGAAGCCAGGGAGAACAGACAGGGCTGGGGAAGAAGCTAAGTAAAGATGTGGTTTTAGTCAAGTCTAACCTCAGTCTGATCCCATGGGGAGCTCTGGAGCATGCATGGCACCGGGAAAGGGTGTTGAGCTTTTGTCCCACCATATATGTTAGACATTGGCTTTGGGCTACATTTAGAGGTAACCCCTCAGCCCGTTCCAGGTGAGAAGGGTCCTTATCAGTTGAGGACAATTTTCCGGAGGAGAGTGCAGCTATCAGCCATGAGCAGCCTACACTTAGAGTGCCTGGAGATGGACCTTCTGGCCCAGAAAAGGGGATCTAGGTGTTGTGTCTCAATCGGTACTAGGTCCTTTCCAATTCTGAAAGTACACGCAATGCTGATATCCTTGGGGACACATGCCTTTGTATACTGGTATGTGTCAGTACCCCTGAAGTAAACGATCAGTGCCTAGAAGTGCAACTACTGGGTCAAAAGATATAAACATTTAAAATTCTAGTAGATATTGCCAAATTGCTCTCCAATTTACCCTCCTACTAAAACATATGCGAGTCTCTAACTTCTCTCACTCTTGCTGAAAATATCTGAGGAAAAAGAAAGAAAATCCTTTTTAAATTAGACTGAGAAAGACAAATACCATATGATCTCACTTATATGTGGAATCTAAAGAACAGAATAAACGAGCCAACAAAACAGAAATAGACTCAGAGATACGGAGAAAAAAACTGATGGGTGTTAGATGGGAGCGGGGTTGGATGACGAGGGAAAGTGAAGGGATTAAAAAGTACAAATAAGTAGTCACAAAATAGTCACGGGGATGTGAAATACAGTATGGGGAATATAATGAATAATGTTGTATAGATTATATAGGATGCCAGATGGGTACTGGACTTATCAGGGGGATCATTTCATAGACTGTGTAGATGCCTGACCACTGCGCTGTACACCTGAAGCTGATGCAGAATAATATCAAATGTCAACTATAATTAAATATACATATGGTCACAGGATGTGGAGTACAGCATAGGAATAGGGTCAATGGTATAGTAACTGCTATATATGAAGTCAGAGGGGTAGTAGACTGGGAGGGGGGTTATTATTTTGTGAGCAGGTATAAATGTCTAATCATTATGTTGTTTTATATACCTGAAACTAATAAAAAAAGGCCAAAAAAAAAAAAAGAATATCCTATGGCTCAAATAGAAAACAAATAACAAGATAGTAGATTTACACCAAACCACATTGATAATTACATCAAACACTAGCAATTTAAAGACCCCAGTTAAAAGGCAGAGATTGTTTCAGTATTAAAAAAGAAATGCATATGAAACATTTGCAAAGATTCTACATTCTGGCACATAAAATATGTCTCAGTAAATTTAAGAACTGAAATGTGACCATAATAGAATTAAATTTGGAATCAATATTAGAAGAATATCTTTAAAAGTCCCTAAATATTTGGAAATTAAGCAATATATTTCTAAAGAACCCATGAGTCAAAAAGTAATCACAAAGGAAATTAGAAAAGTATTTAAATCTGAATGAAAATATAACGTATCAAAATTAGTGACAGGTAGCTAAAACAGTGCTTAGAGGGACTTTATAGCCTAAAATATTAGAAAAGATAAGTTTCAATCAACGTTCTAAGCTTCTACCTAAGGGACTAGAAAGAAAAGTAACTAAACCTAAAGTAAACAGAAGGAAGGAAATAATAAAGATCAGAAATCAGTAAAATAAGAAACAGAAAAACAATAAAGCAAATCAATGATAGCTCTTTGAAAAAGTCAGTAAACTTGATAAAACACTTGCTAGACTGATCAGAAAAAAAGAGCAGACAAAAATTACCAATATTAGTAATGAAAGAGGTGAATTTCTACAGACATTAGAATAATAAGGGAATATTAAGAAAACTTTATGGAAATAAATTTGATAAGCTAAATTGGGCAAATTTTTTGTAAGATAGAAAACATCAAAGCTTACTCAGGAAAAAAATAAATAACTTGTATAGCCCTGTAGCTAAGAAATAATTTGAATTCATAATTGAAAACATTCCCACAAAGAAAATACCTGGCCTAGATGGCTTCTCTGGGTAACTTCTACTAAACATTTCAGGGACTATACTACCAATTCTACACAAATCTTCCAGAAAATAGAATAAAATGAACACTTTTAAGCTAATTATGTGAGGCCAGCCTTACGCTCTTATCAAAACAGATCCTAAGACATTGTTTTAAAAAGGAAACCACAGACCCATATCCCTCATTCATATGGATGCGAAACTCCTTTGAAAAGGTTTAGCAAATCCAATCGACTGATATAGACCAAGTAGGATTCAGCCCAGAAAGGCAAGGCTGAACATTTTAAAATTAGCTAATTAATGTAATTCATAATATTAACATATTCTAAAGAGAAAACCATGTGATAATCCCAATAGACACAGAAAAATCCTTTGACAATATTCAAATCCCATTCATTGAAATAATTCTCAGTAAACTGACAGTTGAAGGAAATTCTACAACTTAATAAAGGGCATCTATGAAAAATTTATAGCTATATCATGCCTAATGGTGAAAAAATTGAATGCTTCCTCCTAAAATCAGGAACAAGGCAAGAGTATCTCTTCTCACCACTATTACGAGTTTATTGGAAGTTTAATAATAATACAAAGTAAAGAAGTAAAGGATAGAGATAGGAAAGAAGAATTTAAACTGTCTTTTTTAAAATGCCATGACTGTTCATGTGGAAAATCCTATGGAATTAAAAAAAAAAACCTATTGGAAATATAAATGAGTTTAGTAAGGTCTCAAGATACAATGTCAAAATACAAAATCAATTGTATATCATACCATATGATCTCACTTATGTGTGGAATCTAAAGAACTGAATAAAGGAGCAAAGTAAACAAACAGTCTCAGAGATATAGAGGAAAAACTGATGGTTGCTAAAAGGGAGGGGTTTGGGGATGAGGGAGAAGGCAAAGGGATTAGACAGCATAAAATGGTAACAATAATATTGCCATGGGAATACGAAAAAGAGTTAGGGGAACATAATCAATAATGTTGTAAAGATTTTGTAGGATGTCAGATGGGCACATGTCTTATTAGAGAGAATACTTCATGGATGGTATAGATGCCTGACCACTGCACTGTACACCTGAAGCTGAAGCTGAATAATGTTGTATGTCAACTATAATTTAATATATTATAGTCACGGAATATGGAATACAGCATAGAGAATAGAGTCAATGGAATTGTAACAGCTATATACATTGTCAGAGGGCAACAGATAGGAGGAGCGGGTAACCACTTTGTGAGGGGTGAAATGTCTCACTATTGCATCGGTTTGTCCACCTAAAACTAATAAAAAAATCAATTGTATATCTATTAATATACAGTGGCAACTACATATACTACCTATAGACAATTGAAAATTGAAATTTAAAATACCATTTTAAAACTATGAAATGGTGATTATTGCATGTTAGTGAATATACTAATAGCCATTGAATTATATACTTTAAAGGGGCAAATTTTATATGAATTATAATCACAATTTTAAAAAATCTATGAATACTCAGAGATAAATTTAACAAGTATATGCAAAACTGGCACACTGAAAAAATTAAAAACTGTTGCTGAGAGAAAATAAAGAATACCAAGGTAAATGGAGAGCTATGCCATCTTTAAGGATTGGAAGACTCAATATTGTTAAGATTTTTCTCCCCTGGAACTGCCATTTCTTGAGATGGGAAAGACTTGGATATAAGTTAGAAAAAAAAAGGCTTATTGCACTGTGAGAGGTTTCTTCCAACATCTGAAAGAGCGTTATGAGAAGGGGTAATGGACCTCAATGTACTCCCTTTGTTCCAAAGACTGAATGCAACCAAGGGATGTATATTACAGGGAGAGGAAGGTCAACTCAGACATAAGAGTTTTCTACTTTCTAGCAATGTCTGCAAAGAACCTGAGTATTATGCCTTTGGAGCTCTGTATTCTTAGATGTCTTCAAGTAGAATTGGAACTGCTAGGGAGAAAATTCCTAAATTTGGTGGGAGATTAGGCTAGATCCTTTCTAAGTAAGGTTCCTTCCATCTCCCAGCATCCATGAGGCTATGTTGTAATAAAAATAGTTCAATTATTCAAGGAAGAAAGAAAATCAAAGGAAGACAGGGAGGAATTTTTCTACTCCATTATTCAAATGGTATTTGATTCAATCTCAATTTCCCTCACTATCTCTGCTTTTTCCTAACAGATTATAGTTAGCTGCAAAATGTGGAATATTTGAGGCACGTGTGTGTGTGTGTGTGTGTGTATCTGTGTGTGTGTAAAATTCAAAGTAATGCAACATGCATCGCAGAGGTCTAAGTGCTTTGGAGGAGAACATTTGTATATTTTATATTGTGGTTATGTTTTAACCTCCTCTGATTTAATGCCAACAGCAAATTCTTCCACTACCCCTTCTAGTTCCCCCCTCTTCCACTTCTTTCAAGATTTTCCAGGCCCCTCTTGAAGGCACTTAAAAGCCAATTTTATAGCTTTTGTTCTGAAACATACACATCCATTCTTCATTCTGAGAAGCAGCCAGTGTGCCCATGCTGAAATCAAGAGAAATATCACAGACAGGCAGAGCTGCTGTTGCACAACATATAACATATAAAACTAAGATATTGTTTTGTCTCACAATCACACAGGAAATGATCATGAGTCTGTAAACAGTTCCCATGTGTGTTGGGTA
This sequence comes from Rhinolophus ferrumequinum, assembly GCF_004115265.2. Classification (NCBI taxonomy): domain Eukaryota; kingdom Metazoa; phylum Chordata; class Mammalia; order Chiroptera; family Rhinolophidae; genus Rhinolophus; species Rhinolophus ferrumequinum. The sequence goes on along the minus strand of NC_046295.1, from coordinate 62,603,825 downwards.
CACTACAAGGAAACGAATCTTTACAATTTACACATTTGTAAGTTATATTTATTGAGCAAATATGTATTGAGCCATACATTTAACTAATATTTAATCCCTACATGTAGTAATATTTAGTAAATATATTTAGTGACATTTAATCCCAGGTCTCCATGTACCCTATGTTAATTTTATCTTTGAATTCAGTAGCAGGAAGGAACCTAAATGTATATGTGAGAACAATTACAAATGTTTATCTATTACAAATTGTGAACATTATATGTTCTTCATGATTACGCAGTGTTAAGCTGTAATGACTAAAGAAAAATAGAAGACCATTTCAAATTATGAAGAGTTTTGAGACCAACTGGATTCTTCGGAGATTGAGAGATATAAATTTACAGCAGAGATCGTATGGACCTTTGGAGAACTATGTGAGAAAGAATGAGAGCATTTCAGACCTCCTTTTCAAACAGCATTTAGAAAAGAAAAAGATTGATTCTTCTAACTTCATAATTATCAAGATCTAATTTACCCGTAGCTAGCTGATTAAATACGACAGATTTTTAATGTATATATTTCTAGATTGCGAACTAGTTAAAGACATTATCTTGGATACAAGCCAAGGCAGGATGAGGTGCTGGTGAGCGTGGCTGGTGTGGAGAACAGTGTCACAAGGATGAGAATGGGACTGTCCTGATGACCACGGGTCCTCCTCCCGCAAGGGGAAGAACTCTCCCTGGCTGAGCAGAGGTTTAGTCCTACTGGGGAAAAAAACAAAAACACCCAGAAAGCTCTTCCCCACTCCTGATGCTTCTGTCCATGTGGAAGGACCTCTATTTCCATGACACACCTGGCCTCAGTCTATTTTTCACTCACGCTTTCCCTGGGAGTCACACAGTTTAGTGAATTTTGTGGCAGAAATTTGATGTGCATAATCCTGCCTCTTCCTCTTAGAAGTGGGCCATACCCTGGGAGCACGGGGCTTGCTCAGCTCCTTCAGAGACAGGCTCTGTCCCCACCGCAGGAGTCCAGTACACCCTGAGACTGGAAGGTTAAGTCCACCTCATGCAAAGATGTAGCTTTCACATGGGAGTCTCATGCTAAGCTATGGACTCCATCTTCGCCCTCACTAGTAGTCATAAGGTGATATTTTTGTTTTCCATCTATTAATTATTTCGTCTTATTTCTCCATTCATTCGGAACACAAGCAAGTAATAGGAGTGCTATTTATTGTGCCCTCTTAGAGACATATATCACACCTATCTCATGCTGTGACCTCAAGAAGGCTTTGAGGAAGGCATATTTTTGTCCATTTTACAGATGAAAAACTGAGGATCAGAAGGATTAAGGGACCCACAGTCAACCATTACATAACTTGTTTAGTGTGTTTTCTCACCGTAGTGCTCTAATGGGGATGGGATTCTACAGGGCCCACATCCACCCTGATAAGAGGGACATCAATCCCCCCCCCGCCCCCGCTGACTGATGGTGAGGAGGTGTGGAAGAACTACGGAGCCTTTCAGAGATGACAGCAGCAACTGGAGTCTCGAACTCACATAACCAATTATTAAAGAAGGATACGCTGGCATCACAAAGTCTACAATGGAATTTGCCGCTCCTTGTAGAGTTTTAACCTTTTTATTATCTTCTCAGCAGTGCCTAATTTCTTGGCAGCCTGATGAATTGGACCATTATGCACTTTTTACAAGTAAACATTTATTAGCCTTTCATTCAATCCATAAATATGTATTAGCATCTACTTTGGTTCCTTTTGGAGGTTCTGAGGGAGAATCGTCCCATGACACTGTGCTGGCTTCCGGGGGCTGCTGGCAATCTTTGGAACGTTCCTCATTCCACGACATGCAGCTGTATAATGCCAATCTCTGCCTCCACCTTTACATGGCCTTCTCCCCTGTGTCTCAAATTTCCCTCTGCCTTTCTAAATTCAGGGTGATCCCATCTTGAGATCCTGAACTTAATTACATCTGCAAAGACCATTTTTCCAAAGAAGGTCACATTCATAGGTTCCAGGGATTAGGACATGGGTTGTATCCTTTTGGAGGGCCACCACTCAACTTATTACAGACAGGATGTTCAGAAACCAAGACAAGAAGTCAGAGGAGAGGGAAGGATGCTTCACCAATGACAATAAAAACTTTTCCTTATAGTGCAAAATACACAATGGCACTCAATCAGAAAATCCCTGGAAAATGGCAAAAAAAAAAAATATATATATATATATATATATCCTCACGCACCGTGAGATGAGGTACTCTGAACAAATAAAAGATCAAGTACCCCAAAAACTACCCACATGTGGGAGCAGCCTCCAGTGGGGCAAACGTATTGCCTGGGTCCTATCTGAGGTCCACGACTGCAGAATCAAAGGAACTTAGCCAAGTCCTTTCTTTCTCTAGGCCTAGAGGTCTTCATTTATTAAATAAAGTAATTGGACTACAGCACTTTTAAGCTCCTTCCACTCAAATATTCCATGATTCTACACATTCAAAGGCCAAAGATGTACTTAAACAGATGATTATAGGAAAGACATCTTTTTCAGTAGAAGATGCAACTGTTTGATTACCTAGTGAACTGTGTACAAAGCAATATTTTTCCTACAGTGAGCAAAACAGCATGATCCAGAAACCTCAAAACAGCACATATTTGAGAAATGGTTCCATTTATTCCATTCTGATAGGCTAACACTCTGGACATTAGAGTTTACAAATTATGCTTGAGCTACATTAAATTGCTAAGCCTCATTATAAATCAGGGTGCTTCTCATTGGGAGAAACAGAGACATGGCATGGATGCTGGCTCCCTAGTTGCCTTGACTAGTCCAGGAGAATAAAGTTGGAATTACTATGCTGTTAATTCTCTTACATTTCTGGTCTGGTAAAATTACCACGAAGCACGATGATGATGGTAAACCAGCGTCTGATAGCAGAGAAGTGCCTCAGATCAGCCTTGTTGGATTGGTAACAGAGGACATGGAGATGCTTCTGTTCCTGTGGGAAATTCAGAGTCACCTGAATTTTTTTGAGCAATACTTCCATCGGGAATGAGGAGAGCAGTGTTGATCAAACTTGATCTGAAAAACTCAACGTTCGTTACGGTGTTCTAAGAGGCTCCTACAAAATCATTATTATCTAGTGTGTGGTGACTTGGAATGAGACTTAGAATGGGTATGTTATTTGAAGGCAGCAGTGGCATTTTTGAACTATCTCTATGATAAGTGTAAAACTCTGAGCTCTGCAATTCAAATCTCAACCCACTTTTTCAGCCTTCTCCCTTCTGCTGCTCCTATGCCTTCTCACTTCAAACTTTACTTCCTCTGAAAAATCCACCATTCCCAGAAAAAAATATTCCATCCTGCCCTAGTGCCTTTAATCTTGCTGATCCCTCTGTCTGCCTCAGTTTACCTTGTCTCATGATTAGGCATATACATTTCTTTCCACTCTACTGGATCACAGGCTGTCTGCAGGCAGGAACCATTATTTTCTTCTTTTCTATATTCTCCTTGTGCCATTATACTTAGTGCAATTGCACACCATGGCTTACTACACGTAAACTCTCAACAATATTTGAATTGCATTGTTGGATGTGGGTAATGTATACCTGCAAGCTTACTCTGAGTATTAAATGACATTACATCCCTGACACACAATAAACACTACATACAGTGACTATTGAATAGAATTCTGTCAGAAATTATTATAGTGAGAGCTCTCTCTTATTTGATAGGATGTTACAAGGCTAAGCAAATATTATTTTGAAGATGTTCTGACTTAATCTAGCTTTTATATTCTATCATATCATTTTTTTTCATTCAACAAACACTGACGGGGAAGCTACTGTGCCCTCAACGTGTTTATAGTCCACTGGAGGAAAAAGATAAGTAGATGGATGGATGAATGCAAAGCAATGTTTTTGTTAGTTTCTTCAACAGATATTTATTGGGAGACAACGGTATGCAAAAAGCTGTGCTAACCTTTAAAGTAAAGCACATTTATTGTGAGTGGCTTGAAATATAATTAATGTTCATGTAACTGTATACTAAGAAAGTAAGGTTTCCATTTTTCTTATCCTTAACTTTTCTTCTGTTTTCATTAATATTTAAATACAGGATTTTTAACCTGGGGTAGAATTCTGGAGATTCATGAATTTGTATAGGAAAAAAATTACATATTTATTTTCACTAACCTCTAACTGAAATAGCATTTCTTTTGATTCTAAATGTAGGTAACAAACCACAGTAGGATCAGCAGTACCTATGACTTTGTCACCAACAGAAATCACAGGTATTTTCATGTTATGTTATTATAACTTTACAGATGTGTGGATATAACCATTACACTCATCACAACTTTGAAATCAGTTATTCAATCTGCTGCTAGGCTTGGTACTCAATGCATGAATTAAAAAGTGCATGCCTTACGGAATCACATATTTGTTTTATAATAGTTTAATGAGTATATTTCAGTATAATTGTTTTTAAATTTTGTAATCCTATACATTTTATAGGATTTTTTTTTTTTAATCCACAGGCTTCGCCAAACTGCCCTAGAGACCTACTGCCCAATAAAAAAGTTTCAGAATTCTTGATCTACGCCCTGGTAGTAGTTATTCCTGCTGGCACACTTTTGAGATCTTTCTCTGAGGTAATGTCCAAAGCCAGGGCTAAGCTTTTGGGCTTCATTGTGCGTGAACTATTTGCCTGCTATGGAACAGCGATGGGAGCAGGTGAGAGAGCACATGTCTGCACACTTCCGTGTGACTATCCTGTTCTGATCACCTGTGAGAGAGTGGACAAGTGAGTCTGGGCCTGTCTGTGTGTGTGCCTTGGCTTCTTTAACAGAAAATAGCATTTCAACATAATCTGCACCATTTGAACCCAAACCAAACCATACTCATTGCGGGCAGGAAGAAATTGACTCAACAGATCCAGGTGTAGTCAGAAGCACCTGGGAATGAACCATAAGGCAAATGTGAAATCAATGAAAACTGGTTAGTTCCCAGCATCAATGTCAATAAAATATGAAATAACATGAGCACATAGTTGAAAAACAATCTCTCTTCTTGCATGAATCTAGAGAGCGAGGATTATTATTCCATCTTACAGATGAACAATTCAGAATGATTAAGGTGCAGATAGTAAATGAAGCATCTGTCAAACATAATTAGAGGACTGAATCTATATTATAGTACTTCCAGCTCCAGGAACAATATTTCTTATTACAAAGAGCATCTTCTTGCCTAAGAGTAATGAAACACTCTAACAATCAACCAAAGGAGTGTCTTTATCCTTAGGAGGGGGTGCATTTTTAAAATGTAAGTCCAATTGTAATGGAGAACACCTATGCCCTCTGAGCTCACACACCAGGAGACTGGGCTAATCCAGATGACGTGTGAGCTTTAAAATTCTATGCTTTGGGGTTGTTCTGCATCTCCTGGTTGGGTGTGGACAAGCCAACTATAATTAGTCTAGATCATTCTCAAGTGGCTCCAGAAGTCCGGAAGTTCAATTACTTTCCAAAGATCATATAAGTCAGAGTTTCCACAGGCAAAACTTGGTGCCAGGGACCCAAGGTACACATGGGTTCCTTTCCCAAGAAAGAAGTAATTTACTTCCCCCTGGTGAAGCACAAGGTCTATTTCCATGAAACAGAAGAGAAGAGGTTGTCCGTCTGGTTAAGGAACCAGATCTAAGCTCTTCACGTCACTTCCTGTTCTACACACCAACTCTTCCCACTACCACCTTTGCTCTTCTCACTTCGGAAACAGTTGTCTTTGAGAATATCTTCCCTCTAATCTGGGAAAGCTACAAAATGAAAACACTTTCATTTAAATTACTGCCATCAACAGGAAGCCCTCCATAGCCACAGCTTAGCATTAATAAGCAAGCTGCAATATTCGTGGGAAGAAGCACCCACAGAAAGCTAAGGTAGTTCCAGACACTTAGAGGCCTTGTCTCCAGTAACAGAGACACAATTGGAGAGCTTTTTGGTGCGTGGAGATTTCTAAAATGGTGTTCCATAGGTGAGGAGGGGCTTCTGTAATCAGATCTTCCAGGGCAGACCTCAGCGCTAAACAAATCTGCCTTTGCCATATTGCGTTTCTCAGAGTTCTCACCTCCAAAAGCTTTACACATGGAATCTTATACTTAGATAAGATATTTCAAAGCAAACATGTTATTACTCACTGAAAGGAAAAAAAAAGGTATTGATTCCCAGCCACCTATGAATTAGTATTCATTATACGTATCAAGCCCAACCATCAGCAGTATAATTAAATTTTGGCTTACCTCTAGCCAGAAAAAAAAGATGCTGTCACATTTGGGCCAACAACGATTTCCCCTTCCCAGAACTTTAATTTCCTCTGTCTATACCTTGTCTCTGCTGGACACTAGGAAGACCCATAGATTATCTCTCATAGATAAGTACGCACCTCAAGAAATGGCATCTATTTGAAAATCTTAATGATTACCAATGAAATCCAACCTAGTACCAAGTGCTCGGCTTCTTTTATATTGAGTGTAAAGCATGGTAAACAAGGAAAAAGAGAACTGAAAAGAGATCTTTTTTTCTTCATCCATTCTGAAATGAAATGCAGATCATGTTTATTTCAGACGTTTTAAGGGGAACAAAAATTAAGGGTGAAACACCGGTCAGATGTTATTTGAGGAATTATTGCAGTGTAAGTAACAGGACTGGGAAAGTAGTCCGAATCTTTTCAGTATGTAATACCTATTAAACGCCCCCTTGTTAATACTTCATTCTATAGAAGGTGATGCCACCGCTGTTTTGTCATCCACTTTCAGTGAGGGGCGTTGCAAGGAAATTGCTATGAAACCTGCTTGTGCATTTATTCTGGGAATGTAGAGTATCCATGAGAGAAATTTCTCTCCAGTCCTGGTACTAAGAAAAACTGTTCTCTCCTTAATAACTGGGTTGTTTTTGTCACTTAGGCATTTTGAATCTTGTCACCAATTGTTTTTCTGTCTTTGTACACGCCACGAGCAAGCTTAGAGCGAAACGGGCAGCCCACCTTTAGCAACTGAACAGAGCAAGGTGACATGCGTTCACAGTAGATGAATCTTGCTCAGCTTTAATCTATATTTCCAAACTTAATTTTCCTTTTGTCTTGGTTTTATCATCCATTTCTTTTTATCCAATTGTATTATTAAAACAAACAATAAACACTTATTAAAATAGATCATCTCAAAGCCTTTTTAGAATGAAACAGTTTCTACTTGGTTGCTCTGTGAATGTTATTCATGTAAACGATTGCAGGCTGTAGTTAGGGGGCTTGACGTAGAAGAGACTTCTGTTTTTCAACGTAGGATAGAGCCGACCCCATCCTTGGTATGGCAAGAATTCTATGGCCAACTTAAACCTTATGTGAAAAGCCCTCTATAAGCCCTACAGCAACATAACGTCTCTTAAGAACTAAAGGATCCAAAATCTCTGAACTGGATCCCGTAAACCACAGAGCAGGTGGTCAGCCAATAAATTTACCTCTTCCTCTCTAGGTCCATCCAGTGAGAACTAGCTCATGCTGATATATATAAATGATTGAATGAATAAATAGGGGAGAAAGGATAAGTCTCTTATACAGAAGAATTCCAAATAAATTATCCAGAGATAGCAGGTCCTTGAATCGCAGTGTTTTGTTCGATGTTGTTTTGTTATAATGTTGATGAGACGCCATAGGAATTTAACTCTTGTTTATCTCAATTAGTCTACAGTAAAATTAATTTCATTATACGTTGTTTTGCTTAAAGTTGCAGAACTTATCAATGACATGAAGAAAGAATTTACTGTACTCTCCCTCAGGGAGGTGCTGCTTAACTTCCATCCCTTAAAAGAGGAGCAAAAGTAATTTTATAATGGAGAAACTGGGCAAACCCTACCATGGCGAGGTGATAGAGATTAACACCATCAGTGATCAATCATGTTGACAGTGTACCCATGAGATGATGTGATGAGACTGGCACTTCATCTCTGAGGTCTTTCTCTCAAATGTTGTTAGGTTTGGAAAGCCATAGCCTCACTCTAATCATGAGAAAAACATCAGACAAACGCAAATTGAGGGAAATTCTACAAAATACCAGACCGATACTCCTCCCAACTGTCAAGATAATAAAAATTAAAATACGGAAAATCTGAAAAACTATCACAGACCAGGAGAGGCTTAGGAAACGTGATGACTAATTGTAATGTGGTATTCTGGATGGGATCGTGAAACATAAAAAGGATATTAGGGAAAAACTAGTGAAATCAGTATCAAGTATAGAATTTAGATAATAATGGTATGCCAATGTTGGTTCTTTGGTTGTGACAAATGTACACTGATCGTGTAAGATGTTAACAGTGTAAGAAATAGTTAAGGGGACTATATGAACTCTAAACTATTTTTGCAATTTGTATACAAATCTAAAACTTTTTGTAAATTTTTAAAAAATATTTAAATTTTAAAGTATAAAAACCTGAGCAGAGTCTCAGGGTTTGTGGGATAGTATCAAGCATGCTACTATATGAATAGTCAGACTTCCAAAAGGAAAGGATAGAGAGAATGGGGTGGGAAAAGAATTTGAAAAAAATGTATGCTGAGAATTCTTCAGAACCCCAAGCTGGAAATATTACAAGAAAACTACATCAAGGCACATTATAGTCAAACTACCAAAAATCAAGAAAATGAGAAAATCTTAAAAGCAATCAAAGAAAAAAAGACTATTACTATAGGAGGACAATAATAAAAATGATGACTGACTTTTTATCAGAAATAATTAAAAAATTAAAGACAAATTTAATCTTTAAAGTATTAAAATAAAAAACACTGTCAACCTCAAATTCTACATCCAGTAAAAATATTCTTCAAAAATGAAGGCAAAATAATGACATTTTCACATAAACAAAAACCAGGAGAAATTGTCACCAGCATAAACATGCTACATAAGAAGGAATCTCTTCAGGCTGAAGGAATATGATACCACATGGTATCCTATGAATCAAAAAGAAATCACAAGAGAAATTAGAAAATATTTCAAATTAAATGATAATGAAAATAAATCAAAATATGTGGAAAGCAGCTGGTGCAATATTAATATTTGTAAAGGAGATATTTTTAATGACCTAATGTTTGATTTTAAAATGCTGGAAAAAAATTAGCCCAGAGCACATAAAAGAAATAAAAAAGGACTGCAAATCAACGAAACGGAAAACAAACAATAGAGAACACAATAGCCAAAAGTCGGTACTTTAAAAAAATTAACAAAATTGATAAATCCTTATAAAAACTAATCAAGAAAAAAAAGAGAAAACACAAACAACAAATATCAAGAATGGTATCAGGGACATCACTATAGATTTCTAGGCACAGTAAAAAGACAATAAGAAAAATGTTTTGAAAACTTTACATCGATAGATTTAATAACTTAGATGATATAGAAAAATTCCTTAGAAAATGCAACTTACTGAAAATAGCACAAAAAGAAATTAAAAATCTGAGTAGCCCTATATCTATTAAAGAAATGGAATTTGTAATTAAAAACCTTCCAATCAAGAAAAACTCAGCCCACAAAACTTCACTGGTAAATGCTATCAAACATTTTCGAAAGAAATATTACTAGTAGTCCATAAATTCCTCCAGAAAATAGAGGAGGAAGACACCCTTCCCTACTAGTTTTATCACATCAACATAATAATGACATCAAAACCTGACAAGGGCATTGCAAGAAAAGAAAATTAAGTAATATCCTTAATGAATATAGATGCAAAAACGTCAACAAAACGCTACCAATGGGGATCCATACGATTGTCTCATTAGATCTAGAGAAAAGCGTTTGACAAATTTAACAGCTGTTCATTTAAATAAAACAACACTGTCAGCACACTAGGAAAAAGGAACATCCTGAATTTGATAAAAGGCATCTATGAAAACTTATAACTAACACTTAATGGTGAAGAGAACAAATGTTTTACCCTCCCCGAATGTTGACCTATTCAAAAGCTTAGCCTCTAATGGTAGGTGAGTTTTCTTCATCAATTGCCAGCGTAAGCTTCCACTCCAGTACTAGGCAGACTTTAGGCAATGGTATTACCTCCAATGTCTGATTTATGCTTTTTTATCTCACATGAATCAAAAGTAGTGTCAACCTAAGCTTTGAGAGTATCAAGATAGATCCCCAGCTATTGATGCTCACATGAAAACTGCATCTTAGTACCACCTGGAAAGTCAGGGTCTAAGGATGTGGCTTAAGACAAGATGAGAGACAAGCATGGGCAATGGAAATGGAACATAGCTGCCATTAGGTTCCAGGATGACATCACCAACATGGTGGTGCAGGAGACCGAGCTTCTGATGCACTCCCGCTCCCAAAGGTCAAAAACTGGACTGCTACCCATGAACAAAAAAGCTCTGGGAGAGCTCAGGAGTTCAGGTAAGGTACTTCAATAACATAATGGAACAAAAATAACCCCATAAAAAAGGAAGGAAGAACAGCTCCATTTGCCTACATTATCCTATCCTCCAGGCTGGTACTGCCCAAATCCAAGAGAGAACTCCCCAGCTAGAAAGGGTTCCCCTCAACGGAAAAGAGAGAGTGGAACAAACGACCAGCTTCCTCAGCCTTTCAGGGTACTACGTGAAGGACCCACTTGGGTTTTGCCCCACCCAGAGGCCAGCAAAGCTAAAATATATAGAGAGAGACAGCTAGGAACAGGAAGAAAAACAGGATACCAATAGCAGCCATAGAGTGGGAGTGACCACATTTACCAGTGACCTGCTCTGCAGATGGCCCCAGCAGCTTTCACCTCTGAAGAAACCAACAGCCACCAAAGATCCCTGGCAGATTTCACCCAGTTCGTGCCCTGTAGGTTTCTGCATTCACAGATACCAGTTGAGTCTCTCCAGGCTCACTCTCCCGCCCTTTACCCCCACGTGGAGCCCAGGAGCTGGCAGCCAGACCGAGCCTCTGTGACTGTGCAAGTCACAGCCTGTAGCCCCCCCCCCACAAGGCTGACCAATCTTCTGAAGCAGGCAAATTTGGGCATTGGGTGACAAAGGCCAAAGCTTTTCTACCAAGTTGGGGATTTGGGTCTTAGGAATCCTTTTATAATTCCTAAGAATGAATGGGAGAAAAGTGAACATATCAAAATAAGACACAGATACACATATCTAAAGGGTGGCATTTCAGAAGGAAGCTGAAGAAGTAGTGAGTTTCACACACACACACACACACACACACACACACACACACCCTAATTTTGTTTTTCCAGGGCATGACACTCCCATTCTGCCTGTACTGAGGACATATGTACACCACCTTGACATAATAAAATGCTTCTAATTTCAAGATCTGGAGTGAAATTAAGAGAAGGGCACATTATATAGCTGCCACGGGCTGGGGGAGGACATACTGAGAACCCTGAAGAGCTGCGCTTTAATTCATCCAAGTATAATTAGCTTTGGGGAGCCATTATTTAATAACACAAGCAAGAGTCCATAACTCAACCTGATTCTGTACAGTTTAATTCTCAAGTATCTATTGTCCTTATACTATTTAGCTCCCCTAACAATGAAAAGAGGTAATTCTCATCTCACATAAATGAAAACACAACTTAATAACATATCTTGAATTATCCTCTATGGAAAAGGCTGCTCTTCCCTGGCTTTCAAAAGTGAGGACCCCCAAGTCTGTTGATCTTGTTCAGTAAATGTAATACCACAAGCTTCTGGGTTGCTAACACATCACGTTCATATTCATGAGTATCATATTTATAGAATCATAACTGACATTTACACCGAGATAGTATTAATTTGTAGAGATCTGAGGCCATAGATAATTAGATTCACTAGCTACTTTAAAACTATTGAGAAACTGGACAAAGAAAAGTATTTATGGCCACAAAAATCTTTAAATTCATATTTTGAAACATAGACTTATCTTTATTTACCTCATCAACCTTTTTCACAACCCCCTAACCTGACCTGCTTTTCAAAAAATAAAGACTTTATCCACAACGTGGAACTGCCAAGTTATGCCAACCGAAATGAAGAGCCTGGTTTTGTTGCGTAGACTGACTTGTTTTATACACAGATTGCTGAATGCGAGTTCATTGGAGCGAGCCCATACAATGAGGGGTGGTTGGGGGAGGAAGTGTAAAAGGATGAGACCCTCATTTCTTGTATTATACACACTCCTACCCTGTGCCTTTACACTGTGAACACTGCTGCTCCAAGTATGGTCTGCAGACCAGCGATCAGCCTCAGCATCTTCTCCTAGGAAGCTTGATGGCAATGTAGCCGCTCCAACCCCACCCCAGATCTAGAGAAGCTTGGTTTGCCTTTTAACACTATTAAATACTAGTGTTGTATTTAACACTAACACTTTTAACACTGTTAATATATATGTATATATATTAACATATAATGTGTGACTTGTATGCACATTACAGCGTGAGTCTCAGGAAATCAGACCTTATTGTTGGTGTCATCCACTTTTAAGTGCTGGGCATCTCCCTCTCAGAAGATAAGAAGGAATGGGGAACTTCCAAATTGTTTCTAGACTAACTTGGGCAGTTTCCCTGCATATCACAGGTATGGTTTAGCAGATCTTCGGCTTCTCAAGGGTTAGAACACTTTGACGTGATTTCAACCAAGATGGCTGAAACAAATTAAGTATCTAATTTAGCAGTGTCCCCACAAATCTTCATGTTTTTGTTTGTTCTGTTTTGTTTTGGGTTTTGTTTGCTTTGTGGTCTTTGCTTTGTCTTCTGCTTTGATCGAGACCCCACTTTGCACTGTCATATCTGAAAAACTGAGTTCCTGATTCCTCAAGGGGGCAGGCATTTATTACAATACTATAGCAAGAATGGTTGGGGAGGGAGTGTTAGTCCTAGCTGCACTCGTGCCAACAAGAACACTTGAGAACTATCAATTATTCAAACTAGTTTTAATACTGGAATTGGCTCGGCAATTTTTTTTTTGAATGTGACTTAAGCAGTTGTAAGATGACTAGTCCAAACATTTTTTAAAAAGTGCTTTTATGCTAAATCAATTTTAGGGGCTAAGAATTAGGCTTGCTTGGATTTCGACGTCATCTAGAATCTCCAAACTCCTAAGATTCATTTAGGCCCCTGTCCTCGTGCTGCATGCTTCAGACAACATCCTATCAAACCTCCCCCTAGCATACCATAGCACACTTTATTATAATTACTCCACCAATTATCTTTGTTCCTCATTAGATTATGGCCTCTGTGAAAGCAGAAACTTTGCTGTATTCATATTTCTTCACAGGTACCTAGAACAGTGCCTACCACACAGTAGGTACTTAATAATTATGAGTTATAAATAAATGAATGAATAAATGAACATAGTTGAAAGTGAAATGGAGACATGGAAAGCAAGATAAGCAGTCTAAATAACTTACTTTCCAAGTATGAAATACTACATAAAACAGATGGAGTACAGTACCTTTAGTTTAGAGCCCATTTATTCAGAACTTGTAAAACATACCTTTTGATTAGACTATATTTTATGCTTTTATACTATCTGTGAAGAAGAATGGGACAGATGGAACAGAAGAGGAAGATGGGACAGATTGTATTGACTTGGTATCAATTTAGGAAGCATTCGTTCATATACTATTGATAAGTTAAGTTGTCATTTATGTCTAAAGAGTAGGGCAAATATATGAAGATCTATTTTGATCAAAACAGAATTTTGATTACTAAAGTTCCATATAATGAAAAGAAATAAAGTTTCATTCTTTCAATAAAATTCTAATTAAACCCTTCTATAACTGAGTTGGCCTTCCTTCTAGGGAGTCAAATTTCGGGAATTTTTATTAAACGTTATAAGAAAAATCACATTTTCAATGGGAAATAAAGGAACACTTTAGTGGAATCAAAGCTTCTCCTTCTTAAGTTTATGAGTAAGCACCTAACAACTCTCAATACCTATTTCATATTTTGGAGCCTTGAGCTCCAATGACCAAAATGTGTGGACAAACAAAAATTGCCACGTTCCATCCCCATAATGAAAAGTCATTGATGTAAGAACTCCAACATTTCTATCCTTTGCATACTCTATGACTTAGGTTCCCAGATGGAAATAAATAGCACAAACCGAATAACTGAGGTCAGCTTAACAAAGGGACTGCTTTACAAAGGCATGGGCAGAGTTCAGCAAAACCAGCAGGGCCAGTGAAGCACCAGGGGCTAGCAACGTGGGGATGATGCCAGCCAGTTGCCACACCTAGTCCAGAAGGAGCAAGAAGAGAACAAGGAGAGAACTAGAACAGAGCTGTAGGAGAAGGCTGCAGTAAGGGGCTGTGGCCTTCAGAAGAAGAAAGCACCACTACCAATTCACTGCCCTGCAGGAAGGGAGACCGTAAACATAGAGACCTCATTCTCCTTCCACCCGTGGGTCTGCTGGGGGTGCCATCCATTGACCCAACCCACCGAAAGCCAAAGAGCAAGAGAGCCTAGCTGACACAGTGCATTAGAGGTCAGCTTCTTAGGCCACAGAGCAGCAGGGAAAGGGTAGAGAATGGATTTGAAGGGTGAGGAGAATATCCACCACACACATCCTTTCCCAAATTCTTGTACTACAAAGTATTTATAATCTCATTCACAAACTTCTTTTGCCAGACACATTCGTAAGAATTGATTGAAAAAGATATATCATAACAACAAATTTTCTAATAACAGTGACATTTGGTCGTTTTTAATACTATTTTCATAGGAAGCCAAAAATTCATTGATTCGTTCAGTCAAAGATATGGTCAAGGCAAGTTTTCTCTATATCTCTCTGAAACCTCCTGAAGTAAACGAAAAGGAAAAAGTGAAAAGAAAATTTTATCTATTATGAAATCAGCAGAGAGCTAAGGTTCTCAAATCATAGACTATAAGAATTATCTCCAAAAAGGGTAAAAATTGTATTAAATCAATGGACAGCCCTCAATGGTGATATATACCTCTATAGATCTTAACTGGTTTTCAAATTTCTAAGTAAGGAGAAAGTTGAGAGAGGCCCGGCGTTGGAATGGTGAAGAGTGGCATAAGCAAGTCATGGCAGACCTGGGGGACCCCTGTGTGGAGGGGCTGGTTTCTATACCAGAGTGGTACCGAAAGTGACCCTGAGGCAGGCACTGTGTGAACTCACTAACATTATTATCGGCGAAGGCCTGAAACTTAACATAAAGGACTAGTCTGGAGGCAAGAGATGTAGGAAAACAGAAGGAAAGTATAATAAAAATTACCTTTGTGGATGACTTGCCCCCTTCCCTTTGCTCGTAGATGCTAAACAGAGTCAACTATGTAGTGATAAATAAGCATCAAATATCTGTCCACCCTCCTACACACACACACACACACACACACACACACACACACACACACACAGAGTGAGCGGGGATGTAGATCTGTCTGCGTGATCTATTCACGACCTACAAGGTATTTTTAGAGCAGAAGATATTGCAGAATTGTAAGGAATTTTTATGAGACAAAATATCTCAACTAAAGCCACTGTCTTCCCAAACACTGCCTCTATCCCTCCCCCTGACTCTTGCCAAATAAGTGGTTTGGATAGAATTACCTCCATATGGAAGTGGGTATCAAGTGCAAAGCTATCAACATGCATAGTTTCTATATGCTTAATTATTATTTTAAAAGAGGAAAGCCAAAGGCAGATAAGTAATTTCAAAAAATAACAAAAGAAATAGATGAAATTTTCAGATACACTTTTCCTCATATGTTTAAAGAAATTAAAGAAAACATGAACCCTTTGAAAACATAACTGCAAATTGAGCTAGCAGAGTCAAAAATAAATTGAAGATGACAATAAAACCATTGGAATGAGTAAGAACGAAACAAATATTGCTTAAAATCCGTTGTCTAGAGGATAGACTTGAAAATGTAACAAAAACTCATGGGGAAATGAGCAATTCAAAATACTTATGGAAACCCGGCCATAAAGAAGAGTGAAATCTTACCATTTGCAATGACGTGTATGGACCTAGAGAATATTATGCTAGTAAGTGGAAAAAGTCAGACAGAGAAAGACAAATATTATTTGATCTCACTTATACGTGGAATCTAAAGAACAGAATAAATGAGCACACTAAACAGAAACAGACTCAGAGATGTAGAGAAAAAACTGATGGCTGCTAGATGGGACAGGGGTGGGGATGGGGGACAAGGTAAAGGGATTAGAAAGCACAGATTGGTGGCCACAATATTGCCACGGGGATACGAAAGACAGTTTGGGAAATAAAATCAATAATGTTGTAAAGATTTTGTAGGGTGTCAGATGGGCATTAGTCTTATTAGGGAGACCACTTCATGGGCTTTGTAGATGCCTGATCACTATGCTGCCCACCTGAACCTAAATAATATTGAATGTCAACTATAATATATATATATATAGTCACGGGATATGGAGTACAGCATAGGGAATAGAGTCAATGGAATTGTAACAGCTATATACGATGTCAGAGGAGTAGTAGATTGGGAAAGGGGGTTATCACTTTGTGAGGGGTATAAATGTCTATTACTTTATTTTATAAACCTGAAACTAATAAAAAAAAATACTTATGGAGGGTAGTGAGTAATATATGCTCCTGTAGTAGACAACAGAACAACTGCATTTTTTTTATTTGAAAGCCAGGAGTAAATATCTTCACAAAAAATTAAAGAAAAATATGAACCTTCAGATTAAAGAAACATACCATTTTCCAGAAGAAAAAAAACTGACATAATGACTTGCAGTGAAAAATACCACAGAAAAGTTACTAAACTTTCATGTTTAAAAATAATTCTATCAGCACCAAAGCAAAAAAAAAAAAAAAAAAATTGCAAGAGTAGAAGGGGAGGGAGGCGGCAAGTCAGCTACAAAGAGGAAGTCATCAGGAGAGCCTCAGACTTTTCCAGAGCAACAGTCGATGCCAGAACACAATGGAACGATGTTGTACAGAATTATGGGGGAGAGGCAGAACATGATTCTATAATGTTATACACGTCCAATTTATTCATAGAAGCAACAGAACGGCATTCAGAATATAACCTCCTTGGGCCCTGTTTGAAAACAAAACCTTCTGGCTAAAGACTAAATCGACAACAAAAGTGCAGGAAAGAGGATGCCAGTGAAGCAAGGGCTGGTGGTGGGTGATCTTGCCTCCAGTGAGAGCCCAGCCTAACACTGCCCACAAAGCATGGCCTGCCTCAGGACCTTTGCCACTGCTCTTCCTTCTTCTGCCTGGCTCACACCCTCACTTTGTTCAAGTCCCTATTCAAACTCTCCAACTCAGAAACCTGTCTCCTGATGACTCTGTCAAAAACAACCCTCCCTCATCACCCTTCAGTCTCTTAACGTGTATGGTTTTTATTCATAGCGTTTATAAATATATATATAGTGTCTCCAGTATTGTATAGAAGCCCTATCACTGGAGAACCTTTTTCAGTTTTGTTTGCTACCTATTCTCAGCACTTAGAACAGTGCCTAATACATAAATGGCACTCAGTTGATTGACTGAACTGTGAGAATTATGTTTACAGTTCAAAACAGCAAATGTTTAAGACTTTGAAAACGTAAAACTAGCAACAAATGGTAAGGGAGGGGTGCTAAGTGATGTATTCTCAGCTCCTCAACTGTGAGAGTAAGGAGTTAATCAATAACGTCTAAATTTGACAAACTTAAAAAAAAACAAACACTTGGTCGCTTTTAAAATTAATGATGCATTTTAAGTTTTGCCTTTGTAAATAATTTTCATTATCTTCTGGACTCTTGCTGTTTGTAATTTATGGCTCACCAGTGCTTTGTGAAAAACTGACAAGTAGCCCAAAGGGCCTCAATTGGGGGGACCAAAGCACAAGCTGTAACCACTGATAGACTGCTTACATGAAGTTCGACTAGTCAAATATAAATACTCAAAGTAAATACATAATGGGGCTAGGGTTGCTAAGGATTTCAGGAAATGGGGGCTCTCAAACATCACCAGTGGCAACGTATAGTGATATAACATTTTTGGAGGAACTTTGACAATATTTAGCAAAATTTATAATGTACAAATTTACTCACTCAGCAAATCCATTTCGGGAAAATAGGATACACATTCATTTGCAAGTTTTACAAGGATGTTCACTGCAGCATTGCACTTAACAGCCAAAAAAAAGAAGAAAGAAGAAAGAAACAGACCTAAATCTTCCTCAAAGGGGACTGATGAACTATATTCCAAATGTAAATGCTAAACAGCTAATAGAAAAGCACATGAAGTGGATGTGTATATTTTGATGTGTGAAAGGATGCATAATATATTAAGTGACATAAGCAAACTACAGAACAACATATGCAGTATGATTTCATTTATGGAAAAAGAAGTATTTACATCTATATGTTTTTCCTGTAAACACAAACACCTGTCTGTGTTTCCAACTCTATATTCCAACTCTAGTTTTGTTTGCATGGAAAATACCTGGAAGGTTACTTCCAGATGGTTCATGGTAATGACTTCGGGACTGAGATTTGGGGAAGAGAACAGGAAAATGGGGAGGTTTCCTTCATAAACTTCTACAACATTTGAATTGTTTTAAAAAGCATACATTACTTCCATCATAAAAATTAATTTTTAAAACCCACCCATGTTTTTAAACACCTTCATTCAATGCCTGTAGTGTGCTGAAAACATGAAATGGCACCTTTGGTGTAATGGGAGGACAGACTTAGCAAGGAAAATGGTTCAAGGTCCCACAGTATCCACAGTCACATATAGAACAAACTGTAAGCTCCTTGAAGACAGGCTCAGTGCCTATCACGGCGCTTGGTACATAGAAAATATTCAATAAATATTTGCTGAATAAATGGGTGAATGCATGAATGAAGGCACATATTAAGGACCACAGTCATCTGTGACTCAATATCCCTGCCACACTTTTCCTTTAGCGAGCCTTGATTTGTTTATGTGAGAAACCAAATTTTAGTTTAGATGCTCTGTTATCTCCTCTGGATGCTTAAAAGTTACCTTGTGACTAAGTCCACACGAAAAGCAGACACCTAAGGGGTGATAGGGAATGTCACTTGTGAGCCCCATCAGACCAGGTCTAAGGCTGTCACCAGTGCTGTCAGAGCCCCAGTACTTGCAGGCGGGACCACAATATAAAGAGTTCTCAGGTTGTGTTCTCTGTGCCTTTTGGCTCCCATACTGGTTTTTGTTTTTTTTGGGGGAAAGGGGTGGCAGGGGGCTTGACATTCATGAATTTCAGGTGTATAGCACAATGGTTAGACATTTATATAATTTACAAAGTGATCCCCCAGGTTAGCCTAGTACCCACCTGGCACCATACGTAGTTATTACAACTATGTATGACTATGTACATGACAACTATGTATGTACATAAAATTGACTATATTCCCTATGCTGTACTTCACATCCCCGTGACTATTTTGTACCTGCCAATTTGTGCTTCTTAATCCCTTCACCTGCTCCTATACTGTTTTGAAGGCTGCGTCCTAGAGAAGTGTCCAGCAAGGCCTATAGATGTGGGATCAAATTCGTAACTGCATTGGACTCAAGTGTGTTCCCATAAACACGTTGATCTCATCACTCAACCCAACAAGGACAGCAGCCAAGTACAATCTGTTAGGACCTTCTTTATTTGTTCCCTAGATTCTTTTCTTATTTCAGATAAGGTGCTCTTAGTTTATTAAAGCCAATAATGCTCACAAATAAATGATTGTATGTTTTTATGTTCACTCCGTTTCATTTGAAATTCCTGACCTTGGCTTATTACAAACTATCAGATATTGGCACACAACAAACTGTCCAGCTTTTTAAATTGATAATCCCCTTTCCTATTATAGACATTTGCAGCATTCTCATGTTTGGCTATGATACATTTTCTATGCCATCCACTTTAAATACTTCACAAGGAAAGGTGGTTTTAGTTTTTTGAACTTTTAAGCTTCGAAGGTTTAAAACACAAATAATTATCAAACCCATGCACAAAGCTCTTTGGTGGCTCTCCACGGCAATTAACCACATCTCTGCACCATCTTCCCCCATGGCCAAAACTCTTTTTTCAGTTCTTCCAACTTGCCAAAGTCTCTCCTGCCTCAGGCCCTTAGCATATGCTGCTTTCCCAAGCCAGAGGGCTTCTTTCCTCTATTCCTCACCTAAACAACTCCTACGTATCCTTTGGATCTCACATTAGCTATCAGTTCCTCAAAGAGGCTTCACTAACCCCCCAGTCTAATCTATATCCCATTCCTATCTGCTTTGTGCTTTCCTCTCCGTGGCATTTATTGCTATTTGTATTTATACATGCACTTGTGTTTACTATTTTAACATCTATTCCTTCCTTAGACTATTGAACTCCAGACGAGGAGAATCATGACTGTTTTGTTGACCAATGCTAATCTCAATAAATATTTGTTGGTTAAATTAAAAAGTAAAAGAAGGCAGTAAATGCTATTCCCCTTTTAATTCTTTTTCATAAACATAAGTTGGAAACAGTAAGTAAGGAGAATCCAGTCCCTACCTCACTCATAATTCAAGGCAGGCTGTCCTATCTAGGATGACATGTGGGGAGGGTTTAAATTTAGGAGAAGGACAGGATTTGGCATATGGGAAATTTCATTAGACACAGGTAGGACAGGAAAAGGTGGTATTCTGAAAGGGGAAAATAAGGTTAAAAAGCTAACTGTATTAATGAAGCAAAGGAAGTGGGGCAGAGAACAGATAGACAGTTGGGAATGCCGGAGGTAAACAGGAAGGTGAGGCTAACTCTGGAATGTCACAAGGGAATGGGAAAGCCAGGGCCAGGTTGGTCAGGAGAGGAAAGGCTGCTTGAGGCACCGATTTGGGTCCTGTAGAGGGAGAAAAGAGTGTGATGAGGAATGCCTTTATTTACAAGGAGTTCTGTGAGGGACGTGAACACACCTAGAACAAAAACTTAGCTGGGGGACACAGGAGAAAGGAGGCAAGGTCTGAGGAAGTAAACTTGCAAACCCTGTGTGCTCCTCTAAGTTCTAAGTCTGGGAGACACGATAAACATTAGAGTATTAATGAGAGACCGTAATGATGAAAGTTACTGCACTGGCAAACAACCGGGGTACCCTTTGATCTTACACAGTGGGATGGCTAACCCTACATTCAATCTCTAATAAAGGATACTCTCTATGTCTAAGAAAACAGCAGCGAGCAATGAGAATGGAGTGTGCCAGAGGCCAAGTTGTCCAGTGTCTTCTCTTGCTGTGTCTTCTGGTGGATTTTCCAACCTACGATGGGATCTTGAGGCTTGTGTCACTCTCAGTTTCCCTGGGGGCACTGTGTTTCTTTACAAATTGTCTGGAAAAAAAGAGCTTGGTGCCAACCTGAGACCCCACAAATCATCAATGTAGAATGCTGGAAACCACCGCGATGATAACAGACAATGGCTAATATTTATAGGTAACAGATGATATTTATGGAGCTTACTTTGTGCGAGGCTCTGTTCTAAGACCCTTCTATGTATTGACTTGTTTCATCTTCACAAAAATCACACGAAATAGTTGTTACCTGTTTCCAGAAATGAGGTCCAGAGAGATTGACGTCATTCAGCAAAGTGCAAAAGGACTCAAACCCAGAAAACTGACTTCAGAGCCTTAATCATTAGTTCCTTAAATTTGTATACCCTCACAATTTACAATGCCCTTTAGAAGAGATAGAAATATTATCTGATCTTCTCGACAATGCTTAAAAGTGAGTAAGGAACATCTTTACTTCCATTGTATAAATAGGGAAACTGAGGCTCAGAGACATTAAATGACTGGTGTATGAAATCAACAGCACTAGTACCACCCCATGCAGGGGCTGAAATCTACAACTCCTCACTCCTAAAATGCCACACCATCTCTCACTTCTGCTTTAGCAGGTTAGTTGGTGAGGATTAAATTGCACCTACACAATCAGATATGCAGAGGGATAAAAGCTGCACCTAGGCTTTATTGGGTTTGGCATAAAAGTCCTGATACCTGAAAACAGGACATTATCTCCAGGCTGAAATATGATTTCTTAAGGCCTGATGTCAAGGAGTATCCGTGGGAAGAGAATAGAAGTCGGAGAAGCTGACCAAGTGAGCAGGATCTCAGTAGCCAGCTCCAAAAATGACCCTTTCGTGGAGCCTATCGCCTGTCAGAGTGGCCGTGCTGCAGCGGCACAGGCTGGGAGAGAGACCAAGAAGGAACGCAGGATGCAAAGTCAGAGGAGAAGGACTTCAGTCCGAACCCACCACGGAAACCATTTCTTGTCGTTTCTGGTTAACGCCCCTCTCGCCTTCATACCCTCTCTTCCCCATCCCTCCCATGCCATGCCCACGGTGCCAAACGTTGCAATTCAACCACCAGCCACCGTGCCTCCGTTTCTGCCTTCTGTTTCAATAACCCCAGGAACAAATCAATTTGGGGGAGTCTCGTAGCCAAGGCATTGCAGCTCTGGCCCGCATCACCCACTAACTCATCACCCTGCCATTACACGCTTCACACCGAACCACATTTGCTTCGATCCGCAGTGACCCCCGCCCCTTCGCTCGTTTTTTTTTTTTAAACTGCAGTCCAATAATGCTGACATGTTTAGGAATCGGCAGGAAAGGCTATTGCGGCCAACTCCCCGAGACGCGAGAGCTTGGGGCCGGGATGAGGAAGCCTAGAACGTGCCTCCCTCCTTCGCAACATCGTCCCCTCGGGAGGCCCTGCTGCCCAAGGTGCAGCGGCACAAAACCACGCATCCCTGGGCTTCTATCCCTTGGCTCCTGCTACGGCGGCTGCTGCTATAGAAACACCAGTCGTACACATTGGGCTGAAACGAAACACCCATCCTGGACGAGGACCGGAGCCTGGCTCGGCCCGCTGCCTCAGTCACCATGGCAACATGCTGGGAGCAGGACAGCGAGCAACCAGCGCGCGGCAGGGATACTCACTCCATCGCGGGGCTCCAGGCGGCCCGGCGTGCTGCTGCGGGGCTCCCAGGCGTTGCTCGCATCTGCCGGAGCCCGGCTCTCTGCCCGCGCCGCGCCGCGCGCGAGGTGGAGCCGGGAGCGTCTCCCCTCCCGCCCGCACCCCCTCCTCCCCTTGAGGGTTGAAAGTGAATGCTCAGGCTCACTCAGCTCCCAGCCTGCGAGTAAAACGGGAAGCAATTGGATAATGTTGTTCCTGGGCGCTAGACAAGCCACTCCACTTAAGTGTTTCGGGGAGGGAACGCGCTGGCAGCTGCGCGCCAGGCGTTGTGGCCACCAACATGCAGTGCCCGGGCACCCAAGGCGCCAGGTGCGCCGGCGGCTCTCCTGGGACTGGCTGCGTAGCACAGAGACACAGAGACGCGAGGGACGGGTGGGAGGAGGAGATGGGCGGCTGCGGCGGGTGGCACAGCCCAGAGGACTCGGAAACGATGGAGTCACTGCAAGGTTGCAGCTCTGGCGGTTGGGAAGTTGCAAGAGAAAGAAGCATCTGAAAGAAGCAAATATCAAGTACTGCCACCAATGGGCTGGGCATAGGTTCAGAAACGCCATTGTATCAGCCCAGCGGGCATCTGTCTGAGTTTCCCAAGGAAAACTCCAGCCGCGTTGCGGTGCGTTAATGCGGCGTTTCATCACTTTGGCGACCCTACGCCCTTCTTACCACTCCACGCTCTGTGTATTCCCGTCTCTCAGAAAGATACTCTCCAGCGTTCCTCTCCCTAGTTCGTCCTCCGAAAACAACAGCTATGTTGAATATGGTTTCCCAAATTACCAAGGCCCCACCCCAGAGTTATATACCTTCCTGAGGCAAGTATTCTCTCCCTACTCCGCTTTTGAGACTCCCCTATTCCTAAAGGTTTCCAGAGTGGGGAGTCTGGCTCCCATCCAGGTGCCCAGCACCTGCTGCAATGACGAGTAGATGGGAAAAGCTTCAGGCTTTCATTTTATCTTGCTGCCCGGTCCCTCTGAGTAGGTTTCTCCTAAGGCGCTGAGGACACAGCCCAGGCGTAGCCATAACAGTCCCTGCCCTAGTGGAGCTCACAGACTAAAGGAGAAAGACAAAGCATAGAGAAAAAGAAAAATAAACATATCACAGGCTGAAAATATTGCTATAAAAACTACGTAATAAAATGTGATGAATTTTTTTAAATTAGCTTCTGAGGATGATTGCCCAACTGTGAATATACTAAAAACCACTGAATTGTACATTCTGGGTGAAGTTTATGGTATATGCATTATACCTTAATAAAGCTGTTTGTTGTTTTTTTAAATACTGTAATGGACAAAAAAGGGCAGTGTACCTGATAAGGTAGGTTGTTAAGGAAAGCACCCACACACACACACAAAGAAAGAGACGGCCTGAGAAGGCAGAGGGCTGGGACATGCAAGCCACAGGGGAAGGGCATTCTAACCAGCCACCAGCTTGTTTGCTGGATCTAAATGGGAAAGAGCTCTATACATTCAACGGACAGGAAGGAGACTAGAGCAAAATGTTCTGGGTAGATTCACTGCTCCTCCTTTCCCTCTGGAAAGTGAGCTGTAAGTCAAACCCAGTGAAGATTCACAGAGCTGTTTTGTGGAGAGAGATTCTGGATCATCCCCAGGTTTCTGTTCATAGAGAATTTAGTGTGAATTTGGAGATCATAAAACCCTCCCTCAACTCATGTCCCTCTCCCGCTACCGTGTTTCCCCAAAAATAAGACCTCGCCAGACAATCAGCTCTGATGCGTCTTTTGGAGCAAAAATTAATATAAGACCCAGTTTTATATTATATTATATTATATTATATTATATTATATTATATTATATTATATTATATTATATTATATTGACTGGGTCTTATAGTAAAATAAGACCAGGTCTTATATTAATTTTTGCTCCAAAAGATGCATTAGAGCTGATTGTCCGGCTAGGTCTTATTTTCGGGGAAACATGGTACCATCCTATCTCTTCTCTTTCACAGGCAAGCCTCTTGAAGGGGTTGCCTATTCTGTGTTCATCATTTCTACATCCTCACCATCTCTACAGCCTTACCTTCTATTTATTCCTGTAGCATATAGGATTAAATTCAGTTCTGAGTAATTAAGAGACTTAACCAGGAAAAAGATGTGCCTAGTGGAGCTCCGAAAATTTCAGAGACAACCAATCCTGTACCAGTTCAGCAGCTCTCAAAGACCTAAGAGACCCAGTCTCCTCCAAAATGTTTCTCTGCCATTCATGCTCTCTCTTCCCAAAGTCACTTCATGGTCCAAGTTCACTGCTTCAGCTCCAGCCATCACGTCTGCATACCAACCAACCAAAAGGTGAAAGGAGCAAAGAAGAAGGGACAAAGGAAGCATGCCAGTTGCCTCTTAAGGAAGGCACCTCAAGCAATTTTCACTTATATCTTTGGCCAGTATTCAGTCACATATTCATATTCAGTTTCCAGTGAGACTGGGCAAAGCAATCATCACTCTAAGCAGCTATGAGCCTAGCCAACAATTGGGAGCTCCCTTCCCATGCAAGAGGAGGAAATGGATATTGGAAGACAAACAGCAGTCTTTGCCATACGCCTCATTCCTTAGCATTCTAGTTGCTGTCTCCCCCATGCCAATGACACTGCTCACTACAGAATCATCAATGCCAAACGCAGTGGGCATATCTCAGTCCTCTTCTTGCATCATGCATGAGAAGCATTTGACATTGTGGATGCTTCCTTTGGCTTTTTTTGTTTGTTTGTTTGTTTGTTTTTACTTTAAGTTGGATTTATTGAGGCATAATCATAGAATTCATCCTTTTTAGGAGTGGTGGTCTATGCATTTGGATAGATTATACTGTCATGGAACCACAAAAATTGTCACAATGTAGAACATTACTCTCAGCCCTAAATAACTCATTTGAGTCCCTTGATAGTCCATCCCTCCTTCCACCTCCAGCCGCTGGCAACCACTGACCTGATTTCTGTCCCTACGGTTTTGCTTTTTCCAAAACACTATATAAGTGAAATCAAGCAGTATGTAGCATTTGTGAGTGGCTTCTTTCACTGAGCAAATGCTTTTGAGAATCATGCATGTTATTGTGTGTATAGGTAGCTCCTTTTCATTACTGAGTAGTATTCTATTGCACGGATGCACCATGATTTATTTATCTATTCATTAGTTGAATAGGCATTTAGATGATTTCCAGTTCCACTATTGCCTAGCATAGTGCCTGGCACTTACTAATAAAACTGCCATAAACATTCATGTATAGGTCTTTATGGGAACATATGTTTTAATTTCTTTTGGGTAAATACCTAGGATCACTCCTTCCATCTGGAAACACTATCTTGTATGATGTCACACTGCCACAATTCTAGCTACCCCTTCTCTGCTACTTGTCTCTTAAATGTTACAGTTCTGCAGGGTCTAACCTAAAGTCTCCTCACATCTACTCACATACGCTCACTGAGCAATTTCGTCTAGTTTCATGGCTTTATTTAACCATTCACATGGTGCTTTCTTCCAAAACTCCAGCCTACATCACTCTTAAACTTCAAAACTGAATACTCAAAAGCCATTGCAACATCTTCACAAATACCTCAAACCCAATATGTCCAAAATTCACTCATTATTTTCACCTATAAATCTCTTCCTAATAATCTGCCTGCTTATCCTAACAACAGAGAGAAAGTGTCCACACAGAAACCTGGACATCTTTGTTTCTTCACCATCCTGAATTCCCATATCTAGTCAACCAACAAGATTTATCCAGGCTACCTCCTGAATAGCCACAAAGCCCATCTATTTCTCCCTATCCCCACTGCTGTAGATAAAATGGGCTCTCTCTCCTGGCCTCCTGACCTCCAGTCACATCTTGTTCTAACCCATTCAACTGAAGAGCTAGAGCAATCTTCCAGAAACACAAATCAAATCATATCAGCTCTTTCCATGGGCATCTCTTATTTTAAGATAAAAGTTCAACTGAATTATAGGTGCATCCTAAGCCTTTTGAAACTGGTAGATTGACTATTATGATCTTCAAATGCAATAGAAAAAAACAATTATTTTATACAGCTGGCTTATACCTACCTTATTAAGAGTCATGAATACATTATCTGCTATATTTAACTGTAGGACAGGCTTTAGAGTCAAAAAAACTTTGGTTAAAATTGTGATTTTGGACCTATTACTTAACCTAAGGCTCAGGTTTCTTTACCTATAAAATGAGGGCAGTAATACTTATCTTTAAAGGATGGTTTAAAAATTAGATAATGTGTATAAATTGCCTAGCATAGGGCCTGGTATTTAGTAGATACTCAGTAAACGTAGC
Organism: Rhinolophus ferrumequinum; assembly: GCF_004115265.2. Taxonomy (NCBI): domain Eukaryota; kingdom Metazoa; phylum Chordata; class Mammalia; order Chiroptera; family Rhinolophidae; genus Rhinolophus; species Rhinolophus ferrumequinum. The sequence continues at coordinate 62,576,562 of NC_046295.1, read as the reverse complement.
TATAATAACTTATTATTATAATATCATCATTATTATTACATTGTAACTTTGTAATACCAAACATTTTAACAGCTATAAATTTATCTTCATAGCATCCTTTTGAAGAAGTGAAACCAATATAGATATCGGTACTTAGAAAATCAATTTGTTTATTCTCCTTGATTAAATAAGAATGTTACACTAGATGGTATATTTATTCATTAAAATAATACAGATATATTGATAAACACAGCATAGCTACAAAGTAGTAGGATATGGCGATGTGGGTCCATTGACCACATGCTCTAGTAGTTTATTCATTTCAGCTGAGCTCAATGGGTACTGTCTGCATATCAAATGCACATTAATACTTCTCTCACTTGGAAGTCAATAACTTAACAATTCTACTATCTGAAACTTAGTCTAGACCAGAAAATAAACAAAATAATAATAATAATATCATAAAGTCTATCTATAAGCACTTATTCTTAACCTTCTTAGGGTCATAACTTTCTTGAGTATCTCATAACTATGGACCCTTCTTCCAGAAAAACACACACGTGGCACAAACCCACATTTTGCTTGCAATATCAAGTGGTTTGCAGATCCCCTGTAGTCCATCTATCGTCCATGGGTCTCAGGCTAAGTTCTACTTGTCTGGAGTTTGCAACATGCTTGCATATACATGACTTTATATTTATCCTGCAATTATCCTGTGTGATAGTTACTATTACCACCATCTTGTACATGAAGAAACTGAAGCTTAGCGTAGTTAAATAACTTAGTCAGTTTGTATGTTAGTAAGAGTCAAATTCATCAATAGAACCAAAGTCTTCAACCTCCTGGTCTAAAAATAACTGAAGCAGCTCTGAGAGAATACCTACGAGGATTTTTATGCAGGTGTACTGCATAAGCTTTAGAACAGAAATTCCTAGACTGGAGGCCATGGTGGATTCAGGGATCTGCCTGAGATTGTAGGGAATTATGGGTTGAAAGTGTGTGAGGGATAGAGAATGGAGGTCCGTACCTTCCACTGGGATCTCAGTGTTCCCTGATTCAAAAAAAAAAACAAAAGAAAAAAACAAAAAACAAAAAACTCTTCATAGGACTACTTTAGATATAATACTTAGTACGTTTAGCTAAATGGTTTTCTGGTTCACTAGAAATACAAACACAATGAGAAGGGGTTGGAAGAAACAAGAAGTGCATTACTTCAAGCAGTAACAGCTAAAAAGTGAGGGAGGAAAGTGTGAAAATGGGTACAAGGCCACAAAACAAAACAACAAAATGTCAGGTTGGGATCATTCTGTGTAGGAACAAGCAACCCTCACATCATAGCACTTCCTGAGAACGTCACAGGATAATCGTGGGTAACACCTGTGTTTAAGACGAGGCTTCTAATCTTTTCCATTTAAATTAGGTTCTTAATGTTTACATTTTGGCTATGTGAAAATTTAATTATTTGGAAAGTGTATTCAGCGTTCATGTTCCCTCTCATACCTTGTGGACATTGGACAAATGGAAATATTACTCTAATTTTAAATGTCTAACTGGGGAGGAAGGCAATAAAAATAAGCACAATCACTTTGCCAAGCTCGACACCGTTCCAATACATTAACAAACCCAACAGCAAACCATGAGATTGATTATTAAAACATAAAAACAGGAAGTCTTCTTATTTACTTGGCATTACTGGATTTCAACTGTACTCCGAGATGTATTTTGTCCTGTGAAGCTTTACGTATTTTATTTATTTTATTTCATGTATCACTTTACCTTTTTACTTCCATGTAAATAATGTAGGAAAGAAACATATGTCTAACAGAAAGAGTATCCATTCATCCAGAGGGGGGTGTGTGTGTGTGTAGTTAAATACTTTACTGAGTTTCATTGATCTGTAGATTTTTCAGTTGGTTTCTAGAGCTAGAGTTAATATTATGGAGTCACTATTAGCCTTCCTGTTTCACTCTTTTTCTACCATTAATGAATTCTCTCTGAAAAGATGTCACCTCAAACAGCTTCTTGTAATGCTCCTGACTTTGGGTAAAATTAGCGCTTTGACTGGGACAGGAAGGATGGCAAAATGCAGAGTTATTGTCTTTGGTTAAACATCAGCACAGGTTCTCTCTCTTCTTCACATTGACTTCTGTATCTATGTATGAGTATGCTCAGACAAGACTCTAACAGAACTGACTTCTGACTCATGGATGATTCTTGGAATCACAGTCTATTGATGATGACAGGGCTTCTGGGGGTAACCTAGTCCAAAGGCCAACACCAACTTCTACAATTGACCTGGGATCATCCTCCTTGTTGAGCACATTTATTGTTTTCTTTGAGCTCAAAAAGCTGAAAAGGCCTATTTGTTTTTTGTTTTTAGCCCTCTCTCACCCACCCACAAAATGACGTATATGTTCAGAACAGCCCATGATTATGTCTGTACAGATGTAGCAAGAACATTTATTTCACCACTGCCAAGTCTGACCTATGATGGAAGATGAACAATGACCTCTCAGAGATAATCCAGTGACACCATGAACTCATCAAGGGGACTTTGCCAAGGAAAAGCTTCCCCGTAACCACACATTGGAGAGAAACCAGTCCAATGTCACCCAGATACATTGCACATTAGTTAAGCTGAAAGTTAGAAGATCTTAGTGATGTTTCGTTGATACAAGGCTATTAATACTTAATTTAGTATAATCCTATCAGCTCTGCTATGCTGAATGAAGCTGGAGAACCTATTTGGTTACTTGGTGGTATCTTTAAAGCTAGGCTTATGTCTATATCATCATTAAACACTTTCGTCTCCCAATACAAACATTAAATGTCAATATTTAAAGTCGCACTACCTGAGATGGACCTCAAGTTTTTTTGGAATCTGCTTTGAGGAGGCTCATTGGAACGTTGGAAACTTGGGTTTATTCTTGAGGCAGAATGTTCTGTGCTCTAGGAAAAACGTGGGTAGAACATAATACTTATGGCAATGCAATCAAGTACCCATTAGAATGTAAGCCTTGTGGGAACAGGGATTAATTTTTCCATTTTGTTCACTCCTATATCCCTTGAAACAGTGCCTAGCACATAGTAGACTCTGAATAAATATTTGTTGAATAATGAAAAAAATTCCTCTTGAGAAAGGCCCTCTTGAGTAATAGTTGTACTTTCTTAGATGTATCTTTTATCAGATCCAAGCCTTTACAGTTGATGGTTCCCATAGAAATGCTTCTTTCTCCAAGTATTTATTGACTTCCCTATGTCTGTCTAGTATTGTTTGTTTGTGTGTATATGTTGCTATCAGAGAGATCAGGAATATCTCTCTCTGTCTCTTTCACACATACACACACACACACACACACACACACACTCAGATAGGCAGAAAAGTGTGCAGATCTGTCTTTCTTACACTGGAGAAAATTTTGAAAAGGAGCTAGATAACACTGAGGCAATACAACTTGGTGTACATCGTCTATGTTGCACTATGGTATTAACAGTCAATAAAACTAGACCTTGGGATATGTGTGGAACCAAGTATAATGTTTAATGTCGTTCAGGGGTCCATAGGAAAAAATCACATTCTTGTACATAGGGCAGAGTTTCCAGTGAAAGAAGTAGATAGTCCCACTCTCGGTTACCCTGAGAATAAGTCAGCCTTGGGAAATCTGAACTGCAGAGAGGGGTGTTAGCTAGGGATTAAAGGAAAGATGGTGTCTGGTACTGTGGTAGGAACTGGGATCACAATAACGCATAAGACATGGTGTCTGCCCCTAAGAATCTCAGTGTTTAGTGGGGAAAAAAGACATGTACATAATCAAAATTGAAATGTGATGTTGTGAGACCACAAAGGTGGGACTGCTAGAGGAGTTGATACTTAGGCTATGCCTTTAAGTATGAAAAGCACGGAATTGGATGAATTGGATGCGCGCGCGCCAGTGTGTGTGTGTGTGTGTGTGTGTGTGTGTGTGTGTGGTAGAAAAAAGTAGTGAGAAAATTTTCCAGAGAGACCAGCAAAATCAAAGACAATGAAACAAGAATCAGCAGGGTGAGACCTACATATTTTTGACATTTGCTGGAATACAAGGCAAAGAGAAGATCCATGGTATCCCTCAACTCCAGAGACTTACAATACAATGTGATGGTGCCCCCTGGAGTTGTGCAAAGCAGTGGTCCTGAAGGAAGGAGGTAAATGTAAGACTGAAAAAGGTCCCCAGAGGGCCCTGAATGCAGAAGCTTAAATAAGGGACGAGATGATGACAGCAAACACAACACTTCTTACCTCCAAACCATAAGCATAATGATTGAAGACAATCATGGCCTCCCTTAGTTAATAATGTATATTTCCTTAAAATTTGAGATGTATACAGAAAAAATAGTATCATGCTTCATGATTGACATAGCTGATTTCATCTGTAATCATAGGTTCTGTTTATCACATTTCAAACAGTTGGCATTTTCTCCCCCAGGAATATTGAGATAATTTACCATGGCATTGAGAAAGGTATTGTCTGGATGTTGTATTATATATTATGGCATCTCCCTCTCAGTCTTATGCTATTGTTCTATCTCATGTTGGCAAGGTCCTGGTATTCCGTGACAGCATGGATGATGGATTTGAGGGTGGACAAGACCAGAGGCTGAAATGCTAGTTAGAAGGCTGCTGCTATAGTTCAGACAAGAGACGATAAGGTCTTAAATTAGGGCAGTCAGAGTTGGCATGGAAAGGACAGAGAGTCAAGAAATATGCCAGGACTCAGGATGTGAGGCTAAGAGAAAGGCATCAAGCCTGATTCTCACGGCTCAAATGACTCAGTGAAAGGTGATAAGACCAGCTGAGCGAGAGCATTCAAGAAGAGCATACAGGTGCCACCAGAGGATTCTGACCTCAACAAATAAGCAGCTTGTCATCATGTCCCTCTGGACTGGGACCACCCTGTATTTTGTTGTGTGACCTATGAAATGTATTAAGCTGTTCACAGTAGAGCTATGCAGAGAGGTCAGAGGAGGAGAAGTAATATTTGAGGAACAAGGTGAACTTAATTTTTCTACAATAGACCATTCTGGAGAGCTGTGAAAGTACAGTATCTGAGGGCTCAGGGGAAAATAAGTGAAACAAGTGATTACTGAAAACTTGTAAATTTTTTTTTGGTTAGGTATTGATCTAGAGATTAGGTTAGATATTCTCAATAAGAAATCATTTGATTTTCAGGTAGCAAACTTTCCGTCCCTAGAAAATTCAGTAAATGAGGCCAGATATTCTCTTAGCTACCAGCCAGCGGTACCACTTCTCCCCATTAAACCTCCATTCTCAAATACAATTTTTAAATGTCTTCTTTTAAAACAAGTGAACAATCCTAACTTTTCCTTCCCATTAATTTTGTCAGTTACCATCATTGACACTCCCAGAATTCCTCTCTAGGACAAACATCATCATATCACTGACTTCAATGCTCCCACGAATGCTTTGTGCAAATCCTTCTTCAGTTCCTTGACCTTCTTCAAACCCAAACATTTTACTTCCATTCTACTCAGGCTAGCTACACCCATCAGATTTTACATGGAAGTACCAAAAACATATATAATATTTTAAAGTGATAGTATATCAGAACAAGGTGTACCTTGACCTATTTTTAAAGAAAAGATGAGTAATAGTCTTGTTTAACTTTCTTAGATTTCTGGAGTCCATGTTCTTCTATATTCACTTCCTCTGCCCCCTCTATTCCTACAAGCTTCCTGCAACCTGAAAATAGCAGGGGGGTAGGTACTCCTGGGTTGAAGTACAGATCTTAGGAAAGAGTGCTCCATGCTGTTCTTGCTTCTCTCTTACAGCAGCCATGCTTGATGATAAGCACATCATGGGGTGGGGGAAGGAGGGGAGGCAGGGCAGATTTGGGAGCAGAAGCTGAGAGAAGACATATGGCAAGGATAGGTTCTCTCCTTGCTTCCCAGACCTAATATTCTTGGTCCTAGCGCTCTTAGACTGTTTAGGAAAAATAGAAGTACACCCTGGCTTCTTTCCAATGAGTGAGAGAGACTATTTCTACCCACATGTCCAATGCTGGCTCCATGAGGCTGACACAAATGCAGATTTGGGCAGTGAACATGTGCTATGAGAAGGTCCAAATCAGGGTCAGGCTAAGGTTGCATGGCCTGCGGGGAGTGAGAGTCCAGTTAAACATTTTGAAAGAGGATAATTTTGTTTGGAAAGCCCTCTCCACTCTTTTATTACCCTCTGTGCCATTTTCTCTGACTTTACTCCCCCACCTGGCTAAGATGTTAGCCTAGGTAAGTTTTGCAAAGTCAGCATGTAGAGGCCAGGCACGTATTTTACATGAGTAAATCGGGCTGCGTAGAGGGAATATAAGGAATGGTGGGGACTGTGACCAACTAAGAGTCTATATGCCATCTGAATGCAGTAACCTCCATTTAGCCCCCGCCAACTACTACCATGTAGGAATACAGGTCTCGTGTGTCCAGATCTTCTGAACTTTCTCAAGGAAAACAAGGAAAAGCTTTATTTTTATGTAAAATCTTCCCCAAGAAAATGGTGAGTGACGATTGAAAACTTTTAAACAAACCTTGTGCATCAGAAGGTCATATTTGGCCCTTTACAACCTCTGATTTAAGGGATCAGCTGTGATGGGTTTCAATTTCACAAACCACATGGACGTTTCATAGCTTTCCTGCAAATCACACAAATAATTTACTGCATGGCTGGTTAGTGATGGATCTGGGGTAGGGTGGGGGTTCTGGACTTCTTTAAAAATTGTTGTTAGGAAGCAAGAGAGGTCATGGCACACACAGGTTTTCTTAGGGTAGTTACGGGTATCAGGACAAGTCAGAACATGCCACTTAGTGAGCCTGTAAGCAGATATGTGACAGGAGGGGAGTAGGGAGACTTCTTACTTCAGAGGTGGCAGCAGTTCCTAAAGCTTCTTCTCCTTGAGATGATTGGCTCGAAGCCCACTCTGTTTACTGTAGGTATTATGAACAAGATACTAGCGAGAAGCACATATGTCCCACCTGTCAGAGCCTGTGCCTGGAGTGGCAATTTTGCCTCCCAAGGTGACCTTGAGGCCTCCTGAATCTACTCCCCCATTCTCCAGGGCCCCTGCCTTTACTTGACACACTTTTTAATATTATAGATAACTTTTCTCCTGGGTGCCCTCTTTAACTTGAGCTAAAGTCTTCTGTGCCAGCATCTTAAGCAACTTACAAAGATGAACTTGAGCTAAGTGTATTTGTCTCCAGTAATGCAAATAACTTCTTCTCTTTAATTTTCCATATTCATAAGCTTCGTTTGCACAGCACTCCAAAGCCAAAACATTAGAAAGTGTTTGAGAAGTTAAAACAAAAGTAGTGGGCCGGGGAGAGTCTGGCTCTGACGTGGGAAATTGATCTCAAGAACCCCAGAATCTCCTGGCTCACAACCCTCCCTTGGAGATTCATATTTCCATGGAGGGCACTTAAGGACCAAAAATATTCTAAAGGTCCCTCCTTCATCAAATGAATCTCTGCTGTTGAAATTTCAGACACTGTGACTGGTCTTGGGAAAAATATTTGGGTACTGGGTAGTCTTTCAAATAATACTGATTTTAAAATGAATATTCAAGTTTCAGTAGAAAGCAGCAGATTGACCAGGTCAAATGGAACATTGTATAAATCATGGGACTCTCTCATCCAAATAAAATGTTAACAGCCAATGCCTTTTAGAATAGTTCTGGGCTTTGTCTTCGTGTGCTACAATGCAAACATTTTCTAGAATATGTTTTGCTTCTGTGCTATGTGCCTTTGCCCCAGTCGGCACTGCAGGAGCCAGGTCAGGAAATAAAGCAAGTGCAGACTGCCAAGACTAAGCAGAGGTGAGGGGAGGACACCAGACTCAGGGACAATCTGAGGTCAGAACCAGCAAACTTGAGGAGGGGAAAGGTGAGATTCCCAGAAACCCAAGAAAAATGTGTAATCTCACTAGTGGCTGGATCAGAGTACAAGGAAGTGAAGTTAGATGAAAAGTCAAGCACGTTTCATAGGCCCTCCTATAACCATTTCCTAGGGTGAGAGCACAGGAGGGGGTTCTGGGCTGTGTTGCTATTATTAGAGCTAAACATAAAGAGTAAGCGCTTCTGAAAATGTGGAGTTGTGATTTTAGCACACCCACCTCCCATTCTACCTTGACAGGATCCAGAAACCCAGACGGATAATGGTCACTTGTTAGTATATACAGTCACTTGGGGCATTTTCTTTAGTTTAGGCTTTCATCTTAATAACTGAGGTTTTCTTTAGTTGTTGAAGTACCTCCAGCAAGTCATGACCTTTTTTTTTCACACTATATCAAAATCACAAAATAGCCACTATTGGCAGGTGGCTATAACAAGGTGTCTATCTGAATAGAAGGAGCTATAGGCAACAAAACATATATGACATTTTAAAGGGATACTATATCAGAACAAGGTATACCTTGATTATTTTTAATATATGAGGCATTGTCAAACAATATTATATTAGAATGACCAACAGGGTTGAGAATTAGTCAAGTCAAAAAGGAAACGGTGGTGCAAAGAGAAGAGGAGTCACCTATGGGAAGTTTGGACACATTAAGTAAACACGTATGGCTAAGGGGAGCCAGATTTATCAGTGCCAGAGAAGGGAGTAATAACTCAGGAAGGGAAGAAAACCAGAATGAAATCTGTGGTGTTGGATTGGAATTAAAGGTATTGGTGTTAACTCATGGTTTTCAATAGAGAGAGAGAGATAAAAATAAATATAGATGCAGATGTGTGCATATGTAATGTGTATATGTAATACACACACACACACACACACACACACACACACACACACACACATTCTCTCTAGCTCTGTCCACAAAGAGAGGGCCTGGGAGCAGTGACACCCCAATAAAAATAAGGACACCTAGTCCCCAGATCTGGGATTCTAGATATCATTCTCCATTAAAAGGGACTGAAGATCCTTGGAGAAATGACTCATTCTAGAACTGGGACTGGAAAAGTACAAGATGAGCCTGAAACAAGTTATACCAGAAAGCAAAAAACAACTCAAAGAATAGGTCATATCAAAAGGACACAGGAACCACCTTGAACTGATTTGGTCCCAGTAACCAAATTAAGGGCAATCAAAATAATAATAGATTATAACCCACTGAATAAAATAGAAAGGTCTGAGTCAATAGTGATGGAAGGGCGGGAGGGAAAAAGGAAGGGATGAATGGAAGATAGATGGAAGGAAAGGGAAAGAAAGAAAGCAGCTTAGTTGGATGCCAAATGGGCTATTGAGAAGAGAACTTTCATAGTGGAGAAGCCTGGAAGACCCACCTTAATCAAATGGTCAAAGTGACATCACCAGTAATGGGACAAACTGATACCTTGTACCACTTGTTGGGCTGCTGTGAGAAGAACAAGCGTTGCTTCTGGGGTATTCCCGCCAAAGATGAATAACCTGTGCTGGTCATGAGGAAACGTCAGACAAATTCAAACTGAGGAACACGCTACAAAATAACTGAGCTATGATCTTCAAAGGTGTCAAGATCATGAAAGGCAACGAAAGAGCGAGCAACTGTTCCAGACTGAAGGAGACAGAAAAGGCATGACAACCAAACGCAACTCACGATTCTGAACTGGGTCCTTTCCCTGTAAAGGGTATTATTAGACAGCTGGAATGTGGCCTAAGGACTGTACAGTACTAACACAGCAAGGTTAATTACCCAATTTCGATGGCTGTATTATGGTTGTATGGAAGAACGGCTTTGTAGGAAATATTGTACACATTAGACAGAGTGATAAGGTATCAGGTTGGCAAATTACTCTCAAAAGGCTCCGGAAATAAAAGTCTTTGTAGTATTTGTAACTTTTCTGTGAGTTTGTGATTGTTTCATCTGTGTAATATATAAGACTATATATACAATACATGAAGTTTTCCATCTTAATAAACTGTAACAATTCCCTTGATGAACATAAATCAGTCTAACTTTCAGTCATTTTGATTATGAATACCAAAGGAGCTGTTTTCTGTACCTTTATTATTATATATTGAAACCTCCAACATATTTAAAAGCAAAAATTTTTACATTTGATTTTTTAACCTAGTTACCGAGGCTGTTAATAAAACTCAGTGTTAAACCGTTCTTTTTTCTGAGTTACAACTTCAGCAAGAAAAACTTCTTATACAGGTAATGTATTTAAATCATGTTTAGAATTTTAGTTTCTCTTGTTTTACATTTATATAAGCACTTAATAGTTTGATATTATTTATAAAAGCTAACTGGAAAAGGTACTTGCTCCACTAGTTTTAAGAGACCTTAAAATCTAATTTATTAACTCGCTCTAGAGGTAGACAAAGCATATCTATTTATTTGCTCAAAAACTATTTTACATTTATAAACTGGGATTTTTTTTATCAACTCTTACGTAAATAAGAGGAGCTAATTGTGATAAGCAGAGGAATTTAAGGTGGAAATATAGGCACCAGTATTTATTAAGGATATTGATTAGTTCAAGAATAAAAATGTATAATTAATCATCATTTGTTCCTTTTAGGAAACATTAGTATTGATAAATCTGTGTAATTTTTCCTCTAAATTTACCAAAATAATGTTCCTCTTTTTTCCTAGTGTCCATATTTTAAAAAAAAATTATAGTGATGATCTCCTTTCGTTAGCTTTGTTTTATAAATCCTCAAGAGAGTAATTTGGCATTATTCAATTGTTTAAAAAGATGAAAGCTGATTATTGAATACTAGGAATTCCGCTTCCTTTTAATTTTGTTGCAGGCTTTTTAACTTTGCGGATATTAAATGATTGCGTCCAGAATAAATGTACATGAAAAATTACCAGAGTTTTGAAAAAGGAAAAAAGCTCTGAGCTTGCAAGTCAGAGGAAGCCAAATTGACACAAACTAAAGAATATAAACAGAGAATCTATCAGTAGTAAGAAAAAATGCCAAAAACTTTCCAACCCTACATTCTCAAGTGCTAAAAACAATCAAGATCCTCAGGCAAGCAACCAAAAAAGGTCATGGAAACCAAATTAGGATCAGCTGCCACTTGACAGAAATCATGTAAGGGTCAGGCCATAAAATCACAAGATTCCACCACTGCTGTCTTATTCTAATTGTTCTTATTCATTTCCTTATTCTAATTGTTCACCAGGGGAGAGTCAATCACCCCTGTTCAACCAGAGCAAGGATTGGAAGCTGAAACAGATATGACTGAGAATCAGATTTATAATAGCTTGTGAGAGCCAGAGAGTAAGTACAATTGCCACATGAGACTTATTACAAGAGACGAGAAGACAAACGGAAGACCCAAGGGGTCCTGAGACAGACAAGATATAGACCAGGTGCTCTGTGATCTACACGTTTCCGTGGTGGACTATACCGCAGTGGAGCTGCTGGAATAACAGTGAAAGCATAACTCAAAGATGTACAGTAAAATTATTAACATATGATTTATCTGTACACAAATAAATAAAAATAACGGATTTATTTTCTCTAAGAAAGGCAAAAGAAAAAAACAAACAGGACTTTAATATGAGAAACAGAAGGAGCGGAGACGAAAAAAAATGTCGTTTTGGAACACAAACTGCTTTTCATACTTTAGGTAAAATGCTAGCATTTAGCAAAAGGGCCAGTCAGGGGATTCTGCCCTTGGGCAGCCACATGGCTCATGAAAGGAAGCAGTTGTTTATTCTCAGGAAGACCCCAGGGGTTTAACTCTAGACACTTACAAAAGGGCTGTCTCTGCATTGTGTTCTTCAGTGTACCCTTTGTCACCACCTGTAACTCAGTGTGGGCCGGGGCTGCACCATTTCCTTATTCTTATTGTTCACTGATCATCAAAAAGATGAATTTTAAAAAGCCAAGGCAATCCAGATTTCAAAGGAAATTGAAAAAAAAAAAAAAAAAGCATCTCTACCATTGTAGGCGCAGGAAGTCTTGAGTCTTGACTGGGCTTGTTTTCCCCCAACAGGACTGCTGTACCACCTACCACCGCCCTTTCCTCTTCACCAGCCGCGTCTTCAGCAAGGTATGCTTTTGCTGGGGGTACTGTACAGGTTCCTGATTTCCTGAGATTTTCTGGTTTTAGCACTGAAAGGCCAGCCTCCCGTGAAACCCCTCAGTCCCAGGCACGGTGGGACAGTGGTCACCCAGTACTTTCCTCCTTTACTGTGAGAATTGCATCCCACCACAAAGGTAATATGATCTAAAAATGCTACACTTTGAAGAGGTTTCTGGAAGTATCTTGCATTTTATGTCAAGTTCTTTCAATGATTTTTTTATTATGGTAATATGTACATAACATAAAATTTACCATTTTAACCACTTTAAAGTGCACGGTTTTGTGGCATTAAAGTACATTCACATTGTTGTGCCTCCGTCCACCTCCAGTACTTTTTCATCTTCCCAAACTGAAACATCTTAGGCATTAAACAATAACTCCCTATTCTCCCCTTCCCCTCAGCCCCAGGGCACCACAATTCTACTTCCTGTTTCTTTGATTACTCTAAGTACCTCATATAAGTGGACTCATATAATGTTTGTCTTTCTGAGCTTTCAGTAATTTCTTAAATTAGAAATTGAATGTTGCTGGCTTACAATTATAATAGCTAAAATAACCAGCTATTGGCTGAGAACTACTAGCAGGATGAAATCAATATGCAACTTTTTCTTTTTGGCCTTCTATTTGCCTTTAAAATGCCATTCAGTGAATGAATGAATGAATGACCACCCTATCCTTGCTATAAAACTTAGGCACGCCTCAGGACTTTTGCTGGTCTTTCTTAAGGAATAAACTATTGGTCACTTTCAGTAACAAGCAGAAATCGCAATTCCTAAATCAGGGATTCGGGGCACATTTGATGTCTTATCAGAAATTCTGCCATCTTATCACTCATTTTGGTGGTGCTTTGGGTTTGCATGTCGATCTCTATTGCACCACTTGATGACAGTGATACTCCTGGTAGCACACACTCATTGAGGGAAGAAGAAAGCAGACAATCAGTCACCTCAAATCATTAGCAAATCTGATCTAAAAAGACACTGAGCGGAGGCATTTTATAGGAAGCCAGTTGAAACACATCTATCTTCAAACCTATGCTCCTCCTTTAATATGCTCGGAACCTGGGACCTGAAAGCTGTAATTTCCATGTGCTTATTACACACTGTAATATTTATTTAAATTTTTTGATACAAAAAATTCATGGTTCATGGTTAACAAGTAGAACACTACAAAGAAACAGAAAGTAAGATAATAACTTCCCACACCAATCTCATCTTTCAACCCCCCAAAGGGAGAAGGAACAATATTAATACGATGGGGTTTATCTTTTTCACCTCTTTTTTCATAAAATTATTACATTATAATAGTTCATTAAAATTTTGTATCATAAAATATTTCAAATATATATATATATACATATAGACAGATGTTTATTATATCATATTATTCATTATCTTGTACCTTGATCTTTTTTCCTTCAGCGGGCATAGACTTCTCCCTTTGAGTCACTGTAATTCCAAAACTTTGCTTTGTTTTCCCCAAGAGAGAACAGCAGCAGTGGGTACTCCGGGTATGATTTAGAGACACAGCTATAGAGGAGACATTGTTTGGTTGTCCAAAGCTGGCATTATTGTCGAGCTGTGAAAGGTAACTTTCATTCATAAAGCATAGGTGACTATGTTTTTGAATGAAAGAAAAGAAAGGAAAGGAATGAATGCTCCTTAGATGGAGTAGATGAATGATTGAATCAAGTAGCCAATTAGCTTAATTTCGGGTTTCCGGCTTCCCTCATCTATAAGCATTGCAATCATTCCACCTCTGGTCAAAAATAGTAAGTAGCTTGATGAGGGTAAGGGGGATCAAATATACGGTGATGGAAGAACTGACTCTGGGTGGTGAACACACAATGTAATTTATAGATGATGTGATATAGAATTGCACACCTGAAATCTATGTAATTTTAATAACAATTGTCACCCCAATAAATTTAAATAAAAAAAAAGTAAGTAGCTTGTGTTGTGTTTTTGATCACATATCTGAAACCAATGAAGGGAAAAACAAACAGAAAATTCATTCTTTGGATTTTTTTTCTTATGTTTTATATGTGATTGATTGATTCTACTAAAGTCTCACTATCTATAAACGGTGCTTTGACCTTCAGCATCTGAATTATGAGGACTGCTAAGTGCAAGTGCGGATTCCTAGGCCATGTTTAGACCCCCAGAATCAAAATATCTGGGGCTGGAGACAGATAATTTGCAGTAAAAGAAAAAAAAAAACTTACCCCAGGTGATTCGAAAGTACACTAACCTGTTTGAGAACTATCTATACTTCCCCACAGGCTCAGAGACTTGCCAGCTTCTCTTTCAAAAGACTCTATAATCAACTTCTCTAGCCTTCAGTTTCCTAACATCTCTCCTATCTCCTCCTCTTCTCCACCCACTAACTTCAAGTAGGTTATGAAGGAGGAACCTTACATACTCTCGGGTCTGACCAAGTGCAGGCAGGCTCTAGATAGCATCTGGGTCCCCAGAAGAACATGCAGAAGAGGCTACAGTGTTCATTGGGCCTAAAAATTGCCCTGACTCTCTATGTTCAGACACAGGAAATGTTAGTTCTGAGTCTGCTGAAATCCTAGCCACCATTAGAGATAAAATACTTTCTCTCTCTAGGAGAGGCCAGAACAGCATGCAGACACTGCCGTGGATGCTAAGAGAGCGCCATGAAGGACAAGGAGAGCAAAGACCAATAAAGACAGCAATTTGGCCTTTTACATCATACTCTCATCACCAGCAGCCAATGACTGTTCTGGAGTGAGTAAAGGTCAATGTGTGATTAAGTGACTGGATAAATTAGTTTAGTACTTTATGGTGACTGAAAACAACAACAGCAACAACAAACCATTTTCTAATCCTTAAGATTATTGCCCACTTGAAAAAGACACACGGGTGCTTTATATTTGTCATCAGTCAGGATGCCATCTGTAACTTTTATCGGGGTCTACAAGGAAAACAGGTGGGAACACATTCAATAGGGTTTAAAACTCCAGGGGGTCAAGTGTCAAATTCCCTGGAAATGCTTTGTCTTGAAGACAGTGCTAGGAAAGCTCTGGAGCTCTGTGGGTGTCTTATTCAGGGCTGCACAAACATTAAATGAGAGATAGTGAAACAGAAAAGCCCAGGTCAGAAAGCTGCCCTGAGCAGACACAGTACTGGCCACAGCTAAGTTCTAGGTTACTCCGCCCAACCTGAAGAAATCTGAGCTCTTCCCAGGTTCTAATTAGACCAGACATTTCCTCCATTAGATTGTGATGAAAGAGGGAATGAAAAAAATAGATTCTTTAGAGAAAATGGAAAATAATATTTTATGACAAATTTGGGGAAATTAACTGAAATATAGACATAAATTCATCACTGGGACATCATAGTTTCTTCAAGCATATAATTTGCCCACTGAACCTATCCACAAATATTTTTAAAACTCAGAAACATGCAGCACATTCTTTATAAGAGGATATTACTGTGATTCTCTCAACTGGGACAGTGTCCTTGTGGTGGGCTGATTCTAAGATGGCTCCTGGTAATCTCCACATGCCGGTGTTCACACCCTGTGTAACCCCCCTGAGAGTGGGATGGCCAATAGAATACAAATCGGTGATGGGATGTCACCTATATGACTATGTTAAACTCTCCACCTTGCTAACAGACTCTCTTTCTTGTTTTCTCAGCTTCCTACTTTGATGAAATAAGTGGCCATGTTGGAGAGGTCCACATGGCAAAGAACTGAGGGCAGCCTCTGGCCAGCTAGGAAGGATCTGAGGCCCTCAGTCAAACCGTCTTCCAGGACCTGAATTCTGTCAACAACCTGAATGAGCTTAAAAGTGGAATCTTCCCCCAGTGAAGCTTTCCAAAGAGACCACAGCCCCAGCTGACAACTTAATCGCAGCCTTGTGAGGAGCTCTATAACACAGGAATTACCTAAGCTGTGCCCAGACTCTTGACCCACAGAAACTGCAAGTTAATAAATGTGTACCATTTTAAGCCACCACATGTGTGGTAATTTGTTACACAATAGATACGTAATGCAATCCTGCTCCAAGAGGAGATATCGAAAGGAGAATATCTGGTTTTCACAGTTCTGAACAATTTACCCTTGCTAAAATCTGTGAAATAAGACACACACTTTCACACTGCCTGTATCCAGCACGTATATGACAGTCTCCGCAGCCACACGGGGCTCTGAGAGGTGCCAAATGGGGAAGTCAACCCCATGAAAAGATACTCACTGATTTGTTAAAGTAGTAACTGGTACTGACTTGTGTTCTAAAGAGCCCTTTAAATCTCAGACAAAAGGATGACGAATTGAGAGCCATGTCTGCATTTTCAGTCAAAAGCTTTAGTTATAAGTAATTCCACGTGCTGCAACCATCAGCTGTGTGCAAGGCAGCTGCCATATGCAACAAGCCTTCATTTGCTTAAAGCCAGGAGTTATTTTTTTCTTTCAGATGAGCTCCACATCCACACACACACACACACACACACACACACACACACACACACCAGGCTGTTTTTGTGGGAGAATGGATTCATTGAACTCACTTTTCAATGGCATCAACTTCTCTTTTAATGTAGCAATGAATGGATTCAATTAGATGGAAACCATATTTGTGGTTGACATATAAAAAGTATTATTTCTTCCCACAGATTTCAGGATGTGCAATGACATTGCGTTTCTTTGCTGTCTCTCCAGGTTACACTTGCAGGTGGCTCTCTGACCAGACGACCCGATGATCCTCAATGTGGCTTTGGTATAAAGGAGAAGATAAATCCCCTGAGACACTTGTCAGGGACAACAGAGTTATTTATTCTCCGTTTACTCCTCAGGCCTCCCTAGACTAAGCTGACCGATAGAGTATAATAGGTCACCCAGGGCATCTCTTTATCAAGCATGTACACCCACATTGCAACGTTCAGGGGTCCATAACTCCAGCTTCACCTCTGACACCAACTGTAAGTTCGAATTTATAAGTCCCTACAATTACAACTCTAAACAATGTGGAGTTGTTGAAAGTTTTTAAGCAAGGACTCACCGTGACCAAAACTGTGATTTAAAAAGATTGAATTCAGGCAGGATCGGCTTCATGGGTAAACAAGCTATGAAGTCGCTGTCATGCAGGGTCTCTGGTCCCGCTCCCTGCACAAGAACGCAGGATACGGTGAGACCAAAAAGGAACAACGGAGCCATAGATAGGGGAGTCACACCACTATGTTCTCGATGGCAGCTCGTCCAGACACAAAAGCAAACATCGGCCAGTACCCCAACGAGGGGTTTTCCTGCACCCCAGCCTTGCTGGTGGCTGGGTGAGACACAGGAAATAGGATCAACAATTCTACCTGCTAACTGTACTTGCTAGCCGCTGCTAGCTGCAATCCGTCGTCCACTTCTCTGCCAGCCAACCAACCTGTCAGCATAGCCACGGCAGTTATATTAGTGGCTCATGGCTCACTGGTTACAGCTGATGGCCACCCAGACACAGTTGATGGCCATCTAATAACCGAGCCAGCACCTTTCCACGTGAGGCCGAGAGCCTGGAACCTGCTCTCTGGGACTTTGTCCCCACATCACATAGGGGCACAGAAGGGCCCCACAGTTTACTGAACTACGGTTTTTGTGTAAAAGTTTCAGTAATTTTAAATAAGTGGCCCTGAATTTTCATCGTGCTTTGGGACCTTCAAATTATGTGGCTAAGTCCTGAGCTCAGGAGATTGTGGTTATGAATGATTAAAATGAGGGAGACTCAGGAGGCAGGGAGACCACATAAGAAGCCATAATAATAGTTCAAATGCAAGTGAATGCGGGTATGAAGTGGGGTATCCTTTCAATTCTCAGTAGATACTATAAGTACTTAGGGGTAATAAAGAAATCCTTAGGTCACAGACGTAATGATATCCTTTTGATCTCTCAGCTCTCAAGTACACAGAAAGATTCTTAATTAAATACTTAAATCTGGAGGGAGTCCAAAGACTATGGGAGGCCACTGAAAATTTTTAAGCAGGGATATTACCTAAGAAACCCATTCAACAAATATTTATCGAACACCTGCTGTGTGTCAGGCATGGTGGTAGAATTAGAAACCTACCGGGAGCAAAAGATTGACAATTCCTGCCGTGTATGTTGCCATAGTTGGAAGAATTTTGAAAATAGATATTATTTGGTGATGGTCACCACTTAATCTGAACACTTTGGCAAACGGAAAGAGAAGGTAATGACTGTGCGGGGAAATGGGAGGGCAGCGTTCTGATCTTAAGAAAGCTTTGAGGACCTGTCAGCAAGTGCTGGGAGTGGCAGGGGAAGAATTGGCTCCAAAATGAATTTAAACCTCCTGTCACGCAATATCCCATTTCAAGAGGCAGCACTGTCTCCTGGGCTTTTGAAATCAGAACAATAAATCTCTAAGAATATAGTGGTTTTTGTATTATGGGTCGGCTGCAATTCTTTTTGTTTTTATTTGTGTGTGTTTGTTTTGTTTTTCATTTTCAGCAGGCACAACTGACAGAAAAGAACCCGCTGGGACCTGGCTGGAAATACAGAGAATGATTGAGGATCATTCCAGTCCACCAGAGCTGTTATTATAGTCAGGACGAGGGCTAAGGGAGAATAGACCCCTTGCCCAGGTGATTGAGCGGTGGCGTTTCTCTACATTATAAAGGACGACTGCAGATTTTCTAAGACCAAGTGCCTCACTGATGTGTTCAATTAGCTTTTTTTCCTTGGTTTATTCTGCTTACCCCAAGTCAGAGTTCAGGGCCGTTGGCTTATACAACCTAGAAAAGTCTAATGGAAACCATCAGGCCGACACAGAGGGTGAGCTGGCTAAGTAAGCTCTTGAACTTGTGTCACCCTCTCACAAGGGCAGGGCTTATTTTTCTTGCCATGAAATCAGGAAATTGGCAGAGAAGGCAGTGAGCAATGTAAATGCCGAGATATGGCCGCTCTTTGAGATTTTCCTTCTGTTCCTCAGAAATGAAGAGACATGGCTCTGTGTACTGTTCACCTGCTTTGTTCCTTCCTGTCCTCTTCCCTGATGGAGAGGAAGTCTATTAGCATAACCAGGCATCAAAAGTAAGCCTCTTGGATTCATAGGTATTAGCAAGAGAAAGTTGGACCTGTCTGGTAGGTGCCTCATTCTGAGGGATGCAAGGATCCACTGTTATCTCCCCAAGATGCAGCAACCTCAGGACAAAGGGGTACACAGCATCCTGGGCTTGGCCATCTGGGGGAGCAGCTGGATGGAACCAGACCCTTGGGAGGTGGCGTGGGAGGTCACGGAGAAGGAAGAAGGGAGGGAAGCTTGGGAAGGGCTCTCCGGACTCCAACCCAAAGTGTAATGTTTGTATGTTATACTTCTGGTCAACCCCCAGGATAACAGTAATTGTTTCTGAGGGACATTCAGGCCTCCCTGGCGCAGAGTTGGTCCTGCATGCCCTTCTAGCTCTGCAGGGTATTATGACCCCCGCTACACAAAAAATTTCATAATATGAAATCTTCTCAGCCTCCAGATCCTTACATATGCTACTCCTCTGCCCCCAACTCTCTTCCTCTGTATGGGCAGCCATTTAGTCCTCCTCAAAACTCAGCTTTAACTTTTTCTCCTTTTGAGAGCTTTCCCTGACCTCTCTAGACGGTTAGGCTCCCCTGTTATAAGCTGCCAGGGTGCCTCATATGCATTCCTTGGGTATCTCTAACATGTTCTACAGTTATCCACATGTCCATCACTGCCAGTCTGTTTGTCTCCTCCACTCGACTGTGATCTGCTCAAAGGCAGAGTGGATCTTATCAGTCTTGCATCCGTACTGGCGAGGTCGCTAGCAGAGTGCTTGACCACTTACACATGTTGACTAGTGTTTAGTAAATGACAAAAACAAAAAGAAAGGACTAACTTTTGTGAGGCAAGTGTTCTACCTACTTCGAGATCTGTGCTCAGTGTAGGGGGTCTTGAAGGGGCTTAAAAAGTCACACATTCCATGGTGTTCTCTGAAATTTGGCCTACACGAAAACTGTCTTGCTGAACTTAAGAAGATTGTACAGGGTCAATGCTCCCCTCTCGGGAGTCCCAAAGAGGGAAGATCATCATGAACTGCCACTGAAAACAGGAATGATGTTCTAATGGTCAGTCTTCTATCTGTTAACTCATAAATAGCCAGCAAATGGTGGAGAAGATGCTTCTTGGTCTAATTAAAGATATTCCCACAAGTGTCTGCAGACAAAATGACCCATGAGTCCAGACTCCCATGAAAGTAACTATTGAGAAGTCATGCTAGGTGCTATCTTGGCCATGGACTTTTCTCCAGTGCATTGTGCATTAACTTTTAATGGTTCTTGACATTTGGGTAGAACTGATGTAATCATTTGCAGAGAGAAATACCTGTCTTCGAAATGCGTATATTTCATCTTTGATCTAAGCGATATGAATTGGCATTATTATTCTACCCAAAAGAGACATGTGGCAATACTATGAACAATCTTTATTCATACAGCTTTTTTCACATTTCAAAATATTTTTATAGACAGTATATCATTGATAAACTCACCAACAATCCTACAGAGGTAGCTAGACCATGGGACTGAAATGTCAAGATAAGGGAATTGGACTCAGAAGAGGGTAAGTGACCTATCCAAATGTACAAGGCAGTAAGTAAACAGCAGATTTAGTCTCTAGATTCCAAAACCCTAATAAAACTTTACCTGGTTTTTGCCTAAAATATAAATGCTGAAATTTCTGGATAAGATTAAAGTGTATAACAGGGATCTAACTCACTGCATCAAATATTTTTGGTTCTCCAAGTGTTTGCATGGTGGGTTTGCACTTTCCTGCTCTTTGAAGTGAGGTATGGCTGAGGGATTTGCTTCAGAGGGTTGAAGTTTTAGGTTCAAGTCAAGACCCCCTTTTTCCCTCTGTCACAGCAACCAGCACCACTTAGATAGTGGCCGCTCCATCAGCCTGGGTCCCAGAGTAAAGACGATGAGGAGCAGAGCCCCCCGCTGACCCCCAGGGGATTCAGGCAAGGAATAAACTTTGGGTTTTTTTGAGGTGTGTTGTCATCACAGCATAACTTGACTTACTCTGCCTGAGTCACAACACAAAAGGCTCAAATTCAAGGGCCTCATTAAAATGACCAAAGAGCTATAAAAATAGGGAGAAATCACATCTTTCTGGAAGCTAAGGAAGAATATCTTCCATAAGTCATAAGTTTTGAGGAAGTTCAGCAAGATGAAGAGAGTTTAAGGAAGGCTAACAAGGGATGACTCAATATTCCTTCTTTAAATAAATCAACATCCTAGAAATTTTTACCTCTCATGCTAAATCAGAACATAGGGAGGAGTCTTCGCCACCACCACACCCGCAAATAATAATGCTGTCCAAGTTTATATTGGTTTTGGAGAAGTAAGTGCCTTAACATTTGCTGGTGGGGCATACTGTGAAAAGCACTAGCTGTGTTCCAGAATATACCATTCTGTTGTCCCTAAGATAACATACAATATGTACACACACAAAGAGCAAATTGGAGCTCACCTTCCAGGGGGAGGTGGTAGTGTGCAGTGACTCAAACACTAAGTGCTGAATCAGATGGAGTGTTGAATGGCAGGCACACTGATCCACCTATTTTCCAACCAGCATTCATATGGCCCCTGAATGGAAGACCCCATCTCTCGAAGCAAAACTATGAGGCATGAAAGCAGAAACATATTTGGCATATTGCTGTTGGCTTTTAAATCACAGAGAATAAAAATAGAAACAACATTGCGTGAAATGGTATTCACATTCTGGGTAAAAATCATGTCAGAGTGAAATGGAGCACATCCAGACTGATAAGAGTATGCCCACCACACGAGGACTGGAGAGGAGTGTGGGGGGGGGGGGAGGAAGGTGGGGGCGGAGGGTAGGTGGTGGGGAATATCAGGTCATGGAAAAGGCAAACAAGGACTCAAAACCGGAAAACCAGGAAGTAATTCCGACCTCCCCCATTGATCAGCTGAGTTACCTTGGCTGAGATTCTTGCTAAAACTACAAAGAAAAATAAAGCTCGAGTTCTTGATCAATGAAGATAATATCCACCACTGATCAAGGCTGCGAAGGCAAACCAAGGTCACATGTGTGTAGAAGCACTTTGTCAATTACGAAGTTCTGGTACAAGTGATAACTGTTTATCTTTGGGCAGGTGAGAGTGTTATAAAGTCCTTTCTTAAACAGTTAAAAGCTGCCTCCTCTGTCTCCCTAAGTGTTCTAGTTCAGGGCTTGATATTTAGTTGACTTGGGTTAAATATCTTTTGAATGATAGGAAAGAGGGAAGGAAGAAAGGAGAGTCAGGGATGCAAGGAGGAAGGGAATCTTTTTTTTTTTTTTGCCCATTCAGATCATACAGAATTAGTTTAATTCCTCTCACAGTTAAATGTTTATTTACTCAAAAATATGTTTCCTACTTTATCCCAGAAAGGATACAAGAGATTTACAAGGAAGACTAAAACACAACCAAAGAACACAAAATTTAAATAGTGCAGAAGAAAAACGAATACAAGGAAAGGGGCGGGAATGAGCTGGGGCAGAGGCTCCTCAGCCTGGCTGCAGTGAACCCTCAACGGGTGCTAAGCTTTGCAGCCTCCAACACAAGAAAAGAAACATGGGAAAAGAAAAGTCCACAATTCCCAACATCTGTGAGGCACAGACCCATCATTGAAGAGAAGTACGGATCTTCTAGGTGAAGATAAGAATTTTCCCAAGACGACACTGGGGAAGGACGTGACACCCTCCACATTGCTCTTCAACAGAGAGAAGAAGAAGCTTCCTAGGGTTTGGTCCATGTGGACCCCAACAGAGGCAGAAGGCTTCCAATGAATAAGTAATTCAATATAGCTAGGTCTGCATGCCTTTGGGACAGTGCAACACCCACTCCTGGGTCTCTTTGAAACAGTGTGGCTCAAGGATATGTGATACATTATCTGGTGGAGGGAATAATCAGCATGTCCTTTAAGCAATGGTCCCCAAATGTCATTCAAGTCCCCAGAAATATTTGACTCTACCAAGGGGCACATCAACCAAAAATTGTTTAAATGGTCATACACACAATACTTGTGTCCAAGAACTCTTGGCGCAACTTGGAGGGAGAAGACGGAATTGTGAAGACACATCTCCATTTGCTCGTCAGATAAAATCAAAACCCACAAGGCAGACTTTTCCGTCATGTGAGACCACTCAACAGCAGTCCCTCTGAGGCTGATGGAGTTAAGGGTGCCCACTTCACCTGTATTTCTGCCACAGAGTTTTAGCCACAGGATAAAGACAAAGATAAAAAGCCTAAAGTTAGGAATGTGCAGAGTGGAGTGTTCAGCGATGCAGATTGTTTACAAGCATATGACATCATAAAATATTTTATCAGAAAAGCCAATGCATAGGTTCCTTACCTTTCCAGAAGAGGTCACACAGACAAGCCCCCAAGGGTGTGTACCAAGGTTGGCCAACGCACCCCGGTTTTTCATGACATGCATAGCTCCTCTGCTTATCTCAAGGCCACCTCGGTGGGCAAGTACAGGTGTTTTCATAATTTCCTGACGGGAAGTGAAGCTGAAGCTTGTAAAGATCAGATCAGCTGTTGTGAATGGGAATCATGGGAGAGAAAACCGAAAGAGAAGTCTCAAAAGTCCTCACGGGAGACAGAAATCAGATCGTGAAATTGGCAGGCGGTAGAACAGGGAGCACCATTCCTCAGGGAAGACACAGTGGAGAAAAGAGAATTATAGTAAAAACAACGACTAATAACTGATTGAGTGCATTTTATGTTGTAGACGCTGAGCTAACCCCATGTGAATGACCTGAATTAATGCCAAAACCACCTCTAGGAAGCAGAAACTCTTATTCCCTCCACCTGGCAGAGAATGCAGGTGAGGATGAGAGGTGTTAAAGAACACTTCGGAAGCTGGGTGAGGGGTGCAGGAAGGCGGATGGACTGAGAGCTCTGTGACTTTCCTCTGGGGAGCACAGCACCCTCAGCAGAGAACCCCAAAAGTCACCAGCAGAGGGTTTGTAGAAGGAGCTCTTCAGAGAACTGACAACATTCTCTCCTCCAAGTAAGTTGGGTTTAGGTTCTGGAGTGCTTTGAATATTTATTCTCTAGTCCATGCATTCTCAACAAGGATGATATCATCCCCAAGGAAGCAAAATTTGGTTCTTGGGATCTGTGGTGGGTTGAATAGTGTCCCCCCAAATTCATGTCCCCCTGGATTCTCAGAATGATCTTATTTAGAAATAGCGTCTTTGCAGCTATAATTAAGGCATGAGATAAGATCATACTGGATGAGGGTGAGCCCTAAATCCAACGAGAGTGTCTTTGGAATGGGCCAGAAAAGGACAGAGTCGGACACAGAGAGAAGAAGGCTACGTGAAGACTGAGGTGGAGATTCGAGTCAGGCAGCCACCAGCTTCCAGGGAATGCCTGGGCCCACCAGAGCTAGAAGACACAAGGAAGGATCCTCCTCCAGAGCTTTCAGGAGGAGCACGACCCTGTCCCAGCTTTCATTGTGAACTAACAGTCTTCAGATCCATAAGAGAATAGATTTGTGTTGTTTTAAGTCACCCAGTTGGTGGTACTTTGTATGGCAGCCCTAGGAAATTAAAGGAGAGGATTAAAAAAAAATCTTATTCTTTTCATGTATCAAACACAAGTATATAATATATATGCATATATATATTATATATACACATACAGTAAGTACATAAACAGACGCAGCTGTGGTATTCAATTTTTATGGGAGGAGGAGGTCAGCAAAAAGTGTCTTAAAACTCTCCTTATTAGGCTATTATGAATAAACGGTTGAGAAACACTGCTGTGGGCTGTGAAGATTTTGATGGAGGCTGACGGGGGGTGGGCTTTAGGGGGTCACAGGGAGAATGTTTTAGTCAAAGGCTACTTTCAACTGATGTTAAAATTGCTCTTTTTGTTCTTGACATTTAAACTAAGTATTCCCAATTGTTTCTTCTTCCATTCTGGTCCAAATGCTGTTATTACAACTTCCAGAAAAACTGCTCTGCTATCTATTTGCAATAGGATTTGTCCCCAAATGAGGCTGAACAACCCCCTCAATAGGCCAGTTTTCAGTTTTGTGTCTTCTTAGAGCACGTTCTCTTGTTACCACTAGAGGTTGTAAGGCAATGCTGGTGTCTCTGCCTCTTCATTTGGTCTTTGGAATTTCCAGCTTTATCTTACAACTTTCATGTCTGTAGGAAGATTAAAGGGAGTTGGTTATTTCTCCCTGACAGGTGCTTTTTTCCCTGAAATTTCTAGTACAGCTAACAGGAATTTATGTATGGTAGCTCATTATACTGACTGTCAATGAAAGCATGTATTAGACTGCAGTCCTACAAAGACTATTCAGGAAGCTGCCCATTCTGTCCTGATCTGGGTCTCAGACAAAGGGACTCGAAATGGTTGGTATAGCTCCAACTTTGCCTGAGATATTGACAGAAACCATGTGACAGTCGATGATAAATGGAGTTTTCTAGGGAGTTCCCAAAAGATAAGTAACCCTGAGTGTTTAATGTTTGATTTAAATCTCCCAATTCTTCACAATGAATCTCAATGAGTGTGATGAGGTTGGCCTGGTAGATTTTGAAAGCAAGCATTACCCACCCACTTCTACTGTAGCAGAATCCTAATTATCATGACACCTCTGAAATGTTTCACTTTGAACAGAACAATCTCTGGGTGTGTATAGTTAGGGTTACAGGATGTTAAATATGACTTTCCCTCTCATAGCGGAGTTTTGGCAATAGGACCAATAGGACAAGACCACCTATGTAGGATGTGCTAAGAAATATGAGGCAGATTTTGTAGACCTTTACTCATCACATTTGCACAGGGTTGAGGATTTGCCACAGAGATGAGGAACTGAGAAGATTTTTAGAAAACTACTTGGTGTGCTGTGGCATTTCTTCTCCCTTTCCACTGGAATGTAGGGAAGATGTAGGAAGCTGTTTTCATGCTAAGCCACATGAGGACGGGTTTCAGGTCTCAGAGAGCTTGATAGGTATACTCTGGAGATTGAAAGACAGAGTCTGGAGCTGATCTGTACCTGAACTCGTCAAAATGTGAGAGCCTGGCTGGCCAGAGAGGCCATTGGTGGCAGAGTAAAGACGGCTGCTTTGAAATGTTCTGCACTTGAGGAGTGTGGAAGAGCAAAGATGCATACATATGCTTTCCAGGTATTAGATATGGATCCCTTAGAAGGGAGGAGGGCTTGAGTCATCCAAAGGGACAAGGTGATCCCATCAGAAGGGATGTGGAGGGAGCCACTGAGGGTCAGGGACTGTCCTAGGCAAGTGCCATATCAAGGAGTGGAAGTAGGAGGGTCCCAGAAGGAGATCTCTGAAGAACGCAAGAGAGAGCCCCATAGAGTATTTATCCACTGGCCACACCCAGAGGCACCAATGTAAGTGACAACATGTTGTAGATTATTTTGTCATCTACATGGGCATTTTCTGCATCTGACTCCCCAACCCTTTCTAGCCCTAACCCTGCAGAAACCAGAGCAACAGAGTGGAGAAGAAAGAGTAGAAGAATGAGGAATAGTGAAGAATCCAACCACACATCCTTTTCCCACTGCTAGTCTCCCTCCTGACATGGGTCCCCATTGTGGGAGGGGCGAGGCTTTAAACTGGATGAAAGATTGAAGTTTGCATTCAATCCGACTGGACTTATTAGTGCCTTGAAAATTGGACAATGTGTTAACACCTGACAGTGATTGGGAAAACTATGGGAGCTGCCCAAACTTTCACCCAGGGGCAGGAAAAGACAAGTCAACAGAAGTTCAGAGGAAAAGTAAAGTCCTGTTTATTCAATAAGCTGGTCATGCAGTGCCTTTGGAAAAGAACTGCATCTAAAAGGTTTATCAGGTTAAGGTAGCTCATAAACATGGATCATCATATGCTAAATAAATTAATTTCACTTAGTCATGCAGGCAATATTATTACAGAATTTTAGTAAATAAAAATATTATTTACATGTGATTTCATAACCCACGCACATCACAAGAGTAGAGTATAGACGACTATAAGAAACCCAAAGCAAGCTCAGTGTATTTCTCCAACATTCTCACAACTGCTGATCCTTGACTTCTTACTCTCAGGCGGTGTCAAGGCCTTGGGTGGCTTATGTGTATGTGCTGTCTGCTAGAGTTACCCAAGGATGCTTGGAAGGGGCCACAATTTCCTTTTGAGTCCCAAAATTATGTTACCAACCATTGTACTCTTCCTCTGACCTGGGAGGGTTCTCCATCCTCCTCTAGATTCTGGAATGCTCCCACCCACCTGGGGGTCTGATCTGTTCTCTACCTGCAACATCCCAGTCGTAGGAGCAGGTAAGCGCCGGGAACTGTACAAAGGCACAGGGCACAGTGAACAACAAAGGCTAACTTTGAGGGTTTCTGTGAACATCTCATTCAGCTGCATACCCTTTAGCGATTTCATTTTCAGCTGGTCAAAGAGTACTTTCCATCCTGATTCAAGAATGAGGAATAATGAAGAATCCAGCCACACACCCTCTTCCCACAGCTAGTCTCCCCCAGTAGCTCTTTTACAATTCATAGTATTCCAGTACCTCACTTGAGAATAACTGTGCCTTAGAGTCCAAATATTCTATGTTGCAAATGGACTCAAGCCACTTTGGTCATCCAAGACTCTCAGGTTCATTGTCTTAACCAAACCAAAAAGTTTAGGGGAGAGGGGTTTCTCCCCCAAAACCTTGCTACCAGGTTTTTATGAAAGCAAGTCTCGGGCCAAATTCTGCCACATGTACAGATACCAATTAAACAAATTTTATTAGTAAATAGGCACAAAACAGATCATACAACTGCTTTTGATTTTTAGGTGCTCCCCACCTTGCATGGCCAGGGGCAGATGCCACAATATTCCAGAGGCAGGATTCTGCTACGCTTCTCATCCACAGAAAGCAACCAGAATCATCCTACTCTGTGGCTCAACACAGGACCATCTAAGGATCAAACCTCAAGGGCCATCCCCAAGAGAACAAGCTGCAGGACTTGCTAGGGTGGCAACTGTCTCTAAAATATAGCCAGTGCACATATCTAGAGAACCTTTAACTCCACTAAGAAGAGCCTATTTCTAACATTTGTTATGTGGATTAACAAGATGTAA
Source organism: Rhinolophus ferrumequinum (assembly GCF_004115265.2). Lineage (NCBI taxonomy): Eukaryota > Metazoa > Chordata > Mammalia > Chiroptera > Rhinolophidae > Rhinolophus > Rhinolophus ferrumequinum. The sequence goes on along the minus strand of NC_046295.1, from coordinate 62,548,370 downwards.
AGTTCATTCATGAAAACCCATTTCTGACATTCATTATGTTAATTAATGAAGTCTCTGGTAGTGATTTGATTGAAATGTAGACAATTTCAATGCTGTAGCAGCTGCCTGTGGGGTACGGCCTTTCTGATTAAATGCTAGCTGTTGATTAGGACAACTGACAGCCCCTAGAGAGTAGCTCAGATTCACACACACACACACACACACACACACACACACACACACACCTATGATGAAGTAATTTACAGCAAAGTACAGACATCATAGCAATATACAAATAGGGAAGAACATCTGCCCAAAGTAACTCTTTTGGTATTGCTAGAATTGACATTCATGACATTTAGTTGAAAATTGATCTAAATAATATACAAATAATGAAATGTGTTGCTTTTATTCTTATGAAACTTCACCTTTTCATTTTTTAATTTGGGAAACATAGAAAGCATGAATTAATTTAAAGTCAGCCACAACCTATCTTATATACAACTCACATTAACTTCTAGCTTTTTCTACATGCTCACACATAGACACACACTTGATTTTACAAAACTGAACAATCCTGCATATTATACCATGAACGTTTTCATTTGTCATCAAATATTTTTAAAAAATCCTAAATTCAGTTGGCTACATATTATTGTATCTTATAGATACACCATAATTTGGTAAATGAATCCCCTATGATTTGTTAGTATTTTAGGCTCTTTCTGATCTTTTACTAAACATAAACAACTCTGTACCTACTGCTTGGCAGGACACAGGTGGCGGCACATTTACACTGGGAAATGTAAGCAGAGTTTATAAATGTACGGTTTAGAAAGTCAAGGGCAGGATTTAGGGAAAACAACAGTGGATAATGCACTACCTGGTGGCTTGAAATGCTGGGCTGCTGTTACCTGATGGAGAATAAGTGCACACCAGAAACAGAGAGAGCATCTGGGGAGAGCTGCCAGACAGGCTCTTGCAGCCCACATAGGGGTTACAGCCAATCCATAATGACCTTGCAGGAGGAAAACCCCGACCTCACTCCAAGTCTCCTGCCTGTGCCTCCCACTGGCCAAACCCAGCCAGGAGCCAGAGGGCTAGGAAGCCCATTGGCGTAATGCATAGTGTGAGGCTCCTGGCTCAGAGCAAGGTAAAGGATGGAGAGTGAGTCAGGAGGGGCAAGTCTGCCCCAACCATGGCAAATATTTTTCATTTTCATGCAGAAGTCCACCGAAACGTAGATGTTTAAAGAAAGATGAGCATATGATAAATCACTTCAGCATTAAGAAGCACTATCCATGAGCACATGAGGGGGAGAAGTGAGTTCTCTTCAGGACGGGTTTAAAGGACCTAGCTGCCTGATCTTCTGATGAATAAAGCTACACCTGAACTCGGATGCAGGACTGAACAAGCTAAACCTCCCCCCCGGCCCCATGGGACTGGCAGGGAGGAAGCACTGGTGTTTGGCAGGGATTCTCAAGTGTCCGGATGGCTCAATGAGGGCAAGTCCGTTATAAGAGGCTTCTCATAATAACAGTTCCCATTTTTCCAGCCCTTGCTGCCTGCCAGGTCCTGTGTTAAGTGTGTTACACACATTATTCCATTTAACACTCCCACGAAGACTCAAAGTGAGGATTATTATCCTATTTTTTACAGAGAAGAAGGTCACACACCTGCCAAGTGGTGGAGCCAGGATTTGGACCTAGGTATACCAGAGCCCTGGTTATGCTCTCATTTTAAAAAATTATTAACAATAATAGTAGTAATAAGCATTGGTCACTTTTGCAAGTCCTAAGGCATCAACTTACTATCCTAAAAAATGATAAAAAGCAAGAATAAGCATTTAGCCTGCCTTTCCAGTCTGAACTGTATTTCAAGGTGACCAAACAGTTGATGAGTAAGTTGTTTTTCATAGAGAAATTGTAGATAATATGTGCAGAAGGAATGACAGACTTAGACAGCACTTGACAACACCTAATGAAACAATGAATCTAGATAACAATCACTGTTGGCTGCTAAATTATTGAATTGATGAGAAAATGTATAATGGATGGATCAGGCTGACAACTCGTGAACCCACTGATGGTTTTAGCATCACACAAAAAGTGGGAAAATGGGACATTGTGTGTGTGAGGCATAGGAAGTATATACTAAAATCTGTGAATTATTCTTGCCAAAATAATTGAATCTGAATCTAATCGAGTCTATAGACATAACTATCTGCCTATAGAAAATATGACAGATAGAGGGATAGAAGAACAAGTTCACTACCACAACGCACCGGGCCAACTCTAGAATGTAGGAAACTCTGCAGGAGAAACGGCTGTATTTCTTCCACAAATGAATGGTGTGACAAAGGGACTGGAGGGGAATTGTTATAGATTAAAAGAGAATTAAGAGAGCAACTGCTACGAATTTTTCCAATTTACAGCCTTTTGAAACCGTTACCTGCCCTATGAAAACTCTCTTTTCCAAGATGACTTAGCACCACCCTGAAGCAGGACTGAACACCTCGTCCCAGCCTGCAGCAATAACCGCCACAGCAAGAGTGAGCGATGTACCTGTGGGCACAGAGCCCCAGAGAGCAGTTTCCAGGCTCTCGGCCTCACGTGGAGGGGTGCTGGCTTGGGTAGTAGATGGCTGTCGGCTGTGGCTTGTTGGCCGTCAGCTGTAGCCAGTTAGCCAATTGGCCACTGTTATAACTGCCACGACTGCGCTGGTTGGTGAGTCGAGTGGAGGGGAGTCGGTCGGTGGGCAGGCAGAAAAGCGGACAGCAGGTCGCACGTCGTGTGAATCCAGCCTCCAGTGAGACAATAGTGGTATGACTCCCCTACCCATGGCTCCGTGGGTGTTCCTTTTTGGCCTAGCCATATCCTACGTTCTTATGTGCAGAGCAGGAGCTGAGACCCTGCAGGAGGCCTCGCACGACAATAACCTTCACTAAAGATTTTGTGGATGTTCTGGAGAGAAGATTTCACACTCCACTAACCCCCATCCAACACCTGCCTTCTCCCAAAAACCTTTCCCCTTGGCTGCCCTTATTCAGTCTTTAGGTGTCTCCTAGAATTCCAGAAAGCCAAAGGTTACTGTCCCAAGAAAGCCTTTGCTTTTAGCAAACAAAAGAGGGTTTAACCACGATCATTCAATGGGAAAGTTACAAACTACAAGTAATTTTTTCTCTTATGATTTTTCCTGTAACATAAGCTAATACCTCAATGCCTTAAACAACAGAACTTCCGTTTGTCTCACTTTCCTAGACAAACGTTTGAATTTATTCCAGTTTAGCTGTATCTATCTTCACGTGTGGAATTTAGGAGCGAATGTAAACTCCTGGTTTGAGCTGAAAAAAGTAGCAAAGGGGCCTAATCTCTGTCATTCTAATTATTTTACTGATGTGGCCTAAGACTGCCAGACACTTTTAGGGGAATCACTTTTCACCAGTTATTTATGTTGAAATGCCAGACAACAAAGTGTTGTCTTTTCCACACACGCTTCATTGAATCACATCTTTCCGCATCCTATGCTTGTGGCATTGTTTTCAGACTCAAGGGTTGACATCTACAAGTTCTGCCTACTAAATAGAATTTCAACAAATTAGCCTATCATTTTGATCTATCGACATTTTGGGCACCCCGATTCTAGTACCCAATACTTCTATATTCCTAGCTCCGCCTAGCATCACATCTGAAAAGTTGAGTCACACGCCATCTAGGAATTGCTCAGTGGGGCAGAACAGAGGGGAGAACACTTTTGTGTGCCCCACAAATCTCTCTCCAAGTTAGCTTTTCTCCATTAACCAACGTTCGTGATGAGTCCTACTGATCACTCCATTATTTTCTAAATGTTCCCACATAGGACAGTTGATGTTCTTCGGTTTTTCAAAGGATCATAACGTGCTCCTCTTGTATCATTTCTGTCATCCACATTTTTCCCGTCCTGAAAATCAGAGACTCTTTGCAAAGTGTGCAGGTGATACATTATTTAAGAGTGTTTCAGGGTGGCTGGAGGGCTCCTTTGGTTAGCGCAGGAGCTCTCAACAACAAGGTTGCCGGTTCAATTCCCACATGGGATGGTGGGCTGCGCCCCCTGCAACTAAAGATTGAAAATGGCGACTGGACTTGAAGCTGAGCTGCGCCCTCCACAACTAGATTGAAGGACAACGACTTGGAACTGATGGGCCCTGAAGAAACACACTGTTCCTCAATATTCCCCAATAAAAAATTTAAATAAAAGATTGTTACAAATAAGGAGAAACCATATACTTGTAGATTTGAATATTGAATATTTTAAAAATTGTTCTGGCAGAAGACTGTGAAGTATCCTATTGTTTAAAACTTACATTATGATAATTTTCCGACAGATGGAAAAGTATCATGAGGAAGAGGTACCTTTTGCTAATTCATGCAAAGTCCTCTATGGGCCAGTAGTGGCTCTGCTGAAATTTGTGTTAGTTCTTGCTACATACTGAATGTTTGTGTCCCTCCAAAATTCTGTGTAATCCCCAAATTGAGGGGATTTGGAGATGGGACTTTTGGGAGGTGCTTAGGTCATGTGGGTGGAGCTCTCATAAATGGGATTAGCACACTCATCAAAGAGACTCCAGCGAGCACCTTGTCCCCTTCTGCCATGTTTTCATGTCTAAAACATTGTAAAAACTTTAGTACAGTGTAATGTAATGGTTTTTGTAATCAATTTTCTTCTGTCGGCATGTAATTTGGATTTCTCAGATACATTCGTTGGTAATTTATCTGTAATATCAGTTTTCGTTTTGTTTGACTTCCTGATCTATAGAAATGTGATACCTACTTGATACCTCAACTGTAACCAACTATTTTTGTATTATTGTTTTACTAAGTTAGAGAAGCAGCCTCATAATAATACAGTTGTTTGTGTGTGTGTGTGTTGCAAGCCTCATTATCATTATACGCAGTCTGATGATTTTAAGAACTAAATTTTCTAGAGAAATAAAGTGACTGTAATGTTAGGTAAACAACGTATTTTTTATTTCTAATGATGTTTTTTAAAATTAAGTCTTGAATTATATCAAGAAATTTGGGCAGCTAAAGTCCTATTTATTTTTAAGTTACTAGTTTTCTTTTGTTGTTTCCTATAATTTTTTAAATCTTGAACCAGCAAGCAATTCTTCACCAGACACCAACGCTTCTGGCACCTTAACCTCGGATTCCCAGACTCCAGAACCATAAAAAAATAAATGTTTTCTGTTGATAAGCCACGCAGTTTGCGGTATTTTGTTATAGCAGCCCAAGTGGACTAAGATGACTCACCTCCAATCTCCAGAATGGCACCAAATTACTACGATTTCTCATGGCTTATTGACAACAGCTTCATATAGGTCTAGCTCTTTAATCTCCGAATATAATTCACCGGAGCCTGGTTCTCACTATTTCCTTACCTGTATTTGGCTGCAATTCCCTCTTCACACACTCTTTGTTCTACCCTTTCCAGTGTGGAGACCATATCCTTGAGAGAGAGGCTGGAAGCACCGATTAGAATCATTCTGCCTTCTTTGTCAACAGCCCTGGGGCCAAGCTGTAGACATATCACTCTCTCCTTCTTCTATGCAAACTGGGGTCCCTTCCTCCCAAGCTTCCTGTCTCCACCCTCCTCCCAAGTGTGGTCCAGTATTCTTTGCTCATTGTTCCAAGGCTTCCTCTCTGATCCCATTTCACTGATAACTGCCATTGACTAGCTGCTAGTCTCACACCTGCCTCACTGCTGATTGTTCTAGCAACTTAATGGGATGATCAAACTCTTCCTCCTTTTTTGAATCAAAGATCTCTTTTATTGGGTCCCCTTTCCTTTCCTCAGAACAGCTTAGTATCAATTTTTTTCTGAGTCAGTTTCCTGTTCTGAAAACCTGCCCTTTGGTCCTTCAGGGCTGCTCCCCAGCTGGCATGCCTTGGAGCTGCCTTTCTCTGTCACTATGAAAACTTCCCCTGAGGCAAAGCTGTCACTGCACCAGGTAGACAGTGTGTACTGAGAAACCCACGATTTCTCTCCCTTTACTTTAAAATTCTCATTGATTTTTCTCCACAGAGGCAATAAAGCATTTCTATCATAAGGTCCTCAGTGCCTTTCCTTCCTTTTCTTTCTTTATCTTATTTTTTCAAGTCACCTTCAATTTGTCACTTCCTTGGAGAAAATACTTCTCTTCAAGCTCACTCTTTCTCGTTTTGCTGCTCACACACCCAGAGCCACGAAGTGCATCCTGAGGGCTCCGGCCATACCTTCCTTTCCTTCCTGGGAAACCCCACACTCCACCCACCAGGACCAGGCCCCACCCATATATGTCACCCATGGTGTTTAAAAGAAAAACTAAATTAAAATACAATAGATGTGGTTTCTGTCTCCTGACTGTATCTTGACTGCTACACGTTAGCAATGCCTGGCCCTGGGCTTCCTTTTTGGATAAGATCCTATTGATGGCTCCGAAGACCAGGCAAGATGAATGAACACCAAGGCACGTGTTTCCTATAGGCTGAATTCCCTTGTAGACTGAGAAATCGATAGATCTGGACAACGTCCCCATTCTTGGGTAACCTTCACTTGTCACTGAAACATAAGCATTAGCTAAGTCAAGGGTTAGAAATGGTTTTGAACACAGAAGGACATCTTGTTCAGGGTAGCTCTCTAGCTCCTGCCAAAAACACATGAATTCCTATTGGGTGGATTCTTTCATTGCAATTTCAGCTTTGCCAGTCTAACCTACTGCTTCTGAGATTCACCAAGAGATGGGCTCGTCTGTCCTGGAAGCTTCTTCCCACTTAACAGGAGAAACGCAACGGGACTTTCTGCTCTGAGAACACAATTGACTAGACATATTTGGCCTTGCAATTCTTTGGATAAACATTTACTAAGCCAGAAATCTACTGGCACCATTAAGTGAGTCAGAAGGGCTCAAGGAATAGTTCCTGTTTTGCGCCAGGAAAAGCAAATACCTCGTGTATTATCTCTTTAGTGAGAGAAGAGCAGACACCTGATGGAGACCTGTCTAACATGCAACCATCACTATCATCTTGGCCCATCTTATCGCTGTGGTCACAGGACTCCACAGCCAGGGCTCCAATCCCAACATAAACATGTCACATAGCCTGTCCCCTGTGGGGTTGGGGCTGAGCCAGCCTAACACGTATTTTCTTTGTCGCTTAAACTTGAACTAAAAATTAGACCAGAGACAAAGAATAGCACACAGTGGGGAGGCAACCTCCTCCCTGATCCTGCCCAGAAGTGACGAGACCAGGAAGTGCAGTGACAACGCCAGGTGCATCTCGAGAGGTGGCAGCCTCGGCAGTGTTAGGAGGCTGCCCCCTTGCCATGAATGTCAGCATCCCCTGTGGGTGCTCTCAGCCACAGCTGGGATGAGTCACTACTTTATGAAGTCTCACGGACCAAGAGACCAGGAGACTCTTCCGAAGGCAAGAGAGAAACTCATGGGCCAAAGTTTAGAGGTGGCAAAAGGACTGACAGTTCAATGAAAGAACTAGACACACCCTGGGACACCCAGGGCAGGATATGTTAGGTCTCAAAGATGAAGTGGAAACTCTAAGCCTAAGGAGAGGACTATGGGAGGAAGAAGAAAAGGAAGTTAGGAAATGAGATATGACCTTCATAGGGAAGCTGAACCCCCATAAGGCAAGTGCACTGTAGCAAACAAGGAAGAGGAAAACGAGAAGTATAATTCACTAATCCTGTCTCACTTCTGTGGCCCTCCCCTTCATCCAGCTTTGGGCCTTGACTTGAACTCTTGCAGGAAAACAGCTGATCGGATCTCCCTCAGAGTCAAGTGCGTAATCATTTTAGGGAATATAGGCGATGCACAAGCTTCGGCTAGGCATCAAATGAATCATCAAGCAGAGAGAGCAGAACTGACCAGCAGACCACGCTTCAGCCTACGAGAACCATGAGATTGATTCCCCGAGTTCACTACCTACTCACCCTCCCCGCCTAAAAACTGCCCCCAGCATCCTAGAAAACAGCCAGAGACCGCTGAGCACTCCTCCTTCAAGACCTGGTGTGTTCTCTTAGGTATGCATATTGTTGCTGAAACACTGGATAAACCATGGTTTCACTAAAATAATCAGTGTTTATTCCAGCATACGCTGCGGGAAAAGCCAAGATCTCTGCACAGTCCAAACCACGCCCGCCTGCCATGAGAGTGTACAGAGGCGCAGGAAAGCCAGTCCTGCTTGGAAACCTTAGTAATTATTATGGGAACTTGTCAGATGCTAGGAGGCTGGGAAGACAGCTTAATTAAGTGCAGTCTCCGACAGTTCCAATTGGGAAATGGAGGACACAGTAACTGGGTGCCATTCAGGCAACAATCTGCTCCTTCTGTGACGACACAGTGAGGGTCTCTGCTTTTGCCTACAACAAACAGGAGACCTGTAATTATGCAATGTCAAACTGCAGCTGGCTGTGCTAGTTTGGATTTCATATTTTCCTGGAGAGTTTTACAACCAAAAAATAAAATGCCACCCTACTTGAATGGTGGCTGTATTTAAGGTACTTAAAGCCCTGTAACACTCTACAGTCCTAATTCCAGTTCTCATGTTCAAGAGAGGGTAGCAAGCCAAAATCTGGTGGTTCATACTGCATACAGCTATAGAAGACTTGTGTATTGGTTTCCTAGGGCTACGTAACAAAGTACCATGAACGGGGTGGCTTAAAGAATAGAAATGTAGTGCCTCTTCCAGTTCTGGAAGCCAGAAGTCCAAGATCAGGGCATTGGCAGGGCTGGTTCCTTCTAAGGACTGTGAGGGAGAATCTTTCCCATGCCTCTCACCTACCCTCTGGTGGTTTGCTGGCAATCTGACATTCCTTGGGTGTATGTGCATCACCCCAGTCTCTGCCTTCTTCACATCGCGTTCATCGTGTATGTATGTGCGTGTGTGTGTGTATGTCTGTGTCCAAATATCCCTTTTCTGTAAGGACACAGTCATATTGGATTAAGGCCTGCCCTAATGACCTCATCCTAACTTGACCATTTTCAAAGAGTCTATTTCCAACTAAGGTCACTTTCACAGGAACTGGGGGTTAGGACTTCAATACCTTTTGGAAGGAACACAATTCAACGGTAACACCTTGGTTCCAACGAAATCTCATGGGGATTCCTTCTGTGGGGAAAACAGAGAAAAGAAGAACTTCTCTGATTGACAGGAGGGTGCAGAATCCCTGTCAGTCCCCTCAGGACCACCCCCACCTGCAGTCTCTAAGCGCTCTCTGCAGAATGCAGTTTAACTTTCCCTGGCTTCAGAGCAACTGGAACTTGAATTTGGTTTTCCTTTTAATTTTTTTTAACGGGCATGTGTCAAAGATGTGTTTAAGTCATTAATAAGAGAACCAGTAAGGTGTTGCAACAAATCTAGTGGGCATTCAAAGAACACACTTATCAAGGCAATCCAGAACATTGAAATTAATTTACTAATAAATGCAAAACTAGTCACTATCCATAGTGCAACAACCAACTGCACGTACCCTGGACAAAATTCATTTGCATTTCTATGAATAAGAATCATCTGCATTGCTATCACTTTTCTACAAATGATAGAGTTATAAAAAACTCAAAAGCAGTAAAAGGTGCAGATACCCAGGAAGGGTGAACTGGACAAGACACCCAGTCGTCTTTTTTGCCCATTTCAAAGTTGTTCACAATTTTTCCTGGTATAATATATGCCTCCCAGGTGCTAGGACCACCTGCTTATATATTATCAATCATCAAAGGTGTTCACATCTTTTGGGGTGAGGGGATTTGCTGGTTGGGGAGAAGGTGTCCTCATTCAGGCCTGGGGAACTATTAGGATGGCCCCTCCTCTCCACTCACCCACTGCTGCTCCCACGGCCCCAACGGCAGAGAAACAGGAATTCCTCAGGGGTTACAGGACTTCCTTAGCTCCTCCTGGGAGACCAGGTTTTCTGAAATTCAGTGCCAAGCTTTCTCCTCCCATCCTTTGACACTGCTGCCAAGTCCTTCCCACCCCCTGTCCCTGGCCCCAGCTTTTCTCTCCCACTCAGGTATATATTTCAGTGGTCAGCCCAGTTCTGGTCAGGCATCCCACTCAGGCCACACCCCTAAACGGGAGGCCCACCAGTCTTAAGAGCAACCTTGTTCTGTCCTCTCTATCGTGCCTCCCAGCCACTTTGAGCCTTCAAGCTACAAGTCTGAGACCAGAGACCTACATTTTTCTAATTCACTTAGTGACTCTAAGTGACATCATGTCCCTAAGTGACATCAGTTTCCATCATCCTAAAGCTCAGCATTACTGTGAGCATAAACGAGAGTAGCAAATGCTGTGGTTCCATCCAGTTCCCCTCTGGGACTTAGGACTGGGACCCTCATTCCCCTAGCTCAGGGCACAGTCACTCCCTGGAAACTGCCCTCTGCCAAAGGGAGCTTGCCTCACCCGCGGTTACGACCCCTCTCTGGGGGTAGACCACGTGCCACGAGGAGTCCAAGTGGGGGTACAAACTCTCAGCCGGCTTATCTCAATTTGACACATCTCTGAGGAGCCACCTGGTTTCAGTGCTCCTGGTCGGATCAGCTGGGGTCTCTGTTGCAACTAAACCCAGGTCAACTCCCCCTCTGCCCTCTTTGGCTCCCTTACAGGTGTGCTCCCAAGGGCACTATCCAATAGATTTCTTGCACGAAAGCCTTAGAGTTTCGGAGTCTGTTTCCTTGGGAACACGATCCTGCAATAATGAGATAACGCTGAGCATAAAACGGGCTCCAATCTGCCACCAGTCACAAATGATGTGACTTTCCTCAAGGCCTTCTCTCTTCTAGCCTCAACTAGAAAACACGGAAGGGATCAGACCAGGTAGTCACTACGTTTCTTTACAGCAGCAACCTCCTAAGAGTTACTGAATCCACACACTATGGGGATGGGTGTGTGCCTGGAGACAGACCCCAACCCCACCACTGCTGGGGCTTCCCAAACATGCAATTCCACACTGAGGCAGTTATGAGAGAAACAGCAAGCCAGCCTTGTAACGTGGCAGAGAAGGAGCAGCGGGGTAGATGGGTGGCTTGTTTTCTGCCTGCTCCGATGGAAGGGGGGATGACGCCCTGAGCAAGGTAAGCCGGCCTGAGATTGTTTGCTGTCCACATCCTGCCAGCCTCCCGAAACCGATATCCCTGGGAAAAGCTGACATCTTACCGAGTTACACTCTCCCGTAGGTCAGCATCGTCCTTAGCCAGGCCCTCTCCATCTCAGATAAGGGTGTGGATCTTGTCAGTGAGCCACTCAGCAGCAGCCATACTGCGGATAAAGTTTCAGTCATTTTGGGGGGGGTCACTGGTTCTTGCTCAGCAATGCCCAGAAGCAAAAGCACGTGGTGTAGCCCTCAGTTCTTTGACTACGGCACACTATGATCCCTGAAACTCGTATTTCTCATTCTTGTTTGAGATTGAGAGGGATCTCGGGGACCTCAGAGCCCACAAACACTGGGTAGAGCTATCACACACACACACACACACACACACGCACGCACGCACACACACTTCCCACCATTACCTGACTGAGATTCGTGCCATTTTATTCCCAAGGAAACATACACAATTCGAGCTTACATAGATCTGCTTATTAGTTGGGAGACTTCGGACAAATAAAACATTCCAAGGCTCAGTTATTTTCACCCCTAAAATGAGGACGAGCACCACAAGCTGCTATAGTAAGTTCCAAAAATCTCCTTGACTTAACACAACAAAAGTTTACTTGTTGCTTTCTTGAAGCCCAAAATGGGTGTTACTGAACAGCAGCTGTCCTCCAAAGTATGATTCAAAAGCCAGTCTCCTTCCAGCTTGCCATTCCAACATCATCATGCTTATCTTCACGAGACAGGGGAAGAGAAAAGCAGATGGAGGGTCAGAGGTGTGAGAGGAGGGTGTGGGCAGGCCTGGAAGTAACACAATACTTTGACTAACAAGCCTTTGACCAAACCTCAATCATAATCATATCACCATGCTTAACTGCAAAGCAGTCTGGGAAATGGAATTTATTTGTTTGCCCACAATGGAGAGCCAGCCAGTTCCTGCCATGGGATGATAACTTTATAGGATTGTCGTAAGATTAAATAAGATAATAAGCATGCTAGGTGCACAGTGAGTGTTCAATAGATTATTAACTGTCACAGATAAAACACCACAAGGGCGCTCGGGGTGCTGCATCAGACGTGGGTCTCCAGCCAGGGAGGGTGACCTGGTCTTGGTTGGACCCAAACAATACCCATAATAGGCTCAGAGTGATGAACTCAAGCTCATACTTCTGCTGACTCCCCTTGGGGAGAGAAGAAGTGATGGGTTTTAATTCTGAGTTAGGAGGAAGCAGGGAAATAATGGACGCATCAATTATGTTCAGATTCTCTCACCTACCATGCTCTGGCCAGTTTTTCCCCTGAAATACCAGAAAGCTAACATGACTTGCAACCATAAGAATTCACGATCCTTCCAAGGACTCCCACTCAGTCTATACGAAAGATGTATGTTCTCCTGCTATGTTGACTGTGGCCCCATTCCTTGAGAAATAATAACTTGTCATTATTTTTCTAGACATATACTTGCCTCTTTTCTTCCTTATTTTAAAAGGTCTACAGATTGTATCAAATGCCTCTGCCTAAGACGCTTAGGACAAAAGCTTCATGCTCAAATTTCTTCTCTCTGACCTCCAAGTTTCTCTCTTAAAAGTAGAACAGAAGAAAGGGGTTGTATTAATGCCAACATGTGGGGGGAAAAACACAAAAACAGCCATTATGTGATACCCCCCAACTGCTACCTTCCCTACATACATTCTCTCTCTCTCTCTCCCTCTCTCTCTCTCTCTCCCTCTCTCTCTCTCTCTCTCTCTCACACACACACACACACACACACACAACAGCAACAACTCTTAGCTGCATTTGTCACTTGGAGTTGGGGGCTTGGGGAAAAAAAGAGAAATGGGAAAGAAGGGAAGTGGAACAGGAGGAAGATAAAGTACAAGTGGGAGAAAAAGGGAAGTAAACGTTCTTTGGAGCTATGTGTGCTGTGAATTGTTGCCCAGCCCTAAATAACTTTAGCTCTAATAATCTACATTTCTTTCTGCACCTTGTAGCAAATAATTTTTTTAGATGTGAAAATGCAGGATAACAAATAATAAAATAATTTTGTAACAAAATGCATCAGTGTTTTGGAAAATATTGGTTCACTGGCTTATGCAGATCTTCCAAATGTTGGCTCCTTGTATTAAATGATATCGGAAAATCCATTTGCTATTATTACCACCAGTCTCATAAGAAAACTTTTTAAGTATTAAGAGGCTGTCAAGTTCATGGTGACAGAAACAGGTTTTCCAAAATTCTCATTTTTGCTTGAAAACTTGTATTTTTATCTTATCATTGGTAACAAATACTGTCGGTTCTTTTCCTTGAAGTGACAGGTTCATTTTGTTCATTTTCAGGGAAATATCTGCCAAATACCCGAGTTTGAATAACTACAGTTTGTCTGTCAATCATTCTTTCAAATAAAAATGGTGTTCCATGGGAAAAACAGGGATTAATTGAACGCTCAACTCAAACATGCTTTTACTCGACACAACCATCATATTATGAAATGCAGCAAAGGTACTTCATATAGACGTACTCCATCAGTCACAGTATTTTTTTTTAAGTGAACACAAGGGCCAAGATTTTATTAATTCTTAATTTTTACTATTAATACTTCCTCCAGGTGGTTCTTAAGTGAAGTTTGCAGGTTTATGGTTTCACATCAAACGCATGGCAGTGCAGGATGCAATGACAACTCCTACGGCTTGGGCCACTGGCCTGATTCATGCTAAGGACCCAGCACTTTTACACACCATCTGGTGTACATCATCAATGCAAATGTCAACACTGTGTAAAAGCAGATAACATCTTAATGTTATTATGAAAATAATTTTGACTCCGAAGACCCCCCTGAAGGGGCCATGGGGATTTTTAGGACTCCTCAGACCACATTTTTAAATAGCTATTATAGATCAAGCTGAAGTTCTCCTCACTGCCCACTGATCTCAATCCCTCCAGTATGGCCACCACCTCCCAGCCACCAAAGTAACCCCAATTACTGGATGGGAATCATACATACTTTATACACACATTTACATATGACTCTCATCCACTGAAAATCTGTAGATTTTTAAATTATTGTTATTTTTACATTTAGATACATATCATGCTGCACACGTCATTGTGGAGTGCGCTATTTTCACCCAATAAGGTGTTTTGGAGCTTCAATTGGCACAAACACATGGAGCCCACTCTTTTACCTGTATCCTCAACTGTAGTCCTCGGAAAGTATTACCCTGGTTTAGTTATCCAGTCCCCTACTCAAAGATTGGTTTTCTTTTTCTTTTGAAAACATTAGTCTTACTTTTATTTGTTTGCATTTTTAAGCAATGCTTTTTGGAATATATCATGAAATATTCCATACATATAAAAGGCTATATTTAATATGCCTGTGATGTAAAGAATAACATGTGCATGGCGCCCGAGGACAAGGGCGCACTCACACCCCTGAAAGAGCCTCATATTTGGCAGGGACCCGTGCAGACTGGCCAGGGTGAGTTGGGTCCAGTTTCTCACTCATGAGTTTTGGCAGGGCTTCAGGTACCCATGAAGACATGAAAAGACATCATTCTTGAAGGTTAAGATGAAACTTGCTATTTTACTCAGGGACAAACCACCTCCCCCACCTTTTTCTGGGACTGAAAGATACACAAAGTTTCCTTGTTTCCCTAAAGCGGGGCTCAGGTCAGAAAGACAGGTTATTTTCCACTGTTTGCTCTCAGCACAAGAAAACACAATGATTTTTTTTTTTAATGACTTTAACATTTCTGAGGTCCCCAGATTGCACTGTGACAAACAAGTGATTGCCTTCTTAGACAGTTCCATGAACTTACAGCATTTTTATTATAAAAAGTGGTTATAATGCAGGAGTTGTTTTTTAATTTTTTTTTTCAGACACTCAAAAAGGCAGAGGATGTTATGAGGTTGGAGTCCAGGTTCAGAGGAACCAACACGGACTTTGGGGCGGGTCAGTGATAAGTGCAATATGCAGCTCTCGCACTCGCACTCGGCAGTTGAGCGACACTGAGCAGGTCACTTAGGGCCTTGGAACGTCCCAGTCTGCATTTGTCAGAGAGGAGCATTTCTCATCCCATCGCTGCAAGCATCACACGAGATAATGAGGTCAGAGCGCCTGGAACAACATCAGTGCACAACAGGAACAGCTACGGTTGCTCATTCATCCTCCACGAGAATCATACCATAACTTTCTGATGGATTATTTTCATTATCAGAATTATAGATTTGACTAAAATCTATGATTCTGAGAAATGTCATAAATACAACAGAAGTCTTCATTCCTCCATAGCTGCCATTCAAAGTAAACTTTCTGCCATTTGTTTCCACCCCTGCCACGCCACAGAACTTACCTTGCTGAAGAAGCCATGACTTTCCCACGGCCGAACCCAGTGGCACTTCGGTACCTTCATCTGACTCCTCAACTGACTGTGCCTTGAGACCCTGCCCTCCTTAGCTTTCGGGAGCCTCATTTCTCCTGGCTTTCCCGAGCTCCCAGCCAACAACATCCGTCATGGATGCCTAACTGGCAGTGTTCCTCTGGGCTTTGGTCTTCAGCCCTCATCTCTTCTCACTTTTCATTTCTCTCCCTGAGTGATCTCGTTTGCTCACACGTACTGATAAGACCCATATCTCCATCTCCAGACCTGAACTCTCTCTGAACTTCAGGTTCTATTTTCAGCCTCTCTAATGAACTCCTCTGCGTTGCAGCCTTCAGCCATCTCAAAATCAACATGTTCGACATTCACCAAGCCTTCATCCTGAATCTGTGCTTCCTTCAATAGACCCCACCCTGGTGAATTCCCTGTCACCAACCACTAGGTCCTCTAAGTCAGAAACCTTAGTATAAGCCCAGGAGCATCTCATTAGTCACCAGTTGTATAAATGCTGCTTCCTTGGAAAAAAAAGTACACCTCTGTTCTGAACTCTCCAGTCCCCTGCCTAGTTCAAGCACCTCCTAACTGATCTCTCTGTCCCTATGTAGTCTTGTGTCCTTCAAATCCATCCTCCAATACGCATTCAGAATGATCTTTGTAAGACACACACACATGGAGTGGACACAAGGATTGCCAGGAAGGTGTGACTATATAATTTATCAGCCAAATAGAGACACTTTTGATAGTAAAAGGGTGTGCTATAAATAATTATACAAGAACAACAGATAAACCCTAACTCTATGTCAGGCACTATGCTAAATGCTTTATACACCCAATAAACGTATCAGGTAACTATTATCACTATTCACTTACAGATGAGGAAATTGAGGCTTGCAGGTTACGTGGCTTGCCCGTGAGCACACAGCTTAAATCTCACAGTTCGTATGATCCTAGAGCTCATACTCTCAGCCACTTCCCTGTACTGATCATTGGCATCCTCTTATTAAAAAAAAAAAAGAAAAGAAAGGGGGGGGCGGAGAGAGAGAAAGAAAGAGAGAGAGAGAGAGAGAGAGAGAGAGAGAGAGAGAGAGAGAGAGAAAGAAAATGTTAGGCCTCTCTATTCACAACAAAGCTTTCATGGTCTGACATGACACCCTCCTCTCCAACCTCTTCTCCATAAGAACCCTCACTGCAACTAGGCCCAAATACTGGCTGCTTCTCACCTCAGTGCACTTGATTTTTGTTTTTCGCACATTTTTTTCTCCCATATTTGAATCTAATTCCTCATAGTCCATCAAACAGCTCACATGTCCCCTCTACAGGTTAGATGCCCTTCCAGTGGGCTCCCCTCAGCATCCTGTGTGTATATGTCAGAGCACGAATTATACTGCACTTTTTTATACCCTCACGAGTAGAATTTATTGTCCTCTTTCAACTATTGTAGTGGAATGCTTTGTTTATTTTCCTTCAAATGTTCCTGTTTTCTGATAAGTGTCTTTAAAAACTGTATTTGCCCCTCTAAACACTGCTTTGGCTACGTCTCATGAATTTTGACATATGATGATCCCTTTAACCCAAAGATTTGGGGGACTGTTTTTATGGGTACTTTTTATTTGTTTATTATTTGTTGGTTTCCAGCAAACAGATATTTCTTCATTGTTATTGATTTTCAATTTTATTGCATTATGATCACAGAACATAATCTGCATGATATTGACTCTTAGAAATAAACTGGACCTTTTTCAGTGGCCAATTTTAATAAACATACAATGCATGATCACATGTACAAATTCTATTTGTTGGATATAAGGTGTGGTATGTGTCTATTGTTTTCAGGCTTCTAAGTCATGTTATTTAATTCTTCTACATCTTTGCTTATTTTAAGTCTGCTCTGTCAGTTGGTGTCCAAGAGAGCTGGATTAAAATTTCCAACTACCCTATTCAAAATCACATTCCCAGCATACAACTAGGAGTACCAGTATTCCCAGGTAGAGATACTATTAGGTTGGTGCAAAAGAAATCGCGGTTTAAAAGGTGGAAAATAATTGCAAAAACCGCAATTACTTTTGCACCAACCTTATACATGTAATACAGTTTGCAGTTGAGTAAATGAAGATACTGCCATGGCTTTCTCAGTATCTAGGACTCAGCGTACTCGAAATGCCATGTAGAACCCAACTCAACTTACCTTTAGCTCTAACTCAATATGCCCTTGGCCACTGCAGTATCACTGTACTAGAGGAGAAAGGTTCCAGAGCGGACAGAGACCAGGACCTTGGAAAAGACCCATGCAAGAGCGGGGTGCTGGGGCTTAAACTTCAATTTTGTGGCAACTCATTTATGAAAGTGCTTTCTCATACCTTAGCTATTTGGTTTTAGCTTTATGCCAGGACCACCACAGAAGCCATTCAGGTTTTATTATCCTCAGTCTACAGCTGAGAATCTGAAGGCCTAGATCATACCACAGGGTCATACAGTTAATGACAGAGAACGATAGTTAATGACAGAGCAGCTCAGGCCAGTGTTCTTTTCACAGCAGCATACAGAAGCCCACTCAGTTCTCGAAAAAAAAAAACTAAACTAAAGGCCATCTTATTTTGAAACATGTTTGAGAATTCGGTGGTTTCCCCCTTCAGCTAGTTTCTTATCACAAGAGCATTGGTAAATGAATAACAAGCATTGGCAAGTATACGGAGAAAACTGCTGGTGGGAATGTAAAATGGTTCCGCTTCTCTGGAAAACAGCCTGGAAGTCCCTCAAAAACCTAAACGTAGAATTAACATATGATCCAGCAATTCCACTCCTAGGTACATATCCAAGAGAACTGAAAACATATGTTCATACAAAAACGTATGTGTAAACGTGTGCGTAAATGTTCACAGCAGCATATTCATAATTGCTTAAAAATGGGAATCAGTTGATGAATGGATACACAAAATTGGGATATCCATCCAATGGAATATTGTTCGGATATAAAAGGAAAGGAAGGACTGATGTATGCTATAACACGGATGAACTTTGAAAACATGCTCAGTGAAAGAAGCCAGAGACAAAAGGCCCCGTATTGTAGGATTCCATTTCAATGAAATGCCTGGAATAGGCAAATCCATCCAGACAGAAAGTACATGAGTGGTTTTCCGGGGCCAGGGGAGGGGAAAATGAGGAGTGACTGCTAATGTGTCTGGATTCTCTCTAGAATGACAAAATATACCTGGAATTGAAGAGTGACAATGGTTGGACACACTTGTGTTTATATTAAAAATCAATGACCTGCTTTAGAAAGGGGAATTTTATGGCATGTGAATCATAGCTCCATTTTTTTTTTTTTTTAAAGGGGATATGGCAAATCAAGAATCATAGACCATAGACCGCTGCTCTAAATCCCGAAAGAAAATTCCCCGGAAGTAGCACAGCACTGAAGAGTGTGGACTTCGGAAAAAATGGAGCATATTTAAATTCTACCCTTCCAATTATAACCTCCAGAACGTCGGCATTTTATTTCACTTCTGTCAGCGTCGGTTTTCTTATGGTTTTTAGCACTTTACTTTATCGGACACTTTTAATAACAGAGAGATTGAATGCATGTTTCCAGTTTCTGTGAGCATAATCTTGGCGAATTCTTCAGAAGATATGGTTTAAATGAAAACCTATTTTTAGTATACTGAGCTAGCTACTGTGCCTGTTCCATGAAATAAGTAATAATTAGCAAAACAGCGGCTGAAACACCATTATGGGACATGAATTCATTCAACACATTGTTATAAACAGTAGAAATGTTTGCCCATTGCGCCCCCTTGTGATAACTCAGGGGAACTACCTTTAATCGAGAAGATATATTTAGAGTAGGTGGCGTTGAGCCTTGCAATTCGGTGTGGCCCTCAGATCAGCAGCAGTGGCATCACATATAAGCTTGTTAAAAATTTAGATCTTGAAATACATACACCCACTAATAAGAATCTACATTTTAACATTCTCCCTGGATGATCTATAAGCACATTAAATTTGAGAAGTACTAACTTAGAGCATATAGTAAATACTTATTTTTTTTTATTCAGGGAATATTATTGTCTTACTACACAATGTTAAGTACTGTACCAGGAACTGGAAATACTAAGGTAAATATGACTTTTACTACGAAGACATTTTGGATTTAAAACCTGTAACAATTAGAATTAACTGTGCACTTCGAAAAGGTGAGTTTTATGGTATGTGAATTATATCTCAATTTCAAACGCAAACAAACAAGAAAAGAACATGGCAAATCAAGAATCCTAGGTCGGTGCTCTAAAACCCAATAGAAGAGTGCCAAGAAAGCTGCACAACACAGAAGACAGTGGACTTTGAAAACAAATGGATCATATTCAGATTCTACTTTTCTGAAGCAATGAACACTACAGCAAAGTCATGTACAGAGAAGAAAACAACTAACTCTGATTGGAAGAACTGAAGGAAGGTTCTAGGAGGAGGTGGCATTTGTGGTAGACCCTAATACGTAGGAACTGACCAGGTAGAGAACGACGTTGAGCAAGGTATTCTGGTCTGAAGGGATGCCAGGAGTAAAATGCCAAAGGCATGGGATGTGTTTGAGTGTCAAGTCCTTTGGTGTGTCTTCTGTGGGCAGAGTGATGGTAAAAAGGTAGTTACCTCAGGGTGACTGAATTGTGGGAAAGTCGCACTTTCTAAGGTATACATAGCTACAAGTTTGAAAAGTTAACAATGTAAGATAAAAACAAGAAATATCTAATGATCTCAACTTCCACCTTAACCCAGAAAAAGAACAGCAAATTAAATGCCAAGTAAGTAGAAAGAGGGACGTAATAAAAATAAAAGCAAAAACAAATAAATAAAAGCAAAAATTAATGAAATAGGAGATGATCGAACAAAAAAAAAAAATCAAGTATAGTAGTCTCCCCTTATCCGCCCCCGAAACAACACATAGTACTGAACTCAGATATACCGTATTTTTTCGTATGCATACATACCTATGATGAAGTTTAATTTATAAATTAAGCACAGTAAGAGATTAACAACAATAACTAATACTAAAAGAGAAACAATTAGAACAATATACTGTGATAAAAGTTATGTGAATATGGTCTCTCTCTCTCTCAAAATATCTTACTGGCCTGTACTCACCCTTCTTGTGATGATGTGAGATGATACAATGACTACATGATGAGATGAAGTCAGATGAATTACATGGGCATCGTGATGGATAAGGGTCACTTGAAGCACTGCAGCACCATGACAGCTGACCTGATAACTAAGTTGGCGACAAAGTGACTAACAGACGGGAGTGGAGTGTATACAGCATGGAATGTATATGGCATGGATATGCTGGATAAAGTCACATCCCGGGCAGGATGGAGCAAGACATGCCAGATTTCATCATGCTACTCAGAACAGCACGCAATTTAAAATATGAATTGTTTATTTCTGGAATTTTTTATTTAATATTTTCAGATGACAGTTGACCTCAGGTAACTGAAACCACAGAGATAAAAACACCGCAGATAACGGGGACTGCTGTAAACCAAAAGCTAATTCCCTGGAAAAAAAAATCAATAAAGTTGACAAAACTTTAGCCAGATTGATCAAGCTAAAAAGAGAGAAAACACAAATGCCAAAATCAGAAATAAAAGAGGGGATACTGCTATCAAGTTTCTAGTCATTATGGTGACAATAAAAGAATACTATGAAAAGATCTGTGCCAATAAATTTAACAACTTAGATGAAATACACAAATGTCTTGAAAGATACACATTAATAAAACTGACTCGAAGAAATAAGAAATCTGAGTATCCTAATAGCTGTTAAAGAAAAATAATTGTAATTTAAAGTTTTCTGACAAAGAGACCTCCTGACCCAGATATTTTTACTGATAAATTCTATCAAGCATTTAAGGAAGAAATAATACCAATTCTATGCAAACTATTCAGAGAAGAGAGGAAGAGGGCACACTTACCAACTTATTTTATGAGACCAACATTACCTTGAATCCCTAAACCAGACAAACACAGTGCAAGAAATGAAAAACAGAGACCAATATTTTTCATAATGTCAAGGTAACATTCTGTAAGAAAATTTTAGCGAATCAAATCAGGCAATGTATAAGAAGGGTAATACGTCAAGTGTTTGAATATTATACATTGGAAATTATATTTTTATATTTTACCATATTAACATGGCAAAGGAGAAAACCCATATAGTTTTCTCAAAAGAGGCAAAAAAGCATTTGATAAAACTTAACATCAATTTCTTATAAAGTGAAGCACACGCGGACTCAGCAATTCTACTCCTAGGTTACCCAAGAGAAATTAAAACATGTCTACACAAAGACTAGTATGCGAATGTTCGTAGCAGTTTTATTCATACTAATAAAACACTGGGAACAATTCAAAAGTCCATTAACAGGGTCATGGATAAACAAAGTAGCAGTATATCCATGCAACTGCAAACTACTCTAGCAATAATAAAAATGGCCTGTGATACATGCAATGACATGGATGAAGCTCCACATTCTTACGCTGAGTGAAAGAAGCCAGATATAAAAGAGTACATTCTATATGGTTTCATTTATACGAAACTATAAGAAAGCCACATTGAATGTATTGTGACAGAAAGCAGTTCAGGGGATGCCTAGGACCAAGTGTGGGTGAAAAACTGACTGAGAAAGGGCACAGGAAACTTTTTTCGGATGATGGAAATGTTCTATATATTGATTGTGATACTGATTATCCAGGTGGAGAAGTATGCGAAAGTTCACCAAGTACACCCATTAAAATGAGTGCATTTTAACATGTAAGTTATATCTCAATAAAACTGATTTTTTTTTTTTTACAAAAGTACATCTATGGGGGGTTTTGTTGATAAAAGGGATCTGCCCTTGGAGAGTCTGACAGTTGCTGGATATGAGTTTGAACTGAACCACAGAATGTTCTAGCATCACTGGTGAGGTCAGAGAAGCCTGTCTACTGGGGTTCTGGTGACAGTTTGAATCCTAACCGCTATACTGGTGCAGTGGGCACAGACAGTGCTGCTCATTAGGTGCCAGTTCAGTGAAGCTGGGAAGGTCTCAGAGCATTGGAGGGTTTTGATATACACTGTTATACTTGGGTGTTTCCCTACGTTCCCCCAGGGACAAGATCTGCTTGGCTTCGTGGACAAGAGGATCGAGTCTCCAGCCACTTTTCCAGGAACCCCCTGGTTCTGGCGCTGGCTCTGTGGTGAAAATGGAAGAAAGGAGAACATTCAGAGGTAAGGAGAACATAGCTTTAAGAGCTGAGAGTTTGGTCTGGTGGCACAAAGCTAGATAGACATGATGGTGTCTCTCCTAGGAAGGAAGTAGAGTGAAAATCAGAGTGTTCTTACTGACATGGCATGGGAAGGCAGGAAAGACTAGGAAATGAGGTTTATTTTCACAGGGCTTAGCCATGCCTAGACGAGAAATTACAGGCAGAACCATACACAAGAAGCTTTCAAACTCCAGACTCCAAATATCCCTTTATCTAGAGCTCACACTCTTCCCAGGTAATCTCAGTAACCTTCCAACCCCTTCCAATGCCACCAACCCTTTCCTCTAGGTGGCGCTCATGAGCCACAGGTGCTCAACCCCTGATTGCTACTGACGTCATTTGTACAGGCTTTGCTCACCCGGTCAACTCAAACTTGGGCAACCAGAAGGGATGGTCAAGCCATCTTTCCTTAGCCAGGACCCCTGGGTCATATTCCACCAGAGTCCTTGGCTCACTTTACTGTGGTTATAAGAAAGCCAAAACTTTACAGCCTTCTAACTAAGCATATTTCATGTACTTACTACTAAAACCTAATAAATATCTGTATTCTGATACTATAGATTTATCTTATTATGGATACTACTCTTCAAATAATATCAATAATGGCTAATGTTTATTAAACAGTTATATTGTCCTAGAAACAGTGCTAAGTGTTTGAAATGCATAATTTCACTTAATCCCTGCAACATTCTATGAAGTGGTTACCATGATCCCCATTTTACAGATAAGGAAACTGAGGCTCTTAAACTTTGAGTCACTTGCCCAACTAGTACATAATAGAGGAGGGATTTGAATCCAGGTCTGTCTGTCTGTTCTAATTATTCCCACCACCACCCTGTCATCATTGGTTGTAAAGCAGAGGAGAACCTTTCCTCTGAGCCCCTGTGCTGTGGTACAACATTTTGATGACTGAGACACATCTCTGCTATTAGTACATTCAGACAAATGTCCTTCTCTGTGTTGACAACGTGGACCTACCCTTCAGGTCCAAGAGGGGTCTCAAGAAGCAGCTTAGCCAGGTAGTAAGTTACCAGGTATATATTTGTTATTATAAATGACAGTATCACTGGAGACAAGTGACATCATTTTGTCACCCGGTCGTTACCTAATCACCAAGTCCTAACACAGAATCTGACACAGATCCTAACCTTGGGGACACACTGCAGGCAATGGGGCTGGAGTTGCCTTGCAAAATTTGAAAAAATACTGAGCTGTGAAATCTTGGGGCACCATTCACCATCCAGGAATCCTTGAGCCTCAGAGATACAGAAGCCTATTTACTTAGGTCTTCCCAAGCAGGAGCCTGTTTTTCAGGACTCCCCTCCCTTCATGCCTCCAGCTCCAAAGGTTTCCTAGTTACCTGAAAGTTCTTGGCAGCTCCACCATGACCTACAGGTGTGGATTCTCAGGACTGTGACAGAATTATTTGAATGATGTTTGTTTAGTGTTTGCGAATTTGAATAGGCCTCTAGAATAGGAGCCAATCTTGACTAGGAACTTCTCTTTGCAGACAGGATTCTTTCTCCTCACTTCCCTGGGTGATGTCATTTCACTCTCCCAGCAAGGCTGAGAGGTTGGTACTTTTCTCCCCATTTTAGATAAGAGGAAAGGGAAGCACAAAGAGGTAAAGTTGTTTTTCTGAGTTCAGAGGACCAGGAAATGAGGGAGGCAAAATTATCTGTCTTTCCCTGGAGCCCAAACTGCTGACACCTGTGCTGTGGCACTCGTCTGTCTAATACGATCTTTGTGAGCCACCACAGTAGCTATTAAATTTAAATTTATGAAAATCCAGTAAAGTTAAAAATCCACTTCCTTGGTCACATTCCAAGGGCTCAATTGCCACTCGTACCTAGTAGATACCATATCACGGAAGGCAAATATGGAACATTGCCACCCTCCTGGCAAGTTCTGCTGGACAGGCAGCCTGTGGTCTGATGCTTCTCGTTTATACAGCTGGGCAAGGAGCAAAGTCACTGCCTCACCTCACTGCCGCATCCGCTCACCAAAATAGATCCAAATGCTTCTTTAGGAAAGCATGACCCTGACTTGTCTTTCTTTTCTTGCTGCCAGCTTTCTCCAGTCTCCAGGAGCGCGGCAGGAACCTTCGCCACTGAAAGACAAGAATGAGATTTGAATACTTACAAGGCACAACTCGGTCTCCCTGCACACATATTGGCTGTCCGCCAGGAGAACTACAGTGAGTGAGGTCCCAGCCATAGTCCCAGGCAAAGGGACAGACTCTCTCTGTCTCAGCCTGGACTTTGCTGATGTCTCTCAGGAATCAGAGTGCCCTCCTGGCCCCCAAGCTCTGCTGTGGCCAATTTCCCTGGACACAAGGCCTCTATTAGCTTCTGGGAAGTTAGAGGCCAACGGAGGTCCAATTTTCATAAAATCCTGGATTCCTCTTAGCTTCTCTACACTCAGAACTTGCTTCTGGAGAAGAAACCTCCTTTTCTGATCAGCTAACAGGTGGTTTCTTTCTACAAATAAACTGTGCTGAAGGAATGCACACCCCGCATGTGGCCTAGGGGACCCTGAGCAGCATTTAGGCTGGACCTCCCATACCTTCAAAACCACATTCCCCAGGATATCCAGTTCTCTTCTCCTCATGAATCTCCTGCTCTCGGGACCCAGCATGGAGGCTGTGCCCCACACCTCTGCCCCACACCTCTGCCTCAGCAGCCACAGCCCCATTTTGCAGCCTGTTCATTTCTGGTCCAAAGACAGCCTCCGACACTGTATCTTTTCCTGCTGGTGACACCGTATCTTCTTCTGCTCACCTTGTTCTTCTGGGACCCTCCTCCTGGAGAGGCATGAGGAGCAGGGGTGCAGGCTCTGACTGCATGCCAGCGGACCCAGGATAAAGCACAAGTCAAGATGCCAAAGTTCTTCCCAACCCAGCGATGAGTATATGTTCCAAGCCCCAAGCTGCAATGACCAGCCAGTTGGGCATATTGGCCACAATCTTCTCTTTTCCTTGGGGGGTGTTTCTAGCAGAGAAACTGTCTTTTCTTCCAGATTTTCTCTTCCGTATCAGACGCAGCATCAGACAGGAGGTTCCCCATGAACACATCCTCCTTGCACTAACGTCCTCAGGACAGGCCTCTTTCCTTGTGACTCTAGATCCTCTCTTATAACTAGGGGGTTGGTACTTGCTTTATCATTTGGACCTGCACATGGTAGGCGTTAAGGACCCTTTTCCTATTTGACAGCACATAGAAAGCAGACAAAGGCTTGTAGGGAGAAGAGCAGGATGAGGTCAGTTTCGTGAAGAAAGGGTGACGGGGAAGAAAAAGTATGTGCAAAACATTTGCTGTAAGAGCCACTGCCCGTCTATATTTATAACTATTCTACTGCTATAAAACCAGCCCACAACAAACTGATAAGAAAAATTTCAGTGAAACCTTTGGTAAATTGGGCAGAGTTTATGAAAAGGCAATTCTCGTGCACATACACAGACACACACGCTATATAACTGAAATGTCTCAAATGGAACATGTTCAATTCCGCTGATAGCCAGGGAAATAAAAGTCAAGTCACTGGGAGAAACCAATTCTCACACAATAGATTGGCAGAAATTAAAAATACTGATCATTGCCAGTCTGGCAGGATGTTTTGTCAAGAACTGTGCGTGGCACTATTTTTGTACTTTATATATGTGGAGACTGCAGAAACACGAGGCACTCGTGTTCTTTACTGATGCAACCAGATCAACAGCCAGAGTAAATGGCAGGGTCAGTCCCTGACACCTAACCCCACAGGCAGCTGTGAGTGAGGAGAGAAATTCTGTCCTGAGTTGCACGTTTCACTCCATAGACAAAGGATGGAAGAAACCATTCCCTCCATTTGTATACATGAGAGGGGCAGCTATGCCCTCCTCTAATGGAAAGGAGGGAGAAAACGCTTTGCTCCTTGGAGAGAGGATGGGAAAAATCCTAGATTCTCACTTTAACCTTTTGGAATGTAAAAACCTCTCTCCAAGGGCCAGTTGAGACATGTCCAAGGTCTGGGCTTATTCCCTTTTGAAATGTAAATACCCAGAAAGATAGCAGTCCAGTATTCCTGGCACTTTGGAAGCTTAACCTCTAGGGATCTAGTCCAGTGACAATCATTTGTCCCTCCTGGGGAGATAAAAGAGGTTTTATTACCCCTTTGGATTAGAGGAATTAACAAATGGCAGCAGATCTAATCCTCATAGTGTGTGAACAGGCAAATGTGCCCAGGAGACGTGAAGGCAGACGTTCTCTGTCTTTATACTGTGCACATTTCTCTGTCTCACACGTCAGGGCTCTTCACAGGCGCTCTGAGAAAGCCAGAGACTGACTGCTTCCCCACACAGGTTGCAGAAGGAAAAGGCCATTTTGGGGTTTTGCTGATGGGACCATGAATTGCTTTCACTCTTTGGGGAAGGGATCTGTTCTGACCACACACCTTAATTTCAGAAATCCCAGTTTATGGAATGTATGTAACAAATAGAAACGAAGCAGGATGTCAAAAGAATATACATATAAGAATGCAAATTCCAGGACTGATAGAAATGGTGGCAAACGGAAAACAATCAAATACCACTCAGTAAGAAATGTAGCATAAATTGCTAAAAGTTATACCATGAGGTCTTATGCTATGTTGTTTTTTTTTAATATTTATTCTATATCTTGACAGGGAAGAATTTCCATCATATACTTAAGTGAAAAAGGCAGAATGAAAAAGATATATAAAATATTTATCTTGCAAAACAATGAAGAAACTTACATGTACATATGTCATACATGTACATGATTATATGAGCATGGAGAAAGACGGGGGAGGGTAGAATTTTAATATTAATTGCCCTTGGGAGAATAGAGATGGGAAAGGAAAGAGGAAGGTAAGGTTTAAATGCAGCAGAAAAGAGAAATATGCACTGCTCAAGATCAAAGAAAAATTTAGGATATAAATTTCTCTCTGTGATATTACGAAAGGACATACAGATTGAATTGCTCCATGGACCAGGACTGGAATAGGATATCAACAAATGAAAACGTTTTCTTTTGAAACTCCAGTGGCTTTATTCACTCCACAAACATATTGAATGTCTGCCAGGCACTATACTTGTCTCTGGAGAGAAGATGGTACTAACCATAACCTTGAACTCGTGGAGTTTACTCTCCAGTGGAGGAGACAGACAGGAACTTATAGTCAAAAATAAATGTGTCAGAAAACGTCAGGTGGCGACAAGTGCTATGATGAAAAGTGAAACAGAAGGACTAGAGCAATAGGGCTGCTGTTTTAAATAGGATGATGAGGGAAGGTGTCTTTCTAGAGAAGAAACACCTGAGCAAGGACCTGAACAAAGCAGAGAAGCGATCCATGCTTCCTTTCCCCAGCGCAAGCATCACCAGGCTCTCAGCTGCTCATTTCATGGTTTATTTCTGGACCCTGTCTCAGAGGACTCCAGTTATTAGAGCCCAAAACCAAACAGCACTCACTCTTCTGGGGTCCGCCCAGCACAGGGCGGAGGCAGTGAGTACATGGCTACCTTTCTGCTGGAAACAGACACCATGGTATATGTAGAATAAAATTGCTCTGGAGGCAGTAAGTTGTCAGAGTGAAAAGTATGCAATCCGGAGTCAAGCATTCTAGATACCTGGTTCTCCTACTTACTAGTTGCATGACCTTGAGCAAGTTATTTAAGCTCTCTGTAACCTTATCCATAAAAAGGGGGATAATAATCCTATCTTTTCCTACGGAAATAAGAAATGTTAAAGATTTAAACAATGCCTGGTACATAATAAGAGCTAAAAAAAAAAAAAAAAACCAACTCTTAACTGCTATCTCTATTACTACTTAATATTATCGCTACAGCTACTGACGGAGGGGTCAGCCCTCTCACATTGAACTTGTAGAATTTTGAAGGCCTGTTCTAAAACTTACAAATGATCGCCCCTCTTCTCTTAGAACTTAACTCCGAAGTGAGCAGGAGAAGGGGCCCCCTAGCTCCGGTTAGAAAGCCCCTTGGGGCAGCTCCTACTTAGTTAGGTCAAGACCCTTTGCAGCTGCCCTCACTTAGGGCACCAGTGCCTTACCAGCTCAGCAGGATTCCAGGCTGACACCTACCCCTAAATCAAAGGAATATGTTATTAGAAGCTCGAGAAAGAGAGAAACTATCCTGCTTTTCAGAATATTCATCGTGCTTCTCAGGACCATTTTTAATGGGTTTCTCAGATAAATCATGGGAAATTAATTGGTTCACGCTTATGCTCTGAGGGACAACCTTGAGAACCAGAGGGGAGGGCAGGACACCACAGCAGAGAAAGAGAAGGACAACATGGAGGGAGAGGGGGAGACAATTCTGCCCATAGAGATCAAAACCCTCACACAATGTAAGGTGAGGCTGCTTCCCTCTCTTGGGTCAGCACGCTCCATGTCTCGGAGTGTACTTGCTTTTACTAATAAACTTCTTGCTGTTCTATGCTGCACAAACTCTGTCTCTTGACTTGAATTCTTTCCTTCAAGAAGACAAAGAGCTAAGGTACAACATCATTATCATTCCTGGGAACACTACTGGCAGGGAGTAAGGGGGAAAGAGGAGACAGTAATGGGACACTACTGCTTTTGAATCATGCAATCTGAGCAGGCCTCTCTGAGGAGGTGACATTTGAGCTGAACAAAGCAGACAGACAAAATATTTTCATTATTAGGAAAATGAGCTTATGTAAAGCAATATGTACCCAACTTGAAGATGCTTTTGGATTCACTCTTAACAACCAAATCAATGAAAAATGAAGTCTCTTTACATGTGGAATATTTGTCATATGACGAATGAAAAAATTATCTGTGTTAATGCTCTCTCTTTTTTTTTTTCCATTAAAAATTATTTTATTCAAATTATGTTTTCCAAAAGAGAGGGTTCTGTGCTAGTCGTCTTTGAAAGTTTTCATACCATTTCAGAACCACATTTGCTGGAATGAACATTTCAGATGGACTTGGTGTCATCTGGGCCTGAGAGATAGCAAACGATGAAGCAAAATTGTAGAAATTGTCCAACATCTTTTGTGTGAACTGAGTGAATGAATCCACTGAGGATACAGCAGCATTACCTACAGGAGTCTGCTGAGCCAGACTGTCCAATAATTCCACGGAAATTCCAATCTGAGCAACAGATGGAGTTCGTACAATATTCATGGCTCCAAAAGGATGTTGGCTTCCTTCTCCAGATTTAAGACCTGAAATTTTGAAGATGGCACTTGGTTTCCCATTTGTGACAAATCCCTAGGAGTTGCCATACTGGCAATCCATTTGAATCAGGGTAGGAAAAGTAGACATCCTCCCATTCCCTCAGGAAATGGAATTGTTCCCAGCATAAAAACGATCACATGGTTGATATTTTCATAATCAGGTATGTCAAAAACAAATTTATCTTCTGCCACTTGATGTGCAACTGTTTGTACCAGCCTTCCCGCCACCAAGCAGCCAAACATGGTGGCGGCGGCTCCGCTCAGCAGGCAGGGACCTGAAGACCGGAACTGAAGTCCTTGGGCTACTACGCTAGTAGAGCCTAAGAGCCTTCCAAAATATTTCGGAGAATGCAAGCCTCCCAACTACATAGCGACTATGCCAAGGGCAGGAACGCCTTCTAATGCTCTCTTTTAATCTTTTATCAAAATATCAGGTAGAGGGCTGGCCCGGTGGCTCAGGCGGTTGGAGCTCCATGCTCCTAACTCTGAAGGCTGCCAGTTCGATTCCCACATGGGCCAGTGGGCTCTCAACCACAAGGTTGCCAGTTCGATTCCTCAAGTCCCGCAAGGGATGGTGGGCTCCGCCCCCTGCAACTAGAAAACGGCAACTGGACCTGGAGCTGAGCTGCGCCCTCCACAATTAAGACTGAAAGGACAACAACTTGAAGCTGAACGGCACCCTCCACAACTAAGGTTGAAAGGAAAACAACTTGACTTGGAAAAAAGTTCTGGAAGTATACACTGTTCCCCAATAAAGTCCTGTTCCCCTTCCCCAATAAAATCTTAAAAAAAAAAAAAAAAATCAGGTAGAAATCATTTTTGTATATTATTGAAATATATTATCACAACACATTGGTTCATAATTAACAAGCATTGTAACTTTTGTTAATGATGCCAGGTTTTCTACACCAAAAAAATGTCTGAAACTTTTAATATAACCCTATCACAGAAAAATGATTCCCTGTTCATCGTTATGATCACTCACTATCGTTTTCAAACAAGCAAAGTTGTGAAAAAGGATTTTTTAGATTTTTAAAAACAGCAAGTTATGATTTGGAGGAGTCCCAAGAATTCCAAGAAACTCCAGGTGTTGTTGTTTTTTTTGTTCCGAAATCCCTAAGATAAATATCAACCAAGATTTTGGAGACATGACTTTCTAGAGGGAGGAGACAGACAATAACAGAATAGCAGATGTGGGGCAGGGGGGAAATGAAATATATAAGAAAATGTCAGGTGGTGTCATGTGCTACGAAGAAAAACAAAGCAGGATAAGGGGCTGGTTTGAGATGACGGGTTGCTGTTTTAAACAGAGTAGTCAGTGGTGAGGAAAACAAGAAAGTGCGGGACATCTGAGGAAGGCTTCGAGCAACCAACAAAGAGAGAATGGTAGGCCATGGACCTATGGAGGACGCCTGACAAGCTTCACCTCGAAAGCTCAGTATTTGGGAGTTTACTGGGAGGAGGGGCGGAAAGAGCATTCCAGGCACCAGGAACTGCACGAGGAGAGGAAGGGAAACTGAAGCAGCGTGAGCGCCTTTAGAAATGACCAGGAGCTGGGTGTGATTATGCCACAGGAGAGTAGCAGGTTGCTCTACCTACGAGGTGGATCTGGGACAGGTGCAGAATGCCTGGCATACCATGCTTCAGAGTTTAGCTTACAGGAAACCAAGATCACAGCCTGGATCTGACCCGGTTAATTCTGGGGAAGCCAACCGGAGCAGCAGCATGACTAAGGAACTGAAGTCTTCCTTCTCCGAATCCCCACCAGGATTGTAGCACAGACCGCAGCAGGACACATCCTAACTTTCCTGTCTTTGCCTGCACACTTTAGAGTCAGCTTTTTCTTCCTGGCAGCATTGACAGAGATCCTGGTTGCCTATCCCGATATCCATTTCCTGTCTTTTGAATAGTAATGGAGCTCCCGGCTTCAGCAAAGCACAGAGCTGCCTGGAATAAAAATCTTATTTCGCAGCCTCGCTCAGGGCTAGCGCTAAGTTCCGACATGAGATATGAATGAAAGTGTGTGGGAGCTTCCTGGAAATCTTAAAAGGCCAGTGGACCATGTCTTTACCCTCTTTCTTCCTTTATCTCTTCCTGCTTTCTGTTAAAGAGAATGGTGCTGTGATGTTAGAACTTCAGCCATCGCCTTGGACAAACAACATGGTAGAGAGAAAAAACGAGCAAGCCTGGGTGCCTAGCGATTGTGGAGCTGACATTGCAGCCTTGACTTCTTACCTCTGACCTTTGTTTAAATGGTAAACAATCTATCATATTTAGATCACTGTCATTTTGACTTTTCCATCACTTGCAGCTAAAGTCCTAGACAGGGAAAGGATATGCAGTTTTTGGTTTTGTAAATATTTTTATATTCCAATGTTGCTGCACTTGGGAAGAACAGTGTGTTCCAGTGAACTGAAGGTTGGAAGGACAGAGCCCTCCCTGGAAGCGGGTGTGCCAGGCATACCTGGGGAGGTGTGCCAGCCATCGCCTCCCACAGCACTCTCACATTCTCAGTCCAACTGGTTGTGTCTCTTTTGCTGTGTTTTATGGATTTCACAGGGCTGCCTTATTTGCCTGTGGGAGAAATGTTTACAAAGGATTGGCTTAAGAATTGTGGTTATCCTTGGAGGCATTCATTATTTATTGAGCACCTACTCTGTGCCCAGCACTGCGATAGCTGTGTTCAGAACAAGGAAAGCAATGGCTCTTCTATATTCCATGCAGATCAGACCACTTGGGGAACAATAGATTCCACTGGGGGCAGACGGTCACATTACTGACAAACTCGAGCATATCAGAAGGAACCTAGGCCGGTAAATGTCTGGGCCATGACCTTGTCTCACATTTTAAAAACATAAGATTTAAAGGTAAGGGCCCTTCAGGGTATGGCCAATGTCCTATTTGGTCTAACTAGAAGGTTTTGCTCTTTATTCTGGTAACAAATTCCCCTGCTTTGTGGAGAAGCTGCTCCTTCCCCATTCCTGGTGATTCTGAAGGGGCTCTTAATTGCAGTGCTCTGACCACCAGCCACAGGGACAGACATGTGACCTGAACCAAACCAATCAAAGCCCTTCCCTGGGGTTTTTGTCTTTTCCCCCTTGTGTTGTAAGTTAAAGGACATGTTGCAGAGATGGTGGTATTCACATGCCCAGTCATTGGGAGAACTTGAAATAATGAAGCAAACACACAAATAAAAGGCAAGCTGAGAAATTCAGAGATGGCGTGCTTGGCTCCAGTTGACTATGGGTAGAGATCTATCCCTACCACTCTGCAGCTTGCTTACAAGAGGCAATAAATGCCCTTTCCTATTTAGCTAGTTTGAACTGAGTTTTCTGTCACTTGTAGCAGAGTCTTGAATAGTGTAAGCCATGATCCCATATGTGAAAGAGGGATTAGTCATCTATATTGGTTCAAAAAGTCAAGGGCCGGCCCAGTGGCTCAGGCGGTTGGAGCTCCATGCTCCTAACTCTGAAGGCTGCCGGTTCGATTCCCACATGGGCCAGTGGGCTCTCAACCATAAGGTTGCCAGTTCAATTCCTCAAGTCCCACAAGGGACGGTGGGCCGTGCCCCCTGTAACTAAGATTGAACACGGCACCTTGAGCTGAGCTGCTGCTGAGCTACCGGATGGCTCAGTTGGTTGGAGTGCATCCTCTAGTTCGACTCCTGCAAGGGATGCTGGGCTGCGCCCCCTGCAACTAGAAAACGGCACTGGACCTGGAGCTGAGCTGCGCCCTCCACAATTAAGACTGAAAGGACAATAACTTGAAGCTGAATGGCACCCTCCACAACTAAGATTGAAAGGTCAATAACTTGACTTGGAAAAAAGTCCTGGAAGTACACACTGTTCCCCAATAAAGAACTGTTCCCCTTAAAAAAAAAGAAAAGCCAAAACTGGACCCAAGGGCAGAAGTTTCAGGGAGGCAGACTTGTGCTCAGTATAAGGCGTGCTTTCTAACAATTGGAATGTTATTAATATGCTCTAAGAATAAGATGGCTGACCCACTGCCAGGTCTGAAGGCAGGTGGCCGAAACAGGTGACTTTGTGTTTCCTCTACAGCTCAATGAGTGTACTATTCCAAGATGAAAAGAAGTTCATCCTATTTCCTATATTCTGCCAAAGACATTTAATTACTTTGTCGTTGGAGAAAACACAGCCATGCGTCACTAAACGACGGGGGTATGTTCTGAGAAATTCGTCGTTAGGCAATTTTGTTGTTGAGAGAACATCACGGAGGGCACTTACACTTAAGCACGAGAGAAAGTGACGCAATCAAGAGGCAGAGTAAACATGAGATGTATGAGGCTGCTGCCAGCACAGCACGGCGTGTGTTTTTACAGCACTGTTTTTTTATAAACAGAAAGAGTACATTCTAAAATAATGATAAAAAGTATAGTATAGTAAATACATACACTTTTATACAATGGCAGCGCAGTAGGTTTATTTGCTCCAGCATCACCACAAACACGAGTAATGCATTGCACTACGACGTTAAGACAGCTATGCTGTCACTAGGCGATATAAATTCTTCTGCTTCATTATAACCGTATGGAACCACCATCATACATGTGGTCCGTCATTGACCAAAACGTTTGTTATGTGGTACATGACTGTAGAGGATAAAGAAAAATTTACACTCTAACTTATCAAAGACCTGGATTTGAAATGGCAACTTGAAGTCACTGTGGCACATACCAGCCAACCCTCCCTCCGTCCATCTGTCCGTCCGTCCATCCATCCATCCAACAAGGAATCCATCTCGTCATCAAACCAGCCATCTGTCTATCCATTCGATAAACATCTACTAACTCTTACTCTGTGCTGGACTTGTGCTAAGTGCGATGACTATAAACATAGGAAGACTTGGGTCTCATTTTTAACCTGAGGCAGGCAGTAGAGGTCTGCAGAAGGAGGCAGACATATAATCAAAACAATACCACAAAGGGTCAGAGGTTCTGGGACAAAAAAGTGTGAGTCACTCAATGACACCAGGAAGGAGATAGTAGGGAGAGTAAGGATAGGGGTGTGTTAAACATGAGTACGGAGTAGAGGTGACATCTCACCTAGATAGGAAGGGGGTACTGGGAGGCAAAAGGCAGATGGGCTGGAGGTGGGAGGGTAGGTAAAGTGCACCAAGGCATTGACCACCATTGGCCTTTAGAGCAAGGTAAGGGGTAGAGTATGCTGAAATGTGGGCTAAGACTAAGGGCAGGCGCTCAACAGAACCCCATGTAACTAGATGAGGGATCAGTGTCCACTGAAGGATTGTAATCTTGGAAGAAATCTAACCTAAATTTACATTTCTTAAAAATTATGCTTTTAAAAAACAGTTCTAGAGGATGGATTTGGAGAGGACATGTTTTTAAGCCTACAGTCAGGTATATCTGTTTTTTATCAGATAAATCTAATGTTTTAATGCCGTGGTGATATCCAAAGAGTTCAAATCTCTGGAGTCAAAGGATCTCTACTGAGTCCATCCTCTGTCACTCTCTGGCTATGAGGCCTCAAGCAGTACATTTAACTACTTTGAGCCTCAATTTCCTCATCTGTAAAATGGGGATAATAACCCACTGTGCGAAGTAGTTACAAGGATTGAATGAAATAAATGGTGTAAAAGCATCTTGTAAACCTCACATAACCCCACAAATGCACAGATTTGTTGTTCTGGAGGTCATTTTTGCCAAGGTACTATTACAATCAAATAAAATTTATAATAATGTGTAATGTCTATGAAGTATACCAGATAATTTGGAGATAACAGGGTTTTTCTGAGGTGACGAGATGGACTGGATAGAGAAGGCTGGGCCTTGAATTTCAAACAGACTCAGATGACAGGGGTTCATTGGTTTATAGGGAAGGACTAGACATATGAGTCCAAACCAGAAGAGCAGTAAAAGAGAGAAGGGAGAGGCAGAAAGTAAGCACCACAAGCCAAGGTCCAAACCAAGTACAAGGTCCAACTGGACCTATCTAAGTAGCAGAAAGAGGCGACCAGCAGAGATCCAAGTGGAAACCACAGGGCAGAGATCTGAGCCACCAGGGTAGGTGATGTGAAAAAACTTTGATGGCTGATAAAGAGGAGCCCCCACTACAAAGACTTGGGTTTGTTCATTCAAAAAACATATTTAGTATCAATTACATTTTAAGGTCTAGGAACACAAAGTTAAATAAGTTAAGGAGCTAACAATCCAATGAGAAAGATAGACACACACTGGATAATTCTAATACAACCTGATAAAAGAGAAACAACAGAAGGAAACACTGAGTATTCTTGGAGCAACTGGAGGGGCAGCTAATCCAGGCTAAGTGGTGCCAGGGACAATTCTGGAAAAGGTAATGACTGACTGGAGTCTTAAATGACGAATCAGAGTTAGTCAGGTGAACCAGATACATTTGGAGGGCGAGGGCATTCCAGGCAGCAAAAACAGCGTGATCAACAGCAGGGGAATAAGAAGCAGGAAATATAAACAGGCTATGTTGCTATGCCATAAATCAGGGATGAGAGGTAGGGAGGGGTAGCTGTAGAGGATGGGAAAGGGGGGGGGGGTTAACGAGAAAGCTCCCTGGGCCAGCCTAGGAAACCTGGGACTTCATCCTGAAGGCCACAGGGAGCCATGGAAACAGTGCCCAGGTGAGTAACAGGACAGGAAAAGGATTCCTGAAAACCAAGTTGCTATGACCGAGGGGACAAAGCAAGGAACTTGGCCACAGAAGAGGTACTAGACCAGGAAGAGGTAGTAGACCAGTAGAAAGGAACAAGGCAGGAAGCTGCATTAGGATTCTCTAGAGAAACAGAATATATCTATGTGTGTATATATATATATATATATATTCCAGTCTAAATCTGAATGCCTGAAAACCAGGAGAACCCATGGCATAAGTCCCAGTTCAAGTCTACGTCCAAAGGCAAAAGATCAATGTCCCAGCTCAAAGACAAGCAAAGGAGTGAATTCTCCTTTACTCCAACTTTTTGTTCTATTCAGACCTCCCGAGGATTGAATGAGGTCCATTCTCCCTGGGGAGGGCAACCTGCTTGTCTCAGTTTACCAGTTCAAATGTTAAGCTCATTCAAAATACCCTCCCAGACACATTCAGACTAATGTTTAACCAAGTATCTGGGCACCCTGTGGCCCAGTTGAGTTCACACATAAAATGAACGATCTGAGAAGCGCTACTAGAATCAAAGTCCCACAACAAAGCAGCTCCAGCTGCTGACAGGCTTGGGTGCTGAGCCTCTGAGGGAGGCCAAATGGAAAGAGGACCAGAGCCTGGAGAGGGAATGAGAAGGAGGTCAGAAGTGGGCAACAAAGCATTAGAAACTGTGATTAAAGTATAAATCTATATTTATTGACAGGGAAAGATGTCCACTAAATATTATCAAATGAAAAAGGATGAAATGGAGGCATTTCTCAGCATGTGTGAAATGACTTCACTTAAAAACATGTTGTGTGTATATACATGTGGGTGGACATACACAAACCTCGTGGAAAGTTTGGAAGGACGAACACAAATATGTTAATTGCAGATTTTTTCTGGGTGTTGGAATCCCAGGTGACTTTGTCTTTCTTTTTTATGTCTTTCTGAATTATCATATTCACTTTCACAATTGGCATGCATTATCTTTATAATTAGAAAAATCAGTAATGCAATTTCCATTAAAAAATATATTTAAAATTCCAAATGAGAATCTTAGTAAGTCACCCTTTGATTTCACTCTTGGCTGGTTCTTTCTCTTTCTTTTTTTTAATTAATTTTTGTTTTTTAATTACAGTTGACATTAAATATTATTTTATATTAGTTTCAGGTGTCCAGTGTAGTGGTTAGACATTTAATTTATGATGTGCTCCCCCAATTAGTCTAACACCCACTTAGCACTATACAGCTATTACAATATTATTGACTATCTTCCCCATGCTATACTTTACATCCCCGGGACTGTTTCGTAACTACCAATTTGTACTTCTTAATCCCTTCCCCTTTTTCACCCTGCCCCACAACCCCTCTCCCATCTGGCAATCCTCAGTTGGTTCTCTGTGTCTATGAGTCAGTTTCCGCTTTGTTTGTTCATTCACTCTGTTCTTTACATTTTACATATAAGATCATACGGTATTTGTCTTTCTCTGACGTATTTCACTTAGCACAAGACTCTCTAGGTTCATTGGATGGTTCCTCCTTGATCAAGCTCCTTGACACAGCCCGCAGGGTCTTCCATGGTATGGCGACTCCTGTGGAATATTGACGTCCGACCAGTATTCTAATGCGACAGCCTCCCCACCTCGCACTGCCCACTTCAGCAACAGTGAGCCAGCACATCCCTGGAAACACCCCGCCATTTATCTCTGTGGGGCTGTAGGTCCCACTCTCCCCTTTCCCTGCTAATTCTTTCCCCCCTCTTCCTCATGAATGTTTACTCTCCACAAGACTCATCTGGGCTCCTCTCTTTTCAGAAGCCATTTCCTGATCTCCCCAGTCTGAGTTTAGGGTCCCTACTTCAGCCTTCCATTTACACCTGATACACATCTCTGTCACAGCACCTTCAATACTACATTGTGGTTGCCTGTGGGACGTGAGTGTGTGTGTCTTCCTCCAACGCTGGGTGATGACCTCGTTTCGTTCCTCTCTCCTTCCCTACAGTGCTGGTCCCCAACCAGACTCAAAAGCGTTTGACTGACTCGATGGAGTTTTTGAGTGATCTGTAAGAACTGGGGTCCGAGTTGTAGTGTATCATGATATTAACAGTGGGCCAGAGAAGATTTAGAAAAGGAAGATGTTAATACTCTAATTCATAATAGCAGCCCTCTTCTCCTCTTTTTCTTCTCCTGTTTTGCCTCCTGCTTTCCTTTCCTCTCCTCTCTTTTAAGCCTACCCACACCTTCTTCCTTTTCTTTGTAAGGAAATGTTTCTCAAATTTTGGCGCACCAAAGAATTACCTGGGAAGCCTGCTGAATGCAGACTCCCAGGCCCCGCCCACAGCTCTGATTTTATAGGTCAGAGTGGGGCCCAAGAATCTGCGTCATAACAAGGGTGTCAGATGATTCTGATCCCACTTTGGAAAACACTGTCTTACAAACTGTAGGGTTCTTCGTCTTCCTTATCTACTAATATTCACGGAGGGAGGTGTGAATGGTGTTACAACATTCTCCCTTTCCCAGTCACATTTCCTGAGCCTACAAACTCAAATCTGTCTCATTGATCAGACCTCACACACATTCTGTGTGGTTTGAAGTACGCACTGCACTGCGGTTAAGTAACCTCTCCCCAAACCTGCAGTGCACCTGACTCTCAAGCGTGATGACTTTGTCTCATTACTTATATGAGAACAATAATTATCGTCATCATCAAAGCCACAATAACTGCCATTTATTAAGTTCCTACTAGGTGCCAGACACTGTGCAAAATACTAGCATTATCTCATCTAATACCCACAGCAACTCATGAGGCAGATGCTATCATATCCCCAGTATCTCAATGTGGCAGCTGAGATTAGGGAGATTATGTCCAAGGTCACAAACTTGTAAGTGGTGGAGTCATTTGAACCCAGACTGATCTAACTACAAATCCCCTGGCTTTCCCACTAAGGTTCCTGATTTATTCTCCCACCAAAGATATCCTGTAGTAGTAGTAGTAATAATAATAATAATATATAACATTAATATATATCGTTATTAATTAAAATTATATAAATTATTATTATATAATATTGCATATTATATAATAATAGACATTACTCATTACTTCAAAATTAATTCCAGAAAGATCAAAGATATAAAAGCAAGAAGATGAAACTGAAAAAGAAGTAGAAGAACTTCTAGTGCTCAACAAGATGGATAAAGTTCCCTACAGCCTACCTCTCTCTAATCTCTAATTACAACTAAAAACTACGCAGAAGACATGGAAAAAAGCAACTACCTGAGGACTCTGAAAAACACACAAAAGCAGACAGAGAGAGAAGGGGAGAAGCTGTCCAGGAATAAGCTTTCCAGGTTTTCCCCTTTGTCCCTTGTGACTTTGACCAGAACACAAGCTCAGATAGACACGTTTCTGCCACCAGGAGGAAAAATGAGGGCCCAAGAGAGAATTTAATTGAAGTTCTAGAAAAATAAAGCTACGTTTGCTTGGCAGATCTGAATTTTGAGCCCCAAAATTCATACTCACTACAAATATTTGTTGATTGAATGAATCAATAAACAAATTGTACTGCAGGAAGCCCTGGGTAGAGCAGTCTTGACTGCTCTCTAAGAAAGACGGTAATTACTAAAAAGAGTATCTGCTTTCTAGTCCTCACTTGGCCACTTATTATCTGTGATTTCTTGGGTAGGTTGCAAGGCTCTTTGGGACTCAATTTTCTTACCTGTAAAATGGGCATAATGATATCTGTCCTGCCCTCCTCACAAAGTTATCATGAGGACCAAATGAGGTAACATATGTGAAGGTACTTTATATGGGATTGTAATAAGAGCATGTAGATCACCCCTGTCCTGTGATTCAAGAAGCAAGAAAAAAAGTAGATGAACTCAAGGATCAGAGTTCTGTGGTACCTCTTTTCTCAACCAAAGTGTTCTTCTAGAACTGGCAAGGAACAGCGACTCAGTTTTCCCTAAAACCACATCAATGCTAATTGAAGTCTATCAAGGATTGCACTGTCAGTATCAGCAGAGCACACTTCATCAGGAAGAAATTATCAGGGTACGAAACAGATTCATTTTCATTGTGAAATCGTCTGTCTGCTGTGCAACAACAAATTAAGCTCCGGGTGACTATTCCTGTAAAACACGTCCTAGGCATAGCATTGCTATTATGGGGTGGATAGACATGGCAAAGACTCAATTAAAACTGTGACACATTAAATGGAGCTCAAAGACCTGTTTCACAGGTTTCCCCAGAGGAAAATAATCATGTTGCATTATACTTTGAAAGCCAACCGAGGCAAGATTTCTGAGACAATTTCTGGGCTTTACAAGACAGACTTGAGCTTTTGTAAATCATTTTAGAGGATTACGGCATTCAATTCTCCATTAGTCCAAGAGCATCATGGTGGAGCAAGAGGGATTATCTGCGTGCGGACATCCGTCAGAAAACTGTAAGTTTCTCCTTTAAAAAAATATTTACAAAACGGTGAAAATATGACAGTGTATATATTTATGCCCATTTGGGGGTGAAAGCAAATATTAAGCAAGTAAAATCAGAGGGATATTAAAACTGAACTTCCTTGTTATTTTTATACTAGGGCTCTCCCACCAAAGGAAGCAATCATTGTTTAGAAACTGTTTTTAAGGAAGTTCTAGTATTTGAAGAAGAGCCTCTCCAAAAAGAATGAGAGGGTTAACAGTGGAATGTGGATAATGTTTGTGGTTACATCGCTTAAACTGTGCTTCTCTGACGGCAAGTAGGAATGTTAATGATAAAAACAACGTGGGGTTTTTTTTGTTGTTTTTTTTTTTGGTTAATTCAGACATCTGTGTAAACCATCTTTAGTCTCAATGCCTGAATAACTTCTGAGCCTCAACGTGAATAAATATTAATAGAAGCGATTTCGAGGCTCAGGCAGTACATTTTCAGAAGTGTCACCTACAAATGAGATTCAGCAGAAATAAAGAAGTGAACAAGACCAAAGTAAAATGAGCGTTATCAATGATCGTTGTGGAGACAGGTTATGGCCTGCCGATAGATAGCCGTGTCAGGAAATGGTCTCGGAGACTCCGCTGACCCCGAACTTTGCAGTCTAACTCAAGAGCAAAGAACTAGAGAGAAAAGACAACATGAGAGTGGAGTGTCAACGTCAAGCTTCTTAGACATTTTACCAGAGGTCGGGGGAGAGAGATTGGAACCCAGGCTGTAGGGACAAGGCTAGGCCTGCCCATTGCCACGTTCAGCATTGGTGCAGAGCAGGACATTTTCAGAGGAAATGCTGTCATGATACAGGAACCCATTCAGTTAGGAAAGTAAAAATGCTTGGCAATTCTGTTCTTGAAGTCAACCTGCGACATCTTTTCCTTTTAAGTAGGAGGGGGTGCGAAAGAGATTGGAGATTCCCTTTTTAAGCAAGAGTACTGGTCATTATAATTTTTCATAAGGTCCTTCTGTTCTTTTTTTGTTTAAGTTGCTCTCTAAACCCTTAAGCTCCCCTCTACTGCTTGGAAAAAATACTTTGCAGATTACATACTCGTGTACGTTAAGCTTTCTTAATCATTGTAGAGCAGCAGTCTCTCAGAGCCACTGAGGGGAGCTGAGAATGTGCTGGGATCTTGGGGTCCTGCCAAGGTCCTTGGGGCTGCAGGGACAGAGGGTGCCCTGCATTCTGATCGGTGACCTGCCCTGCCTCCTGCCTTTCCCTTCCACCCTCTCCCCTCGCATGCATATTCCAGCCACAATGGCTTTCACCTGTGAGTTCATATTAAAAAAAAGTTTCCATTGCTTAAAGCAAACAGAACAAAATAAAATATTATTAACTTATTCAACCTTTTCCCTTGACAGAGAGAGGAATTTAAGTTCCCAGAGGATTATAATGAGTTTGTTAAAGGCAAACCAGCAATAGAAGTTATCTGTGGATAACTAGTCCTA
Source organism: Rhinolophus ferrumequinum (assembly GCF_004115265.2). Classification (NCBI taxonomy): domain Eukaryota; kingdom Metazoa; phylum Chordata; class Mammalia; order Chiroptera; family Rhinolophidae; genus Rhinolophus; species Rhinolophus ferrumequinum. The sequence continues at coordinate 62,505,831 of NC_046295.1, read as the reverse complement.
CCAGACTGATCTTCCTTTCCCTTTGTCCAAAGGAGCTGGTAGAGTCTATCTACCTCACTCACCCCCGTCTCCACTGAGCTCAACACTCGTATTCAAAGCCTTACCACAATATACCACCTTTGCCTCAAGGATAAAACTTTATACAACCCCTATATACTCAATCCCGTTCCACAAACATTTATTGAGACCTTCTCCGTGCAGCCACGCACAATTCCTGTCCTCAGCTATGTAGACAGCCTGTTTTACTGCCAGGCATCTGATTGTAATTGAACTAAGACAGAAATGCCCTTGAATATACTGTATTATTGAAACCCAAGAGAAAGGGGAGGAACACAGTCTGGCAGTTCCTCAAAATGTTAAGCAGACTTACCCCATGACCAAGCAATTCCATTCCTACGTATACACTCAAAAGAAGTGAAAACAGGGACTCAAACAAACGCATGTACACGCACGCACTATTCCCAACAGCCACATGGACATACACAGATGAATGTATAAGTGGTGGGATCGCCACACAATGAAATCTTATGCAGACATAAAAAAAAAAAATTCCTAATATTGCCACCCTGCAGATGAAAATCAAAAATATTGCATTGCATAAAAGAAGGTCACATGTTATACGATTCCATATAAGATTCCATACAATGATTCTGAGTATATGAAATTTCCAGAATAGAGAAATCCACAGAGTCAGAAAGCAGACTGGTGGTCGCCAGGGCTTGGGGGAGGCCAATGGGGAGTGACTGCTTAACACAGTTTTCTTTTGGGGAGATGCAAGTGTTCTGAAACTACATGGCAGTGATGGTGGCACAACATGGTAAATGTGTAAATGCCACTGAGTGGTTTAGTTTCAAATGGTTAATTTGGTGTTAGCTGAACAAGTGGAGGGTTCTGAGGAGACTGGGAGAGACCCGGGAAGCAAGATTGTGGGATCAATGGAGGATCAGCTCATTCAAACCCGGAATGTCTTTTTGGACTAAATCCTGGGAGAAGTGGGATCACTAGTGAGGACTTTTAAGCAGGAGAATGACTATTCAGAGCTCTGTTTTAGACTGCACGTTTTGAGTGGCGGACTGAAAATAGTGGGAGGGGTCCGGAACCATGGAAACTGGACATGTGGAGTCTGCTGGCCCAGGATATAAAATGTCACTTTGACCATGTTTGGTTAAGTAATTTGTAATCATCTTCCCCTAAATTTGAACAAAGAAATAATAACTGGGGTGGGAAATATTAGCCGCAACTCGTTTAAAATCAAGCTTTAAAATGGTTTAGGCCCATAGTTTTGCACATCCTACGAGTTTTGACATCCAACAGAACTTTTAAAGAAAAATTAACCTGCTTCCTCTTTCTCTGAAGATGACTCATGAAGATGTGTCTTTGAACAAATACTTTCTCAAGGAAAAGAGCATGGTTTTGATGAGAACAAATTGCAGTCCAAAAATAGATTTAGAAAAGGAGCTATGATCCAAAATTAATACATTTATTTTCTCAGTCAAACTTTGGTCCCTTTAGAAGAAATGTTGCATGCTGGAACTTTTTAAAAATAGACAATGAAATTACTTTGTACTGAGAACAAAAATGTGAATGAAACCGGAATGAAAATCTGATCTGCTCCATATTCACCTAAGTACTAAATTCAATATAACCGATTGGAACCATACCAGACCTATCAAACCAAACTTTAGAGGGGATTCAAAAGATCTGTCTACCTTGTAGTCAGAGTATCTGCCAGTCAGCTTCCCCTTGTCCTTCTAGACTGACCAACTGTTCTGAAGGAAACCCCAGGACCGAGGAGTTTCCCGGACTCCGGATTTCCAGAACATGTGGACACCTGGCTTTCACCTCCACCAAAATCCCTTCCAAAATTCCATCTTCGATGCAGGGTCAGTTTCATTTGGAAAGAAAGTAAATAACAGCAGCAGTGAAGAGGAGTGAGGAAAAGACGGGCATCATTTGGCATCCGTAATGTGGAAAGAAATACATTCAAACAGCAAGAATGTATTTCCCATGAGTTCTCAGCCTCACAACCGCAAACCTGTGAGCCATGACAGTGATTTGGCTTTCAGGCAGGCTGCCTGAAATGCTTGTCACCTCCCAAATCATTCACTCAGCAAACACCTACTGAGGTCCACCCATTGACCAGGTTTGGGATCAAGTATTGGGCTCCAGAGATGAAGATGTGCCAGCCTGACCTTGGGAGACGCTCATGGGCTAGAGGGGATGGACCGAGTGACAACCACGTCTAACACAGTGTCCTTAATAATTAGAACTCCCAGCTTTCAAGAGCCAGACATTTATCTACATTACCTGCCATTCTCACAACTACACCTGAAGGTAGGTGTTATTATCCACATTTTAAAAATAATAAAAACTGAAGCTCGAAGAGGTGGAACTTGCCCAAAATCACCCAGCTAGCAGTGGCAGAGGCAGGCCGTAAGCCAAGACTGTGAGTGAGGTTGGCCTGATTCCAAAATTTTAGCCTATTTTACTATTCCCAGGTCTCTTTCAATGTGATCCAGGTTAAGATCAAGGTCAGTGGCATTTCTGCCCTTACCCCAGGTAGTCTTAGCCTTTCATCAGAAAACAACTGTATCTACACTTTGAATTGACAGCAAAATTGCCAGGTTTTAAACATTTATGCTAATGATTGCAGCAGAGTGGGGGTGGGAAAACGCTAGATATTTATGTTTAACCAGCAGACAATTGGAAACTGCTATTAGAGGCTAGATCAAGATGGCATACAGAAAAGAAAACATTAGGATTCGTGACATTGGATTTGGCACTGATTTATTTGGATGAGACACCAAAGGCACAAGCAACAAAAGAAAAAAAGAGACAACCTGGACTTCATCAAAATGAAAAAATTTGTACATCAAAGAATACGATTAACAGAGTGAAAAGGCAACCAATAGAATGGGAAGAAACATTTGCAGATTGTGCATCTGATAAGGCATTAATATCTAGACTATATAAAGAACTAATAAAACTTAATGAAAAAAATAACAACACAATTTAAAAATGAGCAAAGTACTAGAATAGATATTTCTCCAGAGATATACAAATGTCCAATAAGCCCGTGAAAAAAAATGCTCAACATCACTAAACATCAGGGAAATGAAAATCAAAGCCACAATAGTATAACACTTCACATCTGTTAGGATGGCTATCATCAAAAAAACAAAAGAAAAAAGAAAAAAACAAGTGTTGGCAAGGATGTGGAGAGATTGGAATCCTTGTGCACTCCTGGGAATATAAAATGGTGCAGCCGCTACAGAAAACAGTATGGCAGTTCCTCAAAAAAACTAAAAATAGAATTACCATATGGTCCAGTAACTCCACTCCTGTCTATGTACCGGAAAGAATTAAAAGCAGGAACATGAAGAAATATTTGCCCGCCCACGTTCATAGCCGGATTATTCACAATATCTAAAAAGTGGAAGCAACCCAAGTGCCCCTTGAAAGATGAATGGGTAAACAAAATGTGTTATACACATACAATAGAATATTATTCAGCCTTAAAAAGGAAGGAAATTCTGACACCTGCTACAACATGGATGAATCTTGAAGACATTATGCTAAGTGAAATAAGCCAGTCACAAAAGGACAAATGCTGTATAATTCCACTCATATGAGGTACTTAGTCAAATTCATAGAGACAGAAAGTAGACTGATGTTGCCAGGGGCTAGGGTGGGGGTGGGGGTGGGGGAGGAATGGGAAGTTGGTGTTTAACGGGTACAAAGTTTGAGTTTTGAGAAGATGAAAAGGTTCTGGACAAGGGTAATGGTGATTTTCGCACATTCACAACAAATGTGAATGTATTTAAAGCCTATATACCTAATAATGGTTAAAATGATACATTTCGTTATGTTTATTCAACGACATTTTTTTAAAAAGATGGCATACAGAGCCCATGCATCTGTTGACCTCAGTTTCAACCCAAAACTCCATTTAATGACAGAAAAACTATGCTTAAAAAATTCATTAGCTTGGGAGTTGTTTAATGGGTATAGAGTTTCAGTTTTGCAAGATGAAAATAGTTCTGGAGATGGATGGTGGTGATGGTTGCACAACAATGTGAATGTACTTAACACTACTGAGCTATACATTTAAAAATGTTAAAATGGTAAATTTTATGTTCTACGTATTTTACCACAATCAAAACTAAAAATAAAAATCCATTAGAACAGTGGAAAGCAAGAATGGGTGCTACCAACCCACTAGAAAATGTGGGGAATTTCTGAATGATAGAAAGCAGTTGGAATCAGATGGATGGAGAAACAGGAAGAAAGAAACTTCAGCTTGAAACCCAGCATACCTTGGAAATAATGTGGGTTCAGTTCCAGACCAGCGCAGTAGAGTGCGTCACAGGCGTACCTTGGCGATATCGTGGATTCAGTTCCAGACCATGGCGATGAAGCAAGCATCTCAGTAAAGTGAGTCCTGTCCTGATCTTCCCACTTGCCTTCCACTTGTAAAAAGACGCAACACCTGTGGAGCTCAATAAACTGAGGTATGCCTGTACCTGCAAGAATTTCTGCTGTGAAAAAGGGTCAAAGAAGAGAAAAAAGTGATTGTCCAGGAGATAACTGGGGTACTCTATGGGAGTGGGCACTGGTATCACCGGGGGAGTGAACTCAAGCATAGATTGCTGCACCCCACCCCAGAGTTTCTGATTCAGTGGATCTGGGGTGCGGCCTGAGAATTTGCATTTCTAACAAGTTTCCAGGTGATGGTGATGCTGATGCTGCTGCTTTGAAAGCCATGATTTAAGAACCACTTTGAGGAGCAGCTAGACCTGTCGGCCCTTCCCTGCCCTTGACCTCATGACGGCAGCATCTCTCTTAAGTGGAAGTACTGAGTGTAGATTCCGAGGCTCCAGATTTCTAGAAAACTCGTGGAGTGGGGGACAAGGAATCTCCCTACTGGAGGCCAGGCTGTCTCCTCAACGATGATGAGAGGCAGTGATTTGGACCATTCCTACCACTATCGTAAGCTTACCAGACATTTCTACAAAGGAGAGAAGGCAGCCAAGAATTGCCAAATATTTGACGAAAGCCAATACTGAAGAAGAGGAGTACCAGTGCCAAGAAAGAGAATTAATTCACAAGGAAGTAGAATTAACCACACTAAGAGTTGCTAAAATATGTTTAATTTACTTGCCCAGAGTCACACCGTAAATATTAGAGTCAGAACTGAAAACCCAGGGACAAATGTCTTAACCACCAGTGTACCCCAAGCCGGTGAAGTGAGATATATTAGTTATAATTAATTTTAAATGGCCTTCGTGAAATACCATATCACTATGTGCTCAGCCATTCCCTTTTTGTTTAGTATTTTTCACTGTTGGCTGTAGTAAACATCTTCATGCATATAGCTTTCACACTTCTGTTGACTTAGCTCCTTAGGATTATTTTAATACCCCCTGAATGGCATTACTTGGTCCAAGGAGGTAAAAAAAATGTTATAGTCATTGCTACACATTATAGTGTTTACCAAATAGGCTATACCAGCTGACAATGTCATCAGCAGGGTGTGAATATACCACTTTCACCACCACCTCAGGTGGCACGGTGGAATTGTTTGTATAAATAAATATGTTTGTAAAAATATAATAGCTATGCAAGTTGGAAACTTGCATCACCAGGCTTGCTGATGAGCTGTGTTTCTGGGAGGCCTTATTCAAGACCTCTTCATTCAGCTCACCTGAATGAAGGTGAAGCATTGCCCTCCATCAGGCCAGGCCTTGGGCTTCCAAACTATCTGGAGCTTTGAAAGGAGCTTTCATCTACAGCCTGCACTGAATGCCACAATATTTTGGCTAAGTTTTCTTTTCCACTTTACCAGCTGGCTCTCCTGCATGAATTGGAATGACTTTTAAGCCAGGCACCCTGTAGCCCTGGTCTGTGAAACCAATGCTTCTCAGATTTTATTGTGTCTACAAAACACCTGGAAATCTTGTTAAGTAAAGATTCTGATTCCGTGGGCTTAGGGCAGGTCCTGAGAGTCTACCACCCTCTCAGGTGATACTAATGCCCCTCGTCCTAAGACTCTAAGAAGCCTTTGTTTCTTAGACAAATCAGACAGCAAACGAAACCCAGACTGTCCCCATTGAAACCCTCAAATGCCAGCTCAGCCTCTGACAGCCTCGAGGACTCTGGTCTAGTCAAGCTTTCTCTGAGCCTCAATTTCCCCATCTGTACAATGAAAGGATGAGGTTAGACACTGAATCCCTTCTATGGTTTTCATTTCCATCTTGGACTTCTTTGGCTCATTTCTACTATTTTCACATAATGTTTATTCAACAAACAACATTTGAGCTCCTGAGGATGAGGCCAGGTTCCTTTTTAAACACCAGGAATGTGAGAATCAACAACATACATAGTAGTCCCTGCTTGTGTGGGAGATCAAGTCTACTAGGAAAGACAAATGAATTAGAGCTGGAAAATAGTTGGATAAGTGGTTTTGATAGGAAATGCTCAGGGTGCCATGGGAACCAAAACAAAATGGACCTCACCTAGACCAATAGGCATCAGAAGGGACATTCCAAAGGATGTCATTACTCAGTTGACCGCAGAAGGATGAGAGGTGTGATTCAGGTGAAGTTGGACAAGGGAAGTGGGATTGTGTTCCAGGCAGAGGAGAAGGCACGGCAAAGGCCCAGGGCAAGAAAGAGCATGGGACTTTCAAGACGCTGAAAGAGGACCGTGTAGACAGAGCACGGAAAGGACCAAAAAGTGCTGCAAGGGGAGCAGGAGATGCCACAGGGTGCAGAGGGTTATGGGCCTTGCGTGCCACGGACTTGGCTGTTTTTCTAAGGGTGACAGCGGGCCCTCGGGTGCCTAAAAACAGATTGGAACAGACCTGGATTTCATGAAGGTTGTTTCTATGATGATTCAGTATGGAGATTAGACTAGAAGGGACAAGATCGAATGTGAGGACACCATAAAAAAGATTTGCAAGAGTCCAAGCAAGAAATGATAAAATCCTGGACTAGGCCTGCAGCAGTGGGATGTGGAAGCCTTGGGTGTATCAAGGCAGATGTAGGAGGTAGAATTGAAAAGACTTGCTTCAATGGGGGGGGCAGGGGTGAGGAGATAAAAAACGAAGCACATGAATCTTAGAGGCTTACGATAATGAACATTTATTTCTTACACATGGATCTATGGGTCAGCGAGGCTCAACCTAGCTCTGCTGAGCTCAGCTCCAGGCTACAGGTCAAGTTCAGGTCTGACCCACATCCCTCCCGTTCAGGGACCTGGGCTGAAGGAGCAACAGCTGTCTGTGGCACACTCTTCTCACAATGGATGGCAGGAGCACCGTGGGAAGCAGAAACATAAATGCCTCCTAGCACAGTGCCACTAGAGCCTCTATTGGGAACGGCCTCATAGTCATTCTTTCATTCAAAGCAAGACCGATGAATAAGCCCAAATCAGTGGAGTGCAGAAGTGTACTCTGCTCCCAGACAGAAAGGGAAGGGAGAGCATTTGCGAAACAATAATATAGCCTAGCACAGGGAATTAAGCCCAAGCCCAGGTAGATGGTGGGGCCACTTACTGAAATAAGGAACACATAAGGAGGAATATGTGTTTGGATAGGGGTGCAGAGAGAAAGTGAATTCCATCCTGGGGCATGTTGAATGGAGTTACCACTGAGATGTTCAAGCGGAGTCTCAAAGAAGCAGTTGGCTAAGTGGTCCAGAGCTCAGGAGAGAAGTATGGGCTCAAGTTATTTATCTGTGAGTCATCAGCACCGGGTTGGCCATAAGAGGGGATGAGATCATCCAGGGAGAATTTGCAGCGTTAGAAACAGGACAGGCCTAGCCCAGAACACTCAGGAACTTCAAGGAATGGTTCTTGAAAGAGAGGGTCTGCAAAGGAGATGGAGCTGAAGCCAAAGACAGCAAAAACATTGAATTCTGGAAGCCAAGGGGCAGGAGTATTTCAAGAAAGGGAAAGTGGGCGAGAGTGTCAAAAACTGGAAAAGTCCAATAGGTCTGACCCCAGGAGACTGATTTCAGTAGAGTTGGGTGATCAGAAGCTAGACTCTAAGAGAACAAACAGAGATGGCTCATTCAGAGAAACTCAACAACCTGCCACCTGCCTCTACTTCTGGATCAAGGAAGGCATAAGGAGACATATCTACTGCCACCCCTCGCAAATCAGATTTACGTAAGCTTTTGATCAAAGTACAACAGAAAGATGCACAAATCATAAGTGCACATAAGTGTGCAGCTCAATGCATTTTCACGAGATGAACCCCCATACAGTATCCAGCGCCCTCAACAGCACCCCAAAAGCCCTCCGTTTGCCCGCTTCACGAAACCTCTTCCCCACTCCAACTTGGAAAAGATGCCAGTGCAATGTGAGATCATCTGGGAACCTTGCTGAACCTGAGGTTCACTAGTTCCAAACTCACTGCTCCTCTCCACCCCAGCCTTTCTCCAGGGAGGCTCTCTCTCTCTTTTGTTGGTTCATTCATTCTTCTCTCCGTTCATCACCTATTCAGTAAACTTGAATTGAGGTCCTGCGTGTCATACACTCTACTAGGGGCAGGGAGAGAATGTACATGTGAGTAACACCAGGCCTTACGCTTGAAAAGACAGACATGGTAGGTAATTGCCGTCCAATGTGATAATTGTAATAATAGAGGCAACACTGTATGGGAGTGAGCGTGTGGGGACACATGCACTCGGGAGCAAGTCCTTCAGAAAACAATTGAAATTGTGTGGGCCGCATCAACAGAACTTCTAAGTCATGGATGGGCTGGTACGGGACTGGCTTTTGCTTCATGTCATGGACTTCTCCCGGGGGTGCCCTTGGTGGCTCACCACTCCTTGCAGACATAATGGCAGTCTCTCCTTTCAATCTAACTACACCACTGACAGTGCTGCAACTGGACAGTAGAGGGCGCTAAAAGATTGTGCTTGATACAAACGGCCCAGAACTTCCCCAATCCATGAAAGCTCTTTCATGAAAGCTCTGGAAGATGAAGAAATAAATGAAGGCCAGAGAAGGGAAGAGATGTGTCCAGGATCACACGGCTGCTCAGCAGGAGAATGAGCACATTCCGCCAGGCCCATGCAATTTACTCTGTAATGCTCTAAATTTTCCACAACTGTCAATTTGTATAATTTAGAGTAGTTCTAGAAACAGTATCCTTTTTTTAAAAAAAAAAACACATTTATTTGTTTGTTTTTGCCACGTAGAGGCATATTTCTCTTTATAAATTTCTTACATATTAACATTGAGTCGTGCTTTCTCTTTCTTCCTAACCCTGAGGTTGGTGTCATGTTCCTTTGGGCAAGTGCAATAGTTCAGGGCTTGGGCTTTGGTTCATAAGTGCACATAAGTCTGGATTTGAATGCAAGCTCTGCCTCTTCTTCTTGGTCTCCAAATGACCCTGGAGGCATTTCTGAACGACTTCGAGTCTCTGGACTGAATCTGTCAAATCAGGTGATGATTATATACATAAGCTCACAAGGTTGCGTGAGTTAATGCAAATAAAATGCTCTGAACAATTCCTGGCAAAGAGTAATCGCTCCATCAATGTGTGCTCTTCTTCTCAGTCTCCTGACTGATCAGCACTGGTCAGCCACCCCACCCTGTGACTGTGTGGGTGAGGTGTCCAGCCATGTATTCTCCAGCCCTTGGAATCAACAGGTTTGTTTGGTTTCGAGTCTCAGTTCTGCCATGTCATTTATAGGCTGTGTGGTTATGAGCAAGTCCCTTACTGCCCTGAGCCACAGTTTCCTCATTCCTCCAATAAGGCTGATAATATCACTATTATTACGACATCTTCTAATGCAGCAAGAATTCCTTTAGTTCAACAACTATTTTCTGATGCCCTACTATGCCCTAGGCCTCGTGCTGGGTACTAGAGAGAATGAGACAAATAGGTCAAAGTCATTGTTTAAGGATCTGGTAGTCCAGTGGAATAGATAGGCTGGTGACGATACAAATTACCAAAGATTATGATGACTACAAGAGAAGGAGCACTAGTTAGGGAGTTCCAGGAAGTCTTCCTGGAGGAGGTGAAATCTCAGTTGGCTTTTGAAGGATGAATAAGAGTTTGCCAGACTCATCTTTCTTTAAAGTCAATGGAGAGTGTTTGTAGAATCAGGAGTCCCAGGTGGGAGGTCTTTTTCACATACCAGCCAGAGATTTCCTTCTGGACCCCAGACCCACTCTACCCAGTCTCTCTCTCTTCTCCCAGACACTCCTCTGAGGGAGGCAGGGGGGTCTTGGTAGGCTGGTGAAGGAGACCAGCTTTAGAAGGAAAGGAACCTGCATCAATACAGTTGGGAAAGGGTGGAAGCCCACAGACCACTTGGAGGTGGGAGCACCCTGACTAGCACTTGTCCCAGGGGAACTTGTCCTAGGCTCTGCTGCATCCCTCTGCCAGCAGAGTGAGCTAGAAGATCCTGCCCTCTATTCTACCTCTTGGGTACCCACACCATGCATCACCATTCACATCCCCATGATTCTGCCTCTGCCTAAATTGTTCTCTCTCATTCTTTCTCTGCCCCCTCAAATTCTACCTGTCATATCCTCTGGGAAGCCTCTGTTGCCCGCCACTGCTGGCAGAGTGGTCCTTCTGGTACTTTCAGTGTTACCCTGAGTTACTCCATCATCACACTGCATTCTCGGGCTCTCCCTCCCATTAAGCCGTGAATTCCCTGCAGGACCACACCGTGCCTGGATCACTTTCTGGATCCCCAGTTCCTGGCACAGAGCCAGACTCAGAGGACCTCGCTCCGTAAATGTTTGCAGAATTGAACTGAACTGCACTGAACTGAGCCCAGAATTCCTGACTCTTTCCAGTCAATGTTTTTGTTTTCTTGTCTTGGCAGGAAGCAGAAGGCACACTCAAAGAGGCAATTGGAGAGCATGTAATGAACAAATGATTTAGAGGTCTGGGTAGGGATAAGGGAAATAAAGATGATGAAGTGCCCAGAGACTAGCTGCTGTGGGAAGCTGTTACCCCTTGGCCTGAAGGGGCAAAGGAAGGGAACTGGTGCAGAACGTGGCGAAAGCTACAGCCAGCAGAGAAGGGCTGCCCAACAGGAGCTATGGAAGCAGCCACTGCCAAACCACAGCCTGGCAGGGGAGCTGGGGGAATCAAAACCCACCCTCTCTCTTCCCATCTCTCTCCTGCTGTTGACTCCCACTGGTTGGACCCAGATGGAAGCCAGAGACCAAAGGAGCCCAGATGGTACCAGCCACAGAAGGCAGCTTCCCTGAGTGCAGAGCAGAATGAGTAAAAAGTAGAGAACAGATCTAGATGGAGAAATGGGGAATATCCGGCATGAGTGGTTTTTCTCAGAATATGGCCCGCATTGTCTCTGCATCGGAACCGCTTCGGGAGCTTATTTAAAAAGAGGGTTCCTGGGCTCCAACCTACACCTACTAAATCAAAAAATCTATTTGTGGCTCCTGGGGATCTGTATTCTTAGGAAGTTGTCCTGAGGTGCTCATAGAAATTACCTGAGTGTCTCTGGAAAGTATGGAATTATGGGAATTTTGAACGTGGTTAATTCATCATTTTGAACCAAGAGAGTCACCCCAGGTATGGAGGCTGACAATACTGGTTCTCCATCTATGACTTCTAAAGGATAAGGGGATCTTGTTCATTCATTCATTCATCCATCCATCCAACATTAGATGCATGTGCTAACATCTGGGCCCTGTGGCAGGTATTGGCAACACAAAAGTAAACAAGGATGGTTCCTACTCACTTAGATGACCTCTTAGGATAACCTCTTAGATGCCATGAAGAGATTCTTCTGGGGCTCCAAAAGTCATCCCTACCACGTGGGGATGACTCATCAGTGCTTCTGCAAGCACCAGCTCTGAGCAGACAAAATAACAAACCAAACCCATAATTTCAACCACCATCACATAACTTATGACACCCAAACACATCTCTCTCCTTAGTTTGGGTGTATAGCTGCCTATGAGATATACACTTGCAGGCCCCACCGTCCCCCTTGATCCACATGACCCTAAGGAGACTCATCTGCCATCCTGTCCATCCCCCGGGGCACCCAAACTCCGTGAGTGGTGTCATCATCCACCCTGTTATTTAAGCAGAAACCTGGGAGCCATTTTCGACATCTCTCTTTCCCACCCTCAGAGACCAGGTCTATCCATTCAGCCTAACTCTCCTATTCCTTCACTTCTCTAGGTTTCCACCAGAACATCAGGTCGTCTTCATTATTCCTCCTTTTTTACTGCAATGACCTGACAAGATTCCTTGCCCTTTTCCTGAGTCCTTGTTGCCAGAGGGATCTTTTAAATATGCAAACATGTCAGTCCCCTGCTTAAAATCTTCAGTGCTCCCCCGTGCCCTCAGGACCTCGTCCAGACTCCTTGCTGAGCTCATGAGGCTCTCCACATCTGGCCAGACCTGAGTTTCTACCTCATTGCCCATCGTAGTTTTTAAGTTCATGCACTTGCTCACCTTTTCCCAGAATGTCCCCCCCTTCTAGACCTGAGCCACTGCTCCTTGCCTATCAAAACTCATCTCAAGTGTCATCTTATCCTTGACATCTTCTCTGACCCACCAAACTGGATTGATTAGTCTGTACTCCCGCCAGTGTCTTGCTCTCATTTCTCTGATAGATTGAATCTCACTCCCGTGGAATAGTCACTCTGTGATCTCTAGAAGAACAAGGATCAGTCCTGCCTAATTGGCCATTATTTCCCAGGGCTTCCCAGTCTTCATGAGTGGGTGAGTGGGGAAGTGAACAGATTGACTGAATTGACAAAAGTCTCTTGCATGGAAAGAGAGGACCTAGGGCAGACTGCTTCATAAAATTCAGTGATTTTAGCAGCAGTTCCATCTGCTTCCACAGCTAGCAGGGTGTACCTTGCACTACGCCATGCTCTGTGCCGGTAGAGCAATCGGGGACAATCTCTGCCCTCGAGGGCCTTGTGATGATAAGGGAGACATCTCTTAGGCTTTCTCAGGTGGCAAGGAAAAGACATACTCAAGATTTTTAGATACCGATATAAATACCTAGATTAAGACACTTCTTGTATGGAAAGGTTTCTCGTATGGAAGTCAGGAAGTATGAGAACCCGCCTGGCAGCAACCCAGCCCCTCTGAAATCGCACCTCCAAGGCAGAGACGTCAGTGACCTCATGGAGGATAGAATTAAAGCTCCTTGTATCAGTTGCTGTTGCCCCAATAATACTGTATAATAAACCACCCCCCAAAAACAAGCATTGATTCACAGTTTGGGTCAACTTCACTTTTTTCTCATTCTCCTGGGACGAGCAGTCTTTCTATGGCAGAAGCATAAGTGCAACAGGGAGGAGCTTAACCACACAAGCATATGTTAAGCCTCTAATTGCATCACAGCTGGTAACATTCCATTGGCCAAAGCAAGTCACATGGCCAAGCCCAAAACTGAGCAGAGAGAAGCCCATTTACTTCTAGTATAAACTACTTCAAGGTCACGTGTCAAGGCGCATGGATGCAGGGAGGAGGGAACAATTAGGGCCAATGCCATCTGCACAATCTGCCACACTCCTCACTTTTCTGGAAAGACGTCGTCTTAAAAGCAGGTGTGAATGACTCCTTTTTTTTTTTAGTCTCCTCCCATAGAAAGTCCATAAAGTCAAGGACTTCCCTCTTTCCCCAGAGCCTAGACCCGTGCATGGCATATCGTGGCACTTAATCAATATCTGTTCAATGAATGAACGCCTCTTGCTGTCTCCTCCTCACATTCTCACTTCCCAAGAGATGGCATCTGATGGGACCGATTTATTCACACCACATACAGTGCTGACTAAGGAGTTTGGACTTTATCCAGTAGGAAGGCCATGGGAGCCATTGTCAGTTTTCAAGCAGAGGAGTAACTTGTTCAAACCTGTGCTTTAGCAAGATTAACCTGTTACCAGGGTTCCAAGAAAAAAATGAGAGGAAGCTGGGAGACCAGTTGGGAGGCAATTTGTAAGAGCCCTGGTGAGAAAAAAGGAGGGCCTAAAACAGAAGGTGGAGGTGAGGAAGGCTGTGAGAAATAGTGTGGGGATGAATGGAGAGAACATGTCATTTCCTTAGATGGCAAGAGAGGGGGACGTCTTGGGGCTTGAAGCCCAGGCAGCTGGACACAGTCAGTGGATAAGGAGCAGGCTTGTGGGATGGAGCTGGTCCATTAGTTTGGGACGGTTAAGTCTGAAGTGTTTGTGGGACCTCCAGCTGGACGTATGTGGTAGGCATCAAACATTCAGAACTGGCCCTCACGAGATTTCTCCTTAATGTCTCAATCTATTCATTCATGTCACATTTACACATATTGCATTATCATATATGTTACAAATGTTATATTTACATGTACTACCCACTTAGACAAGCTCGTCTAAACTTGCTGGACACCACCACCAGCTAAAGACCAGGCTAGCAGCGTGATGTGGGGTTTTCATAAGTCTCTGCGTGGAAGGAAAGGGGGCAAAGGACAGCAGCAGGAAATGAGATTCAGAGAGAGACACATGACCACTGCCAGGCGCGAGCACTTTTCTTTCCCTAGGAATTTAAACCCCACCAAAGGCAGCCCCTGACTTTCATACATCCGATTCACAAATATTTATGAATCCCATCTCTGTGCCAGGCACTGTGCTCGGGGCCAGACACTGGAATGAATAAGAAAACATCCCTGTCCTTGAGGTCAGGGCAGGGGGTATAGACTTCTGGACTTCGAAAGTGCCACCAAGGGATACAGGGGTGTGGATCAATGTTCTGTGGGTGTTAAAAACAGGGGCTGGTCAATTCTGTCTAACTGGAGGGTGGAAGATAGCAGCGGACACCAAACGTTCAGGAAAGGTCCAGGTGGATGGGAGTGGGCAATAATGAAGTACCTTCCAGAGATAGTGCACAGCTTGAGCCAGGGCGAGTGGCAGAGGTGAACCAGCAGGCTGCATTTGTGTCCTGGAACAGCTGACACTTGGGGGCAGGAGGAGAGGGAGGAGAAAGGCCAGGGGAAGGAGAGACCAAGGTGATGTGGGGCTCAAGTCATGCATGGCTTTGAACAGCAGGGGAAGGAAGTAGAAATGTAGCCAGGGTTTCCTGTGCCTGAAACGTGTTAGGGGGTCCCAAAGGTCTGGGTAAGGGGTCCCAAAGGTCTCCCTTCCTTAACAGAACAAGATAACTCATAACGAATACTGCTTATCTAAAAATAGATCAAATATTTTAATCCCTCGCATGACATATTCATGATCAAAGGGTTACGAATCCTGGGCACGGTGTTTTCAGTTTCAAAGTGCCATCACCCTCCTTACCTCATTTAGTCCTCACAGCATTTGAGAGGCAGATGTTACCAACATCTGATTGACTGATGAGACCTTTAGACTCAGAAGGAGTCCCTAACAAATACTTCTCACAGTAATTCCAAAAGCCTGTCAAACTAAGGAGGTGTGTGCTCTCTGTTCCAGGAATGAGAAAAGTGTGTTTGGCTGCCAAATGACTTTCAGAGAATTGTGTTGGTTGGGCCAGTGCTTTCCAAATGCCCTTTAGTCTGTGGACCAGCTGCATCAAATCCATCCAGGAGTTACCTAATAATGCATTTTAAGTCTCCACCTCCAGGGCTTTGCAGATTTGGCAGGGTGAGGACCAGGAATTAATATCATGGACAAGCCTTCCAGGTGATTCAAAGGCACAGTCAGCTGGAAAATTGGTCACTTGGTCTTTTTTGGTCACACAGTAACTTGAGGCCCTGCTGGTGATAATGTGTTCTGTAGGCCACCTGCCTTAGCATCACTCAGGTGGCTTAATAGCAATGCGGTTTGCTGGACCCAACCCAGACCTACCAAATCAGACTACCTAGGGTGGGGGGCTGGAATCTGTATTTTAAACAAGCTCCCACTATCTGCATGTTCATCTATTTACAAATATCTCTTAAGGTCTTGTTATGTGATAGATACCATTCCAGGCACGGGGGTGCAATGGTGAACAAGACCCACAACACCCCTCTCCTAAAAACACTTGCACTCCCCTAAGGACACGCGCATTTTGGCTCAACTTTTTGAAATCTGAGGTTTGACAACTCCTGCCTTAAAATAATGCAGGGGTTGAAATAATCCATATAGGCGATAGGGGCCAATATGGAAGATGGAAATCTCAAGGAATCCCAGAACCAACACTCAGCTGGACCCGGGCTAGCCAGGAATAAAACCGATTTGGAAACAGGAGGATGCAAAGTCTCAGCAACAGGAGTTCCTGTTGTGACTCCCAGTTATCTATTGCTGGTAACAAACCACTCCCAAGATTTAGTAACTCAATAATTTTTTTTTTGTTTTAATTTCTCCTGATTCGGTATGTTGACCAGTGGTTCTTCTGATCTTGCCTGGGCTCAGCTGAGACAGACCTGGCATGGCTGGACCTCTCTCCAAGGAGTCCTTCATCCCGGGCTTCTTAACAGCATGGTGGTCTCAGGGTTCCAAGAGGGCCAGCCCCAAAGTGCAGGTTTCTACCAAATATCTATTTGTGTCATGTTCAGTGATGTCCTTTTGGTCAAATCAAGTCACTGTGGCTGAGTCTCATTGTGAGAAGGGACTACATAGGAGTGTGGACACCAGGAAGTCACCTGTTTGGGGGTCATTAGTGCCCCATTTGACCACAGATACTCTGGCTGTCTCTTGATCTTGGGATCTCTTTGTGTGTCTCTTCACTTCTTTCCCTGTGTTCTCCAGTTTAAACTCCTAAGTGAAGGAATCCAATTGATCTTGCTAAGCACTTCCACGGCTCACGAGCTTTCCTACTCATGGGGATCCTAGGATGCAGCAGGACTGCCAGGGCGAGTGTAAAGACAGAGAGGAGACGATGGATAGTTTTGGTACCATCGTTAAACCTTCCACAGAAAAGTCATGAAAGTGCTGTGGTCACTGCTGTAGTCGCAGACATAAAAATAACCCTCCTACACAATTCCCTGGGAGCAAAGTTGAAGTTTTTGTGTTTGCTATTGGTTCCATAGATTTTTAAAAAGATTTCCTTCTTCTTTTGGAAGTGCTGTACGTATGTTATAGAAGATTTGAAGACTACAAAGGAGAAAATTAAAATCACCAATTGCAAAAGACTAAATGTTTGTGTCCCCCCAAAATTCCTATGTTGAAGCCAAATCCCCCGTGTAATATTATTTGGAGGTGGGGCCTTTGGGAGGCGAGTAGGGCGTGAGGGTGGAGCCCTTGGGAATGGGATCAGTGCCCTTATAAAAGAGGCCCTAAAAGAGCTCTCTCACCCCTTTCAACATGTGAGGACAGAGTGAAAAGGTGTCTGTGAATCTGGAAGCACATCCTCACCTGTCACTGAATTTGCCAGCACCTCGATTTTGGACTTTCCAGCCTCCAAAACTATAAAAAATAAATGTTTGTTGTCTATAAGCCACCCAGTCTATGGTATTGCATTATAGAACCCTCCTCCCCCCAAAATAGGACATCAGTCCTATTTTTCATCTAGAAATAACTCTTTCCATTTTAGTATACTTTCATTTTAATGTGCATAAATGTGTTTTTCTTTACAAAGTTCTGCTATGAACACAGCTTTATGTCTTACATTTTTCATCTAAACTCTATCACTAGCATTTTCCTACGTCATGACAAACTCTTCGTAAAATAATTTTGAGCTATATAATAATCAATGGTGCTAAAATTATACCCCTTTTCTGTTCATAAGTCTTTGTCTGCATTTGGATTTGAATAGTTTAAGTCCATATATAGCATAGTTCCTTATATAGCACAGGTGTCCAGATTATTTCAGTGTTTCTTAATAAATAGCTAACGAGGTATTTTTCCTCCTGAACGGGATGGCTATTTTTTTTTCTGCTTTATATGCCAAGGCTGGCTTTGCAGAATGGGTCCATTTCCTCTTGCTTGACAATCCTTGTCTATCACCATTTCCGTGTGGGATCACAGGACAGCCAGGTTGCACTGGCTTTTCAGTGACTTCACCAGAACCAGAGACAGGGCTCAACATGTTCCCACGGTCACCTCCTTATCTAAACCGTGGAAAACGGACTTTTTTTCATAATTGGCACAGACTGTGTTTGGGTCAGGAACCCAACATTAACTACAAAGACTGACCTCAACCCAGGGAACTTGAGAAAGAGACTAGATAACACTGTTGGGAAATTATTTCCTCATATGAATTGTCATTGGAAATATGTACAAGTATTATGTACATTTCTTTTATGCCACTGAACCAAGTGTAATGGAAAATAATACACCGGCCTTAGTAAGTTAAGGGACTTGACCTGACGTGGGCATATCAATAAGGCAATCCAATTTCAACTGCCTTTCTCACTCATCACTCTGTTAGTAAGCACCCAATTCTATCTAAGCTCCCAGCATAATAAGAAATGATGTGAGAGAGTTCACAGTTGAGGTAGCAGACCTGCTCGATTGTATATAATGTATTAAGTGTGAATCTAATGGAATCTAGAGGCAGAAGGAGAGGCTCCTGAGCCTGCCTAGGCAGTCAGAGAAAGATGGTGAATCAGACTGCACAAGATTGAGAGAGATACAAAGGCTGCCCTCAACGTATTTGTTCTGGAGTGTGAGGATAACATATTGTCACGAGTGCTGACAAAATTGGGCCAGCCTTCTCATGGTTGAAACGGCATGATTTAGATTGAGGTGAAACTGAAACCCCAAGACACCCTGGTAATTTCTATGGTGGGTTTTGCTCATCCTGCTATTCCTAGCCCTGCTGTCTAAAGATAGAGGTCATGGGCCTCAGAGCTGGTTGGAATTAGCTCACTCAGCAATGCAGGTAGATAAAGAAAGGGGTGTGTCCTTGACCTGTACACCTGCCAGCACAGCTGGTCACTCCCAGGTGTGGAAAGGCAGGAGCAATGTCCTAATTCCTTTAATTGTTTCACATAGAAATTGAAAGTGCATAGTGATATCTAGTCACAGATTAATTATATTTTATCGAATCATTTCTCCCTTACCTATCTATCTACAGCTACCTGTATCTCCTTTCTATCTATTAGTCAATTAATTATCAAGCCCACAAGCAAAATTCCAGGACGTTAGATACACCATAACTCTTCTTGCTCACTACAGACAGGCAAGATATTTTTCAGAAGGTGCTCATCTCCCTTTGCATTCCTTGTACTGAAACAATGGTCACAGCCCACTTGGCATCAGGAAGACCTTTGGCCCCATTCAGGGGATTTTCCAAGAGCCTTCCAAAAGGGACACGAACATTAATAACTACATGCAATTCAAAATGAGATGAGGAGCATAAAAGAATAGACCAAATAACCTGGGGTACAGGGGTTAGAGAGCTCATAACCAGTTGGGATAATCCAGGAGAGCTAGCTGGTGAGATGGACCTTAAAGGATGGATAGGATTTCAACAGGCAGAAAGCGTAGAATGAGTTGTTTCGGGAGGTTGATATGGGTGGCCTTCATTCTTCAAGGGAAAGAGAGAAAGAGGTTTGTGCCGGTGCTTGGGCTGGGATGACCAAGGCTGGGCTAGGTGGTGACATCAAAGATCAAACTGAGAGAAGCCCAAGAGGTGAAGAGATGGGGAGAGGGTATTGTTTTCTGATACAATAGCTGGAGAACTTCCTCCTGGAGTCCACCCTGAACACTGCTCAGGCATCTTGGCAGGAAACCATGGGACTCTCATCAGCCTGGACCCCATATGCAAAGATGATATGCCTCGGAACTCTGCTGTCCCTGGCTGAAAATGGATTCCTTTCACTTCACGTGACTCATGTTTACAGAGGCATCGCTGGACACTCGTTTGGACTACGATGCAATGACTGTGTACCATGGAAAAAATGAGAGGGGTATCCCAGCCGGACGCCAGGGTGCAGTTGAGGAAATCCTGTGGTGTGTCATCCATGAAACGCTAGAAGGTCACCAGAGCACTGGGCAGGCTGAACATTGTCCTCTGTTCTTGAAAGGTCACCAGAGCTGGGAACACAATTTTCTCCTGGTCCCAGGTCAGATTTCCAGCATCTCAGGGATGAATGGTCAGCCTAGCAAGAATAGGCTTCAGATGATCATCTTTCCATGGATGTGGCTTCCAGTCGAGGTCTGGGGAGATAAAGTCCATCTTAACTTCTCTGGCCATTTTGTTACCAGCTGTGTCAGGAAAGCATCATTCTTCATCCTGAGGTCACTGAAATGACTTTTCTTTCTCTTTTATCCTCACCCAAAGCTCTTTCTTCTGTTCCATCCCTCAGCCACACACATTTCCAATAGGAGTAAGAGTTCTTGACCTATGGTTGTTTCTTTCAAACAAGTCATACACTGTTGTGCATTGGTCACAGTTATAGCCTTGATTTGTCAGGTAACCTGGGCTTTACACTGGTCAGCAAAATTCAGAAGGAGCCAAAATGTAAAACAACATAATTTTTAAAAAATATTAGGCATACATCATTATTTCCAGAGCAAACTTACTTTTCAGTAGGTTATACACTGCATGGTAGACAAAAGGGTTTATGGCGAAAAGTAAACACCCCTCCGTCCCCTGCCCCCACTTATCCAGTTCCTCTCTGGGAGCTAATGACCTTACCAGTTTCAGTCTTGTGTGTACACTACACACCTCAATGTGTTTATTTTAAGGTCTACTCCTCTTAGCAAACATCACCACCATTATGACTGCACCATTACCACCTCCTCTCCAGTCACATTGTTCACTTGCTCCTGACCCCAGGAGTGCATAGTCAGATGGTTGGAGTCAGAGATCCAAGGTCAAGAGCAGAGAGCCTGACAGCTCTCTATTAGGGATCCCTATTTGCCTGTCGGGGATGCCCTCTATCCATCTCTTCTCCCCCTCCCCATCAACCCCTTTATATGTGCACTTCCTCTAAGAAGTTGATGCTCTGCCACTTAGTCCCATCCTTCCAAGCATCAGTGATACCTATAAGACCTATATCTCTTGGTAGAACTTCCCATCCTCTTAGTTTATTACTCAGACTATGTTCTTGGAGTATATACATTGGAGGCTACAGGGCAGAAGTTATAAAACTTCAGTGTGCATAAGATTCTTATAACAAACTATAAAATGCAGGTTCCTGGGTCCCACAATGAGAGATTCACAGGGTCTGCACTGAGTCCAGGAGGCTATTTTTCACAAGGACTCCTTAACCCCAGGTGATCTTGATATGTGGTTCCTGGATCAAACTTTAAGGCATGCTGCCTTCAGTATTGTTCCTGACTCTTCTCCCTAGAATATTCTACTAAAGATTATTGAGGGTTTCCTTTATCACTGCTGATTTTTCAAAGCCGTGACCTCTGTATTACTATTCGACATTGCCTGGTGTTTCTCTCTTTCTCCTTGTGTTGTCAGTCATATGAACCTTGAAGGTGTGGTTGGGACAGTTGACAAACCCATTTTCCCTGGGTTGTGTAAGATGACACCCTCCCTTTCAGGGAAGGCCATTGCTTGAATAGAATCCACCACAGTACAGGATGGCAATTTTCTTTCTTAGCATTTCTCAGCATTTCTCTTTGCTTCTAAAGCCACAGCCATCTGTTGATGGAAGCATCCTCAATGCTTTGAGTTTCCAGAGCAGGATCTCAAAGTGCCCGACTTACATTTCTGGTTTTCATGCAGCAGCATATCTGTGTGGTGGTCTGTGGGTCTGCCATGATCCATTTGGTCCTCTGTCAGATCTATAGCATGTGTGCCAGGAGTTTTTGAAACACAGGTCCATGTACCCCTGAGGTTTCACTTAAGCAACCCTGAAGGTCTGAGCACCCTCGGAGATGCTTGTTTAATGTTATGATAATGTTAAAAATATATTAATAATCTGGATGGTCTGGCTGACGCCCTTATAACAGAGGGCTGCTACATGATTTCAGTCCCCTTATTCAAATCTGTGGTAACAGTCATCATTGAGTGACCATCTAAAAGGGCAGCATTTAACTCTTTGATGTGTTGTCAAGCACATTTGGCAGCCATTAGGTTGACTTGGCTTCCATCCAGCTCAGAGGGAAAGGCTGAGTCCTTCCTGGGCTGACAGTGGGCGGGAGGTAGGCGGGAGGAGTTCAGGTTTTGGCTCCTGGTACCTCTTTGGCTTCACTTCATGCAGCTTTCCTGCTTGCCCCACCAGCCCCCTTCCTCTAGACATGCTCCCTTAAGGGCCTTTGAACTGGCTGATCCCACTGCCCAGAAGAGTCTTGCTCCAGATTTCTGCATGAATAGCAGCTCCCTCATCTCCTTCAGGTCTCTGCTGAAGTGTTTGCTTAAGTGATTAAATTTCTCAATCCTATTGAAAATTGCAACTCCCCACCCCGCCTCCATCATTCTCCGTGTCACCTTTAACCCCGGTTTCTGAACATATATATGATTCACTTATTTATAATGTTTGTTGTTCAGTGTCTGACTTGCCCTATTAGAATGCATGCCCACAAGAGCAGAGATTAGTGTTTGTTTTGTTCACTGATGTCTCCTACGCACTTAAGAGCACTGCCTGACACACAGTAGGTGCTTAATAAATATCTGATGAATGAATGAATCGACGACAATCACCTCATCTCTGTTCTTGTATTCATGCTAAATTTGTTCATCAGTTTTACAGACAAAACTCTTTGGCAGTAATACTTTGAAATCGGAAGACTTTGTGGTTTTTTTAATGGATAAAACTTTAGGCTTAAAAATCTGTTTCTCAAAGTGAGATCCATGAAATCCTGGAGTCCCAGGAATACAGGTTGAGGGAATGAGGGTCCCGTGCTGGACTAACACTTTTCTACAGGCTCCTGACTTGACTACTGACCACTGCTTCCTCTCTCTCCCTCCTGGGCCAGGAGCAGACATCCTGTCGCCATCTGCCACTGCTGGACAGGCAGGGCGGGCTTCACCCTCTGTGAGGGGTGAATTTCTGTACAGTTCCAGAGTAGCTATTTTCCCTTTCTTTACATCATCTTCTTCAGTTTGCCGACTTTTAAGTTTGCTTCATTCTTCCTGATAATAAAAGAAACACAGTGTAAAATAAGATTTAGGGAACTATAAAGACATACAAAGAAATAGATACCCAAAGACTTGAAATTCTCCTAATTTATAAAAGATACCTTCTGTATCTTGTTTCTCTGCCTGTAAATGCAATACTCAGAGCCACCATTAATATTTTGGTGCAGTTCTTTCTGGTCTTTTTTCTGTGAATCTTATTAAGTTGAAACATAGGACATTACTGATGTTTAACCATTGTGGACCTACAAAATGGCAGTGTTATATGGTTTTTAACCGAGCAATTCACCCAGTTGAAGCTATACTATGCTAACTTTACATTGAATTCTTTTCACTTGTCATTATAACAGCACCACATATTTAGGGATTCTTGGGCCCTTCCTGAGCTTGCATTAACAGCACAAATAATTGATGAGCATTAGCATCTCAGCTGGGAGCCCTGCCCTGTAAATCATTCAGAGAGGTCCACGTGGTACCCAGACTTCCTGAGTCTTGATGTGAATGACAATCCTCAGTGATTCTTCCAGGAAACTCTTCCTATAAATGCCCCCAGCCAATTGCTTGCATGCAGCTCTTGGCACCAGAATTTCTGTCCAAATGGCAGCTTCTGGGAACGCTGCTAATAACTGTGCAGTTGCTCATCTCTTGTTCCTCCTCACTTTTATCAATCTGGCCCATTACCAGTAATGCATATTTGGTTTGCAGAATTTCTTCCTCTCCAATGAAATGACCCTCTTTGACTTTTTGTGTTTGTTGTTGTTGTAATTTAGTGATTTTGGGGCCAGTTACAGTCTCTTTAAAAAAAGAGAGCTGACTTTTTTTTTTTTAATTTATCAATAGTAGGAAGGCTACTTTTAGAGCCCTGGCTTTCTCTCTGCCAACATCATCAAGGACCAGCAGCTATGTATCTTTTCATCACAGCAAAGTCCTGAGGAGTCCATGGACCACATGGTTCCATTATGTTGAGAGTCTGCCTCCAAAATGATTGCCACGGACAGTAATCTGTGTGGGTCCTCTCTGGATTGGTCTCATTATCTGAGACTTGGTACAGCTCTATTCCCAATGGGGCCTCTATTTACTCAAGATTTGGCTGGGTTCATTCAATACACAGACTAAGAAGATTATATGTCCATCCAAAAGCCTCATTTGCATAAGGTTTATGACGTAAGATTAACTGTCATTGCTGATAATAACATCATTTCACTCCAGGTGCAACAGCTTAAAAGGATGGACTTTAACATTTTGGCCCCAAGAATAAAACAGTGACAGGAGACCAGAATATTTAAAGGTAATCTGTGGCCTACAAACACATCAAAGGGTAGAGAAAATATGGCAAAAAAGACACAAAATGGAATAATATACGTTTTTTTTTTTAATGATCAATACATGGTAAGCTACTATACAGAGAGGCAGTATTATAAAACCTAACACCCTGGCTTTGAGGTCAGGCCAACCTGTGTTCAGATCCTGACCCTGTTTCTTACCAGCTGTAAGCTGAACAGCTCCTGAATGTTTCCTGTTCTGTAAAACTGAGCTGAAAACACCCACTCTATAAGGATTAAAGACAGCAGATGAGTAAAACACTGATTACACTTGAGCTTGATAATAGTGGTTATTATTGTTGTTATTATTATTAGACTTATACAAAACTTTAAGAATTTTTAATTTGATCTTTTAAATGTTTATGATTGCAAACAGAACATTGTGACATTAATAAATACATTTAAAAAGAAAAAACAATCCCACTACCTCCTAATCAGACTATTACATATTTCCATATCTCCTTGTAAGTCCTGGTGAATGTGGAGACAAAATTTTTACACAGTGCATTTGTGTTTTCAGTTTTTTATCACTTAACAATAGGGGAAAACATCGTATTTCCCCTATTGCAGCATGGTCTTATTTAGCGTAAAATAGTTATTTCCATAAATATACCATAACCTAATTAATCATTCCTCCATTTTCAACATTTATTTCCAGTTTTGGAGATATTCTTTCCTTTTGTTCCTGTTTCTGTTATGGTAATTTGAAATGCACAATTTTAGATATATTTGGTCTTTTTCCTTAGACGTACCGATATATTTTAGCCCTAATTTGAGAACGCTGTTTAAGCTAATGATTTGTCTGTGAGGAAAGAAAAGGTAGTTTCAACCTAGGTCCTTGTGGAAGGCAAATTATGAGAACTCCAAGAATTCACATGTCCACTAATCTCAATTTCCTCATCTCAGCACTTATAAAACTAGTATAAGGCTAACGGATAATTGAGGTAGGCACTCAAGAAATGGATCTTTAAAGTGTACTAAATGTTCACGTTCTTGATTTAATTCAATCCCGTCCAGATTCAACCGGTAGGTATTCGTATTTGAGGCACAGAGAGGGTAAGTTGCTTGCCCTGTGTCACACAGCGGCTGGAAGAGGACAGAGAATGCCTTTTGCAGACTCTGAATTCCCAGCTTTCCCACTGAGCTTTGAAAAAAAAAGTCCCCAGTCGCATCTAGCCACCCCCCCCCCCATCTAAGAGGGGTTCCGTGGTGTTCTGCAGGGGTAGTCCTCAGCTTGTCCAGGAGGATCCACCTCCCGGGCACACCGGCCCCGCCCAGCTCTGAGCATGCCCAGTGAGCACCCCGCCCGTCCCAATGGTGCTGGCTGAATGCCACAGCTCCAGGTTTTTCCGACGACCAGAGGTCGGGGCGGGGCGGGGCGCGGAGGAGGTCCAGTTCCTAGGTCTCCCTGGCTGCGTAGGAATTCCCCCGACGCCACCACACTCTGGCGGCGCCAGCCGCTGTGGCTCTTCCCCGGGATGGGCGACACGGGGACAGGGACCGAAGTGGGGTACCAGGTGCTGCTGGCAGCCGCCCTATGGCTGTAGGCCTACTGGTCCCCTGGATCTCAAGCATTCGGGTCTAGACAGGATGGTTCCAGCCATCGATCCATCGCTCCATCCCTTCATCCCTTCATTCACATATTCATTCAACAAATCATTTTTGAGCACCTACTGTGTGCCAGGCGCTGTTGTAGGGGCTGGGACACTGCAGCCAAGACAGGCAAGACTACAGTCCCAGAGCTGAAAATCCGGAGATGAATACACAATAAGTAAGCAAATCAGATACACAATAAGTAAGCAAATCAGAAGAAAAGTCAGTTACTGGCCTCATCCCCTGCTACTGTGCCTTCCTTGCCATTTCCTAAGCGGTCCTGTGCATTAGAGTATTTGCACTGGCTATTCCCTCTTTAGGGAATGCTCTTTCCAATTTATCCTGCGTGGCTGAAATGTTACCTTCTTAATGTCACCCCATCTGACCACCTCATTGAAAATTGTACTCCCTTCACCCTCAAGTCTCCTTACCCTATTCTTTTTCCCTCATAGAACGTATCACCTCCCAATACACTATATAGCTTGCTTACTTGCATGTTTATTGTCTGTTGCCTTGCCTCTCTTCTTCCAAACTCCATGGGGGGAGGGGTGGATGCGGGGATGGTCTATTTGTTCACACGTGAAGATCCTGAGTAGATGATCAATAATTATTTGTTGAAGGAATTAATGGATAGTGGTAAATGTGAAGAAAATAAAGCGAGGACATGAAGTGTCCAGGGGCAGGGGGCAAATTTAGTAAGGTGGTAAGGGAAGGCCTCTTGCAGAAGGGGGACAGCCACATGAAAAGCTGAGCGAAGACGGCCCACAGAGAGGCAAAAGTATGTGAAGGCTGGCCAAGTTCTGAGTGGTGGTGGACAGAAAGGTGTTAATGGGGGAGAAGGGGCTGCAAGAAGGCAGGTGTGAGATGAGGTGGAATAGGAAAGCAGGAGCACAGATCAAGTAGGGGGCCCCCAAATCTTGGGAAAGTTTAAGCCTGGAAGCTTACTAGTGGAAGGGGATAAGCACTGAACTGGGGATAAGCACAGCAGGACCCCAGCAAAACCACGGACCCTCTGGCCAGTCTCCTCATTTTGAAGATTTGTTGAGCGCCGACTGCTTGACATTCACAGGTATGAGATCACTGAGGGCCGGGCACATAGTAGGTGCCCAATAAATGGTTATGGAAGGAATGACTGCGTGCACGCGCGAGGGGACTCGGGGTTGCCCAGAGCCCGGCAGGAGAGCCCCGGTGGTCCTGCGAGGCGCGTCCCGGCAAGCAGCCCCGGGCGGGGGCGGGGGCGCCCTGTAGAGCGGCCCGGGCTCCCGCCCCCCGCCCCGCGCGCGGGCCCGTCGCGGCCAGCCCGGCCGGCGGGAGCCGCCCGCGGGCGGCACTGGGCATGCTCAGACGGCGGCCAGGTCGCGCCGCGAGCGAGCTTCCGCGCCGCCCGCACGCGCGACGTACCTGGGCGCCCCGCGCCCCCGGATGCTGCAGGTACGGACCGGCGTGACCCCAGCGGGTCGGGGGCAGGGTGCGGGGTGATCAAGGGCCGGGGTCGCTCTCGGCGCCGCCCCGCCCCCACCCGTCCCCAGGAGCGTGGCGAACGCGCGGGCGGGCTGGCGGACGCCGCGGCCCCGGGGTCCCGGTGCCACGTCGGGGCAGGGAGGGGGCGCCCCTCCTGCGCTCACCTGGCGGGGTCGGGGCGGGAGGGAACAGGCCGGGCCGGGTGGGGCTCGCTCCGGAGCAGGCTCCGGGACGCGGCGGCGGCGGCGGCGGCGGCGGCGGCAGCGAGGCGTGGGCGTGCGCTCCGACCCGGGCTGGGGCGGACGCGACCCGCGGAGCTAGCGCAGCCCGTGACTCCGGAGGGCCCAGCGCCACCGCGACCCAGGTCCTCGGCGCCGAGGGGGCGCACTGCCCGCGGGGCGGCCAGAGCTTCTCGGCTCCCAGGGCGAATCCGCCTCTCGGTTTTCAAAGATGGCATTTCCTGGGCCTGGCACGAACTCCAGTGCCAATAAATCCTCCCTGTTCTGCGGGCGATATGGAATGATTTATCAGGTACCTGCGGTGAGACAGCTGCAGTAGGGGAGTGTATGTGGGTGCTCCCTGCCCCCCGGAAATTCCCATTTTCAGCAACCTAAAGTTACTGAGAAGTTGCTATTGCCTTAAAAATTCATGGGAAGTTGAGACAACTTGACACCTGGGTTTTCCGAGGTGGTGGAAAGAGCTTGTGACTTGGAAACTGGAGACCTCCGATCAACTTGGGCACCCCCTTAGGCAGCTGGTGACCTTGGGCGAGTTGTTTAACTTCTCTGATGCTCAATTTCCTCCCCTGCAAACTACCGGTAATAATGCCCACCTTACTGGATTGTTGGGTGGATTAAGTGGGATAAATTATGTGGAGGTGTTTGGCACCGTGCCCGGCAGAAAGCAGGCCAGCAGTTGGCGTGATGTGAATTTAATTCGTTTAGAGACCCTCGTGACTCCCATTTCACCAGGAAATTAGAATTACGAAAGCATCTTCAGGGCCTAGTGGCAGAATGACAGACCCTGTCCTTGTGCCCTGGAGAACTTCTACCGAAGTCAAGGGCTTTGGAAAAACAATTTAGCCGAATTGTAATTGGAGAGCATCTTCTTTAAAAGCAGTTTTATACATTCAGAAACTCCAGAAGTTGGCAGTTCAGCTTTCCTTACAAAAGAGCTGTTTTGTGTGATGATCCATCTTGCAAATGTTTAAGCAGATGGTGCTTTTTGAAAGTAAAACCTGGTTAGGAAGGTTTCTGTTTCAAAAAGCTTCTAGACCCAACTTTAAGTGATTGTTTAGACCAGGGTTTCTTAATCTCATGGCTGGGATTAGTTAATTCTTTGTTGTAGGGCCTATCCTATACATTGGAAGATATTTAGCAGCATCCGTGGTCTCTACCCAGTAGATTCCAGTAACCATCCCTTTCCCTCTTTCAGTTGAACCAACCAAAAATGCCTCCAGACATGGCCAGGTGTTCTCGGGGGGTCCAAATATCCCAAATATCTTTAGAACCTCTGCTGCTTTCTGTCATTAGCTTATCCACGTGGTCTGAGAGTTTCATCTTCTGTTTGTACTGTAGTAACTGACTTTTGTATAGCTTTATAAAACTGCACAGAGACCATCCACATGCATCAACTCATTTAATTTTTACAACTCCCTGTTGAGGCTGGTGCTATTCCCATCTTACAGGTGAAATCGAGGCTTTGAGCAGTCGATTACACATTATGTGGTATAGCTGCCTCACAACTCAGGTGTTCTGGTTCCACGGGCAGGTCTTTTTCTTCTGTATCAAGCTTGCCCTTTATGGTGTGGAGACTTTCAAATAGATGACTTTCCTGATGATTAAATCAAGATGTAAAATAGGCTGGAAGCTGGAAACCTTTCTGAGATTGACTAGTTGAACGTTAACAATAGTAGGCTATTATCTGACAGAGAGTAGGTCGTTCTAGTTAAATATTCTAGTTTATAGTGAGCGCCCATAAATCCCACGTACAGTTAATGGAATACCAATTTGCAGAGAATTAGAGTAGAATAAAACGTGCCTAATACTCTATATTGATCCTGAGCTGTCTCTGGTGACTTGCCATCTCCTAAAACCGACTCTTATATGCAAATTAGACATTAGCTGGAGAATGTAAAAGGTCAAGTTACTGAAGGCATTTCAGAGTAGCTCAGGCATTCTGTTCTGTATGGCAGTGCAGTGCTGGGCATGGGGGATGCAGAGTTGGCCAGTGGACCCCAATGAGCTTCACCAGGGTGCCTGGGGGAACTTCTCTGCCTGGTCAGGCCAGACACAATAGAAGGCTTCAGGGACAGCTTGGGGCAGGAAACAGAACCTAAGTTAACACATAGTCAGATTCAGGGTCCCACACTGCTTCACCCCTCCTGTGTCTGAGCCCTCCTTTCTGCATTTTGTCATAGAGATGTATGTATCCTGGTAGCTTTTAACTTCTGGTCAGAGACAAATCTTATCCCTGGAAGAAGTTGGGGTTCCAGGCTGGTAAATGGTCTGAGGAGATTGATTGTTGACTGTGAACTAGAAGGTTTCACATACATTGTTTCATTTCAGTGCCCTCCCTCTCCCTCTCTTGCAGTTAAGGAAACTGAGCTAGCAAAGGTAGTGTGGGGCCAGGAGCAACAGGGATGAATTGTGACCTTGTGAACCTCAGGTCCAGGCCCACGGAGGGATTCTGTTTTCTAAAATAGACAATGTCCATCAGAGGGGCTTGGCTTTGGGGATTGGAGGGAACAGGACATGTGGCACCCTACCTCCTCCTAACCCTCAGCGTGGTGGCAGGCTGGGAAGGGACCAGCAATGTGTGGTCCCTCCCTCTCTATCTAGGAGAGTGCCTGTTGACCGTAATCCCAGTGCTGACCTTCCTTCCACCAGACAGTGGTTCCTGGACAGCAGGGCCGACCCCCATTCTTCTCTTCCCAGGGTCTGTTGCAGGAGCTGGAATGCCTAAGGCACTTACCCTGACGGTGACAGGCTGGTGGGGGCGGGGCAGCCTGCTGGTGTTCTTCCCAAGCCTCCGCTCTTCTCACCGACTCTAATAGGGATGGGACAGGACCTGGTCAGTGTCCACACTGCTCTGGTCTGGGTCTCAGAAACTACAGGCTCTGATGTCACAGGTGTCGCCTTTCGTCTGCCTTAGGGGGCACTAAAGGGAGTACTTGGTAGGCCCCTGGCTGCAATCAGATCAGGTCATGGATTCCAAGACCCACAGATCTTGCATCACACAACTTCTGGTTGTGCCTCCAGTGAAGACCAGCTGTGAGCACAGATTTAACAGCAAATTCAGACAATTACTGAGTCTATACCATGTGTCCAGCACTAGGGTTATGGAGATGAAATCTGAACACATCTTGGAAGGATTCATGGCAGAATTAGGAAGACAGTGACATTTGCGTGTGTGTGAGTGTGTGCGATCTGTCCATCTATCATCTGATAACTGCTTTAAAAGACGCTAAAGCCAGATGCAAGAGAGACCGGTGGAGGCAACCACTCATTCTGATGGGCATCAAGGAATGTCGTAGGGAGTAGCTGGCATTTGAATTCAGCCTTGAAGGTAGAAAAAGATGGCATTCAGGGGCAGACAGAACAGCAGGTGCAAACGCTCAGAGGCGTGAAGAGAGCGTGTGTATTTCAGTAGTGGCGACTCTTCCCCAGGTCCTGCCTTCTGAGCTTGGCTCATGCAGGACCCACTCACCTCCTGTGTTAGGGTACTCCTCCATCTCTGCTGGGGGCCTAGCCTCCCGCAACCCAGGAGTAAGTGCCCATTCTCCTTCTTTTCCCCCCAGGTAGGAGTGACACCTCTGGGTTGTCTCTGAGGCCTAAGCACTTTCTGCCAGGATGCCTCTGGTTTTATTCATCACTAATATGGCACTTCCTGGCTTCCAGGCACTGCTCCTGAATGCTTTCCAAATATTAACTCATTCATTTAATTCTCGTGGCAACCCCCCGGGCCCATGTTGCCTCTCCAGGTGGGGGCCGCTTGGTAGGTAGGTGGGCAGAGCTCATAGCCCCGGTCTGTGTCCCTCTGTGGGTGATGTTCTGATTGTACAGCTTCTGGCGACGCTTCACACCAGCGTGCTGGGAAACAGCCGAGTCTGTGAGCTGTGGTGGAGTGCTGACGGCCATGGATTTTTCTCCCTGACCCCGTTTCCTTCAGGTGGCCTGCGGGGCTCCGCTGACTACACTTTCTGAATCAAAGATTGGGATCTGTCGTCTGAAAAAGAATGTTTGTGCTGCTTTTTTGTGCAAGAGGAGGCCTGGGAGGTGTTGTTTGGGTACTGAGAGAGTGGAATTTTTGAGACATTTCAATGGTTTATGTGGAAAGTTAGGACAGAGGATTTGAAATTGGGATAGTCCTGGAAAATTCAGGTCCCATGATTTACTGTCAGGATACACAAGCTTTTAGTAAATATTTAAGCAGTGTGTAGTTTGGAGTGAATTTTCTGTACTGAGCCCACTGGAGCCTCAAAAGGGAATAAACAGTCCCTTTCAGCCATAGACTCCTGCGATTTCCTACCAGCCCCAGTTCACAGATGGGGTGAGAAAGCTGAGGCTCAGAGAGATGAAATGATTACCTGAAGGGCACAGTGCTCCTAAGTAGGACAGCCAAGATTTGAACCCACGTCGGTCCCTGGACAAATCATTTAACTGTAAGGATAGTAACAGAACCTGTTTCCTTTAAATGGACCATTTTAGAGGAGCTAATGACCGAAAACTCACTAAGGCAGGACTTGGCACAGAAAAGGGGGTCCCCTCCCTTTGTGGTCAGGCCTCTGGCCCGCCAGACAAGCACTCTGTTTGGCATTCGGTGCCGAGAGTCGCTGTGGCTGTGTGGCGGTCCATTCCCAAGGCAGGGCTTCAGGTCCTAGCCCTTAGACCTAAAGGGACGTTCCAAGGGCAGGGTCCAGTACAAGAGAAAGGCTGGGGCCAGCTGGATGGGTGCTGTGTTGGTTACAGGCACTGGTCTGACATGGGGAGTGGGATGTGAAGACCTAGCCCCTGTACCTCACTTCCTTCAGGTGAGTCAGCCTCGGTCTAGACCTGAGAGGTTCTTGGTGAGAGAGGTGGCAACCAAGCAACCAGCTGTGTCATCTGTCCCTTGATCCTAACCACTGGTGGGCCTGGAGAGGAGATGATGACAGCCTGAGCCCAGACCTGGCCCACTTGGCTCCCCCGGCCCCCATCCCCTTCACCAGTCCCCTCCCCTGGTCTAGTTATCAAATTCATACATGGTTGTTGTAGAAAATTAAAGTGTCAGGGATGAGAAGAAAAGTCAGGGGCTATGAGAGCCTGGAACCTTCTTTCCCTCCTTCCCAGTTAACTCATGTTTTGGGCTTTGTTCCCTTATTGCAATGCCTTCTCTCACCTTCCTGATGTGGTAACACTGCCTGCTGTAAACGCTCCTGCCACCAGATGCTCTCCTCTTACAGCACTTTTCACAGGTGCAGTTTTGCAGTTAATCAGTGTAATTATTTGTGTTAGTACCTGTCTCCACAGCTGTGAGATTTCCGAAGTCAGTCTTTCTTTAAAAAAAAAACACCAAACTTCCTCTTAGACTTGTTTTTTACTTTTAACTTTTTATTTTGACCTCATTCAGACACAGAAGAGTTCCAAGAATAGAACAAAGAACTCCCATATACCCTTTACCCAGATTCCCCAAAAGCTACCATTTTATCCCATTCACATTATCCTTCTATGTATACGTATTTTTTCCTGAACCATTTAAGGATTCTGTGTAGACCCTTCCTTTCCCCAGAAATACTTCAGTGTATTTCCAAAAACGATAACTCCTATATAACTACAGTGCAATCTTTAGAATCAAGAAATCAATATAGACCTTAGTCGGTTGTCATGATAGTGTCCTTTGTAGCAAAGAAAACCCCAGATCATGAATTGCATATGGTTGTCATGGCTCTTTAGTCTCCTTTAAACTGAGACAGTTTCCTCAGCCTGTCTTTGTCCTTCATGGTCTTGACAGTTTGGGGAGAGTACAGGCCAGTTATTTTGTAGAATGCCCCTCTCTATGACTCGGTCTGTCTTAACCCACCATTGTGTCTCCCATGCCATCGACACATCAAATACACTCAGGAAATATTTGTTGAATGAACAGGTGGTAAGATGGAAGGAGCTGGAAGGGAAAAAGTCAGCAGGTTTTCTAGTTTCCCCCACTCCCACTCCTTTTCCTGCTGAAAGATTTGTTATTTAGTGGCAATCATACTGTTTTTCGGTTTGAATCCTGCTGTTTTTATAATACCACTTTCCTGGAAAAGGGGCTTCCTCAGGGGGATATAAGCAGACACCGGGTGATGGCTCGGCAGGGATGCTGGAGAGGAGAATGGAACATTAGATAGATGAGGGGCAAGACTAGGCCTGGAGGTCCCTCCCAATGATAAGAGGCTTTCTCTAACGGGGACTCTAACTTTGCAGGCTTAGGGGGCCAAGAATAGGGCGACTAGAAAGCATCATCCCAACCAGAACATTTTGAGAATAAAAGGGGCAGCTATTAATAATTGCATCTAATCAACCTGCCTCAGCTGGGGACTGCCCTAGGCGAATGAGGGAGTGTGATCACCCCACACAAATGTGCTCTGACGGTGGAGGTCGTGCAGGTGGATCAGGAGAACCCTCTGGCACTAGGAATCCCCTAACTGGATACAGACAAAACTCATCTCCTTGGCGTTGCCTGCCGGTTCCATGTTCATGGCTTTGGTCCCCTCTGTGCTTGCACTCCTTTGGCATGCCCCTCCCTCCCCAGCTTTGCTCCTGCCACACCAGCCTTCTTTCAGCGCTCCCCTCACCTGCTTCTTGCCACGGGGACTATGAGAGCCTGGATAGTCACTTATGTACCCTGGATGTAGGAGGAGGGGTGGGGTCTGTGATAGATACCCAAGGGGGACAAACAAGCCAGCTGTGCTTCCCACTGACCAAATGCAAATGGCGTGTAAGAGCTGGGGTGTGTGAGGGAGGTGGGACAGGAGACCAGAGTCTCCCCAGACCTTTTCTTCCTTTTTCCCTGGTGCTCACACTTCTTCCTGGCCCATCCTGCACGAACACCCACGTCCTTCTCCCAGCCCTCGTTCCAAGATCAGAACCAAGTCGCTGGCCTTTGGCAGAGGCAGGGAAGCAGGTGGCATTGGAGACCCAGGCAAAGAGGATGGGCATTAGATGACCGGTAGGTGCAGACAGGGAGTTGGATGCAGAGAAACCAGGCAGGAAGCCAGTGTCTAGGAATCCCAGTAACAAGGTCAATAGGGGGCCATTTATCAGGAAGCCTCCATTTGCAATATTGAGTGCCCAGCGTCTCCGGTCAGAGGTGGCAGGCACTGGGGTCCTTATCGTCTGGTGCTTTAACCCGTTTTCTGCCTAGCAAAAAATATCAACCCGACCTTCCTGGGTTAAAAAGTATTGTAGGCTGAAAATCTGAAGGTATAGAGGTGTTTCCTGGGCATCCTGGTCATGTGGACTTCATGAACACAGTCCAGTGCAGTCCAGGATTTTTATAACTAGGCATCGGTGGCTTTATTGGAAAAGCCAGTTAGCAAAGGAGTGTTCAAGACACTAGCACTTACTAAACTCTGGAAAGGTTTTCTAGTTAACTGTTATGTTTTACTGGTTTAAAATGTTCTTACTCCCCACAAGGCAGAGCTGTGTAAGAGCATTTAGTTGGAGGTCACTTTTTACAGGACAGAAAGCATCACACAGTGTCAGAACTGGAAGGATCCTCAGAAGAACCTTTTCCAGCTCTTTTTACAGATGGGGAAGCCAGGCCCTGAAAGGGGTGTGGCGTGTTCCAGGTCATATAGGTCACAAAGCAGGGGCTGGTACGCATGTTGTACAGTTTCAAACCCCCAGATCATAGGTGTGTTTTCTAGATCTCATCTAAGGAAGTTTATTAGATGGACTGTATATTTCTATAATTTTGTTAACATCCTTTAGCATTTCTCTTAACTGTAGAAATAGTTGTATTGACATTGAAGCGGTTATGCATTTCTTGCTCTTTTACATAGAAGTTGCTAGGCTGATTTTTTTTTTTTAAATTTCGTATAGAAAAGGTGACATATACCTTCTGTTGAATTTCTATAAAGGCATTCCTCAAATATTGTGGGTTTGGTTCCAGACACCACAATAAATTGAGTGTTGCAATAACGCAAGTCGTGATCTTTTCGCTGGTGGAGGGTCTTGCCTTCAGTTTGTGAAATACACAACACCAGTGAAGCGCAATCAAGCGAAGGATGCGTGTGTTCTGTGCCAGTGTTTCTCCAACTTGAGCACATCAGAATCATCTGTGAAAACGCAGGCTGCTAGGCTCCGCTCCCAGAGTTTCTGATTCTGTGGATCTGACTCAGACTCTCAGGTGGGGCCTGAAAAATGTGCGTTTCTCCTGAGCTCCCCAGTGATGCTGCAGGTCCAGACAGGGGGAATCACCTTCTGAGGATCGCCGCCCCAGGCGCAGCGATCGCGTCAGGCAGTGTGCGCTGCGCTGCGCAGCTCGCCAGGCCCTCCCTGCTGTCCAGCCAGCATCCCGTCCTCCCTCGTTACTCCCACACCAGCCAACCTGACCCTTGCACTATTTCCAGGTCCCCTACCTGTTGTCCCGGCCTCTCCAGATGACCCCACCGCCTGTGGCCCTGAGATGCTCAAGGCTGTCTGGTGGGAGCCTCGTCACCTTGACTCCTCCTTCATGTTCTGGCTCCTCTCCTCTCCTTCCTTTCCTCCAGTCTGAGAAAAGGCGTGTCTTGTGGCTCAAGCTTCCTTCTCCACTTAACCGTTGAAGATTGTCATCACATCACATGACGGGGGAAAAGCCTTCTCTAAGCCTGGCCTCACCTTTAGATCACCACCCGATTACTCCCTTCCCTTTCACTGCCAAGCCTTCTGGAGAATAGTCTGCAGTCACTGGAAAAGATTTGCTGTCACCTGTTTTGACACAGTTCAATTCCAGGTGTTCACATTTTCTATACCTATAATGAAAGAAAGACAATTTTTTTTAATTGTGGTAGAATACACAATGTAAAATTCACTCTCTTAACCATGTTGACGTGTATAGTTCAGTGATATTATGTACAGTCACACTGTAGTGCTGCCGTCACCACCGTGCAGCCCAGAACTCTGCATCTTGCACAACTGAAACTCTGAACACATCAAACGCTAACTCCCCATTTGCCTCTCCCCCAGCCCCGGCAACTACCCTTCTACTTTCTGTTTCTGAATTTGACTACTGTGGGTACCTATTATACGTAGAATCATCCAGCATTTGTCTTTTCGTGATTGTCATGTTTCACTTAGCATAATGTCCTCCAGGTTCATCCATGCTGTAGCATGTGTCAGAATTTCCTTTCTTTTTAAGGCTGAATAATATTCTATTGAATGTACATACCACATTTTGCTTATTCATTCAGGAGTCCGTGAACACTTGGGTTGCTTCCAGCTTTTGACTATTGCAAATAATGCTGCTACAAACAAGGGTGTATGGGAAGACATAATACTGATGAAAAAGAACGAGTAATATCAGGTTGGATGTGTAGGTATCTGTATGTCAGTCTTGGCTTTATCTGCCCATGCCTGCTCTAGCCTGCTGTCCCCATTCTTCTCCACGTGCCTCTCGACCAACACTGCCCATGCTGTGGTGGCCAGGGATCGCTCACTTGTCAGGACTAGTGGCCGGTTTGGTCTGTGCAGCTGGCTTGTCGCCCTCTCTCATGCCAGGGCCTCTGGTGCAGCTTCTCTCCTGCCTCCCTGCCCGCCTTGGCTCATCCCTCTGCTCTCCATTCCTTTTATCTTCTTACTGTCCTGCAGGCTTTCCTGGGT
The DNA here is from genome assembly GCF_004115265.2 of Rhinolophus ferrumequinum. Taxonomy (NCBI): domain Eukaryota; kingdom Metazoa; phylum Chordata; class Mammalia; order Chiroptera; family Rhinolophidae; genus Rhinolophus; species Rhinolophus ferrumequinum. The sequence continues at coordinate 62,468,713 of NC_046295.1, read as the reverse complement.
GAACTCACCTGATCCCATTGTCAGGTCTGTCTCCAGCCTGGTCGTCTCTGGGCAGTTCAGGTCCTATGTCTATCACATCTGCCCGCCTCCCCCTTAGTATCCTCAGGTCCCTCCACTGTACATTCAAAGCAGGGCTCAGCACCTTCTTCCTGAAAAACGCCCTCTCCATCATCATCACAGTCTTCAGCTTAGGAACCCCAGGGTCACACTTCACTCACCCCCACACCTGCACCAGGCAGATCTGCCCATCGTACCTGAGAAATCCTTCCCCCAGCCTGCCCTCTTTTCCACCCCCGCTAAAACTGGGTTAGTTCCTGAACTTCTCCCATTTGCCTCCCCTTTCGCTTACTGTCCCCAAAAGGCCCCTCCTGCCTCTGCCTCCTTTACATTGCCACCAGAAGGTGTCCCCTACAAAAATACATAAGATCCCTTCCCTCTCTGCAGGTTCCATGTACCTGGCTCCATCTGTTCTTGCTTTACCCCCTCTCTACCCCGGACTCCACACACTATATGCTCTAAGCCAGGGCTTCCCTAGCTTTAGTGTTAGAATGCAGATTCTGATTCTTGGGGTCTAACAAGTTCCCAGGTGGTGTTGAGACTCTGGTCCACAGACCACATGTTGAATAGCCAGACGCTAGAATAGATCTGTGTTTCACAAAGTTCTACCGACATATTTTCAATCTATAAATAATGCAAGAATTGAAAACTTTTGTGTTGTAATTTTAACGTCTTCTGTTTTAAACAAAGTTAATCTTAAAATTTTCAGTCCTTAAGGCAGATTCGTTGTTGCAGTGAGTATCTGCTACTGCAAGACATTTTAAAGGACTAAGAAATACCTGTTTCTTAAAAATTACCAAATAGGTCCAGGTGCACGAATGTTGGGGGTGGAGGGGTCGTGAATGTTTTCCCTTTAAAGGGGTACATACTCAGGGTCGGCTTCTCCAGGGCAGACGCCCCTTACTCTGTTCTACCCCCAGGGCCCAGCTGGGCCTCCTTAGGGTGTTTGGCTGAAGGGGACGGTGCGTCTCAGGACTTCCTCCAGGAGATGAGTGTGGAAACTGATGCTTTGATGTGAGAAGACTGGGTTGGAGGGGAGCCCTTTGGGGGAAGGTGCTTCCAATCGCAGGAGAGGAGGGAAAAGGTTCCTGGCAGCTGGACCTCGGTGAGGGGCACTGTAAAGCCCTTTTAATGAGTTTTTTTTTTTTTAGTTTTAGGTGTGCAAAACAATGTAATAGACATTTATCATTTGTATCCCTCACACGGTGACAACCCCCCTCCCCCAATCTACTACATCGCGTATAGCTGTTACATTTCCACTGTTTATTCCTAATGTTGTATTCTGCTTCTTGTAACTACACACACACACACACATAAAATTGTAGTTGACATTCATTATTGTTCAGCTTCAGCTGCAGGTGTACAGTGCAGTGATCAGGCATCTACCTCATCCCTGAGGTGGTCTCTCTAATGAGACAAGTGTCCGTCGGATACCCTACAAAATCTTTACAACATTATTGACTACATTCCCCAAATTTGGGGAACACAATGACTTTTAATAAGGCTTTGCTATGGTGATTTCCCTGAGAGCTAGGCTTTGGTCTGGGATTGCAGAGGGGGCCGGGTCATGGAGGGCAGTACAGAACCAAGTGTACCTGGGAGAATCTGACTGCGTTTGACGCACCAGGAGGGTCCGAGAAGCAAGTCCCAAATGGTGAAGGATCATGGTCGTCGGGCCGAGGGGATGGGGTGGATGTCAGGGAAAGGTGTGGCCGCTTTTAACCAGCCTGCTCTGAAAACTGCGTTACCTCCCGTTCCCCCATACGTCCAAGCTCTTTAGTCTGCCGCTGAAGGGATTCAGGGTCTGCCTCCCACTTGCTCTCGACTCCTTTTCTCCCTCATTTCTAGGTCCTGGCCAAGTGACTGTTTCCTACATAAAATGCAGCTGTTCTTGCTCAGCTCCTGGCCTCCTTGCACAGAATTTTCTCTGCGAGGCCGTGGTGTTAATTGTTACCTATCGGTGCAGGTTGTAAGCTTGGGGTCACCTCCAGAACCCCCCGCTGCCACTCACTCTGTGACCCCAGCTGAACCTCCTAACATCTTGGTTTCCTCGTCTTCACACTCGGAATGACAGGTATGTCCGCCTCACAGGTCAAGTTCCATAATGACAAGCCCTTCTCCTGGTGGCATATGATAACTACTCAGGAAGTGCTTATCATCCGTCACTGCTTGCCATCTGTCCCTCTCAGTAAGCTTGACAGAAGGACCAGACTGTGACATTTGTCCACAGGTGGAGCCGGAGGTCCCAGAGATGGAGAGATCTGTGCTTTGTGTGTGCTGCCCTGGGCAGGTGGGGGCTGAGGTGGTGCCGCCGTGGGGAGAATGGGGTGTGAGGGTCATCGGAGTTGAAGAGGAGGAAGCGAAGGCCTAGAGGGACTTGATGTGGGGTGGAAAGCAGAGCCTCTCAAACTTGAATGTGCATACAGATGACTGAGATTCTGCGTTTTTAACAAGCACTGGGCTGATGCCGTTGGACCCACTGTGAGCGGCAGTGATCCAGAACGTGATTTATGGTGGAGAGACTCATGGAGAAGAGGGTGTAGAAAAGGCACAAGTACACAGGTACAACCACACAGCTCTCTGCCTGGCTTCATGGAGATAGTTTGGAGTCACAGGTGTACACAGGTGTCTGGAGTCTGGCAGGTGAGATTGGAATCAGATTGTGGATGATAACAGATAGGGGCAGTAGGGGCCCTGGAGGGCTTCGGGATAAGCATTGGGTAATTTGATTTTGCTGTTTGATACTCCATCCTCTGAGGTCCAGCTTTGCCATCGGAATCCACTGAGGAGCTGTTTTCTTCTGTCGGGGTAGCTGTGTCACACTCCAGACAAGGCCCCAGCAGCCAGTGGTGCTTCCTGTCTTCACAGCACTTAGCACGCTGAGAGATGGTGATTCATGCATCTCTCTGACCAGCCTGTGAGTTCCCAGAGGGCAGGGGCCTGACATAGCCTGTTACCTCTGAACCCCAGCACCTGCCACGGAGCCTGGCAGCAGTTGGTACTCATTAAATGCCTGAGGCATCATAGAGAGGGATGAATGCAGAAAGTTCATGAAGGAAGAATGTGTAAAGCCCTGTGACTAAAAGACAGCACTGAGAGCCAAGCACTGAGCTGGGTGTCTGGGAGAGTGTTGGTGTGAATGGGGGAAGATGGCTTAAGGAGTCAGCAGGACCTCAAGTAAAAATGCTGGGAAGACTTGAGAAGATAGAGTGGGGAGTCGGGAAGGGTGAGTGCTGGGGAACAGATTTGGGCATCAACTCTGAGGAGTGCCACTGGGGCTGTGAGTTCTCTGAAGGAGTGGAGGAGTCAGTGGGGAAATGGGAACTTCAACCGCGAACCCATTGTGGTGTTCTAAGATGCAAGGGCACAGCTGCTTTTCTTCCGCTTCCAGGAGAGAACGTGCCCAGATTTAGGCAGATGGAGGATAAAGAATTTCGGCTTCACCAGGCTGGGTGGAGCCAGCAGGTTGGGGCCCCCATGGCAGGGTCTAGAGCTGTCACACTCACAGTCGTGACATTTAACCTCCATCTCAGAAGAGCTCTGTGAGGTGGGTGCCATGAGCACCCTGAGGCTCAGATGCCCTGTGAGGGGGGGTCAACCTCATTTTGCAGAGGGGGAAATGGAGTCTCAGAGAGGTTCAGTATCTTGCCCATACCACAGCCACAGAGCTGGGAAGTGGAGGAGTCAGGCCTGGACTGGGGTCTCTGGGCCAGGAGAGTGTCAGGTGGCGTAGCCCAGCTTCGGAGTTGGGTTTCTAGGGAAGGAGTGGTTGCAGGTATGGTACAAGGCCGGAGCTGTGGCAGGGTTGGGAGGGCTGTTGGTGCCAGGTGCAAGCTGCAGAAGAGGAAGCAGGATCATGTGAACGCAGAAACGGGAGAAGAGAGTCAGAGAGTCAGGGGACAAGTTGAAGCAGTTACATACTCCGGGTACCAATAAAACATCAAGCGACAACATTTTTTAAAGTTCTGTGCATTTGATTTTCTTAACTCATTGCTCAGACAATTTAGGAAATACAGAAAGACTGAAAGGATAGAAAAGCTAACAATTATATTTTCATGTTCTTGTGAGTTCCCTTATAGTTGTGGTCATACTGTAGATACAATTTTTACAATGATTTTATGGCCAGCATTTTTTACTTAATATTCTAATCATTCTCCATGTCATTATGAAGTCTTCATGGGTGTCCTGTGGCTATTTTGTGATTTACTTACCTGGCCTTCTAAAGTTGGAAATTCACTTTTTTGGTAGTAATTTTCAACGTTATAAACGTCTCTGGGTATATCATGACAGGAGGTTCCCAGAAATGGAATTACTCAGTCACGCCACCTCCCAGCATGGCTGGAATGATTAGGAGCGCTGATTCAAGCCTTCTAAAAGTGCCGATGTAAGCCCTATGTACAGTAGTTGTTCGTTCATTTGTGTGTGCATTTCATGAACATTTATTAAGCACCTGTGGGGAAAGACTCCATTCTCTGTGGCCAGGTCAGCAGAGTAACAGCTGCCAGCATTTCGGGCCTAACTGAGACGGGTAGGAGTGTGTGATCACCCACGATGGCCCAGGACCCCAGGACAGCCTCTGGCTTCAGGTCCAGGCAGCGCTCACCTGTGAGTGTGGAGCTGCCTGCCTTCCCCTCTGTACCGCTTAGCGAGATAGTAAACCGTGTGGTGTCCCCCATTTTATCCTTTTAATCCATGCATTCCTCAGATATGTATTGAGCACCTCATGTTTTCCCGACACTGTTCCAGTTGCTAGGGATACAGCAGTTAACTAGAAAGTTCTGCCTTCCAGGAACTTCATTCTCGTAGGAGGTAGTGATGTGGGAATTGGGAGGAAGTGGGCCATAAACAAATGTGATCTGTCCGGTGGTGATAAATGCTAAGAAGCCATTTAAAAGGGAGAGAAGGAGTCACGGGGAGGCCTCGCTGAGCAGAGTCAGGAAGAAAGTAGGGAAGAGAGCAGGTGGAGCATGTCTGAGGGAAGGGTGTTCCAGGCAGAGCGAGCAACTATGGAAACCTGAGGTGGGAACGGGCTGGGTGCGACCCAGGAACAGGAAACGGGGCAGTGTGGCTGGAGCAGAGAGAGCCGGTGGGGTGCTGGTGAGCAGGGCAGGGAGTTTCCTGTGGACCCGAAGATCTACGAGGACCCAGGCTTTGGCTTTTGTTGCTGGTTTTGGAGCCAGAAGGCGACTCCTCCCCTTGGAAGGAACAGGACTAATCTCATACCTTTTTGTTGCTTATCTGCAGTGAGGGATCACTGAGGCCTGTGTTCGGTGGGGAAAGCCCTGGGAGTTGAAGTCCAGGATTTGGGAAGTCACTGCCTCCGTCTGCCCTTCAGTGTCCTCTTTTGTGCAATGAGGGACTTGAACTAGGAGACTGGTAAGGACGTGTTGAGCTTTCCAGGGCTGGGGCCCTCTGCCCTGTCATTAGTTAAGTATGCTCGCTAGATCTCGGATCATTTTAGTTTAAATGATAGGAGTGTATAAATACACTTGTTATGTGTTTAGTTCTTCTATGTTTAGCCTAGTAGATTTACTACCTTGTGACAGCAAGAGTCTTTCAGTCAGTTGGGGGGGTGTTACAGTAGTAATAAGCGCTGGGGGGATGCAGGTTATCCACTCAGCCATCCATTCATCTCAGTTCATTATTGAGCACCTGCTGGGTACCAGGCACTGGGCTGGCTGTGTACACCACAGGGGTGATTTTTAAAAGATCCAGACCCAGACCCTGCCTTCATGAAGTTCACGATCTAGTGCAGTGATGGTAGCTCTGCCCGAAGATCCGGATGGGGAAGGGATCCTGGTCAGGAAAAAACAAGGCAGCCCCCACCTTATATCATGTATAAAAATTAACTCAAAATGGATCAGTGACCTACATTTAAGAGCTAAAGCCATAAACACTTATTAAAAAAAAACATTACGGGTAAATCATCATGACCTTGGATTTAGCAATGAATTCTTAGATATGACACCAAAAGCATGAGCAGCAAGAAAAATAGATAAATTGGACTTCATCAAAATTAAAAAACTTTTGTGCATCAAATGACATTATTAAGAAAGTGAAAACCTACAAAATGGGAGAAAATATTTGCAAGTCATGTATCTGATCATGATTTAACATTCAGAATATATAAAGAACTCCTATAACTCAACAACTCAAATTATGATAACCCAATTAAAAAGTAGGCAGGGGACTTGAAGATATACCGTGTTTCCCCGAAAATAAGACCTAGCCAGACAGTCAGCTCTAGTGCGTCTTTTGGAGCAAAAATTAATATAAGACCTAGTCTTATTTTACTATAATATAAGACCAAGTCTTTATAATATAATATAATACAATACAATATAATACAATATACCAGGTCTTATATTAATTTTTGCTCCAAAAGACGCATTAGAGCTGATTGTCACGCTAGGTCTTATTTTCGGGGAAACACAGTATTTCTTTGAAGATCTACAGGTGCCCAATAAGCACATGAAAAGATGCTCAACATCACTAGTAATTAGGGAAATGCTAATCAACCACAGTGAGCTATCACTTTACAACTAGTAAGATGGCTATTAACAAAAAGTACTGGTGAGGATTGGGAGAAATTGGAAGCCTCTTACGTTGCTGGTGGGAATATAAAATGGTGCAGCTTTTGTAGAAAAGTTTGGTGGTTCCTCAAAAAGCTTAACAGAATTACCATTATGACCCATCAGTCCCACTCCTAGGTATACACCCCAAAATAACTGAAAACAGGCTCAAACAGATGTTCATGCAGCAGTGTGCACTGCAGCACTTATTCACAATAGCCAAGTGGTAGGAACAACCAGGTCCAACAGACGAATGGATAAACAAAATGGTCTGTTCATACAGTGGAATATTACTTGTCCTCAAAAAGGCAATTTTGACACATGCTACAATATGGATGAACCTTGAAGACATTATGCCAAGTGAAATAAGCCAGACACAAAAGGACAAATATTGTATGGTTCTACTTATATGAAATACCTAGCATTTGGCAAATTCATAGAGACAGGAAGTCAAGGTGTCCAGAGGTTGGGGGAGGAAGGGAATGAGGGGTTATTGCTTAATGGGTACAGAGTTTCTGTTTGTGGGTGAAGACAAAGTTGTGGAACTGGGCAGTGGTGATGGTTGCGCAATGTTGTGAATGTAATTAATGCCACTGAATCGTGTACTTAAAATGGTTAAAATGGCAAGTTTTATGTTCTGTTTGTTTTACTGCAATGAAGGAGACCACAGCAAGTAGGCGACGTCTGGGAGAAGTGTGACAGGAAGTGTCAGGAGCCACAGGGCTTGGGTTCTGCTCTGTGCCAGGTCACCTCAGGCATGGTCTTCAGCCTGGTTCTTTCTCCTGATGTGGGAGTCGAATGAGATAATAGGTGTAGAGTATCATGGTTCCTAGAAGATGCCGTCACATGCCCTTTAATTTCATCCTTCCAGTGGAAAAAGTTTCTGCCAGGTAGGAAAGACAGAAAACAGTAAATCTGGTGGTTTTACCCAAATTATCATTTACCTGCTCATTCGTTTTGCCATTATCTTCCAGGTGGTGGTCTAACCCCATCTTTGGTCCTTTTGTCCTAAAGTAGGGCTCAGCTGGCCCCTACTTCACTGACACTTGTGCCTGGCCTTAGTCACGTTCTCCTTCCCTCTCTGGGTTGACTGTGGGTTCTTTTGGAAGTCTGAGCCCTACTAATGAGAAGCCATCCAGACGCCCAGCCATGGCTGGGATTCCACTGGGTGGAATATTGTAAAACCATAACATGCCAGTGAAGTGTTTGATAGTGGGAAAGAGTGGGCTGTATGATTGTATAGACATTGTAAGTACAACTATTTAAAAAAATAGTCTCCAAACAAACAAGACAGTGCTGTTGGTTTTATCTGCCGTGAGCACATCAGAGCGTGCCCTGCGCGGCAGCTGTTCTACTGAGCTGCCCTGTCCTTCTTCCCCTGCAGGGTTAGTTAACCGTCAGGTGGGCAGAGCCAGTTTGTTTATTTCACAGCCATGGAGGTGGATTCTGCACTGGCCAATCACGTCCCGCAGCTGGTTGAAAGGCCCTCAAGGTGTAGATGCTGTGAGGCTATCCTGGATCCTCCTGGGGACCCAGGCTGCTGCCACACCCGCGATGCCTCCCCACTCCCCGAGTTTGTCAGTTTCCCCACCCCTTGACTGGCATGAGATCCTTGGCTGAGAGCTGGCATGTGTGCCCCAGAGGTGAGCGGGCAGGCTCTGGTTGAGCTCAAGTTCATTGAGAAGCCCAGCCTCCCAGGGGCTGTAATGCACCTGGGCCTCCATCCGGAGTCCTTGCAGTTCTGAGATCCCCAGAGGCGGGTGCAGAAGCAGGTGCTTGCTGGTGCCAGAAGGAGAGCTCTGGGTTATGGGGTAGGCGAGGCCCCAAGCCAAACCCAGGGCCTGGCATCAGGAAATGAGGTGGCCCACTCTGCGAATAATTAACCCTGGGGTGGCTGCCTGTTGAGCTGGAAGGGCCTTTAGCCCACGCCTTTTTCAAAAGGGAGAGGAACTCATTCACTATGCTTCTGCAATTCTGAAAGACATGTGTTCCACATCTTAACTTTTCTGAAATCAGCATGATGTCCACAAAATGTACTGTGGATGTACTGTTTCTTTAAAATTGTCTAAAATACCTGTTAAATCGATTGTCATCTTAGAATGGAGGAAATATGGTAATACATACCCAAGTCATTACTCAGGTTTCTGATGTCGCAGAATTAATTAAGAGGGAAAGGTTTCCTGGACCATTTCTGCCCTAAGAGGAAATTGACCAACACGTGAGCTATGGGGAGTGTTTATGAAGATTATCTCAAAGGGTAAGAACATACCTTTAGTCAGTGGGAGACAGTAGTGATTAAGTGGGGCCTTTTCCCCTCCGTGAATCACCTGTAATTCACCTTCTTCCCAGTCATGTGGGCCGGGACTCAGTGGGCAGGTATGTGATACCCTGCCCTGAACTTGGGACTACGTGTTACCCCTTTTGCAGGCTGATTCTGACTTGGGCAAGGTTCTCTGAGTCTAATCTCCCAATCTGTAAAATGAGACTAGCGTGCTGCCCACCAGACCAGTCGGCATGAATAGAGCCAGGAGTGATGGGTGTGAAAGTATCTGGAAAACTCTGAAGCCCTGGAGGTAGGGCCTTTGGTGGCTCCTCAGGACCGGAAGCCTGGGAATGGCAACAGGCTGGGGACGAGGAGTGAGGTGGGTGGAGAGAGTGGCAGTTCTCACGAGTGCTCATAGGAGCTGGTGTCGAGGAGGTGTCTGTAGTGGGCCAGCGCCTCCACTGCTCCTCAGGATACCTTATAGGTGAGTAAACGGAGACCTAATTTGTCCAAGGTCGTGCCAGCTTGGGAATGGCGGAGGAGAGGCTGGAACCCCGGTCTGGCTTGTTCCTTCAGGCCTCTAGTCAGCCCTGCCTCACTGAAATCCTGGCCACCTGAAGCCCCCAGGCAGCAGTGTTCCTGGTCCCAGTTGCTGAGTGCCCCTGGCAATCAAGAAATGGGGTGCATTGGTCTGTAGTCCCAGCTCCCAGCTCGTGGAAGGCCTCAGTACAAGTAAATGCAACAATAGTAGCAACAAGAGATACTTTCATTTGATTATTCCTGAACACTGTTATTCCGAGTAGCATCTGGCAGTGGCTTCATACTCGGCTTTATACTCGTAAGTCTCTGAGCGTTAATGCAGTTTCCTTTCATTATTTCCTGACCCCATCTCACCAAGACAGAAAGCCCTGGAAATCTGACTACGCGGCATAAAAATACATTTTATCTTGGTTTCTAGAGGCGCTGGCAACCAGCAGGGTTACTGTACCTAATGTAACCTGAGATGGCCTCTCGGATTAAAACCCTACAGGCAGAGGATTTTACAGCTGGAAGGAGCCTTGGAGGCTCTAAGCTGGGAAACCAAGCGAAAGGAAAAATGCACTGGTGACTTCCCCGTCCCTTGGCCAATCAGTGACAAATAGGGTGATGCTGTGGGGGGAAGGGCTGGGAGATATTTTTCTGTGTTTCCTTGAGATAAAATTATGGCGAGGGCTCCTGGTGCTGAGGATTGTGTTTCTCTGGCCAGACTGCCGCTGGCTTCAGACTGCTTGGCAGGAGCAGAGCTGACGGGATGGTCCGGTTGTGAGATTCCAGCTTCTTGGCTGGGATGCACAGTGATTAGCACATCTCAAATCTTTCAAAGTGACTTGAGCTGTTTTCTGAAGGCTTCTACTTTGAGGTGCACAGGGGTGGTGATTGGAGCCTAAGATAGAAATATCATGGAATGACACCCAAATGGGCGTGTCTGCCCCGAGGGCAAATATTAGCACAGTATTTTTGTAAAGTTTATGCAACTTGATTCATGTCCCTGTACAGCAAATTTATTCCATCCTGTTTTCCAGTCTGTTTGGGGCCTAGTTGAACTATTCAGAGGGAGAATGAAAAGAGATTGGTAGCCTAATTTTAGGTAGAAACTGCTCAATTGTAAAACGTATTCCATCATCTATATTTTGAGCTTTACATATGGCTTTTTGTCTGTTCATGTTATTTTAGCCCCTATTTCATGGTTTGATGGGCCATTTTAGTTTATTTTTTTTATTTTTTGGTTATTGAGGTATGAGGTATCTGTTTAGAATTATTTCCCATGAGAAATGAATGTAAGGAAATCCAGTTTTGAACAGTGCTGCTCTGAGTAGTGCTTACATGTACAGAAATTTAACCTCGGTACTCTTGAAACAGAAGTCATAACAGAATCTTGGTCCTGGAAGCTCAAAGTTCATCCATCCTACCCGCTCCAGCCTTATCCAGCTTCTCTGCTTGGTTACTTCTATTGATGGGGCGCTCCCGCTCCCCCGAAGCTCTCCCTTCATAATTGTGCAGCTTTGACTCTTCAAAAACTCTTCCTTCCGTTTCGTTTCTCCTTCCACCCCTTGAAGCCTTGTGATCTAAAGTAATCAGTCTAACGATAGTAACAATATGTATCATTGATTGGGCCCTGCTAGGTGTCAGTTAATTTGCAGACATTTTATCTTCAGTGCTTAAAACAACCTTAGAAGGCAGAGAACATTTCCTCCCTTTTATAGTTAAGGAAACTGAGTCTCAGAGAGGGTGGGTGATCTCTGTAAGTTTGCACAGCTGATAAGCGGCTAAGCTGGGGTTCCAACCCATCTCTCTGCCGGATTCCATCGCTGAGCTTCCTGGAGCCTCACAGCATATCGTAATTCCTCTTTTGTGTGACAGCCCCTTGAATTTTTTTTTTTAGCCCCTTGAATTTTTGACGAAGCTAATCTCCTCCCTAACATTTCTCTGGGATTTCAGTTATTCCTGACACTCCTACTAAACCTGGCGTCTCTAAAATGCCCATGTGCTTCATTCATCTCCTGGCCTTTGTACCCGCAGTGCCATTTCTGGACTGCTGCCTCCACCTGGCCAATTTCCCTTCGTCCTGCAAAATTCCCTGTGAAGCCTTGGTGAACTGTACTGCCCAATTCCACCCCAGTCAGGAGCCTTCCTCCTGTTCCTCTGGCACCTGGGCTTTCATCTCCCTTAGAACTTGAAACTCTAGGCACCTCTGCTCCACACCCACCCCCACTTTCTGGCCTGGCACAGAGCAGGTGCCTAGTAAATGAATACTGAGTAAGTAAATGGTCCGGAACTCCTTTGCTAAACTAAAACGTAATTATAAACTGAACGTAATTATAAACAAGATCGATGAGTCTGTGAAATTGTAGTCCTGTGATTGGGAGGGGAATTTGGCCAGTTGCTTGCAGGCTGTTGGGATAGCTTGTCTGGTGGTTAGTCCTGGAAGTCATTTTCCTCAGCATGGTTGGGTTCAGTTCCTGCTTGGGCTGGCGTGTGTCTCCTTTTTCTCTCAGGAGGCAGGCTTGCTGGCCCCTGAAGTTTCTGGGTTCGCTGAGTTGGCACGTAACAGGAGAAGTTTAGCCGGCACGGTATAAAGACATACTTGGGGGGAGGCCGACGCCCAGCCCTTCTCATGTCTCTACAGCCCACACAACACAGGCTGCCAGAAGCGTCCACACGCGTGCAGAGGCGGCCCTGGGAGGGTCGAGTCCTGCGAAATTTGGGGGGATGTCGTTTACTACTGCATCATGATAAACTTCCTAAACGTAAAACAAAACAAAAACTCCCCAACTGAAAATCTTATTTTAAAAAATGTCATGAAAATGGGCTTCAAAGTCAGGAGAGTGGTCACTTCTGGGGAAAGGGTCACGTTAGGAAGGGCATGAGGGGCTCCTGTCAGCTTCTTGAGAGCTGTGTACGCGGAATTTGTGCTGTTTTCCTCTCTGTGTGGTACTGTGAGTGATAGGGGGGAAGGTAATGCCTTAATTCTTAAATACTCACACGTTTAACGTGAGTTTTCTGATCTCTTAGGAGCAGACTTTGTGTTTCAGTTACTAGCTTGTCATTCCAACCCTGAAAACACGGCTCATGGAACATAAGAAGTTGGTTTCTCTTTATAGCAACATTACCTCTTTCCCGAAACTCCTGTAGCTCCCACAGCGTTCTTTATCTTGCCCTTCAGGGAGCTTAAAACTACTTCGTGTTATCCTCCCAGTATCAAGTATAACTTTTATTTTGTTAGTTTTACAAGTGTCACGGTGTCGAACCTATAAATAAACCCTGACTTCATAACAAGAAAAGTATTTGACATTTTGAAGTTGTATGAGAACAAGGGTGGTCATTGCGGGTTTCTGTTTGAATAAACTAATCCTACAAATTACCCCACCCTGTTTCCTGGGGGCTCCAGTTGGAATTCCACTCCATGAACAAATTATAGGATCTATGGAACAAATGATTGGATCCTAAGATTGTACTTTGGATTATTAGGATTAATAATTGCAAGATAATTTGAGTATTGAGCTATGTTATTAAAGTGACTTGTGTGAGCATTTTCTCCCATGTGGTCAGAATAATGTGAAGTCAGACTTAAAAACTTTCATAAATGCATTCATGGAAGCATTTTTATAAATAAAAGGTATTAAGTACTTTTATATATGGATACCCAAATTAAAAATAAGTCTTGTGCACCGGTGTTTCCATTGTTAGTTGGGATGATTGTATTTATTATCGGGCTCGAAGCTTTAAAGATGTTATTTAAAAATTAATTTTTCAGGATTTAGGCTCAGGATAAATTAGTTTGTTGGCTTTGATGTTGAATGAGCAATACGAAAATGCCTCACTGAATGAATAGATTTTTTTTTTCTAATTTAGTAAGTATTCGGTAGTGATGTTTATATTACAAGGTAGCTTTTAAAATAAGTTAATATGTTTATCTTTCTTATGAAATGTTGTACTTTGGAAAGTTAAAAAGCCAAATAAGTGGAAAAAATGTCGGAAGGTAGTATTGGTAAATTTATGAAAATTGTAGTCATGAGGAAAATTAAATTTCATGGACGAGTTGTATGGTAATTCTATCAGCTGCACATACTTTAAAATTAATAATGTGAAATAGGATTTATGGAAACTAAAATCACTAATTTTTAATTAGTTGGGCTGAGTTTCATTACTAACATTTGCAAAGCCTAATTATACAAAATGCATACCTCTCTTTTCCTTTGGTTTCTTTTCTTCCTTATGACAATGGTAGCTCACTGTCACCCATTTCTGAGAAAATGTGCATAACAGAAGGCACTGTGGGGTCTGTCTTTTTCCTTCCTTCCTTCCTTCCTTCCTTCCTTCCTTCCTTCCATCCTTCCTTCCTTCCTTCCTTCCTTCCTTCTTTCTTTCTTTCTTTTTTAATGACTTGGATATTCTGAATCAGTAAGAATTGCTGTCTGGGAAAGATGTGAGCTAATTTGAGTGAACAAGCCAAGACATCTGGTTATATAATATCAAGTGATAGAATCCTTTCTAAACTGATGTTATTTTCATGTTGCTTTCTTCCTCTCTGTTATGACAACAGTGCTAATCCCAGCACTGACATATAGACTGGAAAGTCTGTTACTTCAGCGCCTTAAGAAGTGCTTTGCCAGGACCAAGTGCTAAGCTGTAGAAACTCTTTTTTAGCTCTGGGATCGACTTGTAATACAGACAGGAAAACTGACCTAGGATGCTGACCTAACCAAGCCCCTGGCTGTAGGCACAGACGCTCAAAACCGAAAGGAACCCTGAAGATGATCTGGTAGAGAGTTTTCCACTGTGTGGTGCTTAGACCTTCTGCACAGTCTCCTGGCGTGCTTATTAAAAAGCACAATTTCTATATGACAACGAAAGCAAGGCAAGGTCCTGGTTGGGATCCTGGATTAGGAGGGAAGAAACAGAAGACGTCAGAACAATGTTGCAGAATTTTAATATGGACTGTATATTGCATAAGTGTTTTGGCAATGTTAAATTGTCTCAGTGTGATAATAAAACTGATTATGAAATGTCCTTGTTCTTGGGAGGTACATGCTAAAATATTTAGAGATAAAGGGGCATGATATCTACAACTTTTCAAGTGTTCAGTTAAAAGCATGGGGGTGGGTGTTTAGGGAGGAGAGATAAAAGTGGAAGTGGCAAAGTGTTAACAGCTGAATCCAGGCCAACAGGGGGATACAGGAGTTCTGTTTTTCTTGCAGCTTTTCTATAAGTTCAAAAATATTTTAAGTTTTAAAATACCATTTTCTGAGTCCTCACTAAACCAGCATCTCTGTAGGTGGTGCCAAGAATTTTAACAAACTCCCCAGGTGATGCTTCAGAACATGAAAGTTTTTTAAGTCTCTGGTTAAAAAGAGACTTTAAAGAAATATTTTAATCAGTATTTCTTCTTTAGCAACTTAATAAAGCATATGTACTTATAGTTTGATCAAGCAAACATTCTTATGGTTTGATCCAGTCTTAATCTAGGGCTTGATAAATGATCGGTCCTCATCCAGATGCTTGTAAATTTTATCTTTAGACGGGAACACACCACTTATTTCAGAGAACACTTAGGCCTGGCCTTAAAACAGACCAGAACTAGAAGCCGTCCTGTGAGGTGCAAGCCAACAACTTAGAAAGCTCTTTGTTTCCCTATAGGTACCAGTAAAGTCCTGAGTGATTCAGGGCCCTGGGTTTGCCCCCTGCCCCCATCCCAGACTTAGTTAACCCATAAAGCAGCCCAACTGCTGTGTATTGGTATTGGCAACTAAACAAAGGAGAAAATAATACTGGTATTAGCAACTAAACAAATAAAACATTTATCTTAAATACATGAAATATTGGTAGCTGACGAGAAGCACACTTAATTTGATGAGTCATCTGTCTAGCATGGCTGGTCCATGAGTGTTTACTACCCTTCTGCGCTAGAGATGTCCCTCTCCAGCTGATCAGGTATCTGTTGGGGCTCATGAATTGCCCCCCACCCCCTAAAAATGGAGAGCTCTGGGTTCACTAGGGAAGAAGTCAGAGAAAGGGAGGAAGGACTTGAGCCACAGAGAAAGCATTATATATTGTGAGAGAGGTTTTTGAAATGAGCTGAACTACGAGTGATAAAAGGAGCAAAGCTGTCTGTATTCCTGAAAGAGGAAGAGTTGGAGGTGACATGGTTTCCTCTGGTGGCCACTAGGTGGTAGCATTGGCCTGGGTCAGCTTGAAGGTTCAGGTGGCAAGCCACCTGTGGTTTCCACCTGAGAGTCACTCGCACACCTGAGAGTCACTTGCTTTCTTTCGTTCATTTTTTAAACTGGAACTTGCACTCTTGAGTTAGGGCATCTGAGTTCTTACATTTAACAAACAAGGGTATGAGATAACCTTAATATTTTCTTTTAAAACGATCCAAATGGAGTGGAGTTGCTTTCTAACTTTCTCTAACAGGAAAGAATGTGCTCCTTTCCCTTCTGTCTGGGGCCATGGGCTTGTGAAAGAACAAAGTTCCCTGGATTAGTGTGTAGGCCCTTAGGAAATAGAGTATCACCTCTTCCCTATCTGGCTCCAGGGCAAATGAGGAGCTCAGAGTGGGGGTGGTAAAAGCCTTGTTACCCAAGGGCCCCGGTGACTCACATGCCCAGGGTGTGGCCGTCTGTGGTCAAGTGTGCAATGTGCTGCTGCTTCTGGGCCCACTGAGTTTGTAGAGCAGCTCAAATCTATGGCAACTCGCTCAACTTGAGCAAGTTGTCTTCATTAAAACAAACAGAATTTTAGGAAACGGAACATTTATACATTTGTAAGGATTTACTGGACTCCTGGTGTGTACAAAGGGAGATGTTGCCCCTTTCAAGTATAATCTTTGATAAAAACTATAGTAGAACCTCTGTTGTTACAGTGCAAAACAGATTCTAAAGCTGTAATTATTTGATTAAACACACACACACACACACGCACGCACGCACGCACGCACGCACGCACACACAGAACAAGCTTAGCTTCCATATTGTACAAATGCATCAGCTACAGCTGTAATCATTTGTGGGTGAAGAGGCCAGACTGTTCCTGATTGGGTTGTGGCTTTGTTCAGAATTAAGAGGCTTATAAAGGAAGCCATAGAAACCATGAGTTCTCCAATTGCTGTGGTACAGGAAACGGAGCAGTTAGTCAGCATCCATTGTCCTGTCTGGATTGTTTAAGATACAATTTCAAGACAAGCTGAAAACATTTCGTGGCGTGATTATGTGTTTATTCAACATCGGGCTTCCTCTTATCGAGGTTTGCTTGAGGAACAATTGTGGGACAAACATTTCTGCAAATTTATGACATTGCCATGAGGTTCCGAGCCCTTTATGCAACAGAGATTAATGTGAGGAGGAAAGAGTATGTCTCTTCTGGGTTGCTGGTCCATCCACTGTATTTTGTCAGCTGGCTACATGATCATGCCAGGGAGTGCCATGAACTATGCTTATGTTCACAAGACCCACCGGTGCCCACGCTGGTGCTAGTGACACGGAGCCTCCCAGGTGAGGAACAATTTGAAAAATCAGTGCCTGCAACGGGTGCTTCAGCCCATGTGACTTTCATGTGGTGACTCCTATTTGAAATCGCCTTTGGTTTTTTTCTGTCCAGAGTCATTAGCTCTGTTTTAGCTGTTCTGAGGAAATGCCTGACTCTCACAAGTGTCCCCACAGTGAATGGCTCAGATGCTGCAGAGCTTATATTCTAGTAAGTCTGACCCTCCAAGGCAAACCCTGAAGTGCCCTGAAAACCCACTCCTGTAGCCCTTGACTGCCTGGCCCTTCCTTTGAAAGCTTCCAGTGGGAATGCCATTCTGTGCCACACCCCAGGATACTGAACCACCATTTATGGGTGGCACCAGGACAGGCATAGTTTTAAAAAGCTTCCCAGGTGACTGATGTATACCTCCCACTAATGGTTCTATTGTATCTTTAAAAAAAAAAAAAAAAATGGAGGTGTCCGGTTAGCTCAGTTGGTTAGAACGTGGTGGTGATACCACCAAGGTGGCCGGTTCGATCCCTGCATGGGCCACTGTGAGCTGCGCCCTCCTTAAAAAGAAACCGTAAGCCACCTGACATTCTTAGACAAGAACTAAACAATAAATTTGACATTTTAAATTCAGTATGGTTACAGCATTGTGGAACACATTTGTTGCCTTTTGATAACTTAGTATTACTCAGAAAGTGTGTCCCTGCTTCTGATGACGTTTTCATTGGAAATGGCAAGGTGGGGGTGGTGGGGGTGGGTGGAATTTAAGTTACTGAACCAGTTTCCTTCCACTGCTGGTCCCAGGCATTTTTTCTTTTTTTTAATTAAAATAAGATTCCCTATTCCTACTGTGTTTCCCCCCAAATAAGACCTAGATGGGCAATCAGCTCTAATGCGTCTTTTGGAGCAAAAATTAATATGTATCAGATAAGACCGGGTCTTATATTAATTTTTGCTCTAAAAGACGCGTTACAGATGATTGTGCGGCTCAGCCTTATTTTCAAGGAAACAGGGTATCTACAGGAGACTGGAGGTTCACCGAGAGCTTCTTAAACAGGAGAGGGGATCCCATGCACCCTTCTCTCCTGGATGTAGCATCTTACACAGCTTTCATGTCCCTGTGTTTTCGTTTCCTGCAGCTCGGCTCTGCCTCTGTGGCTCCCTGAGGCTTGATTCTCAGGCCTCCTGCCTGCTTGGTTCTCATCCCACGACTCTCCCCTTGGTTGCGAGTGATTCCCAGATCTGGCCCTGCCCTGATAGTTGGTGCTGCTTTTCCAGTTATCTGTGACTTGCCCTTCACAGTGTGGACCCTCGATCAGCAGGTGCAGCATCACCTGGGAGACTGAGAAATGCAGACTCTGGGGCTTCACGCAGGCCTCCTTGAATCCGAGTCTACATCTTTAAAATCCCCCAGCCAGCTGTGTGCCTGTTACAGTTGGAGGGGCTCTCGTGTACGAGACAGCCCCGCGCTGCGTTCTAATCGAAGCCCCCACTTATCCCATCCTTCCTCCTGCCTGCTCTCACCAACCTGTTTGTCTACCAGGTTGGATTGCTATTTTTCCAAACTATAAATCTTGGCTTCACTTTTTCATTTCGCTTTTATTCATTGATGCAGGAGTTCATTGACTGCCTCCCAGAGCTAGATGTTGGAGATGCAGCGAGCAAAACCAGACCCGGTTCCTACCCTTTTGAAGCTTAGTGTCTAGCGGGAGAGGCAGGTGTTAACTAATCACATCATCAGTTATCAATGTGACAGTATGATCACCGTAGAGGAGAGCCAGTAACATAAGTGATATTTCCTACAGACACTAGGAAGGCTTTCCCAAGGAAGTGATGCTTGTGTTGAATGCTGCTGAGATGTGAATAGGAGTTAATCATTTGAAAAGCAGGAGGTTGTCCAGGCAGAAGGAATAGCATGTGCAAAGGCCCCGTTCATGAGAGAACGTTTGTAGAGAATTAATAAAAAAGAACATTAAATTGCTCTTAAGTCCTTCATCGTTATCTGCTCTTCTGCCCGACCTTGTCAAATTGACACTTGTTTGTTCCCTAAACTGAGGAGCTGCCCTAAACCCTTGGTCCTCCTACCTGCCTCATGGGACCATGTGCTCAGTTCCACACTTTTCCAGACTATGAATCTACCACCCACAATTGCATTCACATTCACTAGTAAAACCACTTTCCTTACTGTTCCCTGAATATACCATGGTTAGATTCTAACCTGCCCTCTAATTCCTTCTTCATACATGGATTCTTAAATAAACGTGATATTAAAATATACATAAAGGTGCACAAAAAATAAATGTAGGGTTTGATGAATTTTCACAAAGTGAATACACCAGTGTCATTAGCACTGCGATCAAGAAATAGAATATTAGCATACTGGAGGACCCTGTGCCCCCTTCGTTACTGTTTTCTATAACCATTGATTCATTTTTAAATTATATGTAACCATGTTCATGCTATAGGTAATCTATTGTCTACCTGCTTCTTCTCAACATAATGTGAGAGGAATTCATTCATATTGTGTGTAACCATAGTTTCTTTATTTCCTTTGTTGTGTACTCATGCATGGTATGACAATGTATCCATTCTCTATTGTGAAGCATTTGGGTCTTTTCAAGTTTGGGGCTATTATGAAGATACTTTACATATATTTTAGTGAAATAAAGGTACATTTTTCTGTTGGGAATATACTTAGAAGTAGAATTATTACATGAAGTCTAACAGTTACGTTGGCAAACTTATTGCAATGATGTTGCTAACCTTTTTTGATATCAGAGGGGTTATTCATTTTGAGTTTGTACCCACTGGACAAACAGTCAGCCAAGTTTACTATTTGGAAGTGCTGAAAAGGCTGCGTGAGAAAGTTAGACGACCTGAATTCATGGCTCTTGCATCACGACAATGCACCAGCTCACATGGCACTGTTTGTGAGGGAGTTTTTAGCCAGTAAACATATAGATGTACTGGAACACCCTGCCTACTCACCTAATCTTAAGAAGTCCCCCAATGACTTCTTTCTTTACCCGAAGATAAAGGAAATATTGAAAGGAAGACATTTTGATGACATTGACGACATCAAGGGTAATATATACGACCACAGCTCTGATGGCCATTGCAGAAAAAGAGTTCCAAAATTGCTTTGAAGGGTGGACTAGGCGCTGGCGTCGGTGCATAGCTTCCCAAGGGGAGTACTTCGAAGGTGACTGTAGTGATATTCAGCAGTGAGGTATGCAGCACTGTTTCTAGGATGAGTTCGCGAACTTAATTGTCAGACTTAGTATACATATGTTCAGCTTTAGTAGATACAAACAGTATCTACTTACCAGCAGTGCATGCGAGTTCCAGGTGCTCCATATCTTAGGCAACACTTGGTTTTGTCAGATTTCATTGTAGTCATTCTGGTGGGTATGTGGTACTGTTGCTTTGTGGTTTTAATTTGCATTTCTTTGACAACTAATATGGTTCCTATAGTCTAACAGGTTGTTCTCTTACTGATTCACAGAAGCTCTTTATATATTTGTAAATGTATATGTATGGCAAATATTTCTGTCGGTTGCCTTCTATTCTTTTAAATAGTGTCTTTTAGCGCGTAGAAGTTCTATGTGGTCTAATTTATCAATAAATGTCTTTATATTTTTAATCAGCTTTACACCACATTTAGTTCTGTAAAACCTTAGGGATAGGGTACACAAATACACAAAATAGTAAAACAAAAAAATTAAAAGCTGAGAAATATATATAAATTAGCAGATTTAGACCAGGAAGGTAATAAAATACAAACAAACCATATAATTCGATGAGCATGTTATGGTTGTACAATAAATTTTGCTTAGAGCTTAGAATTAAAAACTCAAACAGAAACATGGTCTGTTATCTAGTTCTCATTATCCCTGAGATCCTCAGAGAGTTGTGAGGATCAAAGCAGACAGGTAAGGGGCGGGTGGGCTGTGAGGTGTGTTCATATGTAACTGGCAGTTTGCATATCAGAGCACTAACAGGTATGTCTTCTGTTACAGCTTATTCAACGATAGTTATGACCTCCCGATTACGTGCGTTGGGTGGAAGAATTAATAATATACGCACCTCAGAATTACCCAAAGAGAAAACTCGATCTGAAGTCGTCTGCAACGTCCACTTTTTAGATGGCTTGGTACAGACCTTTAAAGTTAATGTAAGTTCTCCAGATTTATTTTTTTCTGAGTTCTTGTCCCTAGGAAGTAACTTTCCTCACTTGGTTTTTAAGATGAAACAGTTATTTTAAAACGAAAGCTTGAGATCACAGACTTTGTATGTTGAGACTGGACTGGAAATACCCTTGAAAACTTCTGTGTTCTCATCTTTTCCCCTCTTGTTTGTGACGTGAACCTGTCTGATTCTTAGCTATTACTTTTTCTGTGACGTCTGTGTCAGCTTCCTGAGCTCCTTGTCCAATGATGGGTGCCCTGTATGTGCTTTGTTAGAGTCCATATCCCATTGTATGAATGATAGTTGTAATCATTAGGTTTTGTGTCGCTCTTTAAACTCTGAGCTCCTAGAGGACAGGAAGTGTCATTTCCTCTGTGCCTGGCACAGGGCTGGGCACACAGCAGGTGCTCATTAAATGTGCACATGGGTGGGTCCTCTCTGGAGGGTAGTGAGCCGGTTAGCCTCAGAGGCTCGGGGAGGGCTGGCTTCAGGAGAAGCCTCAAGCCCGTGGCAGAGGCAGGGTTAGGAACGGGGTCGGGGTCACCATTCTCCCAGGCCAGCACTAAGATGCTTGAACAGTAGCAGTCCCTGCTGCCCCACCGCACCCCAGTTACCACGTGGCCTCATGACCTGTTTCTCCCACCCTCTGGCCAGGCCTGAGGCGGTCAACCCCAGCCCTGGGCTGGCTGCCAGCATCTGCCAACTTGGAAAGTTCAATGTGCAACGAAAGGTATCAGAGAAGACGGGGGGATGAGAGAATAATAGCGGGCGAAGAGGTGATAAAGGGCCGTAGAATTTAAAGGGTAACAAAAACGGACCCCTGCGTCTTCTGCCCCACCCCTAAGTTTGCTTCCTGCTGACCTCAGGTCACTATGGACCTTGATGGCTGAGCAGGCAAGGGAAGAGGGCAGTTTGCGTCAAGTCACAGAATGGTGGGTGCTGTTTCTCCTTCCTAGTCCTGGAGTAGGACCATCGCCAGGTGCCTTGGCCGGGGCATCTGCCTTCAGGGGACAAGATGCAGGCTGACGACTAAGGACGTGGGAATTTGGGCCCCACACCTGGCAGAGAGTGGAAATGAGCAGTAGAGACAGACCTTCCCCAACTTTTACTCAACTCCCGCCGTCCACTTCCACAGCTACCCAGGACTGTTCCCTAAGGCCAGGGCCCCGTTCTTTGCGGGTGGGCAGCGTTAGCTAAAGAACACAGGCCTGTGACCTATTTCTCAGGCCACTTTGGGGAATAGCCATGCTCTAGTGCAGCACTGTCCAGAAGAACTTTCTGCAGTGCTGGGAAATGTTCTATAGCGACACGAGCCAGTGCAGGACCCATTGGCCCCAGGTGGCTGCTGACCACAGGACATATGGCTCGTGTACCTGAAGAACTAAATTTATTTTTTTTAATTATTTAAAATTTAAACAGTCTTTTGTAGCTCAGCACTCCTACTCTGGGCAGCCCAGCCCTTGTAAGTATTTCTTAGAGTACATCAGAACTCTCTGAGATACATGTTAGAAATAGAAATTCTTTGTCCTACCTGGGTATTTTGAAACATATTCTCTGTGGCCTGAGAATCTGCATTTTAACAGCTTCGCGTGTAATCTGGATACACATTGTAGTTTGGAGAACCACTGGTTTAGGAACCTTTCGTCAAGGTCATACATATTTCCCTCAAAAAGCGATTGCTTTGGGTCACTGAATTTTGTCCTATATCCTCCTAATTCCTTTTCAACATTGTTATCTGTAGAATTGTGTTATTGAACCAATTTTGCAAAGGTCACAAATCTGTCTCCCAGATGCTGTAAACTGACAGCTTAGTTTATATCTTACTCCTTTGTTAAAATGTATGTTGTCAGCCTGGAGTTATTACTCAGCTATATATCTTCCTCCTGAATATGAATGTTTGCTGAGCACCTACTATGTGCCAGGCTTTGTTCTGGGTACAAATAATACAGCAGTGAACAAAACAGAGCAACATCCCTGCCCTTACAAAGCTTACATCCTAGAGGAGGAAATAGACCATAAATAAATGTGTGCCATTTCAGTGGTATGATGTGCTTAGAAGAAAAATAAAGCCAGATAGAGAGTGCCACGGACAGGCGTGGGGTTGTCATTTGACAGAAGTGATCAGGGAAGACCTCACCTAAAGGAACTGAGGGAAAGAACCCTGTAGTTCCCTGGAGGATACACATTCCAGGGAGAAGAAACAGCAGTGCAAAGGCCCTGAGGCAGAATGCCGGTTAGTGTGGTTACAGGACGGTGTAGAAGGCAATGCATCTGGAGTGGAATGTGCAAGGAGGAGACGAGCAGGAGATAAGGTCAGAGGATTAACAGGTGTTGGGCTGGGGGTGGGGATGTGTAGAGCCCTGTAGGTCATTCTGAGGGCACTGATTTATTCTGAGTGAGGCAGAAAGCATTGGTAGGTTTGGGCACACACCCGACTCAGGTATCATTCTGGGGCTCTATCGACAGTAGACTGGGGCCAGGGGCTAAGAGACTACAATAGTAATCCAGGATAACTGGGTAGTGTGGCAGTGTGGAGGTGGCTGAGTTAACCAAGTCTGGAAGTATTTTGAAGAGGGAGCAAATGGGATTTGCGGATAGATGGTATTTCGGATGTGGAAGAAACCTCAAAGTGACTCTAAGGTTTTTGGCCTGAGCAGTTGGCAGACAGAATTACAATTTATAGAGGTGGGAATGTCTGCGAGAGGAGAAGTAACCGGCTCTGGTTTGGACATGTTGAATCTGAGATGCCTGTTACTCACCGACATAGAAATGTAGAAATGGTATTAGATATACAAATCGGGAGTTTCAAAGAAGGGTCTAGATTGGGATACACATGTGCGTGTTACCAGGGTAGATATGCTATTTCAAGCTATGGAACTGGAGGAGATCACCTGAGAAGTGAGTAGACAAGATACGAACCAGATTTGATCTTTGAAGGCTGGAGAGGAACGAGCACTAGAGGAGATGCAGAAGGGCTGCCGGGGAGGGAGGGGAGACTCCGAGTGAGAGTCTGGGAATCCCAGGTAAGATTATTTTAAGGAGGAGGAGTGATGAGCCCTGTAAATGGGAACAAGACGCCCACCCAGAGTGACAGTCACACACGCCTTAGAGCAGAGCCTGGCATTCAGCGGGCAGCCCGTCACTCTGAGTCCTGAGTGTCTTTCTTATCGTCACGCTGCTGCCCGTGCTGCTTCCTTAAACTGCCATCCACCTGGTCGAAGCTAACTCACATTGAACTTGAACTTGGGGCCCAGTGGCAGCTTCGAACCTCCGTCGTTTTATAGTTTTCTACTCGTGGGGATTGTTTGCACTGTGTCATTCAGACACTTTAGCCTGGGCTGCCTTTTGACCAGGAGCCGGCATCGTCAGGGGAGCTGGCCTGCACGTCAGATATCCTGAGCCCAGCCCGGGGAGCAAGCCAGTCACTGCCAGTGACCTGGTATAGCGAAGATGGCCACTTGTGGGGTGAGGGCTGGGCTGGGAGGCTTGTTCTCATGATAAAGGTGTCCTTTATTATATTTCAGTTTCTTCTGAGAACTGGGCGACTTGTGCAGAATAGATACGGGAATGGGTGAGTTATGCACTCCGAGAGGGGAGATGCAGACTATTGGGAGTGAGCAGGCATTGGCATTCAACGGCCCCGAGTCAGGCTGAGAGCGCGTGGCACGCAGCCTCCTAGGGCCTCTGTTTGCTCTCAGCAAAGGGGACGGTGATGTCGGCTTGGCAACATTGCCACAAAGACGAGCGATCACGTATAAAAAGTGCACATAGTACCATGTCTGACTCCTGGTAGATGTTCGATAGATTGCAAGTGTTAATATATATTAAGTATGACATCATATAAATCATGTCAGCCAGGGGAACAGATAGCTGTGACCAAGAGAGTATGTCATAATGTGGGGGAGAGAATCTCGTAATTCAGATCTTCGTGGACCGGGTCATCTTTTCCACGCTGTCGTGATTCCTTTGTTATGGCGATGCCCCAGGCAGAGGAAATTGGCAGGTCCAGGGCCCTCAGGGGATGTGTTCAGGAAATGGCGTGTCTCGTGTTCCCACACTTCAGACCAGATAATATGGGACCACGCCAAACAAAGGAGAGGCTGCAGGAGGGGGCCTGACGATTACCTAATGTCCTCCTCCTGGCCGCTGTGGCCTATTTTCAGGTGCATTATCTGCACTCAAAAAAAGAGCTGCCTTTGCTTGTTATCTATATGCGGTCGTTTCTCAGCTCATATTTGTCCTTAAGTTAAATGGTTTGGTTCAAAGGATTCCTGAGAAGTCAGCCTGTTAAAGGAGAACTTGGATTTCCCAAGCACAGCATGCTGTTTCCCACCCCAGTGCCTTTGTGCCGGGCTGTCTGCTTGATACGGCTTTTCTTAGCTCCTGCAGCTGGAGGGAAGGGGTGTCACTCAGCCCAGGTCGGGGGTTGTCTCCGCTTGTCCCCGGGTTGAGTTGGCCGTTTGTGTTATCCTGTGTGGTCACTGTCCACTGAGCGCGTTTCCCGGCACTTGACAGCATTTGATACACCATGTTACAGTGGCTGCTTCCACAGCTGGCCTCTGGGAGGGCAGGAAGGGCTGCTTATTAGGACTCTGTCCCCACCCATGCACAGCACTGTGCCTGCTCCCTCCACGCCGGTGGTGAAGGTGGCTGAGTCCTGCTCTGGATGTGAAGTGTGGCTGACTGTCCCCACTGGCTTCTCACTTCAGATGACAGGGAGCAGTGAGGCAGATAATCCCCCAGGGTGTCACATGCCAAGTCACTCTGAGGATATTTTGAGTGGCATTTGAGTATTCTCGGCCCTCTTCCTTCATGGGGCTGTTAGAGAGGTTTTTTTCCTTCCTTGAGCGCGCTTCCATGGCTCCCAAGGAGCCGACAGAAACCCACGTGGCGTTAGCATTGTGCTGTGTGTTAGCCATGGGCAGTCACGGAGCATTTGCTCTCACTGTCATATCTGAGGTTCCCGATTTCGACATCATCAATTGAGAATCTCAGCGAAGGGGAAGGAACGAGTCTTAGAAAATTAAATGAAACGGTACTGTCTTAAGTTATATTGATGTCGTTTTTCTTAGCCCTACTTCCAATATGTACCATGTGGCTTCTTAACTCAAAATTTATTAAAGTGTTTCTTACTGTGGGATATGTGTGCGCATAAAATCTTTCTGAATATTGGACAGCCTACAATAAAGGCTTTAACTGTCAGTTCTTAATTCATTTTAAAATTTTGCTCACTTGACATTTTTTTTTTCCTAGAAGCAAGATACCGGTCAAGTTCTTCTGGATATGGCATACAACCATTTGGGCGTGACCGAAAAGGAATATTTTGGTTTGCAGCATGGCGATGAATCCGTGGACTCCCCTGTGAGTACCATCCCTGTAAGACGTGCTGGACTTGTGCACAGTTTGGTTTTACAGCTTATGTTTTCTTACCCAACAGAGATGGCTGGAATCAAACAAACCCATCAGGAAGCAGTTAAAAGGTGGGTGTGACCTGCTCATTTCAGTTGAACGCTAGGTGTTAGTGTATGTATCATGGCCCATTTCTCTTCTCTGATCATCAGTGTGCCTATAACATCTGGTACCTGGACTCTAGGTGGTTCAGGTGACGTGAGTGAGCCGACCTCTCCCTGTCTGATTTCTAAGTGAGCAGAGATGCTTCCAAACCAGCCCCCAAGGCTCCTCACCAGCTGTGAGCAAGGAAGGGAAAGGTGAAAGAAGGCAGCCAAGAGTTAGGGAACCCACTTTCTTTTTACAAGGGAAGAAGGACGGCCTTTCTTAGCCCAGAGTGAAAGGGTGGGAAAGACAGACACACACACCTCTAGTCCTTTCCAGCAGCACAGTTCCAATCACTAGGTAGGTGATGTTACAATTACAACATACAGCTCATCAACCAACAGTGAGTCCCAGCAAAGGTTGACTTCCAGTTAGGTGGGCTTGCGGGCCACATCTCACCCCGTGCTCCTCCCAGATCTGTTCTCAGCCTGGTTTTCCAACATCATGGTCTTTTCCCCTTTATGCATTGTATGCCCCAGACAAACCTGGTTAACCTGCTGGGCCGCACATATTCCTTTGTGCCTTCCTCATTCTGTTCTCTCTGTTGGGAATGCTTTTCCCTCCCGTTTCCTTATATCCAAACCTTGTTGCCCTTCAAAGTCACTCAGATCCCACTTCCTCCCCTGCTGGGGGCCTGGACACCCTTACCCTCCCTTACACTTCCCATTATGTTCTTTGTGCCTTTGTCTCCTAGTTTTTTGCTTATCTTTCTCCAGGAGCTCACAATTTTGCAGGTGAGGGCCCTTGTCACGTCCTCCCTGCTCTCTTCACAGTGCCCTCCCCACAGGAGGTAGCCAGTGAGTGGTTGAGGGGTGAGGGCAAGTGGATTTGTACACAAAAGTGTGCACACACACATGCCACATCCCCAGCCTCCAGATGGGAAGACGTAGAGACACGTCGCCCTGTCCCTGAGCCCACGGCTGCTCTCACCTGGAGCCAGGGTCTCAGAGTCCTGACCTCCCAGGAGTTGTGTCTTTGGCATGCAGAAGTGCCCACAGAGAGCCACAGAGCTGTTGTGCAGATAACTACTTGCCCCCCTTTGAGTTCACAGAGGCATGGATAGGTGTCATTCATTCTCTTACTAACTCATTCATTCAGTCCTGAGCTCAGACTTGGGCAAGGCACTGGGCTCAGCTCTGGGAATCTGGTGCAAATCAGATTTGGACCCTACCCTCAAGGAACGCACAGCCAAGTGTGGGGACCTTGAAAAGAGGAGAGACAGTACTAAGATAGTTCTGAGCACATGCTAGCTGCTCTGGGTGCACAGAGGAGGATAAGAAGGATGTGGAGGCACGCCTGAGACGCGCGGCGACAGCTTGGGGGTGGGGGCGGGGGGCGAAAGGGCGTCCCAGCGCCAGGGGAGCACGTATCTATCTCCTGATGTAGGTGGCCAGCCAGCACCCAGAGTTACAGCACCACCCACTCTGGTACCCTGGCACCTGTTCAGAAGTACATTCACAGGTGCACACACACCAATGAAAGTCTTTGCCGCAAGCCAGAGAAAGAGAAGGTACTAAAGAGAGGGGAGAGTGAGGCCCAGGATGAAATAAGGTAGCAGGGACGGCTTGAGTTTCAGAGAGCAAGAAAGTGCTGGGCACTCAGAGCCCGTGAATATTTACCGAGTCATGGAGAGGGGGTGCAATTGCCATGAAGAAGCGCGTGGATTTTAGCAACACAACCTCATCTTCTGCTGCCGTATCTAGCAAAAGAAATGGGCTCATTTTATCCACACAAGCGATTGACTCTTGGTATTGTTGCATAAAGCCATATTTGCGTATGTTAATTATGTAATATTTACTAGTGTATTAATCACTTTTGGAATGCACTTTGCATTGAAACATGACATGTTTTCCCGTATAAAAATGATTTTGAAATGTGGCACAGCAGAATCAGAAGCCCCTATGCTAAAATTCTGGGTTTTGTCCTCAGCTGTGTGACCTAAGGTAGGTCTCTTTAACATCGCTAAGCCTGTGGGCTTGTATCTAAAAGGGCGCTATCAGTAGCATCCTAGCCTACTTACCGTCGTGGCGGTGTTTAAATTCAAGAAAGTACGTGAAAATGTTTGAAAAGTATACAATCGCTCTATTTGTAAAATTGTGTTTCTTTGTAAGTTTTGTATAATCTGCTGAGGTAAGGATTTTTTTCAAATTCCTAATACAGATAATGGAGTGCACTGTTTGAACGTATCCCTAAGTTAAACATGTAATAGGAAGTAGATAATGCCTTGTTCTATGCTGATGTTGTGAAAATATTTTACTTCCTGTAGAAGTGGAGATTTCTGAACAATCAGTTAACTTACGCACTCCTTTTTTTAAAAAATAAATCCTTTTATTGATGGAAAAACCTGTGGTCTAGTGAAAAATGCGTCACTTATGGGAGAGTAGCAGCTTACATACATTGACTTTTTTAAAGGGAAAATTTAATTTGTTTTTGAAAAATGTTGTAGGAGGTTTCCCCTGTACCCTGCATTTTCGAGTAAGATTTTTAATACCTGATCCCAACACACTGCAGCAAGAACAAACCAGGTAATAACATTTTTTTAAAGTTTTCTATTTAGTATATAAAAATGAGTAACCACTAAAAATGTACTCTTTTATTTTATCACTGTGGCCAAGTACTTCATTTCGGTATAACTGCACCAACAATTATGATCCAAGGAAAAACTGGGGTACACAGATTGACATTTTAATCAGCTAATGAGTTGTCAGCGTGGGCCTGCTTCTCTCACCGCCTGATTGGGTGCAGTTTCCAGCACCCTCCTGTCCACTTCCTCCTGCCTCCCCCACCACCTCAGCCTCTTCTGCCTGTTGAGCTCCTCTCTTTAAAGAACACAGTCATTTTCTACTAATACAGGCAGGGTTTGGAAGACAAGTTTGTAAAGCAGTCGTGTGCAGATCAAGTAGCATGATATCTCTGCAGGCCTAGAACTTAGGCTCTTTAGGACAATGGAGGTGTCAGATCCCCAGCTGGTAGGAGCTGGAAAGGATTGCAAGCTGGGCCAGCTTCTCAGCGCAGTGAATCAGCAGGGGGCAGGCAATATGCAGACCAGATAAGGGAAAGAGGGCTGTGATAGGCGTTGTTTACCCCTCAGGCCTTGGCATCTGGCCCTGGTTTTGTACTGGCACGTGAGTTTTCTGGGTGGGGAGCTGTGTTTGGAATGGAGGGGGCTGGTCAGGGAAAGTTGTCTCTGTTTGAACAGAGACTGTGCAAACTCAGCCATGCCTCTACTTTCCTTCCCCCATGGCAATGTTGAGTCCTGTTATTATTGATGCTTGTGTTTTTCTTAGGGAGGGGAACTCTTCCACCAGGAAACAACGCAAAGGATGTTCAGGAGTATGGAATCCTATTTTGTGCTTACTGTGGCCACGAGACCACCCCGAAGAAGGCGACATTAGCTCAGCCACAGAGTGCTGTCTTGCTTTGTCCTTTCCTTTTTTTCCAGTTGTAATCACATGATCACATTTGAACTTGCAGTATGTTTAAAGCCCAAATATTCGTCTATTACTCTGTTTTGCCTTCTTTGTGCCCTTCTTCCCTCTACAATAGCAGACATTGGAGATTTGACTGTGTTTACCATGAAGTTAAAGTTTAAGCCAGTGTAAGAGCTGTCCAGCGTGACTCATTGAGTAACCGTGGGACATGCACACGGTGCTTTGAATTTTTCCCCATACTGGCCCTTTTCTCTTGTGGACTAAGGGGTAGTGTAGTCAAGCTCACCCTAGCAGGTCAGTTCATAAGGCAGCAGACACAAATTGGTGACATAGTCTATAAGAATATGTGTTTGCAATGACCCTACCACGGCCGTTTCCCCAGGCTGTTACTAAATACCAAGTTATGTTCAAGGAATGCTTTAAAAATGGCATGATGGATTATGTATGTAGTATATACTATGTATATATCTGTGTGTGTGTGTGTATTATATATATTATGTGTATGTAGATACATGTGTACTTGGGTGCTTTTAACCACTGAGTTTTTTTAAATCACAACCCACAGTAAAAATATATTTTGATTCATTACGCAGTACACAGGTATACTATATAAATTACTGAAGCAAACATTTCATAAAACAATAGTAAATGCAAAATTACTCTGAAGTTTTCTATTTCCTTTTAAAAATCTGATTGTGGCCCATGAAATTGATCTTACTCCCAACTGGTAGGTTCCAACCCCAAGGGTGAACTGCGCTGCCTAAGTTGTCACCCATCACCCTGTTTCTGCCCTGTGATGCCCCCCAAAGAAAGAACCTGAGTGAAGGGATTGCTAAGGCCAGCCTAATCCAAGAGTCCCTCTCTAGCGCCCTTCTTACTCACTCATTGAGCGTCCACTTCCATACACCATGGGAAAGGAAAGAAAGAAGCTCCCTCCCTCTGGGAGCCAACAGAATCTTCTGGCCGAGCCTCCCTGACATTTGAGGAAAATGTGGGGAGTTCAAGATGGAGAGGAGACTTGGGGAGAAACGAAGACTGCTTTCAGATCTGCAAAGGGTTGTCATGGGAGAGGGGAAATTAGATGTGCTCGATGCTAGAATTATGGCTGATGGGTGGAGGCTAGAGGGACAGGTTTGGGCTCAAGATGAGTAGTAGACAGATTTTTGTTTTTAACCTAAGTCCCAGATAAAGTTCGGTTTGTCCATGCGTTCCTCCTAAAATTCCCTGGTTCAGAGCTGACACCAAACCCCACCACCCCACCTCCCATCTTAGGATGGGTGGTACCCCAGTGTGATGTAGAGTATAGCTGCACTGCCTGGGATTGATGACCAGATTTTTCTTAATGCAGCAGGAGCCATGGCAACAGCCCCCCTTGTGGATCCTACAGAGCTGGGCCAGGCTTCTACCATTTGTGTGTGTGTGTGTGTGTGTGTGTGTGTGAGAGAGAGAGAGAGAGAGAGAGAGAGAGAGAGAGAGAGAGAGAGAAAGAGAGAGAGTTAGTTTTGTCTTTTCTTTTTACTTAAATGAAGAGTTTTGCCTGTTAAATGAAGAGTTCCTGGCATATAGTATCTTTTTTTTTAATGAACTTTTTGTTTTGTTTTTTAATTGGGGAACAGTGTGTTTCTCCAGGGCCCATCAGCTCCAAGTAAATCGTTGTGCTTCAATGTAGTTGTGGAGGGTGCAGCCCAGCTCCAAGTCCAGTCACTGTTTTCAATCTTTAGTTGCAGGGGGCGCAGCCCACCATCCCATGCGGGGATTGAACCGGCAACCTTGTGGTTGAGAGCTCGCGCTCTAACCGACTGAGCCATCCGGCTGCCCCTCCGGAAGCTCAGCGGCAGCTCGTTGTCTTCAATCTGGTTGTGGAGGGCGCAGATCACTGGCCCCTGTGAGAATCCAAACGGCAACCCTGTTAAGAGCTCACGCTCTAACCTACTGAGCCATCCGGCTGCCCCACATAGTATCTTATTAAGCCCTGGCTCTGTTGCCTGTCCAAAAGTTAAGTTCCCTTTTAGAAATTCAGCTCTTTAAAAGTCAAAAACAGAGTATAGAGGGAGTATTTGTTGTTTTCTAAGGAGCCAGGAAAGGAGGCATTCATTGCCTTTTTTCTGAAGTCGAGCTCATGGCTGGGGTACACTCTAGGAGTGAGCATTACATTTCTGAAGAGAGGCACACCAGCAGCTCTTCTAAATGTCTTTCCTTTATTCTAATTGCTAAATGAATGTCTCCTTGATTGTGAGCCTCCACAACTGCTGTTTCTGATAAATTTAGATCATTCTAAACAATTTCATTTACTGGCAGTCTCAAAATTAGGCTCCTTTAAGATTTCTAGGAGGTCTGCTAAGTTTGGGTCTCATCCCTGTTCTGATCTCTTGGTGGTGACATCATGGGGCTTACTCAGAAACTTTGCTGAGTTTATGACAAAGTAGCATTTGATGAATGGTGATGTCCACATTCTTGTTCTCATTTATATCCCTAGGAAGATACTCCGATTAGCTGGACTCGTCAATGAAAGCCCAGATTTACTATTGGATTATCTCTAATTCTCTCCCTTCTCTTCTTTCTCTCAGTAGCATTGTAGGTTAAGAGAACACTTAATTCTGGTTGAATGTCAGCTTGGATAAACATAGAAACAAACTAGAAAGGACTGATTATGTTCTTGTAGGTGGAAAATAATCGAGGTTCCAATATGGAGTGAGCCTGAATCAGCAAATCTGTGTTACCCATTTCTCAATGCTGGTCTTCCACACAGGAAGGGTAGTTGATGGTAATTATAGTCGAAGTAAGAATAGCAGAGTTAGGTCATTGTTCCTAAGCTTTTCAGTCATTAGACGCATAAGAAATTTGTCACATAGTCAGATTTTTTTCATAGCATGAGCGTCCAGGTTAAAATAAGACACAGCTGACCTTCACATAACCTATCTGATTATCTGTTTCCTCATCTGTAAAAATTGGACGTAGTGGTACCTACGTCACAGAGTTATTATAAGCCTGAAATGAGGCAATAAGTTAGAAAGTACCACACACACGCCCCAGAACGGTGCAACTAGGAAGTTGTGATACCATGGGAAGCAGTCACGTCTCAAAACACCAGCGCCTTGACCTTTAAACATATAAATTTGAAGGAATAACGAGACTGATTTGTTTAAATTGCCAAAATTATCTCTCTCCTGCCCCTGGGCGCTTATGCTGCGTCTGTATTATATTTCAAGAAGTTTCCCTTTTGTCATCTTGGCCAGACACTGGAATGTCTATCCCATTTGAATCCAGGCTTTGAAAAAGAGTGGGAGCTAGCAGCCAAGTGTCACTTGTATGCTGCATCCCTAAATATAATAATGCTCTCCAGGGCCCTTCCCGGCCTGCCCTGCGCCGAGTGTCACAGGGTGATGAGGGGCCTGTGACAACTTACGAGCTCTGCCTACAAATCAGGTCCTGGGTTTTGAAGTGACATCACTCACAGAGAAGTACAGGATCCAGCGTGGAGGTCTTGGCAGCCTGTAGTTGATGAATGTGTATGCTTTTGCGGGAGCACCCACAGTTCCTGGGACACAGGAAAAAACCCAGCTGGGTGTTTGCACCCCAGCCAAGGAGATGTCTTCACAGACCCTCCTCCTCTCAGCAGCTTCATGCAGAGGGTACGTGGGTGTGCAAATGCCGTGTTCAGAACAGCAGCCCCTCAGGGTGCGGGGGCTGCCTATGCAGAATGTCTGTAGGTCCTGGTGCTTTTGGATACCCCGAGTTTGATGGGAGAGGCCCAGGCTAAGGGCAGGGTGCCCACTGGCAGCGGTGCCAGCTAATCCTTGGGAGGCTGCTTCCACCTTGTTCATCCATCCCTGCTCAGCCGTCCCTAGGATAGCATGTGCTCGCATGAGGCTGGCTGGAGATTGCCCCTGCCAGTCAAGACATAGGCAGCCACGTGAGCCATTGTTACTAAAGGAGCAGCTTTGCAAAATGCAAGATAGCCCCCGACGCTTTAGGCAAAAATGTGCTTTTGTGTTTTTTGTTTTTCAGATGTACAGGTCTTGTCCTTGACTCATCAATTTTGTTTTTTATTTTGCTTGTTTCAATTTGAGTATGATGAATTAATGAAAATAATTGTTTCATAGGCATTTGTATTTCTTACAACTGAAGATGGATATTTGTGAAGGAAGGTAATGAGAATTCTGCATTCTTCTTTTCCTGTCCGTTGCCAGATTAGCAAAATTCCTGGTTCTAATCGAATGAGCATGCATTTCTGGTAACAATGTCAAATGTAAACAAAGAATGGATGTTGAAAGCAGCATCCTGTATGACATTATGCTTTGGACATCTGTGTTTAACTTGGTCTTGGTTTAGAGAGGCTAATGTTTCAATTTTATTACAAAAGGTACAGTTATCTTTCTGGTAAAGACCTGAGAAATTTTAAAGGGAGGGAGGGACCCAGAATGTAAAATGGACTTCATTCAGGAAGGCAGATCAGGCCTACTTTAAGTCTACTTCCGAACCCCTTAGTACCTATGGCTGATTCATTTCCTCTCTGGGATACTTTTTGCTCAAAGACATGAGCATCTGCCCATGATTTAGCACTTCTTGTGTATCAGGACCCTCTCAGTGACTGGAAAGTATGGGAAGTATCTGCGAATAGCTCAGGAAGGGAGACAGAATTCCAAGCCAGTGGTCCCTGAACCTCCTCCAAATCCTGAGTTTTGTCTTGGCTTACTTATGAAAGAAAGTGCAGCAGGTAAACTGGTGGGAAGAGCCACATCTTTTTCCCCAATTCTCCTTGTCCCCTCTTTCCTCCTGTCAGTTTAGTTCTACTGAGGAGCGTCTTCAGAAGCCTCTGGTGTGCTTCCATTAGGGAGCTTGCAGGCTGGTTGGGGAAGTGAGACAAGACCCCATGAAGCAATTAGAACCGATAGGGGCAGTGGACCCCACAGTTCTCATAAGATTTTAGGAGAAGGAGATGCTGGTGCAGGCTAGAAAAGGCTCTGCGGATTGCTGTGATGAGCCAGGATTGGGGTTGGTACACAAAGGAGGAGTTGGATCTCCTTGGGCAGTGAGAAGATACCCCACCCCTCACAGTCCCTGTCGGAAATCCCGTGTTGGGAACTGACCGGGGAATAGAGAGAAAGGGCTCTTCATGTCAAATGTAGACATGCATCCTGTATCCAGCAGACAGAGGAGAGCTGTTGAAGGTTTTTAAGCAGGAAGGATGTGGTAAGAGCAGCAGCTACAAAGAGAGTGTCAGTGGACAAGGAACAAGCTGGAAGAGGCTGAGGTGTTTCCGTCTAGATGGGAGGGAAGGTGCCGCCCTTCAGGAAGCTATTGTAGACATCCAGGCCGGAGATTTGCGGGCATGGCAGTGAAGACGGCTGAGGGCGAGGAGAAGCAGTTAGAAACAGGAGACCTGTTGAAGAAAGCATAGGCAGAACCTTTGACTATCTAGTGGTCATAGAATTAGAGAATGTTTCCAATTTAGTGCATCCTCCCACTACGGGAAAGATGAATCTCTTCTCTAGCACAACCAGCAGGCCTTTGGGCGTCTGCTTGAGCACTCCCAGTGACGAGGATCGAGGATCGCACCCTTTCAGGAAGCAGCATTCTCACATGCCAGGGCGACTCTAGGTTGAAATGACCCACCTCCCGCTCCCGGATCCAGGCTGCCCTCTGGAACTCGTCGCTCTCTCTCCTACACACTAATTTGTTTTTCTCACAAATATTTTTGCAAGCACCTGTTATGCGCCAGGCACTGTGCTAGTCAAATGAGGCCAGGCCCCTGGCCCTGGGGAGCCTTCAGGTCTAGCGCTCCACATATTGCAAGTTGGTCATCTTCATGTTTTCTTCTCCAAACAAAATACTCCTTGTCGGTTTTGTGTGAATCGATAGAAATCTGTTGAGGGCCTCGGGTTTCCTGGCTTCTATCCCTGGCGTCCTTGTCAAATCCGCAGGCGGCCTTCACCACCTCCAAGAGGAGAGGAGAGGGCCTCCTGTTACCAGATGCTTCTCGGGAGTGCATCTGGCCCTTTATAGCTGTGGATCTTTTGGCAGACTGGGTGGATCTAGTCAGCGTTTCCCCTGGGTGTCAAGTGGTGCCCTGACTTGTTTGAACTGTCAGTGGTAGGCAGCACCCAGGCCATGAGCTCCTTCCTGCTGAGATGGGTGATCTTGTCCAACAGACGGAGACCCTAAAGCCTGGAGAGAAAGGAAGGGGTCTGTCAGGAACACATGGCCCATTAGTGGCTGAGCTGAGAGTGGAACACAGGCTTTAGTGCTCTTTCATTTGTATTTGTACTATGCTTTGGCAGTGTTTTTCTTTCCAACTTATTCATAGGATTGTTTCTTCTATCTAGACTGAACTCCCTTAGCCTCTCTGCTAAGTTGTTCCCCAAGTCCCATCCCTGTAGCAAGGACACTGGCTTAGGTTTCACTGAAGCCAATCTTGGTAGGAGAGTGAGTGGCTGATGCTTGCTCTCCCCGTGGACTCTCTGGGTCTCCAGATGAAGGAATAGATGGTAAGTGTCCCTGCATATAGCTCCAAACTTAGAGCATTTTGAAGTCCTCGTCAGGGCCCCTCAGATAGGGAAGGCTGCCTCAGAGGCAGCTGCGGGACCCACACACAGTGCAGTGGGACAGGAAGGGCCAACCAGACGAGTCAGAGAGGTGGGGGTGGGTGACTCACATCTTCAGAACTTCAGGGGCTGCCATGGAGACTGCATGTTTTCTCCATTTCCCATGGCGTTGCTGGGAAGAGTGCTTTTAAACTCTGTGTCTCCCCACCCTGCAGGCCCTCACTTCTGCTGCTGCTTTCAGCTCCTTCCCCACGCGTTCTGCCACCCTGCGCCCAGTCTGCTGCTGGGGCTTCTAGGAAGACCGTGGAACCCTAGATTGAAGGGAGAAAAGGGAGCGATCAGAGGATTTGAAATGTGACCAAGACAGAGATGCATTCATTGGCAAAAATAGGGTGTTTGGGAGGGCAGTGAGCTTAAGAGGAAAGAAGAACCAGTCCAACCTGAGTCCCTGGATTGCTAGTCGATGGCAGGAAAACTGAGAGGTGGACAGACCATTCAGGATAGATGGAAAGCTTCTGAGAAGTAAATTGATTTAGGAATCTTAAGTAATTGTAACTAGTTTAATTAAGTAATTTAAATCTCACAGGAGTTTTAAAATCCAAAATGCTTTTCTATTTTTCCTTTCTAAGAGGGTATCTCCCTTCAGGAATGTGGGTAAATCCAGAATCATAGAGCCAGTAGACATTGGGGAGTCAGTTAGAGAGCCCACGAAAAGTCTCACATCTTTACTAGAAAGATACAAAGGCTGCCCATTGATTTAAGAATACAGTTTTCTCACTTTTCCTCTTAGTGATACCGTGTTTCCCTGAAAATAAGACCTAGCCAGACAATCAGCTCTAATGTGCCGTTTGGAGCAAAAATTAATATAAGACCCGGTCTTATACAATATAATATAAGACTGGTTCTTACATTACTTTTTGTTCCAAAAGAAACATTAGAGCTGATTGTCCGGCTAGGTCTTATTTTCAGGGAAACACGGTATGAGCCTGGCCTTTCTTGCTCAGCCAAAACCCTGACCAACATTTGACCTTCATGGTATATGTATTAATGTGTATTATTTTAAACATGAAGAAGTTTTCTTAATTTTTAAAAACTTTTAGTGTTACATTTATTTTTACTGTTTGAGATTAAGTTATATCATAATACTGTCTTTGTTATGATTCATGCTGTGTTTTAATGGTTAACTCAAGAAAGAAAAAGACAGGTGACCGATGAGTGTTTCGGGCTGTTGGTTCTTGTGACTTTCCTAATATGTTTTTCTCCTGACAGGTTGGCCTGCCCTCTTAGCTCAGCAGTGGTGCTAGCATCTTACGCAGTACAATGTAAGTCACAAAGGGAACGTTTTGCAGATGGACAGGTTGTTCTGACCGATGTTATTAAATAAGTCGGTCACTGGCCTTTCCTGTTTCACTGAGTCCCTACCCTTCTTCCCCAGGAATGCTGTTGGGCAAGCGTAGCTCTGGTTGTCCAGATAATTCCACTCTGACCCTTACACTCTCCTTCAGCGCAGGGATGGTGGTTAAGGGGAAAAGATGAGCTATGGGTGTGAGGTTTTCTCTCAGGGGAGCCCATAAAACAGAAGACATGTATTGCACATTACGTTTTCCAGAGGCTTCGCTCACATAATGGATTTGATCTCCATAACAAACCCCAGTGGGGCAAATATTTCCACCAGTCACCTCTTACAGACACAAAACTGAGACCCACCTAAGTAAATGGAATTTGCTGGCGGTCACTCCCACTACTTGCTTGATGCCGCTCTGTGCACTGCTGGGAGCTTAGGAATTTATCTTCAGCGTTTCCATAGAGCTAAGGGGTTCTATACACATGAGTCTGTAGCAGCACTGGTCAATAGAAATATGTGAGGTGCAGGTATCATTTTAAATTTTGTAGTAACCATATTAAGAAAGTAAAGTGAAACAGATGAGCTTAGCTTTAAGATATTTAAATTTAGTATATCCAAAATACTAATATGTAATGGATGTAAAAATTATTAATGAGGTATTTTACTTTTCTTTTTATACCAAGTCTTTGAAAACCAGTCAGATTTTACCCTTCCAACACCTCTCCATTTGGACAAGCCACATTTCAAGTGCTCAGTAGCCACATGTGGCTGATAGCTGCCACATTGGATAGAAAGTCCAAATGGACTTTTCCATCCAGGCCGTTTTAAGCTGGAGGAAGATTCAAACAGCACAAGTTTGTTGAGCGTATATTGCACATCAGGCCCGGCGGGAGATGCCGGATGGGCACAGGGCAAAGGCTGCCTAGCCAGATGGAAGGAGCAGTCTCCCACTTTATAGTTACGTAGCTGTGTGGTGCCAGCACGGTGCGTCAGCGAGAACTCGCGGAGAGCTGCGTGCTAGCTCAAGACTTAAGAAAGCCACGCTACCTTCCCCGAAGCCCCACACCATCTTGGCTGACTGTGGGGTAGCGAGTTAAGAGAGCAAGATGGTCAGGTCACAGAGCAGGTGCTGGCTGAACGCCTCGCCCTACACTGGTCTCAGAAGAGGCAAAATAGCAAGAGAAGGCTGACAGGGATTCCTCAGGGTGGCCTCAAGTCTGTCCCCTCCCCTAGCAGCGAAGAACAGAAATAAATGGGAGCGATGAAGAGCACGGTGGCTGGACCTGCAGCGTACCTGCCCACCTGTGTGATACCAGGAAGTAGAAGAGAGGCTTTTAACGGTGACCCTCCTCACTGATGAACACAAGACCCAAGTGCTAGTCTCCCCCTGTAGGCTGCATCTCCTTCTCCCCAATGGGAAACTCAGAGGAGGTGGCACAGTGATGGGCCTGGGTGGGTTTGAAAGCTCCCCCCTCCCTGCAACACATCTGGAACAGACCCAGCTCTGTCACATCCGTCTGGTAAATGGCATGGCCGCCAGTCACCTGTATTCTTAGTGATCTCTAGACCTTATGGACTCCGCATCTGCCAGGCTGGTCAGCTGAGGAGACCAAGCTTCCCGACATCTCAGAGCAAGTTTGGTGTCCATAGCTAGAGCTTCAGGTTTGAGGGGCAGGAACACTACAAAGGACGGAGCTTTGGATGCCGTCAGATTTGATTTAAATTCTGGCTTTTCCATTTGCCACTTAGTGAATCCTGGTTTTCTCACCTGTAAGATGGAGAGGACGATGGTGATTATGACAACTTGCAGTATGGCTCCAGATAATACATGTGAAGGTGATCTATAACTAGACATTCTTTGTAGTCGGACCCTTGCACTGTTGCTGTTAACTGAGTCAGTGAGAGCCCAGACTGAAGCCATGTTACCTGGGTCTCGGCTCTTCCACTTACATCTGCCTGACCTTGAGCCTCTCCAGGGCTCAGCTTCTTCATCTGTCCAGTGGGAATGATAACAGTATCTACTTCAGAGGGTTGTAATGAAGATGAAATGAATTAACACGTGTAAAGCTCTTAGAGTAGCGCCTGGCACGTCGCAAGTGTTAACCATTACTGTGTTTTCATGTCTGCCCAAAAGAAAGCTGAAAGAACTGCCTGTTATAAACATTCTATTTTGAGTAAATTTGAAGAATGGCGGGGGGCGGGAATCCTCTTCTTAGCTTCAGTAGTCAGGGGCCCCTCTGCAAAAGACTGATAGAATGGGGGCTGAAGAACATTATCAGTACCTAAAAAGTACAAACAAACTTCAGTGGAAAAATTAGTGTGACTATCATGTAAATAATATCGTAGGCTGTCAGGCAAGCAGTTTCAAGTACAGATTCTTTATTCCTCCACCCTTAGTAAATACATATATTTTTAACACTTCTCTGTGTATATTTCTATAGGATTAATATTTGGAGATAAAATTGCTGGATCAAAGGGTATGCCTGTATTTTATCTGATGCATTTTGCCAAATTGTCCCAAGAGGGATGTCTAATATGAAGCTAAGTCCTACCTGATCAGTGCATCTGCAAGCACAAAGCACGTTGTTTTACTAGATGAAAAGTAAAATGATCTGTGGGTGAAACACCTGAAAAGTCTTGGTGGTAGAAGATTGCTGGTGGCCTGTCAAGGGTTTCTGAGGCTCAAAGAATGAAGTTTCTGGAAATACATATTTACTCCATAATGCCCTCTGAGCCTCTGCCACGTGTGGGTGCTGCACTGGGCTCAGGGTACACAGACAGCACAGCTTCTCTAGGCCAGGGGGCTAACAGCCTGGGGTGGGTGGGGGTAGGCAGAGATGGACCAGCTGGTGCTGGCAGTAAGGATGAGCACAGAGGATGCACTCCATCTGCCTGGAGGAGAGGGGACAGAGTCTGGAAAAGCTTCCTAGAGAAGAGCCTCTAAGATCAAGTGGGAGTTGGAGGAATAGCACGTAAAGGGCTTTCCCAGTGGAACCGCTGTATAGCTTGAAATGCCGCATTTGAGTACCTGCAACATACTCACTCTTTCTTGCAAAATATAAAAAGTAGCCAGAAGAATGCCTGGAACTTAAAAGACGAGGTATTTCCCACATATAAGCCCTTCCTTTTCTTTCTGCTACAATTAGCTTTTGCATGTATTGCTTCCCCACAAACAGAAGAAGGTGTTTCTTTGGAGTTTAGGGTGTGTGGTATAGTAAGTAGATAAGGAGTGGGGACTATGGTCAGAGTGTAGGCTCCAAGTCACCAGCTGAACAGCAGTGGGCAGGGCAGTTCCCTTCCTTAAGTCTCAGTTTCCTTATC
Organism: Rhinolophus ferrumequinum; assembly: GCF_004115265.2. NCBI lineage: Eukaryota > Metazoa > Chordata > Mammalia > Chiroptera > Rhinolophidae > Rhinolophus > Rhinolophus ferrumequinum. The sequence continues at coordinate 62,427,425 of NC_046295.1, read as the reverse complement.
TGTTTAATGGGAATGAAAGCATTGCCCACCACTGAGTTACCTGGTGGGATAATGTTGAAGTCAACGTGGAAACCACCCTGTGCTTTGCAAATGTTTGCATCTGACCGTTTAACTTTGTTTCCCCCTGGTGGTTAGCACAGGATGTTACACAGAGGAGCCAACCAAGAGTTCAAGGGAAAACCAACCTACAGGGAGGTTTGTCAGTGACTTAACTAAAGAGAGAACCTTGCTGTTCACGTTCGCAGAAAGGCACAGGGTTGGGACTGTTAGCTAATATGGTAGATAACCAAATCAAGATCCAAGAGGATCTCCTGAGCTAATGAAACCAACAGAGCAAAGTTTAATAGGACTCTGCCTCGAGGCTCAGGAAAGTCATTTGCAGCGTTTAGTTACCTTCTGAAGACGTGAGCACTGTCATCAGCAAATGGTCAGCAGCAGCTCGGGCCTGTGGAACGGGGCATGGGTCCCCTGGGTCCTGGTCTTGACTGCTGCAAAACGGCTCTGTGATAGGGGTAAAGTCCCTTCTCTCTGGATCTTAGTTTCTTCCCTTCTGATGTGTGGAATTTGGATGAAGTGATTCTAAGGCTTTCTTGAGCTTTCCTCGTTGGGGACCCTGTATCAGGGCGTCTGAATTACTTCCTGTAAATGCACTGTGGTACACTTCGCCATGCACAAGCCCATTTGTAAGCCACACTTGTGCTGCCATCATACAGCCTTGACACTTGTGTCCAGAGCTTAGCCACATTTGGCTGGCCTTCACGGCCTATGGTCTGCCCTTCACCAAGTCGCATGCATAGATCCCTTGGCTTTCTGCCCTCTTCCCCTTCCAAAGCTGAACTTTGCAGTAACTTCTCTACAAATCCATCCCAGCACCACCTCCCTGAGCACCGACTATGTGCCATGCCTAGGAGCTAGGCTCCAAAGATGGGACTGACCCACTCCCAGCCCTCAAGGAACAGTGTAAGGAGGAAACTGATCCCTTCATCACAGTGCGGATCTCAGAGCAGCCCTTGGGTGTGATGGCAGCCGAGGGTCGGCAGGGCTGAGTCGATGTAAAGAAAGATACCTGACCTTTCAACTTGGTGATGAAATGCACCTAAGTGGTCACCTGGCTCATCCTCTTTCCTTCTGAGATTGGCCGTGAAACATTACCTCAGCTTTCCCCACCCCCTGTCCTTGTGACAAAGGAGTCATTTGATTTAGAAATCTGTGTTGAATGGGTACTCTAAAACAACCACGAGTCCTCAGAAGCCACCTGGCATTGAAGCCAGCTGCAGGAAGAATTCATTAAAACCTTTGGAAAGACCTGGGTTCATATTTTTAGGAAAAAGATGAAATAGTCATTTTTGTTTTGTCAAGTAAGTGAAATACTAGATTAATTGCCCATGAGAGCTAGAAATTTTCTTTCTCACTCCTGTTTTTATACAGATGGAAAAACTAAATGTTGAAGAAGGGAAACACAAGCCAGATCCTTGGTGCCCCAGCATGTTTTCCCAGGCTCTTCAACAGTCCAGACACCCAGATGGTTTGAGTCCTTTGGGCAGCCATGTACACTTGTGCAGGTTGGGCACTGCACAGAAAGGAATACTTTTCACACCATAGATAGCAGATGGCAGTCAAGGATCTTTAGGAAGAAGTACCATTTGGACCAGAGACCAGTCTGGGAGTTCCTCTGTAAGGCGCTCTTTCCTTTGCCCTCTAGTCCAAATGACAGCCCAGCATCTGTCTTCCTATCTTCTGACTCCTCGAAGAATGTTTCCTTCTTCCCAAGAACTCTTCCCTCAGCCTTGCCAGGGCCTAGACCCTTCAGCCCCACCCACTCCCCTCCTTCATGTTCCTCCTTCCCTTCCTCCTTCCCCACCCCAGGGCCTCTGTGAACACATCCTGGTTCCCTTTCTTCCACACTTCCTGAATTCCAGGGAATGGGTTAGCATGACCTCTCTTCTGCCTTCACCCATTTTTTTTTAGAGCAGGTCGGTCCAGTGTTATAATAACCTCAAGGTGCTAGAGAGAGAGAGCCTGCACCATGCTAGGGGTACAGAGTGGCATTTTTCTGCGTGGATTGGAAACAGATATGGGATTAGAACAGGACATAGATTTGAACAATCTCCCCCTTTCCACCTTGTGTGGCCTCAGGGAGAGAGAATTTGGTTGGAGCACGTGGCAGCCCTTAGCCTATAGGGAAGGTTGAAATAATAGATGTGGAATCTGGAGCTCATGGCAAGTTCAAGTTCACATGGTGGCAGAACTTTTCAGAAGCATATTTCCAATTAATGGTTTTCTTGAGGTGCTATTAATGCTTGTGAATATAGACCCTGTTGAAAAGGCAATTTTCTCCTCATTCTGTCTTCATAGCTCATTTTGGAGACTATAATTCTTCCATTCATCTCCGGGGCTATCTTTCTGATAGCCAGTTTATACCAGATCAGAGCGATGACTTTCTAACGAAGGTGGAATCTCTCCATGAGCAGCACAGGTGAGAGGAGGGATGGGTGGCATACTGTCAGACCCCATGTCCCCTTGCGTTTGATGGGGTCTCCTTCTTTTGTTCATGAATCCTTTTTCAAGATCTTGGCGGTTGGTGAACCTTTGAGCTGTTCTGATGGCATGTAGATTTGGTATAACTGGCATTTCTGTAAAGTGTAGACTCCAGTAAGAGTTCACGGTGATTTGCTGTGTTCTTTTTCAGGATGTCGTTGAAATCAGTTACTTCTTGAATGAAATGCCCTTTTAAATCTGACTGCTCCACAAATTGACCCTACCAAGCAAACCTTTTAACAGTTTACCACATTCAATAAATGGGCCATTCCTTCAGGTAGGGTTGAATAGACAGGCAGATGGATCAGTCTGCAGCCCTCTTTGGCTTCAGGTCATGAAACTACTTCACTTCCTGAAGGGAGCCCCAGGTTTCCATGGCTGCCTCTGGCCAAGCCTGCTCTCCAACAAACATGCCCCATCTGGCCTCTTCTCCCTTGCCTCATCTTAGGTGGCCCGCTGACCGGAAGGCCGGGTCTCGAGGGACCTCACATGCTTGAAAAGGCCATAAAAACAAAGGCCAAGCACCCAGCGTCCCTTCTAAAAGGCACTGCCAATCCTCTCTCCCAGAATTGCTCCCAGACAGAAGCCAGCATCCTAAAATAGTACAATGACGTTTGGAAGTTTGAGGCTGCTGCTAACAGAATAGGGAAAGGCAGAAAGGTCTAAAGAGCACGTATTAATTAAGCAGCTTGGAATAAGTAGGGCGGGATGTCGACAAGTGACCCGTCTTCTGTCTCTGAATATTGAGAGCCTATGAAATGAGAAGTGTTACTTAAGAAGTGACTTTGCTAAATGAAGTCCTATTCAGTGGGCAAGAAGGAAAACCTGGTTTAGTAGAATTTAGGGTTAAGATGAATAACATAAGGCATTTAATGACTTTATAGTAATGCTATCAAATGTTTCAGATTTTTATTAATTTTAAAAATTGGAGTTCATGTCCTGTATTGGGTGAACTCAACATCTTCTCTCTTCTGTAGTGGGCTGAAACAGTCAGAAGCCGAATCTTGCTTTATCAACATAGCGCGGACCCTCGACTTCTATGGCGTGGAACTGCACAGTGGTAGGGTATGTATCCTTGGCGCATTTTGCTTCAAAAAATTATGTTGATTTTTAATTTCTGAAAGTTTGAAAACATCTTCTGAACTCTTGGGGGGGGGAAAAGACCTTTTTTAGACATTTGAAAGTTTATAAAGTAATATTGAGTTTTGCAGTTTTTCTATCCAATTGTTTTATTCATGTTTGCCTTTGTACTTAAAGACTTTTTTTTTTTTCAATTGGGGAATATTAGGGAACAGTGTGTTTCTCCAGGGCCCATCCGCTCCAAGTCATTGTCCTTCAATCTAGTTGTGGAGGGCGCAGCTCAGCTCCAAGTCCAGTCGCTGTTTTCAACCTTGAGTTGCAAGGGGCGCAACCCATCATCCCATGCGGGAATTGAACCAGCAACCTTGTTGTTGAGAGCTCTCCCTCTAACCAACTGAGCCATCAGGCCGCCCCTCCAGAAGCTCAGTGGCAGCTCATTGTCTTCAATCTAGTTCTGGAGGGCGCAGCTCACTGGCCCACATGGGAATCGAACTGGCAACTCTGTTGTTCAGAGCTTGCGCTCTAACCAACTGAGCTATCCGACTGCCCCAAAGACTTTTTGCTTTTATGGAGTCAGGGGTATTAGAAACAAGGAATTTGTGTCTAGCCATTTTATGCTATGGTTAAAGAAGCAAAAATGAGTATAAATCTATTTTCTAAGTAACACTTTCATGAGCTAAGGTTTTTACTGTTTAATCTCAGTGCTGCCCAAACTAGAGCTAATAACTCAAGTATCATTTTTAAAAAATTATGGTATGATTATGAAAATCAAAAAAATATTTTATATTTCTGTGACCTTTTAAATATGATTGCCTAATATCTGTCGTCTCCTGAGGAATTTCTATCTGCCAGGTATAGTAGCTTAGTTATTTCCCACAGTAATGCCATGAGGTAAGTATTATCATTACCCTCATTTTACAGATGTAGAAACTGATACTCAGGGACTTCTCAAAGGTCACATAGCACATAAGTGGTGGCTTTAGTACATGACCCCATGTACTGTCTAATTGGGCTGCTAATTGGTATCTGACCTTTGTTTTCTTTACCTATAATTGACCCACATCATATCAAAGAAACAAATAATTGGTTGAACACATGGTGTGTACTAGCCATTATTCCAGATGCTTTCACATGAGACCATAATGTCTCATTTAAAGATTATAGTAACCTTGTGAAATCAGTATTCTTATCCTCCCATTTTACAGATGAGAAAACTGAGGCTCAGGAAAGTTGAGTAAATGAGCAAACTTTATATAATACTTTTGCAATTTATAGAGTCACTTCCTTCGGTCCCATAACTGGTGGGTGAGTTGTTCCATAGGTACTAAAGTAGGAAAAAGATACTGGGTCTTACAAAATACCCACTTTGGGACTTGGCCGTTAACTTTTATTCCAATTGCAAATCATGTTTTGTCTCTAGTGGAATGTTGGGCTTTATATCTGCCTGAGTTGATCTGTGCTCTCCCCACCCCCAGTGCCCTGTGAGGGTCCTGAGGTCAAATGACTAGCTGCCTGGCTGACACCTCCACGGTATCAGAGGGAGTTAGGTTAGCCCTGGCTATGCCGCATCAACCAAAACCCCCTAAGTCTCACAAACTTGATACCACAAAGGTTCTTGGTAGATGGAAGCCTGCAGTGGGTCGCAGTGACTCTCCGGGGCAGCCTTCTCCATGTAGTGACTTAGCAGTCTTGGCTGCCTCTGTCTTAGTGTCACCCACTGAACACATGGCCACGTGCATGTCACAAGGGAAGAGGAAGCTAAAGGGTTGCACACCGGCTCTTAAACGATTTGGCTCAGAAGAGACACACGATCGCTCTGACCATAGTACATTGACCAGCACTAGTCACATGGCCCTGCCTTCCACAAGTGGAGCTGGGACATGTGGGGATGGGCACGGGAATTGAGCGATCAGGCACTGTCCGTGCTGCCAGGGTTGGGGTGCAGACTGAAAGACCACAGAACAAAGAGATTTGAGACCCAGGTCATTAGCTCACCCAAACCATTCATTTAGTTCCTTATTCTGCACTCAATTTTGATTTCATTTGCTAATTTGTTTTTTTGTCCCACCTGCTTACTATTTCCCTATATATTTTAACCCCAGGTATCGTGTTTAAATGCAAGTACTTAGAACCAGATTTGTTTTTCACCTGGTTTTCACCATACACATTTGGTTTTGCTTTAAGCATATGATTTTCAGTTGGGTAGCCAGTAGTTAATATTCTCTGGATTTTTCCATTCATTGTATTGACACTATTTCTTTGGTCAATTTTTCTAATTCCCATGTTCACATCACTGTTCAAAAGCTATGTGTCCCAGGCCCTGTTCTGCATTATATCCTCTAGTTTCAGCTGGATAAAAACCCTTAGTGGTGGGTTTCATAATTCATATTGTACAAAAGGACAAGTTGAGACTCAGTAGCCCCAAAAAAACATGGCTAGTAAGTGCAAACTGAGTCAAACTCTGCCCCTTCTTTATAATTACAAGTATCTAATAATAGACAACTCAAGGGAAGGAACTGTTTTATTTTAAAATTTTATCACCTTATTTCCAAGCACACTTACACAGCTTATAGTCGCTGTATCTTCCTTCTGTATCTTGGTCGTGGCAATGCCTAGCACACAGGTTCTTAATAAGTGTTGAATTTATTGGATTTATAAGCAATGTTTATTCATTGGATTTAGAGTCAGCAGTTCTACATTTCGTTATAATAGCTAAAGCCTTTTCAGTGATTTTTGGTGATGGGAGTTGAGATTTGTACAAAGCTGTGCAGAGGGCGAGACCCTTCTGATTTTAATATGATATCTAATACGGATTGTTGAAAACTTAAAATTGAATGTTTATTTCAGTGATTCTGTGGAATGAGTGGGCTTGCCTGGTAACTTTCTGGTGGAACAGGTGTGGCTGTCAGGCAGCGTGCGTTCCCTTTAGAAGAATCTGGTTCTAAGTACTTGGATCTTGAGTATCTGTTAAGAGGGAACTTTTGCCTGTTTTCCATCACGTTTTCTCTTTGGAGCGTATACATATTGCTATTTATAAAAGTGTGCGTGCTTGAGTTACCGGAGGACTTGAGCGTGACCGTAACACACTGAATCTGAGGTCTTCCTTTTTACAGGATCTGCACAATTTAGAGTTAATGATTGGAATTGCTTCCGCGGGCATTGCTGTGTACCGAAAAAACATTTGCACAAGTTTCTATCCTTGGTAAGTGCAGACTAGTTCTCATTATTTTCTGATTCATGCTTTAAAAATATGCTAAACAAAAGTAATCTTACGTCTAATTTTACACTTTTGTTTTCTAAAGAGGGGCTAGAGACTTTCTCCCAAGTTTTTACCTCTGACCTCTGTATTTGATCCAGATTCAGTGCTTGGGAAAGTTAGTTTGTGTTCTTTGGCATCTCCTTCCCCCCACCAGTCACCCTGTGGTTTGAGATGCTCTATGAAAACGTGGATAAAATGGCACAAGGCAATTGGAGTTAAGGAATCCTGGGCAGTGCATTGGCCAGGATTCAGAGAACTTTCTCTGGGAAGGAACTGTATTTTCAGTGCAGTTCCTTAGTGATTAATTGAACTTTTACCAAGTGTTCAGTTCTGGTCTCAAAGTTTGGGGGACCCAAGACTTGAATCCTCACAAGACAACTCTCTTGAGGAAGGCAGTGCTGTCCCCACTGTTCAGAAAACTTTGTAGTGGACCACTTGAGCGCACAGCACAGGCTCAGATCCCAGCTCCAAGCATTCCTAGTGGAATGCTCTTGAATGCTTAGGTGATGTCTCAGAGCCTCCATTTCTTCATCTGAAAACTGGGCACAATAAAGCGTACTTTTCAGGACTGCTGCGAGGCTTCCCTGAGGGACTGCTTGTAAAGCTTTCAGTAGGAAACCTGGTGTATAAAAGATGCTCAGTTAATGGTGGCTGTAATCGCGTTGTTATGCAAATAGTAGAGAGGCTACTTGACACACAGCTGTGAAGTAACAGGAGCTGGGACGTGGATCCAGGTCTGTCTGGCTGCTCTGTCTGTCCTCTTTCTGCGGCTCCACACTGCCCTCAGCTGTCTTCCCCAGGTACACACCAGCTCATGCGGAGCTGCAGTGTCACCAAAGCAGCTGCCAGGAAAGAGAGCGCGTTGCCTACGGTTCTTGTTATTTAAAAGCTACATCATAATCCAGTGGCCCTTCTGTGATACTTGGCTTCAGTCAGCTACTTGGTGTTTGGCCGAGGCGATGGGGCCGCCATTCTTTCTACACTGAAATAAACTCTAGGAAGCCGAGCGCCCCCGGTCATCATGATCGAGGAGTAGAGGACACACATTGGGAGGTGTCAGCTATAGCACCGCTGATCGCTGAGGTGCTTTTTGTGTGTTTTATTTTTTTTCAGGGTGAACATTCTAAAAATTTCTTTCAAAAGGAAAAAGTTCTTTATACATCAGCGACAGAAACAGGTGAGTTATATCTACATTTGCTTTGTTTCTTGATGTTAGCCATTTTTCAGCTCTTAGTCCTTCAGCGGGTGAAGGCAGTTTGCCACATGTATTAACAGGGAGGGAAGAGCGTGGCATACGGTGGGGAGAAAAGGGAAGTCGGAGCCTGGAGGACCCAGCAGGTCTCTGTATAACTCACCCTGCTTAGCTGGTGGGAGAAGTAACTTGCTTTGAGGTCAGAGATGATGGGTCCAGGTCCTGGCTCTTCCCCCTACCAGTAAGGCAGGTTACTTAACCTCCCCAAGCCCGAGTTACCTTATTTATAGAAATGCAGTAACGCCCGCTTCTCAGGGAATCGTGAGGATTAAATAAAAGAGCACTGGTCAAAGTACCTGGCACCGAGCAGAGTAGCAGTAAATGTCACCATGGTCAGTTTCTCCCTTTGATGTGTTTAAAATGCACACTGGCCTTCGGTTGGTCTCCTGAGCGGATCCAAGCTGTCTAGATAACTCAGTTTGGTTATTCAGATGAGGGGAAAAGGATTTAGCAGTGAGGAAACTGAGGCTTCTACAGCTTCTAAGTGGAGGAGCTGGAATTTAAATCAGCGGTGCCTTTTCTTTCCACGACACCACCCTCTGTCTTTTTATGCCACATATTTTTTTCACTTGCTGTCACCAGGTTCATGTCCCAATTTTTCAAAGATACTATGTACCTACCTAAAATGGCTCCCCACCACAGTGAATGCTTAGAAATGAGAACACTAAAGCCCAGAACAAACAAGGACTAAGATCTGGGTCTCCTGAGCCCCCAGTGCAAGATTCAGCATGGCCCCAGAATGCACAAGATGGTAATTTAACATGAAAACAGAAAACCTAAATGCAGGCAGGCAGAAGGTAAAGCAAATAAAGTGATTATTCTGTATGAGCACTAGATTTAACTGTGCTTTGTGGAAAGCAAATAGAGAAATCCAACGTGTTACAGAATTTCTGTTATCTGACAGGTGAAAGATTCTCCCTCCAGGGGGGAGAATTTCCCAGAGCTAAATTTTCAAAGGAATGTATCAGGCAGCCCTTATCTGGTTGCTTCAAATGTATCCAACCTAGAAATGTAAGCCCATTGGAAATGAAACTGTTCATGAAGGCCCACAGATACTGATACGAGTACACTGTGGTCACCTTACCCTGTTAATAAGATGGTGAACAAACCCTGCTCCTGAGCATTCCTGGAACACTGAGAGGTGGCCTGAGGCATTCTGAAGCTGGTTTTCTGCTGTCTGTTGCATCTTCCCTGATTGCCACTGACGTGGAGTAAAACGCCCCGAGCCCTTTCTCCTACATCTATGCAGATGAAATCTCTACTCTTGTGTTTTCCTCCCAGACTGAATCCAGGGAACATATTGTGGCCTTCAACATGTTAAATTACCGATCTTGCAAAAACTTGTGGAAATCCTGTGTCGAGCACCATACATTCTTTCAGGCAAAGAAGCTACTACCTCAGGAAAAGAATGTTCTGTCTCAGTACTGGACGCTGGGCTCTAGGAACCCCAAAAAGTGAGTATCCCTTAGTCTCCACACCAAACTGAGATGTAAACGTGTCGGGGTCACCACTGGGTAGTGGGCATCCTCAGTCAGGGAAAGGGACGCTGTTGCCCCGGGCCCTGGACGGAGCTGCGGGAGGATCTGGGCACCGTGGTTGAAAGGTCCCTGGAGGCGACAGTATCTCTTTCCGCACATGCTCAGAGACTACTCACATTCCCATCACTTGTTTCTGCTTTCTCAACTCTGCTGTCCTCAGAGCGCCCAAGCAGCCAGAATTGCAGCTGCTCCCGCACCAGGTCACAATAAGGGAAGCATGTGGCAGTGACTCAGGGTCACCGTAGTGCCTGGCATATGGGCTTTCTTGGCCTGTTGCCACTAAGACTGCTGCTCCCACAGAACATTAATTCCCTAAGGTGCTCTGCAATAATGGATGAATGAACAGAAATACAGATTTCCAGAGTCAAGTGACTTTGGGCTATGCTATCTATAACAACCACGAAATAACAGTAATAATTACTGCTAACAGTTATTGACGGCTTACTTTGTACCATGCACATAATTATATTTAATTCTTAAAACACTCCCATGTGTGTACTGTTATCTACAGGAATAATTTTCAAAATATTTAATGAGTAATACGGTGAAAAAAATTAACTTATAAATTTTCACCTTTTAAGTTAGATTCAAATTCATTCTCTAAATAAACTAATCATGCAGTTTATGTTTTGGTGTGTTCGTATGTTCCAAGACTGCCCCCTAAGTATAAGCTGTAGCAGAAATGATCCAATTATTCTTACAGTTTTTAAATCGTTTGTTGGTTTGAATATTGTTTTTGTGATTTTGCATTGTTGATGTGGCTGTTTGACTAAATAATGTCTCTGTGTGAGACAGTATCTGATATGTGGGACATTATCAGCCTATTCTAGTGACTTCTCTGTTACGTTGATAATCATTTAGTAACATTCTAGATTCAATAAGTAGCAAGTTTCCTATTAGTATCAGTGATAGTATTTATGGTGCTAAATGCTCTCTCTCAGCTTCTGATAAACCAAGAGCAAATATAGTTTCAAAGTTTTTTGCTCTTATAACACTATCTAGTATTATATACATTCAACAGCTCTATTACGGAACAAGTCAAGAGCACAGGTTATTGGAAGGTAGTGTTTACTTCGGTTGGACCAGCCTGCAGGTGGCATAGTGAGCAATTGAAAGCATGGACACTGTTGCCCAGCAGCCCAAGTTCAAATGCTACCTGTGTCACTTTAGTTTTAATTTAGTTTGCTGCTTCAATTTCTTCATCTGTAAAATGCAGCCTTCATGGGGTACAGGGGAGGGGAGATCTGGTTATCCATTGTAGCATGAAAGAGCTACCCCTATTTTGGTGGCTTAAAGCAACAACCACCTTATAGCTCACGGTTTTGTGGGTCAGGATCTCGGGAAGGCCTTATCCAGACAATTCTTCCGCTCTATGTGGTATAGACTGGGGCTTCTCAGTGATCTGCATCTGGTGGCTAGGCGGATCTGAGGGTCCGAGACGACTTCTGTCACATACCTGGTGCCTTGATAGAATGATTGGAAGGCTGGACTCACCTGGACCCCTCACCATCTCTGTGTGCTCAGGGCCTCTTTGTGTAGACTCTCCAGCAGGGTAGTTGGATTTCTTATAGAGGCTCAGGGCTCCAAGAGCCTAAGGCAGAAGTGGCTGATTATCTTAAAGACTAAGCCCAGAACTGGCACAGCTACTCTGGGTCACAGCAGTCATAGGCCAGCCCAGATTCCAGACTCAAAGAAATTGCAGCCCTCTTTTAATGTGCCACTGGGGGTCACTTGGGATGTTGGGGCTGGTTCCGGTGACACAGGTCAGCAGTTCTTTGCTACAAATGTCAGCTGCGGCACACTGGCAAATTTCAGCCCTCATTATCTCCATTTGATCGATGCAGAAACTGAGGCTTAGTTTCCGTGACTTGCCAAAGCCTTAGAGATAATATCTAAGCAGCTACATATTAGGCCCCCTGAAAGATGCCACATAAAAGAAACGTGTTCAGTGTTTTGCAAGCTTATAGGACAATGGAACACTTTTGTTTTTCCCCCAAGAGTACCTATTAATAACCTGTGACACATACTTTGGGGAACTGCTACATTAAACCTTTGAATCATCTGCTTGCTGCCCTTGTTCTGATGCTGTGCTCTCAGTCAATGGTAATTTTGTTTCTGATGTAGATACTCCTAGCAGCCGTGCTAGCACACCAGCATTTTGATCAGGGTACAAACAGTGTTTCTTATTGTAAATTAGTACATTGATATCCTAGGAGGTGTTTCTTGTGTGTTTGTATTCATTTGGTTTTTCTTCTGTTTTTTGTTGTTGTTGTTGTTGTTTTCAGGCTGCAAGGAATGTGTAGCCTGTTTTAATAAGACGTTGAACCATTGTTTAAAATTTAGAAATGCCAGAACTGAGTTCCCCTAAACTGGTTTCAAACTCCCATCTTCTCAAGTATCTCATTCTCCAAGGGGTCTAGATAGCTAAGATTTAAGTTCTCTAGGTACAAATAAAATTTCGGAAGTAACCTTCAGAGTAGCACAAAGAACATGACCTGAAATTCTAAACAGAGTCTCAGGACTTCCCTCAAAGAAGTATCAGTGATTTACAGGGACAGCTTCTGCTGATAGGCTGAGGGAAGCACCTAGAAGGATGGTTACTGTTTGTACTCATGCCAGTGTGAGTCCGGTGAAAATTCCTTGAGCTCACTTGAACTGTATCTCTCTGTTATCCTGAAATTCTTTCTCATCTGGTAAGGCTTGGTTATATTCTGGAAGCAACTTGGTAGCTTGCAGTAGTAAGGACAAGAAAATATCTTCGCCAGAAGAACATTGGGAAAAGCCAGGACAGAAAGGAATCGCTTGTACCCCTGTTCTCCTCATAACCTTGGCTAAGGTCGTCAAAGCGTTACCCACTCATCCGAGAGGGAGTGTGTGTAGTCTGTTTGCTTCACTAATCCTGTAATTTCTTTCTTGTTGAACATGTTAGTGTAGAAAGTGAACCTGCATCTGGTTTTTCAGGTCTGTAAATAACCAGTATTGCAAAAAGGTGATTGGAGGGATGGTCTGGAACCCAGCCATGCGGAGATCCTTATCTGTGGAGCATTTAGAAACCAAGAGTCTACCTTCTCGGTCCCCTCCCATTACTCCCAACTGGTATGTTCTTTTTTTGTACTCCCCACTAGTAAGCACTTAACCTCTTTTGAAAATAAAAACTCAATGAATTCCTAAATAGAGATGGCCTACAATCAGAGTCTACATTTGCAGGCTTGGCTATTGCAGAAGTAACTGTTTTCATGAGATGCACAAGTCTAGCTAAACGTTGTCCTTTGTGTCTAATGCTGGGGTGTTCTTTTAAAAGTTACCTGGTCTAAATAAATTTGAGGACTGCAGCCTACTGAAATGCCCCTCTTGGAATGATATGGCACATTAATGCCCCAACAAGTCCTGTGATAGAGGCACGTTTCTCCGTATTTAATCTCATGTTACCTTTTAACGTCACACAAGATAAACTTTGGGGAAACCTAATAAAGATACATGATACAGCTGAGGAAAGGAGGCGTGACCCTGAGCAACAGTAGCAAAGAGACATGGGGAAATAGCATGCCGACTTTCACGATGATGGACTTGCCTAAAAGGAAAGAAGTGGCAGTTTGTAGCTGAAAGACCCACACTCAGATTTTGGCTCTTCTGGTAATTAACAAGTTTCTTTACGTCCCTACTCTCAGTCGCCCCATCTGTAAAAGGATTATAAAAATCGCCTCACGTGAAATACTAATGTACAAGTGCATTAGCAAGCTATAAACACAGGATGAGGTGGAATTATTTATTATGACGTTCCCCAAAGACATCTGGCCATTTTTGCAACTGCCTCCCAAACAGCCAGACAGTAGCAGCAGAAGGGGGAAACCAAGCCAGAAATCGCCCCAGTGCCACGCTGGACGAAGAGTATGGCTCTCTGTTCATTTCATGAAAGACAGGTGAACCTGTAAATTTTCGAGCAGGGATCTGCTAGGACTAAGGGACCTTGTAAACATAACAGGCAAAAAAGGAGCTCTTGTGCAGGGCCACTGGGTAAGGACCTCCCCCTGGGGCCAAGTGCCCTGGGCAGGGATGGTGATGGTATTTAGTATTAGAAATCTTCACAGGACTGGGTAGATTTGTTTCTTGGCACCACGTCCATAAGTGGTAAATTTATGCTACAAAGTAGCAGCATAATTTGTCTGAAAGTCTCTTAGGCAGCGATGCCAGGGCCCCAGAGCCAGAGCCCAGGACCGCATCCAGGAGGCCAGTGGGGTTTGATGTTGCCACACCCTTGGCCAGAAGCTCTTATTGCTATTTATAGGTCCTCTCCTGAGGAGTCACGAGCCTTTCTACTCTACTTTGGACACAGTGTTATTGATTATCCAGGCTCAGGGGATTGCGAATAGTGGAGGCCCTGACAGCCCCAAGGAGAAATGGCTAACACGGGGAAGGTGGAAAAACTGAGGGAAAATAGAACTTAGGAAGCTCAGCGGCCTGGAATCACCCACTGCAAGAGCCGATGCCCAGGTGCTGCCGCGGCATCCTGAGAACATTGCCTCATCCGATTCATTCTCAGGAACAGGTAGGTACAGCTGAGGCGCAGAGAGCAGATGTGACTTGTCTAAAGTCACACAGCTACGGCTGCTAGTGGCAGAATAGGGTGATGCTGTTACATCCCTGTACTACCCCAGACGGGATACATTTTTACAAAGCAGTCATTTCCTCTTGGATCAGGTGAAATGCACAGGAAGGGATGTAGCTGAAGTAAGGTTTTAGTTTTGCCAGAACTGTACCTTGGCTTCTAAAGCCTGTATTTATGCTGTTCAAAGGAATCAGAAAAATCGTCTGATCAGCAGTCAGTAGTGGCCTATTATTTATGCATTGAGGGCTTGAGTCCTTCCAGAAGAATGACTTACCCTAAATCAACACCCCATGCCTTCCCAAAGGGCATAAACCAATCTCATCTGCCTGTTTATAAAGCTGAGCCTACTGTTGGGGGGGCTGTACCACTGGCCTGAGAGTGTCAGGGACCCATGTGGCTTTTGGTGGATTCTGGTGTAGTAATGGGTTAACCAGCTCTTATTTTCCATCAGCCTCAGCCAAGGCCTTAGAAAGGTCAGGGCACAAAGTTAGATCACTGATGCCCGATAAACGTTTTTAAGTGGAATTTGCTTTCAACGCTTCACACTCCACTTTTTTCTACCCAGGAGAAGTCCTCGGCTCCGGCACGAAATCCGAAAGCCACGGCACTCTTCCGCGGATAACCTCGCCAATGAAATGACCTACATTACTGAAACCGAGGATGTGTTTTACACCTACAAGGGCTCCCTCCCCCCGAAAGACAGCGATTCCGAGATTTCTCAGAACCAAAGCCCACACCGAGAGTAAGAAACTTGTGTTACTCGCTTTCTTTTTATCTGCTTGTTTGGGCTGTGGAGGGATTTTCTCAGACTGAGGTGGCGGGTTAAGAGGAGTCAAGGGCTGAAGCCTGCAGCCAGCTCCCTAGAGTGCTCTGCTGGGTCGAGAACAGACGTCACCCTCCCTTCCCCCACAGGAAGACAAGCTGTGTGCCTGGGGTCCAGGGCTTGCACTACGGAAGACCTCCTGCTCTCCCAATACTTGTTAGCTCTCTTAAATAGTCTCCTCTCCAGTTAGTGAGCAAAGCCCAGTGTAAGTCCTTCCACATTCCAGAAATATAGACCTGTTAACCGTTGCAGTATTTCTCTAGATTATCCAAGTTGACCACTGCCGGTTTCCAGATCACTAGAAACATGCTTATTTTTAGCTCTCCACAGACAGCCTTCTCAGAACCACAGTATGCCCTCAGCGTTTTCGTTTTCTTTTTGGTTTTAATGAATAGATAGTATGAAGGAAAACACATGCATAGAACATCTCTGATTTTTCTGTTCAATTTTTGTCAAGGACAGTTTGCATTAAATTCTTCTTCGTCCCCACTTTCCTTTTTTGAATATGACCGGCTCCTCTCACATCTCAAAGCAGGGGGAGGCGGTGAATCTCTCCTAAAATATTGGTTTGAGTCCTGCTATTATTCAATAAGATATATCGAATTCACCAGCCCCCTCTTCGCCTTAATTTCCAGGGAGCTCAGAACTCCATGTTACGCTGCGGTGAATTACCTCCCCTTTGCCCAGGTTTCTGTTGTAGTCTTTCCTCTTCCTTCCTCGCCTTATTGATGGGTCTTATTTTTTTTTCTCTTGTTTTAATGAATTCACAGTTCTAGCATATCTATGCATTTTAGAGTAAGCTATCTCAAACCACTTCTTGAAGTGGTCAAGACATAGATCATAAAGAAATAAAATGATGTTTTAAGCTAAAGTAGGAATGGATCAACTGTTGGGAAGTCAGCCGTAGTCCTTATGTATCCCTTCTGTGAAATCCCATACTGCGCGCAAAATACAGAAACATGAGGCCTCCGCCAACAGCATAGGGTTAGCAAGGAGGCGCTTCAGTTAAGCTGTAAGTTTTTACCACTCTAGCTACTGGTTCCAAGCATTAAATGCATCCTGATTGTACCCGAGCCCTCACAGGTGAATTGCAAATCTTGTTTCCCACGTATGTATGAGGTTGCTTCCTCTCTTGCTGTCCCTGACCACAGCAAACGTGGTTTGCAGCATGTCTGTGTTCTTAACACCTCTAGTTAAAAAATCCCTCTGGTTATTATTTTCTTGTCCAACCTGAGCTTGGATGATGCTTTTGTTGAAATGATCACTGTCTCTTGCTCCAGCTGGTAGCCCTGTCGAGGCTACCGTGGAAGGATATGAGTTCCTTTGTGTGACACTGGCTTTGCAGTTGTAGAAATACAAGGCTCGAATGCAGGCGTGCATGACTTGAACCAGTTTGAATCTGCAGTGGGGCTCTGGCGCTTTGATGAAAGGGCAGGGTTTAAGGGCTGACCAGGGGCTGGGGGAGGCCCAGTCGCACCCTGGCGTCAGGTCTTCCTCCTGTGGTTTGCATTCTCATCAGGGAATTGTGTAATATCTTCGCAGTCCAATACAGGAGCCACTGGCCACACATGGCTGCTTGAATTTAAGTTCTTCAAATGAAATTTAAAATTCACTTTCTCAAGCCCCATTTCATGTAAGTAATTTCCGGCCCTGCTCACCCCTACGCACTGCACATCAGTTCTTTCTGAAACTCCTCCATGAGACCTGTGTCATCCTGGGGCACTTTTTATTTTGCAGCTAAGTGTTAAAAATAGCAAATAATGATGATTCCAAGGCATCCTTCCTTGTGTGGCTTTGCCAGGTGTACTGGCTGGCAATAGACACTCACGGAGTCAAGTTAGCAGCTCATAGAGTCAAGTTAGCAACTCACCAAGGCAAGTTAGCGACTGTGCTTGGAAGGTGGGATGAACAGTTGAAAAATTACAGCCCTCTCCCCCCGCCCGCCACCACCGCCTCAGTTAGGTAGGGGACCCCTTCTTGTTGATGGAAAGCCGCCTTCTGCTGGTTCTTCAGAGGCAGCTGGCCTGCCTGAAAGTCTGGGGCCTCTCCATTGCCCAAGGTATGAAGGAAAGCTCTGTACGTGGTAGAAAAAAAATACTGTGGTGGTTACTTCAGAGAGCATTTGCAAAATGTTTAAGAAACGCTTGACATGTTTTATACAGCAGATTTGTGTCAAGACGTAAAAAGAAGGATTCTGTCAGAGAAATCACATGAATAATATCACAGGCAGCGAGGAGGGTTCCTTTTAGAAAGAAGAATTAAATGTAATGTTCTGTACCCACTTAAGCAAGTAGAAGAAAGAGGAAGGAAAAGAGTGGGGAGACTTCATCTATGAACCCAAAGTGGCGAAGCTCAGGGTCTCTGAACATCATCTGAGCTGATGAGTCACCCGCCGGTTTGTCCCATATTTATAGCAGCACAGCAAAGTTTGTGATTGTAGTTATGAATCCTTGGCAGTTTGCTTTGTGCCCAAGTAGGCTGTTCCTCCCAAGGTTCTCTCAGCCATTCTGTGTTCCTTTCTTTGCTTCAGAGCAAAGGCCACAATCTGCAGAGAAGGAGGTTTCCTTCACGACAAAAACAAAAACCAACCACCCCCACCACCCAGAGAAATTGGAGGGGACATTCCCTAAAGGAAAAATGACTTTGCAGAACAGACTCCAGAGGAAAACAAGTTTTAGGGCAGATGTGGGTTGTACGTGGAGAACTTGGCTTTTTTTTTTTTTTTTTTTTTTAATCACAGTTGTTTTGACGGGTCCCAGGACGCTCCTCGTGCGTGGGCTTCGTGTTGTCATAATGCCTGTGCCGTTTGCTTGTCTCTTTCTTTAGAGTTTCCTGTTCCACGGGACAGAGGGCAGCTGTCACTTTTTATTTCAGAACTTCTGTGCACACAACAATGTGAAGCGCACTTAACGCTACTACACTTAAAAATGGTTAAAATGACAAGTTTTATGTGTGTTTTACTGTTACTAAAAATTTTGTAAAAAAAATGATTTCTGTGCATCGATAGGGACTTTGGCAAATGGCTTCTATTCTGTCACACTGCCATAGTGAATGCCTCCTCGCCAGTGGCCTGGTCAGAGCTGTGAAACCCTCAGTGGGAGCACAGCTTTGCTCTGTTTCACAGGTTTTGGGGGGTACGGGGGGTAAAGGTCTTTGTAAGTTTCTAGGGCTTAGGAAGAGTGGTAATGGAAGCATCACATGGGAGTCTTTTTTTCATGTTCGGTCCTGCCACTTTTAATTTCTTTAACATTGCCTCTCTTCAGAGAAGTTAATTCTATCGTGGATTTTGTGTCTGAAACTTGTCCCATTTACAGTTCTGATGCATCTGTTTCCTGAGGGCGAATACCTGTTTGTCTGCCTGTCAGCCTGTCTCTGTCCCTTTATCTCCAGCGCGCTAGGCGTGGTCTGTCTCTCCCTCCCCAGCTGCTCTGTCTCCCGGAAGGCAGTGACAGTCCCCCTTCCTCTGACAAGTGACCCCTCCTGTCTCAGCAACAAGCCTCTTCTGCTCGCTCCTCCCCAGTCACCAGCTTCCTCCAGCCACACTGTCTTCTTGCTTCGCTCATCCTACTCCTTTCACAGTTATCCCCTGGAACCCTGGCTCTATCCACAGCTCCCCTCGTCTGTCCCTCCTCACTCAGGAGGCTTTCACTCATGAGCACCTCATGCCCTGCCCCAAGGAGGGAGGAAGCCCTCTCGGTTTGGTGTCTCCACTCGTGGCGTCCCTGAGCTGCGTCCAGCTGCCACCTTCTCATTGCTTCTCGTCATTTGATGTCCTCCTCACCATCTGTTCATCCTCCACGCTGAGCAGAACGTTACTGCCGCCTACAGGGAACGTCTGTACACAGCTGATCAGCCAAACAAATATCGCCATGTGTTTAATAAATTGCGATCTAAAACTGACCTCTCCACCCCTACTTAGAAAATAGGATTGGGCACATAATGACTTTGAATATATTCTTGTTAGTTAGTTCTGTGGGCTTTTTTTAGATAGACCACTATGTTTTATACTGAAAAAGGAAAATACTTTAAAACGTGATACGACATAATCCACGCATTCAAAAATTAGAAATTAAATTTAATGAATATAAAATATATTAGAATTTTACTAAAATCTGTTCTCTTCTGCTTTGTCACCTGGATCTTCTGGGTTTTATTTACATGCCCGTCCCCTTTTCCATGCTGTCACCCTCCAGAGTTCCAGATGTTTGAAGTGTGTAAGCCACTTGCACCTTCTTCATATTCAAGTTCAGGTCCTCCCCTAGAACGTTGGCTAAACCCCTTTGGGCTTGATTTGTCTAGCAATTGCCAAGCAATTACACTTTCGCCAGTAGGGGGTACTCTTGTTAACATTGAAACGGCAAAGTTGCCCCAGTTGGGGGAATTTTTTTTAGCTTTGTTTTAAGTAAGTTAAAGTCTCATCATTTTTAGTCTGAAAACTTGCCATTAGTATGCAGCTTAAATTCCAAAATATCCTGTCTCTGAAATGTCTTCCCATCCATAACACTGCTTCCTGAGCCAGCAACGTGAAAACCTCAAACTCTTCACTTGCACCTACCGTGTTGCCCTGAAACAAGACCGAGCCGGACAGTCAGCTCTAATGCGTCTTTTGGAGCAAAAATTAGTATAAGACCCTGTCTTATTTTACTGTAATATAAGACTGGGTCTAATATAATATAACATAACATAACATGACATAATATAATACCAGGTCTAACATAATATAATATAGTATAGTATAATATAATACCGGGTCTTATTAATATAATATATGGTAGGATATGATGTGATACGATAAATGATATATGATGTGATATAACATAATATAATATAATACCGCGTCTTATATTAATTTTTGCTCCAAAAGACACATTAGAGCTGATTGCCCGGCTAGGTCTTATTTTCGGGGAAATAGGGTAGCTATATTCCTACACTGGTCTGTTCACTGAATTTTTATATTCAAATAAATTGGGGTTGTGAATCATTCTGTATGAACATGATACAGATTTTACATTTAAAGTAAGCGAATTTGAACTTGCGAGGAAACAGAGGCCCTAATTTAATGAAAAATCCATGGATAAGGGCTTGAAATAAGGATTAATAAGAGGCAGCAGCAATTGTCTTTTGTCTGTTTCGCTGAATAGCTTCATCTGGGAGAGTCTGGAGAACATGAGAAACCCCCATAATCTGTAGGCTTTTTAAGGCATCTTTTGCTGGGCCTATGGCTCTGGACGGGGTCTCGTGTGGGTGTGCATGATGCAGAGAAGTTGAGTGTCCTGTACAGTGATGCTGAGATGGTTGAGCCCTGTAGCTCTGTGAGGTTAGAGATTGGGGAAGCGCGGGTCTTACCTTTGGAGCAGACTTGGCATGGCCTGGAGAGGAAAGAGGTGCTCGGGGACTCATGTCCGTCAGACTTCCGTCTGTTAAGTGAGGGGGAAACTGAGTGACTGTGGACAAGTCACTCAGCTTCTCTTAACCACAGTTTTCTCATCTGTGAAATGGGAGTTGGACCAGATGACCACAGAGACCTATTTAGTTCTAAGAATTTGAGTTCTCTAAGACAGCGTTGTCCAATAGAACTTACTGCGATGACAGAAATGTTTTATAACTGTGCTGTCCAGTGCAGGAGCCACTAGCTACAGCTGACTACTAACCATTTTTGGAATGTGACTGATACATTTGAAGACTTTCTAATCTGAATTTATGTAAATTTAAATAGCCACATGTGATTACCACATTGGACAGTGCAGCTCTAAGATACATAAGGACCTATATTAAGAAAAAAACATAACAGTCTCAGTGTGGGCAATTAATAGAGGGCACAGGCAAATAACGCAAACTGGTAGTAGTATAAATTGCCCTGAATGTGCAACATTAATCCCATTTCCTGGAGTAGTAGCTGGCACATTTCCCTGTCACCCTTTTAATGTAGCTGGGAAGAGAGCTGAGTTTTCAGCAGCTCCCGAGTCCTCTCTGCCCTCCTGTCCCTTTTCCCCAAAACTAAAGGTGGTGATATTTAGGCTCGCTGGGGGCAAGGGCAGCCAGTGAACTCTGGGTGCCAGAGCCCTGAGGTTGACCTTTGAAGCTCTTCTAAGGTTCCAAGGATTCATGTCAACAGCGGGATGCCAGGCCTCAACAATCAGTAATGTTTTTACTCTGATAAAATATTAATCCCGTTAATAAAATATCTCCTCCTTCTTCACGATGAAGGAGTCTATCCGAAAACAATCCAGCACCCAGCTGCCTGACCCGGAAGTCATCCGGTTCTGTGTCTCCATCTTCAAATGCTCCAGGCTCCTGCTCCCCAGATGGCGTCGATCAACAGTTTTTGGAGGACTTCCACAGGGTGACCAAAGGGGGCTCCACCGAGGACTCCAGCCAGTACTACTGTGACAAGGTGAGCTCACTCAGGTCCTGCGCCCTGCAGTAGCCAGGTGACCGAGCCAGGTGACCCACCCAGGCTCCCTCACGCGTACGCACCTCCTGGGCAATTAAGTAGTTATGACTAAAAGAAAATATCACCAACCAGTGGAGAGGGAAGGAACGTAACTGACCACTTTCCAACCTTTTCCAGAATGATAATGGTGATGGCTACTTAATCTTGATCCGTATTACACCAGATGAAGATGGAAAATTTGGATTTAATCTGAAGGTATGCTGTATGTATGTATAAGGAAGGTTTATGCTCTGTTTTATGCTCAGTTTCATTTCCATTGGACACGTGCTGCATACTTGAGGTTACATCAGGAAATCGGCTCAGGCCTCAGAATTGGGAGCTTTATTATGTGGCTGTGGCAGCTTCCTCACACCAAGTGCCTGTTCTGTGCTTCACGGTTGCTCTGCACTTATTTATATCACCTTATTGAGTTCTAAGCAGGGAAGTTGGTGTTTTTAAACCCATTTTATAGATGCGTATTAAGGCTCAGAGTGATGAAGGCACACAGTGGTCAAGCAGATCTCCCCCCAAAGAGGGGTTATGAAGAGAGCCCCTCAGCATTGCTGAGCTGAGAAGAGAGAACAGTGGTTCTAGTGGCAGGGTCATTTGTGCAGCCATCACCCTCCTCTGCCTGCCTCTAGGCAGGGTGTACAAACTATGGCCTAGGGGCCAAATGTACGTAAAGTTTTTTTTGAACACAGCCACACCACACCCATACATTTACAAATGGTTTATAGCTCCTTCCGCAGTAGGTGGTAGAGTTGAACAATTGCAACAGAGCCCTCTGTCCCACAAAGCCCAACATATATGCTCACGGGTCCTTTACAGAAAGTTTACCAACCTCTGCCTTACAGCACAGTGAGGGCAGGTGGTCTCTGCTGCCCACCCCATAGCGGCCAGCCACCTTACACGCCTCTCCTGTACCCCAGCAGCCCTGCTCATGACCTGCTGAGGTCAAAAGCCGTTGTAGCGTGCGACCTTTTCTGTGGCTTCTGTCTTCTCCACTGAAAACTCGCTCTCCCACAGCACTTAGAGGCGATGGTTTTGGACTCCTTTTCCCGGAGATGGTTGCCTTTTTGAAAGGAGCTTGCCCATCCGAGTGCGCCTTCAGTTCATGGACTGTGGGGATGGCCACGGGAGGCTTCTGAGCAGTCCTCTCGTTAGCCCAATATTCTCAGAGGGCTCAGGAGCCTTGTAATTGTGAAAGGGTGCCGTTCCCTGGGATTAGAACAGGATTAAGGGAAATTGGAGCCCTCTCCTATGCCAGAGGTCTGCATGTGTTTGTTGCTATGAACTACTCAAGTTTTTGTTTGTTTGTTTATTTTTCATCTCACATGTTTACAGGGAGGAGTGGATCAAAAGATGCCTCTTGTGGTATCTAGGATAAACCCAGAGTCGCCTGTAAGTAAACATGTTCCATTATGTCCCATATTTGTTTTCCCATAAATCTAACAGATTTCTATTTTGGTGTCCTGTTTCTCTTTTGCCAGCAGCAAAGAGGGTGTGTAAATGCATGCACATAGATGGAATGAAAGAACAGAGCCCATGTTTTCCAGAACCTGGCTGCTCAGGGTGGTCCCTGAAGCGGTGTTCTGCCACCGTACTGCGCAGGGTCCAGCACCCTCAGCACCTGGGAGCCCATTAGCAATGCAGGTCTCAGGCCCCGCCCAGATCTGCTGGCCCTGAGTCTGCACTGTTAACAAGATCCCCGGGTGGTCCGTGTGCACCTTATAATGTAGAAGTACTGCTCAAGGGAAGGAAACTGAGGCTCGGAGTTTGCTGTTCGCACTTTGAGGGGCACATGGACCCTGTACCCCTTTCCACAATCCCACGCCCACCCGCGCCCTCAGCAGATCATTTGCTTTTTTAAAGCAGTGAGCACCAAAGAGTCACTATGCCTCCTGAGCAGGTACCAGTTTGGGGGTTTTACTCGTAAGCAGCCCTTCAGCTGGCAGTTTCCTTTTTCTTCCTGCTCATGGCCCCTCTCAAATAAGAAGGCTTTTATTCCAACACTGTTCAGTGCATTGCTACACTCCATAATGGCTTCTGCTCTTGGCATTATGCTTACAAAGGCTTTCTCCACTGCAAGATAAATAAATACTCACTTTTAGCTGACAAATCATTTTTCTCACAGCCCATCTAGGAAATAAAAGATCAGAAGCATCATAGTCATTCCATTCCATTAATAAGTGAAGGTTGGCTGAAGATAAATAAATACTCGCTTTTAGCTGACAAATCATTTTCTAATAGCCCATCTAGGAAAGATCAGAAGCATCACCGTCATTAACGTCCCGTTAATAAGTGAAGGTTGGCTGCCACAGAGAAATGGCTTCTGTGATTTTCTTAGCCTTATTCTGGAGTGTTTCATAACTTAACGTTCCACTTCATTACAATCCCATGACCAGCCAGCTGCCATGTCATCATTGCAGTGGATGTAAAAATAATGACGATAATACCTGACGGGGAAGAAAGGAGAACTTGATCATGGTCTCAAGTGTCGAGGCTCAGAGAGCATCAGCGTTCTTCCCTTGAGGACTGCTGTGCTAACCGAAGAAACTCGCTTTTCCCCTCCACTCAGGCGGACACCTGCATTCCTAAGCTGAACGAAGGGGATCAAATCGTGTTAATCAATGGCCGGGACATCTCAGAACACACCCACGACCAAGTGGTGATGTTCATCAAAGCCAGCCGGGAGTCCCACACGCGGGAGCTGGCCTTGGTGATCAGGAGGAAAGGTAATAGGCACCTTTTCGGGGGGAGGAGCCCCAAGGACGCTGCCTGCGCAAAGCAGGGCCTTCTCTGGCCCGGCCTTGGTTTTGAAAATGTTGAGCTTGTAGCCACCATTTGAAAATCGAGAACTTGACATAACAACCTGAATGTCTAACTTGTCACTTGAAAAGTTTGAAGATCTCCCCACACAGGGCCCGGCCCCTCACGGCCAGTCCTCTGGAGATAGGCAGCACCCACCACCCCCTTTATACAAGGCATGAGCCCCCACCCCTCGTAGCTGCCTGGCCCTGCAGGCAATTGCATTTTCAGCCGTTTGTGGAAGGATCAGTGCATTTGGTTTTGTTGGAAAGTCAGTAAGCCGAGGGAGGCAGGGGCCTGGCTCCTCTGTGGTGGTTCTCACTCTACCTCCTACCAGTTGAGGGATCTTGAGCAAGTTTCTTACCCCGTCTATGTTTCAGTTCCCTCTAATGTAAAATGAGGATAAAACAGCCCCTACCTCACGGGGTTCTTGTGAGGATTAAATGATACTCATACTGGAAAGTACCTAGAATGCTGCCTGATACGTGGTAGGCGTTTGAAGGGTGGCTACTATTGAATACCATTACTGTTGTTGTTATAAACTGCTCAGCCGAGTCCTTGGATGCTCCTTCCCAGCCCGAAATGCCTCAGGTGTGCGCAATGTGTGACTCAGAGCCCTGGCCCTCCATCGCTGCTCTGGCCTCACAGGTGTAGGCATGACCCCACACCCCCACATTCCTTCCTTCTCTCTGTTCCCTTCCAGTGCCAGCTCTCATCCCCCCTCCTCTGTGAGGCCTTACCAGGTCCTCCAGGTCCCTACCCAGCCCCCCACCGCCCTGTCCCCAACAAACCTCAGCACGCTGCTCAGCGCACAGTAGGCATTCAGTAGTGGTTGTAGCTGATGTCTGTGGAGCGCCCGTGAAATGCCTTGCACTGTGCTAATTGCTTTACATAACTATCCTCGTCAGCTCTCAGAACACTCTTACAAGCTCAGGATTGTTATTCCCAAGTGAGGAAATGGGGAAAACCAAGTCAGAGAGGCTAAGTTGCCCTGCTGCTGTGTGGTGGGTAAGGCTGCAAGATAATAGAGAACGAAGGATTCCAGCAATTGGGAGCAGGCCCCTCTGCCACATGATGTGCCCTGTAGTACGCTGGCAGTCGTAGGGGGCCAGTGGGAGAGCAGTCTGGGCTGTCTGAGGTGAAGAAAATGGATGTTTTTAGACTATGCGAGCTAGAGGGGCAGTGCCACTGGTCTTCTGTAACTGTAATAGTAATAAGCTTATTTTTTAAATAAACGTTTAAATACAAAATATGAGTTGATTGAAAGAAAAATAAGTAAACAGCATAGGGAGTAGTTGATACGACAGATGTCATGAAAGTAGCAAAAGAGCTCAGCTTCTCCGGTCAGTGAAAAGAATGTGGTCTTTAGGGTCAGACAGATATGGACCAAATTCCCATGTCCCGCCCTGACAGGACAACTCCTTTGCCCTGAGAGTCAGTTTCCTCATCTGTATAATGGGGATAATGACAGCTGGGTCAGCATTGTGAGGATTCAGTCTAACTCTGTGGGGAAATGCACAAGTTGTTACTTTCCTCTCTTTTCCTGTTACCTTGAAGGTAGTAGGGAGCCAGTGAAAGTTTTCGAGTAAGGGAGTGACATCCCCTTCTGGGTAGAAAGGGAAAATTCAGAGATGATCCCAAAGTTTCCAATCTGAAAGACTGGAGAAGGAAGTCACTGTAGATGGAAAGAGGCATGTGAGGCTGGGGAAGTATTGTGAAGGTGCAGGGCATGGGGGTCCTAAGGTTATATTTATTCACTCGGAGTCTGACATGAAGGGAGGATTCATACTTTAGAGGTAGGGCTGAAGCGCAGAGATATTAGGCCTAGAGATGTTTACATGGGAACATCCCAGCTGAGAATGGCCGTGAGTTAGAGACTGACTGAGTTCTGGGGACAATCGTGTCGTGGAGAGTGCCCCAGACCTCACACCAGGGAAGTGCCTGTTTGAAGGGAGCAAGGGAAAAGGAACCGAGAAAAGGGTGGGGGGATGAGTAAAAAAAGAATCAGGTCAGAGAGAACAAAGGGAGAAGATATGTTTTCTTTAAAAACATTCTTTCCCTTTCTCTTACCTTTGGCAAAAGCCCCGGAGTGCTAAACACCATCATAAACTAACCGGAATAGTATGTCGTTTTGTATAATTGACACATATTGAATCCGTCAACAAGCAGCAGTGTCTTTGGTGAAAATGATTACCAGGTGCTTACTCATTTAATAAGATGTTTGACACCATCTGCATTCAGGTGTCATAAGTGTAATTTGGGAGTACAAAATGGATCACCAGAGCTTTGCCACACACGCCAGACGCACCCTTTCTTGTCCATTACAGCTGTCCATTCAACGGGTGATATCAAATCTGAAGATGAACTGAACCAGCTTTTCCCAGAGGCCATTTTCCCTGTGTGTCCAGAGGGTGGGGACACCCTGGAGGGATCCATGGAACAGCTAAAGAAGGGCCTCGAAAGTGGGACAGTGCTGATCCAGTTCGAGGTAAGAGCAGCAGGGCCACCTCCCACGGCCTGCGTCCCCGAGCCAGCCGTGACACTGGGGGCCTGTGCCCATTGTGGGAACGCAGGAGGGGCTCTGCATCAGGGCCGTGGAGCGGGCCTAGAAAGCCGGGGATGGAGACCACAGCCCATCACTGAACTCTGTCTCACCCTCTTGTTCTAGTACCGTGCGGTAGTCATGGAGAAATGTGTCAGAAATCGAGGAGGAGGGATCTGAGCGTATTTAGCTGCCAACACAAAAGCTTGAAAGGCCCAGCAATGGAAGGTAGTGGAGAGGCGTGTGGGTGAGCGCCCGAGGGAGACTGCAGGGGCCCCATCCCCCACCCTGCCGGGCACACTCTGTAATTTGGAGCAGGTAGTGTCATCCCATAAAGGCACAGCAGCTTGCCTTCCCAAGTCCTCCAGAACCGTGTGAATGGGGGTAGAAACCAAAGCCAGACACCATCTTCCTTCCCCAGGAGGGACCGCCACGTATAGGATTGAGACTATCGACAAAAGTACAGGCAAAGACTTTCTACAGAACAAAGTAGGACCAACGAAGGCTCAGTTTTACTCATCTGATCACTAACAGAATGAAAATAGAATGTGTTTATTGTTCACATTTTTTAAAGGTAGAAGAAAGCAGAGTAGTTCATGCTTATTGCTTATTGCATGAACTACTCTGCTTTCTTCTACCTTTAAAAACTGTGAGAACAGAAGAACAAAGAAAATAAGTCAATAAAAGAAAACAGATCATGATTAGTGCCGATATACAGTCTGGATTCATAAATTAGGAAAGAGAGTCTCACATAGGGTTCAGAAGCAGACATCCTTAATGCATTGTTTATCCATATAAAGGAAAAAGTCGCAGAAGCAAAACTAGGCAGTTTGTCAAATGTATGTGACCGTACATTGATTCAGGAAAGAAAGAGTGCATAGTATGAGTATTAAGCCAAAAGGAATGTGAAACAAAGAATTTTGAGTGAGAGGTTTATTTCATAACGGTGTAAGGAATAGAATGTAAATAGAGTGCATTTTTAGAGCAATGGGTATTGAACAGCTGTAAAAAGGGAAAACCCATAAGACAGATGAAGATAATGACCTCATCCACAGAAAGAAATCAATAGGGAATGTTAAACTTAACAGCCTTGAGAGATAATGTAGACAAAAAATAAGTTCATATATTGTGGAAGTGAAATCAGGATAAGAGGATACGAATAATATAATTACTTGGGTAGAATGACAGACAGACGAGTATACTGAATATCTACAGAGAGAAAGCCCTTTTTATCCAATGGCCGGCAGGAGGCCAGGTAGACTTTAGATTTTAAAAGAAAAAGTTCAAAATTGAAATATACATTTGAAACACTAATACTTAATATTTTAAAACACTATCCAAAATAATTGAAACAAGAACTTAAAAGCCAGGTAATATATCAGTTTTATTCTTTTTTTGCTTTTGGAGGGGATATGAAAGGGGAAAGACACTTGCAGTTATTCATGCATTCATTCAGCGAGCCTGTATTAGGTATTTCCCCGGTGCCAAACACTGGATCAGGAAAATGATGAAGGATGGAGAAGTGGGATTTCTGGCCCCAAGAAGTATACAATCGAATTTTGGTATATTTGGGTGTAGGGGCTGGGCTGTATCATGAGTCCCAGAAACAGCTAAAGACCAAGATAGGGCAAGATTTCATTGCACAAAATATATGTTCTCTAGAAACTGGAGCTGAGAGGGTTCCACAATGTCTTCTTGGGTGAGATGTAGTATTAATAGAGGTTGGATGGGATTACGTGTGGAATGGAGGGAGGGTATTCCAGGACAGTCACGACATGAGAGCAGACTAACCTCATAGGGTGTCAGGTCGCATAGGGAAACAGGTCTACCTGGGGGTGAGAAGCATGCCAAGCAGTCCTGGGTCTCCCGCCAGGTGATGGGAGTTCTTCAATCCCCCACGAGAACTGTTTCTCTTCGATCAGACTGTCCACAGGGAGGCGCTGTGGGCTCTTCATAAGGAAAAAGACCAAGTTTGGTCTTCGCCAGTGCTCCAGAAAAATCCCCTCCCCGCAGGTGGCCTCACTTTTATGTTTTACATATGGGAAACCCACGGAAGATTTTCCTTGAATAATGTTCACTGAATTTCGTTAAAAAGGTTAAAAATACTTTAGAGAGAAATAGCCATCTATCCCATTTTTGAGTAGTGTTTATCAAAGGGTGACACCCTGAGCGCCTGTATGGATGTCACCTGAAGAGCTCGTCACACTGAGCCCAGACCACAGCTGCTGAAGCAACTGCACTGGGATGGGGCCCGGATGTTGCTACGTTTAATTTCACCAGGAGGTTTTGCTATACAAGCCAAGCTAGAGGGTGGGAGGGTAACAATCGTACCAGAACCATTGTCCCACTGCGCCCATCCTGTCTTACCTTTAGAGCTTGTAGGTAGGCGACAGCATAAGAAATGGAGAACGTAGAAATTTTAGGGTGAAATTTTAGTGATATACACATTTTTCCTTCATTTAGTCTATATATTTCCTAGAACGAGTAGGAAAATCCTCTTGTTCAATAACATTTGCAGAATTCCAGAATGCAGAATCGACAACAGCAGAGCTGCTCTGTGATGCAGCTGGTGGGGTACATGGAGCCCTGCCTCAGTCTCCCCACACTGGCCCAAGGACCCCTAGACTATAGGAACATAATTTAACAACCACTGTTATAGATGGGGGGAAAATGTCTTATACAGCTGCTAGGGAAGAATTCTAAAGGAAGCCAGATCAAACCAGAAACTAATACAAAGGGAAAGCTTTAATGAGCACTTACTATGTGTCAGGGGCTTTATGTGCATCAATCTTGTAGAATTCTTACGGCAGCCCTTGATAGAGTCTGTACTGATACCCACTAGAATAGATTAAGGATCAGAGTCTGGGGGAGGTTATCTCTCAGTAAATGGCCACAGCCTGCTTGGATCCCAGGCAGGCTAACCCAAGAGCTTGTCCTCTTAACTGTATAACCTTTGCAAACAACAAAGTGTATTTTCATGTGACAGTTGTCATTAGAGTAGTACAACGTCAGAGCTAGAAAAGATCTGAGAAACTATCTAGCCACATGGGACCAAACAGACTTTAAATCGTGGCTCTACCACTCACTTCCTGTGTGACCTCAGGCATGTCACTTAACCTCTGTGGCCTCCCCTTCCCATCTATCAGTTGGGTGTCTCATTGGTGGCTGTAAGGATTAGATGAGATAAATACTTAATGCATTGTCTGGCACATAGTAAGAGCGCAATAAAAAGTAACAACTATCATTATTTATAAATAGAGTCTCCAAGAGTGTAAAGAACATGCCCAATCTCCATACAAGAACTGGTCATGTCACACTGGGTTTGGAACCTGGGGCTGTCTGACTCCAGCGTCCTGGCAATTCTGGTTCCTCACATGCTCTTCTAGTGCTGTCAGCAGGTGAGTGGCGTGGCCGATGGGGGCTGTGCCCTGAACAGGACCAGGAAGAGTTGGCTGGTTCCTAACAGGTGCCCATACCATCCACTCCACCACACAAAGGGCCTGCCCTGGGGTAGGACGG
This sequence comes from Rhinolophus ferrumequinum, assembly GCF_004115265.2. NCBI lineage: Eukaryota > Metazoa > Chordata > Mammalia > Chiroptera > Rhinolophidae > Rhinolophus > Rhinolophus ferrumequinum. Next base: position 62,397,027 of record NC_046295.1, on the reverse strand, counting down.
AATCCCTCCCATGCTGGTTTTCAGCAGTTTGCTTTGAAGCATTTTTTCATTAAGGGACTTCCTCTGTCCTTATGGTGGCTTTCAGTAAACAATTACACGTATTACAGAAAGCGTTGGGTCCCAACTGTAACGAAATCACACTTAATAATTAGCATTTGTATAGCACTTTGGAATCTACCAAGTGTGTATCCCATATGTTGTCTCTGTTGACACTCACACCCGTTCTGTAAAAGAGATACGGCCAGAATTATCAAGGTCACTCCTTTATAGATGGAGAAAATGAGGCTCAGAATCTGAGGGCCTTGCCTGAAGCCACACAGCGGGTCACAGAGAGCAAGGATTAGAATTGATGTTAAAAGTCTAGTCCACTGTCACCACTCACCATTGCCTGGTGCAACCCAGCCTCACTATGAGCCCTTCCCTCCAGCAGCTACACTGTGTGACCTAGCTGCTACTCAGCGTAAGCGGTGTGGTAGCATTTGTAATCAGCCTCAAAATGCCTGGATACTATACTCCTTTCAGCCAAGGGAGGGCATTCCTCTTTGTCTCATGAAAAGGAGATTTGGGGTTCACACAGCTCCAAGTCCATCACCACCTCCAGGACTCATCCATTCAGCCCCAGCTTCATTCCTTCCTGAGAGGAATATGCTTTTCCTGCCTGAGTTATGCTTTCTGTTTAAGCAAGGAGAAGGACATGCATTCCGCGTGGACGTCCCTGGATAAAAACTAAGTGGGAATGCTGACTTGTCCTTTGAGAACCAGCTTCCCAGTGAAGACCCCTTACGCCCATCCTCTCCAATGACCAGGTGACTGGCAACTGCCCACCTCCTTGCTCCGTTAAGACCTCTTCGGAGACTTGAGGATTGCAGTTGATAGAAAATGGGGAAGAGCTTGTCTCCCTCCCTCCCTGACTGATGAGTTAGACTCAACCAAAGGTCATGTCTCAGGTAGCCTCGCCCATCCCACTTCTGCATCTTCCATCTTTATCCAAGCCAGAAGCCTTTTTTTTTTCTCTCTTCTGACCTGTTTTTCCTTAACTCGCTCCTACATCACCCATTACAGGAAACGTCCATTACTGACAAAACAAGTGAGTCACTGACTCCTGTGATCATTGTAAGAGTTGACTTGGAAGGACAAAGGTAGCTGAAGACTTAAGGAGACGTTGAAATTGACACATGTAGAAATTAGTAAAGGCAATTGTACCTTCAAGATGAGAACTCATACCTTAAAACATTTAAAAAATTAATTGTCCAAATAGTTTTTTTGTTTTTTTTAAGAAAGGAAAGTGTGAAACCGTATAATGTGTATGGAATACAGGGAACAAACTTGACGTTTCAAGTGCCGCGTCGATGTGCTGTCATTCTTCATCTGTGAAAGGGACTGTAAGAATCCTTGGGCATGCCAGCAGTGGGGCCTACATCCGGGCCTGTGTATTTAAAGTGACCCTGCGGAAGGTCCCAAACTTACTAGCAACGATGTCAGTTCATTTCAGCAAACCTTTATGGGGAGCTAGGGAGGGGTTTCAAGTCCCCTCTAGACAGTGTCCCTGACCTCTGGTGGGGTCAGTTTCAAGGGACAGACGAAGTCCCCAGTGTGGACAAACCACCCATGAGTAGTGAATGATAATGTCTATGGAGTGGTACTAGGAAAACAGCCTCTTGGGACCTTCATGAAAAATTAACTCTTCGCTTAATTACTCGTATATACGGCTCCATGCCGTCTCTGGTCATGCTTTACTCAAGTGGTTTGCAACGTTTGTTCAAAGCAGCAGATTTCATTATTCCTTCACACTACAAATTTTTATTAGGGACCTACTATGCGCCAGGCACAGTGCTGGCCCCTGAGGTTTATGGAGTTATTCAAAACACAATACCTCTTTTGTGAAGACTACAGTTTAGAGCTTGATACAGGAAGCAGACAGTAAACAGCTGTTTTGAAAGTGAGTTCCCTGCAGTAGACTCTGGGTCATTGCTGAGGGCCTGAAAGGGAGTCTATTTCTACTGTCTGCTCTCTCCTTACTCATTGTCCCTTCAACTCCCCGCCCCCCTACCCGTCTTTTCCCTTTCACTTCCTCCTCCTGGGGTTCTCAGCCTTCAAGAATTCCAGTGAGAATTCCCCCTTCATCTGGTCATACAGTTGATAGAGGGCTGTCTCCTACTGGTTGGAACCAGTTGGGTGTCTGCCGCCCTCATCTGAGGGATGTGACTAGATTTCACATCTTTGGGCCAGACATCTGAGATCAGAGTCATATCCTGATGCCCTCTTTCTCAGATGATGTTTTTCAAAGAAGAGATGTTTAAACTGGAAAAGCCATGTGATCTCACCATCTTCCCCATAATACACTGGGGGAGCTCCAACCGTTCAGTTTTCTGTCTTTGGAGGCTAGAGTCAGTGACATCAACACTAATTTAGATACGGTTGTTCCATAGTAACCCCCTGCGGATAAATTTCTTTGCTATGTTTATCTTTATGTTTATCTGCATTTCTGTCAGATGAAGCCCACGGTGGGCACATGTAAAAAAAATTTTAAACACTGCTATAGTACTTTTTTATTTTTGGTATTCTACAATACTATCAATAGATCCTTACTGCTGAGATACACTTACATACTCACTGTAGTTAAAGCGTCTTGCTAGATCTATGCTTTTCTACTAGACTATCTCAAGTTGGTTACATTTACATTTTTGTTACTTGAAAAAAACTTCTTTTTACTTCCAGGTTAGCTTTTCTGATTATATTTGCCTAAGTAGATTTCACCTCTGTGCCGTTAGTTAGAACCAAAATGTCGTTTCGGGGAACTTGATTGACTCAAGATACTCTCCTCCTTTCAGAATCAAACCAAAACCTCCCTGTAAATCATGAATTTATTTCTAGAATGAGCTCAGAGTCCATCAAAGCTTGCAGATATTTAAGAAGTCCAGTGGCTGCTTGATTATGAACTGAAATTATAAAGACCAGTAGGTGAGCTTGGAGAGAGATTGAAATGCTAAACATTCGGTAAATGTGTAAGACATGACACAGTCATCGTTACCAAAAATCTCTTTGCTAATTCTCTCCTGGTGATTTCTGTGCAATTTGTTTGTTTAATTAAAAAAAAAAACAATAAGAAAAACCAACAGAGGCCACTTTATAAAACAAGAAATGAAATTTTCAAAAATTGAAGGGGAAAAATAACGTTAAGCCTCCCTATTCAAATTGCAAGCACATTTTAGTTGATGACATTGGCCACAATTTGGTGAACTAACCATTCTCATAACATCCCTGTAGAGCAATTTGCAAAGTCCTTAAAAATATGCTTTGATGCAGTAGTTCTGTCCCTGGGAATTTGTAAGAGTAAAAAAATGGAAAACAGCCTAATCAAAATGTACAGTAAAAGTTAAATTATGAGAAACTAGAGATTATTGAGCCAGTAAAAAGCATGCATATAGAGAATACTTAGGATATTTAAAGACACAGGAAACTAGACAGCGTGTAATAAGTAGGAAAAAACTGGCTTCAATATTAGGGTAGTCAGAACACTTCTTGGGAGATGTGAGATTCTCCACGGCCAGATTAGCTTGAGAAATGCTTAGTTAATCAGAAATAAGCTTGTGCACTGCAGGACTAGTCTTCTTGGACATTCATAGAACATCGGATGGCTTGTCTTTGACCTTGAAACTTTTTCTCAGGAGTTCCTATTAGCATCTTTCAAAACAGGTTCCATAGAACATAGTAGGGGAAGTGGTAACAGTTCAGTCTCCTTTTTTATTTTATTTTTAAAATATCTACACATTATGTGTATGCATATGTGCTTATGTATGCTTGTATATACAGAAAACAATAAGCTGGAGAAATTATAGGAAAAGGGACGTCTCTGTTGTGAAATTACTGATAATTTTCTTTCTTTATATTAGTTAGAATTTCCCAAATTTTCTGCCAAAAAAAGAAAAAATAGATCACTTCCAACATGGAAAAATTATATTGTTTTTAAATTCCCATGAAGTTAATAAAAACCACTGGTGAATAGTGTTTCACTTTCGAGTTCAAAGTGTGTAGTGAACAGTTGTGTAGGAAAGAAAACTCAAGGGACCAGGAGGAAACTTTGGCAGGCGATGGATTTGTCTATGGCCTTGATGGTGGTGGTTTCATTGGTATATACTTATCACTAAACTCTCTGAGTTTTGTACAGTAAATACGGACCACTTTTTACATGTCAATCATACCTTAGTAAAGTGGTTTCAAAGAAAAAAGAAAACTCAAGTGTTAGAGTCATATCTGAGTTCAACCTGTGGTTTGTGATCTCGAGCTAAGCGTTTAATCTCTGCCTCCTCGCTTGCAAAATAAGGATACTATTAATACCTCTCAGAGCTGTTGTCAAAATCACATCAGGTACTGTGCAAAAGTATCTAATATGTGCTTGTAGATATTCAAAGGCTGCTTTAATTGAATTTTTTGCTCGGGATTGCATGTACGGGGGAATACCTCTTTAAATGAAGTTTACTGTGTATTGGAATAAATTTTTTACTGTGGAAATATACTTCTGAAGTAATGAATGAAATTGCTCTTGTTTTTAAGCAAAAGTATGGTTCACTCCACTGAATTAGAGGGAAATGTGTTTAGACTAATATAAATGATTTCCATTCAATTTTGAGAATGACTTTTTTTCTTTACTTTTAGCATTTGTCAAGTAATTGTCTTGAAAATGAGGTTTTACTTAGCATGATCCATTATGTGTGACTCAGACCCCTTCTTTATGACTTTTTATTCCCAAGATCCCTGTACTAAAAGAGTTATTGAAGAACTTATTTTCTCATAGGATTGTAGAATTTCTTATTGGGAAGAATTTTTTTCTTTTCATATATAACATAATCACTTTTAAACGTTAAGATTTTGGTGCCATGAGTGGTAAGTTTCATTGTACGTTTTCCTACTCCCTTTATGGCTGTCTTTTGCAATGGTTTTGCACTTCTCTCTTTGTCATGTAGCAACTGTACAGAAAGAAGCCCGGTTTGGCCATCACGTTTGCAAAGCTGCCTCAAAATTTGGACAAAAACCGATATAAAGATGTGCTGCCTTGTGAGTATCTGGTGTGAATGCCTCCTTCCTGCACCCCCCTCCCTCCCCCCGGGCACACTGAGATAATGTTTCCCTTTTTAAAACAGATTGTCTGGTATACTGGAACGATTTTCAGTGTGTCTGTAAACACCACCGTCTTTATTGCAGCCATTTCAGACTGGGAACAGTTGGGGATAGTGTTTATGCTAATGAGGCGAGAGCTGCAGATGGGGCTGGGGACTGAACTCCCAGTTACTTGGTATGATAAAAATAACGCTCGGAATCATCGGTGCATTTTTTTTCTCCCCCACAGATGACACCAGCCGGGTATTACTGCAGGGAAATGACGATTATATTAATGCGAGTTATGTGAACGTAAGTAAGTTAGGAATCTGGGCAGTAAGAAAGCATGCGTGAATTGTATCAAGCATGATAACGGTAGTGTGTGCTTTATAGTTGACAAAGTGCTTTCCTGTTCACTCCCTGATTTCAGCACAACAGCCGTTGAGGGAAGGCAGCATAGTCTCATTTTACATAGGATAAAAGTAAGGTTCAGAGAAAATAAATAATTTTTGAAAAGTCACAGAACTAACAGAAGGTGAGACCAGAATTCAGATTCCGTGTCTCTGACTCCATTGCCTCCCATCTTCCGCTGCTGACATTTAGGTGTTTTGGTTTGTTTGTTTTTTTGTCAGTGCTTTGTTTATAACTGTCTGTGTTTTTCCTCCATGTTATTACTATATATCCCATCTAAAAGTAAGAAAAATAAAACCACCTCTGTGCATCTCACCCAAAAAGAAAAGGTAAAAGATTTCACATGTTATGGGGAAAGCGTTCATTTCACTCTGAAAATGAATCTTGGGTGACTTAACTTGGCTTCTGTGAACCTCAGTTTCTTCATCTAAAACCAAGGGTTGGCAACGCTTTTTCTGTAGAGGGCGTGATAGTAAGTCTTTCGATCTTTGCAAGCTAAGAGGCAAAATTGAGGATATTACTGAGGTAACTACACAGCCATTTAAAATGCAACCATGTAAAAATACCCAAAACCACTCTTAGCTTGCAAAACAGCAGTCAGGTTTGGCCTTCAGGCCACAGTTTGCGAACCCATGATCCAAATGAACAGATGATTTCTCTAGGTAAGTTCTCAACAGAAAATATCAAGAGCTTCCCTAATAAAAATGGGCCTGATCAGTGATTCCACTTGTTCCAAAACATCTGTGGGATTCATTGATTCATTGACCATTCCGGGCATCTTGAAAACAGTGTCAGAAACGATGGGGGCAGTAAGACTATGCAGTCCAATGTCTTTGAGTTATTTCAGGGCTGGGGAGGATTGAGGAAGCCATTAACACAAGCACCAGCCAAACCGTGAATTAGGCACCTCCGTTTACCTTCCCCACCTAAGAATGCGGGAATCACAGGGCCACTGCAAAGCTCAGCAGGTTCTGGGTGTTCTTTCATAGAAAGGACTCAGTTCAGAAGGACGGAAGTAAAAGCAGAGCAGGATGGAGAGGGTCACTGAAGACAACTGAAAACACTTTAACATTTAACATTAACTCAAACGATAGCTGTGACGTGATGGTTGTGTTCGTCAACTTGTGGTAATCATTTCACAGTGTACATGTATAGCAAACCATCATGTTGTGCATCTTAAATATGTTTTTTGTTTGTCAATTATACCTCTATAAAGTCTGGAGGAGAAAAGATTGACACAGCACTGGCAGCCGTGCAGAGAGCAGTGAGTGTGCAACAGTAGTTGGTGGTAGAAGCCTGCACGGTATATGCTTCAAAGTCAAATCAAAAGATATTGATAGAAAACCCTGCTTATGGAAAGATCTGGGCATGACTATTGGCCCCCGTTGCTGAAAATGCTGATAACCTGTATTGATTATATTTAGGATACAGCAATGACGGTGATTTATATTCTTCTGCCGTCTTGTAGGTACGTTTCTGATGATCACCTACCACACACATATCACCACAGAGTTATCTTAAATCATCTAATGCTAGCACTGTTGTCAAATGTCTTTCAAGGATTTTTAAAACGAGCATTTTGTCACTTTTCTTACTGAGATACTCTGGTGTGATGTCAGTTACCCAGTAGAAGAGTTAAAGATCCGGTTCCCTGTCCATCTGTGGCAGTAACAGATTCTAACGCCTTAACAATCTCTCCCCAGATGGAAATTCCTGCTGCTAACCTCGTGAACAAATACATTGCCGCTCAGGGTCCCCTGCCACATACCTGTGCACAGTTTTGGCAAATTGTCTGGGATCAGAAGTTATCACTCATCGTCATGTTGACGACTCTCACAGAGCGAGGGCGGGTAAGTGGCTTGATTTCCAATTCAAATGTGTGCATGTCACACTGTGTTCTGCGGAACATGAATCTCAGAGCTGGAAAGGGTCTTAAATGTCACCTAGTCCCACCCCTCCGTGACCCACAAATCTCCTGTAAGGAGCTGTTGATGGACACCTCCAATGATGGGAAGCTCAGCACTCCTGCCCTCTCCCTGGCCTTCCCCAAGCTGAAGAATGATCAGACACCCCCTCCCACTCCTGGCTTGGATCCATCATAACGAGCCAGAAGGCAGTTCCCCTTTCCTCATCTCGCCTGCCCTAGAACCCCTGCATTGACTGTGGCCTCACCCAACCCAGGACAAGTGCTGGTCCTGGGCAGAGCAGTGTGGGGCCAGGTTCACAGTGGTAGTATAATGTAGGAGAAGTTGCACCCTCTATCAACTTCTGCTTGTGTTGCAGCAAAATATCGCAAAAAGAGCTAAGAGGGGTTTAATTTGGTGAGGGTTGGACTTCTCTTTCCCCTTTAAAGTTGGCCTACCCTTCCCGGCTTAAGGTCATTCTTCTCCGCAGAGAAAAGAGAGCTCCAACAGGCATGGTTAGTGACACATGATCTGCCCTGGATAGCACTCCCTTCTTTCCCTCATTCTGCTTGTTCCAGCTCAGCAGAAAAGGCCCTTTCTTCCATTTAAGAGGCCCCACTTCCTCCGGCTGCTCTTGCAGGCCCTGCCCCTCTTTCTCTGTCCTTATTATGTGTCCCTCCTCTCTTTTGTTGGTGGCTGCTCTGAACCTGAGCTCCTCTGGTCTCCACGTGACCTGGGGGGTTTCTTTGTTTCCCAGCTCTTTCTTCCTAACTGAATCCATTCCGGCTGGTTCCATCGGGTTCCTGCGTGAGCGATTTCCATCTCCCATTAGTCATTGCATTCCCTTCACAGTCACTGGGCCCGGGAACTCACCTCGCTTGTTTATCGATTGTTAGAAACCTGTTCTTCTAAAATCCAACCTACATGGTTCCTCCCTCTCCTGTTACAAATGCTCAGGTGATCAGAGCCCTTCATCCTGAGGTCCAGCTACTCCTCGCCTCCACCCACTGGTTCTTCCTGGTGTGGGGACTCAGTCCTTCCAAGCGAGCAGCCTTGCCCCTTTCTTTTTCTGAGAGAGAACATTTCCAGCATGTCCCGTTTGTTTGCTTCCATATTGTGCGTTTAGTAGAGGGGGACTCCCCGCCAGCGTGTGGCTGGCCAGAGTCCCCCCTCCCCTCTTTGTGCTGCCCTCACGTCTGCCAGTGCAGGTAGCCTCTCCAAAGCCTTGATTTGCCCCGTGGTCTGCGAGATGCTCCCTCTGTAGGATCACTTTGATGTCTCCCTATTGTCCTTCCTACCCCAAGTGTTTTGCATGGTGTTCACCCTTCAGGTTCATGGTTTCCTTATAAGGAAATAGAGCGCTGGAGATATTTTTCAGTTGAAACAGTCCTTCTCCCTCACCTTCCATCAATAGTATTTCTTTTGGGGGGGGGGAATTATTTTTTATATCTATGTGTGCCCCACTTCCTATATGTATGATCTGACACAAGTTGACTCCCACTCTGAGCCTCAGTTTACTCATATGCAAAATAGAGCCAACAGTATTACCTACCTCATAGGGTTGTTTCGAGGCCAAGATAATATACTGTCCATAAAAGGCACCATTTAGTGCTTAGCACGTACTCTTCAAAAGATAATAGGTTGGAGCATCAACTCTCCCCACAGCAACAGCCTTAACGTGAAAACTGAGGCTCAGAGAAGTTAAGTAACTGGGCCAGGATCACACAGCGGGTTAGTGAAATTTATTCACCGGGATTGAGACTCAGGATTTCCACTAACTTTTTACTCTTTCCACTACACCCCCAGTGCTTTGAGATCCAAATAGACCTAAGATTAAATTTGACCAAGGGATAAAGAGAGACTCCAGTTCTGGTCACTTCCCTGGGCGTATCTGGAAATAGAGGTATTTGTGGCTCTGCCTTGCGTGGGCTGATCACTTCAGAGGATATCTTCCCGTTAGTCATCCTGTGGGCAGGACCCTTGGGAGCCTGCAGCAGAGCTCTACGCCCCCTGCATAGATGGCCAGTGGCTGTCGACTATGTCTTGGGTTCCAGGGACAGCAGTCCCTTCAGGTCCAAGCAAAGCGGGGAATGGCTACTAACAAAAATGTCCAGGCTTAAGGTTTAGAGGTAAATTCTTAGCTCCAGCTTCCCAGCAGCTTGCTTTCATTTCAAATTATTAAGTTCAAATTATTAATTTCAAACTGTGACATTTGATGTGTGCCTGTAGGCTAGGAGAAAAAAAATTTTGAATGCGTGAGAATTTGACTGACAGAACTAGGATGGGATGGATTGCTAGGCCCTGAATTTTGCTTCAAAGCCAGAGGTGGGAGTACGATGGCTATGGAACAACCTTCAGGGTTTGGAATGGGGAGTAGAAAACAGGGCGGGGGGTGGGGGGTGGCATGGGATCAGCCAGGTTTCGGGAAAGCCACAGTAGCCCTAGAACCTTAATCCCGCTGAGCCCGGTTTCTTGTCTGCTTGTCTGGGGAGTATCAGCTCCATACAAGTCATGTACGAAGGCATTTGAGAGCCTAGAAGATGCTGCTCAAATGCAAAGGGGTGTTCATCTCAGGTTAGGGATTTATTTCATCTGCATGTTGGTGGAATCTCTGATCATTTGTAAGTTGATGGGAGACTCATAGCAACAGCAGTAATGATCGGTCAATAACCATTGACCTGACCCCGCACATTGAGCCTGGCACTGCTCCCTGTTATCTCCAGCCTCTGTCACCGTCTGGAAGCAGGTGTTGTCCTCATCTTTTGGGTGAAGAACGTGAAAATCAGGGAGGTTAAGTAGCAGGTTCCAAGTCATATGGCTAACTCCAGCAGAGGTCTATCTGACTCCCAAATGTGTGCTCTTAACCACTGTCCCTTGAGGCCTCTACCTGAAGAGGGTGCGGTGGACGGGGTGGAGGGTAAGGTAGAAAGGGGATGTTGAGAGCAAAGAAGGGGCCTCAGGGACTGGGGTGGGCTTGACTGAGGACCAGAGGTGGTCGCGCCTAAGTCAGGTCCCATTTCTGAGGCCTCGCCCGTTCTTCCAACAATTGGACCCTGGTGAGGAAGAAGATAAGTCTCTCTCCTCGACCTCCTGTCTCCAGCTGCAGGCTGGTTTGCAAGCTGTGGCCTGGCCACTGGCAGGTCAACCCCCATCCTACTCTCCACAAGAGGAGGGGCTATCCCTCTGCCCCTCAGAACAGACAGAGCAGGGCGGCCGTGCCTGAGTTTTCTACCCACAGGAGCACCTGGTGTGAATGAGAGGGCTCTGGGCGGACGCCTGACCCGTCTGTGCAGGTCACTGCTCGTGTACGCCACCCTGCAGCAGAGGTCAGTTCACACCCTGTGTTCCCTTCCAGACCAAATGTCACCAGTACTGGCCCGATCCCCCCGACGTCGTGGAACACGGCAGCTTTCACATCCGCTGTCAGTCAGAGGACTGCACCATCCCTTATGTGCTCCGAGAAATGCTGGTCACGAACACCGAGGTGAGAGCAGTGCCCCACGGTGAGTGGTCTGGGGAGGGCACTGTATTGAGGCCGGTCAGCATCCACTGTCGTCCTGGGTGGGGCTGGTCTTCTAGTTCTGCTCTGCGTTTTTACCTGGCAAGCATTTCCCTAAAAGAGCCAGCACTCGTGTTCACAATAGCCAACAGGGGGAAATAGCCCGTACCCCTCGCTGGATGAATGGAGAATTGCAAACAAAATGTGGTATGTTCATACGATCCAGTATTATCCATCCTCAAAAAGAAAGGAAATTCTGACTCATGCTACAACGTGGATGAACCTTGAGAACATTATGCTAAGGGAAATAAGCCAGACACTGATAAAGGACAAATACTGTATGATTCTACTTGTATGAAGTACCTGGATCAGTCAGATTCATAGAGACGGAAAGGAGAATGGTGGTTGCCAGGATTTGGGGGGAGGAGAGAATGAAGACTTAATGTTTGATGAGTGAGTAGTGCTGATGGTTGTACAACATTGTAAATGTATGTAAAACCACTGAAATGTACATTTTAGTAATGGTTAAAATGGTAAGCTTCATGTTATGTATATGCTGCCAATTAAAAAAAAGCTAACGTGTGTGGCCCTAATGGCAAGTACTATAGAAGTCAACGGGAAGAGCTCAACAGTGGCAGAGTGTGGAGAAGCAGCCCCGTGGCTGGGGGCCTTAGCTGAGCCCTAGAGAGTAGGTGTTTGGGAGAATAGGTGAGGAGGGGGAGCGGGAGTGGGGAGCGGGAGTCGGCAGCGGCCACCGTGGGACTGTGCACAGGGAACGAAAGAGCGTCAGGAGGCAGCAGCTGGCTGGAGGCCAGGGCGGGGCCGGCGGTTCCTACCCCGCCACCTGGATTGACTGACCAAGACCAGTCTGCGTCTTCCACAGACCAGAGAAAAGCACACTGTGACACACCTCCAGTACGTTGCGTGGCCTGACCACGGCGTGCCCGATGACTCTTCAGACTTTCTGGAATTTGTAAACTGTGTGAAGTCCCTGAGAGTGGATGCTGAACCCGTCTTAGTTCACTGCAGGTACTGTAAGCCACGGCTTGTTGGTTTTTTCGTTTTTTAAATACTTGTGCTCCTTGGGAAAGGCCTGGAGAAAGTTAGCAGACATCAAACCCACCTAAATCCCACAAGAGGATACATGCTTTTACAAAGGTCTGTTTACTTTGTCAAAACACTGGGAACTTTATGAAAGCATAAACCTGTGAATGCAGCACAAAACTGATAAGGAAAGCCCTTTCCTCATCTTCCACTTGTTCTGAGTCAATTGACCTTCACGATGGATGCATGGGTGCGAATAAGGTGGGGGGTGGAGTTTGCACTTAAAGGTGGGTTTCTTTCCATTGGTCTTAAGCCCTTCGCCTCAGACTCTATGAGGAGAGGCTTCCTCAGCCAGTTTGGGAACTCCTCCTGAGTGTGTGTTTTATATTCTTAAAGGTAAAGCGGGGGAAAGCTCCATCCGAGTAAACGTGGGAACTAGTGAGGAGTTGAGCTGGGCTGGGCAGAAATGCTGGCTGAGCAAATCCCAAGTCTCTGCTCCTCTTCCCCCCAGCGCTGGAATAGGTCGAACAGGTGTCTTGGTCACCATGGAAACAGCCATGTGCCTAATTGAGAGAAACCTGCCCGTTTACCCACTGGATATCGTCCGGAAAATGCGAGACCAGCGCGCCATGATGGTGCAAACATCAGTGAGTGGAAATCCAATAATAAAAATAGTAGTAATGGCCGATGCTTCCTGAGCACTTCCCTTGGGCCAGGCCTGCGCAAAGGGCTTTGCAGGTCAAGTGACCAAGGCTTGAGGGGCCTGAGTCACTTGCTCATGGTCACAGAGCTTGTCGGGGCTGAACAACTTCAAAGCCCTCTGCATCTGGCCTCTGCCTTTTGCTGCCTCCACTTCTGCTACCTCCATGGTTTGTTTCCTGCCAGCCGCTTGGCCAGGGAGCAGCCCTGGTTGCGTTCTGCATTGTCAACCACTGGCCCAGCATTTGTCCATGAGAAGTAAGGTCTCCTGAGGGTCTCACACCACTCGCCTGTTCCTAAGTGAGCCTTTTGGCTCACCAATGTGTCACATGGCCCTGCTCACTCTTCCTGTGGGCTCTTCTCCCACATATGTCACACCTGGGTACTTGGCACTACAAGTGTCCTCAAGAGAAAATCTTGTGGTTTTCCTACAGAACTCCAAGAAAGGCTGTGGGCTGGTGAGCAAAGAGCATGATTCACGCTCCCCCAACTACTGGGCCACCTTTGGATAATCTCTTAACCTCTCAGTTAACCCAGCCTCAGTTCCCCCATCTGCAAAAGGAGGACCATCCCATACTCATTTATTCAGCGGATAATTGCACAAACAGGAGAGGCCCCGGCTTGTAGGTGGTAGGAGGACGGGGCTAATCAATTATAAGTCTCAGCAGCAATGGGGAAAGTCCAAGGGGAGTCTCAGAACTCCGTGGAAGAGAATCAAAGCCAACTTTAGAAAGTCAAGGAAGGCTTTCTGGAGGAGTGGCCTCTACGGTAAAAACCTCCAGGATGGACGAGGAAGCGTTGGAAAGAAAGCGGTGGAGTTCCATGTTGTAGCCAGTTCTAGCCTCACATGCTCGTGGACAAAGTTTATAAGATTTCCGTAATACTTGTGAGCTCTTGTAGTTTTATATTCATTTGTACCCAGGAAATCTGGTTAAAAGAAAACTATCAGGTTATTAGGGCCATTTCCTGCCATGGAAGACGTCATTGCTGGTTAAAAAAATGTTAAGTACATCATCTTGGTAGATTTTCCTTGCTAGTGAAGCTCCTTGTAAATGCTTTTTTTCACCCTGTCACATCACTAAAACATAAGTTTCTTAGGTGTTTGTTAATATAAAGAACCATATTCTGCAGAGCAGCTTTCAGTGGCTCTTCTTTGTAAGACAAAACCCACATCGTCCCCCAGCACAAGGCCCAGTGTGACCTGGTCCTGGCCCACCTGCATGGCCCCTCCTCCCATGCCTACGTGTTCTAGGCCAGGCCCGTGAGCCCTGACTGCACTTCTCAGAGTGGGCTGTACTGCTCGGCACCTTCACACTGGAATGGTCCCCCATAACAACCATCACCCCTTCCCTGACTGCCCCAGACTGCCAGGTCCTCCCTCTGCCAGGATTCCATGACACTTTGTCCGTACCTCCCTGGGAGCAGCCCCTCACTTAGAGGAATAACGAGTTCACAGGTGTGTCTTCTCCACTCTGTTTCCCTGGCACGTGGCACAGGGTCTGGCCTGGCCCAGAGCTCGAGCTCAGCGGGTATTTAGGAATGATGTGAAAGAAGAACTACCTACGTGGTGGAATGCAACGCTTATGGCGCTGCTGCTGGACTTGACGGCTTTCTTTTCTTTTCCAGAGCCAGTACAAGTTTGTGTGTGAAGCGATTCTTCGTGTTTATGAAGAAGGCTTAGTCCAAATGCTGGATCCCAGTTAAGACAACTGTGAAAACGTTCATTCCTTTTTCCCAAGGGCATCCTCCTTAAGGACAGACCTTCTCTCTGGAAGCAGCAAGAGGAATCTGTAGGCTGTGGCGTGGGAAAGGAATGGGCACATTTGAACCCAGGCACTTTAAATTTCTATAAGAAAGGTATCGTGTACATAGGAACTGTATAGATAGGCATGCAGGGCTAGCGTGATTTAGGCCCGTTATTCCTCTTGGGAGAACTAAGCAGAAGGGGATCTCAGTTGGGGGCCTGTCCTCCCGAGACGTCGCCATGATCCTGTAAACCATCCTTGGGCAATTAAGAAGGGGGCTCCCGCAGCGCTGTTGACTTCCCACAAACAAGATGGTGTGGCAATTTCGAGTTGCTTGGATGTTTTGTATGTATATGTGTATAGGACTCAAAGGGCCGAGCTTTCTGTGCTTGTAGGCCACGCTGGAACAGTTTGCGTTCACCCACCCCCCGATGCGAAGGAAACCCTGATGAATGTACTGAACGGCGGGGGAGTGGGTTCTAAAGCGGAAGGATGAGTAGTACCTTTGCTGCCCTCCCTCCCTTTGTCCCAATTCCCTGCCACTTCGGATACTCGAGTTTCTGAGAATCGCATCCAAAATTCCCTGCTCTCTGCCTGCATCCGTGACCCTCTTCAGGTTCACACGCAGTGCCTGAACCGTATCAGGTGCGGGTGAATTTTCAGTCGAGACTCTGAGAACGCGGACTTGGGGTATGGTCTTGTTTGTTGTCTGTGCGTTAGTTGTAGGAGCAGGTGCTGCTCACCTCTCACTGCACACGCAGCACCCAAGACTGGAAGCGCCGACTACTGAATCTTCTACGTGGATTGCTGCTACTTCAAGCTGCTACACTTGAAACATTACGATTTTCCTGAGGGGAGATGGGATATCATCTGAATATTCAAAATCTTTGGCCCTTCTGAGGAAAGGTCTTCTGGTCGTTGAACCATGGGAAACCCAGCTTCTGTAGGGTTGTCTGTGGCTGTGTGTAGATGTGTGCGTGTGCCCGTGGGTGAATGTTTCTCAGGATTCCTAACGATTCATATGACAGTGGAGTTTATATAAAGAATGAGTCTCTGTATAGAAGAACAAATGTGTGCATTCACCCTCAGTTACAATGGTCTCCGTTTCATTTCAAAGGAGAGGATCAGACTATCTGAGAATAAACACAATTTGATGTTAATTTATTCTAAGTACACCCTGATTTTGATTGTCCTAAAGAATTCTGCCTTTGTTAATACTGTGTTCCATTTAAAAAAAAAAATTGTGACAAGATTGTAGCAAATTATTATTTAAGGAAAATAAAGTACATAAACATTTTAATGTGGTATGTTTAAATAGCAGTTTTTATGTATCCAGAGGAGGAAGCTAAGCCAGTGGCTTAACAGGATTTTTAGAAAAAGGAGGCTGTTATATGACAGTGCACAGAAGTGAAGCCATCTTAATGTTTAGCAAACTCTGTACCAATTCAGGAGATTCGTGGTTGTCAGAGGGATAAAGACCTATACCAGGGGTGTCCAAACTGCGGCCCGCGGGCCAACTGTGGCCCGCGATCCATTGTTAATTGGCCTGCAGCAGATTCCAAAAATATATTTAGTTTACTTAAATAAACCCGGTGAGGCAATACGTACTTCACCTCGAGTGAGTGGCCCGGCTGTTTGTGTATTTTACCGCGTATGGCCCTTGGTGAAAACCGTTGAAAAAAGTTTGGACATCCCTGAGCTATACCTGACCGGGTAGGTTTCTAAAGGTTCTTTATCTCCAGACCTAGCATATTTACTTGCATACTTCCCATCTTTTCCCCACCAATATTTTACTACCAAATGACGGCTGGGAGGGAGGTGTATATGTTGCTGTAACCCCATACTGGGGAACAGGTAACCACCTGAGTCCCGACTTGTCCGCATAGTGCCAGGCTAGCAGAAAGAAGCAGGAAAGGAGAGCTAAGCCATAGGAAGTTTGGCTGCTGGTCCCACTCATCAATAACTAGCTCTAGGCCCCGTCACTTAAGACCACTATCTACTTCCTCATCTGTGAAATCGGAGAAATAATACTGAGGACTTTGAGTTGAATATGAAGATTGACTAAAATCCTGCTGTCAATTTGAATTTTAATCAGCTGGAATCTGACACAGCTATGGATGAATTACTTGGAAAAGTTAACTTACCAGTGATCAGCCCAAACACCATGAAACAGAATCATACGGATTTTTCTAAGAGAAAGTTGCTTTTCTTCTAGGGAGAACAGAAGCACAAAGGAATGTCTTCCCAGGTACCTCTGTTCAGTTCTGGACTCAGAAAAATTCTATCAGCAAAGCAAAACAAAGAGGAGTGCGGGAAAACTGATGTACTTTGAAATACCATCAGGATGTTTAGCAAACAATGCCATTTAATAAAAATGTATCATTGCCTTGTGTGCAGAAAGCTTGAGGGAGAAGTCTAAATGTGTTTGCAGATTTGGGTTTGATTGTTGTTGTTTTTAATTGTCTAATATGGTTGCAGAAAATGCCTTTATTGTCATGCATTTCTAAGAGGCTTACCAAAGGTGGCAACTAGCCTTTTTCTGCCTCTGTGCAGGCTATTAGTTCAGACCCAGCAGACATTACCAGGAACAAAATCCACGAAATACTGGGGATGAACAAGACAAGAGAATGGGCAAAATATGCAAGTAAATACTGTATGTAGATACTGCCAATTCTGTAGTCAAGATTTCTCCTTCACCATCTTATACACTTAAGCAATTATACTTAAAAAGCCTTTCTGTAGTTCTAAGGGAAGAGCATCATATTCAGGATAAATATTTTGCCTGGGAAATTTGGCTGGGTGTGAATGGAGAAGCATTTGCGCCCTGCTTTCTGGCACTCTCCAGAAGATCTAATTAGATGCATCAATATACTGACTTAATCAATATGGGAGATTCTCTCCTGATGTCACTCTATAGTTCCTGCACTTGGTGTTTTTGACTTTCCAGAAAAAAAATATTCAACTCCATGTGGTTGCGGGTGGAATGGGAGTGGGTGGGGGGAGTATGGATCACAAACTTGTGCTGGTCTCTAATTCCTGCCATGGTAACTTATACTTAAATATGCTTTTAGATTAGTATAGATGCTATTGCTGCTGTGTTGCTACTTAACATTTTTCTGTTGCTCAGAAGTTATTATTTGAGTGCAAGCACCAGACCTCTTCATCCTGCAGAGGCAACAAAGAGACAGCAGCAATGGGGAAAGGTCCTAAGAGGCAGGTTTGGGGCTTAGACCTAAACTTAGGCACAATGTGTTGTCCTCAGCCCTCAGTTTTCTTACACATAAAAAGGGAAGGTTGGGCTGGAGTAGGTGAGTTCTTTGTTTCTTTCAGTGTTTACCATTCTAGGAGTCTGTTCCAGAGATTTGAAATTAATCCTAAATCAAAGGTGTATAGCAACCGGAGAGAGAGGTATCACATTTCTGGGACTTGTCCCCAAGAGATTGTCCCTCAGACCTTGACACTGTTGAATACAAAGACAAGGATTTTCACCTCTGGTTCCTGCCATCCTTGCCATCCTAAGCTGAAAACAGATTCAGTAAAGAGGACAGAAACTTGGACCTCAGCCGGAGGAACCACACGTGTGGGCTACTCATGGCTGGACTGTCTGCCATCTTTATAACGCACGTTCTGTTTGGAGCAACAAAAGGATTTGTGTTCATGTAGTTTTGAAAAGTGTCTTCATTGATGAGCAATATTTTTTCAGTACGTTTGGAATGTTTTTCATTCTGCTAGTGACTACTGAAAACAATTCGATCAATATAAAAACATTCAAGCTATGCAACACTATTGTGTGTTGACACTTTTATTCTAATAATTGTCTTGATTTCTGGAAGTGTTTCCGTGTTTTGTTTGCTTTTTTTTTTAAGTAAATATTAAGTCTTGGAAGAAAGTGCTCTCCACCCGCTCCTCCTTCCGTGTGGTCAGCAGCATGACCATGCACAGCACCGGTCTCTGTCTTGACTTTTGGTGGCAAATTCTAGATCACAATTAGGTTCAGCTCTCAAGGCAGCAGTAGCTTACACAAAGTGGAAATGTCTTTACCCTCTATCATGCAGGGCTGCCAGGGTGGCTCCATGAGCCTCAAGATCCAGGTTCCTTCCCACTTGTTGCTCTGCCGTCCCCAGTATGCAGTTTCTACGCTGAGGTCCACAATGGCAGCTCCAGCCATGTTCTCATTCCAGCCAGCAGGATGGAGCAGAGGGGTGAAGAAAAGCAAGACCCGTTCCCTCAAGGTGTATGTCATCTGGATGTTGTATATCCCATGGACCAAACAGCCATAGGGCAATACCTACTGCATGGGAGTCTGGGAAAGGTAGTTTTTATTCCAAGAAGCCGTGTGCCTAACTGAAACCCAGGAGTTCTCTTTCTGAGAAAGGATGGGTTTGAGGGACGATTAGTGGTTTCTGCCATAGCTCAACCCGTTGGTCTCCTTTCTTGGCTCACATAGAGCCCACTCCTCTCTCCAAGGTAGACAACCCAAACCCCATCCAGTTAGGGCATGAAGCATAAGCTAAAATCACCTTTGGGTGATTTGTGGTCTCCATCAGCTCTGGGTGGCTTCTTGAGGTCTAATGACCTATAAACGGGAGACAAGTTATCTTCTCCAAACAGTCCTTACTACGAAGTAGAAAGAGGCAAATAGCCGTTGGAAACTAATTCATAAGAAAGGGGAACAGGAAACACTGCTCCAAGTGGATATCAAAGGCCACTGCACAGGAAGAATAAAGACACCGCTGGCAAGCCCACGAGTCTCCTGAGAGCCACCTGACAGCCACTCCAGCTCTCTGGAAGGAGCTCCTTGTCCCTTGATCTCCATGGCCATGTCTGAGATGGAACTGCAGAGGGCGGACTTCTTGGGGACAGCATAGCTTTTGTAGCCTGCTTATTCCTGGGGCAGTTTTGGGGTGTCTTCAAGGTTGTTCTTTGCCAGTAGAATTTCACCAAGTACCCACAGCTGAATATCTAGACTGACATTCTCTGCTCTCATTAGCCTCTTTCTCAAAGGTGGCTACACTGGCCACCTCAAAGAGAGGCGGCCTTAATCTGATCTTTGGAGCTACCTGGTTTGCATTTTCTGACAGAAGTCTGAAAAATGGTTTGCTGCCCCCAGCCTTACCTCCTGCTAAGGCTTCCACTTAAAAGCCACTGCTCTCAATAGCTGTATTTCAGAGAATAGAAGCTGTTGAACAGAAGCATTTCTATGTTTTAGGACCATAATTTTGAGCCCAGGCTACAGACCGTGCTTCCCTTAGCAAAACAGGATTCCTTCTCATCTGTTGAGTCTAGCTGGGTCTAGCTCCAGGTCATCTCACTTTTATGAGAGAGTGAAAAGCAACAAGAAGCAACAGTCAGTCATATTTTTGCAGTCTTCCACCATTTTCTCCATTGTCATGGCCTCAACGTGTCCACCGTCAAAGCTACTGCAGATGACAGTTTCATCAATTGTCTAGCCACTACCTGTCCTTGCTATCTGCTGGCCTGCATATTCCACTAAGCCAGTGCCACATTTTAGATGTTATTTGCAGCATCCCACTTTCAGGTATCAAATTCTGAATCCAAAAACTAAAGTAAAGGTGGTTAGAGCAAAATATTTCTCAGATAAACACAGGAATCCAGAGCTGGTACGGTGTCTGCATGGTCATTGGGACCCATGCTCCTCCAATCTGGTGGCTCCACTGTCCTCAACATACACCTTCCAACTCACAGTCCAAAATAGCTGCTCCAGCTCCACCCATCACATCCACATTCCAGCTGGAAAGAAAGAAGAAAGGGAAAGGAAAAAAGAATGCCCTATTCTCTTTAAGAGAGATTTATATACAATTGGCCAGAACTTAATCCTATGGGTACACCTATCTGCAAGGGAGGAAATATAGTCTTCATTCTGAATGGCACTCTACTCAGCCAACATTTAGGAATTTTATTATTGAAGAAGGGGACATGATTATTACAACACAATCAGCAGCCTCCCTGCATATTCTTTGACTTCAGATCTACTGGTGGGCTGATTCATGAGGACTTAACCCTGCCCAAGACCCAGCACATAGGAATAAATGCAGTTATGTCATTTAAGCAAGGCTGATCCACCATCTTGAAGTATAGCACTGATAGCTTCTGACAGGATCAGCATCCATCCATTACACACACAACACCATTTGAATAAAAGTAGACTGATAACACAAATTCCACCTCTTTTAGAAACCCCAGATCCCTACCCATTCCCCACCCCCAAATTATACAGACTAGTCTTCATCTATAGGCACCCATGTAGCCTTTGCTGGTTCATCCCTAAACCTCTGGATTTCTCTCCAGTCAAGGAAGGCTCCAGGATTTCTCCCAAGGCTGTCCCAGGACTTCCAACATCATTGTCCAAACCAGAGGAAGAGCCAGGTAAGAAGACCCATTGGGATGCCGGGGCAGAGGGCCGGGGAGAGAGCTTGGCAGTGAGGATGAAGTGGTCTTAGCCTAGACATTTAAGAGGAAGAAGCGATGATAACTGATGGGTGTACAGAGGGAGGAGCAAGGATGGGGCCAGTTTCTAGGCTGGGCAACTGGGTGTGTGTGGCTGCCACAAACAAGGAGAACGAGGTGTGGGGAAGATGATGCGATTGTTCTTTGGGTCTGCAGTCTAACGTCAGGGACACACATGTAACCAGTCTGAGGAGTCTCTGATTGCAATATCTGAATGTGAAAATTCTTAAAAATGGTGTAGACATTTCTGGGTCCTGAGCACCCCAATCGGCTATAGTAAATGTCTTTTGTGCCATTCTTATTTATATTTTAATCCATTTGTATGATTTCTGTAATCAAATCTGGTTATTAAAATAACCTGTCCGGGGTGAATATGCAGCTGTCTCAGTCTCCTCATGTTGCAATAACAAAATGCTATCAGCTTGGGGGCTTCAACACAGACATTTCCTTCTCACAGTTCCAAAAGTCCAAGATCAGGTGCTGGCAGCTTCGGTTCCTGGTGAGAGTTCTCCCCTTGCAGACAGGCACCTTCTTACTGTGTCCCCACACAGTAAGGGCAGAGAGAGCCCTAATTCTCTTACTCCTCTTTTAAGGGCACTAATCCCATCATAGAGGCCCCACCCTTGTGACCTCATGACCTTATCTAAATGTAATTACTTCCCAAGGGCTCCACCTCCAAAAACCATCACATTGGGGGTTAGAGCTTCAACACAATTCAGTCCATAGCAGCAAATTCATATTTTATCATAATTGTAATCAGAAGTCCAGTTCTCTCTGAACTTCCTTCCCCACCCCACCCTGTCTGCCCGAACTCTCAGCGGCCTCACTCTCCCCTAGAAACCCACAGGCAAGGCAGATGCGAAAGAGAATACTTCTCACAAGGGGGCAGCAAGTTGGGGCTGGGGACAGGTCTCCTACCTTGGTCCCAATATCGGCTTCCGCTCTTGGTGGTCTTGGCACAGGCACTATGTATGATTTTCTTTAGAAGTGTTCAGCTTTCCCCTTCCAGCATGGTGGGACAACACTCCTCCTCCCTCCCTGGGAGGAGGGGACATGCCTTCCTTCAGCCTCCATCAGCAATACCCACCCCAACCTGGTCCCTGAGTTACGCATCCCATCACTCAGCTAGGTGGCGATGGGCAGTCTCACATTTTTAGCATCTCTGTTCCTCCATAGAAGACAATGTCATCTTTGGCATTGACATATGTCCAATGTCCCTGGAGTTGTGCAGTCACAGTGCTGACCACCCTTACTCACACAGACCACAAGAACCATGGGGTCATCTTTTGCGCTGCTCTGGAGCCCTATAGAAAATGCATCAGTGGGTGATGGCCCCACCTGGAGCTCCATCCATTTCTCACTTATGCTTTGAGAAATGGCTCCACAGTTTCTTCCAGAACACCCAATGGCAAGCTCAAGATTCTGATTGAACAAACCTTTGCCTAAAATAATCCTCATGCCTCAGAGGCTTTAACTTGCATCCCCTCACTTAATGCCAAGCAGACAATTGTGAATACAGAGAGGAAATGTCTTCTCCCTATTCCACACAAACAATGGGAGGCCCCTGGGCAGGAAGGGTGGTGCCTCTAAAGTGTGCGGTCAGTAACGAGGTCAAGATCACATCTCAGAGCTGGTCCCTATGGACTCCGTTGCGGCTGCCCCTGAGCACAGAGCATGGTGTGAACTGCCCGCACCACTGAAGTCCATCCTGCCCTGGACACTGGGTAGAGCTGGCCCCACAGCTGCCTGCCACCCTGACCAGAATGGATCTACATTGTAGGCAGCTCTGAATTGTGGAACAGAAGCTCCTCATGGGCAGAGCCCAGGTCATGTGCCCATGCCTAGCTCTAAGAGAGGCTGGAAAAGCAGACATTTGTCGTTTCCAGCGTCTGTAATGGGAGATGTGGGAAGTGACCTCTGCCTCATAGTAGAAGTGTTTCCAAACAGAGAAGCTGAGTGACCAAAACCAAACGTGCGCTATAGTTCATACATTTTGCTAGCCAATATCCTCCCCATCCTTCTAAAACACAACAGTGCTCCCACATGCCATAGAACAACCATCCCTTATACAACGAAAATCTGCTCAACTGGAACTGTCATCAGTTACAGCTAGCCGCAAATCCCAGATAGGAATTCCTTGTCTATTTGGTCATGAAACTATCTCCTTTTCCTGTAGTCTACGGACTACATTCTATATGACCACTACCTTGTATGAAGAGGCAGTGCCCACAAGAAGAGTGCTTGGATCCTGTCCAGAGTGTGAGGTCTCTCTGACTTAGGCCTTTGGGGCTCCAGCGAGGAAATTGTCTCAGCTCCTAGGTGTCACCGAGACCAGATGCAGGTTTCTGGTTGTGGTGAGAGACCTTCCAGGCGAAGGTGGGAGGTGTGTAAATGATAGTAATCAAGGCCTGTAAGTCAAGTTCCTAAACAAAAGAGACACGCTATTTATTAACCAACCATAAAAACTCAAAAACTTGAAACAGAAACAACTGAGACACGCCTAGAAAAATACATTCTAAAAGAGATACGAAAGGGATAGTCCAGTAGTCCCTTGTTTCTCGTCTCAAATCCAGGTGGTCCTCGATAACAAAAAGCATGCAGGAATTCTGTTTTTGTCTTAGGTCGGCGTTGTCCAGAAGTGCAGGAACACAACGGGCCGAGGAGCCGATCCCTTCCCTACAGACACGTCCATCTCCAACCTCTTGTGTTTCTGTCTTTCACTACTTAAGTAAATTGGCCTCAGGAGAGCCCTCCCCCCCAAAATGACTTTATTGTCTTCTTTCTGCCTCATTCATCTCAGGAAAAGCTCTCCTCACTTTTTTCTTCATACCATCGAGAAATAACAAAGATGTTCATACCAGGATTCTTCATAATGGGCCAAAAGTGGAAACCACCCAAATGTTGATGAATGGATAAACAAAATGTGGTCTGGCCACAACAAGGAGTGAAGTACTTGTACACGTACATGCTACAACGTGGATGAGTCTTGAAAACATACTAAGTGCACCAAGCCGGACACAAAATGTCACATATTGTATGATTCCATTCATATGCTTTGTCCAGAAAAGGCCAATCCATAGAGACAGAAAGTAGCTCAGAAGTTGCCAGGGGCTGGGAGGCAGGGGAATGGGAAGTGAATGCCAGTGGGGGTGGGGTTTCCTTTGGGAGCAAGTAAAATGTTCCGAAATTACAGAGTGGTGATACTGTATAGTCATACAATATTGTGGATATACTAAACACCATTAAATTGCACACTTAAAAATGGTGAATTTTATAGTATGTGAAGTTCATCTAAATTTTAAAATTGCAAACAAACGAACTAAAAAAGAGAGTCATCAGTCCCCAGGAAGGAGAGTTTAAGTTGTTCTGAGGGACAGGTGGTGACAGACATCAAAGCCATCTGAAACCCCCCACCCCCACCCCACCCCCTAGTAACTCCACTTCTAGGAATCTGACCTAAGGGAATAGCTTAAGGGTCTTGGGTTGTGATATCAAGACAGTTTTTAAATGTTTTTTCAGCTAGGTATTTTTATAGTGAACATTTGGGAACAATCTCAGTGCGTGGCAGTCTGAGTCTGGTTCAATGAAGTTTGGTGCACTTGTGTTACAGGGCACTGTGCAGCTCTGAAAGTCGGCGTGGAAGCCACAGACACCCATACACAGAATCCATGATGTTTGGGTAAGTAAGACACTCAGGTTACAGAGTAGTAGTATTGTGTGACTTGAACACAATAAATTATATTAATTATATATGTTTATACTTATATAAAGTCAGTACAGTGTGGTGGCTAAGAATACAGATTGTGGAGCCAGATAGCCTCCGTTCCAAGCTCAGCTCCTCACCACTGACCAGCTGTAAGCCCTCGGGTGAGATACCTAACCTCTCTGAGCCTGTGTTCTCTCACCTTTGTGTGCTTTTCTGAGCTTCAGTTTTCTGATCTATAAACTGGGGTAATAATATCTACCTCATAGAGTTGTTGTGGAGTTATGGGGAAAATTAGACTATTCATGGTACCTAAGTGCTGTATTAGCTATTACTGTGATGATAGATGATAGACAGACAGATAGATAGATAGATAGATAGATAGATAGAACACAGGAGAGAGAGAGAGAGAGAGAGAGAGAGAGAGAGAGAGAGAGAGAGAGAGAGAATAGCTCAGAGTGTCTGTCTCTAGGGATAGAGTTGTAAGTGGATGTCTTTTGCTTAGCACAGTCTAAGTTCCTGCCATGAACATGCATTACTTGTATACTTTTTTAAAGGCTAGAATAGTGCTACTAATGCACATATAGTGAAGAAGTGAAAAACGTTAAACTTGGCAGTGAAATTAGATGTAAGAATCACAGCCTCTTACTTCTCCTTGTGTCAGACAAGATTCTTTTGATTGCAAATGACAGGAACCCAACTCAGATTAGCTTAAACCAAAAAGGGGGACTCCTGGGCAAGACAATAAGCTGGTGCCAAAATGGAAGGGAGACTTCAAGAAGTAGGGCCGCTCAATGAAGTGATTAGATTCTTGGCTCCTTTTGTTTCTGCTTCACTCAGCTTTCATTATATTGGCTGTCTCCAGATGGCCTGGTAGATGGCTCTTTCTCATTGCCCCAAAGCCAGAAAGGAAAGAAAGCAGGTCCCTCCATTCCCATTCAGTGCTGCTCAAGGAAGCATTCTGATTGGACCAGCTCAGGCTAAGGGCTCACCCCTTGGACCAATCAGTGTGGCCCAGGGGTTTGTCAGTGAGTCATAGACCCACCCTCACAAAACTTGACTACTGGACTGGAGAGAGGGAGACAGAAGCATCTTCCAGAGGAAGGAGTTGTTCTGGGTAAACTCTAAAGAGTCCTAACATTTGCTGTGCCCTATACTGAGTGTTTCACTGGCCAAAGCACTTGATATGCTGGCCTCATTGCATAAATGCCTGGAGAGTTTCCAGAGGACTCCTCCAGAGCTGCAAAAAAATACCGAGTTCATGCCCCATCTTATTCGAATTAAAACCGTATTACTCCAAGGACCCGTCTTCAAGAAAGAGAGAAAACCTTTCAATCTCTTTCCACTTTGATTTACATCAGCATCAAAAGGTATCCTGCTTGTTAATGTTACAAATATGATGTGGATTAAATGGATAAGTCAATTTGGAATCACAAACATTCACATGAAGATGACCTGTTTTAACACAACTCTTTCTTTGTGATCTGGGGACAGTCTTATTTGCCAATCACACTGTAAGGATGAGGTTTGTGTTTTTGCATTTTTGGCCCAAAGCCCCCACAGTGTCATCTTGCTCCCCTCCTTGGAGGAGTGTGACAACTTCTATCCTCAGAGATACTCACAGCTGTATTCTCCTTTCCTCATATCCACATGCCCCATGCCTTCCCAGCTGCCCAGGTCTAGCTCAAATGCCCTTTCCTCCGGGAAGCCATCCTTACCTGCCTCTTCCTGAACTGAAGCAATGTTTTGTCCTCTGGCCCTCTCTGATGGCTTGGAATTGTGTTGCTTCTCTTGTGTTAGAGTCACTGGTTATGCTCCCTTTGTCTCCCTCCTGGAGAGAGAATCATGCATGGTTCATCTCGGTGCCCCTACAGACACACACGTACACTATGAAAAGTAGGTATCAATAAATGCCTGTTGAATGAACACAGGCCAATACTCTTTCCATTGCCAGTCTCAGGTAGGGTTCGGTTCTCCCTAACACTCTTCCTTTTTTATATTACTTAACACCCTCCTCACCCTTATCCCCAGGGGGAAATGAAAGAAAAAAATGTCTAGATCTGGTCACATAAAAATTCAGAACACCATAAACACAATAAAAAGACAATCAGGAAACTGGAAAAAATATTTGCAACAGATATAAAAAATTCAACTAAGAGATGCCATTTTTAGCTCAAACTTGGCAAAAATAAAAGTCATGTTTTTGGAGAATATTTAATGACAATTTTATGGAAAATATTGGAATAGAGAAAAGCCTGGCAAGAAAGTCAACAACATTTTAATAGTGGTTAGACCAAAATTTCGGGATTATACGTTGTTGTTTTTTTTAAGTTTTGCTCTTTTCCTATTATTTATAATAAATAAGCATCATATATATCATCATAAGAACAAAGCAACAGATGCCATCTTTTGCTGAATATCCTATAAGATAAAGAATCCACGTTGGTAAGGGAGTGGTGAGATGAAGAAGCTAGAGTATAAATGGTCCAACCTTCTAGGAGAGCAGTATATAGTAAGTACTTATTAACAGTATATAATAAGAGCTTCCAAAATGTTGATATTCTCTAACCTAACTTCTATTTATAGTTATTGGAATCATTCCGATAACTAGAATAAAACATTACTAGGAAATATTTTGACTTTCAGTCATTGATTCTAATGATTAGAATTTAAAAAAATGACTAAAAACTCAAACAGAAAAGGGAACAATGATTTAAATGCAGTAATATTCATTGCAAAGCTTTCTAAAATACGAAAAAATGGGAAACAACTTACGTGTCCAATACTGAGGATATGGGTTAAGTAAATTATGGTATGGTCAAATAATGGAATCGTATACCATCATGAAAATGCCATTTAAAAAATATTTAAATAAAATAAAAAACGGTTATGATGTAATAGTCAGTGTAAAACCTTGATAAACAACTAGGTAAATAGTGTGATATCCAAGGTGTATACATTGGTATATACATAAAAAGGGGCTCAGAAGATTATACCAATATGTTAACAGTGACTATCTCTAGGTTTATGAATTATGGGTGATTTTAGTTTTTTCCCCACAATTATTATGCATTTTTTTAATTAGAAAAAAAACGTTTTTCAAAAGGTCCCCATGATTTTTAACTAGTCACAAATTGCTTTATAGTACAACCTACTGTCACAAATGCACATTATTTGACCCAGCAATTCAACCTTCAGGAGCAGAGTCCTCGTATGTCTCCAAGTGTTGACCACAGCGTTGTAATGGCAGGAGATTAGAAACCACTTGAGCATAGAGATTATAAGACAGATCTACCATGGGGTATTCTGCAGTCATGACAAGAACACGGAAGACCTTTATTGTTTTGTCATTGTCATTCTATACTTCTACATTATTCTGTATGATTACTAATGGAAAATATTCTATACTATCATTTTTATTATTATTCTATACTAACAGAGAAGGCTCTCCAAGATAGAGTGTTAAATGAAAACAACAAGATAAGGACAAAGTGTAGAGGCAATTTCCCACTGCATAAAAAGGGGGAAAATAATCCATCTATGTAGATAGATAGACTTGTCTGTAACTATTTCTATAGACACTTACTTCTGTAGGCACGGAATAACTCTGGAAGGTTACACAAGGGACTGAGAACACTAGTTGCCTCTGGGGAAGGGACAGAGGTGAAAGACAGATGTTTCACTGTAGACCCTTTGGTCCCTTTCAAATCAGTGACTACATTGTTTATTCAGTAATAAGTAATGCATACAACTAAAGTCAAAATGAACAACCACTGGTTCTTAGCATTGTTGTTAAGAGCTTGGGCTGTGGATTCAATTTGCCTTCATTTAAATCCCAATTACACTGCTTGGTAACTGTGGAAACACCAGGGCATTTCTTCCTTTTTTTTTTTTTTTCAGGATTAGATTTGGCATTTTATTATTTCAGAACAATAATATGTTGAAGTCAGATGGTAGAAGTGGTCAGAGTTCTATGAAAGATTTTTATCGACGACCAATTATAGTCATTAAAAAATTATATCCTTGATTTTTTATTATTTTCAAAATAACTTAATTTTTCTTTAATGCATTTCTTTATTTTCTTGCATTTTAGTTTACAATTTGTCACTCCAGTTATCGCACATTCAATCTTGTACGATGACTACCTTTCACAGTTGCTGAACTCTTCTATTTCCTTTCTTTGTACTTAAAAATTTATAACATATACGTACCTCTGAGACTGAAATGATCCTCTTAGTAATGATCCATATTTGATATGTTTCCATTACGAGTTTCGACAGTCTCTTTAAACATTTATGTATTTTTAGCAAAGCTAATTATATATACATTTTGTTGTATTTTCCCATGAACACAACAGGCTTTTGTTTCTGAGTTCAATGAGAATAGCAATTTTTAAATATCATAAGTGCATAAATTACTAATTTTTTGAATAGACTGCTCCTGTATAATCAGTCCTAGGCAGGGATAGACTGACCCATGAAGGAACAGGCCTTTGTATGTAATATTTCCCAATGCTTTCTGAATGTGTGTGCAGTCTCGATGTGGCTTCTTTATATCCTTAGTTATAGGACTTCTGTTCAGCTAGTCTTCAGATGGTTCACCAGGTTGATTGTTCTACAGTTTAGTTGTAATTTTCATGTGGTCCTGGGAGGAGGCGAGCACAGCGTTTACCTACTCCACCGTCTTGCCCTAATGGCTGTAAGCTCAGCCTCTTGGCCACAAAATGCAGGTGATAATCACACCTGCCTCGAGGGGTTGTTATGAGGATTAATGAGATTATTAAACGAGGAGTCAATGAGATAATCCTGTACATAAATGTAAAGTGCTTTGTTTTATACCTAACATCATAACGTTTTACTATTATTCCTTGACTGGCTTGGGAATGGCCAGTGCACAAATCCATTGGAATGGTCCCTGCCTCCCCAGTATGGAACAGCACTGCTTACTGCATAAGGTTGGGCAGATAAAATGAGTTAATGTATTTTAAATCTCTGAAACACTGCCTGGTTCATAGGGAAGGTAAACAATTGTTATTAACACAACCATCCTTTAAAAGGCCATTCCCATTCTTTCCTCACATCTCCGATTTCATGGGCTCTCACTCTATTTCAAGAGTTGTATCTTCCCTAGAATGTCTATGTAAACACTTTTCAAACCTGCCTGTTCTTTTCTCATACTGTTCTGCTCTGGCTTTAAGGCTTAAAGAAGTATCTGTTCCTTTATCACTTCAAAAAATTGCAAACCTGCTTGTTTTAAGGTTTTGTTCAAGTTGTTTTATTACCTTTTGTTCTTGGGGTGCGGTCTTTTATTTGTTGCAGCTGCTGACTGCCTGTGGCTTATTTCCTCATGTGGGTTTATAAGCATTTTGTACACTCCTCTTCATCAGGTTTCTGTGAACACTCATGACTGTGGACATGTCCATATCCTGTGGTTCGGTGGACCCTTCGGTCCCCCGAGATGTACCAGTTCTGGACAAGTTTTTATATCAATTTCTTCACTTGGAATCTCCATTCATACAAGTGGTAGGATGGAGACCCCACATCTGCACATGGCCCAGAATCAGGAGGTGGAGTGTTTCTGGTCCTGCCTCCATGGTGAGGCAGCCTTTGGGACTTCTTGCTTGTTTTCGGCAGACAATTCATTTCCACCTTCCTGCAAGCACAGAGCCCCTCACAGGCAGGTAGGAAATCTGCAGCCCCAACCACCCAGTTTGAATATCCTTTTAGCCCCTGCCTTCAGCCCGACCATATCACAGTTGTTGCACACTTTATGGAGGGGGATATATCCATGAAGTCAGGACATACTGATATCTAAAGAGAGAAATTGGCCCAGAAGCTTCAACATGAGGCTGGGAAAAGGGAGCACAAAGTTTCTGGCCTAAGTAAATTCTTAAATTTTCAAAATTAAATGACACGCCCTGTGGAAAACCCCAAACACCTCTGTACTGAAGAGATTGGGAGGAAACATCCCAAAACGTTAACTGAGCTGATTTTAGTGTTAGAGGAATGAATAACTGTTCTTTCTACTTTTCTGTGTGTTCCACCTTTTCTATTCCCTTTGCCTTGAAAAAAAGAAATCATAAGCCCTTTTTAAAAGTGGCTTTCAGCTAGCAGGGGGTTGCTAAGAAGACAGGAGAGGACCACTTCCTGTTGTCAGACGTGGGGGCAAATTAAGTCAGCTGCAGGGGTCTGAACAAGGCCTCTGCTTAGAGGCAGAGGGACTGGGTTGGAGTCCCAGCCCTGTTACATATTTGCTGGACCACCCGTGGAAGTTACATCTGTCCGAATCTCCTTCTCCTCCTCTGTCAATGGAGATTTGTTCATCAATGTATTCTTTGCACAACCCTTTGTTGAACACATGCTGTATGTGCTTGGCACTGCTGCCGGGGCTGGGGCTACCACAAAGCACAAGGTAAACACTCATGTGAAGCTCACGTTCTAAGGTCACACTGTCCGATAGAATTTCCAAGGATGATGGAAATGTTCTCTATGGCCGCTATCCAATATGGTAGCCACTGAACACATGGAGCTAATGAGCACTCGAAATGTGACTCGTGTGACCGGGGACAGAATTTTTTATTTCAGTGTAATTAAATTTACAAAGCCCCATGAGGCTACTGGCTACCATATTGGATAGCAGTAGAAAAAGTAGAAAATGCTTCTTGCCCTATCTCGTAGTTTGTGAGAGGGTCAATACAATGTAAAAATGGAGCTGTGAGTATTCTCAGATGTGAGGATGTATCATGCCTCCCTCAGAAAGAGCGAGTTGCAGAAGGAAACTCAGCTGTAAGCCCTGCAGGCTGTTGTAATGGGCCTGGGTGATGGAAGAAAACACAGTGGCTGCTCGTGGTCTGGGAGTACCTTCCCCTGAGCAAGCAGAGGTCTTCCTGTGGAACACAACATGGGCTGCAGAGAACAAGTGGCACTAAAT
Organism: Rhinolophus ferrumequinum; assembly: GCF_004115265.2. Lineage (NCBI taxonomy): Eukaryota > Metazoa > Chordata > Mammalia > Chiroptera > Rhinolophidae > Rhinolophus > Rhinolophus ferrumequinum. The sequence goes on along the minus strand of NC_046295.1, from coordinate 62,365,527 downwards.
CTGTGACCCCTGACTGTTTGCTGCTCCCTTCTCTCTCCTGCAGTTGGCCTTGGGTCCTTCAGCTGCTTTTTCCCTATGCTTCAATATTGGGAGTTCAACTTCCCTTGAAACTGGGTCAGGCCAACCCATAAATCTTCACTCCATACGTACTCGCTCTTCCCTCGGCCTCCCTGAGCCCTTCATCCCAAATCAGGCTGGTTTTCTCCTTAGCCAAGAACACAGGCCTGGAATGACCTGGCTCTTTGTCTTTACCTAAAAAACTCCTTTCTAGTCTTCAAAACTCAGGGCAACTTTATCACAATAAAAATTATTTTTAAAAAATAATAATCTCAGGGCAGACATCTCCTTTGGAATGTCTTTCCTCCCTCCTTCCCTCTCTCCTTCACACGGATTAAATATCCTTCATCAGGAATAGTTGAACTCCCCGCAAAGTGTACCTAATGGATTGTCTATGAAGCTCAAAGCCAGCTACTTCTTTTCTCCTCACAAAGTGGTACTGAGTCCAGAGACATATCTCAATGCCTTTACATTTCCTGATTCTAACCCCTTCCTGATGCTCAGGTGCATTTCTGCCATTTGATTTTCAAAGAGACCCCAAAATGCTTTACATTCTTATATTAAACTGCCTTTTTTTGTTTATGCTAACTCCAATTGGTTTCTGTTAGTTGAGTCCAAAGAGTCATAATTAATGTACCATCCCTTGCTTAGGTTATACATTACAGTATCATAGCATTACTTATGGAGACAGAGACAATTGCTAGATATTTGCACACCAAGTATCTATGAGCTCTCTACATTTCCCAGCTTCCACTGAAGTTAGCCTTGGGGAGATCACATGACCAGTTTTAACCAAAGGACTGTGAGTAGAAGTCATGTGTGTTACTGCTAGACTAAGACAGTTAAGAGCCAACCTACCTCCTCCATCTCTCTTTACTCCACTGTGACAGCAATATGTTCCATATGGTATGGCTATACGAAGGAAGAGGGTGTCCTAACCTACATTGGACTTTACATGAGCAAGAAAATAAACGTTTTTTCATGATAAGCCCCTGAGATTTGGAGGGCTTGTTTATTGCAGCAGCTACCATTAATTATAGTATTATATCCATTAAATTATAGCTATATGTTACTGATCTCTTTCATTAAAGTATGATCTGTTTGAGGTCAGTAGCAGGTGTTTGTCTTATAACCCCAGCACCAATCCCTACAGGGCTCAGGACATGAAGTACACTCATTATATGCGTGTTGAATGAATTACAAGTGAATGAATCATTCTACCTGCTGTTTCAACACCTCAAGTAAATCCTTACTAGAAACTTCTAGAGCTGAAAACTGAGCTTAGAATAGTCTAACTCCAAGCCAAGGGCTGTTCGTGGATCATCATCACCATTGTGGATAGATGATAGGAACTGTGAATTGACTCCAATGTGTGGCAAGTCAGTAGACAGGCAGTCTGTGTGTAGCTTTCGAGGACAATTATTCTGGAAAGTCATTTCTGGGAAAGAGCCCAAGAATTTGCACACAGCAGAGGAGAAAGACTTCTTTAAACATTGACTGCTTCTGTTTCTCTGGTCATGAAACTCTGAAAACAACACAAGTCAGAAGCTTCCTAGGAGACAGAGGAGCATCTGTCCTTTCAAAAATGTCCACATTCCTGTTAAACAGTGCCTCTGGAGTTAACCAAGGGGAAAGTGAGTAGGGAAATTCTTAAAATCCCACAGTTAGGCTCAAAAAGTCAGTGCAAGTTAAGGGTGGCGAAATTAAATTTGTGACAGCACATATAAATATCTGAATTAACCACAAACTCAGTAATAATAAAGATAAAACTTGCTTTGCTATTGCCAATGGGATGAGTCTACTGTGTCAGGTACGGAACTGGACTTGATATACACGATTATGTCTTATTCCTTACAGTACAGTGACGAGGTACCTAATGCTATTTTGATTACACAGGTGAAGAAAATGGGTTCAGAGTAGTTGTGAAACTTGCTAAAGGTCACAAAGCCAGTAAATGGTTAATGTAGGATCCAAACCCAGGCTTTTTGACCGCTGCAGCCCAGGCTCTAAGGCTTTCAGATGTGGTCAATGTGATTCTTTTATTCAAAAGTCTCAGACACCCATTGTGAACTGGTTCAGACAAAAGGACGTTATTGGTTTACAGAATTCAAGAAGGATTAAGTGACAGTCCACTGGAAGGACAGGGATAGCACTGGGCTTCCAGACAACTACACCCAGATGCCTGAATGCTGCCAGCAGTCCTTCACCCTCCATCTCTCTGCTCCTCTCAGGGTCACCTTCATTTTTCTCTCTTGCACAGCGTATTTCTACCACACAACAGAAAATATGGCTGCTGTCATGTCCCATAACTCACATCCCTCAGCTCCTACCAGGAGAGAGGATCTGACTTGCCGTGGTCCCAGTTTGAGAAGCTCAGAGCAGGAACCAGTTGGCCGGCATGGGTCTAATACCTTCTCTGTACCAGTCTACTCTGGCCATGGAGATGGGTCATCTAAGCACCAAGGCAGCTCATTGTTTGGAGGACAATAAAGTATCTGAAAAACAAAAATGGTCAAAGGAAATAGAAAAGCTTCACTGGAAGCAGGGAACATATCAGGGGGATATTCCCTTTATCTTTAACCATCTGAAGGTCAGTCATTAGGAGGAGGTGCCCTGGGTCACTACGGGACCGAGGGATACAAGTTTCCAGGAGACAGATTCAGGTTCAGGTTCAGCATATACGGAGTACTTTCCATGTGCCAGCTATCACATTTAATTCTTTCAGGTATGTCATCTCTTAATCCTCACAATAAATCTGTCAGATAAATTGCATCACTCCTATTTTACATGTGAGAAAACAGAACAAGATAAATAAATAAATTGACCAAGTGTCAGGGATTTGAATCCAGGTGTTCTGTCTCTGCTCTTTCCACTGCACCATCCTGCTTCTTCACATACAACTCCCTAATAAACATTTCTGTTCAAAGAGAGGTGGGATTTTCCAGGAGCAAGGGGCAGCCCATGCCTGAAAGTACCCCTGTGAAGGTCAGGTGGCTGTCTTCACAAGTCTTGAGACAGATGCATTGCAAAATAGAAGTATAGTTGGACTAGACCCCCTAAGATTCATCCCAACTTCGAATCAATCAATTCTTCGACCTTTTACACATTCCTTTAAAAATTCTACTCGTGATCTTTCGTAGGGCCCTCCAGCTCACTCTCTACCCTCTGCACTCTGATTGGAGCCTCCTGATGCCAACCTGTATGGATTACAGCATGGTTTCCCTGCGCTCTGGCTTCCGGTGGATTCGGTCCTACTGGATCCCCAGGAGGAGATTAGAGGAGGGAGGTGAGTGACTCTGAGAGGTCACCTTTGGTGGGCTGTTGCCCCAAGTGACGGTCACTGGTCCTCACAGTATGGCCTGCTCTGCATAACTCTGCCCCTCTAGGTTCTGCTTATTCCTTGCTTGCCTCTTCTTCAGCCTCAGGGTGGTAAGAGGTCTGTTGTTTGTGTTCCCCAGGTCCTACAACATCTCTCGGAGTCCTCCATCACTCCCACACCTTTGTAATTAGTCCCTTTGTCCATGAACCTTCCTCAAACTATTCTAATTTGAGTGTGGCATCTGTTTCCTAGTGAGACCCTGACTGATAAAATTGCGTTTCCAGATTCTAGATTCTAGATTCTAATTACATTTTTCTATATGCTCATTGTGAGCCTTTCAGATACAGACTAAAAAAGAAAATAAAAATCATCTATAATCTCACTCCTAAAGATAGCTCACATTTAGGGCATTTCTTTTCAACGTTTTCAAAGCACACATTACATATGTTTTTTATTAAGGGTTTTTTATTGTGCTAAAATATAAACAACATAAAATTTACCATTTTAAGCATTTTTAAGTGTACGATTCAGTGGCATTAAATACATTCAAAATGTTGTGTAACCATCACCATTATCTATTTCCAGAACTTTTTTAAAAGCCTTTATTTTTTAGAGCAGTTTAGGTTCACAGCAAAATTGAGAAGAAAGGACAGAGATTCGCATATGCCCCCCACCCCCACACATGCATAGACTTCCCCACAATCAACATCCCCCTCTAGAGGGGTTCATTTGTTAACAACGGATGAACCTACATTGACACATCACAAGCACCCCAAGATCACAGTTTACATTAGGTGCACTCTTGCTGTTGCACATTCTATGGGTTTGGAGAAATGTATAAAGACCTGTGTCCATCATTATGACATCATACAGAGTATTTCCACTGCCTGAAAGATTCCTCTGTCCTCTGCCTAGTCATCCCTCCCTGCTTTACATGTGTTTTTCACACTGTTTACATCTCCATGTATATATTATGTCATTGACACGATTGTATCAGGAGCATTTCCCCATATCGTTAAAAAGTCTTTCATACGCATATTTCTAAGTTGTACGCCATAATGTAGCATGATTATTTTCCTACTTCCCTGTTTAGGTTATTTATAATTTTTTGCTGTCATAAACATCACTGCTATGATGATCATGATTGACAAGTCTTAGTCCAAATTTCTAATTATTTCTGTATGTCTTCAAAACTGTGACGCTCAAGTAATGCCCAATATATTGTATACACTAGAGGGAGCTTGAGAGTTTTCGGAGACAATAGTTTTTCTGTGCCCTACTAAAGACTGAAAACCTGCCAAGGCTGGCAGAAATATTAAAGGCATTTGAGGGCTTCCCTTCACCACTGGGAAAGCTATGCCTGATCTCATAATAAAACAATGTGGGCATTTTCTTCCCAGACCTCATCCCATCTTGGGTGAGGAACAGAGCTCAGTTGGTCATTTTGGCTGACGACAAGTGTGGTCAGGAATCTTTCGCTCTGTGAATGACCACTGGCTGACCGCAAAGGCCATACTCAGTCTCTGAAGAAAGGCGATGTGAGAGGGCTCTGAGAAGGCCCAAGCCCAGCCCCAGGGAACTGCAGTCCCCAGAGCCGAAGGGCAGACCTTGTTGTGGAACTCGTTGTACAAGTTCACTGCAGCTGCAGTGGCTGTACTTGAGAGACTGTGGTGGGTAACTGTCCTCAAGGTCACCAGCAAAGGAGTGGGGTGGCAGCCATGTGACCAGGGCTCTTGGACTGACTCAGAGGAGGTGGGGGCAGGGACCTGAGCCTTTAGAGCCTCCTCTAAGGCGCCTCCCAGCTTTCTTACACGGTTCTTAGAGCAGAAGATTCTGACACAGGAGAGCCAGCCCAGAGCCCATGGAGCCAACAGGTGCTGGGCAGATGCAGCTGAGAAGAAAGGGAAAAGTGACCTGGGAATGTGGGGTACTGCTGTGCCTCCCCCAAGAATTAAGATGGCACCATCTGTTGTCCTTGACCAAGGACTTTGCCTCTTCTTCCCCCGGCTCCATCTTCCCAGAGATTGGGCCTGCCTGGCTCAATATACTTGACTTGCTCATTTGTGCAGGAGATAAACTAAGACCCTCTTTCCTTAAAACTATAAACACAGGAAGAGTTTTGACTGTACGCCAGAATACTCACAGGACCTAGGAAGGCCGTGGATTTCATAGTTGGCAGAAATGCTAAGCTTTGGGAAAGCTGGCTCTACCAGGCTCAAGAACCTGTACTTTTAAATGCTAAAAGCAACACAAGTAGCGTTAAGATAAGACTTTCCCTTAACAACAGTGTTCTCAATCTTAGCTGCATAAAATCACCTGGAAGGTTTTTAAAAATCTCTAATCCCAGAGCAATCATATCACAATCTCTGGGATGGGACACATTCTCAGTGGTTCTTAAAAGTCCCCAGGTGATGCCAATATGTAGCCAAGGTGACAGCCACTGGCCTTAAAAGGATAATAATGAAAGAAGGCCAAGGCTTTAATGGATTGATGGCCATATAAATTTAATAGCTACATTTCCACTCTGTACTTAGGTGTCTTATTTCTTTAAATCTTGCTTTATAATGCATCTGGTCTTTATTGGCAAAGCCAATTGGAGATCTATAAACAAGTTATAATTCTAATAGTTAAATTTAATGAAGAAAAATATACCTCGTGTCACTGCGAGTTTTCCCTGTCTGAGGAAAGCTTCATTAGCTGGCACACCCAAAGCCACTTTTTTTCATGGAGCAGGCAGATCTCTTGGAAGAATGAGCAGAAAGGTCAGAGTTCATTAAAACAAAAACTTAAAGATAGCAGGTTGAAAAGCTAGGGGAACATCAGATATGCACCCAATGGGAGGACTGTGCATTTTAGGTGCAATAGTATAACCTGCTGGGGCCAGGGGGTGGCATGAGGTCAAGAGCTTACCTGAGTGGAATACCCTTCAGGTAATCCCTTGGACTGGACTTTGGTTTTCGCTGCAGCCAGGAAAGCCAAGATTCATCAAATCCCAGAGCCTTAAAATTCAGCCCTCTATTTCCTGCATCCTCTTCTCTTTTTAATCTCAGCTACCTCCTCTTTGGTCTTTCAAGGAGTAGTGTGGGGTCCAGAAAGAGCAGGGATCCTTGGGGGTCAGACAGATGTGAGTTCACAGCCTAGCTCTAGCTGTGTGACCGTTGTGAAACATTTAACCTCTCAGGGTCCCGTTTCTCACTGATGAACTCAGCAAGCTCATCTCAGAATGTAGAGTGCTGCTGCGTCAACCCTGCGTGGCCCATTGATCAAGACGGGGTCTTCTGTTCCCCTTGGATTAAGCTCTTTACCTCTTCCATCTGGGTCCATCTCCCTGGGCATTGCCCCTCCTGGTCAGCTCTATTGGACTTGCCACTCATTTGTGCAGGAGGTAAATAGTAAAATCTTTAGGCTCAGGCAAGAGGGGGCCCTGCTCTTGTCCCCATAATGTATAGGGTCCTGTTCTGGGCTTTCTTTGCCTATATTTCTCCCTGCTCGGTGAGGAGTTCATGGAGCCAAAGGGACCTGCCCCTTAGAACCATGCTTCCCATGCAGCCCCTGAAATGACCTGTCCAAATGGACCTGAACCCCTTTGTGGGGTCTGTGGGGGCTGCTCCCAGATCCATGCTCTTGAGGATGTACTATGCTGCCTGTCTGCCGTCTCATGGAGGCCAAGGGCAGCTGCTGGGGAAGGGGTAGTAGGGAGCGAGGTGGACAGAGCAGAGACATCCGGTTTTCACACAGGCATATCCTCCTGGCGGTTTAGGACAGTCAGGCTTGAGTAGAGAAAGGGCCGTTCTCCCTGCATTATTACCGCATTTTACCTCGGAACTCTGCTGAGCCTAAGAATTTTAAATTCAAACTTGGCCAGACCATCATGAAGATATTTGTCAATTTAGGAGGTTAGCACATACTTTAACAGCTCAGCTTGATTTTTAACTTGAACACGTTGAAGCATATGATCTATGGACCTCCTTTTGTACACGTTGCCTCGCCCTGTGTTACAGGCAGGCCTGGGGAAAACAATACTATTGGTTAGGTTGTTGTGAAGATTAAATGCAAAAAATTATATGAGTGCGTAGTAGGTGTTCAGGAAGATTTATTTTCTTTCCTTCCGGCTCATCAATATCCCTCAAAATAATCGGTTGCAGAGAATTCTTCTTCTCTCAGTAGGGCCACCACCTTCCTTTTTTTTCGGTTCTAGGGTGCAGCCTCTTGCTGTGTTGACTTACTGGGCTAACATGTCCTCAGGCCTTTACACTGAGGGGTTGATCCAAGTTTCAGAGGTGAGGCCAGATCCTTCAGTTAGCTGTGGCCAAAAAAGGGCTCTTATGCCAACCAGGAAGGCTGCAGGCCCCTTCTGAAGTGGTTCTGGGGCAAAGCAGCCTTAGGGCACCCAGGTCTTCTGTATGTGTTCAGTCATCTGGCCAGACCTATGGAGAGCGATTTCTGGGTGTGGGAGGCAGGGAGGGAAAGCAGCCCCTTTGGGGACTCTAATAGCTGCCTGCAGAGGTACATAGGCCAGAGCTCAGGAATGGTACACGGAAAACAACCGTGCTTCCTCCTGGGCCAGGAAAGGAGTTGGGGTTGGGGGGAAGGGGAGCTGACTGATCTGAGACTCACCATTTAGGACTCAGAGAAGCCAGACTTTCCTGATAAGTTGAAACCAGCAGAACTGGTTCACTCTGCTGTATATCTCAAATTTGCTGTGGTGTATCTACTTTGTACTTTGAAAGCACCCATTTATTGTCTGCATTTTAAACAGTAAGTAGGAGTATGGTAAGCTGTCAGAAAATGGGGCTGGGTGAAGGAAGACACAGCAGGCAGAGGAAACAGTATGTGCAAAGAGCTGGAGACATGGAAGAGGTGGTGTTTTAACGGAGGTGACAGGTGAAAGATGAAACAGAGTGGTAGGAGGATGGATACAGGAGGCTGGAAAGGTAATTGGGCCATACTGAAATGGCCTTGAAGCATTCTGATGTTGCTTCATGGATCACAGAAAAATGCGCTTAAGATCTATGATAGGATGTCTTTCTCATTAGAAAACTCTCATTTCTTATAAACTTCAAGAATTTTTTTCATATGGTTACTACATGTCAACAAATGTTTAACCCGTATATTGGTTGGACATCTTGCTTGCTGAGTTTTCTATATCTATCTATCCCTTATATATCTACTTTTTTTTAAATCACCAGAAATAGAAATTTATTTGGGCACTAGAAAAATCTATTTTTCAATCACTGGAAGTTCATCTGAGAAGTTTTGTGTCCCAATTAGTTCTAGGAAACAGATCCCTGAATATCACTGTTCTAAAACATTCCTGAAAGCTCGAGATGTCAAAAACAAATACATTTTACTAATATTTTCAGCGTATTCCAATGCTAAAGGGGGCTGTAACTCAGAAAGAAGATCTACCCGGTCATCCGGGGTAGCATTACGCTTCCTAAAGATCAAGAATCGTAGGCTCACTTTCAGGCAAAGTATAAAAGCCTTCAGATTTGCACGCTGCCAAATTTTATCCAAAGGGTCTGGGGGTTAGAGATACAGTAAATTTGCCTCCATACCTATCCTGCCACCCGATCCCCCCATGGGTACTTTAAGCCCCTCGTGTTAAACCCCGCTTGGCTAAGTTTGATGATAAAACACTAGTCATTCTTTATACCTATTGTTGGTATGCATGCAACATTGTTTATTTGCCAGATCCCTGAGAGGCGAAGATCTAATTAATCTATTATAGTAAAGCTTCTCTTGGAAAAAAGTCAAGCCTTTCAGATAGGAAACCTGGGTTGATATCATCAGTGTGTTTTGCAATGGGGCTGGCTGGATTGCTCCAGAAGAATCAGACAGTCTCTGCTCAGCACGTTCTGAGGTTCAGGCAAGCTGGGCGGAGCAGGCTGGGAATGCAGAAGGAAGCAGTTCTGTTAAGCAGGGACATTAAGCAGGAGGGGCCTGCGGCATCCACCAGGCCAATGAACAATGCCCTCCTCAGAGGAACAGCTGGGCCTGTGTCTCCAGACCTGGGACTAGACTAAGGGAAGAGGCAGCTGGAAGTAGGGCCTCTGGCACCCCTATAGCATGTCCCTGCAATCTTCTAAACAGTGTACTTGAGGGTGAGGGTCAGCTCTGCTGAGTGAAACTCCCCTGAGGCTTTTCCTGATTGGCATGGCCACTCACAGGAAGGGAGTTAACGTGACCCCCCCGCCCCCCACCCTCCCAAGGCCTCCCAGGGCAGCCTGGTACTGGTGGTTGGCCTGGTGAGAGTCGAACGTTTGCTTTAGTTTATTTTTAAGCTACAACTTTTCATGTTTTCCCCAAATCTTAATGGTATCTGAATCCTGGACCCATCTCCCTTTCAAGGCTCCTCTCCGTTAGAGGGACACAGAAATAAATCATCGTCTCATTGAAATGACAACTATGACTGCGTTGCTAGAAAAGAAAGAAAAGGAGGAACCAAGTAATCCTTCCTCTCTGCAAGCTGAGAGACAATCTGAGGAGTTCTCCACCCAGGAAACCTCTGAGTGATGACTTATCCCTCCTCAGGAACTTTATTATGTGGTTTTGGCTCTCTTAGATCTCTAAGCAAGATGCTAAACCATCAAGAGATTTCCAAACTGGCTTTGTGAAATCTGTCCCCACGGAGTGGGCACAATTTGACCAACATTTGGTAGGGGTAGTGGAAAGGGAACACAGCTTACTCTACATTTTTGCCTGACAGAACTTTCTGGAGTAATGGAAATGGTCTGTGTCTGCTTGTCTAGTAATGCAGCTGCTAGACACATGTAGCTATTGAGCACTTGAATGTGACTAGTGCCACTGAGGAACGGACGTTTTCATTTTGTTCATTTTGTTTTTGTGCCAACGACATTAACTTACATTTAAAAAGCCACACGTGATTGGTGGTGCTCACGTTACACAGTTCGCTGACCTCAAGATGCTGAGGGAAGAAGGGCAGCTTCTCTTCCCCCCAGTCTCCTCTATTTTCTTGCTTCCCTGGAAATCCGGCTCCTTCTTGTTTATCTCTGGCAGCCCCATTGCCAAAGCCTCTCCCCAGTTAACCCTACTGCACTGGCCAGACTTCAGCAAGCAGCAACATTACACACTCGGCTTTGAAAAGAATAAGTATGGCTTTCTCTGAGTAGGGTGAGGTTGGCAAGGATCATTGAAGCTGAGCATGATATTCCAAACTGCTAATTTGCTCAAGTCATTTGGGAAAGTGCTACTTAAAAACCCTGCCATGAGTGAAAGCGACATTTCAGAAATTTGTGGGAGGCCAAAATCCATGCTACTAGAGGGTTAGGTTTGCTAATTGTCTCGGTGGTTGTTTATTAAATGGCTATGGAATAGTTCTTTCTCTCTGTCAGAGCACTTGGCCCAGAAAGGACGCTCATTTGCCGAGCCTTTCCAAAGATTCAGCCTGATTTCTTGTCAACCGGAAATTTGGAATCACATAATCTGCCTTCCCCACCTCCCACCCCCCACCCCAAATCCACAGGATGTTTTCATGATTGCCTTTGCAACCCAGGCAAACTGTCCCATGCACAGACCCTGTGAGAAGAGAGAGGCAGGGAGGCATAGGAGACTGTGTTTTGTACTATTCTGCTCAACCACATAGAGTTGGTTGGATCAGGGTTGGGCATGGACCCCAGAGCAGCCAATTTCATAGGCTGGCCTATGACCTGGCACAAAAGAGTGTTCTCTGACCAGATCCCCTCTCTCTGGACTCTAAACTAGAAGCAGAGAGAATCTGACCCTGGAAATGGCAGGTGGGGGATGAGAGGGGAGGAGCCAAGTATCATGGCTGAGGCGGGGAGCTTTCTGCCGGAAGATGATTTTCCACAAATGGGGTAGAGCCTTGGAATCGGTTTTTAAAATTCCTCAGGCGATTCTAACACACTGATATCCATTTTGTTTTAATTCCATACGTACTTAGTCATCTCCAATAGGACACTTCTCCCTCAGCTCCCACCTCCCATTTGACACTTTAGCATAAGATACAGCTAGTAGTTTGCTATTGTTGATAGTCCTTTAGTGTAAGGCTTTCTATTTAATGTTTCTTCAGGATGGGTGGCTAGCAGTGCGATTACTAGTCAAAGAGATACTTACGTTTGTGGTTCTTGTCACATATTGCCTTCCAACAGATTGTGTAAATTTACAGTGTCATTGGTTAACGATGTCAGTTCCACCTGAATCTTGTCAGCATTGGGAATTCCACTTTGTATTTCCCTCCTAATTCCCCATTTTTTAAAGTAATGTCAGAAAGTGCTGAAGTTTGCTTTAATTTGTATCATCTTTGATTATAGTTAAGATAATCATTGAGATGGTCTCCATTACTATCTGCGCTTCCTCTTCTCCCTGAGTTTCCAAAAGTAATGTCTTCTCGACACCCCCTTCTCCTACTAGGAAACCTTTCCCTCCTATATTTTGAAAAACACAACATAGTTTTCCACGTTTCCAGTGGCAGCATCCTAGAGTCCCACCCATCAGAAAAGCAGCCTTTTTCCATTTTAGTTCAACTTCTATCTTAGAGTTTTCCAGCAGTGTTTTGCACACAATGACTGACACACATCCTCACCCAGTAACGATGCCACTTTGTTTGGTATGTGGCCAAAAATAAGACAATTAGATTAAACAAAATTAAACCAATTTCTTAACTGCAGGACTTCTCAGCGTCTTCAACACTCCTTTAACAAATGCTCAGTGAACATGTAAGAGGAAGATGTGGGAGGTACCTTTTCTAATCTGTTTTGCCTGCCATAGAATCTTTGTAAACTGAAGGAATGGTGTCCTGAAGAAGGCACTTTGAGAAACCCTGCTCTGGCAGAGAGGTAACGCCCACACTAAATTCAGTGTGTATTCAGCATACTGGTTTCAGCATGCAGTATTCAGAACATCGAAGCAGGGAAAAAACCATGGCGTCGCACAGTTACTCCATTTCAGACATCGATACAGAAATGACGAAACACAGGCATGTCTTAGGAAATCCTTTAAATACTATGTTTGAAAGACAATAAGGATGTTGGAAGGATATTTTGTGGTGTGAGAAGAAAAGCTACAACATGGCATGTGCAAAAGGATCCCATTTTTGTTTAGAAAAAAGTATATATTTTATTGATTACTAGTTTGTCACCTCCAAACCCGACCACCACTAGAACATAAGTTTTTGAGGGCAGGAATATCAATCATGCAGACCATTCTAAGTTTGCTTAAAATTCTAGGCTATGTTATATTGATAGACTATTGTGGTTTATTACACTGTCATGTTATGCTTTATATTTTATTTTAAAATGTGTTTATATTTTTTGTTTTACCTACAGAACGCAATTTACTTAACAATCAAGTTATATTATAGATGGAAATTGAGCTATATATGGGAAAATAAAGAAAGATATATATCAAAATGACAACTGGTTTTCTTTGAATGGTAGGATTATGTTATTCTTTAAAATGTTTTGTCTTACTCTATTAAATATTATCTGAGAAGAATAATATTTCACAATGAGTATCTATCTATTTTACAACAGAGAAGAGAAAATAGTTATTTTTATTTTGGGAAAAAATACGCAATAAAGGAAAATAACATTTGAGCATCTATTGTGCCCCAGGCACTGTAACTATCTGATATCATTTAATCCTCCCAATTATTATTTCTGTTTCACAGCTAAGGAAACTGAGGCACAAAACACTTAACCGACTTGCCCAAAATCATACTGTATGTGTTGGAGCAGGATTTTTTTTTAAATTGTGGTAAAATATACATAACATAAAATTTATGATTTTAACCACTTCTAAGTATACAATTCAGTGACATTAAGTGCATTTACAATGTTGTGCAACCATCACCACAACTATTTCCAGAAATTTTTATCATCTCAAATTGAAACTCTGTACCCATTAAATACTAATTTCCCATTTCTCCCTCTCCAGCCTCTGGTAACCTCTATTCTACTTTCTATGATCTTGCCTGTTCTAGATCTCTCATCTGAGTGGAATCATACAATATTTGTCCTTTTGGGTCTGGCTTATTTCACCAAGCATAATGTCTTCAAGATTTATTCATGTTGTAGCATGTATCTGGTCTTCATTCCTTTTTATAGCTGAATAATATTCCATTGTGTGGATAGACCACATTTTGTTTATCCATTCATCTGTTGATGGACATTTGGATTGTTTCCACCTTTTGTGCATAGTGCTGCTATGAACATTAGTATCTGTTTGAATCCTTGCTTTCAGATATTTTGGGTATATAGAGCAAGTTGTGGAACGCTGGATGATAATGTAATTCTATGTTTAACTTGTTGAGAGAGTGCCAAGCTGTTTTCCACTGCATCTGTACTATTTTCCATTCCCTACCAGCCATGCACAGGGTTTCCAAAATTTCCACATCCTCGTTAATACTTGTTTTCTGTTTTGTTTTATAATAGCCATCCTAAAGTCTGTGAACTGGTATCTCCTCATGGTTTTTCTTTTGTTTTGTTTTTTGTTTCTAACCAATCACTTATTTTCTTTTAAAAACATGTAACTATCTCCTTGTGGTTTTGATTTGCATTTCCCTAATGATTAGTGATATTAAGCCAGTCTTGCCATGTGATTATTGGCAATTTGTGTATCTTCTTGGGAGAAATATCTTTTCAAATCCTTCACCTACTTTTGAAGTGGGTTGTTTTGTTGTTGTAATTGTTGAATTTTAGGTATCTTTCATATGTTCTGGATACTAATCCTTATCAGATTATATGATTTGCAAATATTTTCTCCCATTCTATGGGTTTTCTTTCCATTCTCTTGACAATGTCCTTTGATGACTGAAACTTTTCATTTTGATTTTTATTGAATTAAGTCCAATTTATCGATTTTTTTCCTTTTTTGGCTTCTGCTTCCGATGTCATAGTCAAGAAATCACTGTCAAATCCAGTGATGTCATGAAGATTTCCCCTGTGTTTTCTTCTAGGAATTGTCAAATGACAAAAATAATACAATTTTTGGTAATGAGTTTGATGTCCTTTGTTCAAGGGAAAACAATGAGTGGATGAGGGACTACAATGTCTAACAAGCTGTGGACCACTCTTCCTGAGAATTTTGGGCAAGAGCCAGTTTTACTGAGGTTAGAACATGCAACCTCAAAACAAGGCATGATTGGCTATGACCCTGGGGATTTCCTTATAGGCTAGAGGGTCCTGTCTTTTTAGGGTAAGGTAAGCTAGCTAAAGCTGAGTTGGAGAATTGTGATTGATACATGTGAGGTGTCTCAATGAGGTGTTTCCCATAAGTGCAGACTGACTCAGGTCGTGTGGGCTGGGCCCTGAGGCGGCCTCCATTTGGTGGGTCCCCATATTGGAACTACCTTTGTCAGAATTTTATAGTTTTAGTTTTTATGTTTAGGTCTTTGGTCCATTTTAAGTTAATTTTTATATATAGTGTAACATAAGGGTCCAACTTCATTCTCCAGTTTGCCCAGCACCATTTATTGAAAATATTGTCTTTCCTACTTAATGGTTTGGCACCCTTGTTAAGCGGATTGGGAAATTCAGCTCTGTCAGACTTTAAGCACTATGGCTTTTTTGTAGTAGTGTGCCCGTTTTCCCTACAGCAATCTTTCTCTCCCAGATCCAGAAGGGCTGTCATAGGCCAGGCCTAGTGAACTCCTTACATGCCTCCCAGGTGGGAGGAGGAGGCCTCAGCATCACCCAAGGACAGCCCAGCCCCACTACCGGCAGGCTGCTCCCTCTGGATGCCACCACACCAGGTGACCCCGCCTGGCTCAGGGACTGCCCAGACCGGTTTTGGCAGGTTTCTGTTCACTGGGAGCTAGTTCCCTGTCCACAGTGGTGGCTCTCTCTCTCTCTCTCTCTCTCTCTCTCTCTCTCTCTCTCCTCTCCTCTCTCTCTCTCTCCTCTCTCTCTCTCCCCCCCTTCCTCTCTGTTCTCTCTCCCAGACCCTGCCAACCCCCAGGCCAAAGGCTCTGGGCCGCTGACTTCACTTCCACTCCCATGCCCAAGGCTTGTTGTCCCTTTTGTCCTCTAGGCCCCTGCCAGGCCAGCCAAGCTCCGACCCAGAAGGTTTTCATTTTTTTTAATGGATATAAAATTATCGACAACTACATGAACAGAAATGCTAACAATAACAACTCACGTTTATTGGGTTCTTACTAAACATAGTTGACATACTTCATGTTTATTTCTCACAACAGACCTGTAAGGTCGATACTATTATTATGTTCTGTAAACAGATGAGAAACTAAGGCGAGAGGGCTCAGATTCTGTGCACAAGGTCACACAGCAAGTAAGAGGCACAGCCAGGATTCACATGCCACCTCTGAACAATGCTTCTGGACCGGACTGCATGATGGCCACACTCGCTCGCTGGACCATGGATAGTTAATGAGCATCTATGTGTGTCAGCCGGGGTGTGTGTGTGTGTGTGTGTGTGTGTGTGTAAAAGAGAGCAGTTGTGGGGAGAGGGAGAGAGAGGAAGAAGGGAGCACCTTACCATGACACAAAGGCCCAGGGAGAAGAAGGTCGGGGGTAGTGGACAGGGTAGAATTAAGTCTCAAAGTTAGTTTTCAAACCCTAGACTTTCTAGTATCCAGTGGGCATTGGCCCATCTATAGAGGTGAGGGAGCAAGTTAGGAGTAGATTAGGAGTAGATAGCCAACAACTGAGGTAGCTTGTAATGAAAGTTCTGGAATACACACCCAGGACCATTCACCAGGTGCCCTCTCCCTTCCTCAGGCCTGGCTTTGTTCTCTGCCTCTGTCCTCCCAACCCCTTCTGGTGTGGCTCACTGATACTGCTTTCCCAGCAGGCTCAGGCCTGCCCCCCGTTCTGAAGGAATTCTCCCAACTAGTCCCGCATGGAGTAAGGTATGAAGAGATAAACAAGACATGGCTTTCACCTTCAAGGAGCCCTCCATCTGGGAGGGAAGGGGATTCAGCAGCCAAGA
The DNA here is from genome assembly GCF_004115265.2 of Rhinolophus ferrumequinum. NCBI lineage: Eukaryota > Metazoa > Chordata > Mammalia > Chiroptera > Rhinolophidae > Rhinolophus > Rhinolophus ferrumequinum. The sequence goes on along the minus strand of NC_046295.1, from coordinate 62,349,221 downwards.
AACCCCTGACACCTGCACCCCCTGCCCTCATAGCCCGTCCATCACCACATCACATTGGGTTTACCTCCATATTACCTCTCAATTCTGCCCATTCCCCCCCCCCACCCCAAGTCTGGTCCAAGCTGCCATCATCTGCAAACCACTAAGGACTGATGGCTCATAGCACAAAGAGGCTGCCTAATACATGTGGCAGAAGGAGATACGTGTGCACATAATACTGTAAGAGAACAGAGAAGGGAAACATCCAGGTTTATCTAGAGGTCAGAAAGGGCTTTTCAGAGGGGCCAATCTGGGGTTCTGAAGGGTGAATAAGAGTTTGCAGGTGGGAAAATATATTTGAGTGAGCTAGATTTGCATCTAAAGGCTTGAAGGGAGCCTTAGGGAGTCTGAAAAGTGGCAACAATTTAGAAATCAGGAGGTGGCGTGAAATGACCAAGCTGGGCTATAGCAGCAGGCAGGGCCGGATTAAGAGGTCTTTTTCCTGTAGATAATAGGGAGCCACTGAAAGACAAGGCTGCGGAGAGAGAGGGTGAGCTCTGGTTTGAAATGTGTTCAGTCTCCCCAGTAAATATAGGCTGGCTAAAACTCTTGATGTGAAATTTGTCTAGATACGAAACATAGCTGGCACCAGGCCCCCATCCAGACTCCTAGAACTCTGTCATTTTGACCAGTGTCCCTTGTCATCAGTTCTGCTGAAAGATTATGAATAGGGGAATGATGTGGTCTATTTCCTTTTCAGAATATCAGTTGCTCTGGGGACCGGGTAAGGGATGGATTGGAGGGGGAGAGGCTGCCGGGGGCGCTGAGGCAGTGTCCAGGGAATCAAGCAGTGGCTGTGGAAGAGTTAGGGTTGGGTGGTTACAGACTGTGAGGGATGAGAGAGGAGGAGGTTCTGGAAATTTCTCCTTAGACTGCTATAATTGGCAGAGAAAGGTTCTGCCCAGCTCCCCACAGCAGGAAAGTCTCCTTGCCACTTCTTCTCAACTCTCCACCTTAAGATGGAACACTAATCTGATTGGTCAGATTCCAGGGCTATAGTTAGGTCAAGTTTACTGGTGTGTGGGGTCAATGAGCATTAAAAAAATGACACACAAGAATGTGATTTTCTCTTCCTTTGACTCACACCTAAGTACACTGGCCTTTGCTTCTCTAGTCAGCTACTGACCAGAAGGAGGAAACATCCCCCACACAAAGGAGGGTTTAGGGAAAGGGAGAGGCCTTCTTAGGCCTTCAGCTTTACCAGAGAGCCCTGGCTGCTGGGCAGGCCAGGCAAAAACAAAGCACAGCTTGTATCTCCTACCATTTGCCCTTGGTGCCTGTTTCCCTTGGGAATCGGAGTGGGGAGTGGCAGGGCAGGGCAGGCCTGCAGTGGCTTCCTTCTTAACATCATTAAAACCCCTGCCTTTATTTCTAACAGCTTAATCAAAGGGAGAAATGGGCTAGGGGAGAGGGAGATGTCGGGATGAAAGAGAGGGTGGAGTCTTGAAGGTCAGAAACTGACTCTGGGGAGTAAAGAAGAACAGGGCCCTCTCCCAGTGAGTCAGTGAGGGCGGGAGCTGGCGTGGCTGCAGGGAAGGGCCGGGTTTCAGCTTGGAGAGGGCAATGAGGGAGGGAAGGAGGCCCAGACAAATACTGTGGGATCTGTGGGTTCCAGCCAATCCACGTGTGTGCTGCTGCCTACCAGCCATGTCACCTGGGGCAAGCCCCACACCTTCTCTGAGCCCTAACCAGGGCTCAACTATATAAACTGGGATAAGAACACCTCACAGCCAAGGTGCAGAGTAATTAAAGTGCGATCATGTCTATGACAGTAGTTCATAAACCATAAACCTCTGCACAGCATAAAGCAGTGTTATCCTTTTTATTATTCCCTTGGGAATGAAAAAAACAGAGTGCCTCTGATAAGCATTTGTCCATTCTTAACTCCACCCAGCTTCTCTCTGCACAGCCTTCCATCCAGCTTCAGAAAATGCCATTTACTCCTTCCCCCACGCAGAAATTCTCTTTGTGTTTGTTCCCTGATACTCTCTCATTCCTTTTTTCTCCTCATTTATATTGGCGTCCCCAATATTAAAATAAGAACGAGACCCTCCCAAAACTGCTTGATCCCCTTGTCCCTTGTAGCTACTGCCGTATTCCCTCCTCCGCCGCCTAATATTTCTTCTTTGCATCAGTTGTGTTTTGTCATATTAATGTCATAACAAACTTGGAGGTTAGTAGTACTTACTTACCCATTTTACAGATGAGAAAAGTGAGTCTCGGGGCCGGCCCGATGGCTCAGGAGATTGGAGCACTGTGCTCCTAACGCCAAGGTCGCCAGTACGATTCCCCACATGGGCCAGTAATCTGCGCCCTTTACAGCTAAGATTGTGAACAACGGCTCTCCCTGGAGCTGGGCTACCATGTGCCGCCCTGAACAGCCAGTGGCCAGCGTGAGTGGCCGGCAGCCAGCGTGAGCTGCTGTGGGCTGCCATGAGCTGCGGTGGCCATCATGACGGGCTGGAGCCATTGAGAGCGTGACCAAGGACTGGCGACCGACTGCCTCAACTGGGGGTAGTGCAATGCTCATAATACCAGCATGGGCCAGGGAGCTGCGTCCTACACAAATAGACTGAGAAGTGACGGCTTGAACCAGAGTGGAAGGGGGAGGCGGAAGAAGAGGGGGGGAAAAAAAGTGAGTCTCGGACTAAAATTCAGCAGAAATCCCAAAGAAGTTTTTTCTTTGATAACTCATTGCCTCCCTTTGATGCTAAGTTTTTGAAATGAGTAGTCTGAACCTCCCATCTCCATTTCCCTGCCTCCCTTTTCTCCTAAACCCACACAGTTCATTCACTGCTCCCACCACTGTACTCGCCTCAGGAAGCCAGGCCCCAGCTTCTCCCCAGCGAGCCTACTTCAGACCTCCCAGACCTCAGTCCTCTCAACCTTCACTGGCATGCATCTGACCCCACCCACTACCTTCTCTGTCCTCACATTTTCTCTTGCCTTAGCTAGAACTACCCCTTGAAGTCTGCAACCGAGAAGGAGGTGGTAGGGAGAGTTCTTCCGTGTCTGTGGTTCCTGCACCTTGGTTGTGCAATGTTCACTCAGGTGAGTCAGGGACCCTCACTTGGAAATGCCACTTCCACGATATACTCTGAGCTGTGGCAGGATTTCAAGAGCACAGTCCATCACCACCCCCAGTCCAGCTGCCAGGTATTTCCCCAAAAGGACAATTTACCTTGGTTTTTGACCAACGTGGCAGGGGATGGCGTTGTGATTTGATGACACATAGGATCGGAGCTATCATATCTTGTGACTTGGCCGGGCACGGGAAGGTTAATGTCAGCAGTCTAGCACTACTTGGAACTAGACCTGCCCACGAGGAGAGGAGCAGGGGCTAGGGAGATGAACCCAGCCGTAGGTGATGGGTGGGTGGGGGTAGTTCTGTGTTACTCAATATGGTGACTCTTAATCACAGGTAGCTAGAGGAATGAAAATTAAAATAAAATGAAGTATTTAGTCCCTGAGTTGCACTAGCCACCTTGCAAGTGCTCAATAGTTAGATGTGGCTGCCACATTGGACAACACCTGATATAGACTGTTCCCATCATTGCCAAAGTTCCACTGGGCAACACTGATCTTAGACCACTGGATAGAAAAGAATAAAAGATAAGCACTTGGCTAAGAGAGAGAGTAAGCGATAGACCAGTTCATCAGGAATGTCCGTAAGAGGGGATAACACTGGAGATGTGAGCGGGGGCAGCAGGGTGGGCAGGTACTATGAAGATGACCCCCTTCCACTCTCTGTGTGCATCTCCAGCATAGAGGTCAGGCCTATCGCATCAAAGCCACATGTTTTTCCCCAAAGTAAGATGCACGCCCTTCAGGGAAGAAACCCATGCTAGGGCTGGAATCAGGGAAGTGGGGGACATGCCCGTTTCTCTCCAAATAGTAATCTCTTGAGTCTAGGCAGAAGGCGGGAGAGTAGGTGTTTGGAATAAAGACCTAGAGATTAGATGGAGAGGAGGAAGTCAGAAATATGACCTAGAGCAGGGGGGAAAGGATTGGCTAAAAATATAAATTTGGGATTCAGTTGTAGTCGTAAAACACTCTGTCATTGCCACCTCTGGATCTAAAGTTTAGATGACTCATTAACTCTCCACTTATGTCTGTGTAATTCAGTGATGAGCACCACTTTGCTAATTATTTGCTTGGAGATGAGTCCTTTACACCATGAATAAAGTGAGTGCCTCTTCAAAACAATACTTATGCCCTGTGCTCATGAATGAGACCTGGAAAGTCTTCATTCTCATCTGATTCACTCCTTAAATTGTATATTCCAAGATGTAGCTTCAGGCGCGGCTGGATCCAGGCAGTCAGAATCAAAATGTCATCAGAAATCTATGTCTGTCCATCTCTGGGGCTCTGCTTCTCTTTGTGTTGGTTGTCATTCTCAGACTTTCTCCATGTGGTGTCAAGATGGGACTGCAGCAAGCAGCTCCAGGCTTCACACCACTGGTTCCTGGTAATTTCAACAAGAATTCCAGGGCTGACCTTGATTGGCCTGATGTGAGTTACTGCTTATTCTTGAGCCAGTAGCAGGTCTCTGGAAAATGCACTGCTCTGATTAGCCAGGCCTGAACATGGTCATACCTGTGGCAGGGGTAGAGTCAGCTTCACCTACACCACTAAGTCTCTGAGTGGTGATCAAGTACTTCTGCAAAGTAACCCAAAGAAGGAAAGTGGATGCTAGGCTGGCAGAAACCACAGCTGCCCACTGCACCATCTTTAATTAATGATAGTTGTCATTATTCTGAAACGATAGCACAAAGGCTAAGCCAACACTTTTTTTTTATTGTGGTAAAATTGGTATACATTATATATATATATTTCAGGTGTGTAATATTATAATTCAATAGTTGTATCCACTATTGTATATAGTGATCACAGTTGTATATAGTGATCATCACTGTAAGCGTAGTTACCATCCCTCACATCACTATTGATCCCCTTCACCCATTTCGCCCTCCCCACGAGCCCACATTTATCAGAAGGGTAGGGAAAGCTTTGTGATACATAGGAAGGTCTCAGTAAATGCTTATGGAAAGAAAGATTCACAGGGGAGTAAATAGGAGCATACATTAAAGTGTAATCTTGTTCTATGGGAAAAGAAAAGGAGTCAGAATGAGGGCACAATTTTAATGAGTCTAGGAAATGAGCCAGGAAACAGAGGAGAGGGATAAATGGCACATTTCTGAAAGGAGTTCCGTAGAGATAAGGCAAGGGCTGTGTAATTAACACCGTAAAACTACCCTGGAGGCAGGGAGTGCATAAGGACTCTCCTAAGTTTTCTGATGACACAAAGCTCTGGAGTCGTGATGGGAGGACTCATGCACCTGAGGAGGTGGGTTAAAGACATGGTAGCTGAGCTTTAACAGAGAAAAGACAAGAAGGTGACACTGGGGATCCAATCCAAATACTGTCCATGAAACTGAGGGTGTCAAGCTACTGCTTATAACTGAGGCAAGGGCCTGGAATTTAGTGTACACTGTTTCTGGAGAACTTCAGCCCAAGATAGTTCTAGACAGAAACAAAATGGAAATACTGGGGGTTCTGAATACTAGTTTGAGGACCAAAAGGTCCATAAAAGAGTGATATATTAGCAAACAGAATATACACTTCTGGCCCATTCTCATTGAGCGTGGAGGAGTTCTGAGAAATGGCAGCTAAACATCTTGAAGGGCTGGTTATAGAGCTCACATAGCAGGGATGGGTCTTTTTAGGTCAAAAAGGCAAAGATTAAATAAAGTACCCAACACTATGAGCAGACAAAATGCAAACTTGCTCATCAAATTTGAAATTCTGAAATTGAAATTTGGGCCACATGGAATTTACTCAAAGGAAAGCTGGAGCCTCTGTCTCTCTTCCGTAGGGTAGAGAAAAATATTAATAGTGCTTAAATCACTATTGTGATGAGGACTAGATAAGATCAATGAAGTGATAGGAAGTGTCTGACACAGAGGAGGTACCGCTCAAGCTACAGCCATCTGGAGTCCCCAGGTGATTCTAAATGACGTGGTACTGTCCGTAGTCCATGGGATCTGGCGTCAGGAGTCATGAGTGTGAGTCCAGGCTCCACTCCAATCTTCGTTTCCCCTATCTCTAAAAGGCGACAACAATCCCTACCCCATGGGCTGTTACGACATTGAAATGAGATCCTGCATTCATTCAACGAGCATTTATTGAATGTCTACTATGTACTTTCCAGACAGCAGACTAGATGCTGGGTGGGGACCTAAGGACAAATAAGCAAAAGTCCTGTCCTTCGGCTGTGTTCCTTCTGGAATATCTGGGGGATAATCTGTTCCTTACCTTTTCCAGCTTCCAGGAACCACCTGCATTCCTTGGCTCCTGGATGTATCACTCTGACTTCTGCTGCCATTGTCACACCACCTTCTCTGACTTTCACCTTCCTGCCACCCTCTTATAAGAACCCTTATGATTATATTGGGCCCACCCAGAGAATCCAGGATAATCTCCCTACCTCAAACTCCCAATCTAATCAATTTAACCTGCCAAGTTCCTTTTGTCATGCAAGGTTCTGGGGATTGGGATGTGGACATTTGAGTGGGAGGGGACATTTTTCAGAGACCAGGAAGCTGATTGGGCTACCTTTGAACACCAACTTGCTGATGGTATTCTATTAAGTCAAGTCTTGTGGGGAGGAGAGTAGAGTGGGTATCTGAAGACTGACTGGCAGGTGCCCCCTCAGAGTATACTGTCACACAGTATACCCCTATCGAATCCTAAAGGGAACACTAAGCAACAAGGGAGGGTACTGGCTGCTGCCATTCAGGAGCTCTGAGACCTTGGCCCAGGATATTACTTCTCTAAGCCCCAAACTCCACCTAAATCAACGGGGAGAACTAGAACTACCTGGAAGGGTTGGAGTGAGGATTAATAAAAATATCATCCATGAAATCACCTAAGACAGTGCCCGATCTTCAGTAAATGTCTATTTTCGGAATGCCTTGTGAAGTGATCTCTTCCTCTTTCTCCGTCTCTTTTGCTGTGGACACTGCCTCTGTCCAGGCCTCTCAGAAACCTTCATTGCTTGCCAATCATGCCACATGCCTCAGCCTGGCAGTAGTTAGGAGCAACGGCTTTGAAGCCCTGCAAACGCCTCCCTATTAACCATGAAATCTGGAGCAAGTCTTTTAAGCTCTCTAAGCTTCAATTTCCTTCTTTGTACAATGGGGATAAAATCTCCTATAGAATCAGGTTGTCCTGAGGATTAAGTGAGATGATGAATGGAAAGGGCTTCGCACAGTGTCAGGCACAAGAAAAAAGGAGTGTTACTCTTGTCAAGAGGCCTGACCTTTCAGCCTCCTTGCCTTCTACATTCCTTCCAGCAACACTGCACAACCCACTTACCCCAAAGCAGGCCTTGAACTTGTATACCTGACGGGCAGCGTTTATAAACACTTCCCTCCACCTCCGATATTCTCAGTGTGTCCTATCCTATTCATTCTCGGGCCTCAGTTCTACTGTGCTTCCCAGGAACTTGTTCCGCCTTTACTGGCCTTCTCGGTTATGGCTATTTATGCATGCCTCTGCGACAATACTGGACACGAGTTCCTTGAGGAAAGGGGTTTTTCTGAGTAGTAGTTTGCAAAAGTACTCCCCCCTCCTTGCGTGGCCTCAATTTCCTTATTTGGAATGAGCCCATTGGACTGGAATGGCTGAAAGAGACCTTCCAGCTCTGCAATCTTAAACTGAATGTAAGTGGCAGAGACCTTGTAGATTACCTGGTCCACCGCTCTCCTTTTCCACAAGGGGAAACTGAGGGCCCAGGAGGGTCTTCACTTAACGCTATTCTCTCTCTCTGGCCTTCGGGACAAAGCTCCCCGGAGGGCACAGAGCCCTGTTTTCCTATCGAGGTAAGGGGAGACACAGAGGCGTCTGCAGGGCTCGGGGCGCCGGAAACACGTGTGTGCTCACCTACGTGTACACACGTGAGCACACCTACAGCAGCAGGGGGCACTCGGGCCGGCAGGGGGCAGCACAAACCCGTTTTGCAATTACCCGGCGCAGCCCCGAGGGAGGAGGGCGTGCTGCAGTCCCGGCGGCGGTGGTGGTAGCTGGAGGTGCAGCCTCCCAGGTGGGAGGCGGGGGCTGCGGGCGCAGGAGAAGGCGCCTGGGGAGCGGGCGCTCGGCTGGGCCTCCTCGGGCCCTGGGCGCGGCGCGGCACCGGGGAGTGAGTGCGCCCGGAGCACGCAGGCGCCCTGCTCCGGCTGGCCCTCGGCCGACGCGCGGCGCGGCGCGGCGCGGGAGCAGCCCGCAGCCCGCCCCCGCGCCCCCCGCAGCCCCGGGCCGCCGGCCGCCGGCCGTCGGGAGCGGCCTCTGAGCAGCCAGCGCAGGCCGCCGGCCCCGGAGAGCGCACGGCGGCAGCGGCGGGACGGCTCCGGGGCCGCCCCGAGCGCGTTCTCCCGCCTGCGGCCACTCGCAGCCGGGGCTGGCCGGGCCGGCGCGCCCCGCAGGCAGCCGGAGCGCGGCCTCAGCCTCGGCGGGAGCGAGCCCCGGGCCGCAGCCCGCTGGAGGTGGCGCGGGCGGCCGCGGGCACTGACGGCGTCGCGGGGTGCTCCCGGGCGGGGGCGCAGCGGCGGCGGCGGCGCAGGGGGCGGAGGCAGGGGGCGCCCCCAGCCAGGATGCTGCGGTTCCTACGCCGGACCTTTGGCCGCCGCTCCATGCAGCTCTACGCGCGGGGCGCGGCAGGGCGCGGGGCCGCCGGGCTGGGGGACGAGCGCGACGGGGGGCCGCGGGGGGGCCCGGCCGCCGCCGCCGCCTCCTCGCCGCTGCCCGCCGCGCCCGGGGGCAGCGTGTTCCCGGCCGGCGGAGGGCCCCTGCTCACGGGCGGCGCGGCGGTGCACATCCCCGCCGCGGGCGCCGCTAAGGCCACCCTCTACTGCCGCGTCTTCCTGCTCGACGGGACCGAAGTAAGCGTGGACCTGCCGGTGAGTGACGGGGCCGGTTCGGGGCACTGGCACCCCGATCCCCTTCCCCATATGGCTTCCTCTGGGACGCTCCCCTAGTACCTTTCTGGGATCCCCTCCCCCTTTCCCTGAGAATACTCCTTAACCCAGGTTCCCTCTTGGGTTCCCCGTCCCGTCTCTTCCGGGACCCCAACCCAGGCCTGCGCCCTCTCCTTGACACATTGCGCTGCTGGGTTGCACCTTCTCTGGCTCCCACCTCATCGTTTGGGCCTCACCCCTTCCCCAGCGCACCCATTTTCCTCGTCCCCGCCCCCTGGCGCGGGTGACAGGTGTTACCTTCGCCCCCCAGATTCCAGCGGGGGCCTTTATCGTGCTGAGTTATTGGTTAGAAAAATCTCAAAGCAGTGCAGGGCTGCCCTGACGTGGCCCGCTTGCCCCCGCAAAGTCGCCACCAGGCCTGCTACCCGGCAGGTGCCCCAAGTTTGGGAGGTAATCAGGGGACCGTTTCCGCTCTCTCCTGATCCCCTGTCGGTGCCTTTTCCCTCAGTCCTCATCCCCCAAAATCCCTGTGGCTGGCAACTTCGCAGGGGCTACGCCGACTTGGGAGCTAACTCTAGAATTGACTCTCTTGGATCTGACCAACTTTGCTCCCGCAGAGCCCCTGCTGGGGCGCTGGGAGTCGGCCCTGGGGCGCCCACGGGGCCTGGCGAGCCGGACTTTCCCCAGAGCAGCATTCCTGGGGCTTACAGGGCACCCCAGGGTGGCGGCGGCGCCGGGGCCTGAGTTCCCGGCCTCCCGCCCACAGGTGGTTGCACCCCACCCCCATCCAGCAGAGAGCTAGGCCGGCGCGGCTGTCCCCGCCAGGCTGTCCAGCTACCAACGTGTCTTTCTAGCCAAGGGGCCAGATCTGATCAAATCAAATCTGCACATTAATGGGGCGCCTACTGTGCACCAGGCGCTGCGGCAGACGGTGCCTTTGGGAATCTTTGGGTGTGACTGAGGACATAGACACAGCCGTGATTGAGCTTTAGATGAATGTTACGGATCATCTCCAGGGTTTCAAGTGGGGGGACAAGCGTACCCCGACTTCCAAAGAAAGCATTTAGGCCTTCCCGGTGGGGGAAAGTCTTTGGACTTGCACGAGAGAACTAGGAACATGGAAGGGTTTTAGATGAGAAAATCAGCCTGCCTGGCCTGTGTAGGTTTCATTTTGAGACAGTTTCAATTTATGGCAATTTTATTTTTGTGGCTTCTAGTGCTCTCCATAGGATATCATTTTGTTATGATAATACCCTTTTGGGGTTTTTTTATTCATGGAAAAGGAGCCAACATTCCGGAGCTTAGAGCTGTTGTCTAAAATAGCATTAAAATGTTACTGCTGCCCAAGATTGAGGCTCTCCAGCTTTTCTTCAGCTGGGAGAGGAGGCCTGGAGAGCTGGGAGGGGTGGAGAGGGGAGCAGGCTGCCTCTGGAGTGGGCAGCGTGTGTGCGGAGAGGATGTCGTGCATTTTGCACCTGGGATCTGGGAAAGGATTGCTCTCCTTGGGAACTTTGACAGTGCGCCTTGCTGATGGTTTTCTTCTCGTCTGTTCCCCAGGGATGGTTCGTTTATAAAATGTATTGCTTCCGTCAGGTTTGTGAGACAGGCTTAAGTGGTGTTTCTGGGATGAAAAATGCAAACTGAGTAAAGTGCATGTGTGGTGAAATAGACCCAAACAGGTACACAAATGAACCCGTCGGGTGGGAGTGTTGCCTTACTACAGCTGGTGGAGCCCTCACTGGAGGGGGTGGTGGGGTATTTGCATCCTAAAAGGTTTCTTCACTGTGTAAAAGGCTACTTGACAAAAAATATTTACCAGGGTTTCTTATGATGGCAGACTTCTTGATGCTTTAATATGTGATTTAGTGAACTCCACATTTTATCTATACAGAAATACACACGCACACACACGCACACACACACTCAACACTCACTCCAAAGGCAAATAAAAAGCAAATGCTGGCTTTTGTTATGTGAACCCTCAGGGAGGAAAGATGAAGAAAAATCACCGGTAAGCACGGCTCATCCATTTAAAGATTCATTAGATATTAGAACTGCACCACAATCTCCTACGCTAGTCTTCCCAGATAAGAGTTTTAGTTCTTGTAATTAATTCTTGGAGTACAAGGTTAGCACCAGGCAGCCAGCTCCCTGTGAACTTGTAGCATACGTGCTCCTCTCAGAACCCATTTCACGAGGCTCCCTTTTTAGGCTGTCTTCTTTGGCCTTTGTCCCCACTTGTCATTATTCGCCGCTTCTGGGTCCCTGGATTTTTACCACTTCCCTGGGCTCTGGTGTGGCATGGCTGCCTGGCGCACAGATAGCTTTCACCTTTGTCCGCCATACCCCTAAGCTGGATTTTCTGTCTCCAGTCATTTCTACGGGCACTCAGTACACTTGCCAGGCTGACTGTGGCTCCTTTGTAATTAAAACTCTCTGGTGGTGTTGGCTTCAAGGATTCCTCTGCTAAGCATATTAAAAGTGGTTACACATTGTCATAAGCCATTTTATTAGCCCTGGTCACGACACGTGTGTTCTGAAATGGCCTTGAATACAACGCCCCCCCTCATTGTGACTGCCAGGGCACTTCAGTTTTCAGTTCAGTCAACACTTACTGGGTGTCTCCAGTGTACCAAACGCTGTGCCTTAGACACACACATGAATTGGAGGTGGCCTTGGGGCTCTTAGGAAACACGTCGAAACCACAGCTTCGTATTCTGAGTGATGCTAAGTGACATGACAGGCTCGCCCAGACAGGGTGTTGGGGACGGATGGGCTGGGGGAATGGCGAGGACTTCCTGGGGACTTTGACACTTGAGATGACACAATCTCAAATCCAGTGTCCCTTGTGCATTTTTAGTGTGCCTATTGTGTGAAGTCTGCTTGTTGGCCAAGCCACAGCCCAATTGTTGTATCGAATAAGGGAAGAAGCAACTGTAATTGTCCTCCCAGCGGTCCTCGGATAGGCCTGGAGCCCCTTGCCTCGTGCTGGGCCACGGCCCCTCTCATGCCTGAATGTTCTCAACCTTTGCTGTGGATACTCACTTGTTTCTCAATCCTTGGTAACATGGGAATAAAAAGATCTTTTTAAAAACCCACCTATAACATGCAGTTGAAATGGGGTTGGCTTTATATACTAGATGCCAGGGGAGGGCTTGGCTCACCCTACCAAGCAGAGTGCCACTCGGAGCCGTTCCTCTTCAGAAAACCTGGCCCTGACTTGGAAGGTGCCCTCAGGTGTGGTCTGGGCAGAGCAGGGCAGGCTCCCTCAGCCTGCCCTAGACACTTTCCTTCTATTAATGCAGCTGAAGATCCCATTAGTGTGCTTGGCAGCGGCACCCACTGTTGACTCATATTAGCTCTCTGTTGACTAAATCCCTGGCATCACTTTTGCTCGTGCGGCTGTTGCTCAGCCCCGTCTCCCCCCACCCCTGCGCGCACAGTCTTCCAGCAGCTCTGTGTGGAGAGCTGTTAGGATCTGTGGCTGGCTGCGTAGCACTCCGCCTAGGCCTTGGAGGGCACAGCTTTGTTGGCCAGTGTTGCGTTTGGTGCAGTTGCTTTCATCGTCTCTGGACCTCCACGTTGACTCATTGTGGTACAGCGGAAGCAGGGGGCATATCAGGATTAGGAGAGCTGTTGGTTGAGCCTTGCAGGCTGGTTGTGCAGCCTTGGGCAACGTCAGCTCTCTGAGCCTTGATTTTTCTAGTCTTTAAAATGGGAATGTTGGGAGCATTACATGACAAGAAGGATACAGACAGCATCAGTAAATGGCAGGGTGCCAAAGGGTTGCTGGTAGGTTGTAAGCTTACGTCTCGCGCCTTCTCTTTGGCCTGTGGAAAGGGTTTGGAAAATTCTTTAGTAATGAACATAAAAAAAAATAACAAAGCTGTGCCAGGAAGGCTAAACATTGCTCGGCTCTCCTTTAGTGGAAATTAGAAGTTGGATGTAGTATGAGAGATGGTTTTTAAATTTCATTTTGGATGAAAAAAGAATGTCCCCCACCCCCAATAAATAGTAAAATGCAGGTTCTTAGGTTTTTAGGATTGGAACCTCTGATCCCACAGAACATGCTGATACAGCGTAAAGACCATATGCCTTATTTTGGAGTTGAAAGAGACCCTGGACAGCACACATCCCATCCATTGTGTATGGGAAACAGGCCTGTGGAAAAGAAGGAACTTCCCTTTGGTCACTCAGCGAAGAGTTGGAATGGGCTACTTTGGTAACCTCAATCGTGTAGCTTTTGGGGATGAGCATAGGATCAGCGGTAGGAAAGAAGATAGGCCCCTAGTCCTAACACAGGATCACAGCAGGGTGGTGAGATATGTTCCTGGCAGTTGGAAGTTGGACCCATTTCCCCAAACAATGGGAAACAGCAAAAATAGTTCTCTAACTTCAGTGTATACAGAGGTCGTCTGGGATTTTCTTTTCTCCAGTTAAAATTCCCAGAGCCCATTCTCGGAATGTCTGGTTCAGTAGTTCAGGAAGCTGGACTTTTAACAAGAACCTCAGGTGATTCTGAGGAAGGTGGTCGCTTCACATCCTTTGAAAAGCACTGGTTCTCTAACTGAGAACAGAGGGCAGCCCCACCGTTAAATAGTGCTGTAGGCAATTCGGGGTGTGTTTGGGGGGGTCACTGGCCATCTTTGAGCTGGGGGTTGACAGTATCACACCTGAGCTTTAAGGAGCCTGTTTTCACCGCAGCAGAGTGGAGGCTGGGCCGGAGGATGGACTGGAGACCAGTTACGCTGTCGCAGTAGTCCAGGTGCGAGGGGATGACAGCTGGCCGGGACCAGGGTTAGCGTGTCAGAGCAGTTGACAGGTGGAGTCATTGGAGTGTTTGGGGGGAGGAGGCAGCCTTGGAGGCGGAGTGGAGTCCTGGCTTAGAGGGCAAGATAGCGTCCCCCTCATTTGTGGGAATAAATTGGGGACCATATAAGACACCCAGGAAATAGGAGAAGGCCCCTCTTCATTTCTGCCCTCTCCCAAAGTTCTGGCTGCCATGGGTGGTTAGGGATCTTGCCTTATCCCAGGCCTCTGGGTGGCTTGCTTTTTCCTGACCCTGAGGGCGAAGGTATTGGTTCAAGGTGGTCGCCTAGTGCTTACCTCACTCCCACCCCCTCCCACGCGGTGATTGAGACAATAAGGGAACCTTGGATACCTACAGGGGTTATGAGTTTGTATATTTTTAAAAAATACCTTTTGTTTTAAAAGGAGGGCTGGGGGTGGGGGCAGAGAGGTGAATGGTGAACATCCTTCCCCAATGGGATATAGGTGTGACCTCTAACTAACTCTGGTCCACACCTTCTAGGTTGTCAGTGATACTATGGGGGTGTGCAGGGGGGGGTGGGGAGGTGTCTGCCCAGCCTCCCCAGTCCCAGTAACGTGACCCTGAACAAATATTAACTTGCTGAGCTTTCACGTGCATAACCTCATTGAATTCTGTCCGTAGTGCACTGCCGTGGCTGAAGGCACAGGTGTGAAATAGCAAAAGGGGGGAGGGACAGGCGGAAGAACTTCCCTTTCAATTCTTGCACAGGGACTTAGGAAAAAATCCAGTGGATAACCACGGAAATCCTCCACCCACAATTTGTCCTCAAAACACGTGATGCATCCTCCTCCAGAGCCTAGCTCCCTGCCTCCTCCTTCCCTCCGGATGGAGTGTTTTCTTTCCTGCAGGACCCTAGTCTGTCTGTACTTCGGTTTCCTTTCTGCCTGTGGCAGCTGCCTGCAGGCAGGATTGGATGCTGATCCATGTTGGTGTTTTAGGTTTTTTTTCCCCAGGTCGACTTGTGCTTTCCTCCCTCACTTTCATTTCACACTAGAACATGTTTAAAGCAGAAAGATGAGAAAATGTAGAGAAGCAAGAGAAGTTAAACCATCATGTAAAATCTCAGAGGTAACCACTGTTAAAATTGTAGTGTGTAGCCATCTGTATCTTTTCCTTGTTTTTAGATACAAATGTGCATTTAAAATGGTGAATTTATATGGGTTGATGCCAATTCCTCTCCCCTCCTTCAGCACAATCGAACAGGGACTGTAGACCCTCCAGTGTGTGTCTCTTCAGGGTGGGGCTCTTGTGTCCCCTGGACCCTTAGCTGGGATGGGGAATCTCCTGTGGCCATCTGAGCTGTGCACCGCCTCCGGCCCCTGCTGGCTGACTAGCGAGTTCCCCATCCTTGGAGCCCTTACCCCCAATCACTTCTGCTTTCTGGCAGGTAAAGGTCTGGCCGACGTGGCCACAGTGTCCCCTTCCATTCTAAGGGCTTATGTTCTGAACACCTGCTCTCGGGTGGTCACCACGCTCATGCCTGCCCAGGGATGCCCACGCTCTGCTACCAGCCGCAGCTGATCCGACAGAGGTGGGCAGCAGCCTTGCCGCACCCCAGCTGTGCCCTCTCCGCCCTAGGCCCCCAACCCCCTTCTGCATCCTCTCACTTCTCTCAAGAGCTGGATGTATCTCACTAGCCCCACTTGATTTTAATTTCTGGTTTAATTGTTTTCACAAATGTGTTTGTTTGCCCACGGTGTATTTTCTTCAGTCCGCAGAGGCGCGGGGAGCACTTACACTGCATTAAGCATTGGGGAGAGGTAGAAGAGGGATGAGGTAGTCCCGATCCAGAAGGGGAGACGGTGTAAATAGATGACTCATCACCCCACATGAGGGAGAGGAGTGCAGAGGGTGAGCCACTGATCTGTGGGGTGGAGTTGGAGAATGTTTGGTGCCCAAAGTGACCTCGTGTTGTCCCAAAGGATGCAGAGGTGTTCAGCTGTTAGATTTGGTCTGAAGGTGTTGGGGCAGAAGGAATGGGTGCAAATGCATGGAGGATGGGAGCTAGAAAACCCCCTCCCCCTGGCTCTGGGCTCCTTGGGGTAGGGGAGGATTATGAGCTCCCGGTATGTCCCTGAATCTTAAAATATGAATGAGGAACCCTTGAAGAGCCGGAGTGTCTCGAGCACTTAGTAAGAGCCAAGGCTTACTGAGCATTTTGCTGGTACTGTGCTAAGTGCTTAAATGATTGTCTTGTTGAATCCTCACAAAAACTCTGTTGGCAGTTACTGGTGTTATCCCTGATTTGTAGAGGGGAGAGAATCGTGGCTCAGCACACAGTTTAAGAAACTTGACCCTGTTACGTGGCTAGTAAAGGTAAACTCTAGGTTTGAGCTCAGACAGTCTGGCCGGAGGAGATTTGTGGTCTGGGGATTCCTCTGACAGCAGCACCGAGCATGGGAGGAGTGGGTGGGTGGGTTCTGAGCCTGCCCCTGAGGTCCCGAGGTGGAAGGGAACCCTTGAACTCAGAATATAATTTCACCCAGGCCGTATTCTGGGTTGATGGCCATAAATCTTCAACACTCAGGTCAGAAGTAGGCCCGTTTTTTGAAAATGCTCAATAGCACAATATTAAAATTATCACAAAGAAAAGCATTTTTCATATTCCCATCCTGCTGCATAGTAAGTGGTTGGTTTCACTTCATTCCCTTAAATCTTTGTATACATGTTTGTAAGCATGGTGTGTGTATCCTTTTTTCTCTTGCCATCCAAGCCTTCCTGACACACGTCTCAGCAGTTTGTGCCCTCTTTTGTGCTTATTCTGAATTACTTAAATCCACCCCTTATTGTGTATGTGTGTGTGTGTGTGTGTGTGTGTGTCTTGGGGTTGGAGGTTGATACGCAAAGCACCTGGTATCTTACCTTTATACCTCTTAGGAAATCCTATCCCCAGGCTGGCAGAATCTGTGTTACTTCCCTTAATTGCCACCGTCTGGGAAGGTATTATTATCCTCTTTATGCCTGGTCTCAGGGGGCAAATGACCTTGGGCCACTCAGCTAGTTAGCAAATGTGGTAGAGCCAGAATGGAATCTAGGTGTCCTAACTCATCTTCCAGTGTTCTTCCCTCCGGCCCAGGCTGTGCACACCCAGCCGTCCTGTTTGACACGTGTGCTCTTTGGAACTCCCTGGGAAGGTCAGAATCCTTTGTGATTTGACAGGTCAGAATTTCATGCACTGAAACCCCCTGTCTCTTCTGAACTTCTTTGCCCTTTCAGCATTTTTAGCATTTGGGTTCTGTCTACCATTTCTCAGCATTTTTTGCAGGTTCTTTTCCCCAAAGTCATAGCTGGCTGAGTGCCCAGGCTTTCCTTTTTGAAGTGAAGAACTGGAAAATGATATCCCAAGGGTCCTGTGCCTCCACTGGGGTTATCCAGAGCTTCCTCGTTGCCCAGCACTGAGCTCAGTCTGAGGGCGGGCATTGTCCACGCTGCTGGCTGGGCGGGAGGACACAGGCTGCCTAGTTCTGCAGGTGCCTGCAGAGTTGGCCCCCTCGGCTCCGTGGGGTCTCCAGTCTGCCTGCTTCATGATCTGCACGTCGTCATCATATCTTACGTATGCTCAGGCGGGTGAGGTAGGCCTGATAGTGCCTCGCTTTACCCTACCTGCTCCCTTGTACAGCTGCACCTGTCTTGAATTATGGGTTTTGTAAAATTGTGGTAAAATGTAAGTACTAACAGAAAACTGACCATCTTAACCATTTTGTAGATGTACAGTTAGTGGCATTAAAGTCCATTCACATTTGTGCAACGATCGCCAAGATTCATCTCTAGAACATGTTCCCAAACGAGAACTCTGTGCCCATTAAACACTGACTCCCCCAGCCTCCTTCCGCCCCCAACTTGTGACGACCACCATCCAACTTGGTCTTTGTGAACTTGCCATTTCCAGGTACCCCGTGTAAGGAGAACCATGCAGTACATGCCCTTTTGTGTCTGGCTCCTTTCACTTAGCGTAATGTCTTCCAGGTTCATCCACATTGGCGCATGTGTGCGAACCTCATTCTTTTTTGATGGCTGAGTAGTACTCCAACGTATGTGTATGCCACACTTTGCTCATCCATTATCCGAGTGCTGGATTTTTGTGCCAGTCCGGGCCATCCTAACTCAGGCCTGCCCATTCATTAGTGGCATTGCCACTGGAGACTTGAAGGCCCTTCCCTCCTGGTTTTATTCTTGGCCCTCTGGCACCTCTGCCCTGGGACTGTCCTGCTTCATGCTCATCCTTCTTCTGGGTTGTCTGGTCTTAGTTTCCCCCCTTACATTTTTGTCTGAGTTGCTAAGTGTTGGCAAGTCCGCTGTGAGCGCATTCTCTAAATTTTTTCATGGTGAGACATAAATCCAGAAGAGTGTCTATGACGCGAATAGTTGAAAGAAGAATAATACAATGAACATTCACGTTCACACCACCCAGCTTAAGAACAAAGACCATCACCATGCTGTTAAAGCCCCCCCACACCCCTCCCGTCCCATCCCCCTCCCTCCCGCTCTCCTGAAGTTGGTCTCTCCTCCTTTCCGCTTCTGATTGGTTCGCTGCGTAGATATGTTTCCCTAAATGATACGTTGTTAGTTTTACAGGTCTGTGGACTTTATATAAATGGATTTTTCACTCACTGCTCTATTGGTGAGATTCATACATATTGACAGGTAGCTGTAGTTCTTACTGCTGTGGGGTTGTTTCGTTGCAGGAATCTATTGAAATGTACCATTTTTTGTGGACTTTTGGGATGTCTTCAGTTTGGGGCTATTAGCAAAAAATGCTGCTTTGAACCTTCTGGAATTGGTCTCCTGGTGCACATATGCAAGCAAGCATCTCTCTGGGGTGTACACCCATGAGTGGAATCGCTGGGAGGGTTGTGGGCAGAGCCTTTTAAGATCCTGTGAAATTTTTTTCCACAGTCCCCGCAGCATATAAAAGTGTCTGCTGATCCGTTCTTCTCCAGAGCTTGTTACTGTGCAGCTTTCCTGTTTCCTGTTAACCATTCTGGTGGGAGTTAGTGGGAAGTCCTGGTGGTCTTCACTTTTCCCCAGTTATTGGTGGAGTTCAGTATCTTTGCACGTGTTTATGAACCGTCTGTATTTCCTTCTGGAATGCTTTGTTCTATGATTTTTGCCTGGTTGTTTTTGTTTGTTTGTTTTTTAGTTGAGTTGTATTTTTCTCATGTTTAGCTCCTTCTCTGCTGGTCTTGATGAGCTTGTCTTTCATACCCATTTCTTCTGAGGTAAGCTCAGTGGAACCAGAGAGCACTTCTCTTTAAGTCTCCAAATCCATATGCTTCCCTTGCAGGCCTTTCCTCACTAAGAAGGAATTAATGTTTTGACTTCAGTTTCTCTGTGAATGACCTGAAGTCAGTTGGTGCTGGTGGCTTTTGATGAGTTATTGCAGGATCTAGGTATTTGCTTCAGTTCTACAGTTGGTACAGGAAACTGGCCTTATTTAAATGAAGCATCTGAATTAGGGCACACAGAACGATAAGACAGGTTTCTTGCCCTCAAGAAACCTGACTGGAGATAAGTCACTATAATAAGCTCCAAGGAAGGCCTAAGATGGGGAGAGTGGAGGGAAAATGGATGACCTGGAAAATTTCAGAGAGAACAGTGGGAAAACAGCTTTCCTGATGGCCAGAGTGGCGAATGCAAAGGCACTGAGGCTTGAAATAATGCACCCAAGATTTTGGCTCCTTGCTCAGCCCCTGCCAGCTGGTCCTCATTTCCCTTTGGATGTTGCTTCTTTGAAAAGGTTGAAACTCAGTCTTTGGAAAATTTTTAGTAGATTTGATGAAAGAATACCCCCCCCTTTTTTTTTTAATTCTGTGTTCATCTTCTGTTTCTTCATCAGCTTCTTGACCCTAGTTTTGAATGTCTCCCTTGACCTTGGAGTCTTTCCTTCTCTAGCTCACTGCTGTTTGGGTTCCTTTACATTCTCAGGCCCCCAGTGAGCCTTTCCATCTTTCCTGGCTGGAGGTGCCTGCAGACACCTTAGGCATCGCAGAATCAACACCTCTGAGAGAAGCGAGGTGGGGCAGAGAGGAGTGCAGCAGGCACCCCTGGGTTTTACCCCAAAGGAGTGCTTGCAGCCCGCTGGGTCCCAAACCTCTTTCTGGGATGGCAGATCTTTCCTGTCTGCCTTGCAACACTCCCTGCTGCTCCATGCAGCCAGCTGCTGCTCACCTGTGGCAAATGAGCAGTAATTAGTGGGTAATAAGGGCAGTTTCCTGCACGCAGCCCTCCAGGCTCCTACTCTCAGTGACATGCAGCAAGCCTCTTTGCCCTTCCAAGGCTCCCCGACCCCTTTGGAAAGCAAGCCGTGGCTCTCGCCAGGCGCAGCAGAAACAGTGCTTGCCCTGTCGCCTTCCCATGAAATGGACATGGGCTTCACCCAGGAAAGCCCTGTAAAGGCTCCCAAGGGTTAGTTATTAACCCGCAGCGCACTCTGGCAGCGTTTCACTAACTGCAGTCCTTTTATTGCTCCTGTTTGCCGGGGTCTCCCGGGCCCAAGCCACCTGCTCTGTCAGCTGTAATCTGTATTGGGTGGCGTCAGTGCTGAGTGGATGGCAGTGAGAGTGGCCGGTCAGAGTCCAGGGCGGGGCCCACCCTGGCTTGGAGCTGGCCCCAGTTCATGCCCACAAGCCGGCAGTGGCAGATCCCAGTGGATTCTTGAGGGTGAAAGCTGAGCAAAGGAGATCTGGACGTGGGATATTTTAATGGGAGAACAGGGAACCCGAGGTTGAAAGTATTTGTTGAGGACATCTCAGTCTACATAGGACTTATTTTGCTTTGAAGCCCAGAAGTAGTTAGTTTTGTTCTAAAAGCTGTGGTGCATAGTTCCTCTTCATTAAAGAGACTCCTGAAGGAAAAAAAGCCAAAATTACGTGCTGCCTTTTGAAGGAAAAAGAAGAATTGCTTGTACTTGAATTATTGCAACATGTCATTCATCTTATTAATTCACTTCAGTGAGTGAGCTCTTCTACCTATATGAGTTTTCCGGACAGCTATGATCTTTTTCTGTTTACTGATAAGACGTGTTTTATCTCAGCTATGTCACTTATTTATTCATTGAAAACAAAAATAACAACAAAAAATAGGGATCATTTAGTATATGCGAGGCCTGGTGTGAGGCATATGAAATGGTCACAAATGTAGGCCCAGCTTAAAAGGAGCTCACATGGGGTGGGGTGTGGAATTGTTCTTAAATTGCCTTGCACGTCTCCTGGCCCTCTTAAAAAGGAGAATGAACAGCTTGAATCATAATACGAGGCAGAATGTCTCAGGCACCATTGTAGCTGGACAAATGAAGGAACCCGTGCTGGGCTTCCTGGGAGTAGAGGTGGATTTCCACGGGGGATGGCTTTGGGGGGAGGGGTGACTGTTGAGTTGACTTGGACATTCAGCAGTGGAGGATTGGCAGTCCAGGTGGGAGCACAGTGTGGCCGGCTCCCCTGAGGAAGGCAAGAGCAGGAGGTATTTGGAAAGCAGAAGGCAGCTCCCAGGGGAAGGCTGGAAGGGAGGCCACGACCGCTTGGAGTCTGGCTCTGCCGGGTGATCGGAGGGAGAGGGTCGGGCTAAGGCGCTGTTGGCTGCATTGTGGGTTCTAAACCAAGGTGATTCTGGGCCTGGACGGGAAGGGCAGATACAGTGGAGTATGAAGACGTGAAATCCAGGGGGTTTGGTGGCTCGGTGTAGGAGTGGGATTGATGGAGAAGCCGAGACATGACCCCCATGTTCTGTGCATGGCACGTTGGTGAGACTGAGAACCTGGGGGTGGAGCCGCAGTAGGGAGGGGCCCTGCCTAGTACCATATTTGCTTGGTCCTTGGTTTTGTAAAGTTTGCCAAGTGTAAGATGTGTTTGGCATTTTCTTTCTTTAAGGAGACCTCCAAATGGTATAAGGTGCCACAAAACCTGGATTCACTCCTGGTGTGTGTTAGCTGAGGCCAGAGTGAGCAGCTAGCAGGTCAGACACCTGGAGAGGAGTCTGGAAAGGGTTTGAATGCAATTTGTGTCTGACAGGGCTTGCTGGGAGGCCGAAGCAGAGTGACAGGAGCTGACGTCTGTAGATCTGTCGAAGCTTGTTCTCTGCCAGTCTCTGGGTGGCTGCTGAACGTGGACTGTCTCAGCTCCCACGGAGTCCCTGAGCATTGGGGCTAGTGTTCCTGTCACTGTTTACAGATGAGAAGAGGAAGGCAGCCCGTGCTCTAGGCCATGCTGCTCTATTTGCCTTCCAAACCTGGGTGGGGTTGACATTTTCAAGGCAGTAATGAAATAAAGGAAATGTCAAGAGCAAATAATGAAGAGTCACAGGCATTTATTGAGGGCCTGCTGTATACACAGAACCAAGGGAGGGCCTGGATGGATTCCAGACTGAGGCAAGGATACGTCTCTTTCCTTAAGCAGTGGAGTGAGATGTGTCTTGCATTTGCAGAGAACTCTACAGCTTTTCTGTGCTTTTCTCCTTTACGGGGAAGAGCCAGGGCAGGAGACAGAAGAAAGAGGGTCTGCCTTGCTTCTCAGAGGACCCTGCAAGTCACCTCTTGTTGGTCAGAGCTCTGGGGTGGTTGTATCTGCACATTTTAGGTGCAGAAACTGGTATCTGGAACGTGGGACCGAGGGAAGAAAGCAGAACTTGAGTAATTCATTGAAAATTATGGCTCTGCACCCACTGTGGGTTATTTTTATCTCAAGTGTTGGTCTCAACACTGTAGCCATCCACATCAGATGGCGTGAGAAGGGTGACGAAGACACATCAGTACAGATTGGCCCAAACTGAATTTTAAGAACTCACCTTTTTGTATTCACACACCTTATGCAGAGGGATATAAACCTTACACAAAAGAGTACCTTCTAGGTGATTCCATTTATGTGCAGTTCCCAAACTGGTGAAACTAGCTTGTGAGAAAACAAATCAGAAAAGCTCTTGCTTCTGGGGAGTGGGGAGGACCAGGGATTGCCTGGGAGGGGGTACCCGGGAACTTTATGGGGAGGTAGGGATGTGCTGAAGGCCGTGGGGTGTGGGTTACACAGACGTTTTCATCTGTCAGAGTGGAACAGCTCAGATTCGTGCATTTTGATGTAAGTCAACTTGCCACCGTTCCCGAAAAAGACGAGTAAAAAGGATGACTGGAGGGCTGGGGGAGGAAGGAGTAGAGGAAAAGATGATACACAATGTTGGTAATTGTTCAAGCTGAGTGACAGGTGTTTACTATATACTATTCTGTTTTCTCTGTATTTGTTTGAAATTGTCCATAAAAAAGTTTTTTTGAAAGAGAGCGTACCAGGTAATCGTCGTCGATTTCTCCTTCCCAGAATCTGGCCTGTTTGTTGTACTCTGGGGAAGAGGCAAGCTCTCTGGGTCCTGGGTTGGTCCCAGCCGCCCTGGCCGTGGTCTCTCTGCGCTCGCTTATTTTCCGCTGTGTTTGGTGACCATGAATTTTGAACTTTGGCTTCCTCGCACTGGCACCTGCCACCTCTCCTGTCCTTTTGTTCCCTGTCCTTATGCTGTCCCTATGATCTAGGAATAGACCTTCCCCTTCTGTGGGACTTTGACCATCCCACTCCACCCATGTCTAATTCTTTCTTATCTCTGACTCATCCAGGCCTCTGTGGTTCCAAGTTGTTCTCTGCTGTGATTGAATCCACAAAAGATGAATTCACCTGGGTCTCATTTCCTGTCCACCACCTACCTGTGTGCTTTTGCTCAGAGATACGAGCTCTGTGAGTTGGAGGGGTAGCATCGCCATGTACCCATGCAGCTCTAAAAGAGTACATGCTCTACGATTCCGCTTATGTGAACTTCCAAACTGGCCAAACGAATTTGAGGCACCTGTGGGAACAAAGGAAAGGGTGGAAATTGGGAAGAGGCGCCCAGGTTTCCAGGAGGCGGGTCATGTTCTGTGTGTTTGTTTTTTCTTTTTGACCGGGGTGGTGGTTGCACAGATGTGTTCATTTCTCATAATTCCTTGAGTTGTACACATATGAGCTGTGCTCTTTTATCTATGTATGTCATGCTTCAATAAAAAAGGAGACTAGAGGTCTGTAAAAGGCTTCTAAAAACTGGCCACGTGTCACATAAAAATTCTAATTTGTTGACTGTCTGAAAAAAGATCTGAGTGCACAATCTGAATTCCCCTAGAGCAGCAGTCGGCTGGATCGTGGGGTGACTGTCCCAGTCCCCCCCATTCCTCGTGACCCTCTGCACCGGTGTGAGGTTCCCTGTTCGTGCGCCATTCCTGTTCCCCGTTCCGCACCTTCCAGCACACATTCTTCAAAGTGCCTACCACACGGGTGGCACCTTGTGACACCGGACAGATTTTTCTCCTATTTTTACATGCTGTAGGTCTTTTAGAAGTATGAGGGCTGAGGGGTTCAATGCCTGGCTTAGTGGCGGTCTTGTAGGGATACCTTTTGTCCTGGGGCATTAGGGTCTTGTGTGAGAAGCCGTTCCAGCTGAATTACTTCTTCTTGAGCTGGGGAAAATTGGGATTAGCTGATGGTCAATCCATAGCAGTTGACAATGAGACGTTACTGTGCGAGGTATGACAGTTAAGTTCACGAATTCATCCTAGAAAAAGTGCTCCATACCTCATTGCTGAATATCACTACGGTCACGTTCAAAGTCCTCCCCTTGGGAAGCGATGCACCAACACCAGTGCCTAGTCCACCCTTCAAAGCAACTTTGGAACTTTTTTTCTGGAATGGCCATCAGAGCTGCCGTCGTATTACCCTTGATGCCCTGAATGTCATCCAGATGTCTTCCGTTCAATATTTCCTTTATCTTCAGGTAAAGAAAGAAGTCATTGGGGGGTCAGATCAGGTGAGTAGGGAGGGTGTTCTAGTACATTTATATGTTTACTGGCTAAAAACTCCCTCACAGACAGTGCTGTGTGAGCTGGTGCCTTGTCGTGATGCAAGAGCCATGAATTGTTGGTGAAAAGTTCAGCTCGTCTAACTTTTTCACGCAGCCTTTTGAGCACTTCCAGATAGTAAACTTGGTTAACTGTTTGTCCAGTTGGTACAAATTCATAATGAATAATCCCTCTGATATCAAAAAAGGTTAGCAACAGCATTGCAACAAGTTCACGAAGTTAATTGTCAGATCTAGGCGTTTAGTTCTGTAAATAGTTTCCTATTTGTGTATTCTATTTTACAGACACACTCCATAACAATACTAGTTAATGCTTGTACCTTGCTTGTTATTCAGTTGTTGATTTTAAAATGCATGTATGATTGGAAACTGTTTTTCTTAGTTAATGAATAAGGGAAGGCTGACTTCTTGTGTGGTGAACGTACAGTCAACATTCTTCTCTCAGCAGCTTACACTAACAACTCACATACCGCAGGGGAATTATCTTGATAATGCCATCTTTACAAATCCAAACCCACAGAGAGGCTGTAAGCATCACACCCTCCTTTTCTCCATCGGAACGTGTCATTCTCTGCCTTCTTGGAGGAGATATTTTTTTTTAAGACTACTGACTCACTAAAAAAAAAAAAAAGAAAAAAAAAAGAAAGAAGGAAAGAGAAAGAAGAAAATCAAAGGCCAGGCATAAAAAGACAACTTTATTTGTATACCCATCATCAGATGAATGGATGGTGGTGCCTCAGTTAGTGTGAGGATCTGAACTGCCAAGCT
The DNA here is from genome assembly GCF_004115265.2 of Rhinolophus ferrumequinum. NCBI lineage: Eukaryota > Metazoa > Chordata > Mammalia > Chiroptera > Rhinolophidae > Rhinolophus > Rhinolophus ferrumequinum. The sequence continues at coordinate 62,323,751 of NC_046295.1, read as the reverse complement.
CACCATAGATATGGTTAGACGTTTTATGTGATTTTCCAGTCATTAAGCGTTTTGAAATCTCATAGACACACAGAGCCAAGTAAATAGCCCTAAAATTCTGTGCCTTAGTTGTTGGTGTGATCAGTAAAAGTGCTAAAATGCAGGCGAATTTGCTCGCTGGGTTCATTGTCCATACTTACGGAACACCAGCCATGGGTGGCACCCCAGGAACACGGGCTCCAAGACTGCACTGTGGTTCAAGCAGCGTCCTGTTGGGAACAGGTTTCACCATCAGTCAGTTCCGGGAGCACCATGCAAACTGTCTGTAGGCCTCCGACCACCCAGCAAAGGCTCTGGATCTCCAGAGGGTTGTGCTGGAAAGTTCTTGGAGCTTCAAGTCTGGAGTTGTGGCACAGCCCTGGCTCTGACGGTAGCCAGTGCTGACCATGCTGGGTGGGGCCCTCTGCGTAATGTTTTCAGCTCACCTTCACCATTGCTCGGTGGAAGGGTGCTGTGTTACCTCCATTTTATAGGCAGGAAACGTGTCCCGAAAGGTGAAGGGGCTTGGTTGGGATTCTGCTGGTTGTGAGGGAGTGGTGGAGCCCAGATTCAGACCTGGTCCTCACCTGAAGGTGTGTTCTCCTCCCTGTATTAGTCTGCTTGGGCTGCCATAACGAAAGACCGCAGACTGGGTGCTTTCAACAACAGAAATTTGTGTCTCAGTCCGGAGGCTGGAACTCGGACATCCGGGTGCTGGCAGTATTGGCTCCCTCAGAGACTTCTCTCATTGGCTTGTACATGGCTGCCCTCTCGCTGTGTCTTCACAGGGTCGTTTCCCTCTTGGCAGTCCTGAGGTCTCTGCCTGTGACCCATTCTCTCTCTTTATAAGGACAGGCAGATAGAATTAGGGCCACCTTAATTAGCTCATTTTTAACTTCATTACCTCTTCAAAGGCTCTATCTCCAACTCCAGCCACATTCTGAGGCACTGGGGGTTAGGGCCTCAACTTAGGAATTTTGGTGGGGACACAATCGCCCCTGTCATTTAACCCCCATAAAACTCATCTTTTTCGGTGTGTGAGCTTGCTGTCTAAAATGAGGCCACCTCCATCACAGGTCGTGCCCTGTGGGTGAACCTGTGGGGCCAAGCCCCATTAAATCCTTCATTTCATCCTCAAGCATTCTTACCAGGTAAGAAATTTCCTGACACCAAACTCCACCTGAACTGAGTAATAGAGCTGGGACTCAGACCCCCAAGAGCCCTTGCCTTCAGCCACTGCCTCACGGGGCGTGTTGTGACATCCAGACTGTGCTTTCAGAGCCCTAAATGGCTCCATAGAGAAAGGGTAGTCCTTACGGGAAGGGTAGTTATAGAAGCTTCGTGTGTGAGAGGCAGCACTGAGCTGCCTTCCTTTGCAAATAGAGTCACATTCCTAAGATGCAGGATGGGTGGGGGCCATGGTCCACCCAAACTTAGTTCTTTTTCTTCCCGTCTCTTGGCTGGGTTTCCTGGGAATTTGTTGCATATTTATGTGGAGTTACTTGCTTTCAGAATTGCACAGAGGGGGAATCTGAAATCTGGCTGCAAAAAGTAATTTGGCAATTTATTTTCAGGGCTGCCCTTATTCCAGCAGCTTTTTTCAAACTCAACCTCTGGCACCAAGACATCCATCATTTTAATTGCATGTTACTGTTTAGTCAGGCACAAATTTGTTTCATTTTCTTTTTCCTTTCTCCAATGGTTTGGGGTGGGTTGTTTTTTTGTGTGTGTTTTTTTTCTTCGCCTGGTGCACTATGTAAAAAGCCAAAAATTCTTCCCCAAACCAAGTACTTTTCACAGTCAAGGAGTTTTCAACACTGAGATTTCTGGGTTGTTGTTTTTTTTTTTGTGTGTGTGTGTGTGTGTGTGTGTGTTGCATATTTGGTTCTTAGTCTTTCTGAAGCAGAAACTCTTCTAGGCTTGCCTTTTCCTTGCCTATTCAGGTGACGTCCATAATGCAGTCATCTTGAGATAATCCTAAGCAAGAAAATTTATTGGTCTCAGGGTCATAAGGATCTTGTTCTCTTCCTGGCTTTGCAGTGGCTTCCTGGCAATGGGACTTGCCTTTGGCATTGTTTTACCCAGCCGTAAAACGAGCGACTTGAATCTGCTGATTTTTAGAACTTCCCTGCGTTCTTCCTTGATAACTTGGTTGCGGAGTTGGGCTCTGACCAAATCCTGGTTACTGGGGCTATCTGAGCATGTCCACCGAGGAGCTTGTCTTGTTCCATATCAAATGTTTTTTACTCTGCTGGGTAACAGATTATGGTGCTTTAGTTCAAGGTTCAGAAATTTTCTCAGGGATGAAAGTCATTGTTTCCATGAAATTAGAGAGTAGAATGTTTACTTGAGTACCCAAAACTTAAACAAATTTAGCTTTCCTAGTTACACATTCTTTCTCGCTATAAAAGTGTGTTATTTGTGTCTGTGAAATTGGGCGCAAAGGTACAGCAGTACAGCCCCTTTATAAGCTGCACCACGGACAGGTTGGGATGAAATGTGAGTGACGTAAGGTGCTGAGTTGGATCCCGACAGAGGTCTGCTTATTGTATGTTGTTTTAGTGACTTGGAAGAATATTAATTGTCAACGGATGGGAGTTGTTTTCCCCTTTTGCATCCCACTGCACTTTCACCTTCACCTTGGACATAGCCTTCTCTTCCCAACCAGTGGCTTGGATTCTCGAAGGCAAGGCTCAGTCAGGCCCGATGCTGCTGACATCATCCAACCCTCCATTCTTTTGCAGTTTGTGAGGTTTTCCTTAAGCTTTTACTTTGGAAATCTTCCAATACACAGAGTAGAGAGAACAGTATGATAAAACAGGGTCATGTATATGACACCCGTTTATTATTTTTCTGGAGTATTTTAAAGCAACTACCAGACAGTTTGTCATTTAAGCTCTTAATGCTTAAGTGGGTATCTCTTACATGTAAATATACACACTGTGTGTGTGTGTGTGTGAGAGAGAGAGAGCGAGAGAGAGAGAGCGAGAGAGAGCGAGAGAGAGAGAGCGCGTGCACGAATGCATGAGATAATACTATTGTTATACTCAACAAATGAACAATGTCATCTAATATCAAGTCCTTGTTCCGTTTTCCCCATTCACCTCAGAAACCTTTTCACGGTTGGTTGGTTTGAATCAGGAGCCGACTACTGACCGTACCTTGCATCTGGTAAATAATGTTTCTTCAGACTCTTACTCCGTAACAATCTCCTCCCCTCTTTTCAGCAAAGTTTATTGAATTCTTGATATGTGGTTAGTGAATGCAGAGTCTGGCAGCCTCAGATAGTCCAACCATCGATTTTAATGTCTTTTTGTTTATCCTGTTTTGTTTTGTTTTTTGAGAATTCGTAGGTTTATTATTCTATTTTCTTATCTCCAAACAGGTGATACCGAAGTTAGGATCGCAATGTGGGGATTTCTTCAGAAACACTTTTTAAAATTATGAGACACTTTTATGTATATACACATATGCTGTATCTGTATGTGTATATGTATGCTTTCCATTCTAGTTATCTGTTGTCCCTAGCTCCTGGATTCTGGTGGTGAAGAATTTGGGTGGTACTCAGCTGGGAGATTCTTCTGCTCTCCAAGGTCACCCATTTGGAAGCTGGGCTGGTGTGGAGGGTCCAAGATGGCCGTAGCACATGTCAGGCACCTTGGCAGTGACAACTAGAAGTCGGGGCTCCACTGGGACGGTTGACTGGAACATCTGCTCATGGCATCTCCAGCACGGCAGTCTTGGACATTTTACATGGTGGCTGGCTCTACCTCCAGAGCAAGCATCCCAAGAGAACTGTCACCTTGTCTTAAAAACCACAAAACATTATTCACACCATATTCTGTTGGGTTGAAGCAGTGCCATGTGCTTCCAGATTCCAGGGAAAAGTGCAGAGACCTTGCAGCCCTGTTTGTAAGCACCACAGTTTCCAAAGAATAACACTAAACTAACACCATAGGTGCTTACCACCTGGGACTTGTCAGTCCCCACGTGCTTGCCTGTCTTGATATGTAGGATGGAGGCCACTGGGGTAGGAAGCACTTGCCTTCAGAGGTCGTTCAGGGCAGCCTCCTGCTCCTCGTTCTCATTCATGAAAGATTTTGAGTGGACGCAGCTGGGCCGAGAGCAGTATGATAGGTTATGTGATTCACCTTGCATCATAATAAAGGTGCCATGAAGGGCTCCCAATCCAGAGCTCGAAAGGATATGTCCAGTGGACTTTTGTGTTAGGGAGGTTGTCAGACAGTCGGTTAACGTCCCTGCCACTAGGGATAATATATAAAAATGTGCCTGATACCAGTATCACCAAAAGATTGAGGAGTGTCCAGCTTGTGCTACTTTGATGTTTCCTATTGAGAGTGGGAGGCAGAACATTTGAAGCGTTGGGTGAAACCAGTTTTCAGGGCATCTGGGATCAAGTACTTTGAGGTGTCTGGACTTCATTCAGCATCTTGAGGAATAAATGGGAAACTCTCCCTGTAAGTGTTGAATTCTCTGTGTTAGGCGTGCTTGGAAGGAGCTACAGGGATACAGAAATGGAGGTCACTAGGAGATGTTAGGTCTGCCACACTGATTGAAAGAAGGTTCGTAGGATCATGGCCAGTGGGGTCATTTAATTCTCCCAGCAGCCCTGTGAGGGCGGTGCTGGTAAAGGATCAAATGAGAGCTTTGAACCTCTGCTGATGTGTAACGTACCTACAGCTTGGCCCACAGACGGTTTATCAGGCTGGGACAGAGGTTGACCAAGGGTAAATAACGCAACACAGAGTCTCAGTGTTTTAAAGCGATCTCTCCGTTAGTTGGAGGCAGTGTGGCTGTGTTCTGTGGTAGCATGGTGAAACCTCAACTCCGCCTGCCCCGACCTCCTGTAACCCACTGGGCACCCCTCGCCCGTGGTGGGCGGAGCACCCTGCTTGTCGGGGGAACTGATCACCAGGTGCCTCCTTTCACTGACTCACACAACGAGAAAGACAGTCACTTGCCTCTAAGATTGTTCTTTGTTGATCAAAATTAAGGGCCGTTGTTTTGGTTGCTTCCGCTGATTGCCAAAAGATTATTGTTTGCCAGGCAAATCAGGAAATTAATAACATATGCTCTGTTTGACCAGAATTGAATTTCCAGGAGCCGCCCAGACTGTCTATGTCCCTTGCTTCAGTGTCTTGGCTTCTGTGGTAGTTTGTGAGCAAATTGGCTTTCCATTCTGCCGCAACTTGCCTACCCTTCAAACAAAACGGGGATTGCCACCTCACCGGGAGGTCTGTTTCTGGTAGACCACGTGGCCCTGTATCCCAGCTGTCGCTCAGACCATTCATGACGTAGGTGCTCAGTATCTGTGTGTTGAGTTGGGCATAAGAAATATTTCTTGTTTGCAGGACACACTGCATGCGCCTGGAGCCAAAGAGGCAAATGAGTTGACTAGACAAGTGGTGTGACGAGGTAGAAATAACTCTGTCCCGAGAATCGGGAAGGCTGGGTCCTGGCTCTTGTTCTGCCACTTATAAGCAGTATAAACTTGGTCACATAACTTCTCTGAAGCCAAGCCTACTGCTCTGTGAAATGGGGTCACGGAACCTTGGTAAACATTGACGCTCTTCACCTGTGGGGTGGGATTTATGAACTGGACAGCCTTAGATCCAGCAGATTATGGATACTTCTCCAGGGTCTGTGTATCATCACTACATTCCAGTTTTGAGGCACGAAATCTTGCTGATGGCTGAGATGGTGCAGTAGTCCCCCACCAGGGATACACTCCAAGACCCCCAGTGGATGCATGAAACCAAAAATAGTACCGAACCCTATACATGCATTACTACGTTTTTTCCTATACATGCATACCTATCATAAAGTTTAATTTATAAGTGAGGCACCGTAAGAGATGAACAGCAAATGGCTAATAATAAACTACAGCAATTATGTGACAGCAATATGCTGTAATAAAAGTTATGTGAATGCGGTCACTCCTTTCAGGGGACCCCTTGCTGAAGTCTCTGTATAGATTCAATGCTTTGTGGCGCCACACATTGCTGGCAGTCAGAACACGTTTTCTGTTCATGTTCTCCACTCAAATTTAATGCCTTTTCCATCTTAACTAAGCACTTATCATGCACTAAGGTAGTAACTTTTGCAGTTTGAGGTGCGACAGCCAAACTAGTGTGAATTTCTTTTTTCTTCAGAATTTCATGGATAGAAGAGTTATTCTTACTATATAGATGTTGGCAACCACAGCGTATGATTTGTTTTTCTTTCCTCATGAAGTTAAGACCTTTCACCTTTTCAACTTAAAGGAAGCACTTTCGGGCTTCTCTTTGGCATCTCTGAATTGCCAGTATCACTACTCTTGTGCTTTGGGGCCATTATGAAGTAAAATAGGGGTTATTTAAACACAAGCGCTGCGATACTGCAATAGTCGATCCAATAACTGAGACGGCTGCGAACAGGCAGGGAGGGACTGCAGTGTGGAGACGCTGGACCAAGGAATGAGTCACGTCCCGGGCAGGATGGAGCTGGACCACTTGAGATTTTAACACGATATGCAGAACAGCACACAATTTAAAACTTACAAATTATTTCTGGAATTTTCCATTTCACATTTTCAGACAGCAATTGGCCGTGGGTAACTGAAACCACGGACAGTGAAACCACAACTAAGGGGGGACTACTGTTACTTCTCACTCATGAGGAAATTTCAAGGTAACTTTATTTGGTAACTTCAGATATGTATGTTTATGACATCCTGGAATAAACAGTTTATATTTGTTTATGGTTGACTGAGTAGCGATAGCAGTGGGGACAGAGACCCCCTCCCAGGGCTACTGTGTCTGTATATAATAGAGAGCTAGTTTTCTACTGTGGCTCACAGAAAACTAGCAAGGTACTGAGCTGTGAGGGTTTGGGGGCAGGGAGCTGGTAACTAACCATGAAATTAGCGCTTCCTAGAAACCGTGGAAACAGGCGGTAAGGCAGGTGCCTTCTGGGAACTGCTGATCAGGAAACCAGCTAATGATCCCAGGTGAGTTCTGACATTATTTAAGCTAGGGTTGTTAAGGACTTGGAAAGGAAGGAATTGATCTCCGGGGACGAACGTGTGTTTACGAAAATCCCCACACTACACTAGCTTCAGTTTTTCTTCAAAGGGTATTACTAGACTGCTTTGATCATGGAATTTCTGTACCTCGACTTTTGTGAAGCAGTTGGCAAAAACCACATTGTGTTATTCCTGTGGACAAGTGAGAGAAATCGGGTTTGGATGAAAGTAATAATAATTCCTATGTGTATATAGGACTGTCGTGCGGGGCGGCCTGCGGGGCCTCTGGTCTCGCTCCCCACATAAGAACGCAGGATATGGCTAGGCCAAAAAGGAACACCCACGGAGCCATAGGTAGGGGAGTCATACCACTATAGTCTCGCTGGCAGCTGGGTTGGAGACACAGGAAGCAGGAGCCACACTGTTCGCAACCCACCGTCCCAACTGCAATCCGCGCTTGCTAGCTCAGCCACCATCTTCTTGCTAGCCCCCATTTTCCTGCTAGCGTAGCCACAGCAGTTATATTAGTGGCCAATGGCTCACTGGTTACAGCTGACGGCCAACTAGCCACAGCTGATGGCCATGCAATCACAGTTGATGGCCATTTACTACCTGAGCCAGCACCTTTCCACGTGAGGACGAGAGCCTGGAAACTGCACTCCTGGCTCTGTCCCCACGTGGACACTGTTCTTTACAATGTGTGCTCATTTGCTTTCTAGCTTTTTTATTATTACTATTAATTCAGTGGCTTTGCAAGGTTGACAGGGCAGATGACAGTACCCCATTTTTCATGTGAAGAAGTTGAGACTCGAAGGGATGCTTAAGGTCATGGTCATGTTGCTAGAAAAGAGGTAGAACTGAGTTCCCAACCCAACATTTTTGCCTCTAAGAGACCCAGGGCATCACCCACTGTGTTAACAACTGTGTATGTTCATAACCGGTTGAAGTCACCGTCAGGTGGGTGGCTTCCGGACTGTAGAACCAAGGCAAGATACCAGCCCCCATCACCATCTCTTGCTCCCTCCTGTGTATCAAATTTCCTACATCTTGTAAAACTGGGATCGATAACTGATCTATGGGATAGCAGCCTGGGACTCGTGTTTTTAACAGGATAAATCATGGGCCAATTTAATGGGAACAAATGTGAAAGCCTGCACTTAGGTTCAGAAACCCTCACCACAATTATTTTGGTTATTTTTTTTAACCCATATATCAACATCCAGAACCTCATAATATTTTGTGTGTCAGGCACAGCATGTTCATGAGCCGTAAGGGTAGGCCATTGGGTGGTATGGTTTCCCAAACACCAGGGATCTAGTCTGCATTAGAACTGACAGGGTTCCAAAGGAGACATGGTGGCGTCAGGGTGTTGTGCTCAGGTCCCAGCTTTCTCTGAAGAATTCCCGGCGGAGATGGAGCAGGAAGACCAGACTTCTTAAAAGTGGGTCATTTGAAGACGGTTGTGGGAACTGAGGATTCTCCTTAATCCGCATCAGCGGTTATGTGTATTGAGCTTCAGAATATCAGATGGTACAGAAGTAAAGACGAACGTGACACGGTGCTGCCAACAAGAAGTTTAATGATGAATGACTGTTACTTGAAAGGGGCCTCGGGGATTGGCTTGCTACAGGCAGGGACAGGAATGAGGATGGAGGAGGAGGGCACCCAGGCAGAGGGACGACACAAGCCACGCCCTCGGGGTGGGACCTGCTGGGGACGATGGTGTGTGCGGTGGAGCTGGAGAACAGGATCCAGCCTGTGCCTGGAGCCGTGTGGGGGTCCGTGTGGGGCCTGGAGGAGATGAGACGGGAGTCGCGTGGGGCGGTCCTGATTGTGCGGAGTCCCTGACACCGCGCTGAGCAGCCTGCCCTTCATCCTCTGGTGGGTGTTCTTGTGTAGAAAAGAGACTGAGATGAGGGCTGTGTTGTGTGAAGACCATTCTGGCAAACGGGGAAGATGGGTGTCGGAGTGAGACACTGGGGGTGTTGCTGTGGTCCGTATGGGGTGATGTGGCCTGAGCCATGGTAGAGACGGAAGGGAGAGCCTTTCTGAAGACGGATGCACAGGGACGTGGCATCTGATGGGTGGGGAGCAGGTGGACCCTGGAGAGTCTCAGGTGCCTGCAAGGAATGGCTCCTGAAATCCTTTCGCTGCCCAGATGTCATGCTTTCCGTTTTCGTTCACAACTAGGATGTGTCCACGGCACGGGCACAGTCACACAGCTTATTCCCTCCTTTCAACCTTACCTGCGATGGTCTGATGTCTTACTTGCTATTGGAGACTAATGAGATTGGGATGGATTGGCTTGTTTTCTTTGTGCTTCTGGGACCACAGTCCAGCTGTTACATTGCACTTGGGTCAGGTTGCAATAAGGAAGTGCCAGCGGCCTCTTATCTAAAAGGGTCAGGAGAGAGAACTTATTTGCTGGGACAGTGAAGACGTCAGCTGTCCGTCAGTCTTCCTTATCAGGAGGCTGGCTGAACACCTCTGACTGGCCAGCGAAGATAGCGCAGCGTCCATACCTTCCCGGCTGGCTGCCTGCCTGACCCAGTCTTTCGTTGGCAACTCTCGACTCTTAGTTTACACGTGATGTTAATGGGCTCGGTTATTTTTAGCTGCTGGCAGATCAGAAGGAGTTGCTTCCGAGAGACGTGCTGACTCAAAACCACTGGTTGTTGGTCCTTGTGAAAAGTCCTGTGTTGAGATGGGAGGATGCAGACCTAGGCAAGGTGGGTACAAGACTCCAGGGTGGCACTCGCTACCCTGCGGTGTTTGGGGACAGCTTGTCTTAAGGTAGATGGAGCATCGCAGGAGGCCAGAATGGTGACTTGGACTTAGTAAGGTTTCACCTTCAGTGTATTCTGCTTCGGAAGGCAGGGAGGTGAGTGGCATTGCCACCTGTGGTTTGGAGGACTTGGCTCCCAGGGGGAAGGACTTCTTCGGGGAAGTCTTCCTGTAGCCGCTCCCTTGCAGACGTTGTGACTCCAGTGGACGCCAAAGCCTAGAAGAATGGCTGGCATTTGATGAGCCGTTGGTAAATATTTGTTGAACGAGTGGATTCGTCACAGAAGAGGCGGCCTAGTTAACAGTGAGGCAACGAGGGATGGCTTCCAGTCTTGTCACATTAATGGATCTCCTATTGTAACCACTAGACAGCACTCCACATAATAGCGACAAAATAGTGTTTAGGTAAACGGCCTTGGAAGTGCGGCATGGTTCCCTAGGCACTTGTTCCTGCAATACTTAATTTGAAAAGATTTTAATGAGTAGCTTCCCAGTTTTAGGCCGGTCGCTGGCGACATAGCGGTCTGTTTGTCTGTCCATGGCCCATCCAGAGAATCTGTTTCTCAGCCTCAGACCCACACGCTATCTGTCATCCATCATCTATCCGTCTATCCACCCACCCAGCCACCCTACCACGCAGCAGACACATTTATGGAGTGCCTGCTATGTGTGGCAGCCAGACACTGTGCTTTGGGGATGGAGGAAAGGAGAGGTGGTGCTCGGCTGAGCACAGCTAGACCTGCCCGCAGGGAGTGCCCAGTCTGACGTCAGAGTAAGACAGGAGCTTGGGCAGCTGCGATGCAGTGTGAGACAGGTGTGTGAGATAAGGGCATGCACCCGCTTGTGGGAACACAGAGGAGGGGGCACTTACTGCCCTGGGGGAGGGGCAGAGTCGGGGAGGCTGCCAAAGGAGGAGTTGTTTGGGCTAAACCTGCACTGACAGTTTGGGGGCTGCGAGGGGCCGCCCCAGATGGAATGTCCTGGGTGGCAGAGCAGGGGAGTTATCTAGAGCCTTCTCAATTTTAAGACTGGGTTGGGAGGAGTGGGAGATGGTGGGTTCAAGTGCTGTGGCCTTGACCCTCCTCTCTTCATCCTACCCTTAACCCACTGGGACCTCTGTTTTGAATACCCCTCTATTCCAGCCCTCCTAATTTTACCAGATGCTTTTTAGAGCTGGGCAGGGCCACTGGGAATTCTCCCTTCCAGCAGCACAGAGCAGAGAGCATACTTGGTGGGTGGAGGTAATTGGGGAAAGTGCTTATAGGTGAGGAAAAATGGTATTTCCTGTCTCCCAGACCCTCTGTCTGCTACCTCAAAGTCCAGCTGAGGGTCTGCCAATAGAGGAGCTAATCCAGCTTGGCAGAAAGGTCTCCCTAGAAAGGTTCTTTTCCCAACCTCCATCAGGAGCTCCTTCTAAATTAAGAGCCATTTTAGAAAGACATCAGAAAAGTCAGACTTGGAATGACCTAGACAGAAACTTGGGCTAACCTCCCTCATTTGCCATGTGCAGAACTGTGTTTTTACAGTTCATACTCTGTGAGTGTTAAAATTACATACCTGGATGGTGAGCCCTGAACCAAAACAGGGAGACCCAGGCGGGAAGCCGGTTGGATATAGGGCCAGTTGCGTTTTGGTCGCCCTGTATATTCAGGGCACGATGTCTTATGTGCAGCTGCAGGAGAGGCCCAGGATGGCCATATGGATTTGGGGAAATTATGAATTGTTTCAGGTCACAATAGTGACACATCTGGGACTAGAGCACGGCTCTCTAGCTCCCTCCCAGCCCGATTCTTTATGCCACATCCTGCTGCTCAAGCTTTACACTAACTAGTTCTGTCCCAGTAGGAAACCTGCTAATGAATCATTGGCACCATGATAATAAGTGTTACATAGGGCCAATAGCGCTGGATCGTAATAGGAAAAAATAAATCCAGAAGATGGATTGTTATGGGCAAGGAGGAAGGGTGCCAGGATGGGGATTTTTTAAAAATTGTATTTGCTGTCTAACAACTGCCAAATGATCAGTGTTAAAGAAAACTTGGGAAGAAAACCATCCGTAGTTTCTCCATCCTAACACAGCCATTTTAGTTTGTACAAATTTCCTGTTTTTATCAAGCAATCCACATAACAGCACGCATATTTTTATGTAGTTGGAATCACTGCTTCTTCTTCCTTTGTCGTCTCTTTAGTGTTGTCATAAGAATTTGCCTTATGTCTAGCTCAGCTTCGTAATGATGTTTTATAATGGCTGGAGAGTGTTCTGGGGTTTGGGTGGCCCCAGTTCTGTGTACTTGTGGTTGGCATTCGGTTGTTTCTTCTTTTTGCCTACCCGCCCGTCTTGTTTCTCCGATAATGCTATAGAGAATGTCATTGCATATCCAGCCACCGGCTGATGTCAAATGGAGCCTTCAGAGGAGTATTTCCAGAAGGAAAAAGCGTTTGAAGGAAAGAGGCTGAAATCCAGTGACTTAGTTTTGATATTTGTTTTTACTTTTGGTTATTGTTATTTTGTGTAACAGAAATACAGATGCACAGATAAAACAAAGGTACAGTGTAATGAATTACTGGAAGGCAGACGCCCTTGTACTACCACCCAGGTCGAGAGCTGGAATGCTGCCTGCCAGCCTGAAGTACACCCCGTTCCCCCATCACAGGCCCTCCCCGTGCCCCCTCCAGGTCATATACCCTCCCAGCCCCAAGAGCAACAGCTCTCCTGACTATTGCGATCACTTTACTCTCTTTCCAAGTTTTACCACCCAAGTGTTCATCTCTAAGCATTGCAGTTTAGTTTTGCCTTTGGAAAAGAAAAAAATGTCTTTTAAATCTCTTTTTAATCTGTAGGTATCCCCTCCATCTCTTCTCTTGTCTGTATTCTGTTTGTTGAAGAAACTGGGTCGTTTGTCCTAAGACGTTCTAGAATTTCCCACAGGTTTGACCTTGCTGAGTGCAGGTAGTTTAGAACATTCTTCTGCATTTCCTGCAGTTGGATGTTGGATCTAGTGCTTGAATCAGTCCCAGGCTTGATTTCTTTTTCCCCTGTGGAGAGAGAGGCATGGGGAGCCAGAGCCTGTCTTGGGGGTGCTGTTCTTCCTCAGGAAGCACGTGATGGCTAATTGTCTCCTCCTAGAATGCTGGTAGCCACTGCTGCCCGGTTCCTAGAGCTTGCCATTCAGGAAAGTTGCAAAATTGTGGTATTGCAATTCTGTTATTCCTCTTCCTTTACTTGTTGGAATGCTACTATAGAGAACAACTGCCACTCTGCTATTTTTAATAGCTTTGTTGAAATTCACATGCCATACAGTTCATCTCTCTGAAGTGTGTGGTCCAGTAGCTTTTAGTATATTCATCGAGTTGTGCATCTGTCCCTAGGATCAATTTTAGACCATTTTATTAAGCCCCCCCCCCCAGAAAAAACCCTGCTCACCTTAGCTGTCACCACACAAACCCCACAGCCCTAACCAAACACTACTTTTAATTTCTGTCTCTAGATTGATCTGTTCTGGGCATTTCATATAATATGTGCTTTTTTTGTAACGGGTTTCTTTCCCTTACTGTAACGCTTTCAAGGTCGAGCCATGTTGTCGCATGTGTCAGAACTTCATTTCTTTTTATGGCCAAATAATATTCTAGTTTATGGATAAGACTACAGTTTGTTTATCCGTTCATCAATTGATAGACATTTGGGTTGCTTCCATTTGGGGGCTATTATGAATAATGCTGCTAAGAATATTTTTGTGTAAGTTTCTGTGTGAACATAATGCCTTCCTGTTTCTTGAATATAGGAGTATCTCTAGGGGTGGAATTGCTGGGTCAAATGGTAACTATGTTTAACCATTGGAGAAACTGTTAAGACTGTTTCCCAAAGTGGCTGCACGATTTTACATTCTCATCAGCAGTTTATGAGGGTTCCAATTTCTCCAACGTTTGTTATTATCTGTCTTTTTTATTATCGCCATCCTAGTGGGTATGACATGGTATCCATTTGTGGCTTTGATTTGCATTCCCCTAATGAGTCATGATGTTGTATCTTTTCGTGTGCTCCTTGGGCTTATGGAGATCCATCGGTCGATTTATCTGGAGATCCATCGGTCGATTTATCTGTCTCTCTTGCTCATTTTTAATTGAATGTTTGCCTTTTTATTACCGAGTTTTAATAGTTCTTTATATATTCTAGATAGAAGTCCCTTATCAGATATTTGACTTGCAAAATTTTTCTCCCATCCTGGGTTATCTTTGTACTTTCTTGACATCTTGGTGTCCTTTGAAGTACAAAAGTTACATTTTGATGATGTCCAGTTTATTTTTTCTTTTGTTGCTTGTGCTTTTGGTGTGATATCTAAGCAACCATTGCCTGATCCAAGATTGTGAAAATTTGTGCCTATGTTTTATTCTGAGAGTTTCATACTTTTCAGCTCTTACATAGGCCTTTGATCCATGTTGAGTTAATTTTCGTATATGCTGCCATCTGCTCTTTGATACCTAGAGCCACAGTTAAAGGCAGGCCCGATTTTCTCCCCTATTTACCAGTTTTCATCATAAAGCACTGGTTCCTGCATCATCCTGTGACATTGTTGTTCAGTGTTTCTTTTGTCACTGGGAACACTTAGATTTAACCAGAGGTTTTGTTATACAAAGGGGTGCCAAAAAAATGTACACACATTTTAAGAAAGGAGAAAACTGTATGAAAATTGTAATAACATATACCGATAAACAAAAGATGAATACAAGTCATGTGTATACATTTTTTTGGCACCCTTGGTATTAAAGCTAATTAAATTTTAAAAATTTTGTGTACTGTGACACATACATATATGCAATATGCAGAGCAAAGTGATTTTGTTTTGTTTTTTTAATGTTTTGTTTTTTATCCGGCTATCACATCCTAAATTTTCATCTCCCCAATTGCCTTTCAGAAACATGCCAAAGGCCAGGATTTGTTTGATCAGATCGTGTACCACTTGGACCTTGTGGAAACAGATTACTTTGGCCTCCAGTTCCTTGACTCGGCCCAGGTTGCGGTATGTATTCTTTTGATTCATTTCAGGACAGATTGGTGTTTCATGCTACTGGCAGATCCACAGTTGCTAGAAACTGGTAGAGAAGCATAGGAGTAAAACTGTGACATTGTCGCTGTCACGGGCATTGGGATGGTGGGGGTGGTGCCCTTGTGAAGTGCATCCACGATGCCCCCCTCCCCCCACCCCGGGGACCAACAACCGGGAGAGGAAGAGAGAAAGAACATTTATGGCACAAAGGGGGATGCATTAAGGAAGCATTTCCAAGCATAGGGGTGCAAGATGGGCATGTTTCTTGAGTAGGTAGACATCATTCTAGAAATGCGTTCAGTGGAGATGCTTTTATTTTTCACCAGCAAAAGAGGCTGCACCACCATCTTCTCGTGAAGCCTTGCTGGGTGTGGGCAGCGGGGGCTGTGAACACTGCTGAATCCCAGCTAGGCTTGGGGTGGGGGTGGGGTGAGGGGGGCGGTGGGAGCAGGTCTTTGGCAGTGGTCGAGAACCATCTCGCAGGTTCCAGAAGGCTGTCTTAGGTCAGCCAAGACTTCCTTTGCTTTGCCTGAGACAGAACAGCTCAGAGTGGAGGTGCGAGCGTGAGTGATCGCGACGCAGCTCAGAATCACTCATTTAGAAAGCAGGAAGGACTTCAGAGTTTCCCTCCCCAACCAGATCCAGCTTTGGGTTTCACAGGTAACATATTGAACAGTCTAAAAATACCGATTGAGTGCCTCTTATGCCCCAGGTCCCGTTCTAAGCATTGTGGATAAAGCAGTGAGCACATCTATGACAGGTAGTACTAAGTGTGAAAAAATATAAAGCAGAGTAAAGGGAAAGACAGAGTAAGAGGTGGTGCCATTTTAGACAGTGTGTGAAAGGGTGGGTTCCTGGACAGGACGTGGTTGAGCTGGAGACCTGGCGCTCCTCATGCGGGTTCAAAGCCTTTCTACCTGGAAGGCACTTTTGAGCTACTTCCCGGGGCCCCATGGGACAGTTGTAAAGTGGAGATGCTCCACGTCGATGCCTGAAGGTTGGGTCTGCCTGAGAATGTCAGTTTGACGCTGAGTCTGCAGATGATACTGGGGACTCGGGACTCGAAGCATCCTGATTACAATGCCTCCTGGGCGGCCTCCCCCTTCCGGATGCCCCCTTTGCACCTTCAGGCCTTCCTGTCTGCTGACAGCCCATCCCCTCACCACCCCCACCCCCACTGTTGTGTGAACACACCAGCCACTTCCTTGAGTTACTGGTCCTGATCCCTTCTCCATTTCCCGGCTGTGGACTCTTACTCCATCGGGGCCCTGGGGAGGGGCAGACCAGCTCTTCTCTTTTCACCTTCCTGTCCAATGCTGCTTCCTTTGAGGTGGGGGCACCCAGTACACTGCCCTCTGACCTTAGCACTCAAGGCCTCTGGCATCCTCAGAGTTCAAGTTGCTGATTCTTAAAAATATTCCGGACACTGCTTTCTCTCATGGAAGCTTCACCTGACCAAACCTCAGCCAGATTCACTTTGGGTCTTGTCACCCCCGAGTCACTCCAAGATCCAGACTTCTGTTATTCTCCATTCCAGGATAACTTCCCATGATTCCATCTTGCCAGTCCCTCTACATCTGGCCTTGGCCCTTAACCATCTCCTCCTGCCTTATTCTCCCCTCCGCCAGCCCCCTCCTGCCCTTGCCTTCCTCCATACCTGGCAAAGCCTCCCATCTCACTGTGTTCTCACTTGTCCTTTGATTCTCCTGCCCCCGTGACTGTCCCCTGGCCTCCCCTTGACACTCAGGCCCATCTGTTTCCTCTGCTGCTTCTCCCAGGCTGCCAAGCATTGCTGGAGAGTCACGGCTGTATCTGTGGCACGAGCACAGATCACAGGTTCAGCAAAGTCCAAGTCTCCACACTGCTCTTGGAGCTTCGTTGGCCCCTGATGGACTTGGAAGCATCCCACAGTTCTCCTTCTGCATCTTGACCACAGACGTGCAGTCCAGTCCCCACCAAAACTCTCTTCTCGCAGTTGGCCTTGTCTCCTGCTGAGAAGACCCTGGTCATTTAGCTAACACTCCTTGTTTTCATTCCCTTAAGACAAAACAGTCCTTCTCATCGATTTTGTCTTAAGGGCATATGCCTTTCTCCAGCGTTTACTGCCTACACCTGCACCCATGGTCCCATTTCCAATTGCTTCCTGAGTGCCAAATTTAGAGTTCTCCAGTCTGTCCCCAGCATCTGACACTTGTCGGCCCTCCTCTTCTGTGAAACTCTTCTCCATCGGCCTTCTCCTGTGTGTCTTAAGCTATAATAAGCTTAAGAGTTAAGTATTAAGCTGCAATACTTGTGTGGCATTTTGTCTTGAGAATATCCATGGCCCTGGGCTAGGAGTCAGCCCTGGACCTTGCCGAAGGCTCTGCCTCTGACCCATTTGGTGGGCTTTAGATAAGCCACCTTTTCTTCCCTGGTCTCAGTCTCCTCCTCTGTAAAATGGGGTTCTTGGACCTGTTCTCCCAAGAGCTTTTCCAGTTCTAACATTCAATGATTCTGAGTCTAAAGGAGGAGCAAGGTGCGTCTTCTTCCCCACACGTCTTTTCTAGTTAGAAAAGAGAAGATCTCTGTCCTTTCTGCCATGACAGCCAAGCGCCTGTTGCCTTGGTGGTGGGCGTGTCCTCATGCCCTCTCCAGCCATTCAGGTTCCCAGAAAGCCAGGGATGTGACTCCATCACGAAGGACTTTGCTGTGAGCCTCTGTTCCTTTGGCTGCCAGGCTGTCCCGCCTGCCCGTGCCCTATCACTGTGTGGCAGGAAGGGTTTTCATGGCAGGATCCAGGCATCCTTCCCAGGTCAGACACCTGCAGACGCTCACGCTCTGCAGGCCCTGAAGCCCTTCCAGCATCCAGCTCTGTGAACGGGATGTGCTTTTCTCCCCCACAAAAGCAGGTGCAGTGTCCTCATCTGCCTGCCTCTGAGGACCCAGGAGGGGTGCAAGCAGCCGCGGCTCCCGGGACCCTTCTGCTCATCCCTGTGGTTTCTAAGCTGGGCTCCTTCAGGCTGGGTTCTGGTCATGCCGACCCTTAAACCTCTGTGCCTCTGCTTATGCTGGTTCCCTTCCCGGAACACGCTTTCTCACCCCATTTCAACTTCTGGCCATCCTTCAAGACCGTCTCAGGTGACACTCTGTCACGCAGCACGTCCTGAGCGCTCAAAACGGTTTTCCTCCTCTGTGTAAACCTCTGAGCTTATTTTGCCTTCTGTGGCAGCTTGCTCATTTGGCCGCGGGTTCATTATTTGTGCACGTAAGCAAAATCTTTCTGATTAGACCCTCAGACAGGACGTCTAATTCTTGGTGACTCTCGGTGACAGGGCACACACCTGAGAACCTTAGTCTTTAGCCCCAGAAGGGACCTTAGGAGCCATCTGTCCAATTGTCCATCTTCTCCATGGCGAACCCAGTGCCTCAGACCTTGGCGAGTCACTCCGTGAGCAGCACGGTTTTTACGGTCTCAGGTTTAAGTGTTCTTTTCAGTACACTGTGCTCTGAAGCCTTGGTTTTCCTCACCAGTCAGTGGAGGTGGTGACATCTACTTCACAGGGATATTGAGGGGCTCCGTGGGTTATGGGAGGAGCAGGGGATTTGTAATCTGACGTGAGTATGGGGCTCGTCTTCCGAGCTGGGGCAGGCTGAAGGGGGGGCGCAGAAGTAATCACAGTCCCCAGAGATGACATGCTGAGGAGGTCAGCTGGAACCTGCAAGGCCACCTTGTCTGTGGGAGAAACCTTAGCCGTTTACATGAGAGCCCTTTGGGCGGGTTCTCTGCGAGAGCTTCTGGAGTATCATTGATTTCCTGAGGGTCTGGTACAGTGTGGTGGGTGGCAGGTGACTGGATATCGTGGTAGGTGTGTTTTTGTGGAGAGTGGGGGTATGGATGGGGGCCCGTAGGGGATGGTCCACTTGGCCGTTGGCTGATTACTTCATAATTGAGGCTTCTGCAAGGCCTGACACCCCTACCCAGCTCCTGACAGGCAAATCAGAGGGCTGGCAGCAGCAGGCCTCTTGGCACAGCTCTCTTTGAAACCAGCTTCGATCCCAGCTTCCTTGCAAAGAGCCAGGCCTGGTTTCCATAGTGCCCTGCCCAGCCCTGAAGCAAGGTCAAAGTCTCTTGGCATGGCCTATTTTTAGCAGTTGGGGCCTCCTGTTTCCATTTCCATATCAAAGCGGGAAGGCCACCTGGGAACCCTCTCTGTAGATCTCACTTTTGCTCAGCTTCTAGCTGGGGTCTGGGTTGTAATTTTACATAGCAAAGCTTTCTTCTGAGAGCCCAGACACCGACCTGCACCCACCCAGCTGTTCTCACAGCCTGGTCTGATCGCTGCTGTAAAGCTGGCCAGAGAGCAGACCCATTTTACAAATGACGACGCTGAGGCTCAGAGACATCGGGAACCTTGTACCCGGTAAAGTAAGGGACAGAGCCGGCGTTCAGAACCTGGTCTTGTTCCAAAGCCCAGCACTTTCTCCTGGGCCCTAGTGGTTCCATGACATGTGGTAACGTGACACATACACACACGGAAAGAGAACATTCAGTCAGTAGCCGTTCAGCAAACTTTGACGTAGCGCTTACCCCATGTCACGCTCTGTGGTGCAGAAGCGAACTGGACACTGTCCCTTGTCTGCCACATTCTGGTGGGGGCACCGGAATAGAGTGGGCACAGCCGTCCACTTTGGGAGCCGGGAGGAGGACTACCTAGGAATCACTGAGGAGATAAACGAGGTATCCCAGGGGAAGGGCAAACATAGGATGGGCCCCAGAGGATGAGAGGAGCGGCAGGATTTGGGACAGGAGCCTCCCTCCCCATCTCTGGGGCAGGTGTTCTAGAGGGTGGGTGGGGCTGTTGTAAATCCATTTCTGGCCCCCCGCCAACATGCACAGGGAGCATTTTATGGCGATACAGTTTACAACAAGCAATCCAGAAAAGGTGATTTGGGGCCTTACTCTCAAGACTTGTGAGATGTTTCTCCTCCGGTCCTTGCAGCATGGAATTGGGTATAAGAGTCCCAGGGCTGTGGTGAGGGTGACACAGACATGGTGACTGCTGGAAGGGCTGAGTGGATGCCAAAGGGACTATTGCATCTTCAGTCTGATGGCTGCCTGGAATGTCGTCACATCGGCCACTTGTACGAACACTGCTGAGTGTCCCTACCATCTCAGGTGTACCTGGAGGGGAAGTACCATGTTTCCCCGAAAATCAGACCGGGTCTTATGGTAAGGTTTGCTCCAAAAGAGCATTAGGGTTTATGTTCAGGGGATGTCATCCTGAAATATCGTGCTAGGGCTCATTTTTCTGGTGAGGTCTTATTTTTGGGGAAACACTGTAGGATGTGGGATATGTCACTGCTGATCGTGGGATATGTCCCTAAAAGAGAAACATGTAAAAACCCTTCCTTCCATTTAAATAGAAGGTTCATTACAGTTTCCAAGGACACTCAGTTGATTCTTCAGACAGTGTATTAGGAGATAGCTCGGTGCACAGATGAGGAAAGGGAGGCTCGGGGGATCCTTGCACATGGCCAAACACCAGGTGACTGGCAGAGCAGGGACTTGAACTCTGACCTTCCACCTCCTTCCATTTTAGTAGAAAGAAATTGCTCAAGAAATGCTGCAGGCCTCCCAGCAGCCTGTTGCTGCATGCTGGCCGGGCGAGTGTTTTCCTGCCTGTGTGCAAACATTGGTGCTATATGGGAAGCAGTTGATAAAGGCGTCTCTGCAGTTGATTTAGACAACTCCCCAAGGAAACCTGGAGTAGCTGGTATAAATGGGTCTACAGGGCTTTGTTCTGGGTGAGGAGGAGGAGAGTTCCTCCAGGGGCAGAGAAGGCATTTCACCCAGTGTGTGGTGTGGAGACCCAGAGTGCTGGATGCTGACACCGCTGGAGTTAGAATCCTGCCTCTTCCTGGGCACTTCATATGCCTTCTCCACAGGGGCCCCCTTCATCTATGCTGAGGCCTGAGGAAGTGATGGATGTGACACAGTCCAATGTGTGTTTTTTCCAACACCACTAAACAATGAATTCTGACACTGTCTACCTGGAGATAGCTTGAGATCCCACAGGCGAAGGGCTCAGTCTCACAAGACATCCGCCCCAAACCCCCGACACACTTCAGGCGCCAATTGCAGGTTTGAGACAATGACATTCCCCGTCCAGCCTTATGCATGACAGTTCCAGAAGTGAGGTACTGTTAGAACAGATGGGCTTTGCAGATCATCTCACATCTTGATTTATGGAAGGGGTTTTGCCAGATGGACTTGGATGAGAAATCCAGATCAGAAACCACCTTTCTAGCACCCGTTGAGAGTGTTTGAGTTAAATGTCTGCCCTTTGAACTCAGAAATGCACCTCTCTGTTTCCAGCGACAGCTTCACTGGTCCGTTAAGAGGGCTGGAGCCGTTTGCCTTGGGCTTTGCTGACAGGCAGCCTGGCTATATTTAGCCACGATGCAGATGAACATCCAAGACAGGTCCTGCTGCTACAAGCCTCCAAACTGAGTGCAGGATACGATTTACTAAATGCCACGTAGGGCCTTAGTGCCCGGCTATTCCTCATGAGGTGGCCTCGTGGGATAAAATACGAGTGGTCAGTGTCTGTTCAGCTCCTGCAGCTAAGAAGAAAGTTAGGTCGTTTTGAACTGGTTGGATACAAGATAGCTTTTAATCACCTTTCGTTTTAGGATGGTGACTGGGTTTCTTATCACCTCTGATGCTGGCAAGCAAACCTGCTCTGAACGCCATGGGGCCAAGGAGCTTTTCAAATGGAGCCGTTTTGGATTCCTTTCCCAGCTTAGCGAACTCCAGACTTGTCACAGGACTCCATCCTAGCAGGTCCTGCTCTGGTCAGGGCTCTGTGTCTGGTTGCTGGGCACAAAGGATGGAAGCCAGTCCACAGGATAAGGGAGCTCCTTTAGCAGAGTGGCCAGAGGGAAAACCAGTCTGCTGTCCAGTAGGAGCATCCAGCTGTGATCTGTCTGAATTAACACCGGCTGTAGACATTTGGCCAGTAAACCCTGAAATCGTTTAAGATTTTTACAGAGCTCAAGCAGCAATTTTCAGGACGGGTCACGGATGTTTCAAGATCCCCAAGATTATGAGGATACATTCTGGGAAGGAGAGGACGCTGGGAGACTTCACTAAATATTTAAAAAAAAAACACATTAGTGCTCTGAGATTCTGTTTCATGGGTCTTGGGTTGGACCTGGGTATTTGTGAGTGCAGTGCTCAGCCAGGGTTGAAAAACCACCGCAAAGGGAACAGTACAGGTTGGACTTGGGGAGACAGAAGACTTTGACAGCAGAGGGAGCAGAACGCTGGGCTTAAACTTGTTCTATTCCAGATGCGTATGGTAAGGACACTTGAAACGGGAAAACAGTGGGACGAGATCCTTTAAGCTGTGAGCCTGTGGGGCCCATAAGCTTAGAAGGCTGGTTGCTGGGAGAACTGTTTTTGCTCGGTAATGGTGTATTCACCTGAAAGTGAGAACAGGTTGAGTCGTAGACGTTAGCACACTACTTACTTTGGCAGGAAAGTAAATCTTACAGAACTTTCATCAAGTCTGTATCTCCCCTCCCAGGGACTGAGGTCCAGGGTTTCCAGCCTGGTGGGGGGCAGCAGTGAGACCTAATTCTAATGGGACAAGTCGATCATCAAAAACTGCCTGCGAGACAAACAGGGAATGAGTGAAGGAAGAATGGAAGGGCCAACCCAGCCCACCCCCATGAAAGTAATATTCTCATTAAAAGTAAAAAAATTATGGAGCAAAGTAATAAAGAAAAAAGTGAACAGCATTCACAGCCCCACATCCAAAAATAACCCCTCTCAGTCTTTTGGGATGTATCTTGATAGAAAATAGTCATTTTATATACATGGGATCCTACCTGATTTTTTTCCCCCATCTGGCACTGTGCTGCGGATCTTTTGCCAAATCAATAAATACAGGCCCACCTCAGCTTTAAAGGCTGAAGAGTATTTCATTATGTGGATGAGCCAGTTTTTCATCCGTCTTTGTTGATGGGCATTTAGGTCATTTCCGATTCAAAGCTGTTGACAGTGAGAGAAAGCACCGTGTACGTGTGCCTTGGAGAGACGCATGTGCTGCCGTGATCTGCTGCTCTCATGACACGGTGGCTTTGGCTCAGCCGGGGAGTGGAGATGACAGAAGCCCACGTGCTCCCATTGCGCGGCTCACAGCTCACTGTGTTATAATTCATCTGTGACTTGCTTTGTGTTTCCGTATCCCCTCCTCCCACACAGTCATAACGGGCTCTGGGGCCAGGGGTGGAGCACACGGTACTCATTTAGTCCTGTCCTTTCCCACTGTTAGAAGATGCCCAGGGTAGCTTGCCTCTGAAAGGATATTGACAGTCAGCAGAAGGGCCTCTGATTCTGAATAGCTAGTGAGAAACCCACTCTTAGCTGTGTAATTCCAGCTGTGACTCTTCACAGTGAAGTCCCAGCCTGTGTGGCGTTTACGTCAAATGATGGGAAAAGCTCCTGTTTGCTTCATTTAAAAAAAAAAAATTTATATTGAGCATGTGTTTATTTCTCACGAATCTAATAAGGGCCTGCTCAGTGCCACGCTCTGTGCTCGGCACAGGAAACACAGATGCTGAAGTGCACGGACGTCCCTGCCATCCGGGGCTTAGGGGTCACACAGAGGGGCTCACAGTGAAACGGTCCTAAACGCCCTTTTCCGGGGATGTTTTAAGCTGCGGAGGCTCATTGGCAGTGTAGCATCAACAACAGTGACATTATAGAGAAACTTCTTTATGAGGGAAATAGTTTCATAATTTCCTGGGATGGATAAGACTGAAGTGTTTTTTTTCTGGTAAGAACTAGAGGATGTTGCATTGCCCTCATTGATCAGAGCAAAAGTTTCTCAGGCAAATCCCTGCCTGTCTTTCCGTCTTCGACGTGGGTCATTTTCCCTGCCGAAGAATAGAGGGGTCATTTTGGTTTAATAAGTTTAGCGTTTGGGGCGACAGAACTGCAAGACCAGGGATCAGAGATTCTCAGCAGCGTGGCTTGTAGTCTTCCTGGATTAATAGAGACGTGGAATAATTGGAGAAGACTGATTGTAACTTGAGAAACTTAGAAGAGGCAGTTGGTGGCTCCACTGACCAGAAGGGATTTTACAGGTCAATCAGTTAAAGAGTTTTCAGTTCTTGGAAGCCCCTCTTTGAAAAGCTTATGGAAGAAGCTCTGAGCTCTCTCCCCAGAAGAAAATGCACTTCCGTACATAAACATAGATTCTTTTATACCATCCCAAGCAGTTTGCAGATCCCCAGCCTAAGAACGGGTGATCTGGCCCCATCTATGGTTTTATGGGTAGAATTACTACAGTTTGTGGAGGAGGGTAACTCTGAGGTCTGGATACTCTTGCTGATGAAATATTCCTAAAGAAGCCTTTTCTTCCTTTCAGCACTGGCTGGATCATTCCAAACCCATAAAAAAGCAGATGAAAGGTAAGTAAAGCAGAATTTAGCCTACTCATTTATTTCTTTTATCGGGCAGTAAATTCCTTTGCCAACGTTTGGAGGTGTTCTGTTTTCACTAGAACTTGGGAGCTTTTTTTTTTAATAAATTCAATTTTAAGTGGATGATTTTTAATTTCTTAAGGCTGGCCAAGTGTTAGAGTTTAAAATTTGAACGAGAGTTTTTCGTTGATGTTAAGAAACAGACTATGTTCTCATTTGAAATCAGATCCCCCCTGCCAATGAGACCTGATCAAACTGCTGTTCAGAAACATGACTTTATGCTTATTACATTCTCTTCCTAATGAGAAATAAAGTAGAGTCAGACAGCAGGAGAGCAGGAGGGATCTCTGACGTCGGGTTTCGCTCCGATTTTACAGATGTCGCTACCACGTTTCTTTAGTGTTATTTACGTGTGGGTAATTTTTAAAAATTTAACACTTTAAGGTACTTTTACTGTATCTTTAGGTCACAGAACACATGACGGTTTGTGTGTCCGTTTCCTTTAGCCCACTTCATATTTTCTACAAAGTTAGTAATCCGTTTGGAGCATCATGGCAATCAGGGGTGAAAGTGAAATGTCAGCTCTCAGTAATTTATCGAGATGGTTACGGTTTTCTTCCAGAATGAGGTTACTAGCTAAAGCATCTGTGCCAGCAACAATCCATTTGAGTTTTCCAAACCAAGTTTGAAAAGCACTTACTAGCTTTGTATGTGCTGTTGTGCCTTCCCAGTGTCGTGGTGACTGTGTTAATAGATTTTACGTGTTCTTCCTTTTTGTCCATCCTGTGATCTTCACAATTGGGGAAAAACATCTTCAACCTTCCATCTCCAAATGTTTAGTTGGACCTGCTTATGCTTTGCATTTTCGAGTTAAATATTATTCTTCAGAACCAAACAACCTTCGTGAAGAGTTTACAAGGTAGGACAAAATGCAGAACAAGACTCCCCTTCCCCCAATAGCACTTACCTTGCTTATAATTTATGGGTCTTCTACTTTGTGGGTTTGCTTCGCATTCCATTTGCTGTCTTTATATTCTGAGTCATTAGCATTTTGTCTGTGCTTCGCTCTATTTTCTGTTGAAAATCCACACTTTGCTTAATTTGACCTTTTTCTTAGTGAATCAAAATGAAAAGATTTATTTTTCGTGTCACATTTGTTTGGCTGGACTTTAGGTAATTTGGTTAGTTGTTCAATGGCACGTTATTTTTGTCTCAGATACAAAAAAGGGAAGGCAGGTATTGGAAGAGCATTTCTCAGTCCAAAAATGCCATCTTATTATTTTAAGGGACTTCACAATATTCCCTTGACTGTTATAATATCAAAGTAACAATTTCTTCTATGGTGTGCCTGCCCCCGTCTATCAGACTTTAGAAATAGTGTTGAAGCAAAAGAGGCTTAAAAAGCATTTTAAGTGTGGAGTTTCCCTCCAGCCACCCTTTTATCAGTGAGATTCTCTACCCAGCCCGGCCTGATGTCTGCAGAACTCCCATGACATTGTCTGTGTGACGGACAGTAGTCATGACATGTAAGCTGCTAGGTGGTCCATGGTAGTGACCGCTAGCTTGGAGATGACCACCCAAGTAACACCTTAAAGATCACTTATCACCCTCTCCTGTGCTGGACAGGCTTATGGGGCTCTGTAGTTAGACTTTCCTATAGGAACTGGAAGCTCTGGCCGCGTCAGCACTGTCTTCCTTGATGGGAGTACTCAGTTCAGTGCTGGTTAAGTACCTGTCACAGGCAGGAACATTCTGGAATATACCAGAACCTTCCGCCCCCTCCCTCCTGATTTCTGGGTCACCCACATTCTCCTATATCCATTCCATGGAGAGTGACTGTCTCCATTGTTTTCAAAGTTCAAACAAGTTGAATGATTCTAGTGTTCGTCTTCAGAGTCCTCTATGAAACATACTGCTCCTGGTTGTCATCAAAGCCAGTGATTCCTAACTAGGGTTGTGTGAATCAGAAACACCTGGGAAGCTTTTGAAACAAGTCAGATTTCTGGGGATCACTCTTGTGTGTGCGATTCTGATTCCATAGGCAAGGAGTACAGTGTGGACAGCTTTGGTTTTTACAAGCACTGTGAGTGATTCTGATGCCCACATCCACCTGGTAAAAAAAAAAACAACACACTTCTTTAAGCCAAAACACTTATTTTTTTTACTCAAGGGAACCCTTCTTGTGTTATTTGCGTCCTTCTTCCCCATTTTCCATTACCCCTGTAACCAGCAGCTGCAGTCCAATTCCAGAATTTGTGTGTGTGTGTGTGTGTGTGTGTGTTCACACATGCACAATTTTTTAAAAGATAGGGTCTGCAGTTAAACTGCATCAGAAAAGAAAAAGCCTTAAGCAGTGGCTAACTACCGTCAGCTGTAATCTTTTTGATACAGTCAGCTGCAACCCCTATGGACTTCTGGTGGGGCTGGCTCAGGGCCCAATCCAGGGGATCCCCTTGCGAGTTGAAATGGACACATTGCATGCCTGTGTGTGAGCGCTGTGTGCTGTGTTTGGCTCCCTCCTGGGGCGCCGAGGGTGTTGTGGAGGCCGTCATTGGACTGTGCGGTGTTCCATGTTCCATACTCCAAGTATCTTGCAAGTGCCGTACCTGCACTCACTTTCCTAGCTAGGTTCTGGGATTCCTTCCTGGAGACCCAGGAGGAGATGCTTCCACCAAAGTTCTCATTTGATTTGGACTCCCTTCTTACAATGCAGAATTCCGGGCTGCGTGTGGGGCGGGGTTTATGATGGGAAGTTGGGGATTGATCGGAAGCGGCTGGGGAAGAGTTACCCTCTGTTGACTTTTGTATATGTTTGTCAGGTACCTGTTTGTTTTACAACTCAGGCATGACATTCTTTCAGGAAAGTAAGTACGTTTTTGTTCTGACTCTTCACCTAGGATAGATCATAGTATATTTCTAAATAATTCACTGTTTTGTTTTGTTTTTTTTTAACTCTCTTACCCTTGTTCCCTTTTCAAAATTCAAAAAAAAGTACACCAGGCATTGTAAAGTGAGTCTAATACTTGTATCACTGTCATCATCATCTTATTTTAAATGATTACTATATGGCTTGAAGCATTTCCAAGAGCATTTAATATCTTAAGTGATGTGTATTTGGGAATAATTCTCTCCCTGATCACATCACTGCCCCATTCATAATGGCTTTTGTCGTATTTGCAAGCAAGATACGTTATTAGTATGTATACACTTACAAGTATTTGGGCAGACAAAAAGTCTCATTCATCACCATCTGCATTTAAGTAATGTAAAGAGGTTATATTCTGATTCTGATGGAAAGGTTCAGACATCTCATCTCATTTCCTTTGCCCCTCTTAAAAGTGGTTCTTAAATACTAGGCCTTGGGCTACACAATGATTGTTGAGCACAAGAAGCATTGGCACTGAAGTGGTTGATTTCACATGTAATATTAATTTATTTTAAAGATAACGAGATTTAACAGTCGTACCTTTTACAGTTGTGTCATTTTTCAACATACGTAGTGACTATTTCTCTTACACGGAAAACTAAAACGAAAAAGTATACTGAATCTAAAAAGCAATACCTGATATTGACAAGAGTACCTTATGATTTTGAATATAATCTGAAGGAAATTTAAAATGTGATTTCCGAATTTGCAAACTCTCAATAGAATGTGTGCTATAAAAATTTTGGTGGAATGTACACTCTAGAACAAGTAGATTGTACAGTGTATACATTTGCCTTATTCAACCATGCAAGACAGATCTCTGACTGACGTGCATAGTATAAGTGTGTCTGTATTTTTATCTCCTCTTCCCTTTCTCCATACTGTGCTCCTCCTACTAAAGTCCTCTTAATTTTAATAATTGTCTTCAGTTTGGAAAAATATTAATGGCGACATCTTGCATTTGTGTAGTACTTTGCAGTTTACAAGCGCTTCAGCCTGATACACTTCAAAGCAGAATGGTGTTTTGGTCCCAGCACTGCCTCCTACCAGCTGGATGACCTTGGGCAAGACCTTTGAACGCTCAGTTCCTCATCTCTACAGATGGGGGAGCACTGGCAACACCCATCCTAAGGTTTTACAAACTCCATGCATTGACCAAATTGGACAAAATATATGCAAAGGCTTTGAAAACTATGAAGTGCTATACCAATGTATGTCATTATTATTTTTCTAACTAAATTTGTAATATTAAGTATAAATGGGATCCTGATCTGTAGTAGTAATACACTTCTGTGGCTACGCCTCAGATACACTTACTAGAATGCTTGAGTGTATCCAGCTGGCAATGTTAGTTATTTTGTCTGTCTGTTTATTTTTAATATTATGATCTCAATTTAAAAAAGATTTAAGGCAGCTTGAAAAGACAAATGTACTATATCAAGATAAAATAAGTTTAAAAATAATAAGACAAAGGGAAGGCTTTTCATTCTATTTCCCAAACTTCCCCGTTTTTGGAAAATCCAGTAAAATTGCCTACAGGGTTGATAGAAACTATACCTAGATTGGGTTATTTTACTATATGATGAGAACTGACTCTGGATATATGTAGTGTAAGTCAGCTTGTTGTTTGCATTCTTTTGTGTGGACAGCAAAAATAGAAACCACCAGGAACAAAAATCAATATCTAAATATCATTTCCTTTTGAAAAATGACTTTAATGACATTTTGTATGATTATTGGTATTGAAGTTCATATACAGAATTAATTTCTTTTTTTTTTTCAAGATTGAAATGCCCATATGAAACGGCTGTGGAATTAGCTGCTCTCTGTCTACAAGGTACATTATTCTTTAGCGATAATGAGCATTTTAATGTTATTGCTTTCATTTCAACAAATGAGTGTCTGCTGTGTACCAGGCACCGTGCTTTACTCTGGGAGTTTAAATGAATACTGGGGGTATAAATGAATATGATATTGTCTCCATTCTCAAGTAGCTTGCCGTCCCATGAGGACCCCTTGGCAGGACCACATACTCTCTACATCTATACAGAGTGCAGTGTAGTTTCTCTAGGAATAGAGACCTGCAGGCCGCTTGGAAGAGGAAGCCCCAGGGGAGATGAGTAGATGAAGACAGTCAGAGGAACCGAGGCACAAAGTGGAAAAGTATGTGCAGAGAGCAACCAGCAGTTGAGGGGTATCGGAGGGTGACGTTCAAGAGGCTGGATAGGTGGGCGACCTTGGACCCCATTTAAAGAGCATGAATGTCATGCTGTCCGTAGGGGGCCCTTTGAAGACTCTTCAGCGGGAGGCAGGCCTGGTGAGAGGTGCCTTTCAGAAAGGCTATGATGGGCACAAGGGACTAGAGCAAGACCAAGGTGGGCTGGGGGCGTGCAGTGAGGAGGTGCTGCTGTAATAAAAAGAAACTGACCAGGGCTGGGACACACACACTCACACACACACACACACACACACACACCTGCCAAAACAAAAAACAAAAAAACCTCCCAGCACTGGCGGTACAAGAAGGACCTGGTCATTAGACTTAGGTCTTGAGAAGGAGTCAGGGATGACTCATAGGCTGCCACCAAGGACAGGTGACAGAACGGTTAGAAGAAGACTGGGCTCTGGTGGACGAAACATCTATAGGGTATCTTGATTGAGAAGTGCCAGTGGCCCCTCCAGTGGCTTCTAGAGTGCGCACATCTGGCTCCTGGAGACAGGTGAGCCCGGAAGCCCCGACGGGAGTCGTCAGCACGTAGGAGGGACTTGGATGGTACGAGGTTTCCTGCATGACTGTCAGTGTCAACTGTTCCCGTCCGTAAGATGTACTGGTGGAGTTTAGTTTAAAATGCACAAGGGACACTTGCCAAAGTTTCCTGCACTAATTAAGAGAATACTAATGTGTAACTGCACATAAGGAATTTCATCAGCACATCAGCTAGACATATGCTGCGGATTCGTGTACCAATGTGTTCATTGGCTTCCACAGAATAATGAATTAGGATGTATTCATTCACAATTACTCATTATTTTTGAACACCCTAGTAAGGTTTGGCTTCTCACTTTCGTATTTACCAATTTTTAAAAGTTGAGCTAAGTTTTTTCAAATTATAAAATCAGTACACACTTATTATAGAATATCAGTACCACAACCCAACAGACAAGCGGAAGGAAGGAAGGAAGGAAGCCACCAGCCACAGACAGCCCAAGTTTCTACCTATGAATTTTGAGTGGAGTTTTTAAGATGTAATTCTGTTCAGGGTCATATACAAATGTTTTGTATGATTTCCTACTTTGTATTTTTAGTACATGTATTTGGTCCTGTTTATACGCATAAAGATGGTTTTTAGGGACTTCAGGTTACTCCCATTCTATGGTACTTCTGTTCCTTAGTCAGTGTTAATTCTTCTTCTCGAGCGGGGGCTTGGCATATAGCAGGTGCTCGGTAAGTGAAGAATGAATTGAATGAAGTTGGACAGGTACCCAAGGACTTTGGTTGAAGGGGGAGCCTGCCCATGGGGTTTAAAGGTGACGATGTTGTCATCTGTAACTGTCCGTGCCGAGTACAAGGCTAAGTGCTTCCCATCCATATGTGCCTAATACAACGGCCCTTAGGGTAAGCGCCATATGGATGTGTTACGGCTTGAGGAACTTAGAAACAGACTGTCCACTTTGGCCAGGTACACTTGTCTCCAGTTTGTCAAGTGGCATCCACCCTGGAGTTTGAGTCGCCGGGAGGTCATATCATCGGCGTGGTGACCCAGCAGTCGATGTCAGGGGGTAGTGAATGGGATGAAAGCACCCATGTCAGACCTGGGGCTCCCAGTGCAATGGAGAGGTTTCTTCCTGATGCCGTTGGTGTTATATACCAACCCTTATGTTGTCTCAGATGATGAGAGGACAGGACACCCAGGTTACCGTCTCACACCCCGTGTGATGAGGCAGCACCACACTCGCAAAGCCCAGCTCTAGGAGAGCCAGATGTCTTGCCCCCGAGCCAGGGCAGACAAGGTTATCAGCTGTCGGGGAGCCCTTTCTGAAGAAATTACCCGTGTGAGCTCGAACCACATCCGTGTAATGTAAGATGCAGTTATTCTGTCAGGTACAGATAAAAAGGCTGAAGAGTTACACAGATGTCCACAGGAAGTTCTCGTTACAGTGTCCCTCCATGCCTGCTTCTCCCCCATCCCATCAGTACATGCTGTAGCCTGCTTCTCAGTTCAGCCACAGCAGAGCCAGCTTTCCTCAGACTGTAAAGATCACAAGAGCATCTTCATGGGTTTGAATAGAATGAAAGGTCGTGTTTCTTCCCATGCGTGAGCCTTGAGGACATGTCTTGCTGCGGTTGTCCTTGAATTCATAGTACCTCCCGAGTTACGATGCAGTGGCCCTGCGTGGAAGCTGTGCTCGTTGGGGAACTCCGTTTATGGCAGATTTGAAATTTAATGCAGGCAAAAAGCAAAAGAAGGGAGGAGGGAGAGTGGGTCAGTCATTTGTTGTGTGCCCATGATCTTGTTTCAGCCTCTAACAGTTCCCATTTTACGGTTAAGGCATCAGAGATCCCGAGAGGTTAAGTGACGTGCCCAGGTCCACAGACAGTACACAGCAGAGTTGCGATGCAAGCCCTCCTGTGTCTGAGCTATTTCCACCACCCTCCACAGCTGGGGCCCTGGCTGCACAGTTCTCAGACCGAGTGAAGCATTGAGTTTTGCTAACAGGCTCTCGGAAGGCAGGCATGCTACGTCCTAGTGGTTCTCACTCAGGCGTAGTCCAGTCATGGTGAGGAGGGCCGCCAGCCCCCATGCCCGGTCTCAGGGAAAGCTTGTTACTCTGTGGCTTCTTCCTCCTGTGCTCAATGGTGTCAGTGGACTTGTGCAGACACACCGCTAAACGCAGGGCTCCATTGTTTCGCTTTGGCCCATAGGTGCAAGGGACGAGGGGTTCATATCAAGGCGATCTCTTCCCAGACTGCCCTTCTAGTCTTGCCAGGTCCTTAGTTTCAGGGTGACCTCTTGGTCAGAAGTCAGTGGTGGCCTCCCGCCTTGGGAGCCCAGCCCTCACCTTCCCCGGGCAGAGTCTTCATTGGTGACTTTGTCCAAGCTGCCAAGTGGCTACACACCCTGACCCAGACCAGCTGGTGGCCATAGGGGTGCCGTCCACTTCAGAGATGCAGGTGCAGGGCTGCAGTCAGGTGAGGAAACATTCACCAGGTTCTGTGTCAGACATGGTCTCGTACAGCCTTCCCACCACCGCTCTGAGCTTGGTGCTGATGCTTCCTTTGTGTGGACAGGGAGTTTTTATCCCCTTCTGGGATGTGTGGCCCGAAGGCGGCAGGCCTGCTGGGTACATAGTGAGTTGCTGCCACTGGAAGGGCTCAAGCATATGCTGGTTGGTCGATGGGTGGGATTTGTTGTGTTAAGCAGTGGTTCTCAAAGTGTGTTGCCCAGGTCAGCCGCATCAGCGTACCTGGGAACTTGTTAGAAATGCGGATTCGCAGGCCTAATTCCAGACCCATGGAATCAGATTCTCTGGGGGGGGGTCCCGCGATGTGTGGTGTAATGAGCCCTCTAGGTGACCCTGATACACGCTCAGATTCGAAAACCATTGTTGTAGATCAGTGCTTTTCAAAGTAATGTGTGCACCACCCACCCGGGCATCTTAAGCCGGGCATCTTAAGAAGAGGCAGGTTTTGCTTCGGTAAGGCTGGGGAGGGCCCTGAGATTCTGCATTGTGAGAAGGCTCCCCGGTGCTGCTGCTGCTGCTGTCTGTGGGCTCCCTTTGTGTAGCAAAGTATTAGAGGAACCTCTGGAGGATCCCTTTTCTTTCGGGCGGGGAGGGGGGGTTAGGGTGGGGGTGTTGGGAGCTTCCTGAGCTGCAGAGGTTAGGTGGGGAGAGTGGATTTTCTCATTGGTGTCCTGGAGGAATGGGGCCCCTTGTGTTTTCAGGCCCTCCTTTCCACAGGGGCTTGGCGAGAGCAAGGACCATGTGGCATGTTTTGGGCTTTTTGCAGGAATTGCCCACATTGCTGCTCTCCCTCTCTGCGTGACCTGTTCCCTCTCGGTTCTGCCTGAGTTGCTGCAGTTGTTCCTGAAGCCTCTCCCCCGCTCCTTCCTCATCCCCTCCTGCCTCACTCTCTCATTCTTTCCCTCTCCCTCCCAACATACTTTCCCCCTGGATTCTGCATGTACTGAATTCTTGATTGGTCCTCTCCAGCACTGCAGACCCTGGAGTGCTGTTTGGACCTACCCTTCACAAGAGCCTTGTTAAATGGATGTTTCTGGCCAGGTCCTTATTCCCTGCAATTGTCTTTTATTGCAAATTCCGGCTCGAGCGCTTCCTGAGGGAAATATAGCCAGGGCCTCCCTGGGTAGGAGAAATAGTCGGGAGAAAGAATAATAACTAAGGTGATGGTGTTACACCCGATTGGGGGTGGGGGGTGGGTTGGATGATTCTTGGGGATTCTGAATGTGCATGTGAGTACGGAGTGGGATCGAGGGTCTGCTGAAAGGAGAGCGTTGTACGTGAGGGGTGCCTGTGCTTCCAAACCATGTGAAATGCCTTTGGACCTGGTTACAGCAGTTAACGAGAAGCATTCAATGTCTCCTGTTTTTCTCCCTCTTCTGAAACTTGCAGCGGAACTTGGGGAGTGTGAGCTTCCGGAACACACACCAGAGCTTGTGTCTGAGTTTCGGTTCATTCCAAATCAGACAGAAGCGATGGAATTTGATATCTTCCAGAGATGGAAAGAGTGCAGGTACCTTGATGCTACCATCTAGCATTCTGATATGTTTGTTTTGTCACCTGTACGGGGCTGTCCGATTCTTTCACCGACTGTAAATTTACAGCTCCACCTCTTCACCTCTGTCCTGTGCTTCGGTCCTGTTTTTCCCAAAGGCCCACACGACATCTCTTTGCAGAGATGTGCAGTAAGAACCAGTGCATGCTCCTGTTTTTTCTCTGAACTAGAGAGCCTGGCCCTGATTTGCTGCCGGGGATGCCACTGCTCTCCGGCCTCTTAAAGAAAGCCAGGCGGAGCTGCCGTGATCCGTTCTGCACACCTAGGCCTCTGTCCATGGTCTGAACTTCTAGAGGAAACCCTTTAGCAATATGCCCTGTCGTCCCTTCCAGGGACACTCAATATTTGAGACCATGTGCTGTGCAGCCTTATGTTTCAGGACAGGTGGTCACCACAGCTCCATCCAGCCCTGTCATTTTTCTTTCGGCTTTTTCCTCCTTTCCCCCAAAGACACCCCAGTCTAACACTTTTATGCCGGACTCTCCGTGCCGCCTCCACTCACAGGTTTCCCAGATGTGAGCCTTCCCTTCCTCCCGGCCCATCTTCCCCAAACGATACCTGTTCCATGTCACCTTTGGACCCAGAAACTTAGCACGTTTTGCTGTCATCCCTCAGTCACTCTGCAGGGCATATGAAAATGGAAAGTGACGTTCGCACATTCTTGTATCACATTGAAACAGCATAGGAATGTGTGCGTGCAGAGTCACCTTGCTGCACCCCTGCGCATACACACCTCTGCTCTCCTCCGGCAGGCAGGCAGCCATTATTAGCCACCAGTGCTGTGTCCATTCAGCCTTTTTCTTTTGCATATACACACCTGTATCTAGTCACCAAAAACTGGTTCCCTTAAGTGTTCCAATTACAAACTCTGCTCTGTCATCTTTCTATTCAATTAACAGTCTGTTCTGGAGGTCTTCCCGTGTTAATATAAATCGGTGTCCCTCGTTCCTTTAATTGCTGCATAAAATCCCTTAGTGTGGCTGTGCCCTTCAGAATTCTGTGGGTGTATGAGTTTCGGTTTACATGTATTTCCATTGGTTTTTCGAAGGGGAAAGAGCCCTGCCCAGGCGGAACTCTCCTATCTGAATAAAGCGAAGTGGCTGGAAATGTATGGGGTAGACATGCACGTTGTCAGGGTAAGAACGGTGTGCGTTTAAGTCATTGGGTCTCGCTGTGCCTGAGCAATGCGTAAACAGTGGGCACACAACGTAATGCGGTGAGCACACTGTTTTGCATTCTGCTCTGTGCCAACCTGTTAGAACCCTCTACCGATTGTCCCTTCGTTTGTTTGTAGGGAAGAGATGGCTGTGAATATTCTCTTGGACTGACCCCGACAGGCATATTAATCTTTGAAGGAGCTAACAAAATAGGCTTATTCTTTTGGTAATTTAGTTTTGTCTAATATTTAAAAATGTCTTTTCCTATTTTGTGGTGGAATTCTATGTGATGGATGATTCTTGAGGGATATTTGCAACACCCTGATTCATTTTAAAAAACAACACCATTTTCGTGTGTTCGTGGGTGCTTGGCAATGGCCGTGAAACTTCTTGGATAATTACACTTGAACAAATGAATGATTGATCTAGCAAATCTAAGCTTTAAACGTAGACAGGAAACTGCTGTCTGATGGGTGGATAGTTTTCCTGCAGATTGCACTTCTAAACTGTTTTCTCTCGACCAGGCCTAAAATTACCAAAATGGATTTTAAAAAGAGCAAATTGACACTGGTGGTCGTGGAGGATGATGACCAGGTAAGCCTTCCGCCCCGGTTTTCCTCCATGCTGTCAGCAGTCCTTCGTCCATGTCAGGAGCACCTATTTAAACGAGACCCCTGTGCTTCCCTGTTCAGGGACGGGAGCAGGAGCACACGTTTGTGTTCCGGCTGGACAGCGCCAGGACCTGCAAGCACCTCTGGAAATGTGCAGTCGAGCATCACGCCTTCTTCCGACTGCGGACACCCGGAAATAGCAAATCGAATCGGTCAGACTTTATCAGGCTAGGGTCTCGCTTCCGATTCAGGTAGGCTGTATTTTTACGTCACGATCGCGTGTTTCGAAGGAGGGCAGCAGTGATGTTTTGTGTGAGGGGAGCCCTGGATCTGCCTCCAGAGGCTTGAGTTGGATGTCCCATCTCTGCTGCTTTCTTAAGTTGGAGCTTTAGTCGAGTCCCTGAAGAAGTTCTTTCAGCCTCTGTTCTCATTGATGAAATGGGGATAATAATAACAACAATACAATTATGAATAGCTGACATTTAGCTTGAACCAGGCTGTTGAATCCAGGAAACACTAGCCACATGTGGCTGTCGAGATTCATTAATATTAAAGAAACTTTAAAATGCAGTTTCTCGGTGTCAACTAACCACGTTTCAGGTGCCCAGTGCGCTCGAGGCAGGTGGCTGTCATGTCGGGCAGCTCAGACATGGAACACAGCATCATGGTGGGAAGCTCTGCCCACCGCACTCACTGCTCTGGAGCTTTTCATGTGCCAACTCCTAATCCTCGCAGCAGTCGTAGAAGATAGGTCCTCTGACACGTATCTACAATAGACCTGTGAGGATGAATTGTAGGTCTGCCCCTGCCCACTGCCTGCTCCGGGGACTCCATTTACTCTGGCAACGGGGGTGCAGCTCAGGGTCCCTAAGAGGGGCCTGATCACAAGAAGATACTTTGGAGAAAGGGGGGATCAACTTTTCAGATACGGCAGGGTTGCATATGTAATAAAGTACAAGCTGTTACCAAAAAGAAGAAGAAGAAAGGTCATCTGATTATCTTCATCTTACAGATAAGGAAACGGGGGGGCCAGGGGGTTGCACAGTCTGTCCAGACTCGCAGCCACTTCCTGGTAGAGCCGAGATTCAACCCCAGGCCATCTGGGTCTTACATTTTAACCACTACCCTGCTGTCTTTCACATGCCAATGTCAAGAAATTCGGTGACATTTAAGAGTGAGAGCAGATGTCAATGTGTGTGAGTAGCCCAGCGTCGGCTTAGTGTTTGAATCTGAAAAGACCCTGAGAAAATGGAGAAAACTGTATTCTGATAAATTTTTACTTAGGATTCTGAGACCATGTCTCTCACCACGCATGAGAACTCCCTGGGTGTTTGTGAAAAAGGAGGATTTCTGACCTCGTCTGAATCCATGGGTGCCCACATGTGCATGTCTGAATAAAGCCTGGGAAAGTGCATTTTATAAATGCACTCCCAAGGTTGATTTCTGAGGCACGTTTACAGATCTGAGAATAGCTGTTACAAGATCTAAGACTTCACATGTTTCATAACCTCTACCCACACATGGCATGTCCTTGAACTCTGTTTAAAATGCCAAAAGATTTGCTCATTTCAAGTGTATCTGCTGTGCAAGGAAATGGCTGTGCTCTTGTGTTTAAAGAATTATTTTGTTTGAATGTACTTTTAAATGCTGCAAGGGAGGGAAGAAAAACAAGTCCTTTCTGAGAATTGACTCAGGATTCTGAGGAGGCTGGCGAATGTCAGAACTACAAAGGTTAGCGGAGACATCGCACCGTATGCTGATGTCTGTTCTGGTGGAAGTGAGTGCTTCCAAAGGGAAGGACGGTGGGGGTGGTTGCCAAGGCAGGCTTTTCCATCCTGAGAGGAAACTCCCCCAGGATTTGGCCCAGACCAGGCTCCCTTCTGCTCTTTGAAAAGAGGAAGAACAAGGGGAGTTTGGAGATGAAGTCGCCCCCTGGAGGCACTTCGGGCAGGTGGCAAGTGGTTTGTGGATCCTTCTGTATGAAAAATCACGAACCGACAGTGGCTGGAATGAAGCAGTGACAGAACAGACAGCAGCACCGTGCCTCTTGTAAGCTGCAGCTGGGCAGCACAGCACGTTGGTTGAAACCCAGAAAGCCTAGTGAAAGAAGCAATGTTTCTCTTGGCATAGCAAAGACAGCCAAGGTTTAGTTAAGTGGTCATTGATAACAGCCCTTGCAAAGATTTAAATGTCTACATAATGTGTTTTATGAAAGGTTATTATATGAGTAAATCCGTGTTCTCTTAGATGTTCCAAGTACTCGAACCAGCTTGGTTTGTGCAGCCAAGTGGCTGGTACCTAAATTGCAGGTCCTGTCTTTTGATGGAAATACCTGCCCCTGTAATACAGCCTGCGTTTGGCAAAGGTGCTTTTATTTCCAAATAGAAGGTGGAATTTAGTGTGTGTCTTTACCAAACAAGTCATGATAAGTTGAAATTGATTTTGGAGCTTTTAGAAATAAAAGTTCACTTTTAAATAAGTATAACGGACTGATATTCTAATATTGGTGACATGCAATAAAATATTTACTTTCCAGTGGGCGGACGGAATATCAAGCTACACATGGCGCCCGGTTACGGAGAACCAGCACGTTTGAGAGGAAGCCTAGTAAACGCTATCCATCCCGGAGACATTCGACATTCAAAGGTTGTGTGTTTTTCATTCTGCCTTGATATTTTACATTATAATTTGGTTGGTTAATCCCCAAGGAGCTTGGTGAAGCAGAGTTTGAAGGAACTGTCTACTGTTCTGCTCTGTCATTCCAAAGCTTTTTTTTTTTATTCATTTTAAAATGTTATTTTTAGTTATAGTTGGCATACAACGTTATATTAGTTTCAGGTGTACAACATAGCAATTCGACATTTATATACCCTACAAAGTGATCACCACAGTAAGTCTAGTAACCACCTGTCACACTACACAGTTATTACGATCTTATTGACCGTATTCCCTATGCGATACGTGACATCCCTGTGACTTAGAACTGGAAGTTTGTACTTCTTAAACTCCTCCCCCTTTTCCACCCATCCACCCACCCCTTCCCCTCTGGTAACCATCAGTTTGTTCTCTGTATCTCTGAGTTTTCCAAAGCTTTCTTTTGAAAAACACCCCAGGGGGATTCTCTTGATAGGAATGGGGACATTTGTGCCATCTGCTGTCTTTAATCTTTCCCATTGGATGTGTTCATTTTCTTCCCCCCGTTTTCCACATTTCTTTTCTTTTGGACCAGGGAGCTCAGAATACCATAGGCTAATGTGTTTCTTGCCTACGGAAGATGATACTGTGTCTTGGGGGGAAAAACAGTCCCTTCTCTCCTCCCTCTTGGAATTGCAAGCGAGGACATCAGTCTCACGCTAACCAGAACTTTGACCATGTGCTCGCTTCGGCAGCACATATACTAAAATTGGAACGATACAGAATTTTGACCATATACAAGCAGATTTTAAATATTGGGCTCAGGTCCCATGGACAGTACAAACACACCCTGCCCTGGAATGTAGCCTCGTCCTAGATGCCTGCCCCTCCCCCCTTCCAGAACTCCCCAAGCCTTGTCTTGTCATTTACTGCAGTGACCTCACACCAGCACGAGGCTGATACCAGGTTCAGGTTCAGTCATGGAAGGAGCAAGCCAGCCTCATTTCTGTTTAAAGCCAGCCTCCAGGCCCTGTGAAGTAGCTCTCCTTTGTCTACCCGTGATTTCTCCTCCATTCAGGACACCCAGCTTATCACTAAATTGTGGGCGCTTTTATAGCAGGACCTCTGCCTTCTCAGCTCCCCTCACCCCCTCCTACTTATTGTTTACTCATCGTGGCAGATCCATGTGTTTTGTCTTGTATAACTCAGGACTTTGTGGGCCTTGGTGGGCCCTGGCACCTATCCTTTCCCCTTCTAGAATCTTCAACCTTCTGTTCCCCACTCTTTCCTTCCTTTGTGGACCAACTATGCAATAGCCTGGCAGCCAGAAATTCTCTAAAGTCATTCTTGGCTGCTTTAGTGGAGAAAAAACACCCAGAGCCCAGGAAATGCTGACCTCACCTTCAAAAAAACCAGAGGATGAGGTGTGCCCAGAGAAGGGTGCCCGTTGGTGAAGGGTGATTGACTGATTACAGGAAGTGGGAGTAACCAAGTTAAGGGCTGGGGGATAGTGAGAGGTGGGCACGCTCTCTGCCCCAAGGGCTGTGTTCCTCCCTGACAAGCATTATGCTTGTGCTGTAGTCCATTGGGGTCACCGTGGTCCAGAAATACCTGGGTATTAGGAAGAACTTGTTGACTATCCCCAAGTACTGCTATCTGAAAACAGTACTGAGCTCCCAGTCCCTGGACATGGGTCCGGGCACAAAGGGAAAGACCCCTTGGTATGGCTGCCGCAGAGGGCAGGTGGCATCTTACAGCTTGACCCCGTAAAGCGATGGCTTTAGAACTCTTCCACGCTCCAGCTTCTGTGCTTCTCTGCCACTTCTCCTTCCTGGTCTCCATCCTCATTCCCTCCTTTATTTTACTGACATTGTCTCCAGCCAGAGTTCTGGCATCTTTGTGAAGCTTTTAATGGTTCCCCAGGCCGCATCCTTTTTACAACGAAACGGGGTCTTGACGAATGAACTCTATCTCTCTGCATGGGCCCTTCCGCAGACTCACATCCCCGCTCCAGCAGCCGTGACTGCCCGGAGGTCCCCAATAGATTCATGCTTGTGGTTCAGCCTTTACCACCTTCATGCGTCTCTGTCTCTGTGTCAAGACTGAGTTCCTTGACAGTAAGGACTGGGTCTCTCATCTCTGGCCCTGGGAATGGGCTCAGTCAGTGAGGCTTCACTGAGTGATTGCGAGAGCCGGGCATGGAGGGAAGGCCGGTTACTCTTCCTCCAGAAAGGAGCAGTAGCCCACGTGAGGATTCTGCCTCCTGGAGTTGAGGCTGCTCTTAGATCAAGAAATCTCTTTCTCGGTCATTGTTAACGCATGGTAAAAGTGATAAAACTCATGATACCATATTTCTGTGTTTTGTTTGTTTGTTTGTTTTGTTTTGTTTTAAAGCAAGCAACCCAGTGATTGCAGCTCAGATTTGGTAAGTGCCCCCCCCAGACTCTGGGGGACAGCTCTTTTCTATAATTATCATATTTACTTTCAATGTTGACATTTTCCTTAATACAATTAAACCACCGGGTGAGTCTCCTGATTTTTTTTTTTTTTTTTTTTTGTCTTTTTCTGCTGCCTGGCTATACCATCTCCATGGCTTTCAATAAGTAGACAATAGAATGTTCCAAGACAGTTTGTTTTGTTTTTTTAGAAAACACGGCTGCCTTGTTTGAGTAGCTCTGTGCTTTGTTGATTATAACAGTGGGTGATAAAGGCAATTGGAATGTGTATAGCACACGGTGCTAATGGCACTGCAGGCAGGGATGAGAAAGAAAGGCCGTGCTCTTGAGCAAAAGCTACACGAGAGCAAAGGCAGGCTTCGCCCAATGACAGGCAGCTCTTACAGTCATACAACAGAGAAGACCTTTATTACACATCTTTATTGAAATTCCTGCAGGAAAGAGTACTTGTCGCAAGACGAAATCTCTGGCTCAGGAGTCAGCAGACTTTTTCTATCAAGTGCCACATAGGAAATATTTTAGACTTGCAGGCCATCCTCTCACTTTTCATAAGTACTCAGCTCTGTCTCTGGAACATGAAAGCCGCCAGAGACAACACATAAGTGTGCCAGAAACTTGACTCATAATCGCAGGTAGGCCAGGTTTGGCCTACGGGGCGTAGCTCGCGGCCCTTCCATCGCACAGGTGTTCTGTATCTTGCCTGTACATTGGAATCACCCAGTGAGTTTTGACACGTCCCCTCAGCCAGGCTACACCCCAGGCTAAGAAACAGGGTGGGACCTAGACCTCTGTGGTTTTGAAAGCTCCCGGGTGATTCTAGTGTGCCGCCCAGGTGAGAACCATTCTCCTGCCTCGTATATGCCCTTCTTCCTCTGAAACAACTGTTTTCTTATGTGAGTTCTGACTTACTAAGTGCACAGCTGTCATGAGAGAGAATGACAGAGTGTAGTTATTTCAGCTCTTGCGCCCAAGCTCCAGCCACTGACCAGTGGTAGCACAGTTTAGCGAGCCTCTCAACCTGCACAGGTCTTGGCTGCTAGGGATGGTGGTCTTTGAGAGCAGTACAGCGCAGCTGTCCATGCACTCTGGACAGTTGGCAGAGCACGGCGTGAGGTGGAACGGGTAGCCAGCGCCCAGGGTAGTGGTGAGATCGCTGGCGAGGGATCTGGAGACCTCCCGCCCAGCCCCCGCATGGCTCTGACCCAGCTCTGGGGCCTTGGTTTTCCCTTTCCTGGGCCTCCATTTTCTCATCTGAAAACAAGGAGGTTGGACTAGATCGGCGGTTTTGCAAACTTGTTTAGCCTCAAATTTTCACCCCCCAGAAGAAACCTGACATAGAAAACAGGAAGAAAGTGGAGTTTGTGGAGGTGAAGCCGAGTGGGGAGGGAGGGGTCGATGCCTGCTGCTCATCTGCCCCCCTCAGGGAACCCCAAGACACTTTCGTGGACCCCCAAGGTTCTAGAGAACATAACCAGCCCCTTGCATCACACAGCTGGAGACTCAGCCTCATGTCTCTGATTCCAAACTCTACCTGCAGTGCCATTCTGCTAGGAGTCCAGTGTCTGAGTCTTGTATCTGGGTCCAGCGCTCAGCATCTAATGAAGGGGATCAGAGGTCCAGAAGAACTGCTGTGCATCATGTCCCGCCCCGCCCAGGGTGGGAGGAGGTGGCATGGCTCCTGCATGGGTTCCTTTAGGCTTTCAGGCTTGCCCTCTCTCTAGGACCCCTGGGGCAGGTAGTCGCTCATAGTAGTTAAACCTTTCTCCACCTGTCAGCGCCTCTTGCTTTTAATTCTCAGAGGTTTGTGAGTTACAACATTTCTTTCCTTTGCTCTCTGAGGAAGTGCTTGTTTTGTTTGCTTTTCCCTAATATAATTACATTTTCCACTTAGTGTCTAGTGGAGATTACATAGATTGGGAACTAAAACAAAGTAAAAACAAATCTCCACCAAAAAATAAATAAAAACCCCGGTAAATATACCCTTTAGGAACAAATGAGCTAATAACCACTGTCTGCAGCTATTCAATTGCTCTTTTCAGCCTGTGGGCTCCAGGGTGAGGAGGATTGCTATGGGAGCCAGGGATGAAACTGTGCTCTGGGCTACAGAGGTGATACCAGAAAAATAGCACCTTGCAGAACACTTAACCTTCCTGATGCAATTCAGGGGAGGTGAATCTGGCCCAGAGCCTGGCTCTGTGCACTGGCTCTCTCTGAACACTGGAACACAGAGCCATTTAGACCCCAAGCAAGACTCATAACAATGATGTGTTTCCCTCTCGTTGTTGGAGAAGCAATAAACCTTGATTTCAAGCACACCACCCTAGCAACACAGCCCCGTGATTGTGCTGTGTGTGTGGTTTTTCTAGCAAAGATGCCAAGCTTGCGTATTACACACATTGAGTTTTACACCAACCTTTGCCATTCATCGTTTTTAGCGGAGTAGCTATACTTCAGAGTCCATCGAAATAGGATCATGCACGAGGAGCCCAGAACCTTCTCGGCTTAATGGAAACAATAGAGACTTTGGGATTGAGCAGACGTCCATTCCAGCCCTGGCTCTGCCATTGATTAGCAGACAGACCCTGAGCAGGTTTCCTAACTTCTCTGTGAGGCAACCATTCTTTTATCTGTGAAATGAGGTGGTAACATCGATTGACCTCATAGCCTTTTGCGTGGATTAAATAATAACAGATGTGAGGTTCCCAGTACAGAGCCTTGTATGGAATGAACATTCCAAAGGAGTGGCCAGCTCACGGCCGCGTTGTTGACGACAGTGGAACCTATAGTGGCGGGTGCTCAGAAGTGGCTGGTGGCTTTCCATCCAGCTGGAGAAAACTCGGGGCATCACTGGAGCTGCCTGGTGCTGTGGGCCAGCCAGCAATGCCAGGGTGGATCTGGAATGGGAGCCAAAATTACTCGGTTTGCCCAACTGAGCAGACTTCCTTTTTGCCACCAAAACATGACATCCCAAATAGGGCACTGGCACATTACCTACTTGTTTCTACTTGTGAGCTCTAAAGTGACAAATGAAAGTTGCTGTTTGGTTTCCTCAGTTGTATGTTCACTTTAAGCAGCTAATAACCAAAAAGGAATAGTATTCATGAAAGTTCCTAACAGAGTAGGCAGCATTTAGGGTTAGTTTTTGATTGTTGAATATGGCTATACCTTGTTTTAATGTGCTTCGCTTTATTGCACTTTGCAGACATTGTGTGTTTTTCTTAACATATTGAAGGCAAGACCCTCCACCCGCAAAAAGATTATGACTCACTTTATTTTGAGACTCGCTTTATTGCGGTGGGTGGTCTGGAAGTGAACCTGTAATATTATATCTCTGAGGTATGCTTGTGAATCAGTAACAACTGCCGCTTTACAACCTGATAACATTGTGGTTTTTCTTTCCTTTCCTTTAGCTCTAAATCAAATCCTGAAGTCCATAATTACCAGGTAAGATCATTGCTTCTAAAGGTTTTCATGCAATACTTCTTTAAAGTTTCTAAACTTTCCATATTGA
Source organism: Rhinolophus ferrumequinum (assembly GCF_004115265.2). Taxonomy (NCBI): domain Eukaryota; kingdom Metazoa; phylum Chordata; class Mammalia; order Chiroptera; family Rhinolophidae; genus Rhinolophus; species Rhinolophus ferrumequinum. Next base: position 62,279,318 of record NC_046295.1, on the reverse strand, counting down.
GCAGTCATTATGTTTATAATCAGATTTTAAAGAACTGATAACATGTTTTTCTGAGAAAATAAGAGGGGAGTCTTCCTCCTGACCCCTGCTTCTTCTTCTCCTTCTGCCGGTTTTTCTTAGTCTTGTCCACTGGCAAGCAGCAGGCACATATGTTTAAGTTTCTGGGTGCTCAAACAACCTCTTAGGGGCACTCAAGTGAGGCCGCATTTTGCCAAAGTGTGTTCTAGGCCCAGGGAACACAAGTCGCTTGAGGTGTGCCTCCAGGAAAGGTCGTCTTGGTCACACGTTTGGGAAATGTTGCATCCTTCATTCTCCCTTCTTGGCTCTTACAGTATCCATTGGGGTGTCAAAAGGACTGAGAAACCCTGCAAAAAAAGACACATTTTACTTTTTCCCCAAGATTATTTGATTATTGGACACTCCCCTCTCAATAAAAAAGCTAGCCTCTCTCCTCACCTCCCTTTTTTCTCCCCCCGATGGTGTACCCCTTGACATGAATGGAATGGTGGTTTCTAGAACCTTTGTAAAGTGTTATGCTAGGCCTGTTGCCTGCAGAAGGAGCACAGATAGGTTTCCGTGGCTGGAGTTCTACTCTTTCCGCCAGGGCCTGCAAATCTACCTGTGAGTAGCTCTCGCTGGCCTTTCACAGTCTTCTACAACCAAGCTCTGCCTTCCTTTTCTACATGTATTTCTCACTTCTCCTCACCACACAACATATGTTTAGCTCTCAGAGAATCCCATATCTTGCCCCGTAATTTCTTCCCACCGTTCCTTTGTCCATACTCTTCTGCCGGGGATTCCTTCGCCTCCTACCTATCTGCGCATGAAAATCCTTCAGAGCCCGCTTCAGAAGCCCTCTCTGCCCCAGAGTCTCTCTGATTGTCTCACTTGACAACAGTTCTCAGCCCTTCTGCACATGAAAACCATCTGGCAAGCTTTAAAAAAATAATCAGTGCTTGGGCTTCACCCTGGACTGATTGAATCAGAAACGCTGGGGGAGTAGGGGGTGGGGACCGGGGGATCTGGGTATACGAGAGCTTCAAAGCTCTGAAGGTGGTTGCAAGGAACCCCAGGTGGGGGAACCCTGAAGTGATGACGTGTGCTTTGCTTCCCAGATTGTCATTTGTCTGTACTTGGAGGCAGCATCCCTGTCTGGTGGCCTCCTTACTTGGGATCAGCTTTTTTGTCCTGAGCGGGTGTGAATGTCCGAGGGACACTGCTCTCCCAGGTTTCTATCACCAGTCTGATTTTGAATGTCACAAGAAACAAAGCTACTCTACAATGGGTTCACTTTGGAGCCTGATTCTAGTCTCATTCTTGATCTTTTGGTACTGTAGATATTAATTCCTTAGATGAGGGAGGTATCCTCTCTGTGCATTCTCTCGACTAGGTCTCCAAATTATGTTGCAGAAGGAAATTGTGATATTGTCTTCTCTACATGAAATCCATTCTGAATGTGCAGACCCTAGACATGACTTCTGAGTTTTAGGAAATAACACATAAAAGGTGCTTTGTACCCGGTTGGGGAAAGGCCAGGTTCCCCCATCTCCTTGCCTTCTTTAAGTTCTTGAATCTTCTTATTCACAGATTGTTTGTTAGTTTGTTTGTTTTTGAGGGGTTTTCAGGTGTGAGTGGCTGGAATGTTGTGGGGGAAGGGAAGAGTTGTTACTGGGTGATTTACTGCTTGCAGGAGAGAACAAAATTAAAACAAATGAAGCAAAGCGGTCCCAGCGCAGCGCTGCCCCTGCCCTCTCCCCAGCAGCCTCGTGGGGGTCTCACTCTGCACGCTCTGCTCAGAGTGAGCATCCAGATGATTGCTTGTTGAAATCGCATCTACACAAACTGTTACCTACATGTTGTTGTTCTCCATCTTCGGCAACCACAGGTCGTCTGTACCCTGCCAGTCGTACAGGCTGTGTTGCTCTGTCAAGCTTTGGGCTTTGGGAGTCAATTGACCGGGAAGAGAACGTCCTGAGAAGTGGCCTGATAAGCATCGGCGTGCTGAGAAAGGTTTTCAGGAGGCTATGATGGGCTTACGGCATTTATCTTATTCTGAGCTCAGGAAGGTTAGCCAGCTGCAAAGGATGGATTGCTGTGTTCCCGAAGAGGACACTATGGGCATTTGGGACGGACAGTTCTTCATTGTTTGGGACTGTCTCTAGAGTTACAGGATGTTCAGCTTCCCTCTTCTATGCCCAATAGTTAAAGGTAACCTCCAGTCATTGTGAGAAGCAAAAACACACATACACACATTTCCAGTTGTCCCCAGGGAGACATAACCGCCCTGGTTGAGAACCTTCTGGGTTAACATTGTTAAAATACTCCTTGACTGCTTTAGAGTGTGCATAAATTACCAAGGGAGACCAAAGAAGGTTCTGGAATTTCCTTCTTCTGGGTCTTTGTGGGTAAGGTACCCACCCTGATTTGAATCTTTTTGGTTCTCTTTGAAGACAGGCAGTACATCAAAAGGTCCGTTTCTATTCTCAGTCGTTCTCTTTTGTTGAAGACTTGTTGAAGACGCAGTTGATGGAGCCTCACTTGGGGCCTGGCTATGTGACTAAAACCCCTTGAACAGTTTGGCTTTGGACAAATCATCTAAACTTGCTTGGTTTCTGTATCCGCTTAAGAGAGGGAAATATGAAGAGACTGCATCAGGGAGATTCTAAAGCCCTGGTCAGCCCTCAAATTCTGCTACTGAGATATCTTCTCCAGGTTCCTTTTTCCTGCAGCACGTCCTTTTGGGGGCTGCAGACTTAGCTTGCTGACAGACATCTTTGAAAGAGAGAGGCCTCTGGAATACAGAATAGGCAAGGAGGGCATCTCAGGTCCATGAAAACTGAATGAACAGAATTGCTGAGAATTTTCCATAACAGAGAACCACCTTCTGCTTATTATCCAAAGCAGCAGGGAAGGGAGAAGAAGGGGAAGAAATAATTAAAAGAGTAATGGTGGCAAGACTGTAGTGGCTTAAATGTCAGGAGGGCATAATTTGCCAGGTAGAAAGTTTAGCCTTGGGAAGCCTCGTGGCTTCGAGCCGTGTCTAGAACTACTGCCCTCTGCAGGTGAGAAGTGGATATGCAGCTTGCTACCCAGCCAGCCCCATCTCGTCTTCACCCCGGGTCATTTCATGAGTCACCCGTCTGGATCTATTTTCTCATCTTAAAATGGACAAATCTCTTCCTTCCATTTTATCAGGATAATAAGTGCTCTGGATGGTTTGGGATCGCATTTTAGAAAATTATTTTTATTGCTTAGACAAGGGAGAAAGAAAGCGTGCTCCCATAGGCCCTGGCATCCCTGTTCAGTCCGTGTGTGTGTGCAGACGTAACTGTTACCCATGGCTGGCGTCATTTTCAGCAATGACAAAAATTGTTTCTGAAGAAAGACATTGCCCACCATTCTCCCTGTCTTTCTGGTGGCACCTTCTGTCTGTTCCCTTGGGAGACATGACTATTGCCTGTCCTGGGTACTCCAGGGGACCCTTTCAAGGCAGATGCTTCCACCTTTCTTCCAAGGGCAGCTTCCCAGCCCCCAGCTTTTGTCACAGGAAATGTGATCGTCCTGGGAAACGTGTGCTCCCCTCAGCCAGGGTTCAGTTATAGCCTGTCCATTCACAGCCCCCTCGGCTCGTGGGGTGGATGCCAGTAAAAGAGAGAGTGAATGAAAACCATTGAAATCAAAAGGTCATCGAATAATCACGTTTGGTATTTTAATTCCAGCCTCAGTACCATCCCAATATCCACCCCAGCCAGCCCCGGTGGCACCCTCACTCTCCAAATGTCAGGTAAGTGCTTGAGCTCACAGAGCTGTCTTTTCACAAGTTCTCCTTTTTTCCGGAAAAGTTCAAATTCTACTTAGTCATGAATTGAGATTCTGCATCAGCAACAACTGTTAAGAGTTGCCTTGTCATGGCAGAGATTAATCATTTGCAAAGCAAAAGAAGCCAGGAGAGAGTCTGGATTTGCTAAAGTTATGCGTTATGACATAAAAATGAATTGTTGTTTTTTTAAGTCAGTCTAACCTCAGATATTTTGGGTTTGTTTTTGTCTTAGCAATGTGACTTAAAATTTCTAAGTCATGTTTTCCTGTCCTGAGAATTCATTTACTAAAAATGGAACTAAAGCTTGGGGATTTTTGTTGTGGGTTTTTTGAAAGGAGTTTTTTCAGGGATAGAGTGGGGGTTGCTTTTAAGTTGTGGATCTTTTTTCTAAACCCAGCGGTCAGTAAACTTTTTTTCTGTGAAGGGCTATATAGTGCATACTTTCAGCATCAGCTTCATGGTCTCTGTCACAACTATTTAACCCTGCCATTGTAACTTGAAAGCAGCCACAGACCATAGATAAATGAATGGGTGTGGCTGTGTTCCAATAAAAGCTATTTACGAAAATAGACGGTAAGTGGGATTTAGTTTGAGGGCTGTGTTTACTCACCTCTGCCCTAACCTACCACAACCCTCCCTGAGTCAACTGGCACCTGCCTTGTGTTTATAGTTAGGCTTGAGTGTTTTAATGCTAGCTTTGTAAAGGCAAATGTTCCTTTTCAGATCAGCTTTAATTGGTGTTTATGTGCGAAGCTCTTTCAGAAACATAATTGGTGAATTCAGTTTGCGGAGTTATTTCTTGGTGAGGTTTCTAGCCTTGCTCTTTGAGAAAGTACAGAGGACAGAGTGATGGAAATAAACCCGGTTAGAGCAAGGCAGATGAGAGCACTTGGTTCTTGATAGTTCTTACCACGTTTGCCAGGGAATCCACATTTTCAGTGCAGTTTTTTATCATAAACACTTGATACTCGTGTAACTTTTTAAAATAGGTTAAAGCAGTGGAGTCACCGTTCTCAATGTTTCTGTATTGCAAAGGCAGTTTATTTTCCAGACATGAGAAACAGAAGAGAGTTATAGAAACGCTATTTTTATTAGTCTTGTGTTTACAGAATGTTACACTTCTCACTGCCTAGTTTATCTTATTAGTTTCCTTCTGAGGCATGACCTCGCCCGGCATTTCACAACCTGAATTCCGAGGAAGGCTGGACCAGGCCCTCTCAGGTGGCCTGCCTGCCTGGCAGCATAGCATCCATCACCTGGGAGCTTGTGAATGGAAGCCCCACCTGAGACCTCCTGGATCAGACTCTCTTGGGGAAGGGCCCCGCATTTGGGGTTTTATCAGGTTCTCCAGAGTTAGAGAAGCACTGCCTGAGACACCTACCCCAGGAAAAGACAGTTCATGGGTCCCACAGTTGTGGCAAATGCTGCATCAGCATTCACAGGGCACATTACTATACCAGCCCTGAGAAGTCCCCTAGTAAAGGAATCTTGTTCACCTTCCCCCAGCTTTCCCCAGACTGACCTATCAGCAGGCACCTGTTGAGGGAGGAGGGCACAACCACAGACTGAGCTTTTTTTCCACCTGGAATTGATAGAGGACCCGTGTCTGAATTTTAAAAATACTTTGGAGTAGAAAATCCACTCATTTCAGGTTGTCGGCCATCGCCATTCACGTGCTTGTCCCTGCCCATTTCCTTTTGTGCTTATGTTGTTTCACTCACATTTCTGAATTTTCTTCCATTCCCCCACTAACCATTCACTCTGCAAACAAAACAGGCCATCCTTTCAGGATGACAGGCCGCATTGGAAAGCATCAGCCAGTGGAGATGACAGCCATTTCGATTATGTCCACACCCAGAACCAGAAGAACTTAGGAGGAGTACAGAGTGTGATGTATCAAGATAAACTCATGACTGCGCTTTGAGAGACGGAAGCATCTCACTTCCATTCACCATCACAGTTTCATTACATTCCATGAAAAGTGTCTTGGCATCCCATGAATTGTAAAAGTGTCTTTAAGGACTAGTTCTGAAAGGGTGTTTTCAGTGACCATGTAAATATTTGAAAATAATTATGAAAGCTAGTCATAATTTACTGTTGACTGCATTCTTGATAAATTGAAGGTAGGTAAAGGCTCAGGAATCATTTTGATATTCTGATTTTAAAATTGGAGTAAAAGTCTATGTTTATTGTATTGCTCTGTACCTGATATTTCTTTGTTATTTAATGAATGGGACCAAATAAAACCAGAAAAACTTAGGAAGATAGCTCTGCAGAGAGTACCAGTAATACGCGGTGGGGCGGGGTGGGAGGATGGAGATTGCTAGGGTCCAGCCCCTGCCCTGTGTGATCTTAGACAAGCCATTTCCCTTTTGTTGGCCTCATTTTCCTCATCTGAAGAGTGGGTTGGACCAAATGTTCACCAAGGACCTTTCCAAGTGTAAAATTCTGTGATTCATTAAAATTTAATATTTTTAGGCTGCGGATATAACATTTAAACTATCTCATAGGGAAACTGCAAGGTCTCTTTCTCTAACAGAACTCCCCTTTCAGAAGCTAAAGTATATAACTTGTTAGATACTATATAATGCAGGGAGACTTTGAATATCCTGTCTTAAAACAGTTTAGCCACTTTGAGTTTTAGAGATTTTACTAATCACAAATTGCATAGCATTTGTTTTGATAGAATTTGCTGCTCAAGTCCAAAACTAATTTTTTAATGTCTTAATGATTGTTGCCGCTAACTTGCATGATTTCAGAAGACATAATCATGGATATACATTGTCAGAATGTATAGAATTTGAGGCTTGGTTCTTACCCTAGACTTCTCTCTTTTAAACAGCAACATGCAATCTGAGGTGAATTTATGGCTCAAATGAAAGCATTTAAGATTTTAATGCAGTTGTGCCAAAGTCCTCTGTAGACTAGCATAGGGTGGGTGTTGCACAGTCTTTTTGTAGAACCAGAAATTAAGGTCTTTTAGGGTTAGCACTTGTACCAAAATATTTATTTCCCCCCATTTCAAGCCATGAGTCAAACATTTTTTTCTCTTAATAGATAGGCCTGTGAAATCAATTCTTAGGCCATTTTTCTGTGTGTAAGTGTAATTTGGCCCATGGTAAGTCTAAAAATAGATATATTGACGTCTCTTGAGGTATTTTATTGCTCAAATCTGATCTTTTTTGGGGGGGTTACTACAAAAATCTATCCAGAAGGAGGGAATCGGCTGCCTGCCCTGCACAGTGGAGTCTGTATCACTTATAAACTCTCCCTAAGCTATTTGTTTACAGGTGTATTCATTTTAGCAGATGTGCTGGTCCTCAGTGTATGTTCTGCATACAAATTAATGTGTTTTCAATCTTTTAATCTTATTGATACATTTTTACAAATGTGTTTCCAAGGAATAAAGATTATTCTTGCTTTTTTTTTTGACTCCATCTTCATTTTATGCCTCACAGAAGTTTCGTTTGTGGAGGACATACGTAGGTGATATTAACAGTGAGCTTTTGGAAGTCTGAAGGTGAGCATTCAGTTAGGTGGCATGGAGCAAGCTCCTCCTGGAATGAGGCTGCACTGGGTAGAGTGGCTCTTGCAGGCAGTCGATGAGGCCTTTCTCCATCTGGAGCAGCCCTGATGAAGGCGCTAGTACCTGGTCACACGTGGCAGTGGGGTTCCCACTGTAACAGTCCTATGGTGAGGGTGGGTGTTTGTCCTGGCTACAGCTGCTGTTCCTGGCAGAAAGACTTCCAGCTTTGTGTCTGGCACCTCCTGGAGATTGTGTACACTGTCTAATGCCCTCCAATAAATACCTTCGTGCTTAAAGCAACTTGAGTGGATTCAGTTGTCTGCAACCAAGAGGCCTAACCAGTTTGAGTACGTATGGCTTCCTAATTGTTAAATCGCACGTACACTTTTCATTCCTCGATTTAGTGGACTTCTCTCTCCTGCATTTGACAGCAGTGATCACTCACAGTTTCTGCAAACCATTCCCTTGGCTTCTGTGATATCTGCTTTTCTAGCCCTTTGACTTTTTACTCGGTCTTTGTAGCAGCCTCTTCTTCTGTCATCCTGTTAAATACTGCTGTTTTCCGGGAGTCCTTCCTCTGCCCACTGCTTTTCTCACTTACCATGGTCTGCCTGGGTCTCCTGATCCCATTATGATTTCATGGTGCTGTGACCCTGAAGCCATTATCTCTAATTCAGACTTCTCTGAGCTTTGGACTGACATTCAACTTGTATATTCCGTGTGCCCCTCAAACGCCACGTGTCAGAAATTAAAATCTCTCCTCGTTCGGTGGAAGGGAAGAAAAAAACAAAACTTGGCCTGTGTTCTTTCTTTCCTACCCATGGCAAGGATTTATACATCGTCGACATCGCTTCTCCCTGTTGCCGCCACACCCAGGTGGTCCCCAGGTGGCTTCTTCTCTGGCTCCTTGTAGGTAGCCTATCCTCTCTCCTTGCCACTGACCTTGCTGCAGCATCTCTGCTCGGGCTCAGGGATGCTCTTCCTGATTTCCTCGACTCCAGTCTCTCCTGATAAGTTCGTTCTCCTCGTAGCCACTCGAGCTATCTTTCTAACTCACCATCTGATTGTCATTCTGACGCTTGACCTCTGCCAGGTTCTCCCGTCACCCCCAGGACGAAGTCCGAGGCCTTGTCTGTGGGATTCCCCCCCCCCCCGCTTCCGTCTCGTTGCTCTAGCTAGCATATTTTCCCGTTTCTCACCCTCCTGTTTAAACTCCTACAACACCACACTGCTTGTCGTTCCTGACATTCACCGTACCCTGCTGTTACTCCCATCTGTGCCTTTGCAAATACTATTCCTTCTGCCAAGGATGCTGTCACTCCCGTGCCTGTGCCCAACCCCTGCTCGTCCCTTCAGCCTCCACTCACACTCAGGCTTCTCCCAGGGACACTGAGCACCCCCACCGCTGCAAATTGGGTTACTTTCTGTGCTCTCTTCCACGACCCCTCATCCCCCATACATACCAATGGTGCACTCACTACTGTGTATTAAAACGGCCTCTTTTCTTCATCTCATCCTAGAGGCCATACACTCCTAAGTATGAGCTTTGTGTCGTACACACCTTCGTTCCCTGGTGTCTGATGGATAGCAGGTGCTCAGTGAATGTCTGTTCAGCACATGAGTTATTCCACACTCATTCTAAAGGAAACATCGAACCAGATAACAGACAGTTCATGTATCATCTCTGAGCTGGTCCAAAGGTATCTGAACAATCATATCCAGTCTGCGGCATCGCACTTGGAGTAGGACATTGGCCACTACATGTGTTCTGGCTTCATCTTCATCATCTGAATATTATTCATTGTGTCTATTATTCAGGGTTCTCATCTGAGGCTTTGGTATAATGTTGAGTGTTACTACCATCCAGAGAACAGTCTGCCTGTGGGATACGGGAAACCCTGACAGATTGATATTGACCCACAGTATTATATGGGGGTGAAGAACCACACGTGTCCTTTGCGATCTACACATGTCACTTCACCCGATCTTCCTGACCACTCTGTGAGGTAGGTGGCTCAGGCTTAGGGTTTAACTGAGCAGCTTGGACATGGCAACACAGCTGGCAGGTGGTAAGGCAGGATTCTGACTCCAAAGCCTGTGTCCTCCACCCCTGTGCTCTAATGCCTCTCACTGCTAATCATTCTGTCATGTGGGATCCTGTCAATCCACGTCTGCACAAGACTGTTATTAGATGATGAAGAGTTCACTCCACTGAAATCTAGTTAGTAACTAGAAAGGCACTACTACCACCACTACCAGTCTAGTCTGTAACCTCTGCACACCAGCAGTCTAGTAACTCATCACCCTCACCAGTGAGCTAATAACCCCTTTGCTCTCCTCCGGAGCCCCCTATCCAGATGTCTAAGAACGCTTTCCACCTCACCACCCTCCCCTGCAGTCTGGTAACCCTGTCCACGCAGGCATTCATTGACCAACAGCCCCTTTTCAAAGGAGCAGAGGTTGAACATTATTTTCTTAGTGAAACACTCTTTGAGATGATCCACTGCTTCCTTCTGGAGAGCTCACAAGCTGAGCCATGTTTTTTCCTGGAGTATTACCTGCCAGCTTAACTAACCTCAGTATTCCATCACCAATGGAATTAGCTTTTTGCATATTTGAAACTTGGTTACTTACTAGTCTTGCATCATCCATTGTTTTTCTGTGATCCTTCAGAATATCTAAAAGTGTGACGTCAGATGGATATAATCCATGCGGACTAGAAGTCTTGAAATCATGCCAGGTAATTACCTTGGCCTTCAAAATCCTCTTGCCTGTTTCGTTTCTTGGCCTCCCATTTCAACCAAAAATGGTGCTCATGAAGATGAAGGAATAAGGACAGGGTGGGAGTCCTTGTTTTTCCTGCCTGTTAATATTGCACCATCCTTCCAGGTCAATGACTCCAGCCTCCTGGGTCCTGCTCTGAACACAGCTAATGATAGGTCGCTTTTGTCGCCCTTGACTTTCCAGCTCCTAACTAGTCCTTTAAGATCTGAGCTCATCAGAGATCTCCCTGAGCAGCCATATGGATCCCTTTGGATCAATAGTTCCCAAACTTGGCTGTAAGTTAATTCCCTGACTGGCCGAATCTTCCAAAAGTACCAGATAAATACCCTACATAGGTCTAGGATGATTGGCTTCTGCCATTTCGTACAGAAGTCAAATACCAAGGCAAGACAGAAATAGAGAAAAAGCAAACTGCTGTTAAAGAGAGACCCTTTGTACATGAAAGGTAGCACACTTTAAGCCCTAGGGGTATCTAAAAGGTGAAACAAACATGAAATTGGCACTCAGCTAAGCCTCAGCTAAAGAAGAAATCTTTAATAATTCTACAAATAGGCCCATTTCCCCCAAATTAGGGAACCAAAAAAATCACTTGGCTAGCTTATTAAAAATGGAGATTGTTAGGCTCTATTTTAAGTGGTCAGGTGTGAGACCTAAGAACCTTCGTTTTAACAGTCACCCCAAGAGAGTCTGAAGTGGGAAATCGGAGGACCTCCCTTTAGAAAAGCACGGTTTCCTATCTGGTTATGTTTATACCTTTGTTTAATGGCTTAATTTTAACCCTAAGTAGAGGTCAACATTTTTTTTTTAAGTAAGTGTGATGTTAAAATGTAAATGGATGGATATATCATAATAAGCAGCTAGACCTATCTGCACAGCATAGTTTTGTCCGTCCTCAGGCTCATGGTGAAACAGAGAAAAATGGGAGGATTCTGGTGGTTCTGTATATGGCTTTAATTGCATCATAACCACTTTCCCCCAAGCCTGTCAAACCAAGTCCATGTCCTTTTTCTGTTCTTCAGAAGCAAGGGGCGAGTGAATTCCAACCATTGGAGAGGGATGGTTTATGGGCCCACGTCAGTCTAATAACCCAGGCCAGGATTAGAGCCTGTGTGGGGACACAGGTGGAAGTTTGCAGAGGCAGAATGGCAGAACGTTGCAAGCTGATGAAAGGACTGCAGAATCCAGTGGTGGTTTGGTTGGGGCAAGAGCCCTGTAGTTCTCTGACGAGGTGAAATGTGGACGCTTTGGAATCTCACATGATTTGAATCCCAACTTTGCCACTCATTTGCCATGTGACCCTTGGCCAGTTTCTTCTCTTTGCCTCATTTTCCTCATCCCCAAATGGAATTTAACAACATTTCTCTGTTGAGGAGAATTAAATGATGTGTATGTAAGGTGCTTTGCACAAGGTTTCATGCTAAATGATAGCAGTTTTTAGTGGTTTTTGAGATTTAAGCCCTTAGCAGTGCACGTGGTGAGAAATAGGGCAAGGAGATTCCAAGGTTAGCTCAAGGAATGGTATATCTCATAGGTTGATAGGTTAAGATGTGTGGTCTACGTTTAGCAATGGAAAGAGGTGCTTTGGTTCTAAAGGGAAGGTCAGATGGAAGAGGGTTAACAATATATAAAAACAGATCTCTGAAACTCTTAACAAGCTAAAAGCAGAAGCGCCATGGGGATCTTTTGAGAGGGGATAAAAAGAAATAGAAATGATATTTCTGTCTGAGAATACTTGGAAATAATTGTCCAGGAGGAATGTGCACAGTGCTTTCCCATCTGCAAATGGCAGAATTGGCACAGAGGTGAGACCACTGAGAATCCATTCTGCCGGTACAATTGGGACTCAAAAGTTTGGAGAATTGAAATAGTGTCTGCTCAGGTCCCACCTCTCCCCAACCTGAGATTTCATTTTTCACAAAGTGGAGGAAGCTTTTAACAATTTGGAGACTAAGTAGAAAGTAATAAAGGGAACCGCTGTGCTTTTTTTGCTTTTTATAGTAGGTAACCCAGACAGTGCTAAAATTCAAACAAAAATATCTAAAAGTTACTTTGCCTTTTCACCCTCTTATTCCCTGGTTCCCTAGTTCTTCCCAGAGGCAAACATTGTTAGCCTTTCTTGTCAGTCTAGAACTATTCTGTGTGTAAATAAGCACATATATTTATTTAACCAGTCAATATTGATGGACATTTAGGCTGCCTCGAATCTCTAAAATTACAATTTTGCTGCCGTCCTTGTATTCTATTTTATGCACTTGAAAAAAAAATCAATATGTAGAATAAATTCCCTACAAGTAGAGACTCTAGGTCAAAAGGTATGTGCATATTTAATTTGGACAATGTTAGATGAAATTTCCCTCCAAAGACGTTCTACCGTGTTTCCCTGAAAATAAGACCTAGCCAGACAATCAGCTCTAATGTGTTTTTTGGAGCAAAAATTAATATAAGATTATATTATATTATAGTATAGTATAGTATAGTATATCTGCTCTTATTAAGACCGGGTCTTACATTAATTTTTGCTACAAAAGACGCATTAGAGTTGATGGTCTGGCTAGGTCTTATTTTCGGGAAAACACGGTACCTGATTACCCCACCCCCACCCCCCACACACACCCCTCATCGATTTGACAGGCTCTGATCCCACAGGAAGCAAGGTCCTAGTCTTGGCTAACTTTTTTAACTTTTGTTAGTCTGATGGGTAAAACCCAGAATTTCTGTGTTAATTGCACTTCTCTGTAAGCAAGATTGCATACGTTTTCATCTTTTTGAAGGGCATTAGTTACTTGTTTTCTGTGAAGTGCCGGGAACCCCTATTCTTGAGTCATGCTCTAATAAAGATCAGGCTGATGAAGTAAAATTAATCATGTCATCTTAGCCTTTTTAATAGTGAAGACAGGGAAGCTGGGAAGACTTGATATTTACCAGACATTTTTTGAAAGCAGCTTTCCAGAAGTTCAGGTAACAGCATGGTACCATGCCCTGGAGATGGAATGAGGGCAGCATAAAAATAGGATAAAGGAATTGATTTCTAATATCCATGTTTCCTTTCCTGTTTGGGAGTTTATTGAGAACTTTCCAGTCAGACTTCTTAAATATCCACTCAGACGTTGTAAATTTCCTTAGTGCATTTGATGAGGGAAGGACGGATTTACTTTTTGTTACAATTAAAATTCTAATATATTGGATCTAACATCACAGCCACATCCCAAGACTCAGCTGTGGTTTTATTGGAGGAAAAGCTGCAGAATTTACCCAAACTGCTGTAGTCTAGGCAATCCACTAAAAAGGGTTAGAATAATTAGAGGAACATCCCCGTAGGCTCATGTTATAAGAAACCCGCAGAAACCTACCTAATCAGCCCCTACTGAATGGTGGAATGGTTTCAACATCTACTTTCTGCAGCTGAGACCTCAAAAGCAAGAGGTATTGCTGTGCTAACGGCTCAACCAGCATCATTCCATGGCTGAATAGTGGATGCTGGATCTATATTAAAAGCAATTAAACTAGCCCTTAAAATTGGGCCCAGTATATGGCTTGAGAGGCTAAGAGGATGTTTATAACAGAAGCTTCTGAAAAACCAACAAGAATTGGGGAGCAGAGAGAGGATCGTTTGAGGAGATTTTTAAGCTCTCAAAACCAAAATAGATTAATCCCATCTGTATCACCTCAGAAACACATACCCGGTGTTGAGCTCCAGCTCCCATTCACATTGGCATTTTGTGCAGTTAGAACATCTAAAACCAGCCCTTAACAGTGCATGCATTTTATTTATTGAACCTGAACTTCTTTCTGCAATGAATAATAATTTCAATTTGGGTGAATTGAATGGTATCTACAGAGTGGAAGAATAACACTCGCAGCTCATGCCCAAATCTGCCATAGCTCTTTTGAAGTGCAAAGGATGATAAAAAAAAAAAAAAAAAAAACTGGCTCTTTAAACATTATTTTACACACTAGCAGCTGTGCTTTCACGGCAGTGATTATTTTGTCTTACTGTTCCTTGAGGGCTCCCGTATGATACTGTATGGGGATGCATTTAAAGCAGTGGCTAGGGAAAGTTAATGGTTACCCACCTTAAAAAAAGAAAAGTGTCCATTTAAGGCAAGGGGTGGGCACTGGAATGCAGAAAAAAGAAGCTGAAAAAAATCGGGAAGAAACCTAGAAAGGAAAGCACTGTTAGGTTAATTAGAAGTGAATGCTGTAAAGGAAAACAACTGTATTTATGGCAGTATTTTTTTAAGGCAGGAAAGAGATTGAATTAACTCTTAGTCACAAGCCTCAGTGCAAAAATGAACTCATGGAAAATATTTATTCTTTGGACTCAAATCCTGAAATTGATCTGGAATTGTGAAAATCCTAGATCTCACCACAAAGTTATAGAGCCCTTCCTTGCAGTTTCTCGGCGCTTCTCAATTAGAAAGCCACTGTCAAACTTAGCAAAAATCACATCAGGATAAAATGGATTTTCTGGCAGGAAATGTTCAAGGCCTGCTTTTCTGCTTACAGCCATTATTTGCAACCATTTGAAAGCAGTTTCGCCAAAGGAAAATTCCAGACTCAAAGATGGAGTATGGAGGCAAACATCCTATTCTAGCTCCCACAAGACAGACTCAGTTACCACCAAACCTTGAAGGCTCTCATCACTCCTTAAGGTGTGGACTATTTGACTCTGCAGTTTTGCAGACACTATAATGGAATGTTAGGGAAACCTGGGGAATTAGTGACCAAGGTGAATTGAAGCTTTTATGAATAGACACTTGATAAATTACCTAGAGAAAATTAAAATTTAACGCACTACAACATTTCACTGAACAAATATTTGTTCTGCTTCAATGCCGAGCCAGGAACTATAATAGGCTTTGGGGACTGATGCCGCAGAAGATGACATCTTTGGCCCCACGTAGCCAATAAACGAATCAAAACGAGCTCCCGATCTGTGCAGATTCAGACATCACCTGTGCTAACACTAGAATTAGTTCTAAGTTGATTGCTTGGAAAATGTCTTCAAATAAATACAAATTGGGAAATTTTTCTTCTGCCAATTAGTAGTACACATACAGAAATCTAAACCACGCCAACATTTTTAAATATTGACCTTTTCAGACAAGATTAAAATGAAGTAGGGGTATCTTTTCTCTCTAGTTGCTTTTTAAAAAAAATAAACCATTAAGTTACTGGAAGAAATCATGCCTAATTAATAGACCTAAGGTTTGTAAGATCTAAGATGTTGACACAATTTTCTTCTCAAACCCATTATGGAAAAGCTACAGTTTTTCAAATGTGCTTTCTACTTACTGCCAAATCGTATGCTTCCACTGAATTCAATAAGAACTTGTAGCAATATGTTGGTCTAATGGCCGACTCTGTTTAGTCTCTACCAAATAAAACAAAAATTGAAACAAGTGGCAGGTATCCTGGAAACCATAATGAGTAAATGCACTTGTCCTGTCTCTCAGTTGGACATGGCAGAGATCAAATTATTATTTTTTTTATTAGTTTTAGGTATACAAAACAACATAGTGATTAGACATTTATATACCTCACAAATATAACCCCAATAAGTCTATTACCCATCTAACACTGTACATCGTTTTTAGAATATTATTGACTATATTCCCTATGCTGTACTATATATCCCTGTGACTATTTTAATTATAGTTGACATTCTATATTATTTTATATTAGTTTCAGGTGTACAGCATACTAGTTAGACTATTATTTATTTTATTGAGCTGTAGTTCTGATTTATAAATGAATAATAAATGTTTATCCAAAAATGCAGTATCTGGAGCTCAGAAGATTGAAATGAGTTACCTAAGGTCACATAGTAAGTGGCAGCAAAATCAGAGCTAAGTGCTAACTGGCACTCTTAATGTCATTATACTGCTTCTTTTGTGCACATGGCAACACATTGCCTCTTAGCATGTAAGAGAGCACAGGGCTCTAGAATCAAGTTGCTTGGGTTCAAATCCCAGCTCTGCCATTTACTAGCTGCGTGATGTTGGGAAAGTTAATTAGTCTCTCTGTTCCTGTTTTGTTATCTGTAAAATAAAGATAATAATACTCCCTTCTTCAAGTGGTTGTTGGAAGAATAAATAAAATAATAGATGCATAGTGCTGGGCACTCAAAAATGTTAGCTTTTGGTTTTTTTCCTCTGTGAGTATTTAGAGAACATGATTAATGCACTAGTGTTTAGTCATAAAGTTGATTCTGGCTGACACCATCTGTTGTAAAAACATGGTACTTGCATAGATTCTGCTGCGAGAGTCCCAGTTGGAGAGCCACAATTCCAGGCTAATTGGCTGGAGTATGGACTAGGCGGTGCTTCCTGACTTTTTCTCGTCCTGCGTACACACAGAAAAGGATGTATTTGGGTAGCACACTGGGGTAAGCAGACAAGGCTACTTGAGGCTCCAGGTTTTCTTGGTTCTGTCCATTTGCTTTATGTTCTGAGAGAATAAAGGTTTCCACTTGCAGCCCTTCTGAGGCCCATCAATTGGGAAGCTCTCCTGAGATATTCGTCAACATCTGCCTGATGCTTTAGTTCTGATTAGGAATATGGAGTTGTCCCCACTTGGGCTAAAAGTAAAACAGGAGTCAGCTTGCTCCAACCAGGCTCCTCTGGAAGGTGTTTGGGGAATTTCTGTGCTCCTGTGTGCTACATCGAAGCCGTTCCTGCCTCCAAGAACCCTGCTATGAAGTTAAGACGTGTCATGAATAAGTAAGAATAAGTCCACATACAGGCAGCGTGTAAGTGTGTAGTGAGCAATCCAGAGAAGATGCCAGAAATCACCTGACCCACCTCTTGTCACAGGGGAGAAAAAAGGTCCAGAGTAACTGTCCCATGTTTCTCCCAAGGTTGAGGCAGACCTAAGTCAGAATCCAGGCCTTCTCAGTGACAATGCAGTGTACTTTTGGCTGCACCCTGTGCTGCCTCCACGGGGAGAGTGGCTATTCTTGGTTATGTTCCAGGTTAGAAAGGTGAGTGAGGCTGGACTGTGACTCCCAGAAGCCAACGTCACACCTTCTGCCACATTTTTACAAACACACACACACACACACACCACACACACACACTCACACACTCACACACAATGTAAGCCTGTCCTGGCCAAAGTCTCCAGGTGGCAGCCAGGGTGGATCAGAGATGCAGCTCCTGGGACCACAGGGGACAACCAGTGCCGTTTCTTCTGGAATGTACCCTGCACTGCAGCCGAGGCCTCCTCCAGCCCTCCTTCCCCTGTGCCCTAAGCACCAGGCCTGGAAGCTCTGCTCACCCTACTTTAGAAACACCCCAGCACGTTCCTTGCCTCACACAATCCACTGACAGTCCACGGCCCGCCCTGGCACAGCCTCCTAATGGAGGGACTGGAATACCTCTCCCACCAGCACTCAAAAGGAACTTTACAAAATGTAACTCCAGTCACGCCACGCCCTTGCTTAAGCCCTTTCTCCCCTGTGCCTTGTTGCCCTCCAGATAAGCAGGTATACTTACCCCTTCTTAACCAGTGTCAGCTTGTCTTCTTCGCTTCACTCCCTGTCCTCTAGCTATCCTGCTCTTTGCACCACCATTCCTTTGCCCATACTACTTCTGAGGCCATTAGTAGCCATTTCTATGTCTACCTTTTCACTTGAGAGAAATTCCAAAAAACAAATAAACAAAAAATAATAACAAAATAACACACCTCCACTGGTTCAGAGCATGCAAGTTATAAATGCAAGAAACCCAACTACGTCAGCAAAAATAAATGAATAAATAAATAACAGAAAAGAATTTACTGAAAAGTTCCATGGTAGAGCAGCTTCAGGCATGGCTGGAACCAGGCGTTCAAATAATACAATTAGGGATTTTTCTCTCTGTCCACCTACCTTCAACCTCTGCTCATCTCGTCTCTCTTTGTGCATGGGCTTCATTCTCACAGATACTTCTTCGTGTCCAGGGAATGTGGTCATAAGTAGTGTCAACGTGTATCATCCTTATAGTCTGAGCCAATGTATCTATTAGGCCCAGCAAGTGCAGTGCACTGGGCTCACAATTCTTTGAGGGGCCCACAAAAATGTTTTAATTCCTTTTAAAGTTAGAAGAAAAAGATGAACTTTCAGTTAAAGAAAATGGTTTAACATATGGTATTCATATATTCCTTTTTGTACAAATGCAGTCATAAAGTATAATTTTTCATTTTTTTATGCAAAAGAGATAAAAGCATAAGTGCTATGGCCTACATCAGTCACAATAAAACTGTTAAAAGGGAAGAAAGAACCTGTGTGTTAAACCTTAGCATACACTCTGATTGTCCCTGATTGGATCATATCCCAGAACAAAGCATTCTACCTGGATGGATGGAGAACTTTGATTGGCCAGGCTTCTGTCTCAGGCTCACCCCTGAGGGGAAATATCAATCTCATACAAACACAGGAATGGAGTTTTCTGTCAGAAAGAGGATTCTGTTTCAATACTGTCCACCAAAACTTGACTCTCTCTCCCGAATGCTACCCTCCTTATGATGCTTTCTCCAACACCTTCACTCACCCAAGGAGAACTAGTTGCCTCTACCTCTATGCTCCCTTCACAGCTTGTCCTAGTGTGATTGTAAATGACTGAATCACAGTGTTTCCCACACTGGAATGGGAGTTCCTTGAAGAACGAGTGAAGGAGTACGCAGTAGAAATCTGGCCTCCAGAGTGAGCAGAGAGAGGGATGAGCTCTGCCTGAAGGTGTGAGGAGGAGACCTTTGATCTGGGTCTTAAAGGCTGGAAGTCTTCCTGAAGGAAGGGGTATTTTAGCTGGGTATTTTAGCTGGGTTGAGGGATGAGGAAGGACTCCAGGGAGCAGAAAGAGGTGAAAGGCACCAGGATGGGAAGGACTAAGAGTATAGAGAGACTGTAGCAGGAGATGAGCTGAAAAGAGAATGGGACAAAATCATGGGGGGCTTAGAGTGACACAAGTGAATTTGGATTTTATCTTGCAATCCAGGGCTCTTAACCTTGGCCCATGGAGAGGCGATAGAGGGCCAGAAATTGAGTGTGAAATGTTGCATCTAGGTTCCTTTTCCTGCAGGGAAGGTCCATGATTTTCACCAGATTTCCGAAAGGCGTCTCGGTCTTAAATGCTTAAGAATCACTAGTAATGGAGAGGCGTTCAAGCTCCTGGAGGGAGGGGTGCCATGTTCCAGAACATAATCAGAACAGTAGTCTGGCTACTGCTCTGTGGAAGATAGTCTGAAGGAGAGAGCAGAGGCAGGGGTCTGTTAGGAATTTGTTTTCAGAGTCTAAGTAGGAGATGACATGGACTTCAAATAAGGCAATATTGGTTTAAAAAAAAATTGAATTAAAAGATGTCATAGCAATAACATTAACAGGTGCTTTCTACATGGGGAGGGTGATCGAGAAGGAACAGACAGTGATTCCAAGACTTCTAGTTTGTTATCATGATCTTGTCATAGGATGTTTAACAAATTGTTTTTTATCATTGCTTTTTATTTCCTCCTTCCATTGACAGAGCATCTTTTTTAATAGAAATTATTTAATTTCAAAGTTAAGAATTTTTTTAAGGTTTAAGGTCTCTAATGTATACAAATGTCCACTTTCTGCCATATCTTGGGATGTGGTGTTGCCATTCTGTCCGATTCTACAGTGACCCTGTAGATCTATTTGTTGAACCGATTTCTCTTGGTTTTTCTTGCTTTGAAGACATCTTTTAAAGTACGCACAGGAATATCAAGACCCTTTGCTCTTCTAAATCCTGACTTTGACACCCTCCACAGCTACCCGCTCCCTTCCCCAGGGCTCAGCAGCTCAGACCGCCTGCCTTTTGGTATCGAAGAGAATGGGGGCACGCCATTCACTACCAAAGCTTCGGGAAGGCACCACCACCACCACCACCAGCACCACCAGCACCAGCACCACCCAACCTATGGCCTCTCACTGACCTTGGAGAACAAGGAGGGGCCTTTGAGGTCCCCAAACTCCAGCAGTAAATCCCTTACAAGTGAGTAGGGGCCAAGGCAGAGGGGAGGGGGAGGGATCCTGCAGGGTATGGGTGTCTGGCTTTCTGAGATCCTTAAGACAGACCCTTAGAGTGCAGCGTGGAATGGTGCTAGGTTACCAGCTCTGGGCAAGAGCAGCCAAGAGCCTTGTGCATTTAGATTGGAGCAATTTAGGGAGTACGGTTTACCAATGGACTCTGATTTCATTACAAGGTAGCAATCCTCTCTCCACCTCAGTCCTTAGCAGATCGCTGCTTCCAAGTATCCAGCACTGGCTCAAAGCAATAGAAAAGAGAAAGGGGCGTGAGGAGGTGGCTAGAATCTCCACTTGCCTAATTTCAGGAAAACCCATTCTATCCCCTTTCTGACATCCCTCTTCTGAGAGCAAGGTGATGGCAGGAGACCCAGTGTACACTGTTACAGGTCCCAGTGAGAGAAGTTATGGAAATGGAGAGTAAGCAATGAAAGCATTTTTGGCATTTTGACAGTGATTTTATGTCTGTTCAAACTCATTTTAAAATGTGGGCTTGGATTTTGTATGTTATTTTATTTTTCTAGAAATTCATTTTTATTTTACCAAAGACTGGGTCTGTGACAGGTAGGGGAGGGGTGAAGAACTGATTCTTTGTCACATAGGGTTTGAAAAAGCACCGAGGTAGAGGCAAGAGTCAAGAAGCTTTGATGTGTGTTCTCACTATTGAGCCAAGTCCCCTCTTGGGTCCTCGATTTTCTCATCTATGAAATGGGGTAGAGAGTGTCCAAGGAATGGACAGATGGCCAAGGAATCTTCTAGCATTGATATTTTGTGAGTCAGTGAGCTGGTGGAAAGGAAGAGCCATTGCACCTTCACCTGTAGACCCCAGGAAACAAGTCTGAGTTGGCTGAGCCAGAAATGGGAGCTCATCATCTCCTTGGTATCGGAAGAATCAGAACTCTTTCCCCTCGTCGCTGTCCACACTGCCCTCGCCCAAAGCCACAGCTCATTTTTTGGATGTGGATAACTGAAGGGCACCTCCTCCAGCACAGTCTCCATATTGTAGCAGCCAAAGTGAGAGCTCTCACCAGGTAGCTCTGACAAGATGCCTTAAGACCTTTCCATGGTTCTTCGCTGTCCCAGGATAAAGCCCACACTCTGGCCACACATGAACCTTCACAGCGTGGCTCCTACCAAAGCCTTCAGCCTTTCCCCCAACTCCTCACTAGGCTCTGGCCACATGGAATTACTCTGTTATGTCCCAGCTCTGTTCTTTGCACATGCTGTTCCCTCTGCCTGGAATGCTTTTCTCCACCCTAGTGAACTCCTACACATCCTTCAGGAACCAGCTCAGATGTTGTCCGTGAAACTTTCTGATACCCCTCTTTGATTCTTACTTTGGAGTGCCTTTCCTCTTGCTCCTATAGCAATTAAATAAGCGTTTTATCACTCTTATTTGGAGTATCTACACGTGCATCTGTCTCATTCATCTCTTTATTCCAGCTCACCAGATGCCAGTTACAAACAATACTTGGCACAATTTTTAACATGTAATGAATATTTAGTGTCTTAGTGGGTAAATACTAGCTAGTAGAAGGAGCGGCAAACTAAAGTAGTACAGAAATAAAAATCAATGAATTTGATTTTGGAATCATAACCTGATTTTTAAGGGTATGTTC
Source organism: Rhinolophus ferrumequinum (assembly GCF_004115265.2). Classification (NCBI taxonomy): domain Eukaryota; kingdom Metazoa; phylum Chordata; class Mammalia; order Chiroptera; family Rhinolophidae; genus Rhinolophus; species Rhinolophus ferrumequinum. The sequence continues at coordinate 62,257,548 of NC_046295.1, read as the reverse complement.
ATATGCCTGTTAGCCTGAGCATAATCTTTCAAATTTGCATAGCACTTTTTCATTAATAAAGCATGTGTGCACGAATGACCTCAATTTAATATTCACAACAACCCTGCAAGGTAAGTAATTTAACTTTCATTTTAAAATGGCTCAGAGATTCAGAGAGGTAAAGTGACTTGCTCGAGGCCACACAGCTCAGATATGGGAGAGTTAGGCCTTGAAACCTTGACCACAGATATTCTCACACCCCGTCAGCTAGCGAAAACAACAGATTCAAGCTGAGTTTGGAGGAGGAGGAGGCAGACAGAAAGGGTGCTGGGGTCAGTTTCTGGCAAGCATCTTTCACCACCTATATTCCCTCTGTCCTTTCAACCTTTTCTTGTTCATCACCCCCAACCCGCCCCTTGTAGAACTGAGTCCAGGAGCACCTGCCCTGTTCAGCGAGGCTGCTGCCCATCTAAAGAAGCTGGAACTGGACACTGCGAAGGCTGCTGGACCCTGGCCTGCTCTGCACATCAACATAAATAAGGTGCCGAGGACCGAAGCGGGGTGATGAGGGTGCACGTGGGGCGCACGTCAAACCTCTGATTAATTATCACCCTGTTTGCCTCCTAAACCCTGTGCCTTTGTCTTAAAGGGGTTCCGACTCAGTCTTTTCCGATGTTTCTGCTCAGCGTGTCTCTTAGGAGCAAACATTCGCTTACGTTCTTTTCGGTCAATGACCGCATGAGACACTGCCCTCAGTGCTGAGGACGACAGGCTGGACCTGCGTGTTAGCGGTGTAACAAAGCTCCATGAGGGACGCGTCCTCATTTCCCTCTTTCCATCTTTACCCTTCTGCATTAGTCTACTCAGGCCCCTATAACAAAATACCAAAGACCAGGTGGCTGAAACAACAAACATTGCTTTCTTGCTGGGAAGTCCAAGATGAAGGTGCCGGCTGATTTGGTTCCGTGGTGAGGGCTCTCTTCCTGGCTGGCAGAAGGTCACCTTGCTGTGTCCCCACTTGCCAGATTGATTTTTCTCTCTTCCTCTTATATAGCCACTCTGCCCATCATGAGGTTCCCCACCTCATGACCCCATCTAAATGGAATTACTTCCCAACGTCCCCATCTCCAAATACCATCACACTAGGGGTCTGGCTTCGTCATATGAATTTTTTTTTTGGTGGGGGGGTGGGGCACAGTTTAGTCCACAGCACTTCCTATCTCTTTCTGACTGTGCCTGGTGGAGTAGATATTCAGTAACTGTTTGCTGATGGAAGGAAGGGAATCATTTAAAAAGGGAGTGAGGGGCAGGGCAGAAGCCAAGTTCTCTTTTGGCTCGATTTGTGCTTAATCCAAATGGGCTGCCTTATCTTAGAACTGTGGAATGCGGGTGCTGGATTCAATCTATCATGTAGTGCCACCTTCTCAACATCTGAGACCAGAGGAGGGAACATGACTTTCTCAAGGTCACCCAGCAGGGGCTGAATCCGTGGGCCCCTGACTCCTGGTTCAGCACCCTTTGCATGTCAACATGTTTCTTCATTTTCTGCACCAGGTTTTCTCAACTTCAGCACTAGTGACATTTTGGGCTGGTAATTCTTTGTTGTGGGGGCTGTCCTGTGCATTATAGGATGTTTGCAGTATCCCTGGCCTCTACCCACTAGATGCCAGGAGCACCGCCATCGACCTGTGAAAACCAGATTGTCTCCAGACATTGCCAAATGTCCCCTGAAAGACAAAATCGCCCCTGGTTGAGAACCAATATCGTACACATATTTGAATTTTAAAAGTCCCCAAATGAATAGTCTTCTTCACTCATGGGTCGTTTCTTCTACTCCCTTGCACCCCTGTCCCCCCACAGAGCAGCCTAAATTCCCTTTGATCCCTAATGGGACCCCAGCTTCAAGGCCCCACTCACCCACTTTTCTTCTAGGCTACCCTCTCCGATGGCCAGCTGGAAAGAAGTCCTCCTTCAGGGTGGCACTTATTCATTCAATCAACAACCCTTTGTTGAGCAGGCCCATACCAGGTGCTGGGGAGTCAACCCTGTGCATGATGTGCCCCCTGGACTGGTCTGCTATCTCTGTCCCTTGGTTTTCAACTCTTCTAATGCAATACAAACAAGACATGTTTTAACAGGGGTTTCACCCAGAGTTTGACAGAATCCAAACATATTTTGGGAGGAAGTATAGCATATAATAGCATATAGTATCAGAGAACGCACACGCTCTGTGCAATTTGTAGTCACCATGAGTATTTGGTGGAACATGAATATCAATGGCTTGTTCTGGGTTAAGGCAAAGCGGAGACAGCTATGAGTTATTAAGCATTTCCCTGGAGCTCAAGCTATAACGCCCCTCTTTTCTCCTTCACTTAAAGAAATGCATTAGTAAGCCAGTAGGCTAGAGTGATGTCAGATAACCTTGACTTTTTCCTATCACATAAGCGAAGTATATTATTTCTCACGATGATGCTTTATCATGAATAAAACATCCCTTGCAGCAGACCTCACAACTGACCATGATGCCACAATTGGGGCCAGTGGCTTCAATGACTCTTAAGGTGCTTTCCAGCCTCAAGGATCGAGAATCCTCTGATTCTTCTAAGGTTTGGATAAGTTCCTGTTTTTTAATTATAATGGTGAGAAGACATATTTTCACTGCCCAGTTCCAATGTGGTACCCAAAATTATCACAGGAATTTAAATCTCATCAGATTTCAAATAGGTAAACAATTATATAAACAATTTAAAACTTTATCTGAAAATTTCTTTATCCTCAACTGACATCCCCAAGCAGATGGACTATTTTTAACTCTAAGCCCAAGTGTCATTGATGTATATGTTTTGAAATCTGTATTTCCATATTGAACGATAAAGCATCTTTCCACAATTCAAATTGAACGTAAAATACAAACTGTGGTCATGCAAAAGAGAGAAAGCACAGCACTCTCACAGCCATTCTCCAGGCTGGAATTGTGCTCTTACTGTCATCCAGATGCAATCTCCCCTAAAGGTGACTTTCATGTGAACATGTTCACGTGATGATACTAAAAATTTCCAAAATTTATATTGGCCTCTACCTGAGTCAATTCATAGAGCTGAACAATAGCTCTTGCTTTGTCCAGATCAAAAAGGAACAAGCCAGCTTGAATTTTATGTCTAAAAAGCAGTTTAGAATTACTCAATACCGGGAGAAAAATCAATGCTAAATTCTCATTCTTTTCTTATTTTAGTAGCATTCAATGCTTTTTAAAGTAGGTCTTTGGTCATTACAGTGAGTATAACTATATCCACTTAAGCAATTGTCAAAAACTTCAAATGGGGGCCGGCCCGGTGGCTCAGGTGTTTGGAGCTCCATGCTCCTAACTCCGAAGGCTGCTGGTTCGATTCCCCCATGGGCCAGTGGGCTCCCAACCACAAGGTTGCCAGTTCGATTCCTCGAGTCCCGCAAGGGATGGTGGGCAGCACCCCCTGCAACTAAGATTGAACACGGCACCTTGAGCTGAGCTGCCGCTGAGCTCCTGAATGGCTCAGTTGGTTGGAGCGCATCCTCTCAACCACAAGGTTGCCGGTTCGACTCCTGCAAGGGATGGTGGGCTGCGCCCCCTGCAACTAGCAATGGCAACTGGACCGGGAGCTGAGCTGTGCCCTCCACAACTAAGACTGAAAGGACAACAACTTGACTTGGAAAAAACAGTCCTGGAAGTAAACACTGTTCCCCAATAAAATCCTGTTTCCCTTCCCCCCAAAAAAGAAAACCTCAAATGGGCTAAAATATTAAGTCTTCACACACCCATTCTAGTAGTAAACAATTATCTTCATGTAACAGGATTTACAAACATATGACAACTTATCCTAAAGCTGTACAGTAAAACTCATCTTTCAGAATAAGTAAGTTACTTATTTGCTTTTTTGGAAATGGCTAAGTCTTTTAAGATACTGAGTCCAGTCAAATGAGTCAGAGTTCTTTATTCCCAATTTGATGGTTTAGGATCATTAGTGTCCTCATATCTGATGCTCTTTTAAAATTATATTTTCTTATCTAACATGAAAGTGCCATTCATATCTTATTTTCTCATTTGACTGTTATAATAATCTTATGAAGAAAGAAAGTGAGACTCAAAGAGGCTGAGGGGAACCAGTGCGGCTGACTGGTCAGGGCTGTCACCCAGTCCTGGGTGTGAATCTTGCTGTTCTGCGAACTTCCTGTGTGACCATGGGCACGTGACTTGCCATCTCTCTGCTTTGCTTTTTCTCATCTATAAAATAGGAATAGTGACAGTCTCTACCTCCACATGGAATGGTAAATGGGAGTAGTCCATGCTTAGTAAGTGCCTAGCCCATAATAAGCACTCAGTAAATGTGGGCTACTGGCATTATTTTTCTTTTTATCATCATCGTTACCTTTGTTTTATGGTACTAGTAAGTGAAAGAGCTGAGATTTCAAACTCAAGTCTCTGTCTGCTCATCTTGCTGTTACATGGAATTGGTGAGTTCTGTTTGCTCTGCCAAATGTTCCTCTGCATTGGGAGGTCCCACTGAGACACCGCATTCTATGCCCTCTTTTCTTCGTTAAATCACGTCAACCCGCCAATTGCCCAATACTTCCTCTAGGGCTTTCAGAACATGCCTGCTATGTGGACCTAGGTGTTCCATAGGACTTTTAAATTAGTGAATGAGATTAATTTTGCAGCTTGGAGAATTTGAAGTCTTTAGAACATTTTGTTCTGGCCCTGGTACATCATGGCTAACATTCTACATTAAGTCCTGAGATCACTAAATTGACTTAACAATCATATGATCTTATATCTTTCCTATTAAACACATGTCTCTTCTAATAATAACTATATATATGATGGTAATCTTCAGTAGGTATTTATTGAGCACCTGCTATGTGCCAAGCACCATATTAACACTGGGATATGCAATGTTCACAATAGGTGTGGTTAATAATAAGACATTATTTCCTAGAGTGTACCATCTAAGATGATTTCAGGTTGTATACATGGTTGAGCTTTTTGTAATGGTTATGTAATTATCACAATGTATATTATAATAAATATAACAGTCACCAAGCCTATGACTTCAGATATTATTGCTTAGGACATACTTAAAATAGGTAGTCCCAGGGTAATCCCCCTTAGATGGATCATATGAATTACAGGTACGTGTTTCAGTTAATACATGGGAAGTGACAAAAATAGTAAAGGTGGTATCAAATCATGGAAGTCTGAGACACTCCACAATGAGGTAACCTAGACACAAATTTCTCATCGAGAATTACATTTTTCATCACAACTTATTAATATTTTGTACTCTTTCCTTTGACCCAACAAGTCACAGAATTGAATATTTATATGTAAGAGGTAGCAGTTATGAGGGAAATACCACTGCGCTGGGGTGTAGGAAACTCAGTGTTGAATGGTTTGGCCCATGGCTCTAGCTGTATGACTCTGGAAGAGCCTCTTCTCTTTGAACCTTCACCCATAAGTCTTCTGGCTTATGGGCTCCCTAATGCGTCCTCTCCCTACTTCTCACAAGAATGAGAGGATGTGCTTGTGAATTCTTTGCAAATAGTAAAAGCACTGGTACAAATATAAGGAGTTAGTGACATACTTGTCACTATAGGTTTAAGTCTATGTGTTATTTGCAATTATGATTAATGGGAAAGGTTACTGAACATGTTTTCTTTTTTCTCTTGCATGTATTTTCATGGGTCACAGGCCGAAGAAAAGAAAGTTTCTGAGAAGACCCTTCAGACCCCACTTTTGCCTTCTCCTGTGGCCGATCACATGAAGTGTAACATTTTGAAAGCCCAGTTGGAGAATGCCTCTCGAGTGAGTGCCCAGGTACGTGGAGCACATGCGTGTCTTTGATGTCACATCACAGGATTTCCTCCATGCCGTATGCAAGAAAGACACATGCCGTATGTGTCCGTCAGGGTCCAGCCAGGAGACAGTAACCACACCTGTTATGTAAATAGAGATTTTAATACAAAGAGTCGTTAACTGGTGTACAGTTCTGAATTGAGTCAGTGAAAGGGCCAGCTCTGTACGTTGTGATGGGCACGAAGGCAGCAGATGGCTGCATGTCCCATTGCCTTCCAGTGTGTGTTCAGCTGGTCAGGCTGGCTGGGTGGGTGCCCCTTCCTCCCCCACCATGCTTTGTGGAACTCACCAGAGGAAGGAGGACAAGGCTGCTATCAAAATCATACGACACAATTCCTCCCAGGCTCGTCACACTGACATGAAAGGACAGATTCTGAAATCCTTTGTAAGCTCTAAGTGCTACGTGAGCATATAGCTGATTATTATTCCTGATCTATAATGTGAGGTGGGGGATTAAACGGTGGGTTTGGCTTTTCCCACACCTTCCTTTTCTCATTCAAGCATGAGCAGGCACATAGCAGGTGCTCAATAAAAGTATGAAGGCAAGCATTGACGGCTTTTGAATGATTAAGTGTTAATCCCAGGCTGGGGAATGACTCAGAAAACATTTTTTGTTGTTGTTAACTTACATAAACACCCGAGCATATTTGTTATCGACTGCATACTCGATGAACTACCTCCTTGGTCCACCTTCACATTTCTATAATCCTTTGAATGTAGGAGACTTGAAACCAGTTTTGCATGCCAAGATATTCAATTTTGACTCACCTGCGTGTTTTCTTTGACAGGTTGGAAAAGAGGAATCAACGTTTGTACATGTCAATAAGAAATGCAGTCTTCAGGATGCTATTGTAAGGTCTGTTGCTTCTTGTTTGAATGGGGAACGATACTCTCTGTATCATCAACGTTATCCGCGAAACGTTTCTCGTGAGGGCGTTTGCTCATAGAATCAGAGAGGAAGAAGAAAACTGAGAGGATGGGAGCCTGGAGAGAGAGAAAAAGACTGGCTGAAACAACTACCTTTAAGCCTCAAAACAAGCCTTAAGCCTGCTTGTTTGCTGTACTAACAAAGAAATCACTTTGAGTTGCTTCTCAAGTGCATAGGTCTGACCTTGTCATTCCCTTGCTTAAAGTCCTTTGAAGATGCCACTTTGCTTGCAGGGTGGAGTCCAGACTCCTCATCAGAGCACGAGAGGCCCTGTTTGACCTGACTTCCGTTTGCTGTCCCAGCTCAGTTCACACTCTTCCTTTGGTCCGTAGACTCGCTCCTCATACTGACGTCCTTGACAGTATAAGAACCAATCACCGATGTTCTTTAAAGCTTCCAGGCCACCACCAATGCAAACCCAGAGGAAAACCTTTCTTTCCTGATCTCATAGAAAACAGAAACTCTCCCTTTCTGAGCCTGAGAAACAACCTATAGACCATTGCAGCCCCACTGGTACCTTGGCAGGCAGTCTACTAACACGGGCAAGGTCTGCCTATGATAGAATTTCCTAAAATGGGTCCAGGGATCATTGCACGAGTCTCTTGTTAAAAACAAAATCTCTTGGGTCCTACTCCAGACCTTTCAGATCCTTTGGATGGGGAGGAAGCAGTGGGGACAGGAACCAGAGTTTCAATAAGCTCCCCAGAGGATCTAAGAACCACTACCCACCCGGGGGGAATTCTTATACTTGATGCTAAACATAAAACGAATATTTCTCTGTGTCACCTTATAATGCCTCATCCGTATTCTTGGTATAAATTTGTCTTACTCCAGAAACACGTACCCAGCTGTCTCCTTTCAATACCTTAATTCATCTCTTCCCATCCTACCCTACTGTCTCTTCACCTATTTTCCAATCTTGGTTAATCGCATTATTGCCTACTGTTATCCAGACCTGACACCTGGGAGTCCTTGACTTTCTCTTACCTCATGCCCTCATCCAACTGCTCATCAAGTCCTGTCCAATTGACTTGCATATTATCTCCCACATCTGTCCTTTTTTCTTCACGGCCCTAATGATGGCCTACCTCAAGCCCTCCCCCTTTCTTATCCTGGATGATGACTGCTAGCCTTCTAAGATGCTCGCAGCTGGCCTCCCTGCACCAGCATCCTCTTTGTTGCTCTAAGGGCATTCCTAAAATGCAAGTCTGACCATGCCACTCCCTTGCCTAGAACCTTCAGTGACTACCATTGCCTTCAGTGTAAACAGCTCAGCCTGAGGTCCCTCGTGACCTGGCCCCTGCTTTTCCCCTGTATTCTCCATCCCCTGCCCTTCCACCGTGAGCTTACCCATCAGCAGTTTCAGGTCTCCACTCTGTCTCCCACCTTGGAAGTCTTCCCTGCATCTGGGTAAGGAGAAACTCCTCCATGAAGCTTTCCAGATGCCAGCCATTCCACCCAAGCCAAGTTATGTGCTCCCTAGTAGACTGTGAGTTCTTCCAGGGACTCTATTCAGTTGACTCGGGATTCCCAGCTTGAAGAAATCATAAACTCAGAATAAATGGACTCCCATCCCTTCTTTGCCCATTCATGTGTTTAGTTAACAAACATTGCTTCCGCACTAGCCACGTGCCTATCACCACATGAGGCACTGACTAGAAGAGAAAATGGAGGCCAAGAAGTGTTAACTTCTGGCAAGTGTTAACTTGCCAGAGGTCCTTTGCTGAGGACCTGAACTTGTTTTGATGTCCTTTGGTCCCAGAAGGTAATTTCTCATTTTTAAAATGAAATTAGTCATGATCACGACAAAAATGTGGGAAAGCTTTTCCTTAAAATCACTGTTTTGAGTAGGGCCCACTGGTTATCTGGCATATTTTCTTGAGGAAATATAAAAGTGGAATTTAATTCTTAACATTTTCACATATGCATAGAATGAAAATGTTTTAGAGCAAGTTTTAAAGATCTTCTGATTATGCATTTTTCACGTTAAATACCTTATGGTTCTTTAGCTTTAAATACATATATTCTGAATGTGTTTAAACATAGCTACAAGATTACTTGGAAGTAAAAATGGATTATCCACAGGTTTTCCTTTACTCATTTTACTAGCAAAACCTGGTTATGAATCAAGCCCTGATATTGAAGGGGGGCTTTTTTGGCAGGGAAATTTTATGTGCTACCCCAGTTTTATTCAGTTCCTGCTTGCTATATTTTCTTTCCTATGATTCGTTTTTTGGTTTTGAGTTTTCTATATAGCATTTTAAAAAATGATATTTAATAAGTGGAGAGGAGAGGAGAAAACAATGGCTATCTTGACTATTAATTTTATTAAGATATAAATTAATGGAGAAAGAAGTGCCCCCTACAGCCAAAACAAAGCCATAGACATTCTTGTTGGTATTGTTCTGTTTTGTTTCTGTTTACTGATTTATTTATTTTAAAATTATAGCTGACATTCAATATTATATTAATTGCAAGTACACAAAGTGATTTAACATTTATATATACCTTATGAAGTGATCACCCTGATAAGTCTAGAACCATCTGTCACTGTTCAAAGTTATGACGATATTATTCACTCTATTCCTTGTGCTGTACATTATGTCCCTGTGACTTATTCTACGATGGGAGGTTTGTATCTCTCAGTCCCTGTCACCTTTATCACCCATCACTCTGTCCCCCTCTTCTCCAGCAACCATGTTGTTCTGTTTTTTGGTATGTCTCTAGAAGTCCTATTCCTATACGTGTGGAAACGACCCAACCAGCGGTGGAAAAGCCAGAAATCAAGCCTCCCCGAGTGAGGAAGTTAACAAGACAATACAGTTTGTGAGTTCTTACCGCAAGTTTTTCAATTATAACAACAAAGGTGATGCTAAATGTTCAGTCATGAATGCTTCTAAGCCCCTTACATAATTCCCAAATGGCCATCCCAAAAATACAGTTTATTTCCAATGTAGTTCATAACGAGACTAGACTTTTCTCCCTGAAAACGCTACATAGTTGGCATCTGTATTCATTATTGAATGCTATGAACAATTTATTACAAAACTTAGTGGCTTCATTAAAACACTGCACATTTATTACCTCACCGTTTCTATGGGTTGGGAGTCCAGGCAGGGCGTAGCTGGGTCTTCTGTGTCAGGCTCTCACAAGGCTGCATTCAAGGTGCTGGCAAGGGCTGCGTCTCATCTGAAGACTCTTTCATGAGGTTTGGGATTCCATTCAGTTCCTCGAGGGCAGTTGGACTGATGGCCTCAGTTCCTTGCTGGCTGTTGTCTGGAAGTGGCTTCCCTCAGTCCCTAAGTCGTGTGGGCCTCGCTGGTTTTGTCCAGCAGAAAAAGCACACAAGAAGAGCCAGAGAGAGTGCTAGCAAGGCGAAAGTCAGCCGTCTGTCATCGAACCACAGAAATGACATCCCATCATTATTCACTAGAAGCAATCACTAGGGACAGCGCACATTCAAGGGGAGGGGATTCCACAGGAGCATGAAAACCAGGAACGGGTTTCGTGGGAAGCCGTATCAGAAGCCGCCTCCATGGGCATATTAGTGCAAAAGCAGCATGGTCTATCAACAGAGCCAAAGCTAATCACTGAACAATATGAGACCTGTAGAAGGAGCCATTTCCCAAAGTGTCCCAGAACTGCCAAGGCCTGCCCAGTTCTGTTCAGCTTCACACAAGTTTCCTGGCTACCTACCATGTGCACCGGGCTCCTCCCCCACCGTGGGGGAGGAACAAAATGACTGACAATTTCCATCTGCGGACTCACAATTTATTAGTGGGCAAGACAGATTGCAAATAATTGTAATCCAAAGAAGATAGGTAAATGCTGTAGTATGGTGGCAGTGATACTTATGACAGTGGCAGTACCAGTCACAATGGCAGTTCCTATTTTTTGACCTTGGCTGTGGCACCAGGCCTGGACGTGTCATTGTTCAGTGAGCTGCAGGGGCATCTTTGGGTGCAATGGAAAGCATGAAGCTCTGGAGTGAGAAAGGTTCCCGGTAGAGTCCTAGCTAGTTGACTGCTGGTGGCTCTTGGGGAAATTAGTCTTTGAACTTCTCTTTCTTCATCTGTAAAATAGGTGAGATGATACCTACCTCTGAGGAATTTTGTGAGTGTTAACATGAGCTAATGTGGATAAAGCTCCTAGCCAGTTCCCTGGCCATAGGATGAATTAGTTCCCCTTCCTTTCTTCTCCAGGACCTGAAAACTTCTGAGAAAAGGTCGAGTCTAAGGGTACAGAGTGCAAAGTGTAGGGCAAGGAGCATAACTCCAGATGCAACTCTCAAACAGCCATCTCAGGCCTGCCACTTGCACCTTGTGAAAGGGAGAAGAGGTGGGGGTTTTTTAAGGGCAGACACATTAGCCTTAGTAGAAACTTCTGGAAAGTATAGCAGCTGTGTTTCCTAGGAAAGCCAAAACAAGTAAGATTCAAATAATTAATAGTCCTAACGATCTCTGGGGGACAAACTAAACCATAAAAAAATCTGCTCCCCCAAGGATAAAACTGTAAGGATTAGCCTTTCCTTTTACATTTTGAAACTCAAAATGTTACTGTCACCCATTTAGGATATATAATCATGTTGGAAACAATGACGAATACATGGCCTGGAAAGAAAGAAAATTTAACCGACTCACCAAATTGCCTCCTTTAAAGAAACCTTTTTCAAACCTAGTATGTTTAGAAAATGATGAGCTGCTTTGTTTTCTTCCAGAAATACAACTTTACTATTTATTTAAACATAGTGTAAAAGTCTAAAAAAATTCAAGCAAAGCAGAAAAGTCTACAGAGAGAAGTAACTAATTCCTTAGAATCATACCATCAAAAATCAGCAATGTTCCCATTTGATGACTATTATTTTAGGCATTTTTCTATGCATACATATTGTTAAAATTAAAAAAAACAATCATCTCGAAGAAAATTATCATGCTTTTACTTTTAAAGTGTTATTTTACGAATTTAACATGAATTTACCTCGGAAGCTGAGGTAAAAATTTAAAGACCTTTGAACTTTAGATATAAGTTGCTTTGCCATAAGATCTTAGTTAAGACAAAAGGTTAAAAAAAACCATTAAGAATTTGGAGTCTTTTTCAATTTTAAACAGTATCAATTGACTTCTTGCTGTGAAAGATGAGCTATGATTTTTTTAAATGGCATTTTATGTAAAACTAAACAATTAACTATGCTTTTCAGGTTACAATTCCTTAAAATAAGGTAAAAATAAATTATAACCCCACTCTTCCACGTAACTAGCTATGTGTCCTTGAGCAAGTAATTTCACAATTAGCCATTGAATATCACCTGCTTCTCTGAAAACAGGATCATAATATAGGCTTGTTGTGAAAATTAAATGGGCTAATGTACCTGATATGATTTACTTCATCCGCATGTATCCAAATTCGTGGTATCTTATTAACTTTCCCACTTACTTGTTCAAACCCCCAAGTCTACCCTCACGTTTAACGATTTGCTAGAGGACTCACAGAATTCAGAAAAGCTGTTCCATTCACAGTTATGGTCTATTAGAGTAAAAGGATACAGATTAAGTCAGCGAAGGAAAAAGGCACATAAAGTGGAGTACAGGAAGACCTCACACAAGCTGCCAGTTGTCCTTTCCTAGAGGAGTCACATGGGCAATGCCTAACTCTCCCAGCAACAACGTGGGACAGCAGATGTGAAATATTGCCAACCACGGAAGCTCACCCGAGACTTGGCATCCAGGATTTTTATTGGGGGTCAGTCAGGTAGGCGTGGAACACCCATGTGACTCACCTTAACTACTCAGTCTTCAGCCCCCCAGAGGTCAAAATGATACAGTATGACCCAAAACCCCAGGTGTACATACAAAAACAGGCGTTTGCCATAAATCACTTTGCAGCATACATGATATGGCATGGCCCAAGGTCTCAGGTATATAAAGACACTCTTACCAAGCAGGATATTCCAAGGGCCCAGAGGTTCACCCAGGAGCTTGTCAATGACCAGTGGTTCCTTTGGAATGTGCAGGGCTTGAGCACTCAGGCCTGCTGAGTGAGCCATGTTACTGCTCAGGCAACAACCTGGCTGGCATTAGGGGATAAGGGACTTGTCTTAGTTTCTATTAAGTTTGAGAAAATACTGCTCATACTAAGAATAGGGGATCCACGGTGCTGCTGTGGTCTTGTGCCAGGAGGATCAGCTCACAAGGGCTTCCAGCCTTGACAGACCTTGTGGGAGGTCCAACCTTCCCCACAAACCCAAGCTGGAGATGAGCCCAGGGTGCCAACCAGACTTCTCTCTCATGGTGACTGCTCTTCTAGTGTCCTTTGCTTGCATCATCACATTCCATCAGAGACGGTCTAAGACCAGAGCTACTTGGCTCCAAAACAAGTGTGCCCAATTCCTCCCTGGTAACCAGTTTAACACACCAAAGGAACAGTTGCTGTTACACCCCAAAAGGGGCCATTACATCCTTCGTTCAGAGCAGTGGGTTCCTACAAGCCTTGTATGTACTCTCCTACAGGAGGCGACCTAAAATAATATTTCTTTGTTTAGTGATTTCTCAAAAAGTTAAAGAACTATCATACAACCCAGTAATTCCACTCCTAAGTGGAATTGAAAGCAGGGACTCAAACAGATATTTGCATACCAATATTCACAGAACCACAATAGCCCAAAGGTGGAAACAACCCAAGTTTCCGTGAATAGATGAATGGATAAGTAAAATATTGTCTGTCCATACACTGGAATATTATTCAGCCATAAAAAGAATGAAATTTTGACATAAGCTACCACATGAATGGACCTTGAAAACATGATGGTAAGTAAAATAAGCCTCATCCAGAAGGACATACATTGTATGGTTTCACTTCTATGAGGTACCTACAGGAGTCAAATTCATCCAGACAGAAAGCAAAACAGATGTTACCAGGGACCGCGGGGAGAGGCAATGGGGAGTTGTTGTTCCGTGGGTACAGATTTACTGTTGGAGATGATGAAAAAGTTTGGGGCATAGATAATGGTGATGATTACGCAACACTGTAAATGTATTCAATGCCACTGAACTATACACTTACAAATGGATAAAATAATAATATTATCGTATGCAGATCTTTCCATGAAAAAAAAATTTTTTTAATCCCTTGGCGAGTGATAGGAAATCCAGCCCACATGTAGTTTGGCAAAAATGTCAATGTATTGGATGCTGTCAGTGGAACCTCGGGTAGACATCTGTTTGGGGGTCCCCCACCCCCCATCCTAACTGTTCCACTCCTCTCCACCCTCCTTCCCCCCCCACCTCCTGTTTATTATTGTAATGAGCAGAGCTTCATGTGCTTTTAGTAACCGCAGTGATGAAGACGACCTCCCTCCAGACCTGGCTGAGGAAGTTGGAGTGACCACCACTACGACAGCCAACACTGCCACGGCCACCACCACACAAGGCTCAGCGCCGCTGGGGTCCCCCAAGGTCCACAAACTCAGCTCACCTCAGAATTCAGAAGGCCAGAGCCAGCTGTCCCCAGGAGCCCAGGTATGGGGGGAAAAGCCTTTAGGAGTAGATGCGCTTGCTGGAAATTCAGTATAAATTAAGTGTGTGACATCCATGTAGAATCAACTCTGTGTGTTTCTAAAACAACGTAGCAACCACCAAAGCATGTTTTTTATATGAGGCTGGTGCAAACATGATAGTGGTTTTGGCAATTTTTAACCTTTTAAACTACAATTACTTTTGCACCAACCTAATGTAACTGTCGCTCAAAGATAAGCTAACCATTTAGGAGAGACAAATAGGATAGTATAAAGCCGTGCACGTGGGAAGGGCAGTTTAAGAGATTTTTGAGGGCAATTTTGATTTTAGAATATCATCCCTGCGTAAGCTATTACTCAGAAAGCGAGGAATGGGTTTTCCTCCCATAATGGCAAATTTGGAGGAGTAAAACAAAGATGTCTCTCCTTCCCATTCCGTATGTTGGACAGCCTGCCAATAGTTTGAAAATGGGAAATGGTATTCTATTTGTCAGTCTGAAATTTCAGGAAATTGCCGGTGACGCGAATGGGCTGTGGCAAAGGCCTCACACAAGACATTTCTCTTGGTTTTCTGTGAGTGACCCTTAGCTGTGGTCACTCTTCAGCATCTGGTCCAAACACAGTCCAACCTAGTACTCTCCAAGTAGATGCTGAGATAAAGGTGGCTTGGTCCGTGGACCCCACTGAGGAATGGTGCGTGCAGAGTCCCAGACTGTTCCCAGCTGCTCCTTTCCACACTTTATGGCTGCTTCAAATGAGTAGTCACTCTGCAGCCATTGTCTCCAAGCCTCAGTTTCTTCCTCCTGGGAAGAAATGGGAATAAGATCTGCCACCCTCCCCAGCTCATGGGCTGGCGTCAGGTCCAGTGGAGGTTAAAGTGCTTTGTGCAAACTGGATGCCCGAGGCTTCTGCAGCTTCAGGGATCACGACTCCTGGTAACATCTTGGCACCAATGGGCCAGGTCCACATCCCGCATGAGCAGCGCCAGTCTTTCACCAGGTCCCACCCAAGGTCTCTGGGAATGCTTCCATATTCCTCAACAGGAACCTGTCTAGACCCCTCAGACTGAAGCTCCTGCTTTTCTGTAGATCACCTCCTGGTATCCCCAGTCGGGTCCCCTCTGCTGTGTGGAGTCCCTCGTACTGCTTTGTCCCAAGTGCAGACACAGGCTCCTGTCATGTATCACAAACTATGGTGGAAACGAAGTGAAAACATTTGCAAAACAGAAGGGAGTTCGGTGGGGAATGCGGGTGACATCCTACCAGAGGCCATAGGGCTCCCTCTTCTGGCCGTCCAAGGTGAGGAAGCTTACTTTTCCCCCACAAAGGGCCTCAAAGTCCCCCATGCTGCTGAGACCCCAGGGCAAGAGAAAAACACATTTTCCCAAGAAATGAACGTGATTTTCAGAGATACCCCTCTTCCCCCGTAAAGATCTGCCTCACTACCGTGCAGATAAGTTTAAAGCCTTGGGGCCTTGACCCTCCGGATCCAGGATGGGGTCTTTGCTCCTTCTTTCCATATCCAAAGGACTCTGAACTGTTCTCCCCACCCGGCAAAAGACCAAAAAGCACTCAAAGCACTTAAGAAAAATTGGTTGCAGCTTCAAACACTGGCCGTTCTCCACCCCACACCCTGCTTCTACCCATTAAGGTTTCATAAAAAAAAATTGGAGTTTGTTAGCAACGTTTTGTTGAACTATGTGGGGGGGGGGGGTTGGCATGACTTTGAGTTCACTCTTAGAAAGCGTGGAAAGGAGACATGGGGAACACCTGTGTTTTCTAGTGAAATTCTGCTGTCAATCCAGAGCTGTCACTAACTGGGCTATATTTTGTCTGCCTTCATAGAGTCCCTCTGACCGAGGTGGTGCCTTTACCTTGGAACCAGGTGATCTCCTGATGGATTTCACAGAAGCCACTCCTCTGGTAAACTTCCCATTTTGCTAAAACCAGAAAAGCCACAGTGCATAGAAACATCTTGGCAGTGGGACAGATGGACGGAAGTGGGCATCGCTTTTGGGAAGGCTCTTCCTCTGGTCCTGCCCACAGCCTGCAGGCTGAAGGATCAGCTCTCTTCGAGGGTTCAGGCACCCTGGGTCCCTCCCAGAGCTCTCTAGGGAGGGGGTACTCCCTTTCCTGTGAAGCTGGCTGCACAGGTCCCGCCCCCACCTCAGCTGCTCCTCAAGCATTGTAGGGCTTCTTGGTGCGTGGGTCTCAGCTTCTTGGCTTCCTGGGCTGCGCCCCGCATGCCCGCCCATGGGGCATCGCTTGTCACTTCCAACAACATGCGCTGGCCTGGAGCACCTGCTCAAGTCCTCACCCTGGCTTTCCAGACCCCTCGTGCTTCCTTATCATCCTCCATCCTCTGCTTACAGCGCTCTCCTTAGGGAGGGTGGCCCTGTGGGATTCCTGCAGATGAGAAACCCTGCCAGGCGAGAGAGGACTGAACCAGGAGTCATGCAGGCCAGACCTGGCTCTAACCTCAGCTCCATCCTTAAGAACCTTGTCGTTGGATAGTCTCTGCCTCATCTGTCAAATAAGGATGTCGTTGTTTGCCCTGTCGGCTAAAGACTGTTGTAAGGATGGAGGGGTAGAGGAGGAAACCCTTTAAGAATATAAAGCTCCATAAACATGTGTGAGATATTATTAATTCTATTAGAGGATACAGGCAAACTTGGCTGTATCTTTGGCTCAGCTCAACCTAATACCCGAGTGTACTTGAGCATAAATCACGGTCCACAGATTTGGAATGTGAGCCAAAACATGAGCCAAGTCAAAAGCTATCTCCTGAGAGCTTACTGTGAGGCCGGCTGTGTGGAGGCTCTGGGAGTGGACAGGGCAGCTGGAGGCGGGAGAGGAGTCAGGTTGATGAAGGGCCGAGGTCGACAGGAGAGCCATGTCGAAGACCTGCAGGGAGAGCCGGAAGTGGGTGTCATGATGGACTGGATGTGGCAGATGGGAGGGATTTCTGGAAAGCTTTCGAATGAGGCAACCTGCTGTTCAGGCTTTAGGAATGATCGCCAAGCCTGCCTCTGCCGGCACAAGGAAACCATTTGTGATTTATACAATTTTCCTTCTCGTTTGGAGACTGGTGCAGCCTGAGAGCTTTGAGTCATCGTTTTTGGATCAACAGCTGAGAACTGACAGTGGGCGACTCCTTGCTCTGGGAACCTTCAGACTTAGTCCCCATGTTCACGTGAATGGAACCAAGTTATTCATGGCCTTTGCGTTAGACACATTGCCAAGACAGGGTAACTCAGAAACCGCGGATCTTCCGCATTGCCTCATCGCCCCTTTGCACTGATGGGGAAACTGAGTCCCAGAGTAATGTAATCACGCAGGGACTAAGCTGGAGCTGGGACCCAGGTGTCCTGGCCCCTTCTTTGGTGCTCTTTGCATCTGATGGGGCTAAATCTAGCCTCTTCTTTAGGGAACTTGCCACTTCGGAGAAGAGCAATGCCTGGGAGAAGGGCTGTGTTGAAAGAACTCTCTAGACTGGGAAAGTTCAATAAGGGGCGTGGAGGACAGGACAGGACAGTAAGTTAGGTGACCTGGGCCTGGTGCTATATCAGTGATCCAACTAGGTTTCTTGGTTATGTCCTAGGGAGGCCGTGTTGTGTTGTGGGAGATGGAAGCCTCAGGAGCAATCTGAGGACATCCGGTCTAGCTAGAGGTTAGCATGCCCCGAAGGGACCGGAGAAGCCCCTGGGTACAAGCTGAGAGCTATGAAGGCAGAAAGGGGAGAGAGCTAAGTTCCTAGGCTTCATGATACCAGGGTTTACGGATGAGTAGGAGTTAGCTAAGTGGGGAAAAGGGACCAAAGCGTTCTGTATGCAGAAGGCACAGCATGAGTGAAATACTGAATATTTATTAAAAAGGCCCGATAGATCTGAGGACGAGGGTTGGTTTACCAAGAAAAAAATACATCTTGGCTTTGATAGGAGTCATGGGATTCTCTTACAGACCATCATGTTACGGATCCGGCTTGTAGATTGAATTGACCCTCTTTTCTTTGAATATAACAGATGAAGATGAGAAAGGAAGGGACCCAGAGGTCCCCTGATTGAAGTTGCAAATGCCACCACAAGTGGACTGTCCAGCCTCTGCTTGTACCCTTCCAGCAACAGGGAGCTCCTTCTCTCTCCCCAGGACACCCTGCTTGTATCTCTGGGTAGCTCTTACTTAGCTCTGACACAGGGGCCAGGCCGCTGCACTGCCAAGGCTCAGGACAACTGAGGCCCTTGGACTGCACCAAGACACAGCTGTCCCCTTCACAGCTGAAGTTTGCAGTGAGCACGTGTTCTCCTTGTCTTGCTCATGTGGATTTGAGGCGCGAGTGCATATTCCCAGTGCGTGGTCACATAGAAGGTAGGCTGGAGGACTGGCATTTGGGCGAGAGCCCAGTCTGTTTGAGCTTTCCTCAGCATCACTGGCTTTGACCTTACTTCGCTCCAGAGTCTTATCTTCCGTAGGTACTGAAGGGTCCTAGAGAGGAAGAGTGACTCGGGCAGCCTGCTTCTCCCTTCGTCTGGCCCTCTTCCCTGCGTCTCCATCTGCTCCTCCCAGTGCCATAGAAACGCATGCAGCAGCCCTCTCTGCCCTTGTTTATCAGGGTGATGGAGGGTCAGGTTGTCTGTTTCTTGGAGGACAGAAGAAGAGAGACTGGACTTAGGGCCTGGGGCTGGATTTAGGGCCTGTGGCTAAAGCCACATCACTGCCCTGGTTCCTTGAAAAACAAGGGAAAGAAGAGAGAACAGAGTCGGATGAACAGGGAGCTGGAGAGGGAGAAGGGGGACAAAGGATCTTGCCTTCATTCAACAATATTCCACCAAGACAATATCAGAGCTTGTTTCACCCTTATAACTCTAGACCCCTGTGATCCAATCTGTGTGAAGAAGTTTTCAAAGAAGCATAGTCCAAACAGCCAAGACTAATAAAAAGGTTCGCTCTTGATCTGGTAGCTCTCACAAAGCGTTCAGGAAGATTAAATTCACACCTCCTGGTAACACTTCTTGAATCTCTTTTCGCTGCCGTCTTAATTCTCTTGCCCGCTGCATGCCTCCAACGGCCTTCATCCTCAAACTCGCCACAAAAATATTCTTTCCAGCTTCACTCTTGCAGCATTTTCCCCCTCCTTTTCCCAAACCTGTTCTTCTCTAATCCCCAACTGTTTTATTATTATGTAGCTCAATTTAGCAATCTGAGTCCTGCCACCTCTGCAGCTTGTTGTCTTCCAGTCCCAGAATCTGCAGCTCAGACTTCAGAGTCAGATGGGAGCTTCTGCTTGGGATGGAAGAGGTGGGGTGCGGGGGTGGGGGAAGAAGCCCAGTGAGTGAAGACAGCACCCACTCTCCTTCTGGTATCCCTACAAGGCTGTGAGTGTGAGCACATGTTCGGGGGTGTTGCTGTGGGGAGAGTGAGGGGAATTGGAAGGAGGGTATATTTACACACTGATAACGCTGAGCCTGGGAGCACAGAGTCCTGCCTCCGCTCCAGCTTCCCTCCCAGGTAACACAGACCATAAACACCTGTGCCTCCGGTGTTCCTGATGCTTTCTCGTTTGGGCTTGTCCCTCGCTGATCCCTGGACTTCACAAACCACTCACCCACCGGCAGAGCAGAGCCGGTCAGAAGCCAGGTCTCTTCTGGGTCAGGAAACGTTAGTCAAGAGTTCACGTGTCAGGGAGGAGTTTGGAAAGCTGTGGAGGGCACAGAACGAGCCCTGGGTTGCGTGTCAGAAGGATTGGGTTTCCATTTGTCTCCATAACGTAGTTTTTAATTTGGACCTCATTCCATCAGGAGGGCTCAAGCGTAATCTCAAGTCAAATCAGGCTGCATCTTCATCCATGTTCTCCAGGGCGCGGGGAGAAGGGAAGGAAATCTGTTTTTAAGTTCGTGGTGTCCTCTGCTTGCTCGTACACCTGGGGCGCTCTCTGCTCCCTTCATGCAGAGAGTGGAATGACAGTCACTGTCCTGCTGGGATGTGAATCCCTATGTGCTGGGCACACCACACAGCCGTTCTGCTCAGGGGCCTGCCACCTCCCCAGCTCTCCAGAGGTCCTCTCGGCCCTTTAATCGCTGTTCCCCAGCCTCAGCCCATGGATGAGGGGCACAGGGTCCCTTTGCTCAATTCTCCCTCATGTCTACCCCTCCTCTCTTTCCCTCTGACTTTTCTCTTCTGTCCTCAAACTGGCAATCTCTCCTCTTATCTGGATGATAAGCCTTAGACATCTTCATCTTCGTTTGTCTAGGCCAAAATCTTTCTGTTCCCCAAAGAGTCAGACTTTGAAACTCAAAAGCCAAGTAGAACCTAGCTGCTTGAATGTGGGACAGACCTAAGAAGGAAAGGAAATACCAAGCGAAAAAAATTAAATGGTCTTTCAATATAGTATCTTATTACATGTGTTATCTTATTACCTGTTCATTTACTAGGAATTAAGAGTGTTTAAATCCACTTGTTTAAATCCTTTTGTTTAAATCCTCTCAGGTGCATCTTTAGAAAGGTCAGAGATGCTTGTAGGGTAGATCAATATTTCTTGACTATAAAAGTCCAATGCTGGGCAAAGCCTTAAGTCATTCGTTCTCACCGTCACTTCAAACATTGGTGGGCTGTACACGTTTTGGCCTATAGGCAGTATGTCCATGTTTCTTGGTCATTTGTACCAGATTTTATTTTCTTCAAAATTGAGTGCCTACTGTTATCATAGGCCCTATGATCTGGGGTCACTGGTGTAGTGGTTACAGCTGGGGCCCCGACGTACCGGGCAGTGGTGGAAACTGAGCCTGAGGGCAGACAGGATCCAGCCAGGCAGGCCGTGGCTGCCGTCTTGTGGAGTGGAGGATTTATCCTGAGGACCAAAAAGGGCAGTGGGGGGATTTTAAGTCGGCTGGTAAAACTTCACTGCAGGTGACTAATATAAACTCACTTGTTTCTGAAGAACAGATTTAGAACCAGTCAACAATAGGCTCTACACCCATGGATGTAGACTTTACCAGCGTTATTTCTGCACACCCCAAATTTGACTAGTAACACAAGGCTGTTGTGAAGGCCATTGTGAAAGAATGGTTGTAAAAGCCCCTTGGAAATTGTCCAGGACTGCACAATGGTAAAGAGGACCGAGTTAGATCAGTTTGGAGTTGGACAAGAGACCTGCAATTTTCTTGATCATTTTTCAATGAAACTTACCCAGAGGCTGTACTTTATTCATTATGGCAGGATTATACCAACTACTTAAGGCAACTCTTGAGCTAAAAGATGCATGTGTTTATTCTCTAGAGTGAATGGTCCCTCCCTGAAACCCAAAGAAACCCCGTCAGTGGCCCCCTCTCCTAACATGAGAGCATTCTCTCTTCACCAACCTCATCTTCACCGGTACAAGCTTTTGGACCTCTGCTGGGTGCATGGCACTGTTTAGTGCTAGGACGGGGAAACTCATATCCCAAGTGACGTGGCGTTGTCTCACAATGCTTGGGAACTTGCAGCTAAGCAACAAGGTACCCCAGAGGCAATATGAGATGCCAAGGACGGGCCCACGGGTGTGGGAGGGGGGTTCAGGGCCAGGATGTTTTCTGAACACAGATTCAGAGTCGCGACAGATGAAACCCTGAACTCTGTGTTCCTCCTCGCTGGTAGATCTCTTTCCTGGAGCACCCTGTTGGACACCGACTCACTGATACACCGTAATGCAGGCCCTTATTTAGCAGAGTGCAGGAGGCCACCCGGCCTGGAAGGCAAACCCTCTCAAGTGTGTGGCCACTCCCCGTACTGCCACCATGGCCGGCATCACTAATTCACCACAGCTCTCTTTTTGGCTTGGCCTGGGCAATGCTTCAGAATCCTCAACGGCATGCCAGGGAGCCACTGCCAGTCCTGTTCAGTTGGCACAGGAAATGGCGCCTACCTGCCATCCCCGGGAGTGGGGTTTTGATGTGGCATCCCGTTCAGATAGTACAGAAGACAGATGAGGGCCGGAGAGGAGGAGAGCAGGTGGAGACAGGAGGGAGGAGGGAGGGACTAGATGCGATTTGACCAGAGGCTGGAGGTAGGCTGCGGGTGAGGCTGGCTTTAGAGCAGCCTGGAGTTGACAGATCCGTCTTGCACTGTGCTATCTTTCTCTTCTTCCCCCTCCCTTATCTCCTCTTCCTCCTCCCCTGTCTCTCACCACCACCTCCTCCTCCCCTTCTCTCCTCTCCTCGTGAGCAGGCAGAGCCCGCCAGCGCCCCCCACTGTGCCCACTCTCGCTGTTCTCCTCCACTCTCTCTCCCCATGAAGGAAGAGACCACTGGAGTTTGCATGTATCCTCCAATCAAAACGAGGCTGGTAGGTACCCTGGCAGGGAGAGGGGCCTGGCCAGGAGACGCGAGGTGGGCAGGCGCCACCAGGCGGCGGCCTCGTGGAAGTGCATGAGCGCCAGACCTCCAGAGGAGACTTGCTGACAGGTGCTCTCACTCCAGGACGGATGCAGAGTTTGGAGATCAGCCAGCCCTGGTCCAACTGCGACACAGGGCTGAGGTCCTACCCCTCCATCTCTAGGTCTCAAGAACCAGGAAGACTTTGTTTTCCTAGAGCTTTGATGAGCATAGATGCTTTTCCCAGAAAGAAAAATCTTGGGTGCTTTGATATTGAAAATAAAAGCTTTTTAAAACTTGTCTTTCCTGCTATTTATCAAGATAATATTAGTAGTACATAATGACTTGAAAGGAATCACCCGTAACCTCAATCTATCACAATTATTTTTTTCATGTTTGCAAATTTCCGTTTGCTAATATGTATTCATATTCATTCATAATTTTACATAGTTAAATCATAGGATCCATGTCATCTCCTGTTTTTCACTTAAGATTGTGTTGTTCCTTTCTTGTGCTTGTTACCATATTCTGTATGACTATTTATATTCCATCAAGAGAAGGGTCCACCATTTACTCAACCAATTCTTTACCACAGGACGCGTGCTTGGTTTCTAGTTTGTCACTATGGAGGGAACGCATGTAGCTGTTGCATCAGGCATTTTATTTTCTCAGGCTAGACTCTGCTGGGTTCAGTATTGCGACTTTGGCTTTGCTCCCTTTCTAGAGCGGTTACACCCAGGGACAGCGCCATCAGAAGAGTGACTATGCTTGGCCACAGCTGAGCAACACAGAGTATAACTGTTGGAATATATCTTTTTCTTATTTAGAGCAGGTACAAAATAATCCTTTGGAGTTGCCAACTTTCACATTTCTTTAATAGCAATAGTAAACCTCTTTCCCCTTCTACTTCCTGATGGTCTGAGAGGCTTATCTGCATGTTATTTTTAATTTTGCTGTTGGCCTCAGAACACCATCTTGAGCCATTAGGCCATGCGAAGAGAATGCGCCACACAGCTTGGCACCCCGTCCTTCTCTTGCTGGGCTGTAGGCAGCCAGCAATCTGAGTTGGCACATGAGTCTTAAGGCAGTGTGGGGTCCATTCTGGGAATTTGGAGAATTGTAAAGAGGCAGAAGAGATTTTGGGGGGAAGGGAGGCAGGCTTAGCCTGGACATCTCAGTGCACACGGCAAGGACACTGTCATCCCAGATCGGTTGGGTGGAGACCACTCTACCCATTCAGAAACCTCAGCAGATTTGGGTCTGGTCTGATGTACTGTCACTCATTCCTACCTTACTCCCCATTAGATTGACTCAAGAGCATCAAGTAGCTGTCCTAGGGTCCATAGGCAGGACCTGTGAGACACAAAGGGCTATGGTGGCCTCAGTGTCTTGGCTGCAGCCCTCCAGTGGCAGGTGGTACAGTGTACATTTACCAGCCGATGTGTCCTGGGGGCTGCACACAAAGCTAGTGTCCGAGTCATCAGGTCTCTGGGCCTGCTGGCAGTCCTTTAGGCCAGCTTAAAGAAATGAGCGCCTTTCCTCCATTCCCTAAGGCCTGCAGGTCAAAGACAAAATGACCGAAGAGAAACAATGGGAGCAAAGGCCTTGTGGGCCCACCACTGCCTGATCAGTCCGATGCATCCACCCTCGTACAGAACAGCCGTGTGCTGTAGCCACCCCAGAACGAGGCACCTCTGCTCAGTCTGTTCCCAGAGGCCATGGTGGTGGGATTTTCACATGCTTATTTGCGCTCCCTCTGTTGCCCCGATTTTACAGGGAGTCCAACAACTAAAGGGAACAGGTAGGGAATGCTTTTCAGCCCAATTAGTCCAGGCCTCCTGGTCCAGGCTGATGATGTGATCTTAGGTAAGTCACGCCTCTGTGCACCGTGATTGACTGTCCCAGGATGTGACGTCTCAGCAGCCTCTAGTCCTTTCCCCTCAGCTGCGGAGAAGCCATCAGCAACCACCCCAGGCAGCCTCATTATACACCCTGATCATGGCCTTTTGTGGATCAGGCCACACATAGAGCCCAGCGGGACTGGGAGACCACGGCAGATGCCAGGAAAGGGAGTTCCAGAGCGAGGTTAGTGCGGGCTGCCCCACAAACACAAGATTTCAGCCTGTCATCCCTGTTGAGTCCCAGTCTACAGTACAATGATGGGCACAGACACAACTTCTGGCTGCACTCCTGAGGGACCTTTGTGTGTTTCCTTACACAAGCAAGGAAGTCTCTGCGTGTGTTCCCTTGAATCGTTCAGTTTGGTTTTAAAAGTGCGCTGCCAAAGATTTCAAAACTCTGTGTTCTAATCTGAAAGTAACATTCTTGTCTTTTCTCTTTTTTGAAGATCAAAACATTCCCGGCTGATACAGTGACCCCATTTCCTGATCCTTTCGTTACAGGGCCACAGTTTACTGTAAGTAGATCCAGAAAACTGATCCGTGTTTTCAGGCATTGTTCCCATGTGGCGTGCTTTTCTGTAGAATGGCAGGCAGCCATGCCAACAGCTTCTTTTGATCACTGTGAACTCTGTGAGGTTAGGAAGGAGCTGGGGTTTTGGGGGTCTCCATCTTTCGGTTATTTTATTGAAGCGAGCTTCACAAACATAAAATTCACCATTTAAAAGTGACAATTCAGTGACATGCAGTACATTTAGAGGCATGCAACTACTACCTCCATCTCGTTCCAAAACATGTTTATAGCCCCCAAAGGGAGCCTCGTACCCATTAATCAGTCACTCCCCATTTTCCCCCTCCCACTGGCCCCCTGGCAACCACCAACCTGCATTCTGTCTCTGTGGATTTACCTAGTTTGGACATTTCCTATAAATGGAATCATATAATATGTGACCTTTCCTGTCTGGCTTCTTTCACTTAGTATAATGTTTTCGAGGCCCATGCACGTTGTAGTATATGTGAGAACTTCATTTCTTTTTATGATGGAATAATATTCCATTGTATGTATAGACTGCAATTTATCGATCCATTCATTCATTGATGGATATTTGGGTTGTTTCCACCTTTTGGCTATTGTAAGCAGTACCCTGTGACTATGCACATACACGTATTAGTTTGAGTCCTTGTTTTTTATTCTTTGGGGTTGGACCTGCGTCTTGATAATGGTGTGATCTTAGGTAAGTCACTGTATGACTCTAAGCACCGGTCTCCTCTTATTTTAACTGGACGCAGTAATATCCTCCTTGTATCCCGTTGAGGAAGGATCCAAAGGGATCAAGAACATGAAAGTACTTTACGGCCGCCGGCCATCCCACCCATGTCAAGTATGACTGTAGTTTCTCAAGGATGGAGAGGCCGAGTGGTGTGATTCACAAGAGCAGGTTGTCGTGACACGCAGCTGCAAGTCATCACCTCTCCCTGTGTGGCTGGGCAGCTTATTTAAACTCTCTGCAAACGGTTGAAATGTTTTTAAACATTTCAATATTGTGGTTTCCTCAACTGCAGCATGAGAGAGTCCAATGATTTTTCAGGCTTCTTTTCAGCTGTGGAATTCTTTTCTTTCAGTGGAAGCTTGTGCAGACGCTCAGTATATAATAAGCGTCTGTATGGAGCATGAGCAGGGAGTCCAAAGTCCCTCCTCTTTCCTCTCATCTTCTGCTCCTCCCAGGGATAGAGGTTGTAATTCCCAGAACCAGATGCTTCCTAAGGCTCCTTCCAAAGGGTTTCTGGCCAGTCTAGAGGATTGGTGGGGTGGGCTGTGGGTGGCCTGCGGTAGCTCAAAGGACAGTCTCATGAGCTGGATGATGGTCACTGCCTGAGGTGGCTTCAGCCACATGGAGAGGGAAGGCATGAGTAGTGGCTGATTCAGGTTTCAGAGGACAAACAGATGGGAAGGTTTTCAGCATCCCGGCAGAGGCGAAACAGTCTTCTAGAACATTCTTTTCTAGGGTCATAAGCTGTTTCCAGCTTATGACCTGCCTTTTAAGAACCAGAGGGCAAAGATACAGGGACTGGGCCAGGCTGTTAAATGCTCCTGCCCCATGTTCATCCTGCCCCTGCAGTTTTGCTGGGTATAGCTCCCCAGCTGGAAGCTCTGGCTCCTCTGCCCTCAGCTGGCCATAATGGGCACTCTGGCCTCCTTCCCAGTCTTGGCAGTGTCGTGAGACACCCAGGAAAGCCCTTCCTGAAAAGCTGGGGGCCAAGATGGAGGAGGAAGCCAATGTCAGAAACCATGCTGGGACTTTAAAGAACCGGGCAAGAGTGGCTTGAAGGCAGCTGGAGCAAGCAGAGGGAACAGCATGAGTCAGAATCCTGGGGCAGGAGGGATTCATCCTGCATTCAAGTGACTGCAATGAAAGCCAGTGGGACTGGAATTCAGAGAGCAAGGGAGTGGGGCATGAAAGCAGGGAGGAGAGGAAGGGCAAACACTGAAGAGGGGAAACCATGTTGGCCCGGTAGGCCACAGTCGGGACGCTGATGTTTATCCTAAGAGCCATGGGAAGCCTTTGAAGGACTTTAAGCAGGGCCGTGACAGGGCAGGTGCATTTGGAAATGTCCCCTGTGACAGCACTGGGAGCTTGGTCCAGTCAGAGTGGATTCAGGACAATAGTTTAAAAATCTAGGGCAGCAGTTCAAGGGCAAGAGGGCAGAGAGCTTGACCCAGAGAAGTTTTGATGGTGGAGATGAAGAGAGGTACATGGATGGGAAGATATTTAGGAGGCTGGTAAGGAACTGGATTGGATAAGAGAAAGAGAGGATAAAATATGGCTCCCAGATTTCTGACTTGCAGACCATGGATGGATAATGGGTTCGTTCACTGAGATAAGGAAATCTGATGGAAGACCGGATTGGAAGGAATAATGAGTTTGCCTATGGCCATGATGTGTGAGAAAGGCCTTGGAAACATCCAGATGTGAACAATGAATGGGCAGTTGGCTATCCAGGTCTGTAACTCAGGGGAGAGAGACACTGGACTGGAGATAATAATTGGGGAGTTACTGACAGTCGAATAGTAACTGAAACCAAATTCAAAGGCTTCAGCCTCCTGATTTTCTCACCCTGTGTGTCATGTTCTCTTCTCCCTACCAAGGTCAAGATATTTGACCTTGCTGAAGGGTTGGTCTTTCCACAGACCTACAGACCTATCCTGGCCACAGTCACTGGGGAGTTCAGTGGCGCCAGGAAACTGTACAAAGTTGGTCTGGCAGTTGATTTGGCATTGACCTTGAGCCTGGTTTCAACAACTGGGCTCCTTGCTTGATCCTAAAACCAGTTTCTACCTTATATTCATGACTATTAACTGGGTTTCCGCTTTATACTCAGCTGAGTTCCTGGGCCCATCCCGGAGGAGGGCCCCTGGCTGGCTCTAGTCAAATTAATGTCCAGTGTTCTTCCCAGCCTGGGTCTGTCCCTCTGTTATCTGCGTTGTTCCAGTGAAAGTTCATTCATTCGTTCGTGTCTTCATTCAACAAATACTAAAAAGAGGAGAACTCCGGGTTGAGATTTACTAGTATTAGTCGTTTTCACTGCTCTCCTACATCGTTCTTAAGTGAAGCTAGCTTTTTCCTCTCACCTGGAATGCATGGTATTGAAGAATACAATGCCTGGGGCAGCCGGATGGCTCAGTTGGTCAGAGTGTGAGCTCTCAACAACAAGGTTGCTGGTTCAATTCCCTCAAGGGAGGGTGGGCTGCGCCCCCTGCAACTAAGATTGAACATGGTACTGGACTTGGAGCTGAGCTACAGCCTCCACAACTAGATTGAAGGACAATGACTGATGGGTCCTGGAAAGACACACTGTTCCCCAATACCCCCCAATTAAAAAAAAATTTTTTTTTTTTTTTAAATACAATGACTGCTCGTATTGTTAAGTGCCACTGCCTTGATTCACGCTGAGGCCCTGGCACTTTAACCCACCAGAGCCTCTGTGCCGTATTTCCCTCTTTTTCCAGAAAATATCAAAAGTGGCATCAAAAGCCCAACTTCCAACCCACTTCACTGAAGCAACAAAATAACATCTTACCCCAGCTCCTGTATCAGGAACCATAGGCTCGGCCATGCTTTATAATGACAAATTGAATTTCCTACTCTGCTGCGCGGCTGTCATGGGTGGGCTGAGGGCTCTGCTCTGGGTTGTTCTCTTTCTGGGACCCAGGCTAAGGGAGCAGCTGCCATCTGGACCATTGCTAGTCACAGCGGCAGAAGGGGGGGAAAGGTAATAAACGACACACTGACTCTTAAATCTTTCAAAGGAAATGAAACATGGCACTTCAACCCACATTTCCTGAAGTGTGGCCATGCCTCACTTCAAAGAGGTTGGGCAAGTGCAGTGCTACCAGGTCCCTGGAAAGGGACGAGCCAGAAAGAGCTGGTGAACCACATGGCATGTGTGCAAGCTCTTTGAGGCAAACACCACATACTGCTCCTGTTCTCATGGTCAGTTCTTTGGCACTGCTCCTTTCCCGGACAGGTCAGTTCTCCCTCTGGAGATAGGTGTAAAACAAACAGGGGCTTGTATCTTTCAGCAATAGCCTTTCAGGACCCCATCAAAGACAAGCCTCTCCCCATTGCTCAAGCCAGATATACCCATGGAGAACGATAACTGTACGTGATATTTTCAGTGGCTTTTATGGTTCTCTAGGAGAGAGAGCTCATCTTCCGTCCAATCACCACGGATATAGTGCTCATTTGAAGATGAAATCCTCTTCTTTAGAAAGCCATGTGATACATTTCTCTGAGGTTAGGACCGGGAACTAATGCGAAAAATCAAGTTATAAAATATATAGCTGGCATCAAAAGGATACAAAACAAACAAAAAACATGCATTGAGAAAATACTGTGAGGAAATATATTGACAATGACAGTAAGGGATTATGGAATTTCTTCCTTGATTTACTTTTATATATCTTCCAAGTTTTCTATATAAAAGGAATAAGCATATCATTCTATTCAATGAGAACAACAGCAGTGATGCTCTCCAAATGAGGCAGTGTACTCTAGACCAGAAGTTCTCAAACTTTACCTTGTATCACAGCCACCTAGAGGTCTTGTAAAAACACAGATCACCAGATTTCATCCCCAGACATTCTGGTTCCAAAGGTATTTGGTGGGGCCTGAGAATTTGCATTGTTACCAACTTTCAAGATAATACTGATGTTGCTAGTCTGGGGACCATAATTTGAGAACCATTGTGATAGTGGTGAAAAAACGCCAATCATGGAGTCAACTCACTCTGGTTCTAAATACTGGTGAACACTTACTGTGTGACCTTGGGAAAATACTTAACCTCTCTGAACCTCACTTTCCTTTTTCATAAAAATCAGTTCTAAGCTACACATTTTTTTCACCTTTTACCATCTCTGAAATCAGAAACTCATTACAGTAGTGGGTGTGACAAAGTTTGAATGGCCACATTTTTCTTTCTCTGTGGCACATGCAAAAATGGTATATCTTACAATTGACAGTGTCTAAGATGTGATGAAATATGATCTCTACCTTAAAGGATTGTCAGGAGATAATGTATATAAAGTGCTTGGCATAGTTTCTGGCACAAAGTAAAATTATTTAATAAATGGAAATTGATTTAAGCTATTATTAAAAAAAATAACAAGAATTATATAGTAACGCTTACGGAGCAGCTGACAGTGTGAAAATGGAATCCAAATTGAGATTGATTTCCTCTTTTCTGTTTCCTCTCCAGGCAGACTTTAGAGACAGTAAATTACAGTGCTGTCCTGGCCAGTCTTCCCCGCTGATTCCAGCAGTGACCCTGAGGCCTTTGACAGAGACCATTTCCACAGTGCAGACCATCTATACCACGCGGAAGCCTGTTTCTCTGGCAGCCAGGTGAGTACAGGAAACCAGGCACAGGTTTTCGGCTCATTGGGTTGGTGTTGCCTACAAAGCTCTTATTCATTCTTTTATTCATTGACTCTGTATTGATGGAAATGTCTTCAGAGGCTAGACAGTATTCTAGATGCTCGCGGTGTACAGTGAATATAACAGATAAAAGTCCTACGTGTTTGGAATTTACAATTTAGTGTTGGGGGAGGCGAGACAGAAATAAGTGTGTGTGAATAAAACCATGAAGGGCAATAGGACATGCTGGGATGCACTCACTGAAGTGGCACTGAAGCAGAGGCCTGAAAGGTGGTGAGGGAGCAAACTGGATATTTGGGGGAAGAGGATACTGGCCAGAGGGAACAGCCAGGTCTAAGGTTTCTGAGGTGAACAGTGCCTGTATGGGTAAGGAGAAATAAGAGGGCTGGTGTGGCCTTAGCAGAATAAATGACAGGAGAGCAGGCCCATGAAGTTCAGGTGGGGGCAAGATTATATAGAGCTTTTTTAACCGTAGTAGATTGATAGTTGATTTCTACCCTGAATGAAATTATTTAAAAACTTGGTTATACCTTTAAAAATGTGTATTCCCGTGGTGGAGGTGTTGGTGGTGGTGGTGGTGGGGTGTGTGTGTGTGTGTGTGTGTGTGTGTGTGTGTATGACAGATTCCATGGCTAGGCAACTGGTCCTGAGGGCCAAGAAGTCAGAAGCAACCTCTTAAAGCAGCGAGTTTTATTTCATTCAATTTTATTTATTAAAACATAGGAGGGAACTCTGGGAGAAAATGCATGCAAAACCAATTTAAAGCATGAGTTAAAGAAATTGAATCCCTGGACATCTTTCGGATCATTCCAAAGACCCTTACTGACAGGGGGCTATGCACCAGCTCCTGTGCTAGGTTCTGGGGTTTCAGAGGTGAATGCTCAGAGGAGCGGTGCCTCGAGAAACTCTCAGGCTGGTGAGGGAAGCCCATAGGTAGCTGGACAATTTCTGGTCATTGCAATGATAGTAAATGTAGGGTATCCTTAAGGAGCCTTAAAGAGAAAGTGATCACGATCCGTGATCACGAAAGAATCTGGGAGACGACGCTTGTCATTTGTGTGGGTTTACCTCACTATTTTGTCACCTACTCTTTTTCAGTGCAGAGACGCTCCGGCAGGAACTGGAGAGAGAGAAAATGATGAAAAGACTGTTGATGACCGAACTGTGAAATTCTCCCCTTGTTGCCTGGAGGATGGCATGGTGCCTTCTGTCGTTTTCGTTCTTCGGGCTTTGTGTGCTCACTCTAGCACAGCACACAAACGTGTGCTCTGTTTGCCCAGGTCTCCATGGGTAGTGGAAGCCAACTTCTGGCTTGACTTTTATTGGAAAAGTTAATTTAGGTCTCCTGAGTATTAGAGTTTTTCTACTACTCAATGTAGTTGAGACAGGACTTGTAAGCCTTGGAGAAGAAAAATGGGAAAATGGGGATTCCTTTACAGAGGTACCTGTGTGTATATATTAATAACCACAGGGATTAACATGGCGCAGAATCCTTTGCTATCAATCTCAACCATGTGATTTTGTATGATTGAAACTTACACCAAGCTTTGACTGTTTGTTAAAGAGTCATTTTTAATGAGAGAATAATTCTTTATTGCTGTTTTTTCAGTTACATTGGTAGATACACAGATCTTATAAAGTCCTTAACATTCATTTCTTACTCAGACATGAGTAGATAAACTAAAAAGCAAGTTGTTATCATCAGGATGTAAGGTACTGCCGCTTCATCTGAAACATAACTTCACTTGTCAGTTTGTTAGATACGATATTATTTGGGATACATATCATTTATCATTGAACCCAAAGTAGGAAATTATAGCTTAAATTGTCTAAAAATCCCTACAAGGTTAAGATGATTCAATGTGAGGATTCATTTGGGTGTTCCATAAAGGGAACTTATTTCTAAAGTTGATCAATTCATATCCTGTTGATAGAACCTTGACCAGAAGAAACTCTGCTCTCTTTTTATATAGTTTCAAGAAATATGTTTTTAAATTTTTATTATGCACTTGGACAAATCTGCAGGAATAAAGGAACCCCCTGACCACAAACTAGCCCTCTAAATTATTTCCCAAGTTTTCTCAATAAATACGCACACATTTTTACATAGCTATGATCAGTGTGTGCACACTCTTTGGTTATATTTCTCCACCTGACACGTAGCTCCTCTTCAATGCAGATCCTGCTATCACCAATTTAAATATCTTTATATCCATGTAACATGGCTAATCTCACTTCTCCCCATTATTAGACATTTGAGTTCTCTCCAATTTTTCACTCTTATAAATAGTGCTGCTATGACTGTCTTTGTAAAAAAAAATTCCTTCCTTTGGGTTCTTCCCTTGGGAATATCTCCAAAGAGGGATTACAAGGTCAAAGAGCATGAAGTATTTTATAGCTCTTGCTTTATATTGCTAGATTGCTTTCTAGAAAGATCCAGTCTCTGGGTTGGAAGGACCTTAAAGGTCATCTAGTTCAACCCCCCTACCCACTCTGAATGCTTGAATCCCCTTTACAATTTATGATGCCACCAGCAATGTATAAGCATTTATATTTACCAATAGCTCTGCCAGTATTGGGTTTTGCCATTTTTATTTATTTTTGCTAGTGTGATAATAGGTGTGTAAAGTTGTTCTTGAAAGGTTGTTTTATTTTCTTAATTACTAGCAAGGCTGAGCACTTTTCCATGTGATGATTAACTAGCTGTACTTCCTTGTGTGTAAAGTGTCTATCCATTTCTTAAGACCACTTGATAAGTGGAATTGATCTCGTATATTTGTATCAGGACTGTATTTTTATTTTGTATTATATAGTTTGCTCTCCTGTCCCTATACTTAAAACTGAATGGTGCCGATAATTTGATACTAATTATTTAAAAAGAGCAACGCCTCATTTACTAGCATTGTTGTAAAATGAGGTATGTAAGCAAATATTCAGATAACAGGATTAACCCTTGAAGTGCTGAATCTTTAAACCATTGATATTTTTCTGAGGGAAATCTTTCTAAAACGTATTATACACATCCCTGCCTTAGTAAACAGAGTATCCTGGAGAGTATTTAACCTTTTCTTGATGAGTCATGGTCATCATTATAAACATGAGCCCCTTTTGTATCTTAGTGTGGTGCAGTGATGTCATCAGGAGCCGTATGTGGGGCTTGGCTTTGCCTTTCACAGACTATTGTACTCTTCTCATTGATGGCTCTTCACTGCTGTCTGCTCGACCAGTGAAGCCATCTGGGGCAACTGTGGTATTTGGGACCTTTTAGCCCCATGCTACATGACCCCTGGCTGTACTTTTGAAACAGCTTTAGCCGTTCTTTATCTTGTGCACATGATGCAAAATGTGTTCCTGTACAGTACGGGGGGAGATACCTGTGTCTGGGCCTGTCACCTCTTGCCAATCCAGCACCCTCCTCCTCTCCTAACCTGCTTTCTGAGTCTTCTGCTCTTCACCTCCTGCTGTCTGATGGAAGCCTCCAGGGCAAAACAGAAGTTTTCGCGCAGAAGCCAGGAACCACAGGGTTACATTTGTGTCAGTCTGGCTCTGTTTCTGAGGAGGGATGCATGGGCTTTTTGGCCGCTGTTTTCAGGAGGCTCTGAGTCTCCTGCTTCTTCCCCCTATGTCCCCCTGGGTTCACAGATGTTTCAAAAGATTGATGTCACTGGAAGTCCGATCACAAACTACTTGGCTAATACTGTACATGAAAACCCAATACCTTTGGCAGCTCAACTCTAACCAGTAAAATCAAGAGAATTCCATTGTTTCAACAGTTGTCCTGGTTATTTGCCTATTTAAATGTTTGATGGGTGCTTGGCATTGTGACCTGAGGGATGATATGGGGTCGGGCAGATTCATAGGGATAAAAGTGAATTGGTACAATCACCTAACCTTTTTTATATACTCAAAACCAGAACAACAGCACCATACAGACACACACACACACACACACACACACACACACACACACACAACTAATGTTCAGGGGGTGGAAATCAGCTTGCTGACATAATCAGTCCAGAGCCAAAGCTCCAGAGTGTGGGCCACAGACTCCTGGTGGGCGTGGAGAGTAAGTGGAAGGGGCCTGGGACGCCAGCAACCCACAGGGTGTGTGGATTGCAGACTTCGGTGTGTGGGCTACAGACTGCTTAGGAGATTCTTATGTTTGAAGATTTTGAAAATTAGGCCCTGTCTTAGAGCATTCACAAGATACCATGTGAATGTATCCCAAATTGTATCATCCCCAAATAACACAGAAATATTCTGGTATCGTTATCTTTCTTTCACCCTCTCAAAGATCACAGCTTTTAAAGAACTTGAAATTCACCATTACCGTGTTAAAATCGAATAATATTGTGGTTTTTAGTATGTCGGCAATGTTCTGCCATCATCACCACTAATTCCAGAACAATTCCATCATTCCAAAAAATGCTCCATATCAAAAGTCGCTACAACTTCTCCCCCCCAACCCCTCAGCAACATTAATTCATTTTCTGGTTAGGGATTTCTGTCTATGGATTTGCCTATTCTGGACATTTCATACAAATGGAATCATACAATATGTGGTCCTTTGTGTCTGGCTTTGTTCACTTAACACAATGTTTTCAAGTTCATCCATGTTGTAGCATGGATCAGTATTTAATTCCTTTTCATGGCTGAATAATACTCCATTGTGTGGATATACCACAATTTGTTTATCCATTTATCAGTTCACAGACATTTGGGTTGCTTCCACTTTTTGGCTATTATGAATAATACAAACATTCGTGTACTACTTTTTGTACAAACATGTGCTTTCAATTCTTTGGGTATATAACTGAGATTGGAATGGTTCAGTCATATGGAAGCTCCATGTTTAACTTATTGAGGAACTGACAAGATCACAGCTTTTATATCTGATGCAATCAAAAGTGGGGGGTAAATCACATATGTTACTAGAACATCAGAAGCATGGGCTAATCTGTTATTGGTGAGATATGAGATGCAGCACTGATATGGGGGAGTTTTTAATAACAGAAAAAAAGTTTTAGAGAAATGGCTTTGATGAGAAGAGAAAATAAAAGGTGGCCTCTTTTAAAAACGAAATTGAACTCAGGTTCATCTCTAAGTTCTTGTTTGAATAGATGGCTCTTGTTCAGCCAGTGTTCTCAAAATGTCCAGGGAAAGTTCTTCCCCAGAAAATGTGCACAAAAGAGGAAACCACCTATTTCTTGGTCGCTCATGGATTCACATCGTTGGGGAGCAGAGGACCTCTGCAAAACCTGCAGTGTCACTCAGAGGGGATATATGCTGAGGGTGGGAACAGGTCTCCCTCCAGGGCTCAAATCTTGTAAGAAAACACAAAGAACAAGAACATTCCAAAAGGCAATTTCAGAAGATGGGAGAACCTCATGAAAGGAAGCGGCCAGGTAGGCAGGGAACTGGAAACTGCAGCAGGTTCTAAGGCCCGGGAGAGGCATGAAGACTTTGAGTGACCCATGAAAATGAGGGGTATTCTCTCCCTAGGAAAATCCATTCACTATAACATTATTCCAGCACTCTCACAGGGCCCTCACACCACCCCTGAAGCCCACGTATGGCCCACTTGGAGTCTGTGGACCCCAGGTTCTTCAACATGACTAGATCATTGAAATACATAGATTACCTCCAAGCTTTATTTTAGGCAGGGGTTTTATCAGACAAATTTGCCAGGAGAATGACCTGGTTCTCATTTACCTTCTATCTGGCACCATCACTGCTAATTGTAGAAATTGAAATCACGAGAATAAAAGAGTAACAGGTAACAGCTTAGATTCCCAGACCAGAGAATCAACACTGAAATCAGAAATGTGGTTCTTCCTTTTTTTTTGGCTAAACGTCGGTCCATTTAAAACTGACCATACTTTCCCTGGTGAACAGGAGAAGAAAAGAAAGGAATTTCAATTTTTAAGAAAGAGTTTTTTGTTTTTTTTTTTAAAGATTCCTGTTAACAGATTTTCAATTGATTGGCTTTTTTGTATTTTAGAATTTTATACATTTCAAAGCTGTCTTTTGGGAAGAAGTCTGTTTTGATTTTTTAAGGAGCTGTAGTTCATCTCACCTTTTTCAAGCAATAAATCTGATTTCTTGCAACAACTGGTACGTATATGGGAAGAACTGGTGAAACCGAAGGTGCTTATGAATTACATCTAATTCACCTGTCAGCTAAACATGTTTAAACGTCAATTGAACAACCCACTATCAACGTCAGCTGATACCCAATAGCAAATACTTCGTCTCTGGGTCGCACAGCACTTCTCACTGTTTCAGTAACAGCACTGTCTCCCACCGCCCCTGAGCCAATAAAGGTTGACATCACGAGTTTTCTTCTGAATATTTGTATTTCATAATCTTATACATTCATTCATGCCCAGTTATAGTCTTGAACGCGATTGATCCTTCCCTCTATCATCTCACTTAATCTTCTCTGCCATCACAGAGGTTACTGATCACCACCGCACAGAGTCTGACTTCTGGGCCTGCATTTGGAACCTCTTTGCTTTTCTGCCTCCATAGTTATTTTCTTTGTTTATGCAAGAAAATAAAATAAAAAAGAATGGAAAAAAAGCAGGCTAAAATGTTGACTCTGCAATACCAGCGCAAAAGGAATGGTGTCCATGCTTTCTAATGGAAAATAGCTTAGCATTCTGAACGTGTTACCACTCCAAAACCACCATTAGAAAAGAACTCCAGGACCTGGCATGTAGTAAGTGCTTGGTGTGAATAAACGGATGGCTGAGTAATCAACCAAAGTGAATTGCAAGTGGCAGGAATGGATTTGAGAAAAGTGGAGACTTCAACGTGGCCATCAGACATGGTGTGGACTTGCCAGAGCCTGTGCGTGCTTGTTGTGGGGAAACAGTAAAACCAGTTGCCTAGTTTTAAAGGGGGTATGTTATGTAAGGGCGCCAGCAGCCTCTGCTGATTACACTCTCCAAAAATCTGGAGAGGAAGCTGATGAATCCAACCCAAGAGCTGGGTTCAACTTTCCCTCTCTTAAGCACCTCAGTTTACCCATCTATATAGTGGGGATCTTGCTATTTTAACTTCCTTCCGTGGTGATCCCAAGAATACTGGGTATAGTAAGTGCTTATATAAACCAAAAAGCGCTGGAACAAGGCGCGGGAGGCAGCAATTCTGACAAGGTGTATCCAAGGTAAACCCTCCAGGGGAGCACTTCTTAAACTTAAACGTGCATTAGAGTTTCCTGGGGATCTTAGTAAAATGCAGGTCCTGATTCCTGCAAGTGCAGTGGGATGCTATTCGGTGAAGGTGACAAGCTCTTTGGGGATGCTGATGCTGCTGGTCCGAGGACGTTTTGAGTAGCAAGAGTCTAGAAGGGCCAAATCTGTGTCTGGGGGAGACTCGTGCAGGGAAGTAGGAGAAATGGGGAGACTGGGAGAAAGAATGGACGGAGGGAACGCGTTAAGAAGGAGAGGGCGGGCGAGAAGAGGATGCTCGGAAGAAGGGGGAGGCTCCGGGCCCAAGCGAGGATGCGCAGACCACGGCCCGGAGGCAGAGGGTGCCGACGGCTCCGCGGCTGCGCGGGCTGCGAGCAGGGGGCGGGCGGGCGCGTGCTGGCGGCGGCGGCGGCGAAGGCGGCGAAGTCCCGGCTCCGTGCCCGCCGCGCCCCCGCTGCGGCCCGAGCGGCCTGGCTGTGGGGTCTGTGCGCAGCGATGGCGCGGCCGCCCGGGCGGAGCCCGAGGGCCTGGGTGCCGCTGCTCTTGCTGCTGCTGGCCGGGCCCGCCGCCTGCGTCGCCAGTCCGGCAGATGACGGCGCGGGCCCGGGGGGCCGAGGACCCCGGGGCCGCGCGCGGGGGGACACAGGTACCGACGAGGCGGTGCCGCGCCACGACTCCTCCTACGGCACCTTCGCGGGGGAGTTCTATGACCTGCGCTACCTGTCCGAGGAGGGTGAGGCTGCGGGAGCATGAGAGGCTGTGGGAGGGGACACCCGGGGTAGGGGAGGGGGTGGTGGCAGGAGCGGGGGCGGGGGTGAGGAACTGGTAAAGATGCGAACGCAAGCTGTTCTCGTACAGTCGAGGCCGGGACGGAGAGCGCACGGCTCAGACCCCCAACCGCCTACAGGAGGGGCCTTGAGAGCTATCAGCGCATCCACCCGCTGCCTGCTTTACAGATAGGGAGACTGAGGCCGGGAGAGAGAGAGAGATAGCCAAGGGCCCTCCCAGTTTTCAGCATCTGGCCTCCACCCTTTCTGTTAACGGATTTGGGTAGGGTGCGTTGGGGGAGGAGGCTGCCATCTGGCCTGGGGTGTGTGAGATCAGAGCAGCTGGTGGGTAGCAGAAATCCCGACTTAAAGAGAGATTTTGCCTTATTTCCCCTCTGTCTGTATTGACCTAGATTTGCAATGGCAAGCGCCCCAACCTCTTAGTGCCCTATTTGTGCTGACTGCCCTGCCATCAGAGCTGGGTCACATCTTGTCTACTTCCATCCCACTTCTTTTATGTTATTATGCATATTATGGTCCCTAGGGTGAGTCACCATTGTTGGAACCTATTGGGCCCAGAGACTGAGGGTTTGTCAGCCATAGACCACCCTGTAGAGCTGCTTCAGTGAACCCAAAAGCCAAGCTCATTGTGCTCAGAAATAATGGAAATTGGCCTCTTTTTTCCTGCAGTTTGGACAGTAGTGATTTTCCTTTATTTCTGCTAAGAAGAATATCCACACAAAAAAAGAAAGTTGAAATGTTGTGTGTCCCAGCAACTAATAGGATGCTAGGAATATCTGTTACACAGGACTAGGTCTAGCTACCTACAACGAACAAACATTCATAGCTTAAATAAGATAGAAGTTTCTCTGTCATGTAAAGAAACCTAGAAGGAGTCCAGAATTGGTCATCAGAGACACTGGATCCTGGTCTTCTGCTTCTTCACAATTCTTAGCTTGTAACTTCATGGTCCAAAATGGCTGCTTGATCTCCATCCATTACATTTATTTTCCAGACAGTAGGAAAGAGAAAATAGGAAGAAGAAGACTATAAGGAGATTACCCAGAAGTCCCATCCAACAATTCTACTTACACTCCATTAGCCACAACTTAGTCAGGTGATCACTCATATGTGTAAAGGAGGGTAGGAAATGTAGCCTTTTGGCTGGCAAGTAATATGCCCAATAAAAAATTGGAATTATTAAGGAAGATGGAGAGAATGGATTTGAGGGAAATATGTTAGTTGGGTAGAGGCTAAACTGCTGAAACAGAGACATCAACATACATACAGTGGTTTAAATAAGACAGTTTATTTTTGTCTTATGTGAATCTGGTTGGTCTGGGCTGGTGGGACAGCTGTGTTCCCCAAGGTCATTCCGGGACCGAGGTTTCTTCCATCTTGTTGCTCTACCCTAAGTCTTTATCCTTATCTGTGTGAAAGTTGAGTTGTTGCACGTGCTTGTTCAACCTTGAGGGAAGGAGATAGAAGGGATGTTTGGGACAAACAATTTCCTTTTAGGCTGGTTGCACAGATCACCGTTTACTTTTTTTTTTTGGCAAGAACATAATTATATGACCTAGCTGCAAGGGAGGCTGGGAAATGTAGTCTTCTAGCTGGGCAGCCATTTGGCCAGAGAGAAGGGGGGTTGGGGTAGGAGGACAACAAGCAGAAGTAGAATCTGTCACTCTGGAAAAGAATAAATATTTCAAAGTCCATCTGCTTCTGAAAGCATCTAATACATATTTATTCTGTTCATAGTCAGCCTAGCTAGCACATTGCCAGGTGACTCAGACATGGCATGTGAGAGCTTATATTCTCATCAGGCACATGGATCTAACAAGTGAAACAAGGTCAGATGTTATAGGTACAGTTTGTACCGTGTTCCCCGAAAATAAGACCTAGCCGGACAATCAGCTCTAATGTGTCTTGGGGAGCAAAAATTAATATAAGACACGGTCTTATTTTAATACAATATAAGACCCGGTCTTATATTAATTTTTGCTCCAAAAGACACATTAGAGCTGATTGTCCGGCTAGGTCTTATTTTCAGGGAAACACGGAATATACAGAGAGAATGAAGTTAATTGTATAATCTAGACAGTTTTATGAACATGGGCATCAGGTGGGCTGCAGCCGTAGGAAAGCTTTATAGAATTAGCTAGACAGTGTGAAAGACTTTGGTGAGACAGAGGGGGATGCATTTAGGTGAGGTGACCGCACAGGGGCAGCAGGTCATGCCATGTGTGTACAAATTCCTAGTTTGTCTGCTTGCCCCTCTCACCCATTCTGCACATACAACTGGAAGCTCGGCTTTAACCCTCAAATATCTGTGACGGTTCCAACCTTCTCCCTGGATGAAGCTTCAACTCCTTCATCTGGAATTTTCTCTCTGGCCCAACTTCCTTTTACAGCCATCTCTCACTCCTCCCCGTCTCCCACCCTGAGCTTTCACTGTCTATTCTTCTACTCTTCTCTCTGACCAGCTCACTTATCGTCATAAACCCATTCTACAACTATTTGGTGGGTGCTAGTGGGATGTTTGTGGGGTGAGCCTTTCAAGGGCAGTACCCTAGATTACTCTGGGCCTAGGCTTTAGCTTTGTGGGTCTTAAATAGAGACTTTCCCAAGATCCTTAGAAATAATCAGTGGCCGGCCTGGTGGCTCAGGTGGTGGGAGGACTGTGCTCCTAACATGGAGGTGGCCGGTTCGATTCCCACATGGGCCAGTGAGCTGCGCCCTCTACAGCTAAGATTGGGAACAACAGCTCTCCCTGGAGCTGGGTAGCCATGAACAGCCAGAGGTTGGCATAAGCTGCTGTAAGTGGCTGGCAGCCAGTGTGAGTGGCCGGCAGCTGACGAGAACTGCCGTGAGCTGCTGTGAGCAGCCGACCAACGATTGGAGACCGACTGACTGCCTCAGCCGGGAGGGAGCGCAAGGCTCATCATACCAGCATGGGCCAGGGAGCTGTGTCCTACACAACTAGACTGAGAAACAACGGCTGGAACCAGAATGGGGTAGTCTTCTAGCTGGGAAGCCATGTGGCCAGGGAGAAGGGGGGATTGGGGTGGGAGGACAACAGAAGGGGGGAGGCGGACGAAGGGGGGGAATCAGTGACACTGCCTTCAAAGGTACTGCCAGAGAGGGAAAAGCAGAATAGGAAATGTCCCTGAAGGTTGTCCCAGCCAGAAGGTGAAGGAAACAGGATGTCAGGAAGCGTTGTCCCAAGCCATGGTGAGGCCCAATAGCACGAAGACTCAAAATAGCTGGTGGATTCAGGAAATGAGAAGTAGTGGGTGGCTTTTCTGGGGATGAATTCAGTGGGGAAGGAAGGAGGGAGACCGATTGATTTTGTAGGACGTGGCAAGTGAAGAGGTAGAAATAGTGCGTTTAAGCTATTCTATCAGTCCAAATGGGATGGTCTTTTTCTAGTGATTGGGTTATTTGTTTCCTCTATGCAGGGTCCCCTCTTCTCAGGGTCCAAGTAGCCAGGAAACTGAGTTTTTAATGAAAAGATAGTTTAGCAATATGAAATTAGAAAAAGGGAATTACAATAATGAGGGTGGGGATGGAGAATTCACTGAAACTGCAGGAGAGCCCACTGACCAGTATGCACCCTATCCAGAGACCATTTCTCCAGTGTCAAGATTGCCCGCAACCCCCAAAGCCAGAGGCTGCACGCTGGCTGATATGGTATCTCTAATCATCCCCTAACGTGTTCATTCTTTAGTTTAAATTACGTTGTAGTTTAACAATGCTAGTTTTGAGAATTCTTAAGGGTTCCCGCTGTCTTAGCCTATACAACTCATCCTTGTGGGCCCAATTCAAATGCCATCTCTTAGGGACCCTTCCCTGAGTCTCTCCTCCCATCCCCTGCTACTAGCAAGGATATCCTCGCACAGCACACCAGCCCTGCCATGACCCTTTTTGCTCTCTGCGGTCAGGAGTTTGAATAGGGTCTTAGTGCTTGAACCCAGCCATTCATATCTCGTTCTTTTGAGGTTCTCCACTAGAATCTATATAGTATCCAGGACAACAGTAGGATGGAGAACAGATCACCACGTGCTTGTGGGCAAGTAGCCTATTCTGAAGGTTCTCTGGAAAAAACCAAACTGGGTGTGGGCTTAGGGTAAGGCCCCAAGTGAAGCCTCCTGCTCTCTTCTCCCTGCTGCCCTCTGCAGGCCAGGTCTGAGGAGCAGACCCTGAGTCTTACCACACGGATGGCGGTAGCTGGCTTGCCCTTGGAGCCATACCCTGCCTGGTTGCTTATCTTTAAAGCACAGTTATCGGACCACTTGTAAAATGTGGCCCAGTCAGTGAGTTTCCAACGATTGAGTTCTGACCACAATTTTCCTGATCTTGGGAAAGAGCTATTAAGGCAGTCAAGAGAAGACAGAGCTTGGGAGAAAAGGGCAGAGTTTCCTTCACCCGCTTATATTCTTCCCATGTCGACCATATATTGCATGTGGATAAACATTTGGGATACACATGTTTTGGTGCTTTTCCCCTAATGGTACATAGACATTCGCTGTCTGAGAATAAAAGACCACACAAACATACCCTTTTTAAAAATTTATAGTATCTCTTCATTTGTGCTTTGGTTTGAACGAAGACAATATCACCTTGTTCAGTGAAAAAGAAAAAGTAGAAATAGTGTATGTACACTGTTTATATGCGGGAGATAGCTTATGATCTCTGAATCTTTTGCTGAAACTTGGGATAGGAAAATAAAACTGAAACAAATCACCAAAAAAGGTAAATAATTTATAAAAATAATGTACATCTTTAGATCTACGTGTAATTTATCTTTGTATCCCCCGTGAACCTAGCCCAATAATAACACTAACGGGAGCTATTAATAAGTGCTTACTGTGTGACAGGCATTGTTCTAAGTACCTTATCCATATTAACTTTCATCTTGATAGCAACACTCTGACTTAGATACTACTGTTATCTCCACATTAAAATTAAGGAAACTGACCCACAGAAAATTTAAGTAGCTCCAGTCACACAGCTAGAAAGTAGAGAACTGCGTGGATTTGATGACTTTATGGGTAAGGTGTGCAAGGTGTCCGTTTGGCCTGGAATAGAGAGCCCCTTTGACATGGCATGTACTAGGGAGTGTGGTGGGACGAGCAGAATGGGGTATTTTATGGGTGAACTTGAGAAGAGGGGTTTGGAATTGGTAGGGGAGGCAGTTGGGAGCTGCTGATTCCTAAGTGGTGGAGTGCCACAGCGAAAGCTTTGCCAGACAGGCTCCGTGTATGTGGTGTGTGTGTGTGTGTGTGTGTGTGTGTGTGTGTGTGTAGCTTTCTATTTTACGAAGTCCCA
Organism: Rhinolophus ferrumequinum; assembly: GCF_004115265.2. NCBI lineage: Eukaryota > Metazoa > Chordata > Mammalia > Chiroptera > Rhinolophidae > Rhinolophus > Rhinolophus ferrumequinum. The sequence goes on along the minus strand of NC_046295.1, from coordinate 62,213,772 downwards.
TGACATTTCTACTTCATTATTTGATTGATAAGCAGAAACAATGATTCAGGAAGTCCAGAAAGAGAAAGAGGCTGATGCAGTAACTCTCAGAGATTTGAACAGATAATTTCTGGTTAAAACATCAAGGAAGCAAGTACTAAATTAATACCTGAGGGCTGGGATCCAAGCAGTTAATTAGAGACTATAAATAGCAAACCAGAAGCCATTAACCACCCAGTGGAGTATGGCAAAAGAGGCTCAAGGGATTGCAAAGAAGGAACAGATAGTGCCCTGAATTAGACAAGAATGGAAAGCACCAAACCATACTGAGAACCTGAAAAAACTCAACCAAGAAAATAAGTACCTTTCAAATTACAGGAATATCTGAAGGGAGAAAAGAAAATGGCTTTAATTGTTCCCCAAAACAGGACAGTTATTAGAAGGGTTTATAGGGCACATATGAGACGCAAGAAAGAGAAGGTACAAAGAAATTTTTTTTTTGCCCTAAGCCAATATTATTTGGTCTCAATTCAAGTTTTTAATTTTAGAAACAAAGACTTAAAAAAATAGCATCAAAAATGGAAAGCGAAGGGAAAGCAACAGCCAAAACAGAAAAAAACCCAAAACCCCAAAACTGAACAAAAAATCCCAAACCAGTAAAGAAAATGAGTGAGTGGACAAAGTTAAGGGGGAAGGAAAGCTGGCCATGTCTGGGTGGTCTAACCGATATATCTCACAACTATGGAGACAAGTAAGTATAGGAGATAGAGAACAGGGGAGGCTAGTAAAGGTCTTTAAAACGTTGTGACAAGATGAGATTTCTGTCTTAGAAAGATGGCATATGGTGGAAGAAGTAGAAGGGAGGTGGGGGGTACCTGACAGGAGTTGGTACAATAGCCAAAAGGCAGGCTCAGGTTTCTAAGGTGGGAAGAAAAGGAATGATGATTGAGTAAATGTGCCAGGTGGAGAAATCTAGGACTATGGTTTCACGGTTGGGAGACTGTGGGTGGGTAGAGGGGTTCTTGACTGCTATGGAAACGTAAGCGGAAGGACACTTGGGAGGTGGAGGAGCTCAGTGTTGGACCTGTGAAATTGATTTCCTGGTGGAATATCCAGGTGGAAACCCCTGGAGGCAGTTGATTGTTGGACTAAAATGCTGATATAAGAAAAGAAGAAATCCCCAAAATGATGAAGTCAGAAAAAGAATAATTAAAAGAAAGTAGAAGGAAACAAACAATAAAAGAATAAAATATAGCAAAATTTAATGCCATAGGAACCAAGTGATTCTTCAAAAATATAAGTAAAGTGGATAAGTAAGTGGATAAGTCAAGGTTATTCAGAGAAACAGAGCCAATGGGTGTGTGTGTGTGTGTGTGTGTGTATGTATAAGTGTGTAAGAACTATGCTACAACATGGATGAACCTCAGAATCCTTTTGCTAAGTGAAAGAAAAAGTCACAAAAGACCACGTTGTATGTACATGAAATGTCCAGAAAAGGTAACTATTAAGACAAAGATTAGTGGTTGCCTAGGGCTGGGAGTGGTGGGAAGGGGAGATGAGAGTGCCGGGTAATCGCTAAAGGCTATGGGATTTCTTTTAGGGGAGATAAAAATGTTCTAAAATTGATTATGATGATGGTTGCACAACCATGTGAATACTTGTATTCTAAAAACACTTAAAATGGGTGAATTCTAAGGTACGTGAATTATATCTTAATAAAGCTGGTGCAAAAAATTAAAACAGTAAATGTCTTCCATACCACTTCCTTGCTTTACTTAACGCAGCTCTGAATTCAGTTGTCATGCATCTAATGGACAGAATCAAAATCATCCAGAACTCAGGAGCCAAGGTGGTAGGTACGCTATCCTCTAACACCATGGGCAGGCACGCTACAGAGAGGCTGAGACAGAGGCAAAGGGAGCCAGTCCAGCACTCCTGCCAACTTTCCCCTTCTTTAGTTCATTTGCATCCTCACCTTTTCCCCCTGGTTAGTGTTGGCCAGAAAAGTATGTATCTTAGACTTTTTATAAGAGTCAGCTTTTGGTTTAGGTAATCATTCTCATTTGTGTGTCTGTTTTCCATGTCATTGATTCATATCCAGATTTGCATTCCTTCCTTCTTTTTTTGTTTCCATTTTGAGTTGAATGCTTAGATCCTTTGTTTTCTTTCGTATTTTCTGGTAAGTGTATTCAAAGCTATTAATTTCCCTCCACGCTCTGTTTTAGGTCCATACTGAACATTTTGACATGCAATGTTTTGATGATCATTATAAGTGTATCTTAATTTTCCTTATGATTTTCTCTCTTTAATGCATGGATTATTTAATGTTGGCTGGTATTTTTCTTCATTTCCAGCCACAGGTAATTTTCCAACCTATACTTTTGTTAATTTCAAGTTTTATTACACTGTGGTCAGAAAGCATTTGTGTGATGTAGAGTCTTTGTAATTTACTGACTTCCTTATAGTCCAGTATATGGTCAATTTCAGTGGGTCTTCCTTGTAGCCTCAAAAAGAGAATGAGTCAGTATTTGTGGGTTCTGTATATCTGATTGAACTTATTATTTGTATAATTCAAATCGTCTGTCTTAGTTTTAAAGTTTGATTTTTTTCAATTCCAAGAATGGTATGTCGAATTACAAATGTTGATTCATCTATTTCTCTACATATTCCCATCAGTTACTGCTTTATGTATTTGGAAGCTAAATATGGGTATATTTATCCTGATATGGGTATATTTATCCTGATATTTATCCTAAATATGGGTATATTTATCCTGATTTATTGTTTCTTTTATCAGTATATAACATTATTTACCCCTTATGTTTTGTCTTGAATTATATTTTGTCTGATGTTACTACCTTTCAAGTTTTCTTATGGTTCATCTTTTCCTGGAATATCATTTTCCATTCCTTCAAAAATTTTGTGTAGTACTTATGCATTTATTAGGTCCATGAGTCTTCTGTAATTTTACTTTCTTAGACCATCCTTGTTTGGTTTTGCTAATAAGGTTATTTATTCTCATAAAATGAGTTGGAAACTATTCTCTCTTTTTCTGGCCTCTGAAATAATGTGTTTAAGGTTGGCATTAGCTGTCCCTTAAATGTTTGATAGAGCTGTCTGAGCTGGGAGCCTTCTTGGTTGAGTTTTTTTTAACTGACTCAATTTCTTTGATGGGTTATTCAGGATTTCTTATTCTTCTTGAGTCAGTCTTTGGTTTTATTTTTCTAGGAATTTTTCCCTTTAAATTTTCAAGTTAATTGGCATAAGTTGTTCATTGTATTCTTATTAGCTTGCTTTTAAAAAAAATCTTTTTTTTTATTAAGCTATAATTCACATTTTAAAAATTCACCATTTGAAAATATACAACTCAGTGGTTTTAGTATCTTCTCAAGGTTGTACAACCATCACCACCATCTAATTCCAGAACATTTCCATCATTCTAAAAATTAATGGGGAGTACCCATTAGCAGTCACTCCCAATTCCCCCTTTTACCCAGTCCCAGGCAACCACTAATCTACGTTCTGCCTCGATGAATTTGCATATTCTGGACATTTCATACAAGTGGACTCCAACAATATGTGGCCCTTTTGTGTCTGGTTTCTTTCACTTAGCATGTTTTCAAGGTTCATTCATGTTACAGCATGTATCGGTACTTCATCCCTTTTTATGGATGAATAGTATTCCACTGGATAGACGTACCATATTTGTTTATCCATTCATCAATTGATAGACATTTGGGTTATTTCCTGTTTGGGGCTATTATGAATAATGTTACCATGAATATCCGTGTACAGGATTTTGTGTGAATGTATGTTTTCATCTTTTTGATATTAACATTTACATAGAAAACTGAAAAGAACCAACAATCAGGTACAACCAAGACACTGCAGTAAGGTTTTCATAAAGAAGATCAGCATACGTGAACCAAAAGCTCTCTTCTTCTCTAGCAATAATAAGCTAGAAAATGTAAAAGAAAACAAGCGATTGTTTAAAATAGCAACAAAAATCTATAGTGTCTAGATTTTACCTTACAAAGAATGCACTAGTCCTGTGTAGAAAAAAAAATTAAACTATTAAGAGATAGAAAATATAAGAATAAATGGAGAGCTATCCCATGATCTTGGAAGGAGTGACTTGGTATTGTAAAGATGTCAGTTCTCCCGCAGTTTACCTATACATTTAATTCAATTTCAGTGCAGCAGAATTTTTGGAGAGAACTTGACAAATTGATTTCTATACACTACATAGAAAAATTAAGTTCCATGAATTGCTAAGATAGTTTCACCTTGCTAGATATTAATAAAGGTTACAAAGCCTAGTAATTAAAATCCAGTGTGCTCCTGGATCAGGAACAGTCAAATAAAACAAAACAAAATCCAGAAATAGAACTAAGTTTATATGAGAACTAATAAGTTATTGAGGTGTCATCGGAAATCACCAGGGAAGTAATGAATCATTTAGTAAGTGGTGTTGAGAAAAATTCATTCAATGCAGGGAGAAAAACGAACCATTTCTTAAACCTCACACCATATAAAAAATAAATTCCAAATGGGTTAGATTTAAATGTGAAATGTAGTACTACCAAGTTAATAAGTAAACATGTAGAGGAATATCTTCATGTCCTTTGAGTGGAGATTGATCTTTTAGACAATGCTTTAAAAAATCATGAACCAAAAAAAAAAAAAAAGCATGAACCAAAAGAAATATTATTTCCTTGACTACATCACATTTAAAGATTTTGGTCCAAGGAAGAATATCACAGAAAAAAGTAAGATTGATGGCAGACTGGGGGAAAAACAATTGCAACATCTGAAACCAACAGTGAATTTATATCTGGAATACACAAAAACTCCCATGAAAAAGACCAAAAACCAAGTAGTAAAAAGAGCAAAGAATCTGGATATACGTATACACATCACAGAAAAGGAAACCTAAGTGGTTAGTTAATACAGATATGAAGAGAGATGTTTACCCGCACTAGCACTTAGGGAAACATAAATTAAAATAATGAGAATGTCAGATGATAACAAGTACAGACAGGGAAAGGTGTGGGGCGACAGCTGCTGTTGGAATTGTAAACTGCTGATGCGGCTGTAAACTGGTGCCGTTGTTCTGAATACTAATATCAGTGAGCTTTTTGGAATTAAAGATGTGACCCAGCTGTTGCTTTCTGGGGTTTATTCAAACAAAAACCTCTTGCATATGTCTTCAGGAAACATGTAGTATAAGGATGTTTATCACTTCATTATTTGAGAAAGCAAACATTGCAGGCACTTTAAGTTCTAAACCTGGGAGGATATTATAGAAGATGTTATATGCCCATCGTGGAGTACTATTCAGTCAGGAGTAATAACCGGTCTCTCACGTACATACATGGATAGATTTCCAAATGAAAATAAGACACAGGATGAGGTTCACTGCACAGGATCATTTGTGGAGATTAAAAACATACACAAACTATATGTTTTTCAAGATATATATTATATATATATACACACACACATATATAAAAATAAATATATGGACGGTGGGTGGTAAGTCAGGGTAGATCCTCGTTAGTCTGCTCTGCTTGGTGCTTCCAGACGTTGGGCATGGCCGTGGTGGACCGGCCAGTGCAGGGCAGCTGTAGACAGCATGGCAAGGCAGCACTGTTGGCATAGTGAGAAATTTTGTCTGGAACCTACACTTCAGATGCAGGTTCTGCTGAAGGCACTTAGGTAATTATCTTACAAGGTAATCATGCAAACGTTTTAGGGTGATGTGCTGGGAATATGACAGGCTTTTTGCAACCTGGCAGGACCTTAAATGCTGGCACGCGGTTCAAACGTATTTTATGCCAAATAGATCATTTAATTCTAGGGGACAATTGTAATATTGCTCTGCATATATTCTTATGCCAACCCCAGCTAGTATAGTGAAATTTATTTTTGGCACTCATGACCCAGAGTTAGCACAGACCCCACAAGTTAGACGGCATGGTCCACAGCAAGACTACTCACTTCAGACCAACTGGCTACAAATCTGGGAATACTCACCACCCACCTCAGAGTCTATAATTCACTAGAACTCAGAGAACTCAGGAAAGTACTATTCTTACAAACACAGGTTTGTTATAAAGGATACAACTCTTGAACAGCCAATGAAGACACATATAGGGCGAGGTTTGGGGGGCTCCCAGTGCAGAGTGGAATCAGGGCATGTCACCCTCCTGACGTATCAGTGTGTTCACCAACTAGGAAGTTTCACTGAGCTTCAGTTTCCAGAGTTTCTATTGGGGTTCCATTACATAGGCACAGTTGATTTAGTCATTGGCTACAGAATTGAATTCAATTTCCAGCCCCCTCCCACACCTCCCTGGGGAAGGGGCTAGCTCAAAGCCCCAACCCGCTAATTACATGGTTGGTCTTTCTAGTGACCAGCCTCCATCCTGAGTCATCTCATCTCTAGCAGAAACTCAGGTGTGATTCCAGGCGCTCATAATAATAGTCTTGTTACGTGGGAGATTCCAAGGATCTAGTCTCTCCCAAGAACCAGGAACAAAAGCCAGTCAAATTCTTTATTATTCAACAGCTTACAAAACAAAAGAAAAATAGTGTTATTAAATGGATGCCCAAACACATTTGACTGAACACAAATTCCCATTTCAAGTTTTAGAAGTGTGTAAGATAATAGGAAATTAGTGCTAGAAAAGGCCTGTTGCCAACACTAATAAAACTAGTTAGGTACATTTGTAAGTGAGCTTTGTTCCAAAACTTGCTCTTATTTGGGACTTAGAAACACATTCTTCTTATAGACACAGTCCTACCCAATAATTATTAGTTCTCAGTCCAGTTTACAAAATTTAGTAGTAATCCAATAGTAATATGATGGCATTTATTGAGCTGGAAATCTGCTGTATGCCAATGCATTATTCTAGATACTAGGAAGTAGTAAGGATAATATGTTTGAAAAAATGGAGGAAGATGGGGAACCTGAGTCACAAGCAGCCTTACAAGAGATTGTCAGTCACTTACAGAGTCGTAAACATGTGAGTAGTCATTGCATTTCTGGAAAAATATTCTGAGAAAAAAATGGCCTCAGCACTGAAGTGAGAAATATGAGGAAGAACATATATGAAGATGTGAAACATATTCTGTAGCATTGAGCAGTCGCTCAAATCAATATTAAGAGAAAAAACAAAGAACTCATCTAAAGCAGGATTCAGTCTGTAGTACTGAAATAGATATAGATCTTGGCATAAAATAAGCATAAACTAGAAAAAGTGTGCATTTGGTCCAGTTACTTAAAGAGGGTGAAAAGATAAGGCTGCATTTTAATATGTGATCAAGGTCTAGTAATGAACTCCAAAATGTACAGCTCTGTGCTAGGAAAGTGTGGTCTCGTGGCTTTTTTTTCTTAAAGTATAATTAATAGAACGGAATAAACAAAATCTCATTTCAAAAACATGACAAAGAAACAACTTCAAAACAATGAGAAAAGTTAATAAAATCAAGTAATTTTTTAAAATTTGTATTTGTGTACCTAATGCCTGTGGGCGATTTTATTTATTCATTTGGCAATCATTTATTTAGTGTCCAGTGCCAAACACAATGCAGGGCAGAGAATACAAGATGAATCACAGATGGTTCCTGTGTGCATGGACAAAACAATCTTGGAGAAAAATATTTCTGTTCTAAACTGGAAGCATAATGCAGGCTTACTCTTCAATGTACGGTTAAATGCATTATGATGTTAAGTAAGGTTACAAGAAAGATACACAGCTGTTAGAAATGATGTGTTTAAAGAATTTAGTGAGAGATGAAAATGTTATATATAGCTTAATGAAAAATGGAAGTTCACAGTAACGGAAAAATCCTTTGATTGTGTATACAAATGGAAAACCTCTACTTTCAAATATATAAATGTATTATTGTTAATTTTTTTTTCTCTTAGAGTATGTATATTTTACTACAACTGTGATTTTTAAACTCCCAGGGGGCAGTGGTGAGTCAGTGGTTATATGACATTATGTACCCTCAGTGCCTCAGGTTCCTTACCTGTAAAATGAGGGAAATGCCTCATTTCTCAGGTACAGGTAAGACTCAGAAAAAAGATGTATGCCCTGCACCGTCCCCTCACGGAGAGAGTGATTAGGCTTAAACAAAGCCCTTTTCTGAGGCCCTGAACATTTCTAGACGTGTGTGACAGAAAAATAGTAAATATATTTTTAAAAATTCTCGTTGGAAAAGTTGTACTGAACTTGCTAACCGTTATTTATTCTCACTGCCTAGGTTATCCTTTCCCTACTGCTCCTCCTGTGGATCCATTTGCCAAAATCAAAGTGGATGACTGTGGACAAACCAAGGGATGCTTTAGGTTGGTAGATCTGTGGGTTGGATAACTTTAAGATGTTGGTTTACTTCTCACAGTAGTACTGAGATTGCATGCAGGTCATTCTAACCAGGTGTCTGTACCCCTTCATAAGTTGTCCCTGCTTATTCGGCAGGGGCGTGGGTGGCACAGGCAGCGATAGACAAGTCTAGTACCTAATTCCTTTTCAAATAATCATGACTTAGGGATATCTGTATGATACTTCCCTGTTTCCCCGAAAATAAGACCTAGCCAGACCATCAGCTCTAATGCGTCTTTTGGAGCAAAAATTGATATAAGACCTGGTATTATATTATATAAGACCTGGTCTTATTTTAATATAATTTTTGCTTCAAAAGACGCATTAGAGCTGATGGTCCGGCTAGGTGTTATTTTCGGGGAAACATGGTAACTAGTCAGGAAGCAGTGATTATCGTATTTAGCTTGTTATCTCGAGTATAGTGAGTCCTTACTGATCATTAGTAGTAGTCTACCAAGCCAGGATGGGCTGGAGCTAGAAAACAGCAGTGTAGACAGCGGGTCTCCCACACGGATAGCTTGCTTTGTTGGAAAAGGCTCCTTCTCTTTGAATTCTTTATTTCCTGAAACAAATTGTCCTTGAGTAAAGATTTTGTTGGCTGCTGCACTCAAGGTCTGGTGTTTTTTTGTTTTGTTTTTTGTTTTTTGTTTTTCTTCTTCAGTGCTCAAGGTCTTGGGGAATGGTGTAAACTGAACTATAGGGGTTTTAAGTTTTCTTTGGGTTATAAGGACATCTAAGGAATTTTTAAAAATCCAGTAATACTAGCAATATATAATTCTGGTGATTGAGGGATATTTTTGAGACGTGAAGGAATTTTTGAGAAGGGAAGGAATTTGCTAGCGTCAGAGTGACCTGTTTTCTGGCGCATTCACTCCTCCGTTAGCTTTTCTTAACCCGTTTCAGCTTTTTCACTCCTATTCCAGGGTGTCTTGAACTTACCTCTCTTCCTGGCTGCTCAGAGTATCTGCCAGCACCGTGGCATAGTCCTTGCCTCCCTCCTCAAGCAATACTTGGCAGTTTTGTATCTTGTTTCTTCAGATGCCTTCCATCTGAGTTTAGATTGTCCCACCCATTGCTACAATTTTCTGTCGTTCTGAAAATGGTGTAAAACGGTGTTCCTTTAACGGGGGCTTGGCAGGTCTTAAAGGATCCACAAGTTCTCTGTAAGAAAATTTAAATTTGTGTTTTCAATGGTATTCCTTTAAAAAAATTAATGTGTCTACAATCTGATTACCTGGGAAACCACCTTATATTGCTCCATGCGTTAGGGTCTGAATTTGTAATTGTGTTAGCACCAAGCAGTCCAATAGAGTAAACACGCATTTTATAAATACATGATACATTCCTGCTCAGTGACTGCCAGATGAGGTATTCATTTGGTGCATTGTACATATGAAGGCTTTGCAGCAGTTCAGACAGGTGAAAGTGGAGGAGCGTGAAGTCACATTTAGTAGTACCGTGTTTCCCCAAAAATAAGACCTAGCTGAACAATCAGCTCTAATGTGTCTTTTGGAGCAAAAATTAGTATAAAACCTGGTCTTATTTTACTATAAGACCGGTTCTTAAATATAGTACAGTATAATATAATATAATACAGTATAGTATAGTATAATATATAATGTACTACCGGGTCTTATATTAATGTTGGCTCCAAAAGACACATCAGAGCTGATGGTCCGGCTAGGTCTTATTTTCGGGGAAATACGGTAGTGAGAGCATGCTAAATCAAAACACCCTGCACACTATACGCAAACCCCATGCGTGTAAGCAGAATTTTACTTCCTGTAAAACCACATCGTTTAGCACATAAATGCTACGAGTTTACATGTTCCTGGCTTTATAGTTTAATTTATATTTATTTTATAAATCGATGTTAGTTTAATTGCAAATCTGAAAGTAAAACAGATTGATATACACTTAATTACCAAAAATAATTTATAATATTAACTTGGAGAATTTTTTTCCTCTACAAGGGATTCAGAAATAATTCGGTAATAACTGATATTTCAGAGACTCTAATATAGTGTGCAGAACACTGGCTGGGAGTTTGGAGGCCCAGGTTCGAGTTCTGTTGGCAGCTGCTGACTCACTCTGCAACCTCAGGCAAACCCCTTCCCATCTCTGGACCCCGTTTACATGTAGATAAAGGGGAGCAAGTCATCTCTGAGGTCCCTTGTCACTGACTGAAACTGTGATTTTGAGCCCCCAGGTAGCAAAGATCTAATTTATTCCATTTTAGCATCCTGCCTGGTACATAGATGCTCTCTTATTGTATTTAGAATTAGTAGATAAAGAAGCAATAATGTCTGTTTTGATATCTCCTATAGATACGGCAAACCGGGATGTAATGCAGAGACCTGTGACTATTTCCTTAGCTACAGGATTATAGGGGCTGACGTGGAATTTGAGCTGAGTGCAGACACAGATGGCTGGGTAGCGGTTGGATTCTCTTCAGACAAGAAAATGGTAAGATGCACATCCTGATAGAAGCGGAGTTTTCTCTTTCATTTGCTGTGCAACTTGAGATTTTAGAGAATGAGCATGGTTATGTTTCTCTAAGCTACCATGACCCTTTTAAATGAGAGAAGTTAATTTCTGGCATTTGATTGTCTTTTGCAAAAACAAAGCAAAGAAATCCATCAAAGTAATATAATGATTATATTACTTATGACTCTCTGGTTGCAAATTAAAAAAAAAAATTCAAGCTAGCTTAAACAGAGAAGAAAGTGTTGGTTATGAGAACACATAGTGTTTTCTGGTACCTGTATTCATCAGCTATTTCCACAGTAATGATGCAAGAAAAGCTTCCAAAACTGCATGGTTTAGGACAGTAAACATTTATTTCTTGCTTAAATTGTGGGGATTAGCTGGAGCTCTGCTGGGCTTGATTCTAGCCCATGGGTTGGATTCAGGTTTTTTCCTAATCATTCTGAAACCAACACCTACAAAGGTATGTTATTTTCATGGCAGAGGCAGGGCCATCCATGGTGCAAGAGCCACCCAAAGCTTATTTCAAACCTCTGCTCACATTACATCTGCTAACATTACATTGCCCAAAGTAAATCACACAGCCAAGCCCAGAACGAAGGAGCAGGGATGTACACTCCCTCACTAAGAGGCCCTGAAATGGCGTGGGTATATGATACTACCACATGGGAGTGAAGCATTACCATTCAGTCTTCCACAGTACCCGTGGGCAAGAACACATCTGGACCTCAGAAAGGTCTATGACCAGGAACACGCAGGCCTTCAGGAACCCAGGCAGCTGTCCATCTCTTACCTCTGCTTCTCTCTGTGCCTCTGCTGCATTCTATCCTCTTTCCTCTGTAGCCCTATCGTTTGCCCCTTCACTGTGCCAGGGTGTTTCCCAAACAGCCAGACTTTGTTAGGCCCCTGTACCTTTGTACATGCTGCTGCTCTTTCTAGAGGACTCCTCTTTTTCTTCTCTTCACCTGGCCTGTTTTGAGGCTCAGGCAGTGAGAAGAAGGCAGCTCAGACCCGGATTACAGCAATGGTGGTGGTGAGAAGTGCTCAGAGTTTGGACATGTTTTGAAGGTCAAGCAGACAGGCTTTGCTAATGAGTTGGACATGGGTTGTAGGTAGGTGGTAGGAAGAGCAGTCCAAGCAGGCAGAGCTCCCCAGTGGCTTTGTTCTTTGAGAGGCTACTAGGAGAATGAGCCTCCCTCGATTCCCAGCCCAGGCAGTAAGAATCTACATAATTTATCTCCCACTTTACTGTCAGTAGGAGAAACAGTGGGTGTGTGCCGTACCCAGAAGCTGGCTTGCATTGCAGTTGACCATGTCCTGTCTTGGAATTCACTGGCATTCCTGGTGCAGCTGTTAAGACTAAGGGGCTCAGAGGAGGGCAATTGTGAGGAACATTCAAATTTTAGGTTTGATATTTTGCCATCTAAAGGCCTTTAAAATATAGATCTCCGTTTTCTTCTTCTATTATTCCAAGAAGAAGCACAGATTAATTTTTTTTTCAAAACCTGATGCATAGGAAAAGCAAAATGGAACCCCTTTTAATAGCCTTTAAGTTTTTTTTTTGAAATGGTGCCTTATTAGTTTTTTATTACACTTTATTTTTTAGAGCAGTTTCAGGATTACAGCAAAATTGAATAGAGAGTACAGGCAATTTCCACATGCCCTCTGACCCCCAACATATATCCTCCCCCGTACATTTGTTATAATTGATTAACACTTTTAACTTTTTTGACTAGTTTTGAAAAAATTTTAAACCTACAAGCAAACAGCAAGGGTAGTACAATATATATGCTTCACCTAGATTCACCAAATGATAACTTTTATTGTGGTAAAATGTGTATGACATAAAATCTACCATTTTATCCTTTTTAAAGTATACAATTTGGTGGCATCAATTACATTCACAGCGTACAACAATCACCTCAATCTAGTTTGAGAACATTTTTTATAAATGATAACATTTTGCCACACATGCTTTACCTCTCTACTGCTTCTACTGCTACTACTTATTACTAGTTTTATTATTTTCTGGAAACTTTGGAGATTAAATCAATTTATTTATTAAATTCAGGAAGTTTAACTGATAGTATTAATTTATTTATTAAATTCAGGAAGTTTGACCTGATGGTATTAATGTTATCCGATATACTGTACATTTTCAAATGTTGCCAGTTGTCCCAATCCTGTTCTTTATGGAAATTTGTATTTTATGACCCAGGATTCTGTCTAGGAACACCATTAGTTGTCATGTATCTTTAGTCTTCTTTATTTTGAAATACTTAGCTTTCCTTTTGTTTGATTTTTGGTCTTTCATGACATTGACCTTTTTAAAGATAATAGGACAGATTTCTTTTTTCTCTTTTTACTTTTTAATTCTTTTAAATAATTTTTAATTTGTCAATCACAGTTGACATACAATATATTAGTTTCAAGTGTACAGCACAGTGATTAGACATTTATATAATTTACAAAGTGATCGCCCCAATAAATCTAGTACCCATCTGAAACCGTATGTAATTATTACAATATTATTGACTATATTCCTTATGCTATACTTTATAGGTTTATGACTGTTATGTAACTACCAGTTTATACTTCTTAATCCCTGCCCCTTTTCAATCCATCCCTCCAAACTCCTCCCATCTGAAAACCATCAAAATGTTCTCTCTATGCGTTTGTTTCTATTTTGTTTGCTCATTTATTTTATTCTTTAGATTCCACATGCAAGTGAAATCATATGGCATTTGTCTTTCTCTGTATGGCTTACTCCACTCAGCACAATATCCTCTAGGTCCATCCATGTTGTCACAGATGGCAAGATTTCATTCTTTTTTATGGCTGATTAATATTCCATTGTATATATATACCACTCATCCATTGACGGACACCCAGGTTGCCTCCATATTTTGGCTGGTATAAATAATGCTGCAACAAACATGAATGCACATGTCCCTTCAAAGTAGTACTTTGGGTTTCTTCAGAAGTGGGATTACTGGATCCTTCTTTGTCTCTTATTATAGTCTTTGTTTTAAAGTCTATTTTGTCTGGTATAAATATTGCTACCTCAGGTTTTTGTTTTTTTTTTCCATTTGCCTGAAATATCTTTTTCCATCCCTTCACATTCAGTCTGTGTGTGTCTTTTGGTCTGAAGTGAATCTCTTGTAGGCAGCATATGTAAGAGTCTTGTTTTCTTATCCATTCAGCCACTCTATGTCTATTGCTTGCTTGGAGTATTTAATCCATTTATATTTAAAGTAATTGTTGATAGATATGTAGTTATTGCCATTTTATTATTCATATTTTTAATCTTTTTTTCCTTCTTCTTATAGAAGTCCCTTTATCATTTCTTATAATACTGGTTTGATGGTGATGAACTCCTTTTTCTTGTCTGGGAAGCTCTTTATCTGATTCTAAATGGTATCTTTCCTGGATAGAATAGTCTTGGTTGTAGGTCCTTGCTTCTCATCACTTTGAATATTTCATGCCAACCCTTTCTGGCCTCCAAAGTTTCTGTAGAGAAATCAACTGACAGTCTTATGTGAGCTCCCTTGTAGGTAACTAACTGCTGTTCTCTTGCTGCTTTTAAGATTCTCTCTTTGTCTTTAACCTTTGGCATTTTAATATGATGTGTCTTGGTGTTGGCCTCTTCAGGTTTATCTTGTTGGGAACTCTCTGTGCTTCCTGGGCTTGTATGTCCATTTTCTTCACCAGGCTAGGGAAGTTTTCCGTCATGGTTTTAATGCCTTGTTCTCTCTCTTTTCCTTCTGGTACCTCCATGAAGTGAATGTTAGTATGCTTGATGTTGTCCCAGAGGCCTCTTAAACTGCCCTCATTTTTTTGGGATTCTTTCTCTTTTCTGATTGGGTGTTTTCTGCTACCTTATGTTCCAAATCACTGAGTCAGTCCTCTGCTTCATCTAATGTACTGTTCTTGATTTCCTCTAATGTAGTCTTTATTTCAGTTATTGAATTCATTTCTGAATGGTTCTTTTTAATGTTTTCATTCTTAATTTTTATGTTTCCTATCTTTTTGTCAAAGTTCTCCCTGAGATCATTGAGTATCTTTATAACTAGTGTTTTGAACTCTGCATCTGGTAGATTGCTTGTCTCCACTTTCTTTAGTTCTTTTCCTGTTGCTTGGTTTTGTTCTTTCTTTTGTGACATGTTTCTTTGTTTCCCCATTTTGGCTGCCTCCCTGTTTTTATTTCTATGTATTAGGTAGAGCTGCTTTGTCTCTTGGTCTTAGTAGAATGACCTTATATAGTAGGTGTCCTGTGGGGCCCAGTGGTACAGTCTCCCTGGTCACCTGAGCCAGGTGCTCCAGGTGTGTCCCCTTGTGTGGATTGTATGTTCCCTCCTGTTGTAGTTAAGCCTTTGTTGCTGTTTACATGTTAGTGAGAGGGATTGACCTTCAGGCTGATTGGTTGTGAAGACTGGCTATGACTATAGTAGAGGAAGTAGAGGAAGCTGTGAAATAGAGGAGCTGTTGTGTAGGGGCTGACCCTATGGAGTGGGATTCACTTTAGCGGGGATCTGGTGCTGCCTAGTCTGCCCTTTGGATGTGTTGTTTGTGGAAGTTATTGGGTGGTGTTGGGTGTGGTCTGAAGCTGGCCACTGGATGTGTTGGTTCTGGGACCTCTTGGGAGGGGCTCTGTTGCAGGCCAAGGTCAGGCACTGCCTGTGCCCTGCCCAGGACCACTTGATTGGAGCTAAGAAGTGATCTGCAGACGGTTGCCACTCGTTCTGGTGCCTGTGATAGGTTAAGCTGTGCATTGAGGCCAGCTGCTGCTAGTGCTACGCTTGAGGCTGCTTAGCAAGAAGTATGGGGCAGGCTGAGGCCAGATGCTGCTTGTTTGGGGTTTGTGAACCTTTGGGAGATTTTAGGAAAGTTCACAGCATGAGCCAAGATAGGCCATTTGTATGGAAAAGCCACTGGAAGTGGTTTGTGTGGGCCCACTAGTTGAGTGGGGCAGAGTCTCAGGGAATCACCAGGGTGGGGCGAATGGTGTTAGCCAGGTTGATGGAGACTCAGACATGGCGCCCACCTGCATCTGCACCCTGGATGTGGAGAGTGCTCAACAAAGGAACAATAGCTTCTGCCATTGTCTGGGAGAAAGCTGTCCCGCCAGCCCCTGCCCTGAAGTCAGACAATTCAGTTCCTTCCCATATATCCCCATTGTATAGGATAGATTTTTTGTAGAACGATCCTCAATTTGGATTTGTTGATTATATCTTTATGATTAGGTTAGTTTATGTATTTTCAGCAAGAATACTAGCTATCAGGAGGAGCTTGATGTCAGCTGTTGTGATGTTAACTTTCGTCACTTGGTGAAAGCATTTTAACAGCATTTAAAATAATTTTGGGGAGTGAGATTTCAAATTACAGAGGTAATGGAATATATGTTTCTAAGTGAAATTTCTTTCTAGCAGAAAAGTTTGCAAAAGACATACCTTTGACTTTTTTCTTTATCATTTTTCATGTTAGGGTGGTGACGATGTCATGGCCTGCGTCCATGATGACAATGGCAGGGTCCGCATACAGCACTTCTATAATGTAGGCCAGTGGGCAAAGGAGATTCAGAGAAATCCTGCCAGAGATGAAGAAGGAGTTTTTGAGAACAATCGAGTCACCTGCAGATTTAAACGCCCTGTGAACGTTCCCAGAGAGGAAACAATTGTCGATCTACATTTGAGTTGGTACTATCTGTTTGCTTGGGGTCCAGCAATTCAGGGTAAGCCTATATTTTAGCATTTAGATTAAACACCAGCCACTGCTGTGCTTGTGTTTATTTTTGAGTGGGCAAGAGAGTGATAAGCACTTTGGATAATATAAAAGGAAAAGGAGATGTGATCCTACCTTCAGAAGATTATGATGGACTTATTATACACATGGACATATGGACAAGTTATACACATGCATAGCTAGAACAGTACAAGATGACATTTGACGAGCTAAGTGCTTAATGAAACATCATTTGCAGGGTACATGTGGGGTACATGTATTTAATTCTCACTATGTTCCCATTTATTCCTGACCTGTCCTTGAGAGGTGTTAGGTATATCATCCTCATTTTAGGGAGTTTAAGGAACTTGCTCAAGCCTGTACCACTGGTTAATGGAAAAGCAAAAATTCAAATCTAGGTCTGTCTGACTCCAAAGTCACTGAGTACTCTTAGCTCCTATGCTCTAAATACATAAAAACACTGAGCATTCTGGAGACTTCTCAAGAGATTGACACCAATGGTTTCACTAGTAGCTCACTTTATGATTATTCTGGTGGTCATAAATCCATCAAACTATCCTATAATTTAGCACATTACTCCTCAAATTTTAACGTGTATAGAAACTGCATGGCTGTATTGTTAAAGTGCAGTTTCACGAGCTCTGGGTTGGGGCCTGAGACTCTTCATTTCTAACAAGCTTCCCACTGATGCTGGTGCATTGATAACCTCACTTTGGATGGCAAGGCTCTTCATCATTTTCCCCACAAAGACACAAGGATATCATGAGCCCATTTAGAGGCTGCTAAAATCATGAAACACCATGTCTTCAGCAATCTCCCTGGTTGATCAGCCTAATGGCCTGACCAAGAATGGAAGTGAGTTGTTTGCAGTCCTTGTATTAGAACTATTCTGGCTCCGGGGAGTTGCATCTTTCCTTACTCTATGCTCATCAACTATCTATTGCCAATCTGTTTTTCTTTTCCTTCAAATTGTTTCCATTGATTGGTCTGGAGATTTCATACCTTTTTTTTCTTTTTTCACCTGTTTCTAATTGGGAAAACATTTAGATGCCTTCAGATTTGTGACCTCTTTCCAATTTACTTATTTCCCAGATTACCGATAGTGGATTTGCATTTATATCTTTGAGTATTTTCAGTACCCTGGGAAATAAATTATATCTCAGCCTAGAGAAATGAACTCATTTAAAATAATGGGATTTGGCATATAAAACTTTGGATTTGTGCATTGGTTTTGCCCCTTGGTAGTTGTATCTAGCCTTTATCTAAATTCTGAACTCCAATTTCTTTCTATCTAAAATAGGGATAATAATAATACTGACTTCATAGGACTATTATAAGGGATAAATGAAAAAAGGTGTTTGAAATTGCTTTACAAATTGGAAAGTGCTGTACTTCAGAAGGTCATCTTCTTATGTATACAGCATAATAGCCTACCATTCCAGGCTCTTCCCAAATATAATCCTGCCTTGCCTGGTAAGATCATTCAGGACTTCTGTTGTTCTTCTCACTTCTCCAAATAAAACAGGCACATTCCTATCCCATAGACAGGCTTTTGTTTTTCCAGTTTCTTGAATGCCCTTCTAACACCTCTCTGTTGATCAAAACTATCCATTCTCTTAAAGTCTCTCAGAGGGGATAAATTTTGAGCTAAGGTTTGAAGGAGAGTATGGATTAGATTTCCCTCGAGGAAGGCATGAACTGGAGGTACTTGGTTAACCCTAGGAGTTCATGTCAGTGACCAATGAGTGAGATTAGGTAGGAAAGGTGAGTGGAATTTGTTGAGGGACAAATCTTGTGCCAGCCTGAGGAGTTTGATTTGTGCTAACAGAAGCTAGCATTAACACTGGAGCAGGGGATTGACACGTCAAGTTTGTCATGGCTTCCCCAGCAGATAGGACCTTAACATCCCTCACTCTGAGCTCTATTTCCAAGCATACCTTTGCTCTGAACTCTTCTGCCTTAGTCTCCTTAACCCACTTTTCCATGTGGATTATTTATATGGATTATACCACAAGGATATTCATGTAGATTACGAGGTCAGGCACTTCTAATCAATGTCAGTTTATTAATCTCCTTTACACACAGCCTTTCCCTTTTTCCACTTCTATGCAGGTCAAAAAAATCTCCAGTCCAAGTATTTATTTCGTATCTTAATCCTCCTACTTTTTGTACCATTCCATCCAACTGTGCCAGAAAGACACACACACACACACACACACACACACCCTTCTCTGGTTTGGCCTGGGCAGGCTACTCCTTATGTCCCACAGACAATGAAAGAAAGGCTGCCATCTGTAAGAGAGTGCAGTGTGGTCAGGAGTTGTTAACAATCCACATATAAAATACGTATTTGAGGGAAAAACTTAGTAGCTCTTGCTCTTGGAAATCAAAATACAGTTTTGCATTTGATATTAATAAGGTAAAACTCATCAGAGACCTTAAAAGTAAGCATTCATTCAATACTAAGTAGCAGACTTAAACCTGGGGTGCCATGGAGAGACCAATACATTGTTTTGGTAGGGGGTGTGCATATTCATGAGAACCAGTCTTTTTGGATAAATTTAATTTCTATAGTTTTCATTAAATGCACAATTACAGAGAATTCTGATAGCATTAATACTTGATTTCCAGATCTTTATAATCATGGCTTACGTATTCAGCACTAAAGACTTTTGCTTAGTTTTTCTGTTGTTTGTATGTATCATTTTAAATCTATACTTTTTTTGATTGCCCCCTTCCTTTTTATTTCTTTCTTAAAGGCTCTATCACCCGACATGATATAGACTCACCACCAACTTCAGAGCGTGTTGTCAGTATTTACAAGTACGAAGACATTTTTATGCCATCAGCTGCCTATCAGACCTTCTCCTCTCCATTTTGTTTGCTTCTCATTGTTGCCCTGACCTTCTACTTGTTGATGGGGACCCCTTAATCACAGCTGCAAAGCCAACAGATTAAATAGATTAGAAAATCTTTAGCATAAATATATTTTTAAAGAATATGCAGTATAATTTTAGTGTTTGTTATTATTTAAAGACTCCTACCTATGAGTTCAGCTTTTTGGAAGAAAAAGTAAGCTTCTTTTCTAATTTAAGAGGATTGTATAATAATGATCCCATACTTTTGGAAAGTACTTAAAACTTTTCTAAGCACTTTCAAGTAAGTTTCCTTATTTGCGCTTCACAACATCTCTGAGTTGGCTTGATGAAAATTACTATTGCCACCTGACTGAATGGGACTTGGGACCCAGGAGGGCTGCCTTTTTGTGACCCACATGCCATGTAGCCTTGGCCATTTGGTCGGATAACACAACAAGGCAGAGAAAGAGCTAGACATAGAAATCATGTCTCTAAACAACCTTTACTCTTCCAACTATGACTCAGGAGACTTACTTGGAGTATTACTAAGGAGAAATTCACTGGATGGCCCTAGTTCACAGTCAGCCTTTTAGGCAGGAGAACTTTCAAATTTCCGTGAAGCTTAAGTGCTTTTGGATAATTACACAGCTGATGGGGAGAATGGGGGAGATTACAATGAGATGAAAATGGTTCACATTTATTTGAAATTTCCTCTCAACTAGCGAGTAGCTATGAGAAAACATTTTTTATTGCTGTTGGAAAAGTTAGAAACAGAGCTGAGTGTTCCTGAAGATGTAAAATTATATTAATGATAAAAATACGGGCAGTCTTAGCAATTAAAATTTGGACTCTTCTACCACTGTACTTTATAAATTAAGGTTCTCATCTGTGGTTACAGCTAATTCTGTTGTCAGAGTCGGCATATGCTGAGTATGATTATACAATAGAGTAATCATCTTAATAAAAATGTAAGGCATTTTGATAATAAATCAACATTTTTGGATATTTGGAGTAGAAACTTTTTAAATATGAGATTTTTTAAATTAGAAAATGGGAAATGACTCATAAAGTGGATTCACCTCGATTATCCGTTCAGACTTGTTCAGACTTGTAAATTGGATTTGCAGTCAGCATAATTTATAATAATGCTTTGGCTTAATGCATTGCCTTTTTTTCAAAGGAACCCAAAGTTTCCTTTGTTCCAAATGGCTGTGTTAACAGCCCATGTAGAGGCAAAGAATCTATGGATATGGTTATGCGGCTGAGGCGTTTCCACTGGAAAGTTCTGGAGTCCTCGGGCTTGCATGGGGATGGGGGTGGGGCATTGTTTGAAAGCTGGCTCCAACATTGTGGGTCTTTTTTGGTTAAACAGTACTGGAGACTGTGATTTCTAATGCCATCTTTGGAATTCATGTCAGAAGTGAAAATCTTCCTGTGGGGAGAGCGTTCAGATTCTTCCGGAGCTGAACAAAAGAAAGGAAAACATGGAGATTCTGTGATGTTGCACAGATCACCAAATACATCAGAGGGACGTTGGAGAAATAATCCTCGTTAGAGATGGAGCGAGGTTAAATGACACCAAGTGAGCAATGGAACTGGGTGGGATTCAAACTCAGGACATCTGGCTCAAGTCCCTGGTTCCAGATGGTCATGGCTGAGGATGGCCTGTGCATCACCTTCTAAGCTATCATGGTTGTTTAGTAGTGAAGATACTGAGGATGCAGGCACCCACTTTGTAAATAAGAGCAAATAATTTCTATATTTCCTTCTCGTGTATAATAAGCTATAAATAGGTTAAAAATAAAGAGACTTCAGCTAGTCTCTCTAGCTGGCAGGGAAGGAATAAATTAATGGATTTTCCTTCTGCTTACATTTCAAGTCAAGCTAATTATTTCACGAATTGTTCCTGCTTTGATTACCAGTTTTGCATATTTGTGCTTAGAACTTTCAATGATTTCTCATTGCCATTAGTGTAAAATGCAAACGACTTTGATTACCTCCAATATCATCTTCTGTCACCACTCCTTGCTTGCTATGACCTAGCAAGACTGAACTGCTCTCCGTTCTTCAGACCTGCTTTCTCACCTCTCATGTGCCCTGTGCCCAAGCACTCTCCACTTCCTGTGCTTGCTAAACTGCTACTCAGCTTTCAGGTCACAGTTTAAGTATTTCTTCCTCCAATCCCCTTGACGAGGTAGGTTTAGGTCCCTGCCAAATGCTCCCATAACACACGGGGCTTCCCCACACGGGCCTCCCTGTCACATTTTAATATAATTGCTGGCTCGTCCTCCCTGCTGACTCCCTAGCAGGGACCATTTCTTGTAACTCATCATTGTAACAGACACTACTGCGTAGTAGGTACTCAGCAAACACTTGTTGAATGAATTAATAAACAAACTGTACTTCTATGGCAAGTTTGTATGGTTCAGAACACTTGAATTTCATACACATTGTCAGACTAGCCAACATTTTTATGTTCTTCCATGGGATCAAACCATAAGCCATCCTTTTAGCAAATACTGAATTTTGTCTTTTGAAACATAAATAGAAAGATCATTAGTAACAATGCTGTTTTACCTGCAAAACATAGTTGACATTTTTAACAATAATCATTCTTCAGAAATAAGAATTCACAGACCAAGGATGCAGAACAGCATTTAACCATCATCTCAGAGAATCATCAATTTATAGCTAAACCTCTGAAGTTAAAACTCTGTGGACTTCCATTTCATTCTTACCTAATATAACAGAATCGCCTTCTATTTTATCTCTGTATTCCATTTTCTAACATAGTGCTTTTAACCCGGCAGAGACCCTACCAGTGTGTTTTTGTAAAATGCCTGAGTAGAATAATAATGCTAGCTATATGTATTTAGTGCTGTTCTAAGCACTCTACATGGATTAATCATTTAATCCTCACAACAACCATAGGAAGTTGATTCTATTATTAATCCGATTTTACAGATGAAAAAACTGAGGCTAGTCATTTGGCATGAATTACCAGAGCTTGCAAGGACTTTAGAAACTGTTTAATCCAATAAACTTATTTAATAAAGGCACAGCTGAGGTCTAGGAAGGAGATATGATTTCCTACACATTCATGCCTTCATGCACATCCACTAAGGCTTTTATTAAATGGAACCCATTATCCACACTCAAATTAGCCAGGTGCTTTTTTTTTTTTTCCTCTTTAGTAATTTATAATGTAAAGGGGGACTTTTTGTAGTTATATTTGGGGAAAGGCATCCATTTTACTTTCTATTAGCTTTTTTTCTCTTCTTAAAAACATTTTGATTCTTTATTTTACCAGTCATTTTAATGCTTTTAGTAGTTTTTTTTTCCTTTTAAATAATACACAGATTGGACAAGACTAGAATGTATTTGTCTTGGTTAATTTTTAAAAGTGGCTTGCCTAAAATCCAGGTCTTCTAACGCGGAGTCCAATGCCCTTTACATTACTCCTCTGTAGTTTCAAAGATGAATTGGTCAACATGAGTTCAGGTAAAATGCAGGAGCCATATTTGATTATCTTAAGTTGGCTTTTGTCATTAAGAAAATCAGAAAGTTTGGACAACTCAGGGATGGATTTCCATCCCGGGTGGTTTTTACTACTATTTCTGTAATTAAATTTACTGTCTATATACAGGATTTTGTGCTTAAGAGATATTGCTACTAAGGTTGTGTGTCATTCTGAGTTCTAGCCTAGGGTTCAGCACATTTTTTTCTGTAAAGAGCCAGGTGGTAGATATTTGAGGCTTTGTGGTCTGTTTCGGCTGTTCAACTCTGTTGTAGATAATAATTCGTAAACCGATGAGCATGGCTGTGTTCCAATAAAACTTAATGGACACTGAAATTTGAATTTCATCCAATTTTTACATGTCACAAATATTCTTTTTTAGATTAAATCAAATCGTTTAAAAATGTAAAAACCATTCTTAGCTTGCAGGCCACACATACAGAAATAGGCAGCAGGTTTGGCTTGTGGACTGTAGTTTTCCCACACTTGGTTCTCAGCTAAGAGACACACCTATGTGTCCTGGTCAGTTGTGAAGTACACCGCCAGTAATGGATTGCCGGTTAATTGTAAAGATACTGAAGTTAGTAATTTGTTTGTAAAACAAAATAAATTATAGCTGACTTATTTTATCTCAATAATGGTATTTCCATGCACTTGCACTCTAATGTCTTTTCCTGAGTCGATGGGAAAGAGGTGGCAGTTAATTCAGAGCTGGGTCAGCAGCAGTTTTATTTTACCTAAACCCTGGCAGTTGTGAATGACTTTTGCTGTTGAATTGCTCTTCGTGGTGGGGATTACAGTGTTTCAGAGTAATACATTTCCCTGCAGACATTGTTTTATTAAAGTTTTATCAAAATCTGCTACACTCACAGGAATGTTGTACGCATGTGACAATGTTATCTACCTGGTGTGTCGTAATAGAGAAATGTTTGAGAACCACTGCAATAGGCCAAATGCTGAGATATGTATACTTTGTTGTATATAATTGTCTGGTATGTCTTTGTTCTCTAAACAGAATTGGTTATGTTTAGTGAACAGTTTGATTATTTTCGGTGTTTGTATATATATTTGAACATACACAATAAGCCTATATATACATACTATGGCCATTGGAAGGTCTTGGCCAAGATTGTTTTTGTTGCTGATTTCTTGAATACTTTAAAACCCAAGAGATAAAACATTGTGTGTATTACAGGCAAAGCTATCCTTGAATTTATAGACATTTCGTTTGCAGAAAAGATTCCTCGATCCTTTAGTAAGCCTTGCCTCTTTCATTCAGCATTCCATGAATTGTTAAGAATGTATAAAGTATCATGGTTGAGTTTGACTTTTCTGTACTGTTAGTTAAGAAACTGAGGCTAGTGTTAACTGAGTCCATGGCACGTGGATGCAACCCACACCTATCTGTATTTCATTAGACTTTTTATTTAGTTATTCAATTATTTAGTTTCAAGTTGTACTTCTTGGTTTTTGTATTTAATAGATGACTTAAGTTCCTGTTTATGAAAAATGGTGGCTATGCTAAATGTGATTTTAAATAGAACTGAACATTTAAGTGAATCATCCATTTCTGTGGGATTTTTCACTTACAACGGCAGACACATATCTGACTAATGTTTTCAGATTTCCCCCCTGGATATTTGCTACTAGGCAAATTCTTCTGGAGAGTAGAGAGCAGTTCTCCCGGGTTACAGGCTGCTGCAGGGGTTGTGGCATTCACTAGAGCAGTTACCATTTCATCACATAGAATGTCCTGGCCCCCCGGGAAAGAGTAAATGCAGCTTCTCCACATGCCTTATTCCCACAGATGCGCTGATATGCTGGAACAATCTGGCTCCAGGAGTATTAGTATACTTTTTTGAGACTGTCTACAAAATACTATTTTGTAAAAACTATGCCTTTAAATAGACATTGTTGGGTTATAATTATTTTATAATAATTGTGTACCTAATGTTCAATTGTGATTGATTTTGAGATTTATGTATATTTATAAGCCTGTCCCATGTGAATTTTTACTCTAAGATGTGTAATAAACACATGGATTTCTATTTATGTAAAGTAATTGTAGCAATATTCCTTGATGCTATCTAAATGATTGTTCTGTCCATTTGCCATCACAACTACTTTTATCCTTAGAGGATTATGTTACCGTTAGAATATATTAACTAGATTTAAACTTTAAAATATAAATTCTCAACATGGTTTGGAATTCTTCCTGTTGATGTAATTAAAGTTAGTTTATAATTCCTTATTGCTATGCTCTGGTGCATTTTTGGTTTTCTGTTTGTTTGTTTTACATCCTTTCATTAGTAAAGTCTTCCTAAAGTTACAGACCTTAGAGAAGATGACAGTGTCTTGTTTGACAAAGAGGAAAATCATGTTGCAGTCGAAGGTAAAAATCCTTATAGAAAAACAATTTGCAAAATAAATCTGTATTTAATGCTTCAGCTTAATATCTTTATCAAATAGTAAATGGAGGCCTATGATAATCCCATTTAAAGTGTACTACTTGGTTAATAGTGCTTAACTAGCTCTAAGAATTTCAATTATGAGGCTTATTGGTGACTAAATCATATGATACGTCAAGAATAGTTACAGTTTGGTTGTAGACCTTATGAATCATCAATGGACATTGCTATTATGTAGCTGCTGGTTCTACTGGGGCTAGGTGGAGAAACTGAAGGAATATCATGTTAAGAAAGACTTTGGCATTATAGACTCTAATCCTACCCTTCCCCCAAAAAAACCCCCAATATTTATTGTTTTTTGGTATTTTAGGTGCCCCCTGTGGTGTTATTATTTTGCAGTGTTCTCTGTGGGTAGCCCAGCTGTCAGACCCGACCCTAGTTGATGTTTGACTTGGAAATTTCTTAGGGCCCAGTTGCAGGTACAAAGGCCAGGGATACGCTGTGAGAAAAGGTAGCTGAAGTGGCGTGGACGTAAGTCATCTGCACCCAGGAGGTCAAGAAGTTTTAACCACTTGTTAATTCATTCAATAAATACGTATTTGTTGAGAACTCTTATGTGCCAACCCCTATGCTAGACCCTGAATATAGAGGATTCCGAAAAGAACACCTCCTGATTTCTGCTTCTAAGAGTCTCACAGCCTAGTTAGGGAGTCAGGCACCATGATAATACCTTTTGGTGACTGTAAGTGGTGAGGAAATGCTCAGGTGTGGTGCAAATTGGAGTAGGGACCCTCACCCAGCTTGGGACAGCCATGAAAGCAGGAGGGGGTAGTGAAGCTGACTCTGAAGGAAGGGGTAGGAGTAAAGCAGGCAAAGGGTGTGAAGAAGCATCTCTAAGAAAGGGAAGAGCAAGCCCAGAAGAAAGACCAGCATGGTGTGTTCGGGAACCACTGTCATTTGACAAGGTTTGTCTTAGTTTCCTATGGCTGCTGTAACACATTACCGTCAATCAGTGGCTTAGAACAACAGACATGTCTTCTCTTGCAGTTCTGGAGGCCAGAAGTCTGACCTGAATCTTACGGAACTAACATCAAGGTATTGGCAGGGTTGCTTTCTTTTGGGAACTCCAGGGAAGAGGATCCTTCACTGTCCCTTCCAGCTTCTGGTGGCTGTGGGTATTCGTGTCATCATCACTCAAGTGTCTGCCTCTGTGGTCAGAGCTTCTCTTCCATAGTCTAATCTCCCTCTGGTGAGGCACTTGTGGTTATATTTAGGCCCCACCCATAGAATCCAGGATAATCTCCTCATGTCAAAACCTTTTAACTTAATCTTACCCGCAAAGTGCGTGTTACCATGTAAAGTGACACACTTCACAGGTTCCAGGAATTCACACCTGGATATCTTGTGGGACCAACACATTACTGTGGGATAAAGTACAAGGAAAGGAGTGGGGAGGGGTGAGGCAAGTCCCTCACCTTGGACCTTGGAAGTCGTAGAAAGAGCTCGGATACCTTCCTATGAGGTCAGGGGGCTTTGAAGGGATCAGATTATATGTTAGAAAGATCACGCTGGCTGTAATGTAGAGAGAATTGTTTGGAGTGAGCAAAAGAGCAGAGAGACCAGGTAGAGGCTGTCGTGACATCAGTATGGTGACAAGAGTATACAAAAAAGTGACACTTAGGATTCAAAACCAGCCAGACTTGGTTGTCAAATGAAGATCGTTCATTTATAAATAGAGAGGGATTAGTCTGGCCAATTTGAAATGCATCCACCATCTTGTTTTCAGTGCTGCTCTGATTGGCAGCAGACGGTGGCTGGCTGTTGGATGGCCTCAGCCTTAGTTGGAGTACATTGTTGGGAGTAGAGCCAAGGAAGGTGTGGGTTAAGAATTTCAAATGCTGATCCCTAACTCTCAAATTTCAACCATTCCAGATACAGTGTTCCAGATAAAATCACTTCTGTGAAGACGAGGAGCCACCAGTGAAGGACACTTAAAGCCAACCACTTTCCCGACCGGCAATTCTGGTTTTCAGCAATAATTGTCCATCACAAAATTTACCTTGCAGACGCCCATTCTCCTTAACAACCACCCTCCCACTCTACAAGAGGAAGTGGAAGTTCCTTTGCTTGCAGACTTTTCAAACAAGGATGCCTCCCTCCTCTTCCCACCTGAAGAACTTCCCAAGCTGTTTTTTTATTCATCTGGCCCTTTCCTGGGTAAATGGGTCTCAATTGGGTTGGTTGAATCAACTTGATAATCTTTTTTACTGACCTTTTTACAAACTGATAAGATGGGCTTTGTTGGAAAATTAGCTGCAGCTGGACAGCACAGATGGAAGGACAGGAACCCAGACTAGAAAGACAGGAACCTGGAGGCAGGAAAGGCTCCACTCCACTCTGTGAACCGGCAGGACCTGTCCTGTACTTGGGGTCTTATGTCCCAGTATGGGAAGAGGAGAGAAAAGGGGGAGTAGTCAAGGAGTCGGGCAGGGCCTCATGGTATCAGACTTGTTTGTGCCATTTATTTTTCAGCTTTTAAGATTTAAAAACACAAACAAAACTCATAATTTATCACATACACAGCTATTTTCTTGTAAACCAGTTACCTACATCTTTAGTCTGCCCGTTGTATCTAGTATCAGATACTCAATGGGTTAGGTATAGTAGGGAAAGCAAATAAGTTCCATCTTGTGTGCCTACTTTGTTCAGTTAGTAGTGGCTCCCTAGAATGTTTGGCTGAGAAGGATTTTGAGGCTGTGTCTGGGCTCAGTGAGAAAGAGTTCAGTGGTGGATTAGCAATGGACTTTGCTAAAAAGGAAAGTGGTAACTCATATTTGGAATCGAAATGCATGTCTGTTTGATTACATTTTCATATGCTCTCTCCTCCTGCACTGTACATACCACTTTGTACGTGATGTGTACACTCCATTGTAAGCCCAGGACCTTGTACAAGGCAGGTGCTTAGTACAACTCAGTAAATGATTATGGAGGACTCTAAGGAAGAGGCAATGTCCTGGAGAATCCTCTCCCTGTGTTTGTTTTACCTCCGGGACTGTTATCTTGATACCTGGGGAGTTTGTGGACATTAATTGTTGTTTAGGAGATGCCTCTTGGCTTCTCTAGGACAAAATGAAGAGTCCCCTGAGAGCCACCATCAGATTCTCACCATGTCCTAGGTGTTGTACTACTGTTTTAGACACACTCTCTCATTTCATCCTCACAGCAACCAATGACGTACATATTATTTTTCAACCAGAAAGCTTTCTGTTGCAAGAAATATAAAACTGAACTGCAGCTGATTAAATGATTAGGAAATTCATTGGTTTATACACAACAGGAGGGCCAGGGGCAGTGTGGTTCCAGGGTCCGCCTGATCCACTCCTCTGAGTCTTTTTTATCTCTACTGTATCCTGGATGCCTATGGAGTCTGTTCTTCCCTGAGGTCATTGGGGTGAGTTGCTATGTAGGGCCAACAAGGAAAACCCAAGTAGCCTCGTATTTTGAAGGGGATGCCTAAAAGCACATGCCCTGTGAGCTAGAGATTTGAGTGAACTGTGTGTGCCCTTTTCAAATTTAGTTTGTAGGCCCTACATCCCAGTATTTTAATTTTTCTCTGATTTCAACCAGAAGAATACCTAGAAGAAACATTCCCAAGGTTTCAATACTCTTTCTCACAGGAAGAACAAGCAGGTTTTAAAAAAAGGCTATCACTGATTCATTCACTCGCGCAGCAAACCCTGAGCTTCTAATATATATTGCAAATGCCCTGTGCTGTGTCAGGTGCTCGGGACACAAAACTGAACCCATGTAAACCATTGACTTTGATGGCAGTGTGCTGAGTGCAATTGTAGAACGGTGAGTAAAATGCTGTGGGAACCCAGCCTTGTGTTAGGCCGTATCAATGTTAGTTTCTAGTACTTCAAACTTCGTTTCTGTTAGAGTTCATTCTTGACTAGAAATTCCATCAGAGACTTCTCAGTTCTATTGCTTTGGCCATTAGAACAGTTTTCAAATGGTCAGCAATTTTGCCTTTCATTGAGACTTGGAAGCAGAGCACCGTGAAAGGACATTTTTGATTTGTTGAGCAGGGGCCCCAATATAATTTGGGGGAACACTCCACCTGCCCTCTCATGTTCATTGCATACCTATGTCAGTTTCTGTTTGCATCCATTGATAAATACTTTCGTTATGGAACATGGGATCTTTTCTTTTGTAACTAGAGGGAAAGAGCCCAGTCTTTGGTTGGAGGAGGACAGAAGGGATGTCTGGTCTTTGTTCTCTCACTGACCCTTTGGATGGGTTTTGAACCCTTGTGGTTAGAGGACTGAAGGTCAGAGAGGGAATTCTTCATGAGAGGAGATATAATGCATTAGGCACAACTGACCCGGTTTAGGGCATGGGTGACAAAAGGACACAGAGTCTGCAAGTCAGGGAGAAGAACCTCCTCCCCAGTTCTAAGTGGAACCCAGTTCTGCTTTGGTATCCTGAGGATTAGAAGTTTGGAAGTGTCCAGGATCTGGAAATAGTGACATTGGCTCTGGAAATCTTATGACAGGCACTGAACTCAGTGAGATGTGTGGGCAGCAGAGTGGACATAGGATGGTTGGTGGCCAACTCATGTCTCTGGGTATCTGAGGGGCACCCCTTTGGGACTTCCTAGAAATCACTGACGACTTTTTTGGAGGGAGACTGAAGCATTGTTGTTATATAAATGGGAGCTTGAGTCAGTGTAAAATGGAATGCTGAAAGCAAACATGACCATAATTTGTAATCATAATTTCATCAGCCCTAGGCAAAGTAGTTAAGAAGCAAAGCAATATGTAGGACAACAGAAGCAAAATATTTACAGAGTCAGAGTCCAACGACGTGGTCTGAGACCCAAAAATCAGATGGAAAGGAATTACTTTTTCTTTTAGTTTAAAATTTATTGAAAATGGAAAAGGGATAACTTGCAGGGTTTTGAAGCACCCCCATATTGAGTACTCAGTAAAGGCTTGCCTGCTTCATCTAATAATAATAATAATGCTATTTGAGATGTTTTATGAGTAGTAGCCTTGGATCCTAGGACTTTTCCAACAGAACAGAAGCACCTTGCACTGCCCCAGAGCTTCCTTTTTCTCTCCTGAGACAAGAGCTTCTATTATTATCATTCCCATGTGACAGAGGGGAAATTGGGGGTGGGGGCTTAATTGACTGACTCCAGGTCTCAAAAAGAAATAGTGGCAGTTTGAGACTCCAATCTAGAGCTCCTCCAGGATGTAGATTGCTCCCATACTAACGACTACACCAATGGTTGTCAGCACTCGCTGCACATTGCAGCCCTCTGAGGAACTTTAAAAAATATGCCAAAGGATCCCTGTCATACCAATTAGCATAGTAAGAGATAGACATAGGAAACAGACTCTGAATTTAAATACTTCTGCCACTTACTAGCTGTGTGACATTGGCCAGGTACTTAACTTCTCTGTGTTTTAGTGTTCCTCTTTGTAAACGAGATAATACCGCCTTCTTTGTAGGGTTGTTCTAAAGATTTAGTTAGTAGGAATGAGGCACTTAGAACAGGGCCTGCCATATGCTAATTGCTATTTAAAACTCCTGCCAAATATTCCAGAGCAAACATTGTTCAGTGTTTATTAATTAAATCAGGACAATAGAATTTGGGGATCAGTCTTTTATAAGTACTACCCCTCAGGATTCTAATGTGCAGCCTGAGTTTTCAATCTGTGAATGTAGTGTCTCTTTTGGGATTCCGCCTCCCGGAAAGTTGTCATTAACGAATGGGTGAAAGGAGATTTTTCTTTTTTTTTCTTCCCCTCCTGATTTTGAGCCCAGAAACCTGTTACCTGGAACCTGCAGGACCACTGGGTGAAAGTAGCCCGGGAGTGAAGGGATTCGCCCTATCCTCACTGGGAGTTGTAGTTTGCTAAAGGTTCTGTAAGCGCTCGGTGGCCAGCTAGGACTACAACTCCCACAACGCCGCGCGCCGCCCACTCTGCCTCTCGCGGGTGACTCTCTGCGGGCTTTCCAGTATCGCCTCGGCGGCAGCAGCGGCGGCAGCAGAGGCACCATGGCCGACGGCGGCGGCGGTCCCCCGGAGCCACCCAGTCCCCAGGACTCCCCGGGCCCGGCGCCACGGGTTTTGCGCGCGGTCAGGCCGGGTGGCGGCACCGGCGGCACCGGCGGCGGGGAGACCCCGCGGACGGCGGCGCTGGCGCTGCGCTTCGACAAGCCCATCAAGCAGGCCTTCTACAACACGGGGGCCGTGCTGTTCGTGTGCCTGTGCTGTGGCGCCGCCGTGCTCGTCTACTTCATCCTGGAGGCGTTCCTGCGGCCGCTGCTATGGGCCGTGCTGTGCGGCACTTTCCTGCACCCGTTCAAGACCTCGCTGACGCGCCTGGGCCGCCACTGGCTGCAGCGCCTGCACCGCGCGCACACGCCCATCGTGCTGGCCGCGCTGCTGCTGCCGCTCTGCTTCGCCGACTACGGCGTCGAGGCCCTGGGCGAGCAAGCGCTGCGCCGCCGCCGTTTGCTGCTGCTGCTGGGCGCCGGCGGCCCGCTACTCTATGGCCTCTACAGCCTTGGCAGCTACCTGGGCGTGCAGGTGCTGCTGGCTCAGGCCGGCGCTCTCATCTGCTGCGGGCTGGACTATTTCAGCAGCCTGTGGGTGAGTGAGCCTCGGCCCGGTCCCTCCTTGGGGCCGGCGGGCACGCAGTACCCTTTTCTACAGCCACAGTGCAC
The DNA here is from genome assembly GCF_004115265.2 of Rhinolophus ferrumequinum. Lineage (NCBI taxonomy): Eukaryota > Metazoa > Chordata > Mammalia > Chiroptera > Rhinolophidae > Rhinolophus > Rhinolophus ferrumequinum. The sequence goes on along the minus strand of NC_046295.1, from coordinate 62,181,653 downwards.
TGGGGTGCGAGCCTGCGCTCCTCACTGTGTAAGGGCGACCAAAGGTCCACACCTGTGCGGCACTGTCAGTCTCCACCTTACTTCCATTGCACCTGAGCAACTTGGCACACTTCCTTTCAAAGAGAGGGCGGCTGCGGTTTGAAACAGCCTCCCTGTCCCCCGCCCCCATCCTAATAGACCCTTTTAGGGGACCCTGTTGGGAATCGCTGTTCCACTTTGCAGGTAGGAGCTCCAGAGCGTCGGCAGGTGGAGTTGAATTTATTCCTGGTCGTGGAGTTGGTGGGTGCACCGGCCATCTTCAGTTTTGCTCACGTGGGACTTTTCTGGATATCACAGCTGGAAGGGACCTTAGAGATCCTACCTAGTTCAACCTCATCCTATAAATAGGAGAGACAACTTGTTACCCGGCTAGTGCTGGTTAGGGAGAAGTAGGAGACGGGTGACTTAAGTCTCTCGAGTCCTAAAACAGCTTTCTTAATAGTCTGGGGCTGCCTTTCGATTCAGGTGATTTCAGTGTACTTTGTGCGAAGCACTGGGTGCTGGTCCACCGCGGCCCCACTCTACTTCTTGGGAACTACTAATGTTGTGCAAGGACTGCTGTGCCACATTTATGTCTTCTCCCGCCTGTATTACCTAGGCTGACTGAGTGAAAGAGAGCTAGATCCATGCTTCTTGGTCACCCTGGGCTTATTACTTAGAAAAGCAGGGAGCTTAGAATTGGAAGGGATTTCAAAAATAATTTAGTGACACGTTTCCTAACTCAGATAAGATCGTAGACCAGCTAATTACCCAAATATTTGACTCGGGACTGTTAAAAAACAAGTGGATGTTTAATGCATAAGAATTCAAACTCATGAGTAAACAGTACCATTTAAAAATAGTTTGATTCACTTTTGTCAGTGTTCACTGCACCTTGACGTCAAGTTGCAAAGTAATTCTACGTGTCTGTCCTGCAGGGTTTTGACTTGCCCGAGGTTATGGGTAGAATGATGACTGATCCCAGAACTCCTGTCTTCTCTTGCTCTATCAAGACCACCTTTCAGGTCAAGTTAAAAGTTGATTGAGTATGCTGTTAGGTACTGGGCTTTGTGAGGGATTTAAAAGGAGTAAGATGCAGGCTCTGACTTCCGGGTGCCTAGAATCATCTGTGAACATCATCCCAAGGAGATGACTGACAAATGACTGGTCATTATCCACCAGTTATGGGCCAGCAAGGTATCGCAAGGTATTGGGCAGTACCTCCTCCATCCTTTTGTCATGCTGCCTGTGTGCAACTGCTAGGTGATCAGGCAGAAGCTTTGGCCTCCAAAAGGGCCATTTCAATTGTGGTGGGAGGGACGGACGGAGGGAGGGAAATGGAACACCCTCTTTCAGTTCCTGGGCCTGGCTTGGTTGTCAGGTGGAAGTGATTCTAGAGTTAACTTACTTTTTGCTGCGTGACGCCTGCCACTATTCAGGAGAGGTTTCTGAGGGCCAGAGAATGTGATTGTCCCAGTAATTCAGGTTGTGAACAGATCCACATTTCACATTTATGGAGTCCCAGTTCAGTGTTCTTTCTTCTTTACCTTGTTTCCCAATTCAGTTAAGTTGATTGGATGCTTCTTATATAGAAGGCAGGATACTATATGCTGTTAAAAAATACTGGGTGCCAAAAAAATGTACACAAGTGGACACTTTGGTCAGTGTTGCTCGAGCAGTAGTTCGCCGTCGTCAGAAGTGTCTGGACGCTGATGGTATCCACTTTGAGCACCTCTTGTAATTGCAGGAGTCAAACGTGACTTGTAGTCATCTTTTGTTACTGGTATATATCGAGTATTACAATTTTAATACAGTTTTCCTTAAAGTGTAAATACATTTTTGGGGGGCACCCTCTGTATAAAGACTACCGTGACATGTTCCTATCCTCAAGAAATTCAGTCTTGTCAAAGGCAGACACATTTATAGATTCTTCTAACATTTTTTGACTTGATATTGCAGTTTACTGTAAATTACTGTAACCATGACCTAGTAGCATATCCACTAAGCTGTAGGAAATTAGAAAAGACAGGCCTAACATATAAATAGTGTATTTTATACTAGAGAAAGAAGTTGAATACATGGGTAAATTGACATGGTTAGTGGAAAATGAAGCATTTCTGGAATTGAATACTTGTAAAGACGTGCCTGCAGCTCAGTGTATATAGTCTTGAGTATCATTTTACTAAAGATAAACTCTCATCTCTCTAATTTTTACCTAAGTACCATAGTACTTAATAGCATACCTCTGCTCAGAAGAGAAATACGGGCCAAGATTGATTAGGCTAAAAGTGGGGGGAGGTCAAGCCAATTAATGATTAAAAAGTCTTGAAACTCAGTTGTTTGGCTAAAGTGGTGGGGACAAGGGAGGAGAGGAAGGGGTAAAAAAAACCCATTATAAACGAGACAGTACGAGTTGTTAATTAAAAGAGAGTAGGAAGGGCAGAGGGGCTAAATGGCATGAGTAGAGCCTGGAGGTTGATCCCAGTTTGAGAGAAGGCTTGCAGTTGTGTTTTCGTGCAGCGGCCCTGGGGTGGGTGGTTGGATGGGGGTGAGGTGGATCTGAGAAGCAGAGACAAGGAGTTCAGGGCTCTCTGCTAAAAGTGCTGATTAAGGCCTGCCGTGAAGTAAACGTAGGTCCTGTGACTGGGCAGGGAGCCCACTCTGTACCTTTTCTATCTCATAATTCGCAGCTGGTTTGGTCTGGTAAGACCGAGCAGGGCTGCCTGTTACAGGAAAACAGTCTTGATGCTTTCTGGACAACTTGGAAATTTGAGTCTGCTGCTGAAAAGAGGTACGATGGAGAGGCAGAGAGAAAAGTGACATTTAAGCAAGTCCACGTTTTGGAGAGCTAACAATTCCTACATTGAAGCCTCAACTTTTGAGCCATGAACCAGGCACTGGATTAGCTGCTTTCATGTGTGTTATTTTATTCTCAACAATCCTGTGAAGTAGGGGGGAGGGATTTCACAGGTGAGAAGATTGATTAGAGATTGATCCGTTCGCCCTATTAGTAAATGTATTCAGCAGACCTATCAGCAGTTGAAGTCCCTTTGTCATCCAGATTCTCACTAAGGATTTACAAGGTTTCCTCCAATAAGTTGTGTTTAAGTTTTTTAGTTTATTTTTTTTTTAGTATGAATTGATTTTAGTTACTAAGAAAAGCGAAGAAGAATATCAGAATCGGACTAACCATACATGTTCCCCCAAAGACCTTTGGATCATCTAGAAAACTTAGTCCTCTCTCTCTTTGCTTTTATCGTTGTAGGTATTCAGTTATTTCCAGAAACTGTCCAGTTTTCCTTTGTAGTGTCTTCAATGCCTGTGTTTTCCTGTTACTAGTTTATCCTTTCAGTTCAGTTCCCCTTCACCTCACTTTTGGGTTAATTCAGTTTCCTAGCTCTTTTCCTTGATTCTAAGTCTCCTAATGTTCCATCCTGCTTACAAGTGAAAGAGTAATCATTTATGGTATGAGTAATTTTTTTAAAAACAGTTTCAAATATATTAGAATATTGTACTGTGTTAGTGATTTCTAAACACTTAAAAAGAATCATTTGTTGTACCAAGTTCACATGTGACTCAGTCCTTAGGATTTTTTGGCGTCTCCTCATGGTGTAGAGTTGTCAGGATAAATCTGAAAAGCTAATGGCTTCCCCTGCTCCACCACTTTTTTTTTTTTTTTTGCTGGGAGTAATTTGGCCTTCGTCTCTATTAGTTCAGACTTATTACCAAATTTGAAGACCATTGAACAGTTTTTGCACTAGTAATAGATTTGTGTTCTCTACAGTCTCTGATCCCATTATTTCCATTTTACTTTATAAAGAAGCATGAGGTGGAAAGACTAGTGGCTGAAAGATGAGAAGAGTGTAAATTCTAAGCAGAGCTCTGTCAATAACTTGCTTTGTGACCTTGAACAGACCAGGGCTCTTTGGGCTACTCAGCTCCAGTTGTGTGAAGTGTCGCATTAGCTTGGACAATTTCTGCAGTTCCTTGATGTTCAGCTTCACAGATCCTAAGAGTTTGGCAGTACTGCCGGTGAGGTTCTCAGGAAGTGTACATTAGCCATCCAGGCCTACTCCATTCCACTTTTCAACCCTTTTTAGGTGCGTTTTTGCTTGCTGACAACACTGAGGAGGAAGGTTTCCAGTGCTTAGATTGTTTCTCAGTTAAAGATTTTCATTTTCAAAGATTCTTGACTTTTAGGTTCCCACACCACAAAGAACAGTTTTTAAATGACCATTAAGCGGTTTTAAAGGATAATGAAATAACTGAAGCAATAGCTGATTGGGACTATGGTTAGGGCTGTGGCTCCATAACTGGGGAAGAATTCTGTCAGTTTTATTTTCTCGTAAAAGACTTGGGAAGTTGTTTTACAAAACCATGCAGCAGAATCGAGCCAAGGTGTTTTTCCATTTAATGCCCAGATGACAATAAATTAAACAATGACAGGATAAAAGGCAAACTCTACTTACATTTTATGTATTTAATATTTTTTAAATCAGAAACTACGCGTGGCTGAGTCAAATGTAAGGAAAATATGGTTATTAGTTTGCTTTATTTGTAGTGCTAAGTGAATATTGCCAATTATTTGTGCAGTCTTACATAGTGTCTTAATAGTACAGATGCAGAGTCTTATATAGTGTTTAAAAATGAGTACTGAATGTTTATTTTGAAAAGGACACATTGTTGTTTTTTAAAAAAACTAGAATTTTTTTTTTCTTTTAAAGATTTTATTGGGGAAGGGGAACAGAACTTTATTGGGGAACAGTGTGTATTTACAGGACTTTTTTCCAAGTCAAGTTGTTGTCCTTTCAGTCTTAGTCGTGGAGGGTGCCGTTCAGCTTCAAGTTGTTGTCCTTTCAGTCTTAGTTGTGGAGGGCACAGCTCAGCTCCAGGTCTAGTTGCCGTTTTCTAGTTGCAGGGGGCACAGCCCACCATCCCTTGCGGGAGTCGAACTGGCAGCCTTGTGGTTGAGAGCCCACTGGCCCATGTGGGAATCGAACCAGCAGCCTTTGGAGTTAGGAGCATGGAGCTCTAACCCCCTGAGCCACCGGGCCGGCCCAGGACACATTGTTTTAAACAACACAAATTTAAGAAAGTATGTCCTCGTATGTGTAAAGTGTTGCTCACTGATTTATGCTGGGAAGAAAATTCATACTTCAACAAATTTGCTCAGAAGCTAAGCATATCTCAGAGAGAGAGACAGAGAAGTAAAAAACTGTTAAAGGCACACTTTCAGGAATTCATACTAGAAATTATGTGTGAAATTTGAATGTATGAATTTTTATTTTCAGTTTGTTATTTTACAGAATAGTGATTTAAAAAATTGAATCAAGTATAAAACGTGTGTTACATAAAAGAAACTTAAGCAGCATAGAAGTTTATATGGTAAAAGTGAATTGTGGTCTCTTCTTGGTTACCATTTCCACTGTACAGATGTTACTATTGTTATTGATGAATAGTCCTCTAAATTTATTTCTATGCCTATGTGGGCATATAAAGTATAGGATTATTTTTTTTAAAGCAAAATTGGGATAACATGTATAAAACTCTGCACCTTGCTCTTTAATTTATTATTGTATTTTGGACATCTTTCCTTCTTAGGACATATAGATAAACTTTCTTTTTAATAGAACTGTAGTATAAAAAGTTGTTTTTTTCTAGATGCCTTTTACAAAGTGTTCCTATCAGATTATTTTAGCTCTGAATGTGTATTAGGATAATCTGGTAAACATTTTAAGCATTGGTTATTGTATAATCATAATGGTTTAATAGAAACTCAAAATATTTTTATAAATGGCCTTACTTTTTGAACTATTATAGTGATATTCTGTGACTCTTCTGAGGAATCACTTCAAAATACTGAAAAAAGAAAATCTGTAAGTCGAAAGAGTTTTGTTTTAAGTTAAAAACACTTAAAGGCCAATGTATAGTACCAGGTGGGTACTAGACTAATTGGGGGGAACAACTTCGTAAATTATGTAAATGTCTAACCACTAAGCTGTACACTTGAAACTAATATAAAATAATATTGAATGTCAATTGTAATTGAAAAATAAAAATTAAAAAATATTGCTATTTATAAAAATAATACTCATAGGAGAAAATCCAGTACTTGCATAAATTTATGCATAAGCAATGCATAAAGAAGCAGATTACCCCCTGAAATCCAACCATCCAGAGATAATATTTTTTTAACATTTTGGTTAGTTTATTTTCACCATTATAAGTTTGTACTTGCATGAATTTATCCTGTCATTGAATATAGATATTCGTCACACCTTTGAAAGTCTGAATAATTATTCCATTATTTGGACATACCTTTATTTAAATAGTCCTCTATAAAAAGACATTTAGGTTGTTAGCAAATTTTTTACATTTTAAACTGCTACAGTGAATATTTCTGTATCTGTCTGCATAGTGTAGAGTGCTTCTGTAAACAGATTCCCAGAAGTGGAATTGAGGAGTATATTTAAGTGGTTATTTTATTATTATTTATTTATTTTGCAACAATGTTGCTAACTTTTTTGATATATTTATTTATTTTTGAAGAGCTCCTGGATCTACTTTACTTTTTGTTTGTTTGTTTGTTTCTTTTTTTTTAATTAAATGTATTGCGGGCCTGCCGGGTGGCTCAGGTGGTTGGAGCGCCCTGCTCCTAACACCGAGGTGGCTGGCTCGATTCCCACATGGGCCAGTGAGCTGCGCCCTCTACAGCTAAGATTGTGAACAACAGCTCTCCCTGGAGCTGGGCTCCTGTGAGCATCTGGAGGTTGGTGTGAGCTGCTGAGTGCTGCCGCCGGCTGCTGTGTGCCTCCCTGAGCGGCCAGTGGCCAGTGTGAGTGGTTGGCCGCCGGGGTGAGTGTCCAGCAGCCACCGAACGCTGCCGGGAGCTGCTGTGAGTGGTCGACCAACGACTGGCGACCAACTGCCTCAGCCGGGGGGAGCGCAAGGCTCATAATACCAGCCTGGGCCAGGGAGCCGTGTCCTACACAACTAGACTGAGAAACAACGGCTTGAACCGGAGTGGAGGATGGGAGGCGAAAGAAGGGGGAAAAAATGTACTGGGGTGACAGTGGTTAGTAACATTATATAGGTTTCAAGTGTACGTTTCTAGAGTACGTCATCTATATAGTGCGTTGTGCATTCATCACCCAGTCAGTTCTTCCATCACCATATATTTGACCCCCTTTTTCCTTGTTTACCATTCCCCCTTCCCCCCTCCCCCTCTGGTAACCACTGAATTGTTGTCTGTGTCTGTGAGTTTTTCTTGTCTTGTTCGTTTGTTGCTTTCAGTGAAGTCATATGGTTCTCAATTTTTTTCTGTCTGACTTACTTTGCTTAGCACGATAACCTCAGGATCCATCCATGTTGTTGCAAATGGCAATGTCATCTTTTCTTATGGCTAAGGAATATTCCATATATATATATGTACCATGATTTCTTCAGTCATCTATGGAAGGACACTTTGGTTGTTTCCGTGTCTTGGCCATCGTGAATAATGCTGTAGTGAACAGGGGTACATATATCTTTATCGATAAATGTTTCCAGATTTTTGGGGTAGATACCCGGAAGAGGGATTGCTGGGTCATACGGTAATTCTGTTCTTAATTTTTTTGAGGAACCTCCATACTGTTTTCCATAGTTGCTGTACCAATTCAGTACATTCCCACCCACAGTGTATGAGGGTTCCTTTTTCTTCACAACCTCTTCAACTTAAAGTGGTTATTTTAAACTAAAATGAGATTATCTGTGAGTTGCATTCAGGTTTACTGGGTGAAAACACATGCTTCACTTTAGACCATGATTTTCCCCTAAAAAATCTGAAGTATGTAGTCTCTTATTTTTCTCCCTCCCTGCAAGTGATACAGATTTCAAAGTATAGATAAGAAACAAAAACTTTTTGGAGGTTAAAAGTATCATAGGCTTAAAATCAGAAAGTTTGTAACTTTTGTGATCCTGTTTCAGCTGCTCATTGGGGGCAGGTTTTCCTACTTTGTCATCCCTGACTTATGGTCAGCTTTTGCTCACTTGTGGTGATGATAGCTTACTCCATTTTTAGATGGCTATAGTTTGTTAGATTTATCGTCCTGTTGAACTAAAATGTGTTACTTCCTTATCCCAGCTATTTCTGCTGTCAGAACCATAGAAAATTAAGTCTGATGCCTTCCCCAGATGATATTTCCTCAGCTATTTGAAGGTACCGCTTTTCCCCGAAAATAAGACCTAACCGGAATATAAGCCCTACCATGATATTTCAGGATGACATCCCCTGAACGTAAGCCCTACTGTGACTTTTGGAGCAAACCTTAATATAAAACCCGGTCTTATTTTCAGTGAAACACGGTAGCTATCACATCGTGACATTTCCTTCTCTTTTCTAAGCAAACAGCTTTTTTTTCCCTCCCAGCTATATCCGTATCTCCTATGTTGTGATTTCCATTTCCTTTCTCAGTCCGAATTTTATTGCTGACGTGGTTCAGTAGTGCAAAAGTCATTAAAACAGTCACTTACCTTGATATGAGTATTATACTTTTATTAATAGGCACTCACACCAGTTATACTCCCAATTTATACTGAGCAGCTATAGCTTAGCTGTCCTCTTGCCATTCTATATTTGTGTAGTTCAGTTTTGAACCTAAAAGCTGACATAAAAGAACTTTGTATGTCCTCTCTATTAAATTTAATCTTATTTGAATTAACCCATTGTTCTAACTTCAGAATATCTTTGTGAGTAGTCATCTCAGTTTTTACTGACTATTCCTAATTTTGGGTAATCTATGAGTTTGATTAATATGTCTTCTCGTTTTTAAATTACTGAACTTAATGTTTAATAGGGTGGAGCTGATTACCGTTCTGTAGCATACCACGGAAGACCATCCCTTTGCTGAGAATCATTTTTTTCAACAATTTGTAATTGCCAGAATCAACTGTTTTTATTTTCCTTTGTGAATACTGGAGCCACTTTTCCTCTTCTTTATTTTTCTAGCACCACCTTTTTTTCTCTTTATGGTTAAGAAAGCAGGGTCTGGAGCCAGATTTCTGGGTTCTAATCCTGACTGTCACTTTTTAGCTGTGTGACCTTGGGTAAGTCACTTTCTGGAAGTGTCAGTTTCTTTCATGTGTGAAATGGGCGTGATAATAGTACTTATTTCCTGGGGTTATGAGAATTAAATAAGTTCATATATATAAAGCATCAGAACAAGGCCTGGCCCATAGTTAGTGTTATTATGTAAGTGTGCTATTATTATACACACGTATTATTATACACATGTTTTGTTCTGAGCTCCACGGTCATATATCAGATTCTTTGAATTCTCAGGATTAAATTTGTGTGGCCTGCAAGCTTGAACTTTCTTGAAGCAGCTATAGTCTCACTTCCCATGCACTCATATTACCTGGGGCGTAAGATCTCTGTACTATTTCATCTAATAGAGTTGCTTGAAGAAGAATATTTTAATATCCTTTTCATTATATTATAAAAGAATTAGTGCTCATTAAAGGTACTTTGGAAAATAAAGAGAAAAGTAAAAGGGAAAAACAAATCATAACCACACAAATAAAACCATTAATTTCTTAGTACATTTCCTTTTCCCTCCACCATGCAGTAAATATAATCATGTTGTGTTTTTTTGGATTTTGCTTTTTCCTTAATATTGTTAGAAATACTTTTAATTATGTAGTCTTTGTTTACAAAAACCTATTTTAGTGGTCGCATAACATTTTATTGAGTGAATCGTCCAAAGTTTTCCACTTCTCAGTTGTTGAACTTTTAGATGATCGGCTTTTCAGTATTCTAAATTATACTCTGATGAGCTTCCTTTTACAAAATTTATCATTATTTAGTAAGGTTCCAAAGCTGAATTCTCAGGTCAGAAGTTATAAACATTTTTAAGACCTGAAGACTATTTTTATTAGATAGATACGACCAAAATAAAAAGAAGGTAGTTTTTTTCTGTTTTGTAGTAATCATATCAATTCCCTTTTCTTCATTCTCTGAATTATAGCTTAATGTTCTTTTTTTTGTTTTAATTTGCCTTCACCCTCTCCCCAAGATTCAGGTTATTTTCATAAGATCTTGGTGCTCACATTTGTTCTGGATTATATATTTCTTCCATATTTTGTACATTTTTTATTAAAATATGAGGTTATTAGAAAGTTTCTGCATCGGCTATGCTGATGCCTCGTAGGTGCTCGAGTCATTTAGTTGTAATGTATGGAAAACTGAGAAGGGGACCCTGGCTGGTTCTTGTATTCCCAAGTCTTGCTGTTTCTTCCTCTAGTCATATTTTTTCAGCTACACATCTTCAGCTGTGCATATAACTCTGGATTAGGTTCTAACCATTATTTCATCAGGGTCACACTTCAGCTAGTTGTCTTCTTTTACCTTTTAAAAAATGATTTTCACTGTAATAAACATTTCATAGTCTGTAATGGAATCCTTTAACCTGATTCTTTTCAGAAAGCAAGTTTTCTTCTTTTTTCTTAACGTTATAGAGAGAAACCTTAAGAATGCCACAAGATGAAGCTCTTAATTTAAGTCCATGGCTTAAAAATGGAATATTTTATCTTAAGTATCTTTATGCATACGGTAGTTTTTGAACTTTGAGATATCATAAAACTATATTTATGTATTTTTTGTTTAAAATATTTAATATCACTACATGGTATTTCAAATGCTTGTTTATTTCAATAGTCACTGGTATTTTAACAGCTATATATGTCAGTGGGGGAGTAGGTTGAGGGGCGTTATCACTTTGTGAGGGGCGTAAATGTCTCACTATTATGTTGCTTTGTATACCTGAAACTAATGAAAAAAAAAATAGACTTAGAAGCGCCCCCCCAAAAAAAAAATTGGTTTAGCTAAACAGAAGAGAAAAACCTACACATATTGCTTTTAGCACTACCAAACTTTATCTTATGTGTGTTGTATCCACAGCTTTCATGCAATATAGATGCTTGCACATTTGGTAAAATTGTACGTTTATTTCCACGTGTATGTATATTTTACAATTATGTCTATATTTCATTTATTTAAGATCTGGACGTTGGTAGTTGGCTATGTGTTGGCTGTTTCATTCAAGTGGAATGCAAGCACTGAACGCTACTTGAGAGCAGTTTCAATTCCTGTCTGGATTATATTGCTTTTTCATTTAGGTGGGTCCCTTTTTCTAAGAAAGTTTAACTTAAGGTCAGCAGTGGCTGACCGTGCAAATCAAAGTAAATTGTTTATAGTGTTACACGTGCATTTAAAATTCTTTAAAATAATCTTTGGAAAATGTTCTGCTTTAATCTTTTATTATTATCTTTAATAAAAATGTTATGCTTTAAAATGTCTATCTTTTAATTACATTGAATGTTTATTTTCAGAAAGGTTCTTTAAAAATAAATGTATCTTAAAAAGTAGAGCACTGGGACTATACGACCATTTCTGAGTGTCGTACTTCAGGAGGGCATAGATAAGCCGTCAAGAATGAGAAGAGGTGCTCAAAATCGTGCGGGGAAACAATGAAAGGAACCAGGAATGTTTACTCTGGATAAGAGAAGGGAACCGGGCTATAGGCGTGGGGAGAGGTGGAGCTAAGGAGGATATAAAATTTGGAAGCTTGTTTCAAGTATTTGAAGAAGAGTCCTGTGAAGGAGTAGTTTAAACAGATCTTTAACCCTGAGGGGGAGAGGTTAGAGCAGTGAGTAGCTTCAGAGACAAAAGTCTCTGTTCAGCATGAGAATGACCAGTGTCAGAGCTGCTCCAGATAATGAGTTCCCAGTTAGTTGAGACTATGTTAGCTGAGTGGCTGCTACAATGTTGTAGAGTGATTTTTTTCAGGGACTCTTTATCTCCAGGTCTGAGCCTATGGAAACATTAACTTCTAATTTAAAAACAAAATTCAGTAACCTGGAGCAGTCGATAGCCTATTTAAAGGAGGTTTTTAGAACTACTTACTGTTTTTTAAAAAAAACACCCAAAAGAGGTGATTGAAAATATGTCTCTGCTTAGAGTCTGATGTTGAATAAAGTAATACTCTCTAGCTTCGCTGACTTGGAATGCTAGAGCAGTTGATCAGCAAGATCCGCTACTGTCTGATTGGACTCATTTTGAATTTGAGGAAGGCAGAAACTCTAGACAAACTCAAGGAAATGCAAATGGCTAATGGGTAGGGACACGATCCTCAATCACCTGTTAGCATTTTTGCATTATACACTAAGGATGATACATTGAAGCTTTTTGCAGTGCTCCTTTGGCCCATTCCACCTTTCTTGAGCCAGTGTTCACAGCCAGTGATATTTTCAGGAAATCAAGTCAGACTGCTTGACTTTCCTTTTGGTTCTATGCCTGATGCAGGTCATTCTGGGGTTAAATGGGGGGGCTTGTGTTTGGGATGGTCTTAAACCCTGGATTTGCTTTAGAATAGACTTAGTTCCTCAGGCGATACAAGCCTGTTAAAGGTTGGCCAGCACCTGCCCAGTCCTTTAGACCAGGGGCCCCTGACAGCAGGCCTGGATTTACTAAGAGAAATCCTGAATTGAGGTTTCATTTGTTCCATGGCCTTTTTAAAAAAATTTTCCCTGTGAAATAATTTTGTTATTAGTCGATATACCAAATTGTTCTATCTACTAAACTGAGTCTTTTAAAAACAAGTGCTAGGTTTTTATTTCACTAAAAATATTAATTCTTAATTATTTGCAGCATCTCTGGCTGGCTCATGGAGAATTCCAGTATTCCTGGTTATTGTTTTCCTGATGTCTGTGGGCACCCTCTATGAAAAACAGAATGGAAAAGAGTCATCTGGTAAGAACAAGGGCATTCTATTAATATTACTCTTAAGAACAATTTGGGAGAGTAGCTTGATTTAAAAAAATGGGATGATGAAATGGCTTTAAATCTGTTTAAAAACCTGTGGTGTTTTCTGAATAATAAATTTGTTTAAAGTGTTTTAAGTTGTTAGATCATACCTCACCTGCCCCCTTTTTTTTGCTACTTTTTATTGAGCTATAATTTGTAGAATGTAAAATTAACCATAAACTATTTTAAAGTAGCATTTAGTGCATTCACAGGATTGTGCAACCATTACTTCCATCTAGTTCCAAGATATTTTCATCACCCCAGAGGAAAACCCTTTATCCAGTAAGCAACTAACTATAAAGTTAGGTTATTTATTTGAGATGTCTTTCTTCTTTCCTTTTTTCTTTTCCCTTTTTGTTTTTGTTTTTGAGATGTTTTTTTCTTAATGCAGGCATTTATATCTATAAACTGCCCTTTCAGAACTCCTTTTGCATCCCATAAATTTTAATATGTTCTTTCCACTTTCTTTGAGTCAAGATACTCTTTGATTTCTCTTTTGATTTCTTCTTGGACACATAGGTTAATTAGAAGTGTGTTAAATTTCCACATATTTTTGAATTTTCCAGTTTTTGGTTGCGTGTACTTTTGCTGTCCTATCTAACAAATCATTGCCAAATCCAAGGTCATGAATATTTTCCCCTGTTGATCTTGTATCCTGCAACTTTGCTGAACTTGTTTATTAGCTATAATGGTTTTTTTGTGGATTCTTTAGGATTTTGTATACATAAGATCATGTCATCTGCAAATAGAGATAGTTTTACTTCTTCTTTTCTAATTTGGATGTCTTTTTTTTTTTTTTCCTTGCCTGATTGCTCTGGTGAGAACTAGTACAATGTTGAATATATACCATGTTCTTTTAAAGATTAGTTTTGAGATACCCTGGCTGTACGTGGCCTGTATCCAGAAGTAGTTTGTTAAAGATACAGATTTCTAAGGAGTTGTAGCTAGGCGGGAGTGGGAGTGGCTAGATATAGTAATGGTTCTCAGATCAGACTGGGGAGGTCACTCTGAGTAGCACAGTTTCTGTAGTGACAGGCATTTGTTCCTTGCTTCTTTTTAATGGTTATACATAAACTAAAAGAGCAGATTCCTAATTGTAGCAGATTTTTAAAAGAAATTAATTTCTCAGGTATCAGTTTGTTAAGTTAGAAAATACAGACAAACAAAAAGAAGGAAATAAAAATCTCTCAAAATCCCATTACCCACAAATTATAAAAATGTTAACTAATGGTTTTATGCCTTAGACTTTTTAGAACACACGAGAACTGGATCATAGTGAACATTCTGTTTTGTGACCCACATTTTAAACTTAATTATGTCATGAGTACCTTTCTATGTCGATGAATATGCTTCTACAACGTTATTTTTAGCATCTTCATTTTATGCTAATTATAATGCTGTTTGTGACACTCTGGTGTTATTTGTACAGAGACCTTATAGAAGTCTTTTTTTAAATTGTTGCTCTTTTTTATTAGTTTGTTAAATTAGTAATGTGTCATAATTGTAAGACATCTTACTCATAAAGAGTTGTTTAGAATTTTTAAATAACTACCTGAAACAAAGAAACCTTAATTATCTATCTGGTAGTGGAAAAGAGGAAAGATTTTATCTTATATTTTGCTGTCTTTCTGATTTTTCTTTGCTCAGCCTGTCTTCCTAGTGACAGTCTGTGGGTATATATCAGACCAGGAGAAGTAAACTGTTTTGGCACCTACTGTATATAGAAGGGTTGGTGAGCTCCACTTGTCTTTCTGGTTTAGCTTTAGCTCCTTCTTTTTCTTTTCCCCAAGTAATAGGGATTCAGACAGCCCTGCTTACCCCTCACCCCAGGACAGTTTTCTCTTTTTGACTGCCTTTGTCCAGAGCTAAGTAAGTACTTCACTGCAAGTAGATAAATAGTGGTGGTCTAGACTGAAGGCTTCAGGTGGGTTTTCTCTTGGGTGTAAATTCTAGTGAGCTGATGGCAGCCTAGAGAGCTGTGAGGACAAGAATTCTAAGAGCAAGTTTTGAGCCATGTTTGATTATTATTATCAGTCATAAACCCAGAGTAGGGGTGTGTTGGCATGCAAGCCAGATTTCTAGTAGTTTTATTCAAGACTATTATAGGGAAGCAGATCACAGAATAAATGTTGATAGCAGATTTGGAAATGTTGGTTTTTCTTGCTTTATTTATTTTCATTCCATCTTACTTAGGAATAGGTTGTTCTTGATCTAGAATCCTTTTATGGACTTCTAGTCGAGATAATTCTCATCATAAAATAAGCCTTTTAAAGTCTACCCCCTCCTCCCTAAATTTCTGAAAGTTGTTTTTCTCTTGTCCCTAGAACTGTGTTTCTTTTGGGCATTAGAATTCAAACCATCTAGTCCACCCTGGGACAAACTTTCCCTTTTATTACAGTCAGTCCCCTCCTGTAGATGTCGCTGTAATATAGTTAAGTACAGGGATGGTTCAGTGTACTGCCATGTGCATTTATTCCTTCCTGTCATTCCCACTGGCCCATTGGAGGACTTGCTCTTATGTCCTAGTCTCCAGTATAGGCATCTATCGCTGTGTCTTCTGAGCTTTGACTCTTATGTAGAAACTTTTTATCATCTGTGGATCACTGGAATCACAGAATTAATCCTTTAGATTTCATCAGAATTCGGAGCATGAGTTTGTTTCATTTCTAAGTTCAGAAAACTCCTCTTGTGGGTCCTTGCTGAGTTAGTTTCAGTGGTTCCTTCTGAACCCAGGGGCCTTTCTCAGTGATTTTTCTCTCGGACCTTGGGAGCTCTGACCTGGTATTTTGTGAAACCCCAAAATAATATAAGGCTAAAATGTTAAATGTCTACCATGTTTTTAAATGTACTATCTTTTTTAAATCCACAAATGAAAGCCACCCCCCAAAACCTTATAGAATGGTTGTCTCCATTTTGCAGATGAAGACATTTAACTCGAGAGGTTAACCGACTCGCTTACTCGCTTACAGACTCGCTTACACAGGCGGAGCTAAGATACAAATCTAGGTCTTTGACCCTCGGCCCAGCATCCTTTCCCTTCACCAGGCTCTCTGAGCAAGCATCAGTCATCCCGAAAAGGTATTGACCGCTGATCCTCTTGCACCCAGCCGCAGTCAGCTGCTGCAGGCCTCCATGTGGGCCCTGTTGACTCAGCACAGCTGCAGGATCTGGCTTCTGTGTCTCCTGGTTCCAAAAGCCTCACTTGCTTGAAATCTGGAGTCCAGCTCGGATGTGTTCCTATGGCCTATGAGAAAAAGGCACCCTAGCATTATTGTTAGTAATGACAGTGTGGGCGAGGCCCTTTTTGGCAACACGCCGTCTCATTTAGTTTCCTTGGAAATCTAGTGAGATTAGTATTACATTCATACTTATTGCACAGACGAAGAAATTTAGGCTTAGAGAGCCATTTACTTGGAGGAATGCTTCTTCAAAAGCGAGGCAAATACATCACCTGATATCTTTTAACAGCCTGGACACTCAGCCTGAGAAGTACAGGCAAGTACAATGGCGTCTGTTCCTCCTACCACTAGTAATCCTTTATAAAGGAGCAGAAATATCTTTGCAAGAAGACTTGGTAGTTTGCCTTAATCGTTTTAGTACAACATGCAATATGAGTGAACAGTTTGGTCCAGTTAAGCCCCAATTGGAAAAGGAACACACTAGATTTTTTACCACTCATCTCTCACTCCCCAGTTCTGACGCTGTAAAATAGTCCTAGAGAAACTCTTAATGGTCCATATCCACGCCCTTGTTACTGACCAGTAGTACAAAGAAGTGATACTAGAAGTCACGGAGAAGACGTATTTTCCACATTAGTGACGGAAACACAAGCCTTCTTCAAAGGGAGCTGTGCGTGCTGGGGAGGTTTTAGTTGGTTGGCAGGGCCTCCTTCCAGGAAGCATCTTTGGATGTATTTCTGTCCACTGCCACTATCCCTGTGGAAGAGAACAAAGTAGATCAAGCATCCTTATTTAGACTGGTTTCAAAATACATTTCCCCTTGATTTTTAAAAATGTTATTCTGCCCATTTCTGAGTTAGCCACGCTCACAGATACTATTTGAACATAGGATCTGTTTCTTATGTGCCGGACTATGAGTTTCTATCTCCTGGTCCTCGGCTGCTGGCAGTCGTCTGTTTCTTTGGACGTGTGTGGATCCGTTATTTGGGCCTTCACTTAGTGCTGGCCCTGTCCCCGGATAGCTTGACACTTGAAACCTTGGATGCTCTTTCCGTTTTTGTTTATAGTCCTTGGGTCCCAGGATTATGTTGCCTTGTCTACGTGCCTATTTTTAGCTGGGACATTTTTTTGCCAATGCCATAACTTTGCCTAGATTCTCAGTCCTAGAATTTTTCTGTCTGGTTCATCATCCTTTTGCGCAAAAACCTGTGGGGTTTTTGAAGTGCAAGAGGATATCACTAAGACAGAAGTCATTAAAATGCCTATCTGTTGATTAAGATCAGTTTCCAAATCTTACATCTGTAATTTTCAGGTACTCCTTGTTGATTTTCTCTGTGTGCTATTCTTTTCATTCCTTTGTGAAGTTTCAGGCACTCTAAAAATTTGCTGACTCATTTGTATATTCACTACGATGATATTTCATAGTTTTCATTGAAATAGCGCTGATTTGTTGAATATTTACTGTGTATATTAGTGACATCAGCAAGTTGGAGAAAGAGTGTTTAAAATAAGCCATGGTTGTGAAGGTTTAATTTAGTGATCTTAAGTTTTCCTCAGAGTCTTTCAGTGCCTACTGTATGCAGAATATTTTGCATGGCCCTGCAGGAGATCAAAAAAATGTGTGCTAAGGGGGATAAAACTTAGGGAAATGGCTACAACATGAAGTAGTAAGGGGCTGAGAGGTGCAACTACTGTGGGAGTGCTAGTGACTTATGCTTATAGTTTATGCTACCCAAGCCAATAGTTAGGATATAGACGATGATAATAGCTAACATTCATTGAGTGAGCCGTACATACCAGGTATTGTTCTAATCATTTTATGTCATTGTTTCACCTAATTCTCACATGAGACAGGAAGTTCTATAAACTCCATTTTACACGTGAGGAGACTGAGGCATCTAGATGTTTAGTACCTTGCTCATAGTCATCCAACAAGTAAGGAACAGACCTGAGATTTGAACCTGGGCAGTCTCGTTTCCTCACCTGTGGTCCCAGCCACTGAATTGTACAGCCACCATATATGAAACCTCCCATTCTCCGCTCCCGTTCTTCCTCTCATCCTCATGTCTCTCTGCTCTTCTCATCGGACCCTATGTTCTGGTCTTTTTGGGACTTCTTAGAGTTCTAGGACAGCACACTTTGCTTTTTCTTGCGTGTGTGTCTTTAGACCTTCTTTTTAGTCTTCCTAGATGTTTTCTACCCCACCCCTTCCTTCCTCCCCAAGATATACTCCTCCCCAAGATATACTTGTTCTATCTTCTTTTATTTATTTATTTATTTATTTATTTATTTATTTATTTATTTTTTAATTTTGTTGGGGAATATTGAGGAACAGTGTGTTTCTCCAGGGCCCATCAGCTCCAAGTCATTGCCCTTCAATCTAGTTTTGGAGGGCACAGCTCAGCTCCAAATCCAATTGCCCGTTTTCAATCTTTAGTTGCAGGGGGCACAGTCAACCATCCTATGTGGGAATTGAACCGGCAGTCTTGTTGTTGAGAGCTCGCACTCTAACCAACTGAGCCATCTGGCTGTCCCCTTATTCTTGTTCTGTCTTCTTTATCTGGCTAACCTGTTTAAATGGATTTAAAGGATTGCACCTCTTACCATTTTTCAGCCTTGTCCGCACGTTTGGAAACCCTTCCCTCACCTCCCAAGCATGGATTGGGTTTCCATCTTCTGTGCTCCCCAAATATGCTACACGTACCTTTACATTAGCCCTAAACCTACTGAACCTTAACTGATAGTTTAAGTATTAGACTGAGCTGGACACTAGTGTCCTAGTTTCTTATCTCAGCACATAGCCTAGTCACCTCTGATGATGAATGCCTAGTAGCAGTTTAGAAATATAAGTCAAAAGGCAGTTGACTGGAAGTCCATGTGTGAGGAGCTATAAAGTGATCTTGTTATTTTGGAGCTACTTAAAAAAAGCCATCAAGGGCCTTACTTTTCAGTCTTTCAAAGAAGAGTCACCACTTCATGAAATTACTTGTGAAGAGGTGGGTTTATTAATTCAGGAGCCTTGACTAGTCTTCAGTCTTATGTAAGAGAGAATACTTTGCTTTTTGAATTTTGACTGGAAATATTTTATTTTTCTACTCTTCTGTCCCAGGCCATTAATCACTAGGTGTTTCCAACTTTTGCTTTTGAGCGGAGCTTGAGAAATCTCTCTTGGGTGCACAAAAAACGAGGTCCTCTTCAGTATCTGGTGTGTAATCAGTTTGGTTTAGAAACTTCTATCTGGAAGTCTAAAAAGAGCTTCAATATGTGCAAACATCTCCATCCATTTCCCCTGCATGTTGTCTATCTCACCTTAATCTGGAAACTTCGGGGTCATCACTGATACCTTCATCTCTCAATCCCCTTATTGCTTCATCACCACGTCTGGTCCGCTTTACTCCATGTTTCTTAGATGCAGCCAGTTTTCCAACATCTGCCCTGTTAACCGCTGCAGGGCATGCTATCGACATGGCTTCCTATAATACTGCAATCATTTATCTCATTCTTGGTCTCGCTAAGCTGTTCTTGACCAAACAGCAAGAATGATCTTTTTATGTCTCAATACTGATCATTTATCTTTGGAGTGGGGAGGTGGGTGTGGTTAGAAGAGGGCGACAGGAGCGACCTTTGCAGTGATAAAGCTGTTCTGTATCTTGTGTCCATGCCCATATCCTGATTGTAATATTGTACCACAGTTTTGCAAGATGTTACCATTGGTGGAAACTGTATAAAGGGTTCACAGGATTTCTGTATTATTTCTTACAACTGCAGGGGAAGCTACAATTATCTCAGTAAAATGTCAGTAAAAAGCACGATTATGATCCTGTTTGAAACTCTTCAGTGCTTTCCTCCTCCTTTTAGGATAAAGACTAAAGTCCTCATTGTGGTCTTTGCAACTTGCCATCGTCTGGCTTACCGTCCCTCGCCTTGTTTATTCCATACCGGTTATCCACTAGCTGTGTGTTCCAGACATGCCGACCTTCTTTCACTATTTTGGACATGCCAGGTTCTTCACTTACAGCCTTGCTATTCACTTTCTTCTATCCAAAATATTAGTCTTTACATTCTTAGGTGATTTTCTTTTCATCCTTTGTATATCAGCTTCATTTTCACTTCTTAAAGGGAAGCCTTTCCTGATTCTCCAGACTAAGTCAGGTTTCTATTAGGAGCTCGTAAAATACCTAGTATTTGTTCTTTATAGCAGTCATTATAGTTTGTACACATTCATGTTTGTGTGGTTCTTTAATTCGTATCTGTCTCTTCCACTAGCCTCTTTATGTCTTTATCCCCAGCATCCAGCGCAGTGACTAAAGAGAACATGTCAGACATGAAATACACTGCCTTTTTCTCTCAGCCATTGTTCTCTTATTGGCATCTCAGAAGCACCTTAGATACTCAATCCAGGAGAATCAGTCCTAATCTAGAAATCTTGCTCTCTTCTCAGATCCTGAGTTTGAGATTCTCTTGTATTGCCTAAAAAGGAACATCTTTCAGGTCACAGAGGTGTTATTAGGGAGGGGTAGGGTATGGGTGAGCAAGGTGAGTGCTCTGGACCCTGATGGCTGAATCTGCGGAGAGCCCTCTCAGGCCCTGGCCTGCTCATCTCCGAGCGATGGCTCTGAGCGATGGCCAGTCTTGGATTGGTTGGGTGTGTGGAGTTCATTTGGAGCTGAAGTTCACTGACCTTGTGAAGGGTTGTGGCTCCTTTCATTGGCTTGCAGAATTCTACGTCGTCACATTCAGTATTGGTCTCCCAAAAGGAAGGTCCCAGCTGTCTGAGTGCGGGTGTGTGATTTGGTGACTAAGGGATAGTCAGTGTAGACAATGGAATCCACACTGGCTAGTCTACATAGAAAGAGGTATTGATATAGAGGTTTTTGCATGTGACATTTTTGGAAAACCCGTACGATGGAGCGCGGGTCTGACAGAGGCAGAAGCAGTGCGACCAGGAGGAATGTTCGACACCAAAGGACTGTTTGAGCAGAAGTGCCATAGCTGCTGCTGCCTGCCACAGAGGTAGAGGTCCAACAGCCCAACCTCGGGACTTCTGTCAGGTTCTGCAGAGAAACCATACGCCTCCGTGACGGGGTTTGGCACGAGAGCTGTGTGGCTTCCACATTATAGTCAGTCCTTTTGGTCTCTCACGTCCTGGGCAGGCGTGCCTGCCTGGTAGAAACTGCATCACGTGTGGCACCTCAGCTGCAATGGAATCCAAGAAATACAGTCTTTAGCTTTCCAGTCTCTCAGATGCAGGAAAGCATGTTAGAACCTGGTATTGTGTAAGCTGGTCTGTGTTGTCTGCCATAGCAGGTTAAAGGCCGACAATTATAGACAGACCTCATTGGCTAGTAAATAATTTATTTAAATGTAGTGCAAATGGTTAAGCTCAGTGTACTACTTATTAGGAACTTCATATGGGCACATATAACATGAAACGGGGTAATGCTGTTCCTTTAGATTTTCTAGTGGTGGATTTTGGCTGCACTGAATTATGTACTTCATAGATGTAAATGGTTTGGCGTAATACCCATACATTTGCATAATCATTCGTGGAGTGTTATTGAGAGCAGCAGGTATGGGCAGTCCCATACCGTACTATAAGCTAGTAATACATAGGAGAGTAAGAGTCTATATTCAGGAAGCTCACAGACTTGGTGTGGCAGTGTTTTTCAACAGAAATGTGTATTAAAATTAACCTGTGAAGTTAAATATAAACGTGACGCTCCATGTTTATATATTCACTATGCCACGTGCAACAGCATGAAGTTCCCAAATGAGAGAGAGAGAGACAGAGTCCAGAAACCTGCCTTTTTAGCAGGCTTTCCGGTTGATACTTAAACATTCTCCCTTGCGAAGAACCACTGGTCTGGTGGATCAGTAATAACCATTTTGTTTTGTTAATGTTGAAAACTTAGGACTGTGTTTCAGGTTCAAGTTACTTCCCACTTGGTTCATTTGCTTTAAAAAGTTTAAAAAAAATGCATGCTTGCTTTACAGGGGCAGAGTTGCCAGGGCAAGTTATCTCCATGGCAGCTTCCACCCTAGCAACGTTGGCCATCTCTATCACAGGGTACGAATCAAGCACGGAAGACCAGCCCTCCACTCAGCCTGCAGGTGACTCAGCTTATGAAGGAATGCCTTCAGATCATTCCAGAAAATGCAATATACATAGAATATAAAATTAAGAAAGACACTAGCATCACAAAATACTATTTACAGGTCCTTCATTTTTCTCTCTGATTCCTATTTTTACACTGTTTTTTCCTCTAATTTTTGTTCTTATATATCACTTTTTTCAGATGTTTATTATTTACCTTCTTAGGTTTCTTATCTTGGTTTTTCATTCTTTCCTTTTAAAAAATATTCTTCATTTGTCTTAGTATTTCTCTCTTTCCTTTCGTATTATTTTCCGTTTCTCAGTGCCCCATTTACCTTTGTCCATATCTCCCCCCCCACTTAATCCTTTTCTTATTTTCCATTTCTTCTACAACTGCCAGTTCTCCTCCATTGTTCTATTTTGCTCTAACTTTCTATATTGCTTTTTTTCGTGTGTTGTTCCCTTTCTCCAAATCTTTGTTTTCACTTTTATTTTCCATCTTCTAGTCATCCATTTCTCTGGCATTTCTTACTTTTCTTCTCAAAGTTTGTTTTGCATCCCTCATGCTCTTAATATATTGACTTTCCCTTAAAACAGACTCCTCCTCTTGTTTCAAATTCAGTGCTCCTGTGAGCTCTAGCTGGTAGATTTCTATCAGCTTTAAAGTCACACGGTACTTACACAGAGTTCTGGAATGTAAACGTCCATCTCTGCCTGTGCCAAGCGGTCCATTAGTGCCAGAGGTTTTGGAGTTGATGAATATTTTTGGTGAGCTCTTCTGGAGGAAGAACTGACTTTAGAACAGTTTTGAAGGAAGGAATCAGCTAAGGAAAAGGCATTTGGGGTAGTAGGACAACTTATTTTTCTTGCACACTGAATCATGTTTTCACAGTGAGGAGGGAATAATGTTTTAGTTATGGACTTATTCTAAATGGCTGCCACAGCCACCAACATGAGGTTTCCAAATTATAAAGATACTCAGAGAGCAACATCAGCCAGAAGCATATTATAACTCGCTTGGGCTTTAGCTTCAAACCTCAAAAAGGTAGAATGTTAGTTCTGGTGAGGTGGACTGACCTACCATGGTGCTAGTTATAGCTCTAGTAAAAATTTACTCACAGCTCAACATCTCTTAAAAGGAACACTAAGGAAATTATGTAGCATTCAGAGGGCTGCTATATAGTTGCTTATGAAAATTTTGACATAACGGAATTTAGTAAGCACCTACTATATGTCAAGTACTATTCTATGTGCTAGGAATTCAGTGGAGGGAGAAGAAGGCAGACAAGGTCTTAATCTCCCCTGGAGCTGACATTCAGCTGAAGGGAGAAAGTTGAGAAGGATGAGTGGAACATGATACAACTATGTAAAACTGTGTCAAGACTGGAGGGCGGACAGGGAGTCTGGATTATGGGTATTCTTGTTTTTTTTCTCTTTTTTCCTCAACTTCAGAAATACGATATAGTTTTGTCCTAAACTTTTATTTATGGACGGCAAAATGCAAGTTTTAGGATCTTACTCATTTCTATCATCACAGTATATACTGAGTAGCACCGCTTTGCTAGTTACATGATTTCTGACATACATGGTAGGTTTTAGTAAAACTCGGAAATAGTAATATAACCCTATATTAACATGTAACAGTTGCATTGTCAGTAAACAGTGCCTTGTATGAAATAATTCAGTATGATTTATTTGAAAATTCCTCACCGTCAGCAATCTTGTTTTACATCTCATTCTAAGAAAGACATGTTTCAAAGTCCTGGGTTCTTCTTGGAAGAGCAATTGGCTCCATTTTAGGTGACATGAAAAGCCATATTGTGTCAGAAATATATGTAAATGCATCTAGTATGAAATTATTTTAAAAGAGAAATTTTTATCTACTATGTGTTAATGTTTATTGCTGTATATGGTTTGAATAATTTTCATAGACTAAGTAAGTATAATTCTCGGCTATTTTGTTACATATTTTTCTTTAGTTTTTTGGTTAAATGAAAAATACTAATAAATGATATATATGTCATAGAAAACTTGAACAATATAAAGTGTATAAAGTAAAAACTAAAATAAAATAGTCCCCATACCCAACTCTACCCTTCAACAAACTTAGTTTCCCTAAATTTAAACTGTCAGCATTGTTAATTCTCCGCACATTTTTCAGGACATATGCAGACATGCATCCAAATCTTTTTTTTTTCTTTTTTAACGTGATGTAATCATACTATGAGAGCACACTTTGATGGCCTAACATAGAGTACATTAGCGCATTTCTCTGTATTACTGTTCACTACTGTGGACGAAGGTGGTGGATGATTTTTCCTTTTCCGTCCCCCCTTCAGAAACCATGGACAGAGGAGAGCCCCCTCCATCACTGTCGTCATCTTCTTCACCCTCCTCCCCTTCACCCACTCTGGGCAGACAAAGGCCTGAAATCGGAACATTTCTTAGAAAGAAGAAAACGAGTGATATCTACTTCGTGTCTCTCGTTTGGGCCATCATCGGAGTCCAGGTCTGGTTGAACCTGTGGATTGTGCAGTTGCTGCCAGTGCCTGTTGCAGGTAATTGGTTAAGTATGATTAGACTTGGGATAATTTTACTGTCTTTTAAAATAAAACGCTAGGACGTTTACATTTAAATAGTAAACATTATTTTGAGACTGTATTACTTATTACCTCTTTAAGATTTCGTTTTGAAGCTCAAACATGTATTTAGCCTCTTACAATTTTGTGTGGTATTACAGACTGGTAGTTCCATGTGGCGAGTTGACTGTTCAGCCATTCATGATTCTAGGGGGAGACTGTTAATAATCTGAGTTTTGGGGTTTGTGATTGAATTTTGAGAGCTGCTCTTAGTGAAGTGCGTTTTACATTGTGTTTTTAATTCAAAGGAAATGTAGGTTTTGAGAAATATATGTATGCAGCCTCTTGATTTTTCTCCCCTTGTTTGACAGAAAATTAAATTACATGCACATGTATGAATTATATCAAAATGGAGATTATGGCTGTTCATCAGTCATTAAGTTAGGTCTGTTTGCCTGAATACCGTGGTAATTCGTGGCCTACCTCTGTTGCGTTGATTCTCTGTAAAGGTGCCTTCTAATATGGCAAGAATAAGGAACAGTTTTCTGAGACTCAGGTGCTTTGTAGCAGAGTCTGTTATCCTTTCCTGGTTGTCGGGGCTTTCTTTTTTAGTGTAGTCATAGTTCACGCCAAATTTATTTAAGTCATCAGAGCACGCTTGGGATCCTGCATCCAGATACCTCCTAAATTTGATTATTTATACTTTATAATCTGTATTTTGCTTATATATGTATTTCTTATCTTCTTTGTAGTCTGGATACTCAAAAAGCTTGTAATTCACTTTGGCGTTGTGAACTTCGTGGAGAAACGCTGCTATGTGTGGTGGCAGGTCGTAGAGCACTTCCTGAAGGAGCGGCAGGAAGCTCTTGCACCCTGGCCAGTCATCGGGCTTGGGAAATTCTTGTTAAACATTGACAGCAAGGTATTGTATTTTAAGAACTTGCGCTGTTTTAATGGGGTGTATATATTTGTATATATTTCATTGTCTGAGATATTCCAATTCATCGTATTTAGTGTTTATACTGTAATTGTTGATAACACATTAGAAATCGAATTCTATGATGAAATTTAAAGTTTAGAATTATAGTTTTGGTAAGGATAGCATATATTTAGTTTAAATAAGCATAGTGTTAAGTATTTACTGTTAGAAAATGGGAGAAAAGGATCTCATGGAACACCTAGTTCAGCTCCCTCATTTTGTAAGGACTGAATTGAAATCCTGAGTGGGGATATAATCTGGCTCAGTTCAGTGACTATTTTTGGAATAATTCTCCTGTGTCAGATAAGTCCTAGGGAAAATCAGATGAATCGCAGAAAACTAGATACAGAAGCTGTGTTGAGGGAGAGCCAGCAAACCATTAGAATTCAGAGGCAGTGGTCAGATTCAGAGGCTGAGTGGTTAAGGGCATGGTCTCTGAATCCAGATTCTGGTTTCAGATCTCAGTTCCGCTATTTATTAGCTGTGTGATGTTGGACGAAGGTGTTATCCTCTCTGTGCCTTGGTTTCCTTATCAGTACAATTGCGTGTAAGAACATATACCTCATAGAGAATGGGTGTGAGGGTTAAATGAGGTAATGTATATACAGTTCCTAGATCAGGGCCTGCTACACAGTAACCTCTATACAAGTGTTAGCTGTGGTTGTGATGTGGAGGGAACGTGTGTACAGGATGCAGGGTTAGTACTAAGCAGGAACTAACCCTCACTGTTGGTGAGGCAGTGGGAGAGGGGAGGTTTGCAGAGGAGGTGATGCCGGGGCAGATTTTAAGCACAAGTAGGAGTTTATTAAGTAGACATGGCAAGAAGAGCAGGTGGATGGAGCAGTGCAAAGGCACAGACACTTCCAAAGCATGCGTTCTTAGGGAACACCAAAAAAATGGGCATGGCTGGGCTATGTGAAATGGTGATTAGTGGGCGGTAAGGCTGGACTGTCAGGCAGGACTGGCTCAGCAAGTTGTATTTGTGTGCCTTGCTGTGTGAGCTAGACTCCATCACAGAGGCTAGTAACTGTTTCCTTTAACAGGTCCATTCATGGCTTAAGGTGGAGAAATACTGTTAGGTGAAAACAGTGAAGATACAGATGAGAATAATATAATAACTGGAATGCATGTGGGGAAGAAGAAGTAAATCTTTTAAACTCTTCATAAAATAACCATAATAAAATATGGGTCAAAGGAGAAACAGAGGATACATTTTTTGACATATTGCCTGACTGTCTTCTAGAAAGTTTGCCAGTTTTAATTCCCACCAGTATAAGACATGAGAACACCCATTTCCTTGAGCTCTTGCCAATAACGGGTGGTATAATGTAACAAGTTTTTTTAGTTTCATAGAAAGAATTATCTTGTTGTTTTAATCTGAAATTTTTAAAAATAAAAATGAGGCTGACAGTCCTTATATATGCTTATTGGCTGTTTATATTTTTCTTTTGCAGTTTGCCTATTTGTATTTTTATTGTTTTCAACTCTTTAAATAAGGAAGAATCTAAGACTTTGCACAGATATTAACATATTTATCACATCTCCCTGGTTTGGGGATAAAGCTTTATCTTACTAGAGTGCTTCAAACTTTTCAAAGAGGGTAACTCTTATTTTCAGTTAATTTCTTTGTCTTACCACTGTCAGAAGGGATAGAGACTACATCCTATTTTCAGTGCTCTCACGTACGTCTGTCTATTGGTAACTCTTCATTTAGGAAAACTGTACAGTTGTGTCAGTTGAAGTTCAGGGGCATCAAAAAGTATTTGTTACAGAGTAGCCTTGTAAAAATTGGTCATTTTTATTATAATTTGTTTGCCAGTCTGTCTTTCTTAATGAAGAGAGACAGTAAAATAAGTAGCAGCATTTTCTGCTATATAATGACACATATCAGAATAAATGGCTGTTGTAAACTAAATATTTTGTTTAATTGTAGTTGATGCCAAAATTATGTTCTGTCTAATATAATAATATAATTAGGCTGCTGTTTTGGGGAATAAATCTATTTTTCATGTTTCTATTGAATTTTAATTGATTGGACCAGTGTTTTTGAAACGATTCATCTATAGGAGATTGAAGTATGTGTCTAAACATGCACTGGGTGTACCTCGGGGAGAACTCTGTAAAGGGCATTTAGTCACTCTGATGAAATTATGCTTTTTAGCGTTTATACTTTTTATATCATGCATGATGCCTTAAATCCTGTTTACCAGTTGGTCTTTAGATTGTGTCCACTAACTGGCATTAGTTATTATAGTGCTAAGTATTGTGAGGTTTAGATGAGGTAACATTTATGTGGAAAAAGCAAGATGTTCTACACTGTAGGAAAATGTGTACCTAAAAAAATTGGGATGGAAGGAGATACACAAAATATTCACAGAATCTTAGATATGCTTGCTTTTTGGCCAGGTATCCTCTGTTCCAAATGAGTCCTGAAATATTTTCCTCTTTAAAAAATGTAAAATAACTAATACCATAAAGCTGCAACGACGAAGTTCAGTGAAAATGCAGTATATGAACTTGAATTAGTTTATACAGGGACTAAAAATCTTTTTGGTGCATGAAGAGTGAAAGGATCCTAATCATGACTCTGGTCTTTGGAATTTGGTGTGGCTAGGTAAGCTTTCCCGCTTTCAGGTTATTTCATGTATTTTTAGTTGTTGAATTGCCAGCAAAGATATGGTCATCATCACTGTAATCATTGTGTATTTTAAAGGAATAATACATTCAATTTAAAAACGTTGTTAATGCATTACAGTTTTTTTTCTAGTTTTTCTTTTCTCTGAGATAATCTCCTCATGCTCTCAGTGACTTTCTTTTCTTTTCATACTATTATTATTGCATTCCCTAATGATGTTCCACTGTTCTTATCTTCTCTTTCTCACCTTACCTCCATCCTCAAGCTCTGGCACTGGCTAAATAAGAAGGTAAATGAACACATGGATGTTGGTTTTTTCTATTCACTTCTGTAATTTCTTCACTGTTTCTGTTCTCACTGCTTCTGTCCATATGTCAAGCTAAGTTTGTGTGATTAAAGCTCTAATTATAAGCTATGGAAGGTCAGGAAGCATTAATGCTGTCACAGTATAACTTGCTAAAAACCCAAAGCTTAGGATTTTACTTAGGATTTGGATACTATCTCCTTGCTCAAGTGTGTGCACAAAGTTCTGTCTCGTAGTCCTTTTGTTCGCTGTGATTTCCATTCCTTTTTAGCTCTGTAGTGGCTCAGCCTGATGCTGTAGTCTCCTTGGATGTATGAGAACACATAGGCAATCGTTACTGAAAAGGAAGGTGAATTCTTTATTGCTAATTTTTCTATATATATCACACTGGCATTTTTTGAAACGACAAATCTGTGAAATATTTGTGTGATCCCCTAGACTGGTAATTTTATATATTGTCCTTTCTTATAACTAATATTTAAGAATTTTATTTTTAACTTACCATGTTTCCCTGAAAATAAGACCTAGCCAGACCGTCAGCTCTAATGCATCTTTAGGAGCAAAAATTAAAATTATTATTACATAAGACCCGGTATTATATTATACAAGGCCCAGTATTATATTATATTACATTACATTACATTATGTTATACCGGGTCTTATATTAAAATAAGACCAGGTCTTATATTGATTTTTTGCTCCAAAAGACGCATTAGAGCTGATGGTCTGGCTAGGTCATATTTTCGGGGAAACACGGTAAAAAAGATTGTAGTCATTGCTTGTGGCATCTAATTTCATGTAATTCCCAAGATTTGAGGTTGTGTGTATGGTAAATGATTCACATGATTGACTTGAAATTATCTAGGTACATTTTTATAAATTCAATAACTTCAGTAAAGGCTAATCCAGATATATTAGGAGTGCTGTACCTCTGACATACAGTCTGGATTTAGTACTGGAATTCATTAAATCCATAGGACAGATAGCAAGAGATGACATCATTTACATGTATGTGTTTACACACAATAAGACTAAAAGTTTTCAGTGGAAATATTGTAGGCTTTAAGAAAAATGTGGTACTTAGAAATAGATCAAAATGACACTTTTGAGTGTAGAGATTAGAATTTCATTTTGTTGAAACAGGAAACACGAGACTTTTGACATGGCCTAAAGTTTTAAATTTTGGATTGAAAATACATTGTGTAAAATAAATAAATACATACACACACCACCACCATACATTCTGTCTCTCTCACACACACACACACTCCACCACCCCCCACAAGTATGGTTGTAAATACCTGTTAAATACCTATATTTCCTACAAAACTAATATAAGTAAATGAGTTCAATCCTTGGCAGATAGTAGTGTTGCAAACATAGTTACATTCTCTTACTTTGATCAAATTAGGTGGTTTTATATTTTTTCTGTGTGTGTGTGTGTGTGTGTGTGTGTGTGTGTAAATGAAATTGTCCTCGAGATGAGAGAAGGGAAGTCATTAGGTTTGATTTGATTTAAGACTTAAATGAGTTAGATTACCTAACTTATGAACCTATTTCACAGTTGACCAATGAGTTTTAAAAGATTCCTAAGAGATCACGTAACTTTTTTCTTTTTCTTGATTCCATGTAGCATAGAAAGCATTGGTGTAAGGTTGGAGTAACTGCTTGACGTTTTGAGAGTATGTGCTCCAGGAAAGCACATAAATAAGTTGAAGACTATTTTATTACATTATACCCAAGGTTAGAAAATTGCAGCACTGGGTATTAGGTATTCCAAGTTCAAGTGGAGTGAATTCGGGAACCAGGAGAAGTGAGGGTGAGAGAGAACACGTCTTACGGTTAATTGAAATGCACCCTATTTCTCAAGGTTTAATTATTTTATTAATATTGATTAGATGTGCTAAGATTAAACTAGAATTTAGTTTAAAAACA
Organism: Rhinolophus ferrumequinum; assembly: GCF_004115265.2. NCBI lineage: Eukaryota > Metazoa > Chordata > Mammalia > Chiroptera > Rhinolophidae > Rhinolophus > Rhinolophus ferrumequinum. The sequence goes on along the minus strand of NC_046295.1, from coordinate 62,151,089 downwards.
CAAAGCAAAATAAAAACCTACAGGCCCAGATTAATTTTCACACTTGAGACATCAAATTTCAAATGTCATTTAAAAATTTCTGTCCTTCCCCTTTTAGAAAATAAATTTTAAAAACTAAACTAGTGTCTCACAGCATGGAAGACTGGGGAAATTTCTAAGGACTGTGCAGTTCCCGTGTGCAGGGTGATGATGACAGGTGTGGTTTCCTTTGCCCAAAGCCCAAGCACAGAACAGGATCAGCCTCATGGGACATTGGCATTTCGTCAGGATTCTCTCCTCCATCTCCTTTCCCTTCTCCGTGGCTTCCTCTGTGTTTCTGTGTCTGTGAGTTTGTTTTCTTGTGAGTCTTATTCCATTTACTCTTTCAGGGAGTTCTTTTCCTCCATAAGTTTCTATCTAGTTTTGTCTTTACTCCTCTTTTGCTCCTTAGTTCTATGCACCAACTCTTCCCACATTTTTTTCTCCTCTTCTCCTGATTTTTTCTATCTTCCTTTATTCTTTAATAAGTCTTTCCCTGTCTCTCTTTCCCACTCTCCTCACTTTCTCTCTCTCTTTTTGTACTTTTTTTTTCATCTTAGCCAGCCATGATAGAACCCCCCCCCCAACTTTTTTAGCTTATGTATTGCGCATCTTAAAAGATTTTGTTTTAATTTTGAATGAAACATCCAACCCTCATTGTTACCCCTTGAATATAAATTTTTAGTTAGGTGACTGCTAGCGTGGATTTTTTTCCCAACCCTTAGTTATACAGTTTGTGATAGAAAAATTGTACCCTGGTTTAAAAACATAAAGTTTGATTTTGTAATGTTGATATACATAATGTGTTTGTGAATATTCCATGTTTTCTATGTTAAAAATACCCAGATATATATTTAGATATTCATTCTTTCTAATAGAACATTGTTTATGTTAAAAAATACATTTTAGGTTATGACTTCTCTTAAAAAAAAAAATTGAAGCTCCCAAGTTATTTTCAGAAATTGTAACTTGTGAATACAGATCTGGTCTTAATTCTGAAATTATTTATGCCTACCTATTCAGATATATATAGTAACTGAGTTTTTACCATTGCCATGCATGGTTAGGTTTTGGAGATACAAAAAGGGGTAATAACACTATCTCTTTCCTCGCTACCCTGTCTCAAGAACTAGGTGTAGAGTTGATTTCTGATTGTGAAACTTTTGTTTCATTGATTTTAGAAGTTACATTTAAAATACGACATCTGACCTTCCAAAGCTTAGAAACCTGTTACTACTTTTTTTTTTTAATCTCTGCATTGTCTTCAATGCTTTGGTAGCATGCACTGAAAATTAACTCTTCTTTTTGAGGTTGTAATTGTTAAGCTAAAAGGTAAACTTTTTATCTTTGAGTTTACTATAGCATTGATCTCTTAGTGACGGTATCCTTTATGAAAGGTAAGGGGTGTGTAAGCTTATAAGCCTTGAGTGGAAAATAAATGTTTTAGAATTCATGTTGTTGTTTTTTTTAACTACCATTTTGGATGTTTAACTCATTGTTTGAAGAATATAATTCAGATGTAAGTTAAGAATAATTTACTCAGCAATGCTGTAGCTCATTTGGGGGTGCGGAGGGTGGCGTATTTCCGTGATCATCAGTCCAATTGATTGTATTTTTGAAATGTTAAATAGCTTTACATGGCAGGAACTCTGCAAATCTGTAACAATGATATATTCTGAAAATAAAAAAATAGTTATATATAGGATTACTTGTGATTGTGGAAAATGAGAGAAGTTATATTCAAAATAGAATGTCACATAGCATTTAGAGAGAGCATAATTTTAATTATTGATTAAAGAGTAACCACTACATTAATGATTATTTATTTGCAGTCACTTATCATTTGTCATAAAGTGTATGTTTTGAGAATAGAAATTTCAAGTAATATATCAGATTTTAAAAAGTATTTTATTACGAATTATTACAAATATAAAATGAAAGACAGAACACCCATGGGCCTCTCCTGCAGCTTGATAAAAACGTTACTATAAAACTGAAGCCTGTGTTGTATCCTTCCTGATCCTTTTCCCATCCAAACTATTATTCTGAAATCGGTATTTATCATTGCGTTAACATTAGATTTTTATTATTATTGTTTTTGTAACCCTAACGACATTAAAGAGGAAGATATATTGAATGTAATTCCTATTTTAATTTGCTCCTGTTTTATCTGTGTATAATTTAGGACATGCTTTTTTTATAAAAGGCATAGTTTTTCTAAAGTCATCTATATTTGCTGATAGTAAAATTTCATAAGATTTGAGGTCAGCTAATGGATTGTCATTATTTTGTTTAGAATATTTACCAGATTATAAATTATAATTTGTAATGTAAATATGCTAGAGTATTCAAACGTAGATATAGGTTATGTTCAAATTGACTGCCTTAGATATAACAATAAATCTTCCATAACAATGACCGTAATTAATACTGTTAATTTTCTAAAGTTGCTTACAGCTTTAACCGCTTTAGTCATTATTCCATAGTTTGCTTTGCGATTCTGAATGTCCTATTTTGTCTTCATGATGTTTGAATGCATGTGTTTTCATTAAGTTGTGTACTTTATAGATAAGTAATTCTCTTTTTCATTTCTGTGCAGATGATCATCTGGCTGGAGAAGATGTTAGACAAAATAATAAGCATTTTCATCATTTTTCTGTTAGTGATAGGAACCCTTCTTTTAGCCCTACTCCTGACTGCAAAGGTAGAGTACACATACTTACCATTAATAAACTCTTAATTGTTAGAATTGTAGGATGGAAAAGAGGCTAGCAGGAGCAGCATAGAAAATGTTTCTTTGCTTATGAATATGTATAACAGCTAAATTATTTATAATTTTTGTTTTACTAGTTTTGCCATGAATTTGCCCAGTATAGTTTTTACATGCATTTTTATTTTATTATCATCAAAATCTTAGAGGTAAATGTAGGTGAAAACATTGAGATACGGAGGAACAGGTGGCTTCTGTCAGTAGGAAAACTACGCTCTGGTCTCATGACTCCTACCCTGGTTCGTGCCCTGTTTATTAGATCAGAATTTTTTGACTAGCTCCTTCCCTTCTGGTCTCACTGGTCTTTCTGGTGACATACCATAGGATCTTTATTTCTTGCTCTTCAGGTCCTTCCAGGTTACATTTCTTTTCCTTCTTAGTTCATACTGCTATAACAGAACACCACAGGCTAGGTGGCTTAAACAACAAATATTTCTCGCAGTTTTGGAGGCTGGATGCCCCAGATCAGATGCCAGAATATATGTTTCCTGGTGAGGGCCCTCTTTCTGGTTTACAGAGGGCTGCCTTCTCCTTATATCGTCATATGGCACAGAGAAAGATCATCTGTCTCCTGTGCTCTTCTTATAAGGGCACTAATCCCGTTTTTGAAGGCTCCCCCCCCCATGACCTGATTACCTCCCAGAGACCCCCGCTCTTAACCGTCACATTGGAGATTAGGATTTCAACATACGCATTTGGGGTCCGGGGTACAAACATTCAATCCATAACACCCGTCTTTCAAAGAAAATCATGCTCCAAAATGCAGAAAAGTTTTCTCTCTCCAGTGAGGTCTCTTACTGATTTTTCCCCCTGATTTCTATGGTGTATTTTAATCTTTAGCTTATCTGAACTTCACTGAACGCCACATCCCAGATTTTGATATGTTGTATTCAAGGAATCATGAAGCTTACATGAAATCATGAATATGAAAATTTTCATATACTGTTCTAGAGGTATAGTAGTAACTGTTACTGATAGATAATCTAACATGGGACAATTTGCTAAAGGATGGGGTTGTTTCTTGCTACCCTTTTTCTCCGAAAATAAGACCTAGATGGACTATCAGCTCTAATGCGTCTTTTGGAGCAAAAATTAATATAAGACCCGGTCTTAAATAAGACTGCCCATCTGAATTATGTTAATCTTTCAAGTCCTTTTTCTTTGTTCAATCTGTTCAGTGAGGTTTTGCTTCCCTGAACTTTGATATTAGTATTATTGAACCACCTCTTTGTCGTCTAGGACTCAGGCAAACTGAGCTTTTGAAGGAAACTGACTGGTTACTAGTTTATTCTCCCAGCCGAAAAAGGGATCATTCTCTAAAACATGGTGACGGTGTCCACGTGACTATCTAGTAGACATCTCAAATGTAATATGTCAAAACTGAATTCCAGACCTTCCCTCACTTGCCTGTTCTTCTCATAGTCATCCCATTTCAGTAAATACCTCCATTCTACTTGCTCAGGTGAAAAACCTCAGTGTCACCCTTGGCTATTTTCTTTATTTTGTATCCATTTCTAGTTTGTCACACAATCCTTTTGGCTCCATCTTAGGGTAATAGCAGGGTGAGGATGTCAGGTAATTGTTCTCCAAAGAAAGCAAGAATAAAATGGTGTAAAAATTTTTAAAAACACCATATCAGGGCATTGGAAAATGACCAGTTAGGCAACAACTTGAGGAGTATTGGCTCATGAAAAACTGCTACTGCATCTGGTAAAATAGATAGTTTGTAGCTTTCTTGCTTGTAGTTAATTCTCATGTTGTTTCCCTTGGGCACAAAAACTTGTAGCTTTTCTGTGTGAGGTGGTGGACTTGGTTTGGGGGTGCCAACAGAGCAGCTGTAAACTAATGGGGGAGATTCTGGAAGCAAGACAGCCATAGCAGGGCTGAAATTAATAAACTACACACCTTAGTTGCTAAACTGCCCATGTGTATGGGAGACCCCAAAGAGCCCTGTGAATCTTGAAAGCCTGGAGAGATTTGCAAATTGTGTCTTTGTTTGCATTTCTCAACTCTCAGACATCTCAGATTGCAGAGGAGGAAGCTTTCTTATGTAAAGTGTCTGAGCATAACTTCTGCCAAAATCTTTTGCTGACTGCTAAGCTGTGCAGGTTCAGGGAAAAATATTTCGGGAGCCAGGCTTTAAACATAAATAAGTGAATAAAAAGCATTGAGCAGAGACATTAGTGGCAGGGAAGACAGATTTTATTTATTTATTTTTTTAGTTTGAGTAGATAAGTTAATTGCTTCTGAAACAAAATAAAAATAGCTCTCAGAAGAATAAAACAGAATTCAGAGCTGCTGCAATTTATTTTTTAGTGCCTATTTTTTAACCAAAAATGATTAGACATACAAAGAAACAAGAGTGTGACTCATTGGGGGAGGGGCAGTCAAAGAAGTGGATACTTAAGTGGCCCAGATATTCGATTTAGCAAAGTCTTCAAACAGCTATTATAAGTATGCTAATAATGAGTAAATAAATGCAGACCCCTAACAGAGAAATGCAGACTAAAAACAGAACCAAATAAAAATCCTAGGGCTGAAAAGAACAATAACAAATGAAAAATTCACTAGTTTCAACAGCAGATTTGAGATTCAGGGGAAAAAAAAAATTAGTGACTTGAAAAAAGATCAATAGAAAATATCCAATCTGAAGAACAAATTTTTGAAGTATTGAATGAGCAGAATCTCAGATATCTGTGATACAATATCAGAAATTCTAATAGTCATGTAATTGGCTCCTCAGAAGGTGAAAAGAGAAAGGTATTTGGAGAAAGGTTTTTGAAGAAATAACAATCAAAAACTTCCGAAATTTGATGAAAAACATTCGTAGATCCAAGGAGCTCAACAAACCCTGAGTAGAATGTACACAAACACAAAACCACCCCAAACATATCATAGCAAAACTGCTGAAAGCCAAAGATAAAGAGAAGATCTTGAAGGAAGCAAGAGGAAAATTACACAACACACACAGGGAACAATAAAACTATAACTTAATTCTCATAATAATACCTGAAGACATTGGAATGACATATTCAAAGTCTTGGGGGGAAAAATTGGTCAAGCAAAAAATTTATATTCAGTGAAACTATTCTTTAAAAGTAAAGACAGAATAAGAACATCACTAGATAAGCAAAAACTGAGAGAATTTGTTAATAGCAGACATGTACTGTAAGGACTGCTAAAGGAGTTCCTTCAGACTGAAGAGAAATGACCACAGAAAAATAACTTGTGTCCAAAGTGAGAAATGAAGTGCATTTGGTAAATATGTGGCTATACATAAAAGTTATATTTCTCCCTCTTTAATTTTTTTAAATAACATGACTATTTAAAGAAAAATTATAACATTGTATTGTAGAGTTTATAATATATTTTATAGAGTTTATAATAGAGTTTATATATATATGGTTCACCTACGTATATTATGTATATGTATATATATACACACACACACACACACACACAACACACACACACACACACACACACACTATAACACAAAGTAAAAATGGAAATGGAACTACACTGGGATGAAGTTCCTATAAATATTTTACTGGAAGTAAGTCAATATTAACTTGAAGTTGATTGTGATAAATTAAATGTGTGCCAAGTTTAAGATAAATAGCAACCACTAAATAACACAAATTTTAGGGGTACTAAAATGGTATACTAAGAAATAATTGTTTAACACAAAAGAAGGCAGTAAAAGAGGAACAATAGAGATGAGACAGATAGAAAGCAAATAGCCAAATGACAGACCTAAATGCAGTTGTAACAATGCTTATATTAAATGTGAGGCAACTAAACAATCAAAAGGCAGAGGATTTCAGACTGGGTATAAAAAAGGTTCCAGCTAAATGGTATCGATAAGACATACACTTTAAATTCAATGACATTAAAAGATTTGATGGTAAAAGAATAAAAAAAGATATGCTATGCAAACTAAACGTAAGAGATATGGAGTGATTCTATTGATAGCAGGCAATATAGTTAAAATAGGAACTATTACTAGAGACAAATGACTTTTCATAATGATAAAAGTTAATATTGCAGTAAGATACAATAGGTTTGAATGTGTATATTCTAACAATAGAGGTCTAAAACACATGAAATAAAATATTCAGAATTAAAAAAATTAATGATTATAGTTAGGGATTGATTAATATTCCTCTTGCAATAATTGGGAGAATAAGTAGATAGAAAATTAGTAAGGATATTAAAAGCCTTGAAAAACACTGTCAATCAATTTGACCTAATTGACAGCAGCAGAATCATGTACTTTTCAAGTAAACGTGGAATAGTCACCAAGATAAACCATTTGCTCAATATGCTAAAAAAACTTAAATGAAGTAAAATCATATAGAGCATGTTTCCTGACACTGGCAATCTCCCTGTTTTGTTGGTTATTGGGCAAGGTAAACGTGGAGCAGTTTTTATTAGCTTTTTTTACCCAGAAACATTGGTTGGTTGCTTATTTGCCTGTGTACTTCATGTTGCATTATAATTCTGTAAGCTCATGTAGTGTTGATATTGCTTACCTATATGCATTACACACACACACACACACACACACACACAATATACACATGTGTAAGCTAAGTATATTTATATTGTGTTTATTTTTATGTATCTGTTTACATATTTTTTTCCTTAAGTAAATTGTTGAGCTTCTTGAAGGCAACGAGCTAATACAGTAAAACAATAACTTTTAATTTCCTATAGTGTATGTCATAGGTTATTATGTATACAACTGTTCAGTGCAGGTTTCTGAATTAATTGCAACTAAGATGTATAATTATTTGACTCTAAAAGTATTGTTCCAATAATAGTGTAGAAAAATAAATGTTAAATTGGATTTATTTTTTATTGAGATTCTTTTCTCTCCTTATCTGTAATACAGGTACATCAAGAGAGTGTACATATGATCGAAGTCACAAGCAGTTTGATTAATGAAACTCTAGCAAATCATCCTGAGTGGGCAAAGTAAGGATATTGTTTTACAACAACAGCAATAGGGATGGATGCCCTAGTTTCAGTGTCTGTTTGCATGAAGTGGTCTTCTTTGATGCAGCTCTCTTGGAAGAGAAAAGATAGGGTTTGCTAAAGCTTTGATGAATGTTGTCATCTGTGCATAAGAGTTTCATGTAATCGGGGTGGGGGGAGAGAGAGGTGGGAAAGTGCTTAAGATTTTGGGAACAATTTACATTAAGTGATACCTTATATCTGAATTGAGATACACAGTTTAAACATGTTTATAATTTACAAAGTACTTTTACCTACACTGTGACCTGTCTTCATAGTGAGTGTGTGCCGTAGGTTGAAGAGACTATCCCCATTTCACAGACGAGGAAACAGGATCCCAGGTTAAGTAATCCACCAGTGGCAGAGTCAGCCCTCACCCAGTGTTTCTGATCAAGTGAAGGGAACTTTCCAGTATACCATGTGGTCTCTCAAGTTTCTGTATCATTCTTGACATATTTCCATACTGTAACATTTTGGCAAACTATGGCTCAGGACCAAATCCAGCTACCTGTTTTTGTAAATCTAGTTTTATTGGAACACATCTACAGCCATTCATTTACAATATTGTCTGTAGCTCTTTGGGGGCTGCAAAAGCAGACAGAATTGAGTAGTTGTGACACAGAGTCTATGTCCCAAAAAGCCTAAAATGTTTACTCTCTGGCCCTTTTGCAGGAAAAATTTGCCGACCCCTGTCTTAGAGGATCTCTGTGTACTTGTTTAATTTGGCTTCTGTAAGAGGGTTTTATGTCTTTGTGAGGAATGTTTAGCAGAGCTAAGCTATTCACCCAATTGAACTTGATGATGATCGCATGGCCTCCTTTTTTACTAACCCCAAGGCAGTCACTAAGGTAGGAAACACTCAGCCAGTTTTCTTCTTTGACTCGACTTTACTCTTTTATCTAAAAACCTGCCTAGGACATTTCTTTACTTGAGCCAAGTTTAGAATCATATTTGAGTGTTCTTAAATGGACTTCTTCCAAAATATGCCTTGACCCACTTATCTCCTTTCCCCAGAGCTACTCTGAGTGCTTGTCCTTCCTCAGTGTTTCTTGTTCTAAGTTGTGAGATGTCCATATAATGGGATAATACATAACTTAGCATTAGGTACAAATGAACAGTCAGTACCTGCAACAACAGGAATGAATCTCAATAATTATACTGAGTGAAAGAAATCAGGCAATAAAGAGTCCATAGACTATGGTTCCGTTTATGTGAAGTTTTGGAAAATGCAGACTGATTTTTGTGACAGAAAGATCAGTGGTTGTGTGTGGAAGGGGTGGGCTCCAGGGGAGGGCACGGAGGGACTCAGGGAGACTCTTGAGAGTGATGAATGTGTTCATTGTCTTGATTAAGGACGTAAGAAGAGAAGGGGCCTAATGAGATTTCATTCTAGAGTAGTCTTTCCATCTGCACGGTGGAGAAAAGATTGGGGGGGGATGGGGCGAGTACAAGACTGGAACCTTTTAGACTAGTTAAAAGCTAGAGTAAACCAGGTGAGAGGGGAGGAAGCCCTGAATTGTGGACAGTTGCCGTGGGGGTGAACAGGACAGAGGGACTTGTAAGATCCTAAAGGGTTCAGCTGGTGACTAATTGGGTCTAGGAGGAAGAAAACTGGTATGACTCCCAGGTTTCTAGCTTTGGAAGTTAGTGGATGATGGTGGATTCACCAATATACTAGGAAATAGAGGAGCAGATCTGGTGGGAAAAAATGATTCAGTGTTTTACCTGTTGAGTTTGAGGTGCCTGTGATCAGTATAAGCAGAGGAGTCCAGTAAGCCGCTCGCTACGTTGGTGTGTCGTTCAGGAGAGAGAGCTGGGGTGAAGTTGAAAATGGGCAGCTTTAATAGATAGGGCTCCTTTCATTTCGTGATCATGCTTCTGTAGTGAAAATAAGTCCACAGCCCTTCTGTACTGGTTTTCAACTGTAATAGCACGATCTCTACTGCTGTATCAAAGGCACACACAATCTGGGGAGTTCCGGATCCAGGGAAATTGTAGAAAGGTGGTTGTTTTTGTTTTGTTTAAAATTTTGGAATAGAGACTCACAGGGAGTTGCAAAGAAATAGACGCAGGAGTCCCATGGACTCTTCATGTCCTCCAGTGTTGTCGTCTTGTATAACTGTCGTACAACAACAAAACCAGGAAGTTGACATTGGCACGATGCACAGACCTTCTTCAGATTTCACTCATTTTGCATGCACTCGTGTGTATGTATGTGTGTTCTCTGTGATTGTATCATACGTGTAGCTTCCTGTAAACTATCAACACCATCAAGACAGAGAACTGTTCCATCACCACGAGCTCCCTCATGCCACCCCTTTACAGCCACACCTACTACCCTCTACCTCCTCCTTCGACACATCCCTAACTCTTGGCAACCGATAACCTGTTCTCCATATCTATAATTTTGTTTCAAGAGTGACATATAAAGCATAGGGCACGCAGTCTTGTGAGATTGTTCTTGACTTAGCATAATTCCCTTTGAAGTCCATCGAGCATATGTATGTATCAGTAGTTGTTCTTTTTATTGCTGAGTATTATTCCATGTAAGCAGGTTTTAAAAAGCTGTTTAGACTTTGGTGATTCATGGAAGGTCCGATTCTTTTTAGCAGCAAGTTAGTGAATTCATTGTGATGGTTTCTTGCAAATCTCAGTATTCAGTAGATTTCTGCTGTGGAGAAGGCAGTTAGCCTTGTGGGATATTCCTGTGGCTAGTCCTCGTTGAGGGGATACAGTTAAGAATCGATCAGATATATTTCCTTTCGACGCGGTGCACATTTATATGTCCTGTGGAGATATCCCCACTTCCCATGGATGTACTTGGTAAGCTGGTGTATAGCTTAGAAAGACAGGGTAGGAGCGTCGTATCAGAGCTTCAGGGAAACTGAAGTTGAAGTCAGAGCACATCTTAATTCTGTCTTGGGCAATTTTGTTAGTCTGGGATCCATTTTCTACTTTCTGTTGACTGGTCTAAAGTCTGTTGATTCTCAGCACCCTCGTTAGGAGATGGCGCTAAGAAGGAACCAAATGTCACCCAGCCCTGCCCTTACTTGGGAGGAACCCAGTAGGCTACGCTAAGTTGTTTTTAATTGGGGCTGTTCTCTTGGAAGGTCATATTGTGATAGAGATTAACCTTTACCCAGGAAGGTGAGGATAGGCCAGTCCAAATTGTAGGCACTTGGTTTCTACTGGGGGTAGGAGAGTTAGTGATTGGCTGAGATAGTGAATAGCCTTAAGGAAGGAACTCAGTTAGAGGCTGTGGTTGGTAGAAGATAAAGGCACATCCCAGTTGGTCCCAGCCAAGGATGCGCAGGTATTTCAGGCCCCATGTCTCCTTGAGGATACTCATTGTGAGGGGTCTAGACTGAAATAAGGCCTCTGACTTGGCCGCATAACAGCTTATCTGTTGTAGTTAGGACAGCTGTATAAGTATGCTGGTGAAGTGTTTTCTTACAGCCAGCAAGGCATTTTATTAGGCCTAATAGACATTTGTTAGTCATTTAGGATCTTTCCAGATACCTCTGCATCCTCACACTTTTGAATATCACTACAGGATATAATTTTCCCCATAAAAATGTAGTACCATATAATTTAAAATATTCAGTAGTCCCTTCAGATCACTGATGAATCTATAAATACTAATTTAAAAGCTACTTAAATGATTTTCTCCCATGTCACATCTCTATTAAGAGATCCAAATTTCCTGTCCATATCCTTATACTGTAAGATTATTACATTTATAAGTATCTCTAAAGTTTTACTTGCTGAGAAATATTTGAACTGACTGAGAGCTTACTGAAAGCTTAAAAGTATTTTATAGGATGAACTGGTTAATATTAAAGATTCAAACCAATTTGTGAATGTCACTATCTCGCCAGTATACCACATTGTGAGGAGTAATTAAGAGAATATATGGAAGTATTTTCTCCTTTGGAAAACACTAGCCATATGTCACGTGTTATTTATTAAGGCAAATTCCTGCTAACATAAAAATGGGGAGGCCACCTCTCACAAGCAGTAAAGTTTATGGACTGTAGTTCCTTGCACAGCTCAAACTGTGCCCAGGAGTTCCTTGCATCTTAAAGAAAAAGATCTTCAATGGATAAAAAAATTGAAAACAGCAGTTCACCCTCTTAATTTTCTTGTTTTCTAACTCAATTCCGTAGTACCTTAGATCAGTGGTTTGCAAATGTTAGTGTGCGTCAGAATTGCCTTCAGGGCTTGTTGAGGTGCAGATTGCTGGGCCCCAGCTTCAGAGGTTCTTTTTCAGTAGGTTTGGGCTTGGGCCAGGTTTCCAAGCAGTTCTGATGCTGCTGGTCCATGGACCACACTTTGAGAACCACCATTTTGAGTCCCAGATGCTGACTTCAGTGTCCCATACCCATCTCCTCTGGTGCTGAATAAGGCAGATGACCCAGGGCTTGAAGGACAGAGAAACCCAGCAGAGCAGAATGGAAGGGAGGTGTGCAAAGTAGGTCTAAAGGGTAAGGAAAGCTTTAAAAGAAGTCCCAAACATTAGAATTAGGCCAATTAGGCCTAGAAGTCAAGGATTCCTGTGTGTGTGATTCATTTGTATCTGTATGTTGATGGCTGATCTACAATTTGTAGATTACTGATTGTTTAAATACATTGGGTTGAAACAGTTATTGGAGCAGTACTCTAAAAGTGTACTAGTTTTTCATTTTTTTTTCTTTCTTTATTTTAAATCAGTTGGCTTCCTGAGGCTCAGGTAGTCCAAAGAGCCCTCAATTCTGCGGCTAACAATGTGTATCAGTATGGACGAGAATGGATAACCCACAAGGTAAGGGAAGAGCCTCTCTTTGTGGCTTTCTTTTTGCAAGGTCTTCATTGGTAGTGATTTCTTCCTTTGATAAAGCGTAAATGGAGATTCCGTTTAGAACAATTTACATTTTTGAAATAGGCTTATATTTACAAGTCAACAAGCAACATATAATGAAATTAAACCTTCTGGATGATCATACTGAATACTCTCAGGCCAGTAGCCTGAGAAGTTGGCCACTTTCTTGTTATTCAAGATAGATCTGATTCATTATTTGTGCATTAGGAAGGAGTGATCACTGAGCTTGGGATGTTACATTTTGTTGTCTGCTGGTAACTGTGCTTTGCACTTTGCAATTTGTTTCGTTTATCTTTCCAAGAAACCTGCAAGTACTCTGAATTATTTTGCCCACTTTACAGATGAAGAAACAAACTCCTAAGGCCAGGTTAATTCCCAGCACTCATGTAGTAAGTTGCAGAGCTTGGTTTCAAACTGAAGACTAATTCCTCCGAATTCTTCCTCTGTCTAGTGCAGGATGTTAGAAGTGTGTGTCTGGAACTGAGTTCAGTGCTTTAGTGTAGCAATTGAGATAAAGCTTGACGGACTGACAGATCTTAAATGAATACAGAGAAGGACGAGTGTATTTTAAGAAGGGGTAAGTGTGCCAAGATGTAGAAGCAAGAGTGTACTTGAGGAGATGGGCTTGACTGAAGTTTTGTGAAGGAGAATGAAAAGGAAAAGACATATTTGTCACAGTTAAGGATCGGATTCCACGATAGGGATTTGGGACATACTTTTTTCCCCCTAGTATTGCTTATGGGAACGAAGGTAATTTGACATTTTAATATATTGAAATAATTAGGATCATTTAGGGATTGACAAAATTGGTTGGAGTGAGACACATGCCCAGAAAAAAAAAAGGATTAATATGTGATTCTGTGTTCAAAATTCAGAATAAAATCTCAAAAAGGTATCTTGAAAATTATACTGTATTCATGTGTGTATTTCATCCCTAACCTAGGGATGAAATTGTGGTCAAGTTCAGAGTTAAAAGAAAAGACATGTATTACTGATTTTCTTGGGCCCATGATAGATAATCTAGTCAACTGTCGTATGTCTTTTAAAAATACTTATTGAAAGATAAGTATATGGATATAGCTCTCAGAAACTATCACAGAAGGAAGATCTAGCCATTGCAGAAGGCTTTTATTCTGAAAGCATAGTGTTCAGGTCTTGATTTATCTATTTGGCTATTTGGGAGAGATTTTTATCCTGGAATTCTTAACTATTTGAGAAAAGGATAAAGGAAATTTGAGTAGCTGAAAAAAATGTGTCTTAGATTTTAAAGAAGTAAATTTCAAATTACTTAGAGAAAAGATAGATTTGAAACCTTTTGCTCAAGATTCTAAAAGGCAAGACAGTTGAGAGATAGGCATTGCTAACAAAACTTCTAAAATATTTGTGTGATCCTGACTTAGAAGACACAGGGATAATATGTGAAAGCTACCATTGAATGTCCATCCACTGATGAATGGTACATAAATGTGGTATATCCATATAATAGAATGGAGTACTGATACATGCTACAGCATGGATGGGCCTTGAAAACATGCCAAGTAAAGAAGCGGTCATAAAAGACCAAAGATGTATGATTCCATTGACATGAAATGTACAGAGGAGATACATCTATAGAAAGTAGAGTAGTGAGTGGTTTCCAGGGCCAGAGGGGATGAGAGTGAAACGGGGGAGTGATTGCTAATGAGTGTGGAATTTTCCTTGGGGGGATGCAAATGTTCCAAAGTTGATTAGTTGCCTAATTCTGGATAAACTAAAAAGCTATTGAATTGTACATTTAAATGAGTAAATTGTAAGATGTCTGAATTATATCTCAGTAAAGTTGTTTTTAAAAAAAGAGCCCTTGAGGGCCGGCCCGGTGGCTCAGGCGGTTAGAGCTCCATGCTCCTAACTCCGAAGACTGCTGGTTCGATTCCCACGTGGGCCAGTGGGCTCTCAACCACAAGGTTGTTGGTTCAATTCCTTGACTCCTGCAAGGGATGGTGGACTGCGCCCCCTGCAACTAGCAACGGCAACTGGACCTGGAGCTGAGCTGAGCCCTCCACAACTATGATTAAAAGGACAACAACTTGAAGCTGAATGGCACCCTGAACGGCACCCTCCACAACTAAGATTGAAAGGACAACAACTTGACTTGGAAAAAAGTCCTGGAAATACACACTGTTCCCCAATAAAGTCCTGTTCCCCTTCCCCAATAAAATCTTTAAAAAAAAAAAAAGAAAGCCATTGAAATTGCAGATGTAGCTTTCTGATAAGCTCAGAACGCATCCAGCTAAGAATTATGTTAGATTTGAGTCCTCAGGGCTGAAGTCTACAGAGGGCCAAAGCTAGGAAACAATACTAAACTCAGAAAAGGAAGAGAGCTTTTTAGGGTGCGTTTACATATGAACAGTGAAGGTCGTCCCTGCCTATCTGGCCCCCACCACCTTTGTCAGCCTCATCTCTTAGGGCCCCTATGCATTGTTTGGTTTCTCCTGAGACCCACAGTTTGCTATTTTCTCAACATCCAATTTACTGTCTCACTCAGCATCCTTCCTTGAGCTGTCCTTTCTGCTTTATCCTTTCCCATTCTAAGATTTGTACCTGGAGATGCCGCCCTGAGACAGCAAGAGAATCAGGAGTGCGTTTCCTCTGTCCCTTCTCCCATGACTAGAATGAAGAACGTGACAGCCAGTTCACAGACAGGCCAGGCACTGTTCTAGGTGCTGGAGAAAAAAGCCGTAAACCAGAAAGTTACCACTCTCCTGGAGCTTACACTCTGGTGAGAGGAGACAAACATTAAACATGGAAACAAATAAAAATTTCACATCTGAAAGTGCTGTGACCAGGGTAAACAGGGTCACATGGTAGAGAGTGACTTGGGGTGATGCTTTAGCTCAGAATGGCTAGAGACTGTCTCTGAGACGATGTTTTCACTAGGACTGGAATGATGAGAAGGAAACAACTTGTGAAAACCTGGAAAAATAATGTTTCAAGCTGAGGGGTAACAAATTCAAAGTTTCTGAGAGGGGAACAAGCTTGGTTGAGGGAAAGAGGGAAGGCCAGTGTGGCTGGAATAGGGACTGTGGTGATGGGACAAGAAGTTGGGATATTCTTTTAGTCGGAAAGGTAAACAGTCTGTGGATTTAACACAGAAAGGGATGTGACGTGATTTAGGATATTGAAAGCTCCGTTTAGCTGCTTTATGGAGAAGGGGGCACGAATGGAGAAGGCAGGGAGCCCAGTTAAAATACTATTCTAGTCGTTCAGGTAAGGTGTTGATGACTCGGACTAGGGTTGTGGAAGTGGAAGCTGAGAGGAATGGTCACCTTTGGGATGTGTATTTTTAGGTTGTTCTGACCTCAAAATCCATGAGGTATTCATGGATTGGATATGGAGTGACAGGAAGGAAGTTTTCGGTTTGCCAAACTATAAGGATAGCTGTGCCATTTATGGAGATGGAAAAACTTGGAAGTGGTCATGGGGTATCAGTGTTACGGATAGACCAGTAGCTCTGTTTGGGGCATATTAAGTTTGAGATACCTACACTAGATATTTAAGGCCTAGAGAAGAAAATGTTTCAATGAAGACTTAATCAGCTGTGGCAAATGCTGCCGAGATTCCACACAAGATGAGTACTGAGAATTGCCCACTGACTTATCATCCCCATTTCATAGATGAAGTGATTTACCTTAAGTCATAGAACTCCCAACTGGCGTTCTGACTGCCCTTAATGCTTCGTTGTTTTTCCTTTGCAAACAGTGCATCACATGCCACCAACAGTATGTGCGCTTTAGTGATTCTTCCAATAGCAGTGATGTGTTCGTTAGACTCCATGCTCTCTGGCCCTGTCTTCGGTGCAACTTGCAATATGTATTGTAATGTTCTGGGTCTGTGAGGTTCTGCCATGGTTGATAGCACCACAGTTTTGAAAAGCGTGTTTTATAACATGCTGTAAAATTATGCTGAACTCTCCTTTACTGTTACAGTTCTGGTATTTCAGAGTTCTGTTGTGCTGGGAGTGAGACTGCTAAAGGAGGTGTCAGTTTGAAATAATGCTTTATTTTAATAAAGCATTATTAAAATAGACAATCTAGACAATCTAGAAAAGAGGCTGTCATAACCCTTTTAGGCCTCTTCTGGTTAAAGGGGGATCTCCGAAACTGATAGGAAAATGACAGAAAGAATTGGTAATAGGAAGTCTGTGAGTATCTGACAGTAATGATAGATAAAAGACAAATTTAAAGTAGCAAAAGGAAATCAGACTGGGGATATTGTGTGTTTTTTTTTTTAATTATTTGGGGTCATTTGTTCTGTTAGGTGTTCTTTGTTCATAGGTTATGTAGGCTGTAATTGAAAGGACTTTAGAGGACTTAATTCTGACTGCCATTTGGCTGCATGACCTTCGGCTTGACCTGGGTCTGTTTTCTAAATCTGTTTTCTGAAAAGAACAAAGGCGATGACAAAACGATTTTCTATCTAACTTTTGGGGTTGTTGTAAAGATGACAGTGTAGGTGAAAGCCATTTGTAAATTGTAAAATGCTATGCAAATATAAATGGCTTTTATATCCACTAATTTGTGTCTAGTTTACAAAGAAGGCAAATAAATATAAAGGAAAACATTGCGCAGATATATTTGCATTAAATATGTCTAAGAACTGGTTCAAGTATCCATAAGGGCAGCATCAATGGGCAAAGGTATGGACAGGCCACACAAAAGGAAACGCACCTTGAAAGCCAAGATGGAAAATGGTCACTCTTGTCATTCAAGAAGTAAAGAGTAAATAATTGATTACCATTTCACACCTATTAAATTATCTAAACATTTATCAGTTAGTCCATAAGGCTTTGGAGATATTGGTTCATTTATACAACGTTGGAAAGCATTCATTGGTACGATCCTCATAGAAGACAATTTAATAATGCATAGCATTGTTAAAATGCTCATTTCCTTTGATTCTTGTACACTTATCTGTTAGTAATGAGAAAAATATTGTGTATAAGGATGTTCATTGCAGTGTTATTCGTGACATTAAAAATTGGGAACCATCTATATATGTCTTGTCATTTGGTAATGATTAACAATATCAAAACTTAATGAACTAATATGAAACCATTAAAAACAAAGATGAAGGCAAAATATGAAATGCTTATGATGCAAAAGAAAATACAGGATTCTAAATTACATCTATGTAAACAGGCAGAAAGTTGCAAAGGAAATGAAAAAATGGCAACGGTTGTATTAAGGAAAGTGGGACTAAACATCAGTGTTTGTCTTTTGAAAAGTGTTTTAATATTGCCATATGTTTAATAACAAATGAAATGTGAGATAAGATATTATAATGAGTAAACTTTCTCTAGGTTACCTTATCTCTGTGTACTTGATTCCCACAAATCATAAAGCCAGTCTGATCACTCATGACTCTTAGACCTGCTGGCTGTCTCTCAGCAAACTAAGGGAAATATTTGTGTTTACAGCTAAGGTTCTAAAATTTTACTTAAAGTTCTGTGGCAATTCTGTTTTTTTTTTTTTTTTTAAGTTCATGTTTTTTTATTTTTAAGTGTGTTTTTCCAGGACCCATCAGCTCCAAGTCAAGTAGTTGTTTCAATCTAGTTGTGGAGGGCTTTTGAAGTGTGTTTTTCCAGAACTCATCAGCTCCAAGTTAAGTAGTTGTTTCAGTCTAGTTGTGGAGGACACAGCTCACTGGCCCATGTGGGGATTGAAGTGGCAACCTTATTGTTAAGAGCACCACGTTCTAACCAACTGAACCACTGGGCTGGTCCAGCAATTCTTAATAATAGTGATAAATGAAACATGAAACGTCTCTGTAATGGATGGGCATTGAGGTCACAGGGAAAGCGTTTTCTCTGGGCAGGTAAGAGCAGAGACGTCAGTTATCATGGCTTCAGTTTTACATTCTCCTAAAGCCTGAAGTAGCTCACCTCGTGAACTAAGGATAGAGGAAAGAGAAAAGCAAAATGAGAGAGAGGAAATTTACTGGGAATATTAAGGAGCAGATTTTATGAACAGGACATAGTGTGGCTGGAAGCAATTAAATAGTCTGGAACATTTTAGTTTGATTTGGAACAAATGTAAAGACCCAGCATGTATTAATTTTACTGGGTTGTTGCCTGAAGTATTAAACCAGATGATATCTGTATTTCTTCCAGCTTCATAAAATTCTTGGAGATAAGGTGAACAATACTGCTGTAATAGAAAAGCAAGTACTAGAACTTTGGGACAGACTGTATCATTCTTGGTTTGTAAAGGTAAGTTATTTTATCTAAAGATTTCAATTGTAAACTAATAATGTCCTTTTATTAGGTTGGAACAAAAGTAATTGCGGTTCTTTGCAATTATTTTTAACCTTTTAAACCACAGATACTTTTGCACCAACCTAGTATTATATAGACCCATCGATTAGATCCGATTGTATTAACACTGGGATTTCATTTATTGAAAGTTTTAAGTTGCAAGGTCTTAAACCTTAAGTTACTGAAAGTCAGCATGAGTGGATGGTTAATCCCCATGGCAAAACCCACTAGCCCTCTGGTGAGTCAATATTCCATTCTCTGTTTATTATCATCAACAGAATATCATCGTCTAGACTAAGCTCTGTGCAGTCGAAATGTAATGCAAGCCACATATGTAATGTTAATTTTTCTAGTGGCCATATTAAAAAATAAAAAATAAGCAGGTGAAATGAATTTTAATAATTAATTACTTAACCCAGTAAACCCAATCAATATATTATCATTTCAATCAATAACAAATTTTTAATGAAATATTTTATATATATATATATATATATATATATATATATTTTTTTTTTTTTTTCATATTAAGTCTTGGAAGTCAGGTGTGTATTTTATATACCAACAACACATTTCAGTATTTGGACCAGACACAGTTTAAGTGCTCAGTAAGTAAGCACATGGGGCTGTTGGCTACTGTTTTGGACAGTACAGCTCTAGACACAAAGAGCTTTCTTTTTGAGGAAGTGAAAATAGATCTCAAAGTTTAGAGATCTTTTTATTTTAAATCAACCATATGTGCTACTTGTGCTTACATATTCATACTTCAGAATTTATGATTGAAAAATATTTTTGCGCTACATATAAAAATGCCAGTTTTGAAAGCAACTGGTTGTGGGGGGCCGTGGCCCTGGGTTGGCAGGGCCTGTGAGCGAGCCATCAGGAGCTGTGGCATGGAAGATGCCTGTGCAGTGGGAAGGAGGGAGCGAGGGGGCAAAGTTTGGTGGTGATTTTTCCCAGGGTTGGTCTAAGGAGAGGAGGGCATATGTAAACCTTTCTCTTGGGGTAGGAGGGAGGAGGGCTTCATTTTAAATTTGAATGTGTTGCTTTGTGTACTCCTGCTCTGGGAGGGGTTGAAGGAGAAAAGTGTTGGCTTTTGTGGATTTCGGAGACTGGGAGTTAAAATGAGGTGGGGAATCTCTAGGTAGATATCTGCTGAAGAGCCAGACAATTGGTAAGGTTATATCTGTTTCTTCTGCTAACTCTGGGGCTTCTGCTTAAACAGATTTTTACTGTAGGTCATCCGCTTTCAGCTTCCTTTGATGGTCCAGGGAGGTCAGTGTTTTAAAAGCATAGGTTTGTAAGGGGTTAAGTAAGTTGCTTTCTTTACCTCTTTTTCCTGGGACCTAATATCTTTATTACATAATAAGGATTGATAACACTATGCTGTTAATAAAAGTGGGAGGATGGAAACATGCAAAATGTTAAGAACTTAAAACCTCTACTTCTGAATTTTAACCTCAGCAGTCACTTTGTTTATTTCTCTCTCTTTCAAATCTAGTTATTCCTGCATTCCTGCCAATGTAATTCTTTTCCAGGTAGACAAGTTAGATTCCACCCCCTCCCCCCCAGCCCCCTTGTTTCTTTTTCATATTCTTTTTTCCCTGTTTTACTGAGATATTATTGACACATAACATTGGGTTAGTTTCAGGTATACTTTTTCATGTTCTTTTCTCCTCCCTGCTCTCTTTATCTTATATGGAAGATTAATAAGGGAGATAAATAAAGGAGGAAAAGAGCAAAAATGGGAGACCAAGGAAAAGATAGCGGTACTGAAAAAAGGGGAAAGATGAAAGTAAATGCTGTGTTCGTATACAGTTGACTATACTGAGGACTGAAGTGCTCCCTCCTAAATACTCATGTATTTAGGAGGGAAGCACTTGAGCTTGGCTGAGACACAGTAACTAGAATATAAACAGAGAAATATCTTTCAGGTCTTTAGGTGGAATTCTTCATTGGTTTCTTAAATGATGCAAAGTTTTTCACTTTTGTGTACTTACTGAAGTGCTCAAGTGGACCTAAAACAAAATAGACTCTTTCTACATTCTGTTCTTTAGGTTAAGATGGAGATGTCATGTCTGCACTGTTTTCTTCCCTAGAACGTGACGCATTCTGGGAGGCACAAGGGACACAAGATGCACGTAAGTCGTCAGAACGGCTGGCTGGGCGACATTCTGGACTGGCAGGATGTCGCCTCCTTCATTCACGAGAACATTGAGACGTTTCTTTCGGTAAGAAATAGTATTCATAGTGAAACTGGACTTAGAAATAAAAGCAGAAACGCTAATTCCCAGCTTTCTTTACACACTTCAAGGCCTTTGGTTACCCTGTTTTTAAGGCCATGGCATTCACACTTTTGAAAGTTTTAAATGCACTTGAAAGAGGTCCAAAAATCAAAGACCTCGGGTGCAGCTCCCCTGATCTGATGCCTCCTTTGTGGCTGAAGAGGGACCAAGAGATGCTGAATCGGGATGATGCATAAGCACATAGCCAAGGCTCTCAGATTCTGAGACAGGCGTCCTCATCCCTTTTGGCTGACCACAAGGAATGTCCCCAGCTGGACCCCTAGAGAGGGAGCTGCTTTTCCGCTGGGTGAAGCGAAGCCCTTTGGTAAATGGAAATAAGGTTTTCTCTCCCATGCAACATCCATCTTTGCCTTTTTTTTTTTTCTCCAAAAGGATGGAAGGCAGCAACAGCTTTCAGTGTCGCTAAGTTTTAATGACCACTTTCATTCCACAGTGTACTTTGTAAAGTGTCTCAGCCTGTGGCTTTTCACAAAGATGAGAAGAATTTTCTTGTGAATAAACTTTCATCAAGTTAACAAAAGTCGAGGTTTGCAGTGCTACATATTTTTAAATTTAATTTTTATCAAAATAATAGATGACCATAGCTGAAAACTAAAAAATGCGCTAAGATTTTTAATATAAAAAAAATAGCAGTGCCCAACTCTACTTAAGTGGAGAAGCAGTGCTTCTCCACTGCTTCTCCACTTAAGTCTCAACTCCAGAAACAGCTGTCAATTCTTTTAGCTTTCTCTGGGTATTTACCTCTAAATTTCTAAAATAATGTTTATGTTGCTCTTTTATGGTTTTACAATTTTAGATGTAAATCTGGCTTTCTAATATAGAAGACGAAGGTAAAGATGTGACTTGTTTTGCAAGTCCCTCGTGCCCTGTTACACTTCCTTTTGGGTTTTTTACACCTCCTTTAGTTAATACCCCCACCCTTGCACTCACACTTGCCCTTCCTCCCATTCATCAAATAGAGCTATAAAGGTTTGAAATGAAATGTGTGTGTTTCTGCCAGCATACTTGTAATACCAACAGTGCTTTTTTATATTCTGAACCTTCCTTCCTAATTCCCTTGAGTATATAGAAAGGTTACTTGATGTTGACAACTACTAGTCTACAATTAACGTATTCAGTTAATTTCTTAAGAATCACCAGGAGGCATTTCCTATCAGTATGACCCAGAAACTATTTAAAACCTTTTTTTGATAAAAATTCCAAAATGACTGAGGCCCCCCAAAAGAATGCTTGTCAGAATCACAAGTGAGGGCATTGTTGGTTTGTTTCTTAGAATCAGTGGCATTATTCATTCATTCCTTATCCCACAGGGTCAGATAGTCAATCATGCATATTTTTGTAGGCATTGTGAAACATTTTCAAGATTTTATGTAAGGAGTTTTTGTAAATGAAACCAGCCTGCCAAAGTTCTCTTATGAAGACTGAGCTGAGGTTTGCAAGAAATGCCGAGGACAACAAAATATGCCTTTATAAATGGTACGTTTGAGGTAGGAAAGGAATGGATAGGCCTTTCATAGCACCGAGGGTATGACTTGAACAGATGACAAAAAACAGAACTGCTGTTTTAGAAAGGGCACCAAAATAAATTCAGACGCTATGAGTTCTGGTCCCAGCTCTAGTTCTACATACTACTAGCTCTATGCCCTTGGGCAAGTTTTTAAAAATCTCTGAGCTTCAGTTTGCACATCTATAAATCAAGATGATATCTGCATTGCTTCCCTCACAGCACTGTTGGGAGGTTTCTGGGAGCATTTTGAAAACTGTAAGGGAAGGTGTTTTTCTGGACATTTTGCTTCCTTGTTTTTCATTAAGAGGAAGAATACTTGAGAATAAAACTGACATTAATCATGAGAGAATTTAAGTTTATGAAGAGATAGGAAATGAAAACATGTGGCGGTACTATAGATATTGTGCGTTTTTCTTTAGTAATATTTAGCATATATTAATAGCCTTCATTTTAATATCTCATTCGAGTGAATTTGTAGGTGATGGGTCAACTGAAGTTGGTAGGTCTTGGTATAAAATAAAGGTCGTCTATCTGAAGAACGACTTTCAAGTGTAGAGCTCTGCCCTTGATGTTATCTGTTCATTTTACTGTGATTTGTGTGAAGGTGCTTCTGTATTTGTAGATGAATCTAAGTTGGAGGTGGCAAAGGGGGAGGCAGCTAATAAGACAAATGCTAGATTTTCATGGCCTGCACTTGTGATCCTACAAGCATTTCGGTATATTCTCCTGTAGGTATTTTTTTCTGTGCATGTCAGTTATATAGTTATAATCATGCTATATATAAAATTTTTGTATCCTGCTATTGAAACGTAGCACTATATCATAAAATACTTTCCTGTGTTATAAGAGGTATTTTTAATGGCTGCCTAATATTATTTGGAGTAGCTTCACCATAATTTACTTGACCATTTTCCTTACTTACCGGTATTCAAATGTTTTCAGATTTTTTTTTTTCCATTTAAAATAATACTCAGTTCTTGTCTTTTAGTTTATGGTACTAAAACACTATATGAAAAGCACACGAGAAACTTCTTTCCCAAGGATTACTTCTAATTTTCAGCTTTCCCTCCTCTCAGATCTTAGAGTCTCTGTGGATTGTTATGAGCCGGAATGTGAGCCTGCTTTTCACCACTGTCACTACGCTCCTGACCATCCTCTTCTACAGTGGGACAGCCCTTCTGAATTTTGTTCTGTCTCTGGTATGTACATGCAGATAACAGCACATCACATTTCCTTCCTCAGTAAAGCATATTCTTGGTTCCATTTGTGTTTCCTCCCTGTAGTTTCCAAATGTGATGTTTTAGGAGATACTGTCCTTTGTTTTGCAGATAATTTTCCTGACCACACTATTTTATCTATTAAGTTCCAGTGATGAGTACTACAAGCCAGTGAAGTGGGTGATAAGCCTGACACCACTATCTCAGCCAGGTCCTTCCTCTAATATTATTGGCCAGTCTGTGGAAGAAGCTATCAGGTAGGGATAAGATTTATGCTATTTTTATTTCCCTCCAAAACTTCTTTCCATGAGGAGCCCGTTTTCTGTCTTGAGCCGTCCTAGTAATATTCACTGCTTAAACTAGTGATGGAACTGGCATTTTCAAAAACTGTTATCTCCTGTTGAGATTGTTATCCTCAAAAAAAATAGGATCAGTGCAAATGTTGATAAGAAAAAAAATATGAGCAATGCAAATGTTAAGAAAAAAATGGAAAACAGTTTCAGTGTCTTACTCCTGAGTCTGTGATTTACAAAGATTTAATGTCCTTTCCCCATCAGCTTTCTGTCCACAGGCTCCTGCTCTGTCTGTTCACCGTCATGTCACTTACTCAGCAAATCTGCCTCTTGCAACACTAGTATACCTCACCTTCTCTCAGAACCCTCCTTCTCTTCTCGGGAATTCTGTCTTTGCTTAGGGAGGGGAGTAGGTGGCCCCGTTTCTTCTTCTCTTCCTCTGCAGCCAGGCCGTGCCTTCTGCAGGGGGTAGGTTGCAAAGTTTCTGGTTATCTCCAAGTCACACTTGTAGGCTCTGTGTGTGTGTGTATTGTGGGTTCTGGCCAGAAATTGCCTCATGTCTTCTGGGATCCATGTATTGCAGCTTTGTTTCTAAATGAGTTGTTTCTTCAACATTTATTCTTCATATACTCTTTCCAGATCACTGGCTGCTGCCCCCCTTTTCTTTTTCCTCTTTGTCATTTTGAATAGGGAGAGGCTTTTTGATGCCCAAGCCTTGTCCCTCATTGCTCTGAACTCATTATTAACACTTCACTACATTTTTACTGTTTATGAATAGCTACTCCAATTAAATCCTCGAGTTATCCATTGGGGCTGCTCTTTCTGATAAGTTGTTAGCCAGGTGGTGAGTAAGCTTCTCTTGAATAGTGAATCTTTGGCTGGCATTTCAGTTTCCACATACTTATAAAAAATACCATTGCTTCGAACCAGTCTTCTGCAGAAATCTTGATTTGACCTGATACCTCTGTCTGACTGAGCTTGGCTTAATTTTATCACTATATTCATGTAATAGCTGTGATCTTAGCTGGATACCCCTGTGATCTTTAGAAAACCCTCTGTTACATTCTAATAGGATGAATGCTTCTAAAATATACTCTCTCTGGAAACTTGGGTAGGTTTTGCCTACTAGCAAAACCCTTTTGCCTACTAGCAAGGCTTGGGTAAAGCTTTTATCAGTTATCTTGCTTTCTTGATTGGGCATCGAGTGGGATTGAAAAAAAAAAGCTCATATCCCCTCTGGTACTCTCAGGTATCCATGTGGGGCCGTCCATGTAAAGATTCATTCCAAGTCTGGGAGTGTATTATCTAATGTAGCAGTTTCATTGTGAAGCTGTTCGTCAAGAAGAACTTACTGGCTTTGGCATCTCTTCTAAGCCTATCTAACTATTGGTTATCATCTTATTGAGTAAATGAAATGATGAAAACTCTAGGAATAGATTAATGTTAGTTTATCTAAACTGACTCCAAAATTTATGCAAATGCTCTATGAAAAAGGAAAAGTAACCTTCCACTTTTCCAATAGAATAAAGCTATTGAATCAACCACTTCGAAGCCTGGCAGAATCTTCTAGTCATTGTGGCTGAAGCCAAGCTTTACAGGAAAATATCTGCCTTGTCTATAATGAACTTCAAGAGAGATAACTTTATTTTCCTAAAGTAGATACATCTTTATTAGTCCTGACCCTTATTCTCACAAAAGTGTTTATCTTCAAATCACAGTTCTTGAATTTTCTCTTGTTCTGCTTTCATAGAGTGAGTGAACCACTTGCTGACCATCCTCTGAATGTCTGTCATTGAGTCGCCTTTTTTCATGGCATATTTGGTATGAAAACCGAGTTCTCCTTTGTTTTAAACTTAATTCTTTAGTGTCACGATTGCTTGCAATTGGTAAGCAGAACTGTGACGTGCACCTAGGTCCAGCTGATTGAAAGCACAAACCCTTCTGGTGGACCACGATAGCTTCTTCCAGGAGGAGCCCGTTAGGGGAAAAGATGATGAGTTGAATGTGTGGTTCTGTTACACTGATCATATGGACACATGAAGCTGATGGCTAAGAATTCAGGTCTTGGCTCAGGAGCGAATTGGGAGAGTGTGGTCGTCTTCAGAGATATGAGGAAATATATATGTCTTTCTACAAATTAGATTTGCCTTATCTTCTTGGGTTTGCATGCACTAATTATGCACTCTAATTATGCCCATGTCCAAAGCAGACTGGGACAAAACCCATTCATTTTATCATCTTATTTTTAATACAGAGAAAAATTTTAACAATCTTCAGTACCAGAACTATAATCCTAATGGTTCTCAAAATTAATAGAATTTTGTGAGTCTGAAAAATATGGTACGGACTAGAGAACTTGTTATATCCTGGGCCATTTATCTAACCACAGCTACATCAAGTTATATAAATTAAAGGTTGTAATTCAGGATGATTTTTAGCAGTCTAAGTGCTTTTGGTCTATTTATTTACTGGGTCAAATTCAAGACTTAAATCAAAATGTACAGGTTTTACGTACATGCCTCTGAGGAACCTACATACATACATATATGAGAGCAATGGGTTCTAGTTCTAAGAGCTCTTGTCAAACTTTTCATTTGGAAGAATTGTGTTCAAGATGGATTATGTTTCTTCATGGAGAAAAATTTTAAGAGGAAAAATGTTATAGAAATGATTATGGAAATATTTATTATAATGTCCTGAGAGTATAGTTTAGTCTGCAAATTATCAGTGATACCAGATTTTATAAACATTAATCATTAGTCATCATCAGTGCTGCAGGTAAGCTAATCATTAAGCTCATATGGTCCATTAATAAGTTAAAAGTTGAATTAAAATTGGGAGTTAAGTGCATGACCAGCCAGTAAAAATGTCTTTGGTTCTTTGAAACCAAAGCTTTGTCTTTTGAAATATGTGGCTCCTTTATAATCTCTGTCTCATTGAATTTTTGAACCTTAGTTGTTATTCACACTTCTGAATAAGTATTCTAAATTGAATACATTTGTGATTGTGTTTTCGTTTCATGAATTTTTGAGTTAGTGGCATGCGTCCTTTCTCCCCAAACCATTTTCCTCCCCTTAGAGCATGTTGTATCCTGAATGTTGGCATCACACCCTCCTTTCCTGATGCTCCCATTCTGCTTGCTCTGGTGGAGATATTGCACATTACTAAGTTGCATGTTGTCACGGCCTCAGTGCAATTTAGTGTGTGTGATATTTTCACATGAGTGCATGCACACGGGTATGGCTCTTGCTTGTGGGATCACAGCTTATCGGTACCTATGGGTGAATTAGATGGGAGAATGTATGTACTGTGAAATTTTCATTTGGATAATGAAGTTGCTTACCACCTCTACCCACCCGTTTTGGAGAATTAAAAGTATTTGGGTTAAAAAAAAAGTCAGCGTCGACCATTTAATTAATCAGTGTTTCTATTTTTTGACTTTTAAGTATTTTTGGAAAGAAATTCTCATGGACTTAAGGTTATAAACATTATTTAAATTAAAATGTGTAAGAAAGAGTTTAAAGCTGTTAGAAAATGTGTTTTCATTTATTGGAAGAGCTCTCCTAATATTGGAATAGAGACAATCTCTTATGCATAATTGTGAAAATTAAATTAGCTGAATTAGCTAGAGTTTTAAAATAATAACCAAATCAGTAAATATAATGCCTACTTAACCTATTGGATTAAAGATTGGTCTGATAAACCTAAACTTTTACTTATGTTTCCAAGGGAAATGACCTTAAAAAACTTTGTCTTGTATTTAGTTTCTATCATGTTTCTTTAAAAATTGCTAAATTCATTTGAATAGGCTTATAATAGAACTAGTGTTGAGATACAAATGTTTGCTATTTGCCTATATAATTGAAACAACCCTTTGTTAATTTTTTGGTTAGCATTAGTGTAAGCTTCCATGAGGAGTAAGCATATCAACGGCACAAAACCATGTGTTAATGAGATAAAGATATTGAATCACTGTCTCCAGGTGATCTAATGTGATGCCATGGTTGTACGCTTGAGTGTGTGACTCACTCTTTCCAGTGGGGACGGAAGGTTTCCCTGTGAGCGGCTCCTCCCTGTGCCCCCAGCAGCGCTCTAGGTCTGCGTGCACAGCATGACGTTCCCCTCTGGACGGGACATCCAGTGACCACCAGGTTTCTGTACCTTTTATGCAGAGCTTGGTCTCTGGGGTGGAGGAACCAGGAAACGGAAAGAGATGTAACTTCTCAAGAGAGGTTAGGTAGTAATCAAGGGAGTTGAGGGGTGCTTTTCCCGGTTGGTAATTTTATACAGTAGTCCCGTCTCATCCTCAGTTTCACTTTCTGTGGTTTCAGTTACCTGTGGTAAACCGTGGCCTGAAAATACTAAATGAAAAATTCTAGAAATAAACAATTACTAAGTTATAGATCGTGTGTCGTTCCGTGTAGCGTGATGAAATCTCATGCCGTCTCACTTCTTACTGCCCGGGATGTGACTCATCCCTTAGTCCAGCGTCTCCATGCTGTCTGTATACGCTCCTGCCATTAGTTACTTAGTAGCCTTATCAGTTGTCACATCGGCTACTGGGGTATCGCCGTGCTTGTGTTCAAGTCACCCTTAGTTTACTTAATAATGGCCCCAAAGTGCAAGGTAGTGATGCTGGCAGTTCAGATATGCCAAGGAGAAGTTGTAAAGTACTTCGTTTAAGTGAAAAGATACGTATATAGAGGGAAAAACCAGTATATGTAGAGTTTGGTGATATCTGTGGTTTCAGGCATCCAGTGGGGGTCTTGGACCGTAGGTCCCGGATAAGGGGGACTGCTGTAGGCGCTGTCTCTGGAGGCTGGCCTGCCTCCTCCACTGGCTCACCTACTTGAGACCCAGTGTATTGCAGGGAGGCTTGATACTGATAAGTAAATAATAGCTCTTGTTTCCTAGGGGAATGAGAGTCTGATAGTCTTCCTATCTGACCTTCAGAAATAAAGGGCCGAACCAGTGTAAGAAAATGTTAGGAGTAGGCAGAGTTTTATTATGGACTCGACTCTCTTTTTTCTTCTTGGACTCGTGCTTCCTACTTGTCTGCTGTCTAGGGCCCTGTGTACTCTGAGGGCACAGAGCTACTTGACTCCAGTTTCTCGTTCTCCCCACCCCCTCCTTGTTTCAGATCTCATCCATTAAAAGCAGGTCATCTGATCATATCCTGAGTTGTCTGGCTAGTTTTCACTCACTCAGTTTAGAAAAATTAACAAGAACCATCTGTTGGTCAGAAATGAGAGAGGGCTGATAACTGAAGTGAAGTACGTATTAGGAAACCTGTGAAAGAATAACAGTTTCAGCTTAGAGTTTATAAAGGATGTAGAAAGAGAGCTGGTTAAGAATTAAAAGCCTAACTAATTGTTTTAAAGCAGTGCAAGCCTGTGGTGCAGAGGAGTTCAGAGACAGAGTTGTGTAAATGAGGCATGGACACACGACTGCAATACGGGTTAAATATACAATAGCAATTATTAGAGAGGAGCTGAGAAGCAGACAGAAAGCTGACCATGTATGCACTTGGAGCTGTTTTTCACAGAGATGTATGCTTAGGTGGAGCTGTTATTCACAGAGAGGTAACCAGACTGGATGCACGAAGGTCTATCTTCCAGTGGAGGGGAACCCTACCCTGGAACGGTCTACAGTCTGGTGCGGGGCCAGGGAACGTCTGTAAGACTAGCAGTGGAAGGTCTCTGAGTGAGAATGTGGCCTTTTAGAAAACGGGAGCCTCCAACTCATTGGCTGGTGTCAGTCTCTTCCTCCATTGAGCAAAATCAGACCTGCTGAGTCAGTGCAGCTGAGCTACCAAAAGAGAGGGTGGAAAGAGCCTCCAGAATCTTCTGAATTTGATTCTTTGCAAATGCTGAGTGCTGGGAAAGCCTGGAGAACAGGCTGTCAATAATCTTTTGAGAGTCGCTGAAAAGAGAGGTCTCAGAAGACTGAGCCCAGGCAAATATTCTTCTTTTCAAAAGAGAGGATTGAGGTAGAGTGGAGTAACGCATACATATTAGACTGGTGAAGTTGAGATAGGTTTTCTGGAAGTTTCTACCGTAGGTGCTTGATCATAGGGTTGTGAGCAGTTATAAAAGGAAGGGTAATGCCCGATGGCACCATGTATTCACCTAGCACAAGTCATATGTAACCACTCTTAGAAAATGCCTAAAGTCATAGCTGTTGTGATTTTTGCAGGGGATTTGATAAAGAGTATCATAATGTCTGTTTTTGATGGCAAAACGGGAAAATGCTCCTTGAATCTCAGTGTCTTAAAAGGGTTGATTAATGGGTTGATATCAGTGAGTAAATGAAATGAGAGAACGATCTGTCATTCGTATGGTGGTAAGAATATTCTTGCATTGATTAAACTAATGATTTCTGGTAACCCATTCAAACTGTGTTGTGGGTGTCATTAGTTTTGTGCCTGATAAAGTTTTATTTGATTGTGAAATTAAATTATTCCTAGCAGTCTTTGAATTTTAGAGTGCTGAGAGATGAATGACTATATACTACTCACTGTTTTGGGTTATTGCTCATATAGGCTGCTCAGTACCTTACAATTTAAAATAATCCAAAACTTTGTGGTATTATACTTGAATTCTCAGTATCGCCATACCCTGTCTCTCTTTAGTACAAAGCAAAGATAGGTATACTGCCAAAACTTGGAAGGCAAAAAGAGAAACTACATGCATTATTTTTAGCCTTAATATCGTGCTAATTGGTAATAATGACACAGTTCTATAATAGCACCAACTTAATTGACTGCTGCTTACTGTATACCAGGCCCTACGCTAGCACTTTAACTGCGTTATTAATCTTCATAAAAACACTATGAGGTGAATGCTATTATTTCTATTTTACAATCAAGGAAAGTGAGAACTTCTATGGTTTTAAGGTCATGCCACTAATAAATGACAGAACTGGAATTCCAAAGCAGTTAGTGACAGAGCTAGAACTTTTCAAGTCTCCTGACTTCCATCTCCCTGTTCTTCTTGTTCTGTTACCGTGTTTCCCCGAAAATAAGACCTAGCCGGACCATCAGCTCTAATGCGTCTTTTGGAGCAAAAAGTAATATAAGACCCGGTCTTATATTACGTTAGATAAGACTTGGTCTTATGTTAGATAAGACCCGGTCTTATATTATAGTAAAATAAGACTGGGTCTTATTTTAATTTTTGCTCCAAAAGACGCATTAGAGCTGATGGTCTGGCTAGGTCTTATTTTCGGGGAAACAGGACAGTTCTCCTTCCTTAACATTTCTCATTCGTTTACCTCATTCTTTTCTTGTTTCCTTCCTCACTGCTACTCCTTTAGCTCCCACTGTGGTTCTCTTAGTTCTCTCCTCTATATTGGGCCCGTGGCCTCCAGTCACATTCCTTCTCTCAGTCCATCCTCTACCCTGACATTTGCTGAGTACTCACTGTGTGTCAAGCTCTGCGTTAACATGCTTTGCATATGTAATGTCACTGTTAGGCCCCCTCATTCATCCAGAAAAGAGACCTCTGGTCAGAAATCAAGTGAATCTGTTAAACTGGGAGTGTAGTTCAGTTAAAGAGAAAAAAAAAGCTTAAGGTAAAGGGCTGAGTTATTTCCGGTGAAAAGGCAGGAATAACCCACTGGAAATGGTTGGATCTGTAGTACACTAGATCACTCGGGTGTACGAGTACTCCCTCCCAATCCAGGCACCCACGAAACTGAAGGCCAGTGTGGGACACAGGCGTTCTCCCTGTCATCGTGCCAACAAGGCGTGGGCACACGTGCTGTGAGCACCGTACGTGGCTTGTTTCTTCTTTGACGGCTTCTCTGGTTCTCTGCCCCTCCCCCCCGTAATCGCCTTCTATTATCTAGAACACTTCACGCTAATAGAATGAAGAGGACCCCAGTTTGTCTCAAGATCGGTATACTGAGGCCCGATTTCTCTTTGGAAGTGGTCAGCTGGGATAGCTGTTATCACCGCAGGGTCCTGGCCAGGACCAGGGCCAGGCTGTCACGCAGCTGCCCATGCTCTGCTGTTGTGTGGGCTCTTGGCTTTGAGGACTGTTAAGTACCCGATTGACCTGCCTAAGAATATCTCAGTAATGTGTAATAGAGACCAAAATGAATTTTCACCAACATCTTAGCTTTTAGTGAATTGGGTGCTTAGATTTGGAGTTAGCACACCAAAATGATCTCGTTCACAGATCTAACAATTTCCAGAAGGGTTTACTTGCCTTTTAACTATGAATAGCTCAGGCCCACCTTGCCCTTATTTTGAGCTTTTTTCATCTCTTTTTTTTCTCTTTTAAAAAACCATACTGTACTTCTGGGTTAACAGATTTATCTGATTTTTGACCAGGAATCTCTTCCGCATGGATGAGGGAGACACAGCAGGGAATCAATGGTTGTATCACTGGGTTGTATTAATTTCCCATTGCTGCGGTAACAAATTAACATAAACTTGGTGGCTTAAAAAAGACAGATTTTTTTTTTTTTATCTTACAGTTTTGCAGGTCAAGAGTCCTATAATCAAGGTATCGCCAGGGCCACATTCTTTCTGAAGGCTTTAGGGGAGAATCCGTTTCCTTGTCTGCTCCAGCTTCTAGAGGCCACCTGCCTTCCTTGGCGTGTGGCCTCTTCCTCTGTCTTCAAGGCCAGCTGTGTAGCATCTTCTGTCTCTCTTACTTCTGTCATTGTGTCTCCTTCCCTGATTCTGACTCTCTTGCCTTCCTCTCTTTATAAATTTCTTTTATTGAGATAAAATTCACATACTTAAAATTCACCATTTTAAAGTGTACAATTCAGTGGTTTTTAGTATATTCACAATTTATGCAACTGTCGCTACTACCTAATATCAGAACTGCCTCCCTCTTACAAGGACTTTTGTGATGACGTTGGGCCCACCCAGTAACCCAGGATAATCTCCCCGTCTCAAGATTCTTGACTTAAATCACATCTGCTCAGTTCCTTTTGCCACGTAAGATCGCATATTCACAGGTTCTGGGCGTTAGGATGTGGACATTATTGTGGGGTCATTTTCAGCCTACCACGTGGGTACTTAGCAAGTGTTAGTTTCTCGTAACCACACCATCTCAATTCAGATACATTAAGCTCTTGGGGTACAAACTTCTAGATTCTTCAACATTGTCAAAATCTGAGTGTCGATCAGGTATACGGACCTCAAGAACTCTGATAACAACAATAGCACCAGGAATAGCTATTGTTTATTGAGCATTTAATGTGTGCTGGGTCAGTTAGGAAGGCCTTCAGATACATTGTCATTTAGCTTTTCATGAGCTGAATTGTCCTTGCCGCCAGTATCCACCCATATAATACTGTAAGTATGAAGTGTAGTTTAAGCTTCGAGGAGATGTGGTGTGATGTAGCCCACAGTGACTTCTGGCTGGGTGTCCATGGAGTGTGGATTTTCTTTGAATTGAGAGATCAAAACACTTGCTAGTGTTTCTCAAAAAGTTAAACCAATACCATATGACCCAGCATCTCCACTCCAAGACATTTACTGAAGAGCAGTGAAAGCATATGTTCACACAAAGACTTGTGCTTGCATGCTCACAGCATTATTCATAACAGCCCAAATTAGAAACAGCCCAAATACCCACTAACTGGTAAATGGATAAACAAATCACAGTGTAGTCACATAATGCAGTACTACTCACCAATGAAAAAGGAACAAACTACTCAACAGTGTAGATGACTCTCAGAAGCATGGTACTAGGTAAAAGAAAACAAATACAAAAGCTACATACTGACAGTGGGAATGTACTTGATACTACTGAACTGTACACTTAAAAATGGTTAAATGGTAAGTTTCTTGTTCCATATATTTCACCCCAGTTTTTAACAATGCTGTGTAATGTATGATTCTGCTAATATGAAATTCTAGAAAAGGCAAAACTGCAGTGACAAAAAGCCTATCTGTTGGCTTTCAGGGCCCAAGGTTGAAGGAGGGATTGACTAAAAAAGGACACGAGGAAACTTTTTAAGGTGATAAATGCTATCTATCTTGATTGTAGTGGTGGTTATGCAACTGTATACATTTGTCACAATTTACTGAAACATACACTTAAACCTGCTGAGCTTTATTGTTTACAAATTATAGTTCAGTAAAGCTGATAGAAAAAAAAGAGGACAAAAAAACGGCTAGGAATTTGAGGGAGTTAAAAAATTCGCTTAGTAGTAAATCGTTTTCACTGCTGTTTTATAAAGCTTCTGTATCAGGTCATAAGTAATAAGATAGAGGGGATTTGGGTTACATGAATATGTTTAGTAACTGCAAAAACTGTATAATACATTTAGGGTCCACACAATTACTTAAACGTTTTCTTAGTGAGAATGTTACGAACAAGCAATGTTCCCAGACATTGATAAAAGAAGACTGTGTGCGGTTCCCCGCAAGTGGTCCTTTTTGGATTGAGCTTTGTTTACTTGCCACCGAGACAGGTGATTCAGTTTTGATATTCTGTTGCACCTATGATGCCAGCTTATTTTTTGGCTTAAACTTTTAAAAAATAATACAAGGTTGATGAAAGGACCACATCTATATCTTTTCTCATTGATTTCCCCAGTTCTCTGCTTTTTGCCTTAGACTTGATTCTCATTCATCTCTCTGTGATATTTGATCTTATTATGATTTCTTCTCAAAAGCTTCTTTCTCCCGTGGTCCCTGGGAATACCACACTCTAGTGATTTTTCTTCCTACTACAGAAATGATTTCATTATGTCTTTGGCTGGTGTATCTTTGTCTTTGGATCCCTTATGAGAACCAGCCCATTGCCCCATTTTCACCAGGTCTGCCCCTTGGGATATCGTATCGTTTCCTGTGATTAATCCAGTTTGGTGCATCTCAAATCTCTT
This sequence comes from Rhinolophus ferrumequinum, assembly GCF_004115265.2. NCBI lineage: Eukaryota > Metazoa > Chordata > Mammalia > Chiroptera > Rhinolophidae > Rhinolophus > Rhinolophus ferrumequinum. The sequence goes on along the minus strand of NC_046295.1, from coordinate 62,115,958 downwards.
GTCCTGAGTTCTTTATTAAGCCTTGTCTCTTATTTCCAGCTATCTCAGGGCATTTTCATCATCCGTTTTTCTAACCTTTGCCCAAACTAAATGTATTCCCTTTTCTTCCATGTCCTCTCCCATTCTGTGCTTCTCTATGTCTTTGAGACACTGCCATTCTTTTCCCCTCAGGTTTAACTTGAACCTCTGCCATTTTCCTTTTCCTCTGTCTCCTGTATTCAGTTACTATTCAGATCTTTTATATTTCCTGTGGGCTGTCTCCCATCCTTTCAGTCTTTTTGATACCACTTTAAGCTCTGTCCTTATTGTCAGAGGTCACATGGCTACTTTAAGACATTCTTGAATGAAAGTTGCTGGTCGGGATGACAAAGAAAGTTTCACAATTGGGGAGCCACTCTGGCACCAAATCCATGTCTCAGAATCTTATTAAATGACTGAATCCCTGGGCTCCAGAGCTTGACTGTGCTTCTAATAGTAAACCTCTTGGGATGCTTTGGAAAAGCTTGCTGTTTCCTTTTGTGTGTACAGTGTCACCTTTGCTGCCACAGCCTGTGCTTTTTTAATTACAGACAGCTTTTCCTTCTCTCGTGAGTATGAGGGCCCCTCTCCTGTGTCCTGCAGAATCCTGGTTTTTGTAATTTTGTGATTCCTTGGGATAATGTAAGGTTTGCTGCCTCTGTTCTCTCTCTGAGCGGTTCTTTTTTTCTCCTCCTTGCAAAGTACTACCTTAATAATTTTCCAATTGAAAAGCACAAATGAAGCACCCGAGATTGCAGATTTTCATGTACTTCATTCCTGTTAATCACCGAATATGTGCATCTGTTTTTATCCCTCGTGTATTTTCCTCTCTGATTTTACTTTGGAGTTAATAAGGTTTTTTTGTTTTGTTTTGTTTCCATAAATTTTTCCCCAGTGACCTGCATTCTTTGATAGTTAGCATTTGTAGAAGTTACTTTGTAGGCGTGGTTGCATAGTGGAAGAAATGAGGGAAAATTTTGTTCACAAGAGAAGAAAGACTAATAAGTACAAGTCATGTTACCCCTCACTTGCTCTTCCCAAAGGGGAGGGCTGGCCAGAGCCTGTATGTCTTCGAGTTTAACTCGATTTGCAGAAACGTGATACTCACACTTAATATTCTTTCCCTCAATTTTGCCGGTAAAAGGTCTGTTTTGGAAATGAAAAGTTGATTTATTATTTCTGCAAATAGGGGAATTTAAGGCATTTTATTTCAGTTATCTTTGCACCAGAGAGAAATTTAAAGAACAGTTTAGTCAACGTATTTCCCGGTTTTAAAATAAAGTCTTTATGTTTCTTTGAAACAAAATGAAAACAGCATTCTCAGGTATTGGAAAAAATTGAAGCTTTTAACAGATTTGTAATGAAGTAGCCAGACACGTAGAAGTACTGATTTTTCTGAATCACAATATAATACTATGTTTATTTGCTTTCCCTTTTATCTTTGGGCATTCTAGAGGGGTGTTTGATGCGTCCCTCAAAATGGCTGGCTTCTATGGATTGTACACCTGGCTGACTCATACTATATTTGGCATCAATATTGTCTTCATACCATCAGGTAACAACTGTCATAACTTCCAATATCCTCCACTTAAGGGAAGTTAAGCTATTTTACATACATAGGGAAATGTCATCTTCGTCAAGTTCAAAATACTGAGATTTGAGATCTAATCTCGTCCAGATTAGGGACAGAAATATGATTTGTAATGTTTTTTATTGCTCTATCCCCAGTAGCTAGAACAAAACCCAGCACATAGAAAGCACTGCAGAAGTATTTGTTGAGTGAATGTCCTAGCACTTAGCACCTAACACCTAGCACATAATTGGCACTCAATAAATGTTTGCATCAAACTGATTGGCAGGCAGCAATGAGCCAGTCAAAGGGCTTTGTCCCATGAAGGATACTGTGGGGTGGGTGGGCAAGATTAATGCTGGGGAGCCCCTAAGCTGTCTCCACACCTCTTGAGACCTATTCTGATGATACCCGTGTTCCATAAGCACCAGGGTGGTTTACTGACCAGCTTTTACTTTTCTTCTATGTTATCTGCTCCTCACCTTCCCCCTTTTCTTCCTTCCTTTCTGTCTTTTCGTCTACCTAAATCTATCTGCCTTCCACATTTACCTCCCACCATTTTTTTCCTTCTTTTGTCTGTGTCTGCTTCCTTATTTACATTCCCAAGTTCATTCAGGTTCTGTCCTACTTTGTTGCTCACGAAGCCACCCTCTGATGTGCAAGCACCCTGAGAGCGTGTGGAGGGGATTGTTTTATGACAGATCTGTGAGGCAGGCAGGCGAGGTGATGGCCTTGTTGTATAGATGAGAAACCAAAGTTTCCTGAGGTCACATTCCTGGTCAATGGTCAGGACCAGAACTAAAATCCATGTGTGCTTGACTCGTAGCCAGGAGAGCCAGACCGTCTGTAGAGCATAAATGCTTAAGCATAAAGTTTATGCTTGAGCATAAAGTTCTTGGGGACAAGCTTGGAGTAGGTTCCTTTAACTAGCCGGGTATTTTGGTTATTTTTTAAATCGCATTTCATTTTTTTATTAGACCGATGCAAGGTAAAGTATATGTACTCATCTGAGATATAGAAACTAATTTCTGATCTGGCTTTGGACTCAGTACAAATTGTGACCAATGTTCTATAGTTAGTTCCATTATAGGACTGTGTATTAACTAACCATTGATTCAGAGTAACAACTGTAGGACACTAAAATTTTGTTGCTAAAGAATAGATTCATGAAGTAGACACACTTTAGAAAGATTTTTTAATAACAAGATTTAAGATATTGGACCTTCATTAAACAAGGGCATATCATTCCCAGAAAATTTGACTTGGTACTTGTTGCACTTGTTTCAGTGGGAATTTTTAAGTAGGAGGAGCTAGTGCTTAGGTTGTTGTGTTACTGTTTTGATGATGATGTTCAGTTTCTTATTTTAATCTGTTCCTAGCTTTAGCAGCAATCCTTGGAGCAGTGCCATTTCTGGGGACGTATTGGGCAGCAATCCCTGCAGTTCTAGACCTGTGGCTTACACAAGGCTTAGGATGCAAAGCCGTCTTACTGTTGGTTTTTCATCTCTTGCCCACATATTTTGTAGATACTGCCATCTATTCTGATATATCAGGGTAAGTATTCCACAGAACTTCTGAAGTTGCTAGTGAATCCGATCGAAGGATTTCTGTGGCCATTTTTGAGGATGTTTTTCTTGTTCTTTTGGGGATGGGAGAAAGGACAGATGGTAGGATTTTTTAGTGAAGCAGCCTTCTATGATCCCACTAATATAATCAGAGTTTAATATAATAAATATTGTTATCGTTTTCAAGGTATTTTGGTGTTATGTAAGTATTATTTATAAAATATGAGACTCTGAGTTAAAACAAAATTGTGAATAATTTTCTGATTTAGTGACATTTAACCTAGGAAAGAAATATTGCTAGATGTACATAAAGTATTTTAAGTAAATTAATGAGTTAGTAATTATTTTCAGAACTCTTTGCTTTTGAAGAACAACTTGATTAGGTTGTATGTCTGGCAATTTCCATGTGAAATCAAATCTCATCAAGTTATCTGACAAGTCGAGCTATCAAGATCTTATATAGTATAGTTCTTTGATGAATACAGGTTAAATTTCAGGCAGAAGCCAAATTTTGGCCATATAATATATTACATAAATATCTGTCTATTTTTGTAGTTGCTGATACTTATTTTCAAATTGCGTTAAGTAAATAAGCCAATTCTCATTTAGTGGTATATTCAGATTCATATTGCTTATTAGAACCTAGGATGTAAGCAAATGTTAAATTTCGATCAGCTACTCAGAGTCAGGATGTGGCCTACTGAAACTATCATAATAGTAACCTACTAAATTTTCTTTAAGCAAAACCCATCATTACAATAACTGTAGACGGAGTCCAAGTTTATAGATAAAGTGCTTTTCAGTTAATTTGAAATTATGTAGGGATAAACTGTATCCCACCTTGTCTCTTTAATAAGTTAAAGTAGAAAATAAATGATGTAGAACTACTCTGAAGCCCCAAAGTTCCAGAGCCAAAAGAAACAAGTAACTCCATAAGCAAGCTTTATGGGAACTTTTATGCCTATACTTGAGGGAGAAGATTAGAGATAAAAGGAGAATATCAGAGTGTGGTTAACTACTGCTTAACAGTTGAAATTTAAATAGAAAGATTTGTTATATAATTTATAGTTAAGTGAATTCTTTGAACTTTACTATTAATTTTATATTAAGGTTTCTAGCTAGAATTTAAGATTTATATGTGATTTTTATCTCAGTAATAAAATAATACCTTATTGGTTTAACCAGCATGAAATGAAAGATTTTATATAAGTTATTTAATTTTTTAATAAATTAAGCTTTTATTTAAAAGCTCCCACACTTTTTTTTTTAAAAACTTTAAGCATTTTTGATAGTTTCCTAAAGTGTAGTATTTAGGGGAAAAGCTTACTTACATAGAATACATAAAATACTGCCCTAAATCCTTTTTTTGGAGTGAGGAAGACAAATAAATTATGAATATAGTGTATTGATTTTTTGAAGACTGGTTCACCTTAAATGTTACTTATTGAACTATGATATAACACAGAACATCCTTCCAGAGTATGTAGTTATTTGCCCCTCACTAACTTCTTCTAGTCATCTGTGTTTAAAAACTAGAAACAAACAGAACTGATTTCCAAGTATCTCTTATGTCAGTGGTCATCTGTTACCATTATCAGTGTGCTGTGCTGCTATAATCCATCTTATTTCATTCCGGTTACGTCAGTGATACTGTGATAAGCTGGAGGGCAGTTATGATTCTCCTGTGAAATAAAAATCTTGGGCTTTGTGACAGGTATTTTCCTCAGGAGGCTTTGTATCATTACCTGTGTTAAAAACTATATTTTAGGAGGTTGCCAGAAGTCTAAACTACGCGTACCAGGGATGCTCTTGTATTGTTGTCATCTTTAAAAAAGCATAATTAATTGAATTACATGCTAAATTGTGCCCACTTAATTATCCTTGATGGAAACGAACCGAACAGGTGACTAATACAACCAGTCCTAAGCCAACATTAACCCGGTTCAGGCAGCCACATAATGGGTGCAGGGTACCTGTTAACATTCCTGCCTTTACTCCTTCAGTTGCTGGACCTACAAAAAGGCAAATGTCACATATGTTATGTAGGCAAGAACAATTCTTGCCTCCAGTAGTATGACAATGTTCAGTTATCCACACTGAGATAATCTAAAGAAAGCTGATAATGTAGTGGAAAGCTTGGTGTTTTAGAGAATGACCATTGTGTTAGGGAATGTGTTTCAGATTGACTCCAAGGCTGACGTTGGTTGAAAGTCATGAGTAACGTGTGTGCTCTTCATTCCAGAGGCGGCCATCCTTACCTGACAGGCTTGGCCGTGGCTGGCGGAGCGTACTACCTCGGCCTGGAGGGAGCCATCATCGGGCCCATCCTGCTCTGCATCCTTGTGGTTGCTTCCAATATCTATAGTGCCATGCTCGTGAGTCCCACGAACTCGGTGCCCACGCCACACCAGACCCCATGGCCTGCGCAGACTCAGCGGTGAGTTAAAGAGGAATGGTCAGAAACCGTCTGTAAATTGAGCTATCTTGCCCCTGTATTTTTGACTGGAATAGTCTGTCAGCATACAAGTATTTTGAGAACCCCTGCTCTGCTAAAGAATACATAAGACATAAAGTAAATAGAAATCATTTGTTTGCAGACTTTTGGGTTTCATATACATTGAACATTTACAAACTAAATTGGGTCAGAATTGTTAATGTCATGGAAGACCAAAAATAAACAAAATAGTTGAAAGACCGTTTTGGGACTTGGTATAGTTGATTAAAAGAGACTCAGGAAATAAGACAACCAAACGCAATGTATGAATCTGTGACAGAATCCTGGGTTGGGAATGGGAAGAGTCTGTAAAGAACATTTCTGGAACCATTGGAGAAATCAATAATGGACCGTATATTAAATAATATAGCGATGTTAAATTTCTTGGGTGTGATAATGACCCTTCGATTTTGTGGCAGAATATTCTTTCGGGGTGAGATGTCAAATGGAGAGAGGGAGAAAATGACCAGCAAAATGTTAAAATTGGTGAATCTAGTTAAAGGACAGATGGTTGTTAATTGTAGTAGTCTTTCCATTTTTCTGTAGGTTTATACTTTTTCAAAATAAAAAGTTAGGGGAAAATTATGAGTATGTCAATATAGAGTTGCAACTTGTTATTTTGCAAGTACAGGCATTGAAATCATAATTGCTGTCATCTACTATAACTACTATTTCGTAAAATAAATTATAATGTAATACAAGTTCTAATTTAAAACATTTTTCTGATTGTCTCATACTTTTAAAAACCGTCTTTTTCAGGTATATTGTACATATGATGAACTGCACATCTTAAATACACGTCTTGATGATTTTTTCATATACGTCTACCCTGTAAACACTACCTATATCAAGATGTAGAATATTTTTATTCCTCTAGAAGCCTTCCCTATACCCCCTCTCATTTAGACTCCTTCTCTGCTAATATTGTGACCACTGTCACCTTAGATTAGTTTTGCTCGCTTTTGAACTTCATACGAAAGGAATCATGTAATACATGCTCGAGTCAGGCCTCTTTGGCTCAGTATCGTATCTGTGTGATTCACCCATGTTGTTGCATATAGCAGTTCATTCTTTTTTCATTGCTGTCTAGTGTTCCAGTGTTTGAATATATCACAGTGTATTGATTCATCATGGCTTTGGTGGATGTTTGGGTAGTTTTCGGTTTATGACTGTTATGAATCAGCCTGCTATGAACTTTCTTGTACATGTCTTTTGGTGGACAATGAATCTGGTTTAACTTTACCGGATATTTGCAGAACAGTTTTTCTATATGGTCGTACTAGAAATTACATTTTAACGGAAAAGTAAGAAGGACTTTTAATGAAAAAGTAAGAAGTCTCAGAATAAAGAATATTACCTTTCCAGAGACTACACTTATTGTCCTTATTATTCTCAATTTGAAAACAGTTTATTTATTTATTTATGTTGTTGGGTATTCTAGTGTAATTGAGGAGTCATTAACAAGTTGATTCTAAAAATGTATTTAGTGAAACTTTTGTATTTTTATTAAATTTTTTTAAAGCATGGGTCTGCTGAGTTTGTATTGTGTTATATTTTGTGAAGAAAGACATGGTCCTTTAACTCAGGACAAGTAGTCAAGTTTCTGAGTTAGAGTGGGTTGGTTAGAGGGCCATTTCAGCTAATGCAAGGCACTTACTTGATGGCAGGGTAATATCAGTTTCCTCAAAACAGAATAAAAGGAGAGGTACTTAGGTGGTTTTAACAAACATTTTGGAGTGGTGACACTTTGATATCCTTTCCTGCCTTTGCCTCTCAAAGGCAAGTATTTGGGTACCTGAGAGGCCAGTGGACAGTTACCTGACAGCGGCAGAGAACACTGGCTAACTGGATACCTCCCTATTCCTTGGGCTCACCAAACAAGAAGCACAAAGGAAATGGGTTGGTCAGTGTTTTGCTGTTATGTTTCTTAAGTATAGTTGGTATATAGTATTATATTAGTTATATTTCGGGTGCACAGTATAGTGTATGTATTTGACGTTGTTTTAGAACAAACTTAATGATTGTTAGTAAAGCAAGAGTTAGTTTTTAAGATGAAACAAAAGAAACTAATATGAATTCTTCTAGAGGCAAATGATCTCTTTCCTTTTATCCCATTCTGAAGGTAAAATGTTAATTAGGTGGCATGGGGGGGATGAACAAAGTAATGTGAGGACCAATATAGTAGCCGTCATATTTTTTCCTTCAAAGTTATGTATGTATGTAGTTTAGAGAGTCAAAAATTTCTACAAAGCTTGTGGTGAAAAAAGGCAGTCCTGCTCCTTCCTTTCCCTTCTAAGAAGAACCACGTTTCGACTCTATTTGATATTCACCTCTATAGCTTGAAATAAACTATTACTTCTTGATTTTTTTTTCACATATAAGCATTATCAGTTTACTTTCCACTTAGAAGGTGAGAAATTACCTTTTACTACTCGCCTCCCAATATTATTAAACTGTGATATTGGTTAGATCAGTATTCAGTGTTTACATTATTACGACTCTGGACATTACCTTCGTATTTTAGCCTGCTCGGATATTGTCTATATTTCCTTACCTATATAACTTTTTGTGTTCCTTGGAGTTATAAAGATACTCTTTTTTATTTGTTTTGTTTTCTGCATACTTATAATTAGTTCAGCCCCAAGCTTTGCACCAGGTGCTTACCCCGCCTCTCACTCAGTGTGCTCAGTTGCGTCTGGTGTGCTACAAGTTTCATCTTCCTGAAGAAGTCACTCGTGGAGTTGTGATCTGCTCCTGGGAGTGCTGTCCTTTTGCCTGCTGTACAGCTGTCACCCTGGAGATTCCCTCAACGCTCCCGTGTTGGAATCCTTACTTCCCATATGCCTTCCCATATCATTTGCTTTCTTGATTTAGTCCCTCGTTTTGGTTGAGCACATCCTCTTGTAGACTTTTGGGAAAGAATGCATGGAAGATAAATTTGGGGGGACGATGCATGACTAAAAAAGCTTTCCCTAAAGTTATATTTGATAGCTTGCCTGGTAGTGAAATCTCTTTAAAATATTTCCCCCTTTAGAATTTTACTTCTTCATTGTCTTTTGGCTTCCACAGTTGTTAAAAGTCGGAAGCTATTCTGATTCCTGATTCTTTGTAATTTAACTGCTTGAAAACCTATAAGATCTTTTTTTGTAGTTTTCTCTATGTTTTGTTGTTGTTGCTCTGATTGGCACTTCTGTCAAGTGCCTTGTGACCTTTGAAACTGGAAACTTACGTTATGCAGTTCTGAAATTTTTCTTCAATTATTTCATTGATGATTTCGTTCTCTCCCTTTCAGAAACTTTTTTTATTTTTTAATGGGGAATATTGGGAAACAGTATGTTTCTCCAGGGCCCATCAGCTCCAAGTCATTGTCCTTCAATCTAGTTGTGGAGGGTGCAGCTCAGCTCTAAGTCCAGTTGCTGTTTTCAATCTTAGTTGCAGGGCGCGCAGCCTACCATACCTTACAGGAATTGAACCAGCAACCTTGTTAAGAGCTCGCACTCCAACCAACTGAGCTATCTGGCGCCCTCAGAAACTTCTTTTATTTTAATGTTGACCCTCATACACTGGTCATGTCATTTACTTATCTTTTCTCTGCTGTTTTTCTATTTCTGTGTTTTGGCCTTGTTTTCTGGGTGATTTCTCCTACTTTATTTTCTAACACCTCCATAGAGGTTTCCATTTCTGCTATCATTTTTTTCAGTCTGGTTTATTGAGGTATTATTTACATAAATAAAATTTACCTTTTTTAGTATATAGGTCTGTATTAGTTTCCTGTGATACATAACAAAATACCACTAATTAAGTGGCTTAAAACAACATACCTTCACTTATATTAAAGTCTCCATGGGTCAGGAGTCCAGGCACAACCAGCTGGGTCTTCTGCTTAGATTCTGACAAGGCTACAATCAAGGTGTCATCTGGGGCTGGGATTTCATCTATGGATTGGGGTCCTCTTCCAAGCTTGCTTGGTTTTGGCAGAAGTTATTTCCTTACAGTTACTGAGGCTTGTAGCTTCTGGAGGCTACCCTTCTCCATAGGCCATTCATATGAAGTATGATCAAACAATATGGTAAATGTTTAAACTTAAAAAATTTATTATCGTAAAAAAACACATTGCCATTGATCCCCCTCACAATATTCCCCCTCGCTTCCAACACACTTATCCCATCGTTGTAGCCACTTTCTGAAGCAGTTCTGGAAGTCCTCTTTCATGAGTGTCTTTAGTTGCACTGTCGTGGCTGCCTCGATGTCCTGAATCATTTTGACTTTGGGGAAGAGCCAGAAGTCACACGATGCCAGATCTGGTGAATAAGGTGGATGAGGACACAGCGTAATGTTTTTATTTGACAGAAATTGCCATATACCAGAAGCGATGTGTGACACAGAGCATTGTCATGATGGAGGATGATTTACGGCACACTTTAAAACACACGTTCTCTCAACCGTAGCTCACACCCGACTGACTGCACTGAACAAGTTGAAACTTGTCACACACTGTTACTCAGGTTCGACGTACCGCTTCCTGTATTGAAGATCCCTGCCTTTCTGTTGGATGGCACTCGGCAGCAGCATTCATCGTATTTCTTGATCACTATGGAAAGGCTCCATGTCACACATTGCTTCTGGTACGGCAATTTCTGTCAAATGAAAACATTATGGTGTGTCCTCCTCTACCTTATTCATTGGATCTGGCACCATACGACTTCTGGCTCTTCCCCAAAGTCAAAATGACCATGAAAGGTGAAAGTTTTGAGTAGATTCAGGACATTGAGGCAGCCACGACAGCAGAACTAGACACTCATGAAAGAGGACTTCCAGAACTGCTTCAGAAAGTGGCAAGAATGATGGGATAAGTGTGTTTGAAGTTAAAAGGAGTGTTTTGAGGGGGATTAATGGCAATGTGTCTTTTACTGTAATAATCTGTTTTTAAACATTCACTGTAGTTTTTGATTATATCTCGTACATGGATGTTTGCTTCCTCAAGGCCACTCTTTTTCTGATTTCTGTTTTTGCTTAAACCCTTCTTTAAAGGGCTCACCTGATTAAGCCTGGGCCAACCCAGCACACTCTTGTTTTGATTAAAGACAACTGATTAGGAACCTTAGTTATATGTGTAAAATCCTCACCTTGACCATATTAACATAACATAATCATAATACCAGAGATCGGAGAGGCTTTTGGCTCATATTAAGAGTGAGACACTTAACTCAAGAGCAGTGGGTGGGTTATTATTATGTGTGGTACCATAATCTGGCAAGGCCATTGTCTTGTGCAACCCTCGATAACAGTGCTTTTTGTTTCCCCTTTTGGGCTAATAAGTTCATCAGAGAAAGATCTTCTAATCTCCTGCCTAGAGGTTGATGGCCTGGCTGACAACATTCTGGAAGCCAAGAGGGGGAAAGGGACTGGACAGTGTTCAAGATAAATGTTCATTTAATCACCTATTGTCAGTATGTGTCCCCACCCCCATCTCTGCTTGTTTTTCCCTAGTCCAGAGATTTTTTGTTTTGCCTTGTCTAGAGGGGAGTGGGGAAAACTAATTTTCTGCGAATGATAGGGGCGGTTGCTTTGCTGGGTGGTGATAGGTGGGAATATTGGAGCGGTGGGGTCTTACTGCTTTTTAAGCAGACTTTAAAGCAGTCCTCTGTTTAGGCCTCACCTTCAAACTCACTTCCAGAATTACTTTATGTTACCAATTCCTGAGCCTCATGGGGGATTTTGCTGAACTAGTCAGGTTGTATGTATCTTGGCTTTTCCCACTACTGGCTTAGGATTCCGCATTTTACCCTATGCTGGGACATAGCACATGGCAAGTGGTCTGTCTGTTTTCCACCTTCTGAAAGTTTGTTGCTCTTACCTCTTCTCTTTTGTTTTCCTTTCTTTCCAGTAGTTTTATGCCTTTTAAACAATACTTTTAATGGTGTTCTAATGGGCTTTTGAGAGGACCTGAAGGAAATATATATTTAATACATCACTCTTTAGTGGGAAGTCTAAATGACATGTTGAATAGTAACAAACACAACCATTGATGACATTTGCTTAATCTGTCCAGTGTTTTCATGAGGTTGGGAACGGTTGTTTTCCAAGTTTTATAGGTAAAGAAATCAAGGATTCGAGAGGACAACTTGCTTATTAGTCACATAGTTAAAAAGCAAGTGAACTGGTGTTTTTCAGCTAAAGATTTTTCTTTTCCTTTGCTAATCATCCTCTTGCCTTCCATAAGAAAAAACATTCTCTATTTCCTACGTCAGTAAATGGTACCCGCCACTTACGTATGCCATTTTGTCGTTATCCTTATTACTTCCCATCTCATTTACCATCTTTACCAAGTCCTGTGAGTTTTACCTCAAATCTGTCCTTGCCTCTTTATCTCCAGTGCCACCCCACTGGTGTCAGCTGAGCCCTGTTACTAGATATCTCACCTGGACTGCTACGGTCATGTTAGTCTCCTAACTGGTTTCTCTGCCTCCGCTCTTACTGTTCTCCAATCCAATCTCCATTCAGCAGCTGATGTGTTTTTTTTTCAAAATGGAGGCATACTTGATTGTGCCAAAAGTGGCCTCCCATTGGTTTTAGGAGAAAGATCAGAATCCTTGACATGGCTAACAGGGCCCTACATGGTCTGACCTGTGCCTGTCTCACAAACCCTGAAACATTTTTCCCTTGCATTCTGAGCTGCATGCAATCATACAGGCTTCCTGTCAGGGCCTCAGATACCCTAGGATCCCCTCAAACTTTGGGCCTTTATACATGCTGCTTTCTCTGTTTGGACAGACGCTTCCTCTCCCCGCAGCTTTCCTTGCTTAATTAACTCCTAATCATCCTTTAGATCTCAACTCAAATGTCAGTTCATCAGAGAAGGCTTTCCTACCCTCATGATTAGGTTACATCCTTCCTGCTAGTTTAGTGCTCTGACACATAGCACCTTGTAGCTTTTTCATTTAGATGCTTGATTGCGTATTTGTCTTGCCTTTTCCCACCTGACTGTGGTGGCTGTTCCTACAGGGGTCACATCCATTTTAGCTACCGATGTATCCAGAGCACCTGTCAACAGTGTTTTGTACTTGGAGTGTGCACAATTCTTAGATAAAGCAATGAATGGTCTGTGAGGAAATAGTCTCTATAGAGCTATGAAGGGTTTGGCTTATCTTAGGAACTCTGATGTTACAGTGTGATAATAGACGGTGGATGGTTGCTTTTCATTAGGCAGACATACCTTCTAATGGCAGATGCAGGCACTGGTGGCTGAAAAGAGCCATTTGCAAGACTGTTTCTGTGTGCCACCATCAACTATCCACCCGAGGAAAGATGGAGGAGGGAGGACCCCCTGGCTTTGCTTCTCACTATGGGTAGTGGTGACTGCAGTAATTGATGGAGTTGACTTTCATGGACACAGCACAACATTGGGCTCCCAATAGTTTGGGGCCGACTCCGTGATCAGATCCTGTCACTTTCTCTGTTCTGTGTGAATAGTGGGGCTGTTTGAGAAGCGTGAGGAAGGTCAAAACCACTCCTGCAATCATGTAGTTTAGAGTCCTTTCTTGATCCTTGGACAGGATACTCAGACTTGATTTGATGTGCTTATTGCACTCCTACTGAAAACTAAGCAGCAATCTCTGAATAGTAAAGCTCCGAAAAACCTGTAAGGAGGAAGTAGGAGAATATTCCAGGAGCTCCTCCAGGAATGCTGTTCTCTGCATTAATTTTCCTTTGCCCTTTGTCACACCTTGACACTACCGAAGGTGACAGGTGACAACTCCAGCGTGGTCCTGTAGGGACTCAGCTTTATCTTTCTTTAGGGAAGAGTTATTAGTAGCTCATTGCTGTTTTTAGAAGCACTCTCGTGATCTGACATGTGACTTTCATAATTTAATACCCAAAATTCAATCAATAGTATCTTTTTTAAAAAGAAACCATTTGATAATTAAACTAAAGCTTAACACATCCTACTTTATACAGCAAGAAGTTATTTTTCTTTGTCTTTACAAAATGAGATACAAAGATGTCCTCCAGTATCACTCCTACAGACCTATACATTAACCTTAAGAATTTCAGTTGGATGTACTTCCCATCATCCTAATTTGGAATAATTAGGGGAAGAAGAGAAAACGAGTTGGGAAGGGAGAAAGATTGGCCTCGCCTTCTGTCGTCTGTTGCCTCTCCTTTGACTCTGTGGCGTACACATTTCCTGAATCTGTTTATTCCTCTGTATTCTCAGTGGTGTGACCCAGTGCTGGGATCGCTTCAATAGCCTCTTCCCTGGTCCCTGCCCTTAATTTTGCTTCCCTCCACTCTGTTCTCCATAATGCAGCAGAGAGGACCAAAGTTTTGCCACCCCAAAATGTTGGGGTGGGGATATTGATTTTAAGCTGGTTATTAAGAAACACAAGACTCAGAAAGAAACTTTGACCCTCCCCCCCTTACTTGCCTAAAGGATTTCAGATAGAAAAACCTGCTTAAGGTAAAGGAACAATCACCTAAGCATCATAATATAAACTAAATGTGGCAGATAGGAGAAATCTAGCAGAGCCTGTTTGTTGCACTTCCTTCTGGGTGGCCCAGCAGGAATGGGTTTACCAAGGTTTGCTCTTCCTCAGCTCTCTGTGAATTGCCTACCTTTCCTTTGAAATCCCAGGCCCCTGCTTCCCCTACTTCTCCTTTGTCCAGAATGGCATACAAACCTCAACTTACCAATGCCTCCGTCAGGTCTCATATTCCTATGGCACCCCCACATGGACATTCGTAATAAGTTTTGGACATTTTCTCCTGTTAATCTGTCTCATATTAATTTGATTATTAGCCCAGTTAGAAAAACTTAGAAGGTGTGAAGAAAGTTATTTTTTGTACCCTCACAGAGCCTCTGGTTTTTCTGAATCATAAAAGTTATGTCTCTCTGTCCTTAGAATTCCCACAGTGGCTTCCCATGGCCTTCAAGATAAAGTTGAAACTTTAAGTTGGCCCATCACACTTTCCATGCCTTCTTTCCGTCTACCTCTGCAGACTCATCTCTCTCTGCTACCTGCCTTGGGTTTTATTTTTTTAGCCTTACTGAACTTGTTTTAGTTCCCTCAAGTCATCGTCATCTTTGGACATGTTTTTCCCTCGGTACAGAATACTGGATTTCTAGCCAAATCCAGTATCACGGTCTATACTTAAAGTATGTTTCTTTTGAAAAGCATTGCTGGAACTCTCTAGACTAGGGAAGATGTCCCTGCTGTGTGTCCCCATAGCATGCTGCGCTTCTCCTATGGTAACTTAATACATAGGACATAAATGTGTGCTTAGTTAATTGTCTTTCCTCTAGTTGATAAGCTTTCTGAGGGTAGCGGCTATGTCTAACTTGTTTACCACTGTTTTACTATTCCTAACATAGAAAAGGCTCAGTGAAAATTTGATGAATCAATAGGTTTAGTGAAACCAAGAGAAAATCTGATAAAAAGAGTTTTGAAATACAGTCTTGAGGTTGATAAAAACAGATGGAATGTAGTAAACCTCAGCCTTAGAACTTTATTCCAGATTTGTTGGAAGGGAAGGGATGTGTGTAACAGTGATGACATCTGCTCTGTCACAGGTTTTGTACCTGTGTGCTGGTGAGGGTTTAGGAAATGCACACTCTGGCTATGCCGAGCCAACTGAAGTGAGTTAAGTTAGTCACTTCAAGCTTTCATGCTTAAATGTTCAAAGTTTATTCGCATCTCTGGGAGGACGAGAGTCTACAGCTCTTGAGTTGTTACATCGGAAGATTTAAACATTTACATAAATGAAATTTTGAAAAATCTCATGGAAACTTTAGGGGAAGCAGATCTGCAACATTTTCAAGGAGCAAAGGATTATAAATGACAAACCACATGGCACAGTCCCAAAGCTAGTAAAGGAACTGTAAAATGTTAACATCTGTGCTCTGTCCCCTCAGCCAGATGTGGTCGTGTTCCTGATTGCTTGGTCTACCACTGTGCTATCTAGGGAGGTGCAGTTTTAGAAGCCCTGCTGATTAGTTAGCCCCGTACCTCTTCATGAGGCCAGAAAGAAATCAGAGCAAGACGAAGACCTTGTGATCTCTTATATGTGGAACCTAAAACATGAATCAACTGAGTTGTTAGGTATAGAGAATAAATTGGTGGTTGCCATGGTTGGGAGAAACAGGTGAACTGTCTTTTGGGTTTTTGTTGTTGATGGTTTTTTTTTTTTTTAGTTTAAATAAATTCAATTAAAAAATGTTTTTAAAGAAATTATTTCCGTATTTCTAGGTTATGGGATTTGTTTTCCAGGAGATAATTTGGAGGTTGGTTTAAGATCAATTTACTTCTGTAGGGTTACACACATACATATGCACATACGCGTGCGCACACCCACCCACACACACACACACACACACACACACACTTCTTTAGAGTTACACACACACCTCTTTTGTAGGGTTACACACACACACACACCACTATCACCACCCTATACATCTAAAGAAGATATAATGTTGAGATGGAAAACTCTTAGTAACTGTTTTCTCAGTTTACTTAATTTTGTTTTCTTTCTTTGGAGTCCATTTGGAGGCTTTCTTGGCCTGGAGGCAGAATTGAATAGTAGGTATGAATTTCAAGGTTACAGCTAAGCTTTCTTGTCAACAGAAGGCAGTCACTAGGCCAACCACAGTCTTAATCTTATTTCATGCATGTCTGCCCTGAGGCAGGATTTTTCATTCATAATTTAGAGGAATTGAATAGAGATTCAAACTTGCAGGTATCTTAGAAATGTGAAAAAATGTCAAAGGATGAATTTAGAAACCTGTTGGGTGTTGGAAAATACTTTATAGTGTTGGCCAGTTTGGGTTATTGGTTGTAAACATTTTCCAGGGTTTCCCAGAATCGAATACTACCGTGTTTCCCTGAAAATAAGACCGGGTCTTATATTAATTTTTGCTCCAAAAGACACATTAGGGCTTATGTTCAGGGGATGTCATCCTGAAAAATCATGCTAGGGCTTATTTTCCAGTTAGGTCTTATTTTTGCAGAAACACGGTACCTGAATTCCTGTTGTCTGAGACAGTTTTTAGCCAACTTTGCTTATATACAAATGTAAAAACACAAATTTTGGTGAGTATGAAAATAGATATATAAATAAATAGACATGTAGAGCAATGGTTCTGGGGAGAGGGTGTAATTTTGCTCCCCTTTGGACATTTGGAAATGTTTAGAGACATTTTGATTGTCACAAATCCAGTGGGTAGAGGTATGGATGCCGCTAAACATCTTATAACACACAAAAATGTCAGTAGTGCTGGTATTGAGAAACCCTGATTTCACACACACACACACACAGAGAGAGAGAGAGGGAGAGAGAGAGAGAGAGAGATAAAACATGTGTCTTTGTATGTAAATCTTAGTTTGGGGGAATTTTTCGCAGAGCATAAAAATATTTAAGGAAACAACTCATTTCAGTTCCTAGACCTATCAGCATATATTCAACATGGTGGTTTCAACCATGTCACACATAAACCCTTTCAAAGCCACAGGAGTCATAGCCAGGAAGTTTACTTCAAAGCTGTTCCTTTGGAAGTGGAGCTGTGCGAGTTAGAGACATGCTTCAGAGGCACAAGAGGCTGAGGGCACCACCCATTGGAAGAGCTGTCAGATAACTGAGCACCTTGAATGTAATATCCTTTTTGCAACATTTTCTTTGTGCCCCTCTTGATATTAAAGTGCTCCTGACATTGTATGAAAATGTTAGTCTTTTTTTTAAAAAAAAAACGCATTTTATTGGGGAATATTAAGGAACAGTCCCTTTCTCCAGGGCCCATCTGCTCCAAGTCGTTGTCCTTCACTGTGATTATGGAGGGCGCAGCTCAGCTCCAAGTCCAATTGCCATTTTCAATCTTAGCTACAGGGGGCACAGCCCACCATTACATGCGGGAATTGAACCAGCAACCTTGCTTGTTAAGAACTCCCTCTCTAACCGAGCCATCCGGCCGCCTCTCCGGCAGCTCAGTGGTAGTTTGTTGTCCTTCAATCTAGCTGCAGGGAGCGCAGCTCACTGGCCCATGTGGGAATCGAACTGGCAACCCTGTTGTTCAGAGCTTGTACTCTAACCAACCGAGCCATCTGGCCGCCCCCGAAAATGTTTAATTTACCTCTGCCCTGCCTGGCTAACCCTCCTAAATATTTATGTGAACTGAAAATTGAGAAGACAGAGGTGTAAAGGAGGTGGCGTGACTGTGGAATTGCACCTGAAGTTCAGATATTTGCTTTATGAATTTTTAGATTTATCCCTCATGACAACTTTTCATTATCTTTTGTTTCTATAACTGTGAGTGATTCCATGAAGTTTTGGAACACTTCTTGTATTCTCTTTTAGGTCTATTTCTAATGAAAAAGTTAAGTAATCTTTTTAACACTTGGTTATAGGTATGAAAATAAAATGAGCTTTATTTGACTGATAAATAATCTAAGAAGAAACAACATAGTGTAATGATGTGACTACAGACTAATATAGTATAAACTGAACACTCGAAAATTATTTTTGAAAACAAACTTTTTAAGCTCAAACGTTTTTCTGTGTCCCCAATTGGTAATATTGTTGTAAAGGAGCAAGTTAACTTCCATCTAAAAAGATGATAATAAACTTCTGCGACACACCTGTATCTTTAAGGTAGATTTGGCTGTATATAACTGAAAAAGAAGCAAACTCAGAAAAAACCTACCCTCAATAAAACTCAACAGTGACTTCATATGAGCTTAGAAGTTTGTTTCTCTCTTGGGTGAAAGAAGTCCAGAGGTAGGGAGTCCAGGACTAGTCTGACTGTTCCACAAACATCCAGGCCACACCCCGCTCCTTGATGTTCTGCCAGCCTTGATGTGAGGTCTTTTCGTCTAAGATGGGTGCTTCAGCTCATGTTCGTTGATAAACTCTGACCTGGCCATTTGGCTGCCAACACCATTGCAGACCTGACTGGGTGACATAATCCTCGCTTGGGCATATAAATTATGTAGTAAAGGAAAAGTAGCAACCATAGTCCTGAGGGAGGCACCTCATAGATGCAGCCTACTGCCTTTCTCCAGCCCAGATGTTACCTGCCAATTAGCAACACTAATTGCACTTAGCATGCCTGATGTGGGTCAGACACAGTACGGTACCAGGTTCTTGGATGAAAAGACCTAACTCCATTTCTCCTGCCTGGAACCGCATCTGTGAGAGCTAGGACTCTGCTGGGTCAGATTTCCTGCTTTGCAATAAAACTTACCTACTTAGCGTTTGATCTTTGGTCTCTTAGCACTTTTCTCTTGAACATTGTTTTGTTCACTTTCCAGCCAGCAAGAAGGGGGAAGGGTCGAAGAAGATCACCCTTCTCTTTCAGAGACACTGCCCAAAAGTCATACAACACTTCCACTTACACCTCAGTGGCTACAACTTAGTCACATGTTGGTTAGTTTCATGGGAGTCTGGGGAAGTAGTCTTGGATGAGAGACAATGGACTCAGCAAAAAACTGGAGTTCTTGTTACAAAAGAATGTGAGATAACTAGCAGACTTTGCAACGATACTCAGTGAAAATGTAATATTAAGAAAAAATAATGAGTATATAACCTCATCAAGGCTCTCAGATTATAAAAATATTCTATGGCAATTAATTACTGGTTAGATGCAGTTTCCCTCCCTTCTCTCTCTCTCTCTCTCTCTCTCTCTCTCTCTCTCTCTCTCTCTCTCTCTCTCTCTCTCTCTCGTTCTTTCACCTCTGTGGTTTTATTCCCCCTGAGCTCCTCTCTCCCCGCACCCCCCTCCGTTTCCAAAAGCAAAACTAATCATTTTATCTTTTCTTCTTATAGGACTTTCCGTGACATTTCTGACGATCTGAAATCTTCAATAGACTGACGTGGCTTCCACTGCAGTGATTTCTCCAGGAAGTTCAGCCTTGACCGTGAGTTCAGTGAGTTCAGCTCAGCTGTGGCCTCCTGTCCATTCAGCTGTGCCTAGCAAGCAGAGCCCAGGAAAAGCAGCAGAAACCTCCCGGCCTTCCGTACAGAATACATGGACAAGAGAGAGCTTGCTGTGGGCTGCTTTGCATTTTAAAGCACAGCTTTAGAGCTCAGAAATGTGGTTTGCTCACTTAATTAACTGTTTTAAGATGGCTTGAATAGTTTCAGTTTATACACTGGTGCCATAGCTTGAAAATTTTCCACTTTGCTTATCTATATTATTACAATATGTATTTATAAAGTTATTAAGAGCCCTAAACTACCTGCTGTTAAAAGTGTATGCAATGTAATTTTCTCCTGTTTTAAGACATCTGTTCTTAAAACTTTTCGATGACAGTCACTTTTCAATGAAAAGGGCTTTCACTTTTGAGTATATAGTTGCTTGGGCAGGAAAAAGGAGTTTTCTATTGTTCTCCCACAAGGTATGGTCCTCCCTAAGAAAGACCGAATCCTTAGCACAAGGGTGAGGTGGCTTATTTGAAGTTCAGATAGTTGTATGTTGCAGCCATAGGAGACACAGACAGACTGAAGCTCTTCCTCCCCTTTTTTCTCCTCCCTCCCTCCCCCACTACACTGTTGCCAAATGTCTAAAACTTGGCCCACCACACTGAAGTTCAATACTTATGAAGCTGCTATTAATGGTAACAATATGATAGAATTCATGTTGTGATTTGTTTTCTTTCCAAATGTTTTAAGTCAAAAATCTCAGGTGCAGCAGTACTCTCATTTGTTAAATGTGTCCATTTCCCTTTTTGGAATTCTGCCACTTAATTACTTATAGGCAGTAGAATTTTATATTTGTATAGTATTTCTCCATCACTTAGCACAGTGCCTTGCACGTGAGATTCCCAATGAATGCTTTTTGAATTAAATTGTGACTTTTAAAATGTGTCAGATGTCACAATAACCAGCATAGCGCTATAGCGCTTTACATTTTGCAAAGTCTTGTTGTGCATATTGTTTCACAACCACTTCCCATCATCTTTCATTTTGCTCTATATTGTTTTATAACAGTTTCCCCCAGATGGGGAAGCTAAGTTTCAGAAAAGTGACCAACTCAAAAGTCGGAAAGGTTAGTAAGATTTGACCTCAAATATCTGTCTCCGTAAATCTGTAAACTCTGCCATACTGTTGTGTTCCTTCTATCTTATGCAGTTTTCTCAGTGCTATGAGAGAGAATAGGTGTCCTTGGACTTGTTCTACAGTTAATGGCAGGACTGCGACTAGAACTCAGCTCTTAGCTTTCTGCCTTTTCCACTGTATAGAACAACCATCTGGCTTGTTCTCTGCCCCCAAGGGAATATGGAGGAGAAAGCATTCTTAAGTATCAAAGATCACCTTTTTGGAAAACAAAAGTGGAAATCATTTTTCTAAAACACCTCCTCACTAAGAAGCATAGTTAGTGATAATTAGCTTAAATTTATTGTGATGTTACTTAAAAACTCCACCTAGAAGAGAGGCTACCATGAGGTCTTTGATTGTTTATACAGTAGACTACCTGCAGATTTCTTATTTTTACTAGGAATCCTTCAACAATTATAATTTGATATAATACTCAGTGTTACATTTGGCCATTAAGTAACTCATTCTTCAGTCGGTTTTTTAATCATTCATTCAATGAAACATTTGTTGACAGTTTGCCAAACTCTAGGTTCCATGCCAGGCACTGTACAAGGTGCTGTAGGGGTTAACTCCTAAGAAGGCCTTCTCTTACCTTAAATCTTAGCCAGATCATGTGTATTGCTACATTGAAAACTTTTGCTTTAAAAGGGTTAAAAAAGAAATCAAGTTAGTTTTTATTACTTGTATACTAGTAAGTTTATAGCTGTAATTAGCACGTATTCGTAAGAGGCAAACATTACATACAATGAGCTAGGGTGCATATACAAACTGTGTTCTTCCAAAATGCTTTTAGCTGTTTAAAGTGGTTGCAAAAACCTGAACTTGAGCTAATGTATGGCTATTGCGGGTTATAATTATTAGTATGAACACCAGGTTCTTAGAGGGGAAATGCTGAGCCCTAAGAATAGTTTCGAGCTACCAAAATTAGCAGTGATGTAATATCATCCTGAAATATCAGGAACAGATATGTTCCCACAGTCCTGTTAGGAAACCTGCACTTGCCCCGGTGCTCCAGCAACTGCATAAAGCCTGGGAAGGCCGGTCAGCTCGAACCCTCAGAAACATGCCCCCTCAGATCCAGTGAGGTTTTACAGAATTCCACAGGGCATAGAGATCAAGTGGTATGAAGAGGTAGGAGCTCAGGTCTCAAAGATGACCCATCCTCAGATTGTTAATTAGTATTTGACCCAGAAAGAGGAAATTTCACTAGGAACAGAAAATGGATTGATGAAGAAGTAGCTTCAGTCAAAACTGAGGACAGAAATCCTTTCACAGTGTCTTGCATTTTACAGCTTTATTAAAAGATTAGTTTTGACTTCACATTCACTACTCAGTTGTAAACCAAATGGGGGAATGGGTGGAGGAGATAAAAGCTCTCCACACAGATGTGCTCCTCTTTCCATGTCATATAAGTCCTGCTTCAGTTCCGAAATACCTGTCACACCGTCTGTTCCTGGATGTGATCTCTGTCACACTGCCTTAGATACTTATTTAGTTTTCAATTTGCAAGGAATCCTACCACCCTCTTCCATTGGAGGTGGTTAGTTGGCAGGGTGAGACTGGTGTAGACTGACGCTGGACAGTGAGTGGGAGGACACCCAAGAAGTGTTATGGAGATACTGTATTTACAAAACCCAGTAGCCCTTGGAAATAGCAGCTGTTCATTCCAGTTAAAAGGGGCTGCTACAGGGCTTGCAGATGAGGTCCTGCAGCTGACCTTGGTCTTAATATGAGCAGATTGTGACCCTTCAGGACTTCCTAGTACCACTAGTTGTCACTTCCTTTGTATTTAGCACTTCAGGATGTGTCACTGCTGGGCAAGAAATACTCTGAAATTCAGGCCATGAAGGGTTAGATTAGAGCAAAGTAATTTTGGTGAGCGATTTGGAGCTTTCAACCTCAGGTTTACAAGGAAAAACCCCGTCAGAACTTCCCGTGTTCTGGTCCTGTCCTGTAGTCTCCTCTAAGGGTCTTCCGAGACCCTTACAAGAGTACTACAGTAGGCATTTCACAGTGGAAATAGCCTCTGACAACACACTTCCAAATGCTTTCCAAATGCTAGTGCCAGTTCACAACAAGTACTTTTGTTTTTATTAATTTCTTGCCTTTACATATTTTGCCATCAAAATATATTCATTTTATTACATTTTAGAGGACCTTCGAAAAGTGCATACTATCTGAAACCACCGAGCAGTTATTTTTTGATAGACTTGATTGACAGTTCTCTTAATCATTTTTAAACTACCTGTCTACTAGAGTCTTAGAAATTCTGTGCTAGAATGGGCCTTATGTAATTAGGTGATTCTGTCATTTTCTAGAGAAACCCACAGGTTAAAGTGGCTTTTTTAACAGAGAGCCAGTTAGTAACAATTCAGAATAGCATATACTTCTTTTTTCTCAGTCCGTTTTTCTACTTTGCTTCCCTTTTCCTCGTAGATGAGTAGCTTTTGGGAAAATACGTTCCTTATAGCCATAGTTCAAAGGGTTGTTATTAGAGGTTATAAGGGAACAAACGTGTGGGGGGGACGAGGGGACGCCATGGTCAATTAAAATTGAGGCACGCTGAGTTTATTTTCTTTCTTTAGCTTAAGAGGAGATGTTTACTTAGACTTACTCGACCTTAAACTGCGCCCCCATCTTGTTTTCTTAGAGCATCTCAAAGTGCCACTGGTCCTTTGGGAAACAAGGCTCTCAAGTAAGTTTACAGCTGTTTTAGAAGACATCCTTAATGGAAATTCTGAACGGTCAATTTGTTACCATCGTACCATGTAACTGTAATAAATCTCAAAGTTTAGTGAGATATTAGAAAGAAAACATAATTGCTGTTCAGAGCTATACGCAAAGTATAGAGATTCTTTTCCACCTATGGTGTGTAAAATCAGTATTTGTGTTTAGTTGTCAAAGTTTTTCAAGGATCAATTAATGTGCAGATACAGTGAGGATAATTGATATTACATTTTAATAACGCTTTTGTATGGCACTTTATTCAGACTGCTTTCGTAACAACCCTGTGAGATAGGCCGGTGTTCAACATTATCAGAGACACTGGCGGCCTCAGAAAGTTTTTTTGTAATCTTTTTTCCCCTTAAGTTTATACCACAAAATAATGGAGCCAGAATTCAGTTTCAGAATTTCTGACTCCAAGTCCAGAGTTATTTACTACTACACCAGGTTTCTTATTTTTTCTTCCAGCTTTATATTTTACAATGAAAGGTGTGGATACAAATCTTAAAGTAACATCATTTTGGTTTATTATCAACACTATTTCTTTGTTATTGCAGACCCAGAAAGTGTAACTCCTATTATAGCTATCCCAAAGAAAATCCTTCTTTTGTCCTTTGCAGCGCCACTTCTTTAGGGGACTGGAGTGTATTTCAAATACCATTTGATTTTGAAACCAAGATTGGATATATTGTTGTGATTGCTTATGTAATTTTGGAAAATGTATCATCTCTGCATTCTTAGGCAAAGTAGAGATGGTTTGAAAGTAAAAAAGATTATTCAAATACAATAATACATCTTTATTCTCACACAAATGCTGTTTCTTAGCTCTAACTTGCTTTGACAACCTCCCGATGTAACTTCTTTGTAAATGTAAAATATTTATATTTTGAAATAAAATGACTGGTGTTGAATGAATCAGGTGGTCACTTTAGTCTGATTTCTGCTGAGAAATTTGATCTTGAGTGAAGTCAGACTTTTACAGATGTAACCATCTGTCTGCTAGGCCTGACATCTTTCCCTTTGGCTCCAGTGCCTACACTGAATGTTTATGAAATATGGGCAACTTACATAAGGGAAGATGTGTTTTGGGAGTGAATGCTGGGCTTTCACCTTAACAACGTGAAAGGGTCCCAGGCTGAAGCTGGGGCCCTCAGTGCACAGGATAAGGTGGCCTTGTGGTAGAAAAGGATATGGTGAGGTGGGCGGCTGGGAAGTAATAATCAGAGGGGAAAAAAAGTTGTAGAAAGGAACTGCATATTTTGAATGAACAAAACAAGCCTAAGCTATGGCTGTACTCAATACCAAAGATATCCGTGCAGCACTGGCAGGTGGAACTGACCCCATAGCGGAAGTACCGCGAACCACATTTCAACACTGCTTGGAAAAGAGCGTGCTGACACCTTGAGTTGGCGGTCTGCAGCTCATCAATCTGACATTATGGATGGAGAAATTATTCTGGCCAAGGTGTAAGGCTGTGCTAGCCAGCCTCAGAGTCTTTTCTACTCTAATAGTTTCTCATCGGCAGATACCATATGTGCTAGTTTACAAAATATTTCTTCATGCTTCTCAGTCTATTGCTTAAGCCTAGACTCCTTAAGAAAGTGTGTACTTTCTGACAACCTCCTTTTGGCTTTGCTCCTGGAATCCTTAGGGTAAGAAGTGTTCAGCTCTCCCATCCCAGTCACGCAGGGGTTCTGTCTTTTAGCCTTACTCTTAAGTGAATTTAGTCAGAAGTATACACCCATGAATAATCTTTTCAGTAACTGAACAGATCTGTTAAACTCTTCTGTAGTAGGCAACAGGGGAAAAGTAATTTTGAAAAGTAGTTTTAAAAAGTTAATAGTATTGAACAGTAGGTGAAGCTTTTCCATATGCTCTTTAATTTCGTTTTCAGGAATAATTCTGAACAGTAGCCTGAAAGATACCCAAACCATTATCTTCTTGCTGAGTACCTAGATACTCCTTAATTACATTACCAAATATTTCCTCTTCAGTCCAGTTTAAAGTGTTTGTGAGAAAGATGCAGTCAGAAAAGGAGCAGCGTGGAGGAAAACGGGCCCCCAGAGAGACTATTACAGGTAGAATTCCTGTCGCTGGGTAAAATCCCCTCCCTACAGACCGGACTCTGGTTCTGTTCTACCAGTTAGTTGCAACTCCCAGCGCAGCTTCCAGAAATTTTCGCGGGAATAGGAGTTAGGACGAGTCACCTATCAGAAGGACTGGAAGCTTTGCCGGAGACGGTGTCCTTGTCGTGGTAAGAGGCCACGTGGAGGCGGAAAGCCCTCAGGTGTCTTCTATGTTCTAGTGGGGTGAGACGCGTGTGAGGTCCACAGAAGAGGGGTCCCACGAGCGGCGAGAGAGGGAGACGGGGCGGGGCCCTGGGTAGGGGGCAGGCTGCAAGGTGGACCCTGGACAAAAACGTGTGGGGGCGTGGCACAGGCGGGGCCGTTCCGGAGGCGGGGCTCGGCTGCTGCCAAGCAGGCCGGGGGTGGGGCTATCCCGGGGGCGGGCCGGGTTGGGGGCGGGGCCTCGGGAGGCGCGGGTGCATCGCGCTGCAGGCGGGCTGGCTGGCAGGCGGCGGGCCCGCAGTGGCCTGGCGCCTGGGCAGCGCGACCGGCGGAGGGCCATGGCCTCCTCTCCGGGCCCCGCCGGCATCGGTGGCGCCGGCGCAGTGCAAGGCTCGGGGTCGTCCGGCTTCGCCTTGGACTCAGGACTCGAGATCAAAACGCGCTCGGTGGAGCAGACGCTGCTCCCGCTGGTTTCTCAGGTAAAGTAGCGCCCAGCCCGGCCCCTTGTCTCCCTCGGACCGCGATGGCGGTGGCTGCTCGCGCGGCTGGGCCCGGGCCGGAGGCAGCCGCTGCCCCACATTCCGCACTGGTACTGCGACTTCGGGGCCGGACCGCCTGTCTGGGCTTGGGGACTGGCGGAGGCGGAGGCGGAGGGAGTCGGGACCCTCCGAAATTCGGCGGCGAGGCCGAGTGGGATGACCTGCAGGGGAGGCTGCGGGGCGGGGAGCCCCGTTGGAGACCTGAGTGCCCCGCCGGCAGGTGCGCTGCCCGGCCTGCCCCATAGGACCCGCCTTGGGGCTGCAGTTCCGGCGGCCCCGGCCCCGCGAGGCCCCCACCGCTGGTGGGCCGCCAAGCCTAGCTTCCCACGGGCAGAGAGGGTCCCTGCGGGGCCCTCGCTGGCCCTGCTAGTTGCCGCTCTTTAACCCACTGCGGGCACACGTTTGCATCCCCAGCCCAAAGCCGTACTGGTGGCCACTCTGGCTGGGGCATTCCTACTGGCCTCCAAGTCCAGCGTGCTCTCCCGCAGGCCTTTGTGCCTTTCCCCTGCGTGTGTGTCGGCTCGCCAGGCTCCCATTCACCCCGGGCCACGCTGCCCCTTCCCCTTAACCTGCCTGCTCGCTTCAGTCGGCTTTTGTCCCGCCTGGGAAGAGGGAAGTGAAGGACTGTCTGATAGTTCATCCGGACGCACATCTTTTTGCCAAATCTCATGTGGGATAATATGCTTCATTGTAGTTGTTGGTCATACCAGAAGTCTGCAATCAGCTAATTGACGCGCGTAGTTTTAGAAAAGTTTTTGTTACGGTGAGCCGGCTTATACACAGCCCGAAGGCTAGAATTCCTCACCTAGATCTGTTGTTCTGTGCCAAGCGCTCGCTGGAGGGAGTGAAGAATCTTGTGCCTTGAGGAGCGTTGGCGACGTGTGACTCACGACTAGATGGCAACGTCTTCATGACTCACAGTTTGCCCAGATTTTAGAGGTAGAAGGAATCTTAAAGGTTATCTGATTCTAAATTAAAAAATTCTTTTCTTACAGCATCCTCCACACCTGGTCACCGGTCCCTTGCTTAAACATGTTCAGTGATAGGGATCCCGGAGCTGGTCCAAACAATTTTACATGCTGTCTCTTCTCCATCCCAGCCCTGCAAATATTTGAAAACGGTAGTCACACATGTCCCTAGATTCCTGTTATGCTCAATTAAATAAACAGCTCCATTTTCTTCACATGTGCTCATTTTAGACTGGCTAACAGAATAGTGAATGAAAACATCTGACTAGTCCCCTCCGCCTTCCCTTCCATGTCTGACAGAGGCCCTGACCAGTGGGAAGGAGGGCTAGGATCAGTTAGTAATGTATGCTGTGTCGCCTCCCCCAAAAGAATACCACCTTCACCACCAGTACAACTGCAACCAAAACTACTGGAGTAGTTTCAAGAGACACAAAGATCAGAGCGCAGTGGAGTTCAACTTGACAGTATTCATTTGTTTAACATTGTGCACCAGGCCATGTTCTAAGCACTTTATAAATATTAACTCATTTAGTTCTCGTAACTGTCCTATGAGGTAGATAGATGTTTATTCTCATTATGTAGATGAGAATACTGAGGGGCAGTGAGGTTAAATAACTTGTCATGGCACTTTCAACTATAAATGTCAAACTGGGATTTGAACGCAGGCAACCTGGCTACAGAGTATATGCCCTTAGCTGCACCATGTGCTGTGTCCTTTCTAGAGATTGGACGCAGTGAAGAGGTCAGCTTGTAGGAGGTACAGAGAACAGATCCACAATGGAAAAACAAGCTGGAAGGTTGTTGTAATCTGGAGAAATGATAGTTTTTCACAGTCCCACTGCTAAAAATGTATCAGTCCTACAGCTCTGTTGTGTAATTCTGGGGGGAAAGAGGCTGGAGGGAGTAAGGAGTGGAGGAGGAATGTGTGAATCGCGGCTGAGTTAACTAGAGGTCAATGCCAAAGGGGGAAAATGCCAGTTCTTTTTCCTCCCTGTTAATGACTCATTCAAGGCTATAGCTGAGGTTCTGCATCCCACTCGTTATGTACCCACAGCAATACCTTTAGCACAATACCATAATTGATATTTCTAATGATTGACTGTACTCAACAGGGAAAAGTTAAATTATGCTTCCAGTCGAAAAATGTAGCATGGCCAGAATAACTGTTAACAAAGCAGGAAAGTGTGGAGTACAATTAAGAATGCTGTTTTTAAGTTTCAGTGAATGTCAGTGGATTAAAACTGCAGCTTTCTAGAAACTCGTATTCAGTAGTCTCTTTTTCTGCGGATTATCCATTATTATCCAAGTCATGCTTCACCCTCTTATCCACAAGATTATTTAAAGCATTTTAAGAAAGCAGTTGTGTGCTTACTAATTGCTGCTCTTGGAGGGACTTGTATTCTAGTTGGGAGACAGGACATGGGTAGAATAATAGCACATGCCAAGTGTCAAATGAACATGAGATGTTCTCTAAAAGCTCAGAGAAGGCCTGGAGCCGTCGGAAGGATGCCATCGAGGAGACGGGGTCATGAGGTGAGCAAATAGGACTGGCACTGTACGTACAGTTGACTGAGTTTTAATCAGGTCGTTTCTACTCTAATACCATCTAACCTCTTCTGACTCTCCAAGTAAAAAGTTATGGGTACTACCGGCTTTATTCTAGGAATGCAAGGTTGAGTCAATATTAGACACATGTATACAATTTTCTACATTTGAAATATGTGTTTTCTAGCTAATAGGTACAGAAAAATCATTCAATTAAATTCAACTTCGAATCATGATAAATAGCAGTTAGCAAACTAGTGTCACAGAAGAAAACTTCTTTAACCTGATACAGTATATCTAGAGAAAACCTACAGTAAATATCATGGCAGCAAGTCACATTTAAAACAAACATTTCCTTTAAAACCAGAAACAAGGATGCCTGCTATCACGTCTTCTATTCCACACTGTACTGGAAATCCTAGCCAGTGCAACAAGACAGGGAGAAGTGAAAGTGGAAAGATAGGAAAGGAGAAATTAAGACTCTTATTGTGATATAATTATCTACATAGAAAACTCAAGAGTTTACAAATAAATTATAAAAATTAGGAGCGTTAGTAAGTTCACTGATTGTAGGATACTGAAGTCAACTGCATTTCTGTACATTAATAACAAGCAGAAAAGTTAATTGTAAGACACTACTGGGTAGAATAAAAATGAGGTTCCTAGGAATATATGTATAACAAGAGATGTCAAATGTTGCGGAGAAAATTTTAAAATTTTATGGAAAGCCAAAGTACATCTGAATAAATGAGAGAGAAGTACTGTATCTTTGGTTAGATGAATTGATATTATAGGCACATCCATTTTCCCTATTGATCTATAAATTGAACACAATTCCAATGAAAACAGGATTTTTAAAAGCAGAATTTGATAAAGGTAATTCTAAAATTTGTATGAAAGACTAAAGAGCCAAGAATAGTCCGGCGAGAAACATGGTTGGTAGACTTACTTTACCAGATTTCAAAACTTATTATAAAGCTATAGTAATTAAGACAATGTGGGCATAAGAATAGAGATGGGCAAATATACTAGTGAAACAATGGAGAACTAGAAACAGATCCCTATATGTATATGGAAACTTGATAAATCACAGAATTGGCACTGCTGGTCAGTGGGGAAAGGAAGAACTTTTTTAAAAAAAATGGGTCTGGGACAATTAGTTATCTAAGTAGAAACACATGAAACTAGTTCACTGTCTCACACAATATACAAAAATCAATTTCAGATGGTTAGGAACGTCAATGTGAAACTGAAAACTTATAACACTATTATGGGAAAAAATAGAGCAATATCTTCAGCTCCTGATGGTGGGAAAGGATTTCTTAGTACACCAAAAGTACAAACTCTAAGCAAAGATTGACAAATTTGACTCCATCAAGATTGAAAGGATAAGGCCTAAAGGGGGATAATGCAATTGCAGCACAAATAACCAACAAATGGTTGGTAGTGCCCAGAATAAATAAAGGACTCTAATGAATCAAAACGAAGAGTACACATTAAAAATTGGTAAAATAGTCCTCTTGCAGGAGAGGAAACATGTTGAAAAGGTATGTGAAAAGATGTTCCACTTCGTTAGAAATCAGTGAAGTAAAAGTTAAAAGCACAGTGAGAACAAGTGTTTGGAATGTGGAGGTGATGGAAATGTCAGTGGTACAACCACTTTGGAAAACAGTTTGAAGTAAACTGTTAAAATAGAAGGTGGGTGTTACCTATGGCCCAGCATTGCACTCCTAAATCCACACCCCTAGAGAAACTCCTGCATGTGTGTTACAGACATGGATTGGAATTTTGATCGTTGTTTTACTTCTAATGGCCTCAAACTGGACACTACCCAATGTCTTTTTAACAGTAGGATGTTTCAATAAATTGTGCTATGTTCATACAATGAGATACCATACAGCAGTGACATGAATGAACCCTGGATGTAATTGTCAGTATAGATGAATCTCACAACCATCATGTTGAGTGAAAAATAAATTAAAGGTTAAAAACCAGGCAAAACAAAACCACTGTATATCATTTAGGGATATAACATGTGCAATGGTTATAATAAGGGAATGATGAGCACAAAGTCAGGACAGTGGTTTCTTCTGGGGAGCGGGAGGGGGTGATGTAAAAAGGGAGTGGCCCGCAGCGCACAGGGCTTGCCAGAGGTACCTGCAAAGTTCTCTTCAGCTTGGTGGTGGGTACCTATGTCTTCCTTTCATTTCTTTAAACTGTACATTATATACACTCATTTGTTCTATATTTTTGAATTCAGACAGTTTTTTTTAAAGCCCTGGGCTGAGACCCAAACATACTTTTTGCAGAACAACTCCCCCACCTTCTTTAATAATCACTTTATTCTTCCTGTCAAAACTCCCACTTGCAGTCTTACACTGTTTTTATCCAAGGGAGGGAAGAGGGAGATTTGCCACACAGCTCCACCCTGACGTGGAATGTTATTCCACCACCCACTAGTCTTCCTGTCTACGATGGATTTGCTTCATTCATCATTGTACAGACCCTTTACATTTATTCTAAGATAGCTCACCTCGTCTTCCCATTTCTCTGCACTGTCTTGGCAGCTTTTCAGGATTCTTGTCTCACTAAACTGGAGATGAACACAGTACATGAGTTCCTCTTTGCCAAGTTGTGTATGTGAATATACTTACTCGTATGTGTGTTTTTAATTGCAAAGGTAAAACATGAAATTCAAACAAAATGGTGTATAAAGGAAGTGAAACTGCCCCTTGTTTTTGCCTGTTGAAGCACCTCCCATGACTTGGTGTTTTCATCCATATTGATTTCTATAGCTGATTAGGATTTTTATATCTACTAATTGATATAAATTAATTAATAGATATAAATTATTAGTAGATAATTTATATCTGCTAATTGTTGAGTGTCAACAAAAGAACACCCAGCCTAAGAAAAAGTCTTATAAGAGTTTATTTGAACCAAACTGATGACAATTGCCAGGAAGAAAAATCTCAACGGATTGAGAAAATGCCCTGGAGAATGGCAGTTTTGCAGATTATGTTATATATTAGAATCAAAGGAGGAGACCTAAGGAGGAAATCCACTGATGGTAGGTTAGGGAGGCAGGAGAAAGCACAGCAGGGAAATCTCTGAGATTGGATAAAAAGCAAAACGTAGAGACACGTACTCCTTTTACATTGCTGGGTACAGGATAGTTAACATTTACAGTGGATAGAGATAGTATGTGGGCAACAAGATAACAATGTGGTCTCGTACTCTGGCAGTTGTGCCTTTGAGGGGCCTAGAAAAGATTACTCTGATTTTTCAAAGGTGTATTAGATGCACAAAGACGATAGACAATTTCAAAGGTAAAGATTGACCTTTGTTAAGGAAGCTATAGGTCTAGACGTGACTACCCACCATGACCCAATTTTGGTTAGGAACTTTTACATTCACACCACCCTATGTGGTTACTTTCAGTCTTTGGAGGGCCTCCTGAGCTCGTCAAGTTTAGTATGTGCCCCCTTTTGCTTCTACTTGAGTTAAGCCCAGAAAGGAACATTTCTTTCCTGGGCTGGCCCCCTTATTGTTCAGGTCCCAGGGAATTAACACTTTATTCTTTTGTCTGGGGTGCCACCATTTTTTTTCTTCTTGATGGTCTTCACTTACTTTCTTGTGTCCCCACAGAATAAGTAATTAAACTAAGAAACTTCATTTCAATCAAGAGATTACTGTTAATTACTAGAAAATAAGTCCTCTTACAATTAACAATTACTGTTAATTGTTAGAAAATAAGAATAACATCACAAACATGAGATTCTTGAAGCATAACATTGTTAATATCTAACAATTACCGTGTTTCCCCGAAAAAAAGACCTAGCTGGATCATCAGCTCCAATTTGTCTTTTGGAGCAAAATTAATATAAGACCCGGTATTATATAATATTATATTTTATATTATAATTATATTATACCGGGTCTTATATTAATTTTTGCTCCAAAACACATTAGAGCTGATGGTCTAGCTAGGTCTTGTTTTCTGGGAAACACGGTATATAGTGTTTACTATATACTGGACACTATTCTAAGTACTTTACCTACATTTACTAAGTTAGTCCCCACAATGGCCTTATGAGATGGGTACTATTATTCTTGTTTTTACAGGTGAGAACACCGAGTCACAGAAACGTTAGATAACTTGCCACATGGCAGAGCCAGAACTGAAACCCAGGCAAAGTGACACCAGAGATCATGCTCTTGACTGCAAGGGTATACTTTGTTAGGGTTTGGTACTTCTTGACACCCTTTGTTAGAGGGTATCAAGTAAGCCCTAGTTCTTCTTCTTTTATTCCACAACAGAGTTCTTCGGTATATCAGATTCTATTTCTTCCCCATGGGATGCCTTCTCTGCTCTCTTTTCCGGTTCTTTCAGGCATTCTCCAGACTCGAGTGTCAGGGCAACTCCATGCTATGACTCCCAGTATAACTGCCTCCTATTTTGTAGAATAACTGCTAGAATATTATTGGGCACATTATAATTTATAAGGCACTTTCACCAGCTGTCATTCCCTTCATCCTCGATACAATCCTGGCAGGAAAGAGGAAGAATAGTGATGAAGCATGTAGGCAACTTGCTGGCTTTGTGACCTTGGGCAAATTATTTTATGTTTAAAAAATTTTTTATTGGGGAATATTGGGGAACAGTGTGTTTCTCCAGGGCCCATCAGTTCCAAGTCATGTTCGTTCAATCTAGTTGTGGAGGGCGCAGCTCAACTCCAAGTCCAGTCTCCGTTTTCAATCTTAGTTGCTGCAGGCGCAGCTCACCATCCCCTGCGGGAATGGAATCGGCAACCTTATTGTTGAGAGCTCGCACTCTAACCAACTGAGCCATCCTGCGCCCGAGGGCAAATTCTTTGTCATGCAGAGTGCCATGCGTGGTCTCTGGTCCTGCTCCCACATAAGAATGCAGGATATGGTGAGGCCAAAAAGGAACAATGGAGCCATAGATAGGGGAGTCATACCACTATATTCTTGCTGGCAACTGGGTGAGACACACACAGTAGTATCCGCCCGATCCACAGTCTGCCATTCACTTCTTCTGCCTGCCAACCAATCAACCAACCAACCAACCAATCAACTGCAGTCCCAGCAGTTACCTCAGTAGCCAACCGGTTGGCTAACTGGTTATAGCTGATGGGCAACCAATCAAAGTCGATGGTCATTCACCACCTGAGCCAGCACCTCCCCACGCGAGGTCGAGAGCCTGGAAACTGCTCTATGAGACTGTCCCCATATTCTTAATCTCTCCAAATTGTAGGTTCTTCATCTGTAAAGGAGGGAAATACCATGCTTCCCCAAAAATAAGACCTAGTCGGACAATCAGCTCTAATGCGTCTTTTGGAGCAAAAATTAATATAAGACCCAGTCTTATTTTACAATAATATAAGACCTGGTCTTATTTTACTATAATATAGGGCCAGGTATAATATAATATAATATAATATAATATAATATAATATAATATAATATAATATAATATAATATAATATAATATTAGTATAATATACTACTTGGTGGGCTTTGGTGTAAGATAAACCTGTGTTCACATTCTAAACTAGGCTGCTTCTTAGCTGTGTGAGCCAGTACATAATTTCACTCAATTTTCTTTTTCTTTTTTAAATTAAATTTATTGGGGTGACACTGGTTGGTAAAATTATACCAAATTCAAGTGTACATTTCTATAATACATCATCTAAATATATTGCATTGTGTGTTCACCACCCAGAATCAGTTCTCCTTCCATCACCGTATATTGATCCTTTTTCCCCTCTTCTACCATCCTCCCTTACCCTCTGGTAACCACTAAACTGTTGTCTGTATCTGTGAGTTTTGTTTCTTTGTTTGTCTTGTTCCTTTGTTGCTTTCAGTTTTATATCCCACATATAAGAGAAGTCATTTGGTTCTCAACTTTGCCTGTCTGACTTATTTTGCTTAGCATAATAATCTCAAGATCCATCAATGTTGTTGCAAATGGCAGTATTTCATCTTATCTTATGGTCGAGTAGTATTCCATTGTGTATATGTACCACATCTTCTTTATCCAATCATCTAACGAAGGACACTTTGGTTGTTTCCATGTTTTGGCCTCTGTAAATAGTGCTGCGATAAACATAGGGGTACATATATCTTTACGGTAAATGTTTTAAGATTTTTTGGGTAGATATCCAAGAGAGGGATTGTTGGGTCATATGGTAATTGTATTCTTAATTTTTTGAGGAACCTCCATACTGTTTTCCATAGCAGCTGCACCGATTTACATTCCCATCCCTGGTGTACGAGGGTTCCTTTTTCTCCTTAGCCTCTCCAACACTTGCCATTGTCTTGTTGATGATAGCCATTCTAACAGGTGTGAAGTGATATCTTACTGTGGTTTTGCATTTTCCTAATAGCTAGTGAAGTTGAGCATTTTTTCATACATCTGTTTGTCCTTTGTAGGTCTTCTTGGGAGAAGTGTCTGTTCAGGTCCTCTGCCCATTTTTTAATTGGATTTTTTGTTGTTGAGTTGTATGAGTTCTTTACATATTTCGGATATTAGCCCCTTATTGAAGGCATTGTTTGCAAATATCTCCTCCCATTCAGTTGATTGCCTCTTTGTTTTGTTGATGGTTTGTTCTGCTGTGCAGAGCTTTTTCGTTTGACTTGGTCCCATTCATTTATTTTTGCTTTTACTTCCCTTGCCTTTGAGGTTAAATTCATAAAATCCTCTTTGAACCCAAGGTCTGTAAATTTAGTACCTATTCTCTCTTCTATGCAGTTTATTGTTTCAGGTCTTATAGTTAACTCTTTGATCCATTTTGAGTTCATTTTGGTATATGGCGACAGATGATAGTCTAGTTTAATACTTTTGCATGTGGCTTTCCAATTTTCTCAGCACCATTTATTGAAGAGGATTTTTTTCCTCAATTGTATGTTTTTGGCCCCTTTGTCAATTTTCTTATCTTGAATAATACCTAAGGATTAAATAAGAGAGCTAATTGTAATACACATTTGAGTGCTTACCATAAACTGGGTACTGTGTTAAATACAATATTTGGATCATTTCATTTAATCCTCTTATAAATATCATAAGGCAGAGAAGGCAATATGGCTACGTGGTTAAGAGGCTAGGCTCTGGAGTCAAACTATCTGGTTAAATCCTAATTCTCGTAATCTCCATCATGTCCAATTTTCTCATTTGTAAAGTGATAATAGTAACACCTGTTCCATTGGAGTTTTGTGAGGCATTGTGGGTAATATATAAAAGTATGGTTTGGCAGCATTGCCCTGATACCAAAACCAATAAGAACCCTATAAGGAAAGAGGACTACAGGCCAATATCCCTAATGAATATAGGCAGAAATTATCAACAAAATACTAGCAAATCAAATCCACTAGCACCTTAAAAGGATCATACACCATGGTCAAGTAGGATTCACTCTGGGATGCAAGGATGGTTCAATATATGCAAATCAAGAAATGTGATACACCACATTAATAGAATGAAAGAAACAAAATCATATGATCATCACAATAGATGCAGAAAGAGCATTTGACAAAATTCAACATCTTTTCATGATGAAAACTCTCAACAAATTGGTATAGCAAGAACATACCTTAGCATTATAAAGGCCATTTTTGATAAGCCCATAGCTAGCATCATTCTCAATGGTGAAATATTGGAAGATTTTCTTCTAAGATCAGGACCAGGACAAAGGTACCCATTCTCGCTGCACATATTCAACACAGTACTGGAAGTCTTAGCCAGAGTGTTAAGGCAATAAAAAGGAATAAAAGGCATCCAAGCTGGAAAGGAAGTAGTAAAATTGTTTCTGTTTGCAGATGACATGACCTTATATAAAGAAAATCCTAAAGACTCCACTAAAAAAAAGACTGGCAGGACTAATAAACAAATTCAGTAAAATTTAAGGAAATCAACAGGCAATCAACTATAATTAAAAATAAATTAAAAAGAAAAGGTAGCATGTCATCCTCTGCTTGAAGATTCTTCTTGGCTGCTATGGTAATGGAAGGAAATTACTTTTGGTGGTGAGCATGCAATAGAATGTACAGATACTGAATTATAAAGTTATACACCTGAAATTTACATACGAGTTTGGACAATTAAGTTCGCGAGCTCATCCTAGAAAAATTGCTACATACCTCATTGCTGAATATCACTACGGTCACCTTCAAAGTAGTCTCCTTGGGAAGCTGGTGCTCCTCGTCCACCCTTCAAAGCAATTTTGGAACTCTTTTTTTCTGGAATGGCTATCAGAGCTGTCATAGTATTACCCTTGATGTCCTGACTGGCATCAAAATATCTTCCTTTTGATATTTCCTTTATCTTTGGGTAAAGAAGGAAGTCATTGGGAGCCAGATCAGGTGAGTAGAGAGGGTGTTCCAATACAGTTATTTGTTTACTGGCTAAAAACTCCCTCACAGACAGTGCCGTGTGAGCTGATGCATTGTTGTGATGCAAGAGCCATGAATTGCTGGCCAAAAGTTCAGTTTGTCTTTTTTATGCAGCCTTTTGAGCATGTCCAAATAGTAAACTTGGCTAACTGTGTATCTAGTTGGTATATATCCATAATGAATAATCCCTCTCATATCACAGAGGTTAGCAAAATCGTTGCAACAAGATCACGAACTTAATTGTCAGACCTCGTAATGTTATTAACCCAATGTTACTTCAATACATTTAATTTTAAAAAATCAATATACAGAAATTGTGTTTATGCTAACAACAAAATAACTGAAAAAGAAGTAAAACAATCCTATTTACAATAGCATCAAAGATAATAAAATACTTAGGAATAAATTTAACCAAGGAGGTGAAAGATCTGTATACTTTACACTGAAAACTCTAGGACTTTGATGAAAGAAATTGGAGAAGATCCAAATAAATGAAACTATATTTCCTGTTCATGGATCAGAAAAATTACTATAATTAAAATGTCCATACTACACAAAGCTATCTACAAACTCAATGCAATCTCTATCAAAATACCAATGGCATTTTTCACAGAAAGAGAAAAACAATCCTAAAATTTGTATCAAATCACAAAGATCACAACTAGCCAGAGCAATTCTGAGAAAGAAGAACAAAGCTGGAGGTATCACACTTCCTGATTTAAAACTATGTTGCAAAGCTACAGTAATTAAAACAATATTGTACTGGCATAAAAACAGCCATATAATCCAATGGAACAGAATTGCGAGATCAGAAATAAACCTACGCGTATATGGTCAACTAATTTTGGCAGGGGAGCCACGAATACTCAATGGGGAAAGGACAGTTTCTTCAATAAATGGTGTTGGGAAAACTGGATAATCACATGCAAAACGATGAAACTGGATCCCTCCCTCTCTTATACCACTCACAATAATTCACTTAAATGGATTACATGTAATACCTGAAACTGTAAAGCTCATAGAACAAACAGGAAAAAAATCTCCTTGACATTGGTCTTAGCAATGATTTTTTGATTTGACACCAAAAGCACAAGTAACAAAAGCAAAAATGAACAAATGGGATAACATCAAACTATAAAGCTTCTGCACAGCAAGACAATCAGCAGAATGAAAAGGTAACCTACAGAATAGGAGAAAATATTTGCAAACCAGCTATCTAATAAAGGGTTAATATCCAAAATATGTAAGGAACTCCTCATACTACTCAATAGAAAAAACCCCAATCTGACTTAAAAATGGGCAGAGGCACTGAATACATATTTTTTAAAGAAGACATACATAGTGGCCAACAGATATATGAAAATATGCTCAACATCACTAATCATCAGGGAAATGCAAATTAAAACCACAAAAAGATATTCCAACACGCCTGTTAGAATAGGCTATTATTAGAAAGATGTGTGTTGGCGAGAATGTGGGAAGAAAGGACTCTTTTCCCTTGTGCACTTATGGTAGGAATGTAAATTGGTACAACCAACTATGCGAAATAGTATGGAGAGTCCTCAAAAAAGTTAAAAATATTGCTGAAATATGATCTAGTAATCCCACTTCTGAGTATATATTCAAAAGAAATGAAATTAGGATTTTGAAGAGATATCTGTACTCCTATGTTTATTGCAGCATTATTCACAATAGGCAAGATATGGGAACAACTTAAATGCCCCTCTCTGGATGAATGGATAAAGAAAATGTGGTATAAATATACAATGGAATATTATTTAGCCATGAGGAAGAAAGAAATCCTGCCATTTGTGACAACATGGATGGACCTTGAGGGCAGTATGCTAAGTGAAATGTCAGACAGAAAAGGCAAATGCCATATGATCTCACTTATTTGTGGCAACCAGAAAAGCCAAACTCACAAAAAAAGAGTGTAGAGTTGGTGGTTGCCACGGGCTGGGTGCTGGGGAAAATGTGGAGCTAAATCAAAGGGGATACATTTCCAGTTATAAGATGAGTAAGTTCTGGGGCTCTCATGTACAGCACAGTGACCATAGTTAACAGTACTGTATTATATGCTGGAAAGTTGCTAAGAGAGTAGATAAAAAAAAACCATTTGATGGAGGTGTTAACTAACCCTACTGTGGTAACAATTTGTAATATATTGTGGAAGCATTTGCAGTATATACATGTATCACATCGTCACGTACACAGACTTTCACAATGTCATATATCAGTTAGATGCTGGGGAAAAAAGTGTGGCCTCAGAGTCAAATTATCTGACTCTGAATCTTGGCTTCACCACTTAATAGCTTAATAGTGTGATCTTAAACAGGCATCCTTTAATGTCAGTTTCTCTATCTGTAAACGGGAAAAAGTAGTGCCTATGTCTAAGATTGTGAGGATTAAATTAAGTTATTCATGCAAAATGCGTTTTTGTGCCTGCCACGTAGAGATGTTAATGTATGGCAATGCACCCCATTTCTCATGCCACAAATTTAGAGGTCGTCTTTCACGGCACCAACCTAATCCATCCAGCAAGTCACATATATTTCAGACATTCCTCGATTCGTCCATTTTCCTCCATCTTGACTGTCGTCACCTTGTTTCAAGCCAACATCATCTTTTACCTGGATGATGCAACAGCTTCCTAATCGGTCTCCCTGCTTCTACTTTCGCGATGTTAGCAATCTTCTTTTCCCCCAGAAGAGAGTGTTCTTTTTAAAAACATATATTTGGGTTTGTGTTAGTTATTTACTGCTGCAAAATAACTTATCCCCCAAATTACGGTTTAAAACAACAAGCATGTATCATCTTGGTTTCTTTGTGTCAGAAATTTGGGAGTGGCTTACCTGGCTGGTTCTAGACCCCTCAGTGTCCGCTGGCAGGCGGCCTCAGATCCATCTGGCTGTTGCTTAGAGGCTGTACCTAGTCATGTCAGCCTGTGCATCAGGCTGGTCAGTTATCTTCATGACATGGCACTGGCTTCCCTTAGAGTGAATCATCTCAGAGAGAGACAGAGAGTAAGATGGAAGCTGAAGTGTCTTTATGACCTGTCCTCAAAAGTAGCATACCGTCACTTTGGCTTTATTCTATGAGTTATAAGTTCAGCCAGTACTTGAGGAGAGGGGAATAAGACTCCACCTGTCGAAGGGAGAAATTGCAAAGAATTTGTGAAAATTTAAAAACTATCACACTCCACCCTCTGACCACAAATTGTTTGCATTCTTCTCACCTGCAAACAACCCCGCCCTCCAACCGTCTCTAAACTCTCATCCTTTTATGGCATTAGCTGGAAATCCAAGATGTTGGCATCTAAAAATGATTCAGATGAGGCTCTTGTTCCTTAAGTATAGTTCCTTGAATATAATTCTTTATGATTTGAAGTCCTGTAAACTAAAGAGACAAGTTATCTGCTTCCCAGACACCCAACTTACAGTGGTAGGACAGGCATAGGATAACCACTATAGACACTGTTGTTTTTTTGAAACAAAAAGAACCCCCTCCCCAAACCCGTGAAAGTAGAGGCATAGGATAACCTACATACTTCTGTTCGAAAGTGAAGTATGCTCTATACTTCTGTTTGAAAATGGAGAAAAGAGGAGCCACTGGTTCATAGCATTCTGAAATCCAGCCAGACAAGGTTAGCAGTTCTTTGGTGAAGACTCAAGAACTGGGAATAATTCTTCATGGCTCCTAGTACTGCCGTGTGAGTCATCCTTTTTCATAGAAGGTAACCCATGTTGGCAGCTTCATAGTTGCTCAGCTTGCTCCCTGCCTTTGTGGAAGTTTGGGGGTACAAAAGCTTCTTTTCACTTTATACTTATCTGTCTCTTTTAGTCCAACCTGGTGGTGTTTCTGCCAATATAATTATCTTAAAATTTTTATGGGTCTCTTGTGAATCTTATTGGCCTCACTCCATTAGACAAACCATACCCACAAGTCTCTTTATGATATGCCTTTCTCTAATTTGGGCTTCTGCTGGGATTCTTGAGGGATAACCTTTAAGTTTCTTAGGAGACCTGTTTCACTGAATGGATCTGTGGAACACCAGTTTGAATCCTTCTAAAATCTTAACATTTTATAGTCACACTATTAGCTTCTTCTTTAGGCCTTGCTTTCCTGACAGTTCCCGGATATAATTTTTGCCTGGAAGCCATTGTTAACTTTAGCATCACTTGCCATCTGGAGAAGCTAGGGATTTTCAAATCTAGTCATTCCTGGCTTCTTTTTATTTAACAATGTTTCCTTTAGCATTTGCCCCTCCTATTTCATTTTACTAGAAGCAAGAAGAAACCAGGTGGCACCTTCAAAATCTGCCTTGAAATCTCCCTAACTAGATCACCCATTTCATTAGGTGTATTTTCTAATTTCCACATTACTGAGGATGATTTTCTGCCAGTACATAACAAGGATCCCTTTTCTCCAGTTTCCAAAAAGATTTTTCTTACTTTCCTTTAAGCCTTCACCCATAGCCTCCATGGTCATCACGCTTCTACAAAGTTTCTTCAAAACTCTTTTTGCTTTTAGTAACTCCTCGAAGTTCATTCAGCTTCCACTGCCCAATTTGAAAGCCAACCCCATATTTTAGGTTTTGTTACAGCATTGCCCCAGTTCCAGGTACCAAATATGTACTAGTTATCTATTGATGTGTAACAAGTTACCTGAAATGTAGTGCCTTAAGACAATAAACATTTATCGTCTTACGGTTTCTTTGGGTCAAGAATTCTGGAGTAGTTTACCTGGTGGTTCTAAATTAAGGTTTCATGAGATTGTAATCAAGATGTTGGCTGGGGCCATAGTAATCCAAATGCGTGAGATAGGCTGGAGAATCTGTTCCCAAGTTCACTCATTTTGCCATTGGTAGGAGGCCTCAACTCCTCAGTTTCTTTTGGCCAGAGGCCTCAGTTTCTTACCATTTGGGATTCTTCCATAGGACTGCTAATGTGTCCGTCACAATATGGTAGCGGGTTTTCTCCCACAGCAATTGATCCCAGAGAGAGTGTGTGAGATGGAAGTCACAGTGAGTTTGATGACCTTCCTGAGAAGTATACCATTGTTTCTGTTCATTAGAAGTGAGTCACTAAGTTCAGCCCATCCTTAAGGGGAGAGAAATGAGGCTCCACCTCTTGGAAGCAGAAATATCAAAGAAGTCCTGGACACATGTGAAAACCACTACAGAGGTTATATCACCATTCAGTGGCCTCCTCTTACACTCCGAATAAAATACGAACTCTTTATTCCAATTCACAGCCTTACATGGCTGGTCCATGCCTACCTGTTGGATATTTGTTTTATACTTGCCGTCTTGCCCACCATTCCTTAACCACATCTGGTCTTACCTCGTCCCGTATGTCCCCCTGCCCCACTTTTTAAACAATTATTTCTTCTCCCTAGAATGCTTTATTCCATTATGTGTGTGCCAGCCTGGCTACTTGATATCATTTAAATTTCAGCTTAATATCATTTTCTCAAGAAGGTAGATCAGCTAATCTCGTAGCTACACAGATACATTTGATCACATTATCCTATTTTAATAGTTTCCATAGCATTTATATTAATATTTTTTGTTTACCTGTTTATAGTGCCTCCCCCCGCACTAGAGTGTAAACTCCATGAGCGCATGGACCTCTTTGGTTCATTTCATCATTGCTTAGAATTTTACCTGGCATATGATAGTTGTGCAACAAGTATATTTTGTATGATTGAATTACTGTTTTTCTACTAGACAGTTAACCAAATGGGGGCAGGATTGTGTTGGTCTTGTTTACTGATGCATTCTTAGGACCTGGCATCTAGGAAATATTCAAAATTTGAAAAAATATTATAGATGAGGAAATTTAGAGAGAGTCAATTAATTTCCCTAGATCCTTTGAGCCAAGGCTCAAATGCAGGCCTTGCTAAACTATTAATACCATAACATAGAATGTGCTTGATACATTGTAGTTGTTCAAAGAGTAATTCCTTTCCTCTTCTCTTAATTCTGTATTCTGGTCTTTGTGAATACAGTTATAGAAGTCATTTCAAAATCGTGCTCAATGGACATGTACTATTTAGGGTCTATAGTTTTCATGTAACATTCTTGAAATATTTTTATATGTCAGCAAAGTTCATGCGCTACTTTTGTGGGACATTTTGGGGGATTTATATTTGTTTCAACTGGCTTAACTTGTCGCTTTTTGTATTTTACTTCCAGGTCCTGGAACCAAGTGTTCAAACTCTTGGTATCTCATTTACTTTGAGGCTACAACAAAACTTAGCGAAGTATACAACATAGCTTATAATGGTCAAGCTCAGTATCTAGTTGATTCAGTACACAGGTATGGTGCACACACCATTTAGTACACGCTGTGCACTTGTGCTACGCAATGGAGTGGGAAGCAAGGTAAAGAAGATGCTGTATCTCCCCTCATAGCCGCTCAAGTCACGGTAGAGGAAACTAGACCTGGCGTGCTTTGATTTTCTGTGGATTATTTGACTGTATTGATCCATCGTCTCCTACTTTTCTCCTGTCTTTAAGATTGGTGCAGTTATCTGGAGGGGTTGTGGAACTGTATGCCCCAGATAGCTGTTCTTGGGCAAACTGGGAATGGTTATTATGGAACTGCTGTCCTGGGGAGATGCAGGAAGCTTTGCTGGTTGCCTCTGGATTGAAGTGTTAAACTATCAATTTAGTGTATTAGACAAGTCCAGTA
Organism: Rhinolophus ferrumequinum; assembly: GCF_004115265.2. NCBI lineage: Eukaryota > Metazoa > Chordata > Mammalia > Chiroptera > Rhinolophidae > Rhinolophus > Rhinolophus ferrumequinum. The sequence goes on along the minus strand of NC_046295.1, from coordinate 62,072,053 downwards.
TGCCAGGCTTAATTCCCTTGGTCGTTGTGATATAGCTTTAAAAAAAAATAAAAATAAAAAACTTATTGAGATAAAATTTAAACAAGTTGCTTTTCTCTTTTATTTTTAGATCACCACACTTATTAATCATAAAGATAATACCAAAAAGTCTGATAAAACTCTGCAAGCAATTCAGCGTGTAGGACAAGCCGTCAACTTGGCAGTTGGAAGATTTGTTAAAGTAGGGGAAGCGATAGCCAATGAAAACTGGGATTTGAAAGAAGAAATAAATATTGCCTGTATTGAAGCGAAACAAGCAGGTATGTGGATATTGATATCGAAGCCTATATATACCAATTTGATTGCTTTGGATATGACGGCAAATTATTGTCTTATTTTGAGTGTACTGTGCTTTAAGCCCTATGATTACAACTACCTGGGACACTAAAAGCTTGGATTAGCTTCTACGAATATTGAACTTCTCATTGCTCAAGTCCTAAATCTGAAACATTGAATTCTTTCACTGGGCAAGATAGTAGACGACCACTTTTGCCATCAGCCATTGAAATGTGAGAGATTCAGAGCCAATGCAAAAGGTAAGAGGAGAGTGAGGCATGGACTCCACCTTCCAGGAGTGTATTAGCTCACTGTTACCATGTAGGAAATGGAAATAAAAATTAGCATGCACCTGTACTCTACAGCAGCCAAACCGAAGTGACTTCAAATTTCATGATGTGCCACAATTTTCTATAGCTGGTGGCACAAAACCCTAAGAGAACCTGGGGTATTTGGTGGATACAAATAGTTCAGCTTTGTTGAAGTGTCATTTATCCATTTATACTTTCAGTAAATATTTACTGAATGCTGGCTATATGCCAGGCAGTCTTCTAAGCCATAGGGATATAGGCGTGTACAAATAAGTCAAAATCCTGCCCTCATGGAGCTAATACTCTAGTAAGGGAGACATACCTCTGCCTAGTGAGTGAGACCATAAACAAATGAACAAAGATATATAATGTCAGGTAGTGGTCGTTATGAAGAAAATGACAAAGCAGAGTAAAAGTTGGGAGACCAATGGAGGTATATTTTAGAGAAGGCAGATGCAGTTAACATTTTGGGCTCCGTAATTGTTGACAATTCTTTGTTAGGGATGCATTGTAGAGTGTTTAGCAGAATCCCTAGCTTCTACCTGTTAGATCCCAGTAGATCCCCTCTTGCCCTACTGTGACAACCAAAAATGTCTCCAGACATTGCCAAATGTCCTTTGAAGGGTCAACGTGGCTCCCAATTGAGAACTACTCAGATTGGGGGTCAGGAAGTCTCTCTAAGGCAGTAACATTGGAGCACAGATTGCAATGAAATGAGGGCCCAGGTATGTGGATATCTGGGAGAAGGGCATTCCTGGCAAAGAGAAGAGCAGGTATGGCTTTCTAGGCAAAGATAGGAACTTTGGATTGTGTTCTAAGTGTAATTGGGGGGCTAGTGGAAGGTATTGTGCAGGGTGGTGACATGATCTCAGTTATATTTTAAAAGAATGACTGGTGGCTCCTGTATGGAAAATAGGTTTTCGGAGGTATGAGGGTGAAGTCAGGGAGACCAGTTAGGAGGCTGTCGCAGTGGTTCAGGTAATAGATGATGGTGACTTAGACCAGTCGATAGCATTTGAGGTGGTGGAAAGAAATTGCGTTTGGTTATATCATCACGGTGGAGCTCATAGGATTTGCTGATAGTTTGGATGTGGGATGTGATGGAGAGAAGAGTCGTGGATAACTCCACGGTCTGGAGTGTGAACAGCTGGATAAATGATGGTGCTCTATACCGTGATGGGCAATCCTGCAGGAGGAGGTGTTTCTGGAGAGTCACCATGTGGGAAGGGAGTGGGTGGGATGAGGACAAGTTAATATGGAGAAGCCAACCCGAAGAGACATGGTCCTGCCTGTCATATGAATGACTACGGGTATTAGTCTACAGATAATAGGTTGAAGGATTTTGAGCCAGATGAAAGATGTACATTTTGTGTTGGAAAGCTTTCTGGTAGTATGGAGGAAATGACCAAATGAGGGTTGATGGAGAGAGAGTGTTGTGATGGAAGTCAGGGAGATGAGTTATGGAACCGTTTACAATACACCAGGCTAAACCAAGGCAGTGTCCTAGTGATATAAAGAGCAGGAAGAGGACACAAAATACTCATTAAGGCAGTTAAATCAACAGAACGTGGTTATTGATTAAAGGAACGGGAGGATTCTGGATTGACTCTTAGGTTTCTAGCCATTCACTGGGATAGAGAACAGATTTTATGTAGAGACTTGGGTTAAGGCCCTTATTCTTTTCATCATTTATATTTTGCCTACACTTAAAAAAGGATTTGAAATAGTTCACAATAAAAGATATACGTTCAATAAATCTATTTTAAATAGGAGATGAAAATAAATATACTAGAAACTTCAGCCAACCCTGTTACTCCAGGCATGAAATGTATCTTTGTACTTCCCGTAAGGCAAGACAAAAATGTAGGAAAGAAAGGGTTATATAATTCTCATTGTTTGTTGAAAGGAAACAAACCAGCTTGTCAAGAGGAGAGTGACTCTTTTTTTCTTAAATTATTGTGTGGGCACTTATACAAAAGATGTTACATAATGCAATGGACAATTCAATAGAAAATGCAGAGATGTTCTTCATATTACTGTTTTTTTTTTTTTTTTTTAGCAACCCTTAATTAAAGCAAGAGTAGTGTTTTGTTTTGTTAACGAAAGGGCATCCTGAGTCCTACTTCCCTTACTGGCTTTGTAGCGCGTCACTGTGCTTAGCGTAGGGTGAGAAATGAGGACATGGTACCCCGACCCCAGTAGACTGTGGTACTTTGCAAGTACCATAAGCCAAGGCAGCCTCTTACAGGAGGAGTCTTTGGAAGCCACCTGATGTCATGGGCTCCACATACTGGCTCTCCTCATTCGAAGTGTCCTTTCTCATCTTGAGAACTGCCTCTTACAGTCGCTCAGGTAAGAGAATGAACATATATTTGAGGTGACTCTCCTGCAGTTGTATAATATGGAAGCCCGATTTTCTCTTAAGATGTACAAATTTAAGACTTAACATCATTCTTCAAATGTTTCTAGCCCACTCAGCCCATAGCAATCATTTTCTCCTCTGGACATTTAGTATTCATTTGAGGGAAATAACATAAAGTATAAAGAACTAGGCTTTAGAGTTAGGCTGCCTGGATTTTAGTCCCAACTCTTCCACTTGCTAGCAGTGTGATATTGGGTCAGCTACTAAACTTCTTAAAAACCTTAGTTTTTCTCATCTATGAAATGGGAGTAATGTTAGTATTTACAGAAGTGTCGTGATCTAATGCATGTATGCATTTGGTACATAGAAAATACTCAATAAATATTAGTTGTCATTATTATTTTTTTAAAATTTTCTTTTCCTGTGTTAAACTCTTGTGTTGAGTTTTTAATTTTACTTGGCTACTAGTCAAGTTTTATATTTTATATGGGAGCTCCTTAAGTATTTGTATTTGACTGACGGGTTTCTGCACTAGCTGCAACAGTAGCTAGTCACACTTCAATTGAAAATGACAACCATGAAGCTATAAGACAGCTTTGTGACTTTTTCAGGGAACTGATTTCTGAACAGTTTACACTTTGAACAACTTTATAATGTTAAGGAAGCATTTGATCATGTTGATGGAGCAGACCAAATGTTACCATCCTATGTACTTTATAAGTTAAATGCTTGGGGTTTAGTCACAAAAAGGAAAGGTTAAATAATGCCATATGTGCAGGCTCGTATGTAATATTTTTGGTAATTGAGAACTACAGGAAAAAGTAACAAACACTTGCAGAGGTACAAAAAGAACCATTTTTATCTTTTCAGCTATTACTGATAGAATGCAAACAGATACTTTTTTTTTCTGCCCCTTTCGGTAGGTACTAAGGTTTAATTCTAACCTCCTTTTTCTCTGTATATTTTGCTACATAAACTTTGTATTCGTTACCTATTGCTGTGTAACAAATTAAGCCAAACTAAGCAACTTACACTACAAACATTTTAAAAACATTTTTTTTATTGGGGAATATTAGGGAACAGAAATGTTTTTATTCAAGTCATTGTTTTTCAATCTAGTTGTGGAGGGCACAGTTCATCTCCAAGTCAAGTCATTGTTTTCAGTCTAATTGTGGAGGGCGCAGCTCACTGGCCCACGTGGGGCTTGAACTGGCAGCCGTGTTGCTAAGAGCTCATGCTCTAACCAACTGAGCCATCCGGCTACCCCACTACGAACATTTATTACCTCACATAGTTTCTGAGGGCCAGGAATCAGGAAGTGGCTTACTGGCTGGTTCTGGCTCTGTGTCTCTCATGAGACACAGAGAGACTCAAGGTTACACTCAAGGTACAGGATAGGCCTGCAGTTGCCTGAAGGCTTGACTGGCCTGTATAATCTGCTTTCAAGCTCCTTCTCAAGGTTGTTGACAGGCTTCACTTCTTTGTTGGCCAGAGGCCTCAGTTTCTCCTCATGTATGCCTCTCTATAGCAACGACTGCATACAACACGATAGCTGTCTTCCCCCAGAGACAGAGAGAGCAACCAACATGGCTAGCTCAGTGTCTTTAAGAACCTAGTCTTGGAAATGACATGCAATCACTTTTGCTATACCAAACCTTGTATGATGTGGGCGGGACAAACACAAAGATGTAAATACCAGGAGGTACGTTACGCATCCCTGGGAGCCATCTTGGAGGCTGGTTTCTACAGACTTCATCTATTAGAACTTCAGCTGTTGCCATGATATCTAATCAATCCATATCATTGGGTTTTGTGTTTTTTTTTTAATCATTTGGGTTTTTCTGAGTCATTTCAAATTCCTGTTGTCTGAAACGAAATTTATGTCCCTTCGCATGCCCTTCAGATTTCATTCAATTGACTTAGTTTCACAGCCTTGAAGCCATTTTTCCCCCTTTCCCTTTGCTTATCACACACGGTTCAGCTACATACTAATTTTATATTTTCTCAGGAGCTCCCAAATCATCTTTTTTTATATTCCCACGACCACCATCCTAGTAAGAGCCTTCCCACTTCACACCCACAATTGAAATTGCTGTCTGATTAGTAGCCTGACTTTAAGTCTCCCCTTTCAGGTCTATTTTATATGCTTCCATCAGGCCGATCTCCCTAGTCTTGACTTTTATTATGTCACACCCTGTCCTCTGCCCAGTAAAATCCAGACACTTGTCTCGAGATCCTTAGTCCATGGCCTCATACCTTATTGTGTGTCAGTAGTAGTGACAAGAGGGCTTGTGTGAGAAAATCAATCCACTATGCACTCAGGTTTTTTTAGGACTTAAAAAATTATCTTGAACATTGCAAGATGATTAAAACTGTATTTTTAAAATCTTGTTACGTTAAAAGTAAGGTTTAGAAAAAATTACAGCTTGGTTTCATTCTTGAGGAGAATAAATACTTGTATTGTTTTAACTATTGATAATTGCCATTATAGAGGTCAGCATGTTTTCATAGCAACAGTGAAGAGACTTTTGATAGAGGGTTGGGAGTTCATTTGGTAGAATGGTTCATGCTGGGCATATAAGAAGTGTAAATTCAAACAGTAAGCCTGAGTGAAGGGCTGGCTGCCTGTGGTTTGAATTCTCTGGAGGGATACTTTTCTTTCGTTTTGTTTTCCCATCCAGAACCCAAGCTGACAAACAGACAAACTTGCTTATTGTTTCCAGGTGCCTGTGGGTGATTCTTCTAGGCCCCTTTTGACTAAGGATGCCTCCTACTGGGGCCCAAAGCTTTGTCTTCTCTCCCTGGGTGGCCATAAAAACCCGAACCCCTTCAGGGTGTGGAGATAGGCAGTGACACCCCCCTCCCCACCGCCTGCCCCCCTCCCCCACACACATCCTCCTTCCTTCTCCCAACCCTGGCCAAATCCTTGGCAGCTGCTCTTCTTGTAGGTTCTTCTTAGGTTATTGGCTCCTGCGATTTCTCTTACTATCTTATGAAGCAGGAGGCTTTTTAGATCGTGTAGTTTGCCATATCCTTGGAAACAAAAGCTGTATTTTTCAAACCTGGTGAAGACAAAAAATGTTTCACAAGTCTTAAAAATGTGCTATTATGTTGTCATTAGAGAGAAAGCCTCCTGTGTTAGTCTTTGTGCTCATCCTGAAGAAGCTGCTTCTTGTTCCTGAAATAAGACTCCAAAGCTGAATTTCTACCCATTTGGGCACATTACCTTCAAGATTAGTCTGGATTTTAATGTAAGTGGGTCATGTTCCCAATTTCACTTTTCTCCCTTGCCTTTCTTGTTAGGGGAAACAATTGCAGCACTTACAGATGTAAGCAGCTTGAATCACCCAGAATCTGATGGCCAGATCACCATTTTTACAGACAAAACAGGAGTTATAAAGGCGGCAAGATTACTTCTTTCTTCAGTGACAAAAGTATTGTTGCTGGCAGACCGAGTGGTCATTAAGCAGATAATAACATCGAGAAATAAGGTACTTGCCTTTCTGGTGTGTCTATACTGGTCTTTCCGGGTTGTTCAAAAGTGTTCTTTTAGGTTAATTGTAGGTAATTTGGCAATGCTTGTCTGTTTTAATTGTTTATAACTCTAATTGTGGATAGCTTAGAAGTGGTGTTTCTTTATTCCTGTAATTCCGAAATGATGTGTGTACTGGCTTAAACTTCTCCATGCAAATAATGTTTCTTCTCAGAAAACCATCATCTACTTGTTGAGGCTTATTGGTAAAAGCTTTTCATGTGTACAAATTTGGGAAGAAAAGCCAAACACCATGACAATGCATGTAGTAGAAACCTTGTTGATAAAAATACTGATTTTCTCAGTGCCTTTTTTTCCCCCCGAATCAAAGAGTAACAGTTTATAAGCTTAAGAAAAAAAATTCAATCACCCTAAACCACAATTATCCACACTACCAAATTTCTCTAAATATTAACTGAGTAATCACAAAAGTTAGAGAATAGATTTAAACTCTAACAGTGGTTGATGTACTGGTATTCCTCGATCACCCAGAAAGCCAGGGTTTGGGTAATCGCTTCTTTCCCTGGATAATTCCCTACGCAAGGAGGAGGACAATCAACCAAGGTTTGGGGACAAAACTACCTGGCGAGTGCTGAGTGGATCGGAAGTGTAAGTTTGAAGAGAAAAAGAAATTGGAGAGGTGGGTTGGGCAGTGCCAGAGAAATAGGAAAAAAATCCTTCCTCTCTTTGAAAGACGGAGGTTCTGCTCAGCTGGCAATCTGCCTCCTCTGCGATAGTCTCCTGGACTTCCTGAACTGCCAGGGCAGGTTAACGAGCCAGGCACCCATCATATCCTCATTAAAAATAAGTAAACACAGGATATCTGTGTTTTCTTTACCCATCTCGGTCTGACTAAAACTAAGCCAGTGCTGTTATTTTAGAGGAAAGAATTTGAAAATATGTTTCACATCTATTTACTTTACTTCTAAATGTCAAGAAAATGCATGACATTTTTTGTTCCCTCTGCTTTAGGTTCGTACTCTTTGTTTCCCCCTGGCTGCCCAAAGGTTCTTGGCAATTAATTTATTTAACACCGGCAGTTCCTGACGGATCCAAAGTGTTTTCCTGCTCTCGAAGTCCCAAACCTCCCTTTCCACTCTTCACTCTGCAGATGACCCTCCCTCCACTTTCCTGGGAAGAATGGGGTTCCCTCAATTCTGGTTCACTGAACCTTAGTGCTTCTGTGTGTTGTCTTTTATCCTTACCCTCTTCCTAGTTCTCTGAAAATTTGATTACCTTAGTCCGACTCATTCCTACCTTCTCTAGAATGTGCTGCATAAATGATCTCTTGTATATTTAGTCACCTCTTTCACTCTTTTTCCTTTTGATTTTCAAGTCATTTTATTTTTTGTTTTCTCTCCATCCTAAAAATGAATCATCTCCTAGATGATGCTGACCTTTGAGTCCGCTTGTCCTTCTCTGAGCTCTTCCCCGTCTTCTTCTCGGACTCCTCCTTCTCCGTTTTCCCCTAGAATTTAAAATGTCTCTTTTTTCGTCTCTCTATTCAGCCTTGACATCTCAGTCTCTTTCACATCTACACCTGATAATAAAATATTTCTCTGTTTTGCAGGTTCTTGCAACTATGGAAAGACTAGAGAAAGTGAATAGCTTTCAAGAGTTTGTCCAAATATTCAGTCAATTTGGAAATGAAATGGTGGAATTTGCACATCTAACTGGAGATAGACAAAATGTATGTATGTCACACACTTTAAAGTGTCCAAATGCATGCATACTTTTCTTGCACACATATAACAGTTAAATATATCTCCACCTCACACTGGGAAAGGGGCTCTTGCCTTCAAGGCCCAACTCAAGTGCGTCCTCTTTCAGGAAACTTTCCGTTTGACTTTTCGACCAGGGCTCAGACAAATTAATGAGTCATATATATCTCTATATCTATCTATCTATCTATCTATCTATCTATCTATCTATCTATCTATCTATCTATATTTACCTATCTATGTCTATAAAGATATATATATATATATATATACATATATATATTTTATAGTATTTTGTTATATTAGGTTGGTGCAAAAGTAATTGCGGTGAAAAGGTTAAAAATAATTGCAAAAGCCACAAATACTTTTGCACCATCCTAATATCTATTATAATTCTTTCTGTAATTTATGTATTATTCTGTTGTTATAGCTTTCTAGAATTACTCTGCATTAGATTAATAGTAATAGCCTAAGCCATTATTTATTTGTATTGGCTACGTGTTAGGTGCTTAATATCCATGAACTAATTTAGTTCTCAAGACATCCATAGATGGTAGGTATTGATTGTTCTCACTGTTTCACACGTGAGGAAACTGAAGCTGAGAGGATAATAATCCTTCCCATGGTCACTCTTCCAGCAGATTGAACTCTCTTATGTCTGAGTCTAAAGCCTGTATTTTTCAAACTACACCATGATGTTAGTTCTTTTATAGGTGTGTTCTTCGATTCAGACTGTAAATTCCAAAGCATAGGGAGGTAGGAGACTACATTATATCCAGGACTGACTTTTCCTTGTTGGGGTATTTGTGTATGAGTCCATCTTGTCAGCAAGTTAAATATATAATAATTGACCTTTTCTTGAGGTACTTTGATATATTCCAATAGGCTATGGTTTGGGGCATGAATTATCCTGGTTGTAGCTAGAGTTGGAAGATGGGTATTGGTCTGGAAAGTGGAAGACTATATTGTGATGCTTCACTTAGTGCTTCTTGGACCATCTGGGTTTTTATGGAGCCCTCTGTTTTGTCCTGTGGACCAGCCCTCTAACAGATTGAAAGGCCATCTTTTTCTAACACTGGCCATCACCATACAATATATAGTATCATGTGTGGCTTACAAGTTTTATGTATGGCATACACACTTGATGCATTGTCAACTAGGTGAGTGACCTCAACCTTTATTTTTGATAGATACTCATGACGGATGATAGTTACCTGTAGGACACAGTCCTTTGGGATATGACCTTGTGACCTGAATTAACTTTTGGATCCTTATGTACTACGTGTACTACTACTTTTGGATCCTTATGTACTACTATGTGCAGTTTCTTATGTACTAGATGTAACTTCGTTTCTTTCTTTCCTATTAAAGAAAGCTCTATTGGGATGCAAGTGAATGAGAGTGATATTATAGGGATAGCTTTGAGTCTACTATATTGTTCTTACTGTTTCACACATGAGGAAACTGAAGCTGAGAGGATAATAATCCTTCCCATGGTCACTCTTCCAGCAGATTGAACAGCAGATTGTTTTAGTAATAATTTACTAAAACAAAAGGCAAATCATTCCCACACTTTAGGTCTTCATTATTTGTAAGGAAGGGCTTTCCACCCAACTCACAAATGAAAAGAGATTGACCAATGTGGCAGGTGAAAATTATATGTAATTCACATTTCAGTGTCCATAAGTAAAATTTTCTCAGAACACAGCCATGCCGATTTGTTTATGTATTGTCTACAACAGCTTTCACAGTACGATGGTAGAATTTAGTAGTTGTGACATGGACCATATAGTCCAGAAAGTTAAAAAATCTATTATCTGGCCTTTTATTGAAAATATTTGCTGACCTCTGATTGATTGATTGATTGATTTTGTGTTTATTATACTCTTGCTTATTTTTATTTTATTATTCTTAAATCATGTATAGTCATGTATTCTTAAATCATGTATTGTTTAACATTGCCTATATTTAAGCTTTAAAGGGGCAGCAGAAGTCTTCTGGGACTTGCTTTTTTCGCTCAACATTCTATAGCTGAGTATGAGAAATTGGATGGCTGGCCCCAGTTTTTCACGCTGCCCAGATCATTACCCTCACCATGGCCTTATCATGGGGCTGACAATTTCCCTGTCCCAAGACTTTGAGCTTGGCCACGTTGTGTTATAAGGCGTAAACATTTAAGTGCTGACTTACCATCTTAGAGCAGAGCAGCACTGGCCAATCCACAGACCTTCAGCTCAGGCAGAGCTGCCGGCCACGCTCAGTCCAGATCAGCCGAGATCACCTGAGTCCCAGCCAGGCTAAAGATTCATGAGAATGAATGATTGTTGCTTTCACTATTGGAGGGAAACTTGGGGTGATTTCTTATGCAGCATTACGGTAGCCATAGCTGATCGTTACAGCAAAATTCGTGTCTGTTGTTGTATGAAGCTCTATGTGGTTTGTTCTTCGTCATGTGACAATAGCACATTAATGTGTCCAGTTTTCTACTGATGGGTACCCTTTTGCTGTCATGAACAGTGCTGCCTTGGGCATCCTGGTAAATGTCTCCTGGTACATGTGGGCAAGACGTTCTCTTGGGAATATAGTTTGGTGAATCGTTTGTAGCTCTTGTCCTCATGAGGGTGGTCCTTTGTCTCTGGGAGGGTCTTGAACTGGGCTTGGGTGCTCATCTTCTCCCCAAGCATCCCAGACTCTGACCTGTGATTGAGATGGTAGTCACCAAATTGTTATGAGGAACGTTTGGTTCTGGATTTGATCAGCAATATTTGGGACCTTCTGTGATAGCACACATTCAATCGAGGGTTCTAAGAAGAGAAACCAAAAGAAAAAAATATTCAAAATACAGTTTTTGCTTCCGAGTTCATAATCACTTGGGGAAAACTGTATCTCTACGAAACATCTTAAGAACATTTCAGGGCAGCAATTTGGTTGAGTTTAGGACAAACAAAGCTCATATTGAGATGAATAAGCACTTAGATGGAATTAATCACACATGATCCCTGAAAGAGTTGACTTCTAAGTATCTATTCTGAAGCAAATAGTAGCCCAGAGATGCTCAATAAATAAGTCATTTTAAATTAAGTAAAGCACAGGATGATTGTTTCTGGTTAAGAGTGAGGTATGTCCACAGGGCATGAGAATGTCAGGTGTGGGAGGCCACCAGTCTGAGAGCCACATGCAGCCTTTCCCTAAGTCTTAGTTCCTGGCTCTGCCACCTTAATAAGGGCAGCTGTTGCTTTCCACTGTATTGTGATCATGTATTTAGATTGAAATGGTGACATTTTATAAAACTTTAGTTTTTTTTTCCACTTTGTCACTTTGTTAACAATGTTACTTATTGTTGAGTATTGTTATTGAGTAAATGATTTTTTCAAGAAATTGGATTGTTCACATGATCCACTACTCAATGATTTTATTTCATTGTTAGGATTTGAAAGATGAAAAGAAAAAAGCAAAAATGGCAGCAGCTAGGGCAGTTCTTGAAAAGTGTACAATGATGCTTCTCACAGCTTCAAAGGTAAGAAAATTTTTGTTTTACTGTGTTGTAAATTAATTAGAGAACCTGATTAAATGCATCTAATTTATGTAGTTTTTATGTTAAAAAGGTCAAAGGGATCAATTAGACTATCTGCTCTCCTAGCCAGATCGCTGTTATTCTTTAGCAAGAATGCTAGCTTTCCTACCCAGTTCCAAACAGCAGTTAATGTACGAGTCAGCAACTAAGCAGAAGATGATATATCAGGTGCTGTGAACCCAGGCCTCTCCCACATGGTCACTGCCTGCAGGGTTTTGCCAGTCTTGTTGGGGAGCCAGCACATGTACTCCAGCAGAAGCTAGGCAAGTTAGAATCTGTTAAATAACAGTGGAGTATGAAGTCAGCCCTTAGTTTGTTTATTCTGTAAAGTCATCTCTCTAATTCCTTATCCTACTTTAAACAAAGTTGTCCATCAAGAACTTGTCATTCCAAATAGCAGTGGGCCAGCAAATTGGTGCAGTTCAAGAATGAGCTAGTAAACATATCCTGAGCAGTTAGTTTAGAATTGCCTTTTCTACTCAGAATATTTACTCTATGCTGGGGTCAGTGAAGCCACAAAAACAGAATTCACTGGCACCCACTTGGGAGGCTGTGCTCGTATCTAGACTCTTGAGTAGTTAGTTTTTCATTTACATTAATTTTTTTTCAAAGTCAATGATCCATCCCCAGGCATATATCATCTGTTCATTTTTCCTCATTGTTTTTTAGTTCTTGCACATGTAAGGCAACATTTTAAATATTTTTAATCATGATGAAGATATACTTGGTGTTTTTTTCCCCAGAAATTTTAAGTAAATTTATTATTGAAGTATAAAGATGTAGTTTCGCACTCTGCCTTTTTCACTTAACCTTGCTATCGCTTTTTACTCATCCTGCTTCCACTTGTAGTGAGGAGAAGCAGCTGGGTGAGCCAGGGACCCAGGAGATTTTGGTAAAGAACCATTTTTATTAGCATGACATGTTCTCTGTAAGATTTTGTGTGTTACCATATGGATCACATCTTAAAATGGAAAGTTTCAATTGTTTTGAAGACATGTCTTAGGCATCCCAGCTGTGAATCGGCCCATAAAAACAAAGAAGGAGTGTTTGACCGAATGAAAGTGGCATTGGATAAGGTCATTGAAATTGTGACTGACTGCAAACCCACTGTAGAGACTGACATCTCATCTATCACTATTTTTACTGGAATTAAAGAATTCAAGGTAAGACTAAAGAGAATATATTTTGATTTTTTTCTTTCCATCTCAAAGGAGCATTGCTCTCTGTAATACCTATAGTTTTCTGTAATATTTTAGAATAGATGCTTCATAAAAGCAGACATCGTTCTTTAAAACAATGCCACGATGTACAAACTTTTTTTAAAAAATTTTTTTATTGGGGAATGTTGGGGAACAGTGTGTTTCTCCAGGACCCATCAGCTCCAAGTCGTTGTCCTTCAATCTAGTTGTGGAAGGCACAGCTCACTGGCGCATGTGGGAATCGAACCGGCAACTCTGTTGTTTAGCCTGGCACTCTAGCCAACTGAGCCATCTGGCCGCCCCACAATGTACAAACTTAATGATCAGTAACATTTGGCTTAGTGCAGCATGTACAAAGAACACTGGTCTTGGGTTCTAGTAGCTCTCTGGCCCTGATTAGCTATATGATTTAGTGGTAGCCTCCTGTCATCTGTTTAGAAGGCTGTTCCTACTCAGGTCTTTTGAGCAGTGCAGTATCATTCACTGTTTTTGACAGACAGCAGGTCATTTCTGCTGGAATCCCTGCTCTTCCCTGTGCTATCAGGTTGATATTTTGAGACGGTAGTAATAGTAATAGCGATAGTATTAATGACAATTAAAAATTTTAAATGACACATTCTAACATTTATTGAGCACTTACTCTGTGCCAACCCTGTTCTGAGTACTTTAAGTGTGTGTGTGTGTGTGTGTGTGTGTGTGTGTTTGTAATTCTCACAAGAACTACTGTTACTATTCTCATTATACGGTTGGGGAGACTGAGAAACATAGATTAAGTCACTCACCATCTAGGAAGTGCCAGAGTGGGGATTTGGATCGAGGCAGTCTGACTCAGGAATCCCCACCACATTAGAGCAGAACTTCTCATCGGAAGTCAGCTAGGTGGTGAAGCTGCAATTTGGGTAAGAGCAGTGTCTGAGTCAGGAGGGATCTAGGAAATCCTCTAGCATAACCCCTAGCATAACAGATGGGAACAGTGGGGCCCGAGGAAGTTATCTAATGTGCCAAGGGTTACCACCTCTCCAATAGGCAGGGCTGTGACAGGGGTGGTGGTGTTTGCATCTTACTGTACTTTGACTTATTGTGCGAAGGTCTAAGTAGGAACATAAGGTCAAAGAAAGTAATGGAAAGAACATTTATTTTTAGGGCTACTGCTCTTAATAAATATTACCTCATTGAATCTCTAACTTCCTTTTTAGGTGAATATTATTATACCTAATTTTTGAGGTATAGCAAAATAATCCCAAAGCCCCTGACGTTTTAGTAAGACCCGTGGGTTTGCAACACCCGTAGGTTTGTTATATGTTACCAGTCCTACCCTAAATCTCTTCCTGAGGAGAAAGAAGCTACAAGGAAGGACCAGCCATTTTTTTTGAGTGTTTATTGTTGAAAGGGATCTTACAGATTATTTGTCTAAATCCCTCTTATAAAGGCTGAGGGGGGAGATGTCTTGTCAAAGGTCAGAGGATAGTTAGGAAAACAAGGAGGCGTAGAGCCAGGCTCTTTTGCCCCTGGATGACGCCTTTCTGGCCACGTTAACTAGGGGCAGTGCAGCACCTGTGGCCGCTGCCCACCGCTCTAGCTGCTGACCCTTTCATGTCAGTCATTCTGGAGGGCGGAGCTATTGTGAATAGACTCAGTCTCATCGGCAGTGGTTATCTTTTTGGCATCTTACCTTTTTTCTGATGGAGAATGTAATCTGTAGAGGGAATACTCTACAGAGTATTTGGTATAATGTGTTCGGTATTATGAATATATGGATAAGTGTTATAAAACTGTAAAACCGAATGGCCTTCAAAAAGCAACTCTACTACAGTAAGTTACCATTTAAAAACATATCAGTGTTCTCTCTAAAGCGAACAATCAAAACCCTCTAGCCTAAATAGTGTGGTCACCATGACTGATTTTTATGTCGTAATTCGGTTCAAATTCTCAAATTCTTAGAGCCTATGATCAATTCCATACCTCACTTTTTTCTCGATGTTTTCCGAGCTTAAAAAAAAAAATCCTGTCTACACAGGCTGGAGTGATACTGGAGACAGCTTGGGCCGGGAGGGAACGGGGCAGCAAGCACTCACCTTTGGCCTCTTGAACTTGCCAAATCTTGATATATTCGTGGGTCATATGTAAGGTTTAACTTGAAATAGTATTTTTGACAGGACTTTAAAGGGCTAAACAAAGGTAAGCTTTCCTTCTCAGCATATTCCTTGAGACCCCAATCATGACCATCACCACTATTGCCTCTTGGCCCAAGTTGTTTCCGTGACGTATTTCATGGGCTAGAGGTTAAAGAAGGTTGAAAAAGCATAGTGTATATTAGAGAGCTGAGAGAGAGGAAGACTGCACCAGGGCACATGTGTCCATCACATATTGAAGGAACTCTTAAGCACTGGATGGCTGAAGGGAAACGTTGTTTGGGGTCTTGGGGGGTGAGACAGACAGAGAGGAATTTAAAGAGGACCCGAGAGGGTTTTGTGCCACACAAGGGAAGTTTGGGCTTGGTTTTATAGGTGGTGAGGAGCCCATGAGAGGGAGGTGGCAATAGCGGAAGCTTTGCTTTGCAGAAAGATGATACAGGCCTGTGGGTAGAGGATGTTTTGCTCAGGGAGTTGCTGTTGGGGACATAAGACAAAATGTAGGGAGACTACTGAGGCAACTAGGAGAGTTGTGCTGAATTCATTAAGGAAAACTTGATACCTTTCCCAGTCCTTCCCATACACTCTGTGCTCCACACCTTTCCCCCTGGGCTCAATTCACGTTCATCGTTGGGTGTAACGTTTGCTAGGATTTGGCCTCGGCATTTTCTCAGATGCAGATCCTTTACCTGGAGGCTGGTTCATGTTTTTCCTACCAGTTGCTACATGATAATGCTCTTTCTGCCCCAGTGTTCACTGATCTCGTAGGAACGTTGTGCTAACAACCATTGGAGTGAAGCTCTGCATGGCCATTGGTGGCTCCTGAACAGGGTGTCCTCCTGGGCTAGTGGAGAATATAGTCATCATTGGAGGGGACATTTCCCCTGAGCCCTCAGACAGGGCAAGAAATTGCTAGTGTCTTCCTGGGCGCTGCTAGAAGTTACAGTCCATGTGGGTTAGTGGGAACAGTGATGTATATGGATACACATATCCTTTTTGTTCTCAGATGAATATTGAAACTCTTCGGGAGAATCTTTGTTTTGAGTCAAAAGAGAATCTTTCGGCGACTTTGGAAGCCATCTTGGAGCGTACAGAGGACTTCACGGATTCTGCCTACACCAGCCATGAGCACCGGGAACGCATCTTGGAACTGTCAACTCATGCGAGGATGGAACTGCAGCAGCTAATATCGGTGTGGAGTCAAGCTGTAAGAACTTCTTTTCATGAAAGTCAATTTTATATAATAGCTTTTCCTTACAGTCTTGAGAAATGTGGAAGGTAACCTAATCACCAGGAATATCGATGTGGTCCAGTGAGACAGGGTGTCTCTCTCATTCCTTGTCGCCCTCGTACTTGGCCAAAGCATCCTTGCCATCCAGCACGCACAGTACTCACCATTTCGAGGCCTGTTCCTCATCCTGGTCAGTCTGGATTCTGTGCCACCGTCACCATTACTAGTTCACCCTGTTGTGTTCACCCTGTTGTGTTCACTCCTGCACCAAACTCATCTCTGGAAAACTCCTCCCCAAAATGCTTCTTCAAAGTGAAGAGCAGAGGAGTAGACCCTACCTAGAGGTTCTTGGGGCCTGAGTCTTACTACTGGAGCCAGTCAGATGTGTGCAATTCTTAACTCTGAGGACAGCTGATTTACAGACACGATTTAGAAAACTCACTAAGGTCTAGATGCAGTGAAGACAACGGTAGATCCAGCTGGCAGGGGAAAGATTTTTTTACCCTTGCTCAGATTCCTGGTCTAAGGTTGGTGAGCAGGCTTTTAAAGAGCCTTAGACAGGCTGCTGCTATGCTTAACATGGGAGGTTATTGGACAAGAGTGGTACAGACTGATGGGAGAGGGACTACACAGGAAGTATGTGTACCCAATTTCTTATATAGGCTGGATTACAAAATTGAGAGACAGAGGCGTGAGACGCGTTGATTTATTTCTTAGACCTAGGCTATATCAAAAAAAGTATTTAACATGGTTTTTGGCATATATAGCATAGATAGAACAAGTCTGGAAGTCTTGAACAAAAGCTTTGGCAGTAAAGATGAAGAAGAAGACTGAATGTGGTCGAGAGTGTACTGAACACAGCAGCGGTTTACTTCCTTGTAAATGAATCACTTTATGAATGAAGAGTGGCTATGAATCAGATTTCTCTCCTATTTTCTTGGCATCCCAACATTGCAAATGCTTATGTTGACAGGGACACTTCACCTAGAGTAGCGTGGTGTCCGGGATAAAAGCAATATTTTGTGTTTAGTTTGAATTATCTATGTGATATCTAATCTGAAATACAGATTGCATCAGTGGTACATTTTAAGCCTGATATTCAGTATAAAGAGTTCCCGAGAGGAAATGCTCTCTGTGTTGGGAATCTGAGTTTATCGGTAGTTAAATTTGCAATTAGCACGTTTCACGTATTTTATAAGCACTCAGATTTCTGATTCTGCCTGCCAGATGTATTGTTCATTCATTCATTCATTTCAGTAGTTGTTACTATTTTATATGCCAGGCACTGGAAATCTAAAGAAGAAGAATATAAAATATTTGCCTGCAAGCATTTTGCAATGTAGAAAAATGTGGAAAGGGGCGAGACAAGTACACCAAGTTTTGTTAAGTGTCCAAAGCGAAGATACAGATCATGCAGTGAGAGGATTAGAAGGAGGGTGCATTTTTATTTAGGGTGAGAAATCAAGAAGTCTTCTTGAAGATATTGACATTAAACTTTGATCTATTCATTCAAAGACCTGAATACCCCCTGCCTCCCAGTGTGCCGTGCCTGGCATTGTGGATTCAGTGGTGAGCAAAATAAATGTGATCCCAGCCTTCATGGAGCTTATCAAAGCCTAGTGGGGAAGGTAGACATTAAACAACAGCAACAACAACCAATCAAAAAGTACATAAAAGTCGATATGTAATTGCAGGCTAGAATGAGCAGAGAAAAGATCAGACTGGGTCAGAAGCGGGTCTGAGTTAGGCTGTGTCATCTGAGAAGGCCTTTCTGAGAGAGAGACAGTTATGTAAGGACTTGAAGAAGAATAGGATTTTAGTTTTTAACTAGGTTAAGAGTGATGAAACGAGCATCCCAGGCAGAAAATTAAACGGTTTAGTTTCACACATGATAAACATTTATTATTAAAGAAAATTAGATTTTAGAAGTTAACCTGTTTATAATTAGAGTGGGAAAATATAACTAATTAAAATTTTACTTTCCATTCTAACTATAAGCAGGTGAATGTATAAGATCTACTTTTCTTATAGTTCACAGAATGATACCAAAAATGTATTATAATTTATACTTCAAGTAAAATTGGAATTACCAGACGCAAAAGATGAAGTAATACTACATATATATATTTTTAAAATTTTTAGCAAAACAAGAAAACAAAAAGCGTCACTGAAGAACTGGAACTCAGTATATTGAAAATCAGTTACAGCCTCAATGAACTTAAGAAAGAAGTAAGTATAGTATGAAATCTAGCCCCTTTGAATTCTTTGCCAATTTTCATATTTTATCATGTGTGTGAAATGCATTAGTATTAGTATGTCCCTATGCCCAGAAAATAATTTTAAATTTTCCTTTCACCTAGTTTTTTTTTTTTTACAGTTTTTTTATATTGGTTTGAGGTATACAAAACAGCATAATAATTAGAAATTTACACCCCTCACAAAGTGATAACCCCCCCAGTCTACTACCCCTCTGACATTGTGTATAGCTGTTACAATTCCATTTACAATACTATCGACTATATTCCTTATGCTGTAGTTTATATCCTGTGACCATATGTATGTATGTGTGTGTGTGTGTATATATATGAATATACATGTATATATATTTAATTATGGTTAACATTCAATATTATTCTACTTGAGCTTCATGAACTAGTTAGTTTAAAGCCACTGTTTTATTAGTGCCATCACTCAAAGCTTGTACATGAATGTTCATGCAGCTTTATTTAAAATAGCCCCAAACTGGAAACCACCTAAAATTTCATCAACAGGGGAACTGATAAATGGATTTTGGTAAAAGTAAACCAATTATTATTCAGCAACATAAAGGAATAATATTGATATAGATAACAATATGGATGTCACAATGTTACATTGAGCGAAAGAAGTTGGACACAAAAATATGTGTGTGTGTGTGTGTGTGTCTATCTCTGTATATCTATAGATATATATGTATATATACATATATACAACTAGATAGATGTAGATATATAGATATAGTGTATCTGTTTGGAAGAAATTCTAAAAAGATCAAAACCGATTTATAGTGACAGAAATCATATCAGTGGCTGCCTGGGGTCAGAAGTTGGAGGATGTTTACTACAAAGGGATGTGGGAGGACTTTTTGGATTAATGGAAATGTAAATATTGATTGTGGTGGTGTTTACATGGCTATGTATGTTTTTCAAAACTCATCAAACTATACTCTTGGTACATTTCGTTGTATATAAATTATACAACTTCATGAAGTTGAGTTTTAAAAATGCTCTTTTGGTTCCCTGAATGAAATGTAGTCATCCCATGACTTACTCGGTCACTCTCAAGTCATTGAAAGTCAGTTGAAGTCAGGGGTTTGCAAGCTGCACACAGGCTGCCTGTTTTTCTAAGGAAAGTGTCAGGGGGCACAGTCTTTCCCATTTGCTTACATGTTGCCTACTGCTTTTTCACTACAACAGCAGAGTCGGGAAGTTGCAATAGAGACCGTGGCCTGAAAAGCCTCAACTATTTTCTCTCTGGCCCTTTGACTGAAAAAGTTTGCCAATCCCTGCTCTAGGTCATAAAACACAATCTCAGTTCAAAACTGAGAATGTTCACTCCAATATAGTAATCATTACCTTTCAGCCTTCATTCAGCGTCCCTCCTGTCTCCCACTCCCCCAGCCCCACCAAGGCCTTTTGGGGAAAGGCCTTGCCTCTTTTTCACGCCTTTCGTCCCTCATTTAGTTTCTGTAAACTGACCTTGCCCAGGGTGGCACAGGGAGAGAAGACAGGAAGTGTGTGTGTGTGTTTGGGGGGTGGGGGAAGTGGGGCGGAGAGTTCTTCCTGACTGGTGCCCTTGTAATATGCTTTGGGCTCAATAGAGGTTTTAAGCTGACTTTCTCTCTCATGGATTCTTTTTTTTTTTTTTTTTGATTAGTTCATTTATTTATTCTTTTCTTTAGATTCCACATGTAAGTGAGATCGTATGGTATTTGTCTTTCTCTGTCTGACTTATTTCACTAAGCATAATGTTCTCTAGGTCCATCCTTATTGTTGTAAATGGTAAGATTTCATTCTTCTTTATGGCTGCGTAATATCCCATTGTATAAATGGATGCTTGAGTGTATTCTTCAGTCGCTCTCCTGTTGTCCCCCGCTCCTCCCCTTACTACAAGTCCCATGTCACATTGCTCCCTCTACTTTGGGTGTGCCCAAAAGTGGGACTCAGGTAAGCACCATCAGCCCTCCAAACAGATCCTCCTCACAAAAACCTCTCTTCTCCCTTATCTCTCATTTCTTGATTCTTTTATATTTTTGAAGTGGGTCAAGGGCTCAAGAGAATAAAATTGGTTTTTGGATGTTTCTTTTATAAATTATGTACATGATGATCTGTTTCACGTCTTACTTGGTACTGACCTCTATGGAAACCTTCATTTTAACATCTTGTTAACCATAGAAGAATATGGTTTCCTATGGTTTTTAAAAAGCCTACCCATTTTTCCCAGCCTACTCAATTTTAACGAAACTATTGTTTAAAACAGTGACTATCAGTACAGCAAAAAATCCTTTGGTGATGGGCTTCATTTTCTTTACCTCTGAAATGGGTATAACCACATCAATCTAGTAGAAGCATTTTTATAAGGATTAAGGGAGATAACGTCTATAAAGCTTCTGTCATTACACCGCACAGAGCAGGAATTTCGTGTTACTCACCCTTCCTCTCTTAGGATTGTTAATACGTTGTGTCTAAAAACATCTGTGAAATTTACGTGACCTTGGGCAAATCACTCAGTCTCTGAGGACCTTCTTTGTAGTCTGTAAAATAAAGGGCCAACATTAATATTCTCTAAGGCTAAACAAAATCTTTTAAAATTGTTACGTGGCATTTAGTTTCCAAAAGAAAGTATGCTGTTAATGTCTTTGTTTCTGGCGGTAATTATTCCCACTTGATGGCATGAATGTGGACTACTCTATTGTTAATTTTGTAGAAAGTCCTATAATTTGAATCGACATTGGATTACTTCCAGGAAAAAATAATTACTTCATTCAAATAGCCTTAATTCAAGGTCAGATTTTTCTGGGGATAGTGTTATTAAAAATTATCTCTTTCTGGAGAACCTCAAAATAAACTGTCACGTCGTTATTTTAAAAGGCAGGATAAGGAGAAGATGTTGGAGTTAATAGTACCCAAAGATATCCAGTCTGAGGGAGCCATGCTTAAAATCCTTTCCATCCAAAGTCAAATAAAACCTTGAGGTTTTTGTTACCTAAACTTTTATCTGTCGTTTCTCCTGTGACCCAAGAGTTAGAGAGTAAAGTTCTGGATAGCAACTATAGGTAGATTGTAACCCCTTAAGGGAAGGGTTCGTGTTCTACTTATCACATATGTCCAACTTCTGTCCCAGTATCTGCCATGATGTAGATATTTAATAAAATTTTGTTGAATACCTAATTGACTGAATCTCACATTGATACTTTTTCAAAAGTCTGACAAAAAACTTAGTAATGATCACAAACTACTGTTTTATTTTCCTCTTAGCACTTTGCATACTGTTCTCTTAATAGCGTTCCGTTCCTCACTAACTTTAAAAGTCTCAGAAGCATCTTTTAAGGTAAGAGAGAAGCTGTGTGGGAAAGAGCTGGTTGATAGTAGGATGAAAAAGGGACCAGGCTACTCTGCCAGGATGACCAGTTGGTCTTCCACAAACAGCATTACTGCCAAAACAAGGGGACTCAAAGGTGTTGATATCTTTGTGCCCTTGGGAGAACTTGCAAGCTACGTAACTGCTGCTATTACCACAGGGAACTTGACACTTTCGCCTCAGTCAAGGGGGACTGTGTTGAGGTTGCTACTCTTTTGTGTTTAAAATGATTATGAGGTGCGTGGTCACCAAACCTCAATGTTGGTTGTCTTTCTTTCATCACCCTTCACCTTCCACTTCTGCAGCTTCATAGTACAGCAACTCAGCTGGCAGCAGATCTGTTAAAATACCACGCTGATCATGTGGTCCTAAAAGCATTAAAACTTACTGGAGTAGAAGGGAAGTTAGAAGGTTTGGCTGAATATGCCTGTAAACTCTCGGAACAGAAAGAGCAGCTTGTTGAGGTGAGTAATAAGTGTACTTGTTAAAGAAAATGTAGTTTCATGATACCTATGCTATCATCAGGAAATATTAATGCAAATACAGTTAACCTGCATGAGCGTTTTCTCTCCTTAGGAATTTTAAAGGTATGTTTATCTGTTTTGCTCTCATAACAAATCTGGCATCTAAAACAAAACAACCCAAATTGCCAGAACCCACAAATGCATTTCTTAATCTTCTTTTCCTTATTCTCTCAGAGATCAGACTTTGGAGCAGTGCAGTGGAGATACACTGTATGACCTTGTCTGTATTTGAATCTGTTGGGTCTCAGCAGGAAAGAGATGACATATTCAAATTATTATAATTTTATAAAGGAGCTCTTTACAGTTGCACAAACAGAGTGTGGAGGAAACCATGGGAGTGCAGTGACTGGGGATCATGATAGCAGAGCTGGGACCACCCCTAAGCCCAAATCGATAGGGGAGTAAGTGGTTACTGGAAACTGGAAGAGTATAGTCTTCCAGAGAGCTACCTTGAGAGGTTTTGATTTTAGGATTACCGTGTTTCCCTGAAAGTAAGACCTAACTGGAAAATAAGCCCTAACATGATTTTTCAGGATGACATCCTCTGAACATAAGCCCTAATGAGTCTTTTGGAGCAAAAATTAATATAAGGCCCAGTATTATTTTTGGGGAAACACGGTATACACAGAGAGCCCCAGGTGTCCCTGCACGGAAAGGACATGGGAATAACGGCCCTTATTTTCCTCATCCCTGCTGGTCTATTGGCCAAAAATAGCTGCAGGTCACAGAGGTCAGTCTCCAAGGGCAAAAAGTGGTTTTCAGAAGGAAGGAGAGTGGATATGGAAGGACAAAGAAAAGACATTCAGTATGATAGGCTTTCTCTGAACCTCTCCTATTCTGCCCAAGTCTCTGTTATGTGTTACCGGTGCTTTCCCTGCCACTTTTGTTATAGTTCCAATTATTAATTGGTGTTCTAAGCCTTCTACTTTTTGAGAATGTCAGCTATCTGCTAATAAAAGAATATATTTGTATACTTTACCCATGTATACTTTGTATGTAGAAGGTATGCCCTCGCCAACATGTGTGTATAAATGCACAGATATGAACCATCTAGCTTTCTTCAGATTATCCATATACCCTGCTCAGCAAATCTCAAAGACTAATGGTTGGAAGGAACCTTCAGACTAAGGGGGCTAGCTTCCTCTCCTTTACTTGATTATATCTGAAACATTCTAAGGAGCATTCTTAAAATGACTGTAGATACATCTTTTTAAAATAGTTTTGACACTGATTTGTTTGTAAATCAGACAGTATGACTTTAAGCAAACTTGCTAATTATAGAAATCTCGCAGCAAATCTTTTAAAAAGATGGAAAAACGACAACTTTTTTCTAACTGTCTGTGTTAAGCCTCCAGGTTTCCAATCATGTTCACTGACATAGGCTCTCATATCAGTCTTGCCTAACCCTGTGTTATCTCCAGTGAAAGGTGTGTTCATTAATGGACCACGAGGGAAAGGGTTTTCTGTTGACAGAGAAAAAGTGTAGCTTGTAGTAATTGACGTCGTTTAGCTCAGAGACCTTGAACAAGTCACTTCTCTGAGCCAAGTATCTTCATACATTAAATGTGTCGGTACTACTAGATCCTTGCAAAGATACTAATGGTCCATGCCCACTTTGCCATGACCACACAGGAACTAGAAAAAATATGCCGGACCCTGTGTGTTCCTGCTTTGTTCCTCAAGAATCTGTTGGTAACCAATACAGTATTATAATTTCTCATTCATGTATACAATTGCTTTTATAGATGTTAATGTTTTCTTTATTAGTTATAAAATGATACTATTGTGAAGAATGAGAATGTGAAAGTTGAACTATAGAAATGTTTTCTCGTAGACCTGTCGATTGTTGCGACATGTATCTGGGACAGAACCTCTTGAAATAACCTGTATACACGCAGAGGAGACATTTCAGGTGACTGGTCAACAGGTATGATCAACAGCAGTTTGTTCCTTCTATATTATGTCTTCTCTGAGTATCATAACAAATTGTGTGGAAGGAAGATGTGAATGCTTCTGCATAACTACGGGCCAAATCTGCCAAGAGAAATGATGATAATGGAATTTTTGTTGGTGGTGTGCTAGAACATAGCTGATAATTCTATTGGGTTATCTCATCATCTGCCAAACCGGACATTGGCACCATTTAATTGATGCCCTAGTTTATATCTACTTTAATGAAACTCTGTACAATTCAGGTTGTTACAACATGTTTCAAACATGTTACAACATGTTTGAAAAGTAAGTGATCGTTATGTAACAAAGCCATAAAAATACTGGCATGTTTTGACCCAGTAATTCCTAAGGACATAAGGAGATTAAAAACAAAAAACAAAGCAAAACAAGAAATGATGTTTGTTACATTGTTATAATAAGACTCAACTGGAAGCAAAATAACTACCTGAAGTTTGGCAAACAATGACTTAACATAATAATTATGATAACTAGAATTAGCAATGTTGAAAAGTTGTTTTGTTAAAATGTTAGGTGATAAGAGCAGCACACAGGTTTATATATATATATATACTATAATTGCTATTATATAAAATGTGTACATAAGAAAATGACTATATGGGAATGAAAGTTCTTGTGTTTGGGAGAATAGTGAGTTAGTTTTTTCTGAATTTTCTACATTTGTCTTCATAATGTTCAAAGCCTTTTAAAAATTGATATCCATTGAATACTGTCCCCGTCAAATTAATCTAAGGAAAAACGTGAGGGACAGAACTTCCTTTCTAAGCCCTCAAGTACAATTTACGAGGTGTTCTTGTTTCACTTATCATGGTCAGTCGGAAGGACTTCCTCCTAATTGCATTACGTGTCAAGCCCCTGGATTTATGTTAATAGTTGAGAACAGCAAAAGTGACTTATAGACAGTGGTGGTGTGTGCCCTCCAGCAGAACCATGTTGGGTGTTGGAGGGGTGATTATATGCTCTCCTGTAGAGAACAGGGTCCAGGCTTATCATGGAAGCAGGAACTATGTAGTTGCTTGTGGATTTGGGACTGTGTGGAGATTGGTACCCCTAACGCCTGCATTGCTCAAGGTTCAACTGTGTGTGAGTGATTCCCAGCAGTGAACATCTGCTGAACACTTTGTTATAACCAGAGAATCTCTGTTTATTGGGAGAAACCAAGGCTTTCCTATTTGCTTGTCCAGCTGGGAGTCATCCTACTTGCCTGGGCTATAAATGTGTTTCAGTAGCACTAAAATAAAGGATTTGACTCTCCTGCCATGTGCAATCAGCTCTTGGTTGCAGTTCTCTGCTGCTGTATTTTTGCAGCAGTGCTATTAGGAAAAGTCAGATTTTCTCCCCCAGGATGGTAGAATCTATTGTCAACTTCTATAACTCGAGAAGCTTTTTTTGTTCTCATCGCCTCAGCTTTCACTCCTAGTCTTTGCCATCTGTCTCACAAAGGGATCATTTAAGGAAGCAGAGCATGCCGCTGAGATAATTTATATTTATTTCTGGATATCTCTGCTTTAGCAATATCATTTTTATATTTCTTTTAAAATGTTAGGTTGTGGGTGGCCGGTTAGCTCAGTTAGTTAGAGCGTGGCCCTAATAACACCAAAGTTGCCAGTTCGATCCCCTCATGGGCCACTGAGCTGTGCCTGCCTAAAAAAAAAAAATTAAAAATAAAATATTAGGTTGTATCCAGGGCACAAATAGTTTGCACATTGTGCAATGGCTCCTGATTGAGAGGGCAGTAGTGCTGAAATCTAGCTTGTAGACTGCTGGCAAGCTATGTGTCCACCTTCCCTGAAGATGGGGAACCTTGTTCTACTCACAAAGCTGCCATCGGCTTGTTGGGCCCTGTGCCTGGGTGGCTATTACTACTATCACCACTACTGTGCCCACCCTGGAAGGGCACCTGGTTCTCATTTTCTCGAAGGTGGCATCGCTCTGATCATATCCGTCTTCTGAAAGCTTTCCAATGACTTCCTATCTTGCTCAGAATAAAGTCCAGTCCTTACCGGGTATGTTTCTCTATCACATGGCCACTAGCGACCGTCCCTTTTTTCATGTCGGTCCAGACACACTGGCCTCAAACACACCAGAAATGCTCCCACCTCACCCCAAACCACTCTCCCTAGATTTCCCTGTGGTTCCCTTGTCTGCTTCAGTTCTTTGCTTAACATGCCACCTGTTGGTATACAATAATGCCTACTATTTATCTGTAGATAAGATTATAAGAAACAGTAAATTTTGTTCTACCGTGTATCCCCACATTGCCCAACATAGGGCTTATGTGTGGAAATTATTTCGTAGTTGTTGGTTGAGTTGATTTGAACAGTATAGACTTAAGTTTGGTCTCCAGTGAGATTCTGAGAGCTAAGATTTTGAAATTCACACCTGTTTATATTGTGTTTCTTTAGATAATTTCTGCTGCTGAAACATTGACATTGCATCCATCTAGTAAAATTGCTAAAGAAAACCTAGATGTATTTTGTGAAGCTTGGGAATCCCAAATCAGTGACATGTCAACATTGCTGAAAGAAATCAACGATGTGTTTGAAGGAAGACGAGGTGAGAAATTGTCCATATATTGAGATATATTATTATTTTAAAGTAAGTCTATATGTTTTTTAATCTCTGTCATCAATTATCTTGTCATAACCCAACTGAGTTATTTTTATAGTAATCTTCCACAAAAAATTACGAAAATAATATTTGTTCTTTATTTTAGTATTTAAGTAGTAAAATTTGTTGTATAACAGTGTATTAGATTTCTTTGAATTAATATTAACATTCTAGTTTTCCTATTGAAATTAAATCATTTTATATTTCTTCTAAATTGTTGTTTAGTTTTAGTACAAAGGTTCTTTTGCAATGCAGTAATTATCTGGTTTGATTATACTAATTTCATAATGAAATGAATGTAGTTATTTGATTTTCGAATTGCTTTCCTTCCACTTGGATGGAATGTCTTTCCTTGATGACTACATAATCTTGGAATATTTCCTATGGTGGGTAAGTTCATTGGTATTTCTACAACATGTAGAATAGCACCCTATAACGTACAGGAAGGCATTGTTTTTACTTTTTATTTTAATATCAACTTGGAATTTCGTTTATTTCCCATTGTACTGTCTGTTCTATTGTTCATGTGCTTTTATATATTTTTTTCTCTTCAAATGGCTTCTGTTAGTGTCAAGCATGCTTCTGTTTTAAAAACTAAGATGGCATTTAAAGTCACAATAACATCAAATTACACATTTATTTATACTGAATATGAACCTTTAAACATTTCATATTTTTAAAAAATATCCATTTAGGATAATTGCTGATATGCTTAAACATCAGGGAATGGTAGACTTTGTAGATATAATGTAATTTGTAAAGTATAATAAAAGTTTATCATGCTTCTACATTTAAAGATTTCTGTGATAGCTCGTCTGAATGGCGTATCATTTTGATGCTTTGATAAAGTACTTGCAGTTACATGGGTTTTTATGTGAGGCAAGTTTCACATATATTAAAAGGTAAAGTGATACAATTAATCCACCTGTAAAGAAGAATGATCACTTAGCCGTAAAGACTTGTTTAGGAAATGTGGCCTCCTAGTGGCCTCCTAGTGTTTCTTGCCACCAGCATCCACTATGGATAGACCAGAGTTGAAACAGGAAAATCCTATATGTACTTTTGGATGACGTGCTCACTGTAGTTTCTTTTACTTTCAAGCTGGATATTATGTACATGATCTCTTCTTTAGGTTTGTGTAACTTACCCTAAAAAAAAAATCAGGGTTACCAAAAAAAAAAAAAAGAAAAAAAAAAAACCCACCAGGGTTACCTTAACCTTCTTAGGGCTGAACAGAAATCCTTTTTTAGGAGGGAAACTCTGCTATATTCAATTAATGGGACACCCATTGTTTACATGGTACAGAACCTCACTGTTCAGAAGGCATCCTTATGTGGGGTTAACTGAGATAGAGTTGGTTGATTTCTTGTACTGCCTTGCTTTATCCTGACTTTTATCATCATGCTCACAAGAAGAGCTTTTTCCACAAAGGAGTCCGACTCTGGGTTAGCCATTATGAATTGGAATGACCCCAGTGTCAGAGTGTTGCTCTTCTTGTACTGTATGGTTTTGATAAACCTGCCTGTTACCTTGTACCCACTGCTTTCCATATGAAGGACAGAGTGTATTTTTCAGGTCCTGATTTCGCTGTGCTACTCTTATAACTTATGTTATAACCATTACTTAAAAGCCTTTGCTGTAATCTAGCCACCTTACTTCTCTGCATGTCTTGACTCTCAAATTATCAGATATGTTTGCAAGTATCATTTAGCCAATCAATTAAGTGGCAAACAACATGCTAAACAATGAGAAAGAGCCTTCAGTGTTCTCATACTTGAAGTCAACCTGAGAGCTCGATCCTCATCTTCCTTATCTGAGACACTCAGATTTTTATAGTAGGGCCTCTTGAGTTTGTTTAAGGAACGCAGAAATCAATACTTGTCATCTGGCCTTTTTGTCTTTTCGCTCAAACCTCCAGGGAGGCCATGGTCTGGGAAGGGACCAGGTTAAAAAAAAAACCTCCACTTTCCCATAGTAATGAGTGGGCATCGGCATTTAGAATTTGAGGTTATTTCAGACGAATGTCAAAAAGAAGCCTTCTCTCAGAGCGTATCCCTCCTTTAATTTAAGGAAGCTGAATTTCCTTTGTTCTGTTGGAACCATCTTAGACTTAATATGACTAAGCTTCAGGTTTTAAGAGTGCATGTGGTCGCCCTGTTTCACGGCTCTGCACGTAATTTATCACTTGGCAGATGGGATGAATGGGTTGCTGTTCACTGAAATGGGGGGAACAGGAAGAGGAACATGCCTGTTGATAAACACAAGCTTATTTGGGAGGCGTAGGAGTCGAACGAGGGAGTCATCCATCCAGAGATAGATGGGGCGATGACAGTAGAAATGGAGATACGAGGACTGACATAAAAAGAATATTACAAGTAATGTTGGTAGGATTTGATGATTAATTGAATGTAGAAGGATGGGAAGGTATGAGGTTGACAACTGGGTTTAGATTAGAATATTGCAGTCCTACTCCAGAGGTTAGCTAATAATCTGCCTATCCTTCAGTGGTTAGGGATTCATTTTAAGTGGGTCTCGAGACACAAATTTTTTCTGATTGACCATGCTTTCTAGAGCCCCTCCAGAACCAAAAAAGAAGCTAATTATGAGAACTTCTAATAGGGAATAGTGTAGCATATCTTCAGTGAAATAATGAGGCTTATATGTCCTTGGGGAATTGGTTTTATTCTGTAGAGATGCAGAAAGGCTCTGGATATTGAAAATGAGAGCAGTACTTCTTAATTAGGTTTTCATAACAAATCATTTTGGTACCCTCATAAAACAAGAGGGCCTTTTGAACTTAATTGTGAAAGTAATTTATCTCGAGGTGTAAACTCAGAAGTAGGGATGGCAGAACTGTGGTGTTGATTTAGGGAGTAGTAAACAAAGGATTTAGTGCTTTGAAAATAATGCTATAAATCAAATATCTGTACCAAGTATATTTTTCCCAAATAGTCCTGTTTTTCCAATTACTTCTAATGTTTATAACATGTTCTCGTCAGAGACAGAAATTATGTGTTTATACTACCTCTTTAAGTTGATATAATAGCTAAACATAATTGAGTAAGTACATTCTTGCTCTGCTTAGAATCAATAGCAATAATTAGACTTGTATGGAAGAAACAACTACAAAATAAATTATAAAATAATTCAGATTCATCTTTTTTGACATTTTATCAACTTACTTGGTTTATATTAGAATTGGGGAAAGAGGAGAAACCTTGCCTGCATAGCATTTGGAGGAAAACTATCTGAAGAATGACCCATTTTGCAATTATCCTCAAATGTGTAAAGTATTCTGAGTGTCACTGAAGGATGTGAACAGGGAGTAAAACAAAGTACCTATAAGTGGGCTCTAGGGATTGGAACGGTCAGGTGATTAAGAATTGGTGAAAGGTAATGGTAGCAAACCAGGTTATGCAAAGGCTCTCTTTTTATTGCACTTACTTCTCCTTACCTCCTGGTTTCTTTAACGCCTTTGTACCTTGGAGAAACAAGAGATACTGAAAGAGTCGGCGATTGCTTTCCTTTTGGAGAGTAAATGCAAACGTTTCAGGGTCATGGGCACTGCAGAGGATCACATGGGTAGCTGATGGCTTGCTCACCTAAGCTGAGTATACTGAAGTAATTATGCCCTCTTCTCTGGCTTATGAAGGGCACTTTTTAGGGGTAGTGTGGACAGGATTCACACTTTCAATTAAGACCGATGGTGGATTTTGAGGTTCTGAGTGATGCAAAGACAGTCTTCTATTAATCGTCTCACAGCGAAATCAGGCCCTTTTCACATCAGGGTTAGGAGACAAGGCATGGGAATTACCACTTCCTCTTTAAAATTTTATTTTTCCCTCACAAGTCTGAGACCAGAAAACCATGAACAAAATTCCCTTACAATTATGACATTACAGAGAAATGATTGGAATCATAAAGCTCTTTCCAAGAACCATTAAGGCTGACACTTAATGACAATTCATCTTGTAGATCAGCGCTGTCCAATAGAAATGTGTAATTTAAAATTTGTAGGAGGCACAGGAAAAATTTAAACAGAAACAGGTGGCACTTATTTTAATAGTATTTTTATTTAACCCAACATATCCAAAATATTATCATTTCAGTTTATAGTCAATCTTTAGAAATTGTTGACATCTTTTACGTTTTTTTCTTTTTATTAAGTCTTCAAAATTCGGTATGTATTTTACCTTTACATCACATCTCCGTTCAGACTGGCATGTTTCAGTTGGTCATTTGTCACATGTGGCTAGTGGATTCCGTATTCAACACCACAGTTCTAGATGAAATTTTAAATATGTTATGAACAGATTTGCCCTGTTCAAGTAATAGTCATTCTATAAGAAAAGGCATGCTTTAGTGTTTTTACATTATATTTCCTTTTATTAGATGGATCTGTATGAAATTGCTGTTTTTGTTTTTCAAAGTGGTTATCTGCGATTTTATGTGGTTCCACCTAATAGCTTACAGCTGAGCACGCTTTCCTTGAAATCAAGGATTTACTGTTCAAATCTTATCTTGAATTTTTATCCCAGATATAACAAACTAGCTTTTAAAAAAATCTAGCATCCATTGTAACCTGATTATATATGATCCAGAAGCCAGAAAGATGAAAGGGCAGGGATGAAGTTGGCATTACACATTTTCTTCTTTCCTTACCATGTTTCCCCGAAAATAAGATGGAGTCTTATACTAATTTTTGCTCCAAAAGATGCATTAGGGCTTATGTTCAGGGGATGTCATCCTGAAAAATCATGCTAGGGCTTATTTTCCGGTTAGGTCTTATTTTCGGGGAAACACGGTAGTAGTTGTGCTTCCTGCCATGTGTTAATTCCCAGCCAAGAGTCTGTCATTTACTTTATTTCATCTTCCTATCTTGTACACTAGAGTTGTCTTCTTCTCCAACTGGGACAATACATTATGAGGTTAGTTGTAAGTGATTTGGTCCGGTATGTGCAAAAAAGGAAGCAAGCACCAATAACTGGTACTGATAAAAGAATCTGGTTTCATTAGAGGCAGGCTGCTGCAAAAGAATTCACCATGAATGCAACTGGTTGTAAGTATAAGTAAATGTCAGTGAGATATTACCTTTCTGCCATTTTGTTGGAGGAAGTAGAGACAGTCTTCATGTTCACCAATCAAATTACAATTTTATTTCTGAATCATATGTAATTAATAGACAAATTTATAAAAACTAATGTACTAACATTCCTGTGTAATAGTATTTTAAAAATTAAAATGTGAATATAGAAAATTTGTTTCAAGTTATATATGTTATTTGTAGGAGAGAAGTATGGCTACCTTTCACTTCCAAAGCCAATGGTAAGTAGAGGAGTTTTGTACATTTCAGAATGTCTTTATTCAGAATTCAAATATGCTCTTGCTGCCTATTGCTAAACCCCCCAATAACTGACATTACTAAAAACAGGATATTCAATGCTAATTGTTCAGAGTTGTTATTCTGAACAGCAATCTAGATGTAGCCCATATTCTGATTATTTGTGTTGGATTTTGGGAGTTGAGGGAATAGGTAGAAGATTTTATGATTTATAAGGAGTCATAATCTGAAGTCAGACATCTTTTTGTTCTTCATATCTTGGGTCTAATTCACAAGGTCATGTTGGTATCATTTTCTACAAGCTAAGAACTTTCTTAATGAGGTTTTCTACCTCAATGAAAATGTGCCTCCTATTTATAGTTAGAGACTTGAAATGAATAGCTTCATATAACTGAAACTGATGTGTCTGACTGCATTTCAAAATAGTGTCCACTAGATGGCAAGCTTGGTTACATTAGTAAGATGGTTTCTTTTTTTTCTTTCTTTTTTATATTTTTATTAGTTTCAGGTGTACAAAACAATGTAATAGACATTTATCATTTATATCCCTCACATAGTGATAACTCCCCTACCCCCATCTACTACCCCTCTGACATAAGATGGTTTCTGTACCTTTTCAGGCAATTCCCTTTCTGTCTTCATTAAACACTTAAATAATAATTTCTAAAAGTAAAAATAAAAATGAAAACACAACTAAATTTAAAGAACAAGATGGAATGTAAACTTCTAAATAAAATAAAGCCTAAAAACCCGGAGGCTATTCTTAACTTTGTTAAATCCCTTACCGATTGCTTTATGATCTACTAGACAAAGGAAGAAGATACAGATGATGTGACTTTACAAGGAGGAGCCAGACAAAGAGATCACTGATAATCTCGATTTATTTTCTAAGGAACAAAAGAGGCAGCTTGTATTTTTTTTTGTGTGTGTGTGTGTGTGTGTGTGTGTAACTTTATAGTTTCCCTATATTTTCTGTCCTTCATCTTTTCCGATTTCCTCTATAGTGAACAGCATTAGAAAATCTCAAAAGGTCTATGTTAAATGGGCAAATATAAACTATGGGATAGGAAAAAAAGGAATGTTGAGGTGGTTCTGTACTACAGAAAAATGGATGACAAGAGCTGGTAACAAGTAACAAGTCATGGTAATAATAGGGGAAACAAAAAACAGAGAGGGACACATAATACCTCAAAGGTATTGGTCATGATCTTTTCTTAAGCTAAGCAGGCATGTGAATGTTTTGTTTTATTGTAACTTATACTTTGTGTACACGTACACTTTGTGACTGTGTGTTTGTGTTGTTTAAATAAATGTTGCCTTAAAAAAAAAAAATGGATCCCTGCATATTATGGCCCCTTTACCTTCACTAGCCCCAGCTGTTCTGGAACTCCTGCCCCAACTAGGGGAACTCCCATCAGATCACAGCGTGAGAGAAACGGCCAACCTGGGCTGCCATCTCCAGAGAACTTTTTAAAATGTTTTTCAAAGAAACATTGCTATTGGTAGTGGTTTCTATTCTTCTAGTAAATAGGCATTTGTGGGCCAGTCTGGTAACATGACTAATGTACAATGTTTTCTCCTTTCCTAGGGGAAGTATAATCTGAGTTCCAAATAGCTTACATAGGAACAAATTTGCTGTTTCAAAAATAGAAGCCTAACAAACATGTTGGTTCAAATATTAAACCCTAAATTCTAAGGATTGTCTCCTGTACAACCTGGGTAGAGGACTGGGAATCAGGGTGTTAGTGAAACTAGGGGGCTGAAATTGAGCCTGAAAGGGCAAAATTGGCTAAAGGAATTGAATTCCAGAGTCATAATATTAGGAACATATGGATAACTACCTATAGTGGCTAATTTTATTACATCATTTCACATATAATTCAACAGAAGGGCCAGGAAGGTTTGGAGGTATAATAAGTGGACTCTGAGAAAACTTGCGACATCTTTACGTCCTCATGGGATACTGATGTGCTTTCCCGGGCCCCAGAATTCTAATGACCTGTTCAAAGCTGAATTCACATACTAGTACAGTACTTGCAATTAGTTATTTTATTAGTTACTTAAACCGTTTAATATAGTTTAAGTATGGGCTGAAGAGGTTTAAATTAAAATTTTATTACAGGTGCTTTGGTATGCTTTCTATGACTGTTGTGTTTCCTCACAATGAACTGTACTGCTTTTTATAAGATATAATCTTTTTCTTGTTGCAGAAGAATAATGCAAACCTGAAATCATTAAAGCCAGATAAACCTGACGCTGAGGTAAGACCCTTTTCTTTGGCATAGTCTAACTTCCAATCCTCTTTTTACATCAGTAATAACAAAATTGTTGTGATTAAAATGCGTATTTTATAGGAGAAAGCGAGGATAGCAAAGCTTGGACTTAAGCTGGGTTTGCTCACCTCTGATGCCAACTGTGAGATCGACAAGTGGGAGAATCAGGAGAATGAGATTGTTCGATATGGACGGAAAATGTCCGGTGTGGCCTATTCTCTGTATTTATTTACTAGGTAAATGTAGTTACATTTTGATTTTTTTTAAGTCAGTTTAATAGTATCTAGCGTAAAGGAAAGTGTCATGTTAAATCATTGATAGGTTAAAGTCAGTTTCATATACATGGTAAAATGCCTGTGAGTAGTTCTTCCAACAATTAAGTGAATGCAATAAGAAGACATTTAATTAGGATTTAGATTTAGGAGGGATCCTCTTCTAGGTTTGTATCCTATTCTTTTCATAATTTTGCATTCTGCTTTTTTCCATCAGTATCTCTCCCAGCCAGCACTAGTAAGTTTGGAAAACATGCCTTTTAAATCTTTATACACGTGATTGATTAGGCACAGATCAAAGAGTAGAGCCATTAGGCCTGTCTCAATACAGTGCCAAATCTCCAGGAATTGGGATTCATTATGTAGCAGAGAATTTCCCTAACTTTACTATTATCCGACCTACATTCATTGTCTTGTCCACATTACAAGACTTGATCAAATGCCTTATTGAATTCAGTGTTGATCACACTCCACAGTCTTCCATTATAATAATCTGTACATATGGTACAGTAATGTATTTGTACATATGATACATAGTCATGTTATGTACAGTAATTCCATGTTGCTAAATACTTATCAGTTATCTGCTCAATAATCTGTTCTAGAATGTTTCTCAAGGAATGACTTCAAACTTTTCACTAATTCTCTGAATCTTTTTCAGTTTTGAAAACCTGGAAAATACTTGACATGTCCAATGCTATGACCCCTCTCCTACTCATTTTGATCTTGAAAATGTTACTAGCAATGGTTCACACCTAAATTGTTGCAGTGTTCTGGAGTGTAATCCATTTGGCCTTAAGCTCAATTAAAGTAGTTAGGATCACTACAACTGTATGGACCTTGGGGTTCAATAAACAGTACCCTTTCCCCCACCCGTCTTCTGAAGAAAATGAAAAAGTAAGCAAAAGAATAGGCAGATGGGGTCAGTAACATTTATACTGATAAAGTTAATATTAGATAATGTAGTTTATACCCACAGGTAGGTAGGATTTTAAACATCATCTCTAGAATTAAGAAACCCTACTCCATGGGGACAGAATGTGTCTCTTAAAATGTCTGGAAGAGCAGGTATTTCCCAAAGGCAGCTTTACTTCCACGAGAAAAAGAAGAGGGCTACCATGTCAAATTTATTGCCGCAAAGTCACCAGAAAGACTGAAAAGATAAACAAATGTCCACCTCTTCTATGGAGTAGCATAAGTGACAAAGCAGAGAGAAGGGAGGGATCTTGTGCTAGTGAAGATTCCTTCCTAGGGAAGGAAGATGAGGAGTGGGGAAGAAGCAGTCATTCCCTCTTGATGAATCTTCTCCCTTTTCAAGATAGATAATTCTTCTGGAGGGTGAAGGAGAAATGATAGTTGAGTAATCTCCTCTGTGTTTAGCAGTCATTGGTAAATATCTTACCATATTTTCCACCATTGGTGACCTTTCCCCTTGGTCGTTTCCTTCCTTTGTTCTTAGCTGTGTTTAGCAATGTTCTCCTGGGATTGAGTCTTCCCAGCACTAACCCTGACCTCCTTCCTTAGTTTGAATCTTTTAATAATCTGATGAGTCAAGTCTACAAACGAAAGTAAAATCGAAATCCTTTGTTTACTCACAAAAAAAATGTGCACAGCTTAACTGAAATAACAAAGATCTTTTCAGCTGGAATCATGCTAAATATCCCATGGTGAGAAAAATCAGATCTTTAAAAAAACTGGAGAAATACATATTACTTAATGAAAGTAGTCAGATACATTAAATCTTCCCAAACAAAAGATTCATCAGATTTTTTTTTTTTAAGTTTGTAATTATCCCTTTTATTTCTTGTTTCTTGTTTCAGAATGTTTCAGGATGATACGGTCAACATTTTTTGTTTCAGAGTCAGAATAGTGGATTTTGGTAAGGGATGATGTGCATCCCCCAGAGATGAGGAAGCAGGAGAGGCTGCATTATAAGTGGCAGGAAAAACTGAAGCTCTGTGGAGTGGGACTTGTTCCTAGAATATGGCTATTGGACAGGGACACTGAAGTTCAGGAAAAGAAAATGGATTTTCTGTAATGGATAACACCTTGTGCCATTTGGGCAAGTCTTGGTAATATAATTGTGGTAAAATCTCAAGCTGACTTTGTTTTCTGCCCACATTGTCAATATACCCGTTTGTTTCCCAACGATTTTTTTCTGTCTTCCTTTACGACTGTGGTTTATCAACATCATCTAGTTGCTTCTTTCTGAGACTCATCCGTTGGCCTCAACTGTATCCAGTTTTGTAGTTTTCCTTGGGCAGTTTTCTATCTCCTCAGGCTATTGTTAATGTTGTCTTCTAATTTACATACATTTCTTAATAATTAACATACAATTATTCATATTTCTTAAGAGTTTATATATTTTAGATTTTCTAGTGCCCTATAGTTATAAAAAATTTCAACTTTACCAGTACCGTATAGTTTTGAAAGTGGTTTCTGCTTCAGAATGTCCTGTGATCCTCCCAACAATTTATCAGAGAACAGGAATAATTTACTCACCTCTCATAGCCATTAATAGGCAGAACTGGTAGTTGCTATTAGATTTCAGATCTTCTGATTCATGCCTAGTCTGCTGCTCTTTTTAATGCATTCTGTTGTTTGTTGTAATTTACTTTCGATTTGTAGAAATCTTAATTCTTCTTGGTAGTTTTCAATCTGATATTCCCTAATCTTGTGATGACAGTGGTACACAAATATTATTAAGATTATTTTATAGATTCAGAATTGAAACGTAAATGACATGCCTCATCAAAGACAACTGAATTCCTGCCAGAGTTGAATTTGGAATCAGAAATGAGAATTTCCTGATTTTCAGCCTCACCCTCTTTCTGTTATGTAACAAAGGCCTTTTGGTTAAGACATATTATCAGATCTCATATATTTAATTTATGAAGCAAAATGAAAAAAGGTTAAACAGGAAAAACGAAAGTTAAATATAACTTGCCAGTTTTAAATTTCTTTACATTATAAAATTAACATGTAGTGTTTACTTAGAATTTCTAAAAGTACCCTAAGAAGTAATAAACATTAAATTTGCTTTAAGAATAAAGGCACAATATTATTAGTCTATTCAATATTCTTCAAAACTTGGGATCTTTTAATATATAAAATGCTCTAAAACTTTAATGTAAAATCAATTTCCAGGCAGTTATTTTCTTACCTCCTTAATAATTCATTTCATTTCAGGGGAGAGGGGCCACTGAAAACTTCCCAGGATATAATTAATCAACTAGAGGTATGTTTTATTTCCATTTTATGCTACTACTTCAATTCAGGAATAAAAGTGGGTAATAACTAGTTTTTAAGTGATTTACTGTATCGTGTTTTTGTGCTTACCTGTGCACACACATGTACTATAGAGTGTAGTAGAAAAATGGAGGGCTTGCAGGAGCATTTTGTAGAGCTTTTTTAGTTATCTTATTGGAAAACACCACACAAATATAATAGGAATAAAAAAGAATGGGCTTTGATAGTCAATAGATACAATAATAAGTTTTAGGTAACACATAAAGAACATCTGTCATAGGCTTGAGACCGTTAGCGGGTACTCAGTACATGTTAGTTTCCTTTTTTTTCTTCCATAATCCTGATGATTTAGGGCCTTCAGGGAGAGACAGATATCCTAACACCTGCCTTCTGCCCCTGTGTGTTTAAGGGAACTCCACATATGCCGTCTCTAATTCTCCTTTAGTTAGAGGCTTTAGATTAGCAAATGGATTGCAAGATTCCTTATTTTCCCTGATTTTCGTGTTAGTCTTTTTGCTTTCAACTTTTTCTCTTAAAACACTGGGAATAAATTCTAGATCCATTCTTTTCAGTCTGGCCCATATCCATTCCAAGTCACACCACACCATAGGGGTTATTTCACTGCAGAAGATCCACTACTCACCTCCTTCCTGTGTGAGCTTACTTGTTAAACTGATGTCTGCTGAATGGTCTACAAACTATGATGGACGTAAACTGTACAGATATTTATTGAGTTTGTACTATGTGTCAGATCCTGAGGATAAGAGCTCTTTGGAGAAAAATGAACAAAACAAAGTCCTTCCCCCCACGGAGCTTACATTGTAGTGGGAGGAGATAGCAATAAAAAGTATATAATGCCCATGTATAAGCACTCAGAGATAAAATCACGTAGGCTAAGAAGAGAGGGGTGATAGAGGGGTGGTCCGAAAAGACGTCTCTAAGGAGGTAACATTTGAGTGGGGATATTAATGAAGTGAGGGAATGAGCTGGATGGATATCTTGGGGTTGACTATTTCAGGCAGACAGAACAAGTGTCCAGGTCCTGAGGTCTGGGGGTAGGCTGGGGGTATCTGAAGAACAATAAAGAGGCAAATGTAGATGGCATGGAATGACCAGAAGGAAAGTAGTAACATATGACATCCCTTTAGCCATAGAAAGAACGTTGACTTTGCTTTTCACATATGATGGAAAGCCCATTGAGAGTTTTGAGGAGCCGTGGCATGATCTGACTTCTGCTTTAAAGAGTTTTTGGATTGGCCAACAGGATACATGATAATGCCATGTACTGAGATGGGGAACACAGAGGGACACTACCAGATTGACAGGGTAGAAATCAAGCCCTTTGTTTTGCTTAAGTAGTATATACAAGACTGGTGTCAGGATAGTTCAGGAATGGAGAGAGAGGTTTGGAGGTCATCAGCTTTAAGGTGGTTTTGAAACCATGCTACTTTAGGAGACAGACATGGATCTTGCCCCAAAGGGGTTTTCAGGCTAGAAGGGAAGAGAAGACGTGTAAAATGGAAAGTAGTAACATCGAATGATAAGGAGCATATATGTAAGTGAGTCATTCGTTTGGTTAGAAGTTAAGTGTAAAACTCATTGGTTACCCTTTTAAAGGATAGGGAAGGATGCAAAGGACTATTTGGCCTTGAAATCAGTTTATCCAATGACAGCAACAGGTGTTAAGGCTGTTGGATAGAGGGTTAACCCTAAAATTATTGCGTCCTTCTTCTTCTTATCTAATTTATTACCAAGACATGTTATTTTTCTTCACAAATCACTTTCAAATTTGCCCTGTTCTCTTCATTCTCTTACTCCCCTGGTACCTCTCACTCTAAAATATTCTACATACCACTTAAAAGTAACCATCCTGAATATTCTTCTCTTAGGTGTCCAACATAATTCATCACTGTTTTTCCCCATCATCCTGTTCTCCCTACTAAATTGTGTAATGCATGGTAAATAGTCAAAACCCAATCTGAATCGGTCCTCTCAAGTGGCTGGTTAAGGAATGTGTAT
Organism: Rhinolophus ferrumequinum; assembly: GCF_004115265.2. Lineage (NCBI taxonomy): Eukaryota > Metazoa > Chordata > Mammalia > Chiroptera > Rhinolophidae > Rhinolophus > Rhinolophus ferrumequinum. Next base: position 62,031,798 of record NC_046295.1, on the reverse strand, counting down.
GGGTGACAAATTTTATCTTGCTTAGCTGAAAACAAGAAAATTCTAACCTTTTGAGCCCATGGTCTAAGCTTCGTCTTTTTCTAATTGGGGATATAATGAGATTCGGATCCCCCCCGAAGCCCAGACACAATTGGTATGGCTAAGTGTTATAGGTCTGTATGATCTCCGAGTAATTGGAGGTGTCCCGTTGCAGAGGAGTCTCTCCAGGGATTGATTCTGCACCAGGTGTGGGAAAACTTCTTCTGAATACAGTTAAACTGTTGAGTTTTCCTGGGCACAACAAAAATTTTAGGAGTTCCATGACAGGCTTTTACTTTTTACATTTCAGTTTTAAAATTCTATGTGAGAATTACCCATGAGTATATGTCCTCCCAGCTATCCAGAAGACACCCATCTAAAGCAGTAATGTTTTTCCTTTCCACCAGGTTTTTGCTGAAGAGGGCTTGAAGCTTGCTTCAAGTGTACAAGCTTTCTCAAAACAGGTAACACAGGCCTACTGCCTGGTGTTGGTGGTGATGTCATGAATACCCACTTTGGGGGTATATTATTATGGTATAAAGGTATTTAAGGTTTAAAAGATTGAGTTTTGTTGGATTTGTTATAACTTCCTAAATTACATTTCAGCTGAAAGATGATGACAAGCTTATGCTACTCCTGGAAATAAACAAGCTAATTCCTCTATGTCACCAGCTCCAGACAATAACTAAGGCACCTTTGCAGAATCAAGTGTTTCTAAAGGTAAAAGGGTGGGTTATTCCCGTAAGCTCTTGAGAAACTTTGACACCCTCTTTATCAGGTTAGCTTCCAGCTCCATTTTCTTCAAATAAAATGTTAATAACCACAGAAGAGCAATTTATTTCCATTTTTCATGCCTTGACTGCAAGAATCACTTATCATCTGCAGTTACAATGAATGCCAGGGAACAGTAGGCTTGTTTTCGTTATAAAACTACTGAATTTTGAAGTACTCCTTGTAAAAGAATTTGATTTCTTTGCTTTTTGTCATTATAGGTTGATAAGTGTATTACAAAGACAAGATCCATGATGGCTATTTTGGTCCAGCTTCTCTCACTTTGCTTTAAGCTGCAGAAGAAGGTGAGACAGTTTTCCTAACACTCAAACATTTTAAAATCTAGTTTAAAGGGCAACGCTAAAGAATATATTATTTAATTTTGCAATTTTTATTTTGAGAGTAAAGCAGAAACTAATTGTCTTAACTCTTTTCAGCTTCAGATGGAAAACAACAGATGGGTTGCAGTGACAGATAAAAACTCCGTGGATGGTAAAACTTGAGAAACTTTTGAGGTCAGATCTCCAGAACACCATGTGGCAAAGCTGATATTTTTAGAAAGCAAATGATCCTTTATATTTTCAGAAAGTAATTTTATAAAGAAAACAATACTGAAATCTTGCTTTATTTTCTGATCATGAAACTGATTGTGAAGCTTTTTGACAACTAATAAATGCCATGGTAGTTGCTAGAATTCTAATTGCAGTATGATTTGAAAATGAGACATTGCCACTGGTAATGTTCTTGAGGAATGTCAAACCAAAAATCCCAACTGTCTCAATGACAGTTTAATCCAAAGAAGCTGTTTTGAATATGTGCTCACCTTAGCATACTGTACCTTCCTGTTGGTTCTTTAAGCTTATTATCTAGAACACTAAGCTTTCAGCAGAAAATAACACAGTAGTCTGGCTGAAAGTCGTTTTCCTTAAGCCTGTGGACTCTTCAATCCCTCTGTCCATCAGGTGTGACTGGGCCTCTTGGCTGTCCTCTCCGTCGCAGGACAACTATACCAGTGGCACATGGTTGTTCTCTAACAAGCATTCCACACAGCCCAGGCCCTGTGTTAAGATGCATGCACCTCCCCCATTCCCTAAAGCAGCGTCATGGCGCTCACTCCAAGGAATTCTGGAGGAACTCACTAGGGGACGGCTTTTAGTTCCAGTTCTAGCGGAGCTGGCCTATCTGTGCTGAATATGAGTTGGAATCCCAAGCCTATCTCACCGGCTTAAAAAAATAGTTTTTCAACTGTCTTCTCAGTAGTGAACGATAGAATGGAAGACGTAAGACAGAATGATGGAACTGTTTAAAATAAATTCTGAATAAGCATACATTTTATACATGTACCTTTGAAACGTTCATTTTAAAACAAATAAACATCTTTCTTTAGTCTTTTTAATTGTACGGTTTAAAGCTTTTCTTGTTTTTGTTGGGTGGGGTTTTGATGGAAGGATCTGGTTTACAGGTTCTGCCCTTATGAGAAAGTATAGTTAACTTTGTTTTGGACTCATTTGATAGTGCTTGTATCCCAACGCTCTGAAATTCATTTTGAAATGTAATAGGTCATGTCACTTACTGGCAGTAGTTATATAAATTACAATAGAAATAGTGAATGACGGGAGGTAATGTTAATGTAAATTAGATGTGTAATTCTTTTACTATATTTAGTGTCTTTATGCCGCCTTCGGGAATCAGCATGCTACTCAAACTAAGGATCTACGGGTTTGTGCTTCCATTTTCAGTTCATAGCAGTCAGTGAACCGAGGTTTGTAGAGTTACTACCCGTATCATGGCTGGTGGGCATACTTAGGGACAGTCATGCTGGCATTCAAGTGACAAGAAGTTTTTCTTGTGAGTCAAAAATAATTTTTAAATGTTACTGACCAAATACTTTTACATAGCTGAAGTGAGAATCTTCTCTGAAGTGCAAATGGGGATGAGGAAGGGATAACTTATACTTCAACAGCGTAAGAGGACAGAGAACCAAGGAATTTACACATCAAGTGATTTCTTCTGTATTAAATGTTTTATTTAAAAGTACATGTATTGCAGCCCTTAAAGAGTAACAATTTTTAAAGTCTGTTTATTTAAAATTCATTGTAAATAAGTATACAACCAAACTATAAATTTGGAGTTTGTTTTTCTGTTTAGTATAAATGATATGAAAGCTTTTGTTCTATTCAAAGGCCTCTGGGTCTTTGAAATTACAGTAACTTCTTTGCTTGCTACCCTGTAACTAGTGTCAGACTGAGTGACTACAATGTATGCACTGTATTATAATATTTCCATGTTAGGAAAGCCCTTAGTATTTGTCAAAGCCTTGTCATGTGTCCCTTACTTAAGAAGCCAGTGTTACGGTTCTACTTTGTTTCCGAGAAGAAGGCCATCCCAGCAGCATGAAGGAATAGAGAATGTACACTCTACACTCTGCGTCTCCCCTACAATTTCAAGGGAAAAGGAGCTAGAGCGTAAGGGGTGGGACTACACTTTTGGTCACACAGAAGCAGACTGGGTCAGAAAGGTCAGTTGTTCCTTTTCACTTCAAACTGATGGAAGACTGAGGCAAAAACAATTACCGGTAACCGTGTGGTAACATTCAAATGGAAGTATGTTAAAATGGAGCATTTATTAATGGGTTACAGGATGATGGGTAAATTATTTTTACTTTGCTACTTAAAACTTTTGTCTTTTTCAGATTTTCCTCAAAGTACTTTGTTTTTAATCAGAAAAACATCCCTTGCTTGCCAGTTGTTAGAAAAGCAAAAGATGACCAGAGTGAGTACATAGCAGGGCAGATCTGGGGGACTGAAGACAAAATGGGAATCAAGGCTTGTTATGCAAGACAAAGAAAGAAAACTAGGCCTCCCTGCAGATGGCTGGCTGGGAAGTATGCTTCTTCACATATGCTGGTTCTTCTCAGTGCACTAATTGAATGCCATGTTGCTTTTTATTCCATCTCAACCCTCATGATGTACCTGTTGTGGCATTAATGCGTTTTACCATGACTTCGTCATACTGTTTTTGTGTCAGTAACCCTTCTGTTATGCTTTTACTTTCTTCAAATTTGGGCAACACAACTGCTATGTAGCCTTCAGTGGATGGCTAGAAAGGAAATAGAATATTTAGTACTATCAAATGACAAAAATTAGGTAAAAAGTATGTGGATGGGCTCATACTCCCCAACCCTGCTCCCCGCTTTTACCTTCTCTTGAAGAATAGATGGCTTATGGAGAATGTTTTCATTCACTTCCATCAACCGTCCTCTAACACAGCTATTTAAAAAAGAATTGTTTTGAAGAAAAAGATTACCTTGTTTATTTCTCCTAAATTGTGGGTAAAAAGTAACTCACCTTGATATGGTGTATTCTTCTCCATCTGAGCAGTAAATCTTACACAGAGGTGCAAGTTCTGTTAGAAACTGTGCCCCCTGATAATAAAAGGGAAGAAGTAATTAACTGATGTACATTTTCACCTTCCTCTGAGTGGCAGCTCTCAATATAATAACAGGCCATAATCCTGGAATTAGTGTTTTAAATAAAAAGGACTTAAGTACAGAAAAACATTTATATAAGTGCCTGCTATGGGCCAGGTACCATCCTAGGCTCTAGGGGGAAAAGCAGACTAAGACACGTGTCGTAATAGGTAGTTTAAAGATTAAGGATATATTTTATCAACTTTAAATGAGAAAGCTTCATACAGTTAGGTATAAAGATTTCAAGGTTATAGGAAAATCCATCAATAATAATGGAAAATTCAACGTGACAGAGTGTGACATCAATATTGTATGTACAAAGTTTGTTTCATTAAAATTCCTACCTTATTTTCACATTAGAATTTAACAAAGGAGCTTCTGCATTAGGCTGAATTACTAAGACGATTTGAAGAAGGGCTATTTTTCTAATTAAAAAGAAATGCACTCTGAGGAAATTTTGGAAAACAAAAAAGTTTTAAGTAGAAAATAAGAATAATTTACTTATTGCCCTATAACCCAGAAGGAAATACTACATTTTGACATACATCTGTTTGAAGCTATGGCATCGTTATTGTTTCATGGTTACTGTACTACACTCTGTGGAGGTATCTGGGGAGTTTTCGACAAATACCTACAAGGAGGTGTTTGCATCATGGGAAACTGATGCAAGCATGTCTCATGTGTTGCTTTTTTCTTCCCCCAAGAATTTTCCTATAATGAATATAGGCATTGGAGGTCAAAGATGCTATTCCTTACGATCTCTACCACTCGAAACATTATTAGACAACATTCAGATATTATCACATTGGCTTCACTCCTCTGCATGTAGGCACTTCACTTCAAAACACTAGTCTGTGTGGTTCCCCCTTTGGGAGGAGGGGTCGGAGATTCATCACAGAGAGTTTGTCTACCACTAGGAATGTGTCAAAAGAGCAGAAATGTTTGGGCTCCTTTTTATCACCTCCTTTGGTAGAATAAATGATTGACAGTGCTGAGATCCAATCAAAGCTTATCTGTAGTGGGTTCCACTTGCAGGTCCCTCTCTCTTCTTCAGTAGTAACAACAGCATTACTATTTTGGACAAAGATTTATCAGGAACTTCAAAAAACTTAACAAGCACTAATTGTTTTACTTGTAATTTGTAGACTCTATCTTTTAAAAATGGTTCATGCTTTTCTAAATCCATGTACTTCCTGAATGAGGAAAAATCAATAACCATAAGACACATTATTAGAAGATTTCAGGCCTACAAAAGGGAGTATAAACAAGTATCTCCTAGAACAGTGAGGGTCATTAGCAGAAATTCTTAGTATGAACTCAGTAAATGAAGGACCTAAATCATCCACTATGATGGATCCACCAGAAGTGGATCTTTTAATAAAATGTGTCCATCCTGCCTGAAGGTGTAGAGGGTAGAGAGAACATTCTGTACAGCTGAGCACTGTGTGAAGGTGGAGGGTATGTTTAGATGTGTGTTAAATTGGCAACCATTAAGGAATGGAAAATGCTAAGGAGCGTGTACTGTATATTTTTTCAGATGAAGTTTCTCAGGAAATTTATTTTTCTTTTTAATTTACATGTGAAAATATATGGTAAAGAGTTGGTCACCTAAATTTTATAGAACTCAAAATATGGGCTTCATAAAACTTGAAGGGACAAAATATCTCATTATATTGGCATTCGAGTTGTCCTTTCACAGACCCACCTTCCTCATCCTCAGGATAACTCGGTGGTGGTACACAACCTAAAACGACAGATCCTACATCTCCTGCCATGCCTTCTTTTTTCATCTGAGAATTTCTGTGGGGTTAAAATATTCGTAAGATCAGCACCTCAAACTGCCAGGGGAGTATGCTGAGCATATGTCACTGGGTTCTAAGACTGACTGGATCTATCTTTATTATGATACAGAGGATTTAAGTAGAGAATTATAGGAACATACCCGCTTAAATTTCCCAGAGACCTTGTTCTGAAGTCTGCTACAGTTGGTACTGATTTGATAGGAAATGCTTTTAATTGTTTTTCCACTTTGAAGAACTGGATGCGATCCTGCCAACGTAATGACACATATTCTACAAGGAGCAAAAATTGATCCTGTATTATTGCTTGGTATAATTCTTCCTGATACAACACAGTATTCCTACTGGCACAAGAGTATCTGAACTGACATTTGTTTAGTTAAGCTATCATTTCTCCCCATTTTCCCCTGGTTATTATCGGAGCTTACCTGTAAAAGGGAACGCAATAATAAAATAGACGAAAATGGGGTTGAATTTCCTTCCCAGGAAGGATAGAGTACCAGGGGTCTTTAGGCATTACTGAGGTGGAAGAGAGAGAAGTAAAGCATGGTTGTATGTACAGGATACCGCCTAGGCCTTTACCCCAGCACTGTCCATGGGCTCTGGCCATTCAGTGCTTAGGCACAGGCTGGTGACTTCAGGCAGCAGCTGACTGAGGATGTGGTTCAGTTGGGTATGTGGGTAATCAAGTTTATTTAGAGTGAGGAGACAGTAAAAGGCTCATTCTTGTCAACCAAACTCCTATAATAAATAATACTATTTCAACGCAGTGGAAGATAATCATTTATTGAACGTCGGTTGCACACAGGACCATACCAGCCTGTAATACCAGAAAAAAAAATTTTTTTTGATAATTTCAAATTCCCAATTTGCTTACCGGTTAGAGTGCTGGAGTATACAGTGGTCCTCACAGGGTTTTCCTTTGACATCTAGAAGAATGAATGAGTCTGTTAGTTGTAGAGTCAGTATTTACTACCACTGTGTAGTACTGTCTCTGGTTCATAGAGACAGTTAATTATGAAGATTGTACACATACTGATCACATTACTCAAACAGACATACCTAAAAGACTTGCTATAAAGTATTTAAAGAGACCTGGCCCAGACCTGGAATCATTCATTCAACGTTGAAGTGATTAACTCTTTGTTCCATCTTACTTTATCCTCACTTTAAAATGAGAACACTCACTATTTCTATTAGAAAAATGCGATCAGCAATGCGTTCTTTATGTAATACGGTAGTGTATGTTTTCTTGGTCAATTTTAGAGTGACTAACTCCTCCTGGTTTGCCTAGGACTGTCCCGGTGTTAGTGCTGAATGTCTCGGATTCCGGGTAAACCCCTCAGACCTGGGTAAACTGGGAAGGACACCCTAAATTTGGCTAATAAAACATATACTGCAATATTTTTAAAAAATGAGTGCACCTATTATCCCTGAAAGAGAGCAAGTAGGAGTTAGGAGGGTCCCCAACGATGCTCCCACCACATATTTACTGGGTACACAAACAGTACAACAGAGTCCCTACTTAGTAAGTGGCAAATGTTTAACACCGGCGGCTTCTCTTTCAACTCTTAGCTTCTGCTTTCCAAATGCTTCTATTCCAACCCACATTCTTCTCTCCATCCCTACAGCCTTCGTTTCGACCTGATCATTTAAATCATTTTGTAGATTGCCATTCCTGTAGGATTGTGCCCCCTCAAATCCTTTCAGGCGCTCGAGGAGTGGAATCCAGCCCCTGCCTACCTCGGGGCCTCCCCTTAGACTGAATACCATCCTCCCGCAACAACCCAGCCTGGAATTCGCACAGCACTCGCCAGCCCCCAAATTCGCCCTGCCGCATTTCAGTCCTCCATGCCTTTTAAAATGCCCATTCCCTTGGCTTAGATGACAACAGAGAGGTCCTTCTTCCTTGTGCTGGGGAGGAAGCGCCGGGGACAGCGCGCGTGGCTTATGATGTCACCATAATCCCTATGGCATCAGGCCATTGTGGCCGAGGAGAGACGGATATCATTCCCCACTTACCCGCTTTGTACCAGCGAGTGAAGTACCGATCCACAAGCGACGGCACCGCAGGCTCCGCCGCCTCAGGCTCGATAGCCATGGCGACCTCCGGCGCCGCTACCTCCGCCCCCGGAGACCCGAGTGCTTCCTCCGTGCATGCCGGGGAGGAGGGTGCCCTTCCGGCGCGCCGCTCGCAGCGTGCGCACGCGCGCTGCTCTCCTGGCCCTGCGGGCTCCGCCCACCAGCGCCAATTACTGGGCTTTAGCGTTGACGTCAAAGAGCAGATGAAATTCAATAGGCTGGGCCGAAGAGGGCAGAGATAGGGGTTGGTCAGCGCAGCTTCGCCCCTCCCCCCCGCGCGGGAGCTACCCTCCGGCCACGCCCCCTCCGCCTAGTGACGCCACTCCCGCGCCACTCGCCGTGTGTACCGTCTGTCTTGCTAGCTTGGGCTCTTCCCACCCGCTTCGGCGTCGTCGGGCTTCAGCCACTACTGCCGGAGGTCTAGCGGCCGGGAGGCCCAGAGCGCGTCGCGAGAGCCCCTGAGCCGTGGAGCGAGGGAGGCGCGTGCGCAACCCCGGGCGGGCTCCGGGAGGCCTGCAGCGCGTGGCCCGGGAGGCGAGGGTGGACGCACCGCCGTTTGGGAGTCCTCAGAGCTCGGCGCGGGTGAGCGTTCAAGCGACCCATCCCGGGTGTGGGCATGTCCGCTAGGGGTGGTTTTGAGGAAAGGGAACCCCGAGCGCGCAACCTGTGCCTCCTGCAGGCCTGGGAGTGGAGTGCGTCGTGACCACCTCTGCCCTCGAGCCTTAAGTTCTCTTTCGGCAGGCTTGCCACCGGCTGCACCTGCAGCCCTGGGCAGGGTGGGGCGCTCTGCGCCACAGCTGCACGCTTAGCGGATTCCTTGCAGGTGTGGACAGTACCGCTGAAAGCGAATCCATTAATACTTGACAGAAGATGCTTATTAGAGAGAAGTTCGGAACTGTTTTGCAGGTCCCTCCTCGTGTCTGCGACTTTTTCGTGGAGAGCTTGTCCTCTGTGCTTCTCCATCTAATGTGTATTATGTGACCCTCACCACCGTTAAGCTGTGACTTCCGTCGAGGCAATGACAGTCATCTCTTGTCTTCTGATCCTAGTACTTAGCAAGTGCTCAGTGTGTGTTTGATGTAGGCCACAGACGGGATCGTAGGATTGATTAGCTACTGTGTAAAGGATTCAAGCTGTATATTGACAGCCAGGGGAGTAACCAGTGAATAGTTTAATATGAAAGTGTGAGCAAAAAGTAGGCAAAGACACGTTTTAGTTTAGGGAACAGAGAGTGGCAATGCCATGCCCCCAAATAACGGAAACTCATTTGGTGGGAAAATAGCAAGTACTTTGTTTTCCAGGTTGCATTTGATTGTTTGCGAGACATCCTTGTGATAACGTCAGGAGGTTGAAAATGTGTGTTTAGTGTTCAGTTTGGGGAGTCAGGGCTAGACATTTAGATCAAGTCAGCATATTAGTAATCTGCCTGGTACGGGTTGTCATGGACATGATAATTAGCCAAGAGGCAGGTGAAAGAGCAAGAGAAAAAAATGGAGGAGTTGTCAGAAATTTTGGAGAAGATTAGGATTGATCTCTGGTGTGGAGAGATCCTTAGCACATGTAAGGGCTGAGAAAAGTTGAATTGTTAACGGTGGGGAGCTGGAGATTGCAGATGTAAAAGAAAGGATACTAGTAATAAGCCAAAGGGGAGTTTGGAGGATACCCGTTTCCTAGCCTCGCAGAGGAGTTAGGACACCTCTTAGAAGATAAGGGAATAAGGTTGATGATGGGTGTGAAAATTCAGAGAAGTTCTTCTAGAGACTGAGAGAGCTGGGGAGAGGGGAGATGAATGGTGATGTCATCTTGGCCTGTGATTCTGAAAGCCCAGGGATAGAAGGATTCCGGTTGTTTGCTGTTTGTTAGTCAGGGTCCAGTCAGGAAAGTAGAAACCACACATTAACAGAATGTAATGTGAAAAACTGGTTAAATAGTTGTTAGAGGAACAAAAAGGGAACAGTGAGATAACATAAAAGGTAAACTGATGGAAGTAGTTACAACACTCAGCTAGGGTTCGGGATCCAAACAAGGGAAGCCTATGGGATTATCATGGCCTAAACTTGGAGAGGCATTGTAAAGCTGGGACTCAGACTTCTGGTGTTGATACCTTCAGAATTCAGAGGGGGAGCCCCGAGTTGCTGGATTTCAGATGTCTGGAGAGGGCCTGCCTGGTTAGTACCTCTGGAGATGGGGGTGATGAGGCTGGTCCTGGGAATGTTAGAGACTGGGACCAAGGGCCCCTGTAAGGATGGAGGCCCGTTGCTGGGTGACAGTGACGGGAACAGCAAGATAAGAGGGAAAAGTGAGTCCTTAGCTCCCCAGCTGCCTGGGGTCCATGGACCTTAGGGCTTCACAGGTTGTTGGTGAATAGAATCCAAGTTCACAGGGAGGGATGTGAAGTTATTTTTATGGTCTGATCATGGCAGCAATAACAGCATGAATATTTGATAAACCAGTGTGAAAGACCGCCAGGAAACTACACATCCAGCCCCCTGTGGCCTGTCCTTATTTCTTGCTTCTCTATCCCTTACTTACTCCCCTCTAGGCCAGACTTGCCAGGCATTCTTTCATCTCAAATCTATGTACCCATCTCTCAAATCTACCCATTCTGTCAGATCTATGTCAGTGGTCATGTTTATGACGTTTAAAGATGAAAGAGATATGACTTTTATATGCTTTATATAATTTTATATGCTTTCTATATAGAATTAGATGTAAATTAAAAACCTGCATGGTGTAATACAGGTTCAAATAATTTCCAGAAGTGTTGAATATACACGTCACCAAAACATAAAAAACCATCGCCTGCCTTGATTTTCTTCTACCTTACTCCCACCATGAGGTTTTGTCTTCCTCTTAAGCCATATTATATGTTGTAACATTTATATTACACTTAACATTATCTGCTGTGTAGGAGAATTAGCTCATCTTTATTTTTTCAATGTCATATGTATGAAATGCCAAGATGAGAGATTTTACCTTGGATTATGGTGGCATTGAAGCCAGTGTGGTCTGTGTAATTGTTACCCCTAACAGAACTTAGGGACTTCCAGTTACAAAACCTTAAAGGATCTGAATATATATCCAGTACATTAACATTTGTTTTTCTCCTGCTTAGATAATATTATGCATTAAAGCAAGTCTGATTTTGCCAGACCAAAGTAGGTTTTCTATTTATCATTCTTTTCTCAGCTTGCTATTGCACTGGTAAAAACCAGGCCAAGAAAGTGGAGTTACGTGAAATAGTTATATCAGGTCATCGAGCTCCCCAAATGGAGGTCATCATTTTGAAGTTGTATTTTTACAGTGTCTTATTTTCCCCCTTAGAAGAGTAAACACTTAACACTTATTTCTGTTTTTGATTTAAATTTTGTTTTTTAATGTATAAAGTCAGTTTATAAATAAATGTAACTGGTGATATTAAAGTAATTTTATTACAGATTTTTTCAAATATGTGTGTGTTTGTGTGTGTATGGATTTTATATGATTTCATAAATCTATCAGGTTATAAAGATATCCTCAATATTCAAAAATGAAATGCTTTCCCATTCATTTTGTTCTTTTCAACTTTCCTGAGGAATAACTGATGTTAAATCTTTTTCTCTCTGAGAAATGAATGCTTCATCCAGGGGTATTTGTACCTTTCTTTCAGGAATCGCTTCATCATGAGAAATCTAAAATTATTTCGGACCCAGGAGTTCAGGGATATTCAGGTTCCGGGGAAACCTCAGTGCTTCGCTCTCCGGTCTGAACAGAGAACAGTGATTATTGGCTCAGAATATGGACTGATAGAAGTGGACCCTGTCACAAGAGAAGTGAGTCGTTTCTGGAGAACGCTAGTACTTGGCATGACTGTTGACTTGTCTTTTCCCAAACTTGCTTCCTTAGATAGTTTATCTTCACTGAATTTTTATCCTCCTAAATGAGCACTTCCTTTGCTTTACACTGATATCATGTTAGATGTAACTTAAATAGTAACCTACCTTTAACTTTGCTGCTGATTTAAATCTGAGTTGGCAAAACTCTGACCTTATATTTTGTTTTTGTGCCCTACATTTTTTTTACCCTTTCTACCATATACTGTTTGTAACAGTGGTGCTCAAACTCGGGATGCAAATGAAAATTGCCTTTTTAAAACTATATTACAACCTTATCCCATACCAAGTAAATCAGAATCTTCACTGCTGGATCCTGAGCATGTGTATATATTTAAAAGCTCTTTGGGTTGATTCTAGTATCTTCCCTTAATTGTATTTTGCTACTAATGTGTTTTAGATGATTACATTCTTAGTCCCTTTTCCCCATATTATAGAAATCTTAGCAAACCATAGTTATTATCTTTTATTGGACATTTAAAGACACCAGGCTTTTTGTTTTTGTTTTGTGTTTGCTTGGCAAAAAGTTTGCATTAACTATTTTTCTTGGTTAGAGATAATAAGGCCGTGAGATTTCGCAAATGAAAGTTTGGATTTTAATCTAGAGAAAACATTTTGAAAGCTTTTATATTATAAAATAAGCATTAAAAAGTATTTTATTTCTGGATATATTATGAATTGTTCTTGAAAGTAGATTGGCTTAATTTGCTTACGTGTTTGTTTTGTTGACAGGTGAAAAATGAAATTTCTTTAGTGGCAGAAGGCTTTCTCCCGGAGGATGGAAGTGGCTGCCTTGTTGGTGTTCAGGACTTGCTGGATCAGGAGTCTGTGTGTGTGGCCACATCCTCTGGAGACGTCATACTTTGCAATCTCAGCACACACCAGGTATAGCGGAAGAGTCCAGTGAGGAGTTAATCTCAGGTGTCCTCAAATAAGTCCTTGTTTTGCGTAAAAGTTTAAAAAATCAGGAACCATAATATTTAAGCATGTTGCAGATTAGCATCTTGGCATTATATATTGCTTTACAAAACAAAATTGTTGGTATGGCTTTAGCTATATTTTAGGATTCTTCTAAAACTCAGTTTTGTCTACTGCACCTATTAACCAGAACAATTACAATATTAAAAAACAAATACAAAAAAACCTGGCCATTCTTGTAAGGTGTAGCTCACCCCTTACCAAAATCTGATCCCGAGTTGTAACTTACATTTCTCAATTAGGAAGTCTTTGAAATGCTTATGTGGCTTATGTTTTCTATTATGGATGCTGTTGAGCCTTTCATTGATGGCTAACTTCAGAATCCCTCTACTATAGGTACTACAGTAATGCATGGTTTCTGTGCACTGTGTGCATATTTTATGGCTACCAGGGGAGACAAATTTCAACCATTTTCCTCTTTCTCTAGCAAAAGTTTGAATTTCCAGATTTCTGTCCTTACCTTCTTAACAGCAAGAGTTTCACACTAAAATTGCCTGATCTTTTTAAACTCGGATTACTCCATTAGTTATGATCTCTAACATTGATTGTGCAACAAGTATTACTAATAATATAATAATAATAATAATAATAATAATAGCAGCTGACATTTATTAAGTGTTTGCAATGTGCCAGGTACTTTTTCAAGTGCTTTTCATGCAAATTTTCACCTTATGAGGTAGATTGTTGTTTTCCCATTCTTAAGAAGAGGAAATTGAGGCACAGAAAGTTAAGTACCTATGCCAAGGTCATACAGTTATCAGAGGGGATTTGAACCCTGGCAGTCTGAATCTGGCACCTTCGCTTTTAACCATTCCATTTAATGCAGTAATAAATCTTATTCTTAATTCATGGTGAGAAATACCAAAGCTGTGGAGTACAACTTACCTAGTATTTTTCATATTTAAAAGGTATGCTTTTACTTTCAAAACATTTCGTAGAAGTTTTTCCTGATTACTGAGCTTCTCTAGTTTATTGATCTCCATCAGTGGTGCTGGTCCTCCCTATTTGTGACTTCTCAATGTCTGCAGGACAGCATGCATGTTCCTTTTGTGCCTAAAACCTTTCACTATTCCCCAAATCCCTTTTAGCCTCTCCCCACCCAGCATTCCTGTGTATATGTATGATTTATACTCTACTTGCAGCTGATTCTTAACTGCTCTTTTCATAACTTGTGCCTCAACACTGTACACACATACACAAAATCTCTTGCCTGGCCCGAATACCACCCCGAAGGCCACCTTTTCAGGAAAGCTTTCCTGGACTCTCCTAGGCCATTTGTGAGTCCCTGTTCTGAACCCCCACTTAATTCTCAAAGACCTCAGTTTTAGCCCTAATCCCTCTGTAAAGTCAATTTTTCATCTCCTTCATGAGACAACTCAGAGAGGAATGGAGTGGCCATAGTCAGTTTCCAGTCCCTATACCCTGTGTCATGCCTAGTCACTTAATACCTGATACTGAATAAATGTTTATTGATCAAACTCACATTTGTGTGTTCTGCTTTTAATGGTTTTGAGTAAGGTTGTAGTAAATATTTATGGAGATAGTAGTGTTTTGAAATCTCCCTTATAATTTTTCTCTGTCCCAGCTTGAATGTGTTGGGAGTGTAGCCAGTGGTATTTCTGTCATGAGTTGGAGTCCTGACCAAGAACTGGTGCTTATTGCTACAGGTAAGCTTGTCAATGATCTCTAACTCTGACTGTCATAAAATAGGACTCCTGGCATCTTACAGCCTTAAGTTCTGAGCTGCTTAAAGTTCAAAACTTTTGTTTGAACTATGATACCAGTTTATAATCTAGAGGGGATGTAGTCTGTTTCACTGCAGTTTTACCTCTTAAAATGTTGTTAAAAGTTGTTTCATGTAACTTTTTCAATCTTTGAAGCTGAGACACAAAGTCATAAAACCTAGAGAGACTCCTAAGTCCATAGTTGTAGTTAAAATGTCAGCAGTATTTATTTTAACCTATTCTAAGAGGAATTGCTGTATAAACAGATTCTAAAGCTCCTCTTACAACTCTTTTAACAGGTCTTACAAACTCTTAAAAAATGCTTTCTTTTTTCCCTTTAAGTCTCTCTATTTCAGATGAGTTTCTGTAAACTAGTATCCCCGATGAGCTGTATGTTTGAAGAGATATCTTGGTGACTAAAGTGTTGAAGTTAGTGGAGGAGGGCTATGTCGGCTTTTATGTTAACCTGATGTACATAAATAGCTGAGACTAAGCACCATGTGACTTACCTAGTCAGAGCGCGCGCGCGCGCGCGCGCTCTCTCTCTCTCCCTCTCTCTCCCTCTGTCCCTCTCTACTTCTCCCTCTCCCTCCCTCCCTCTCCCCCCCTCCCGCCCTCTCTTTCTCTTTCTCTCCCTCTCTCCCTCCCCCTCTCCCTCCCCCTCCCCCTCCCCCTCCCTCCCTCCCTCTTTCTCTCTCTCTGTTAAATGAGAGTCAAAACCTTTTGAATGAATCCTGTATGCCCTGTTCTGACTGTAAACTCCTCCACTCCAGCTCTGTAGCTTCCAGTGCCATAGATAATTATGAAATGGCAAGTTTGTTACATGAAAACAAAATAATTCTTGTTTGTGCCCCTCCAAGGTCAACAGACCCTAGTTATGATGACAAAAGACTTTGAACCAATCATGGAACAGCAGATCCACCAGGATGATTTTGGTGAAAGTGAGTATAGCTTTGTTTGAAACATTTTGTGATCTGAAGTTCTTTCAGGATTGATCATTTTCTTGCACAGTAATACCCATGTCATAAACGCAAAGAACTATGAAACTCAAGCCCCCATTTATTAAATATCAGATAGCCCATCCCAGATCTTAAAAGTCATACCTCTGCTGCCTCTCCAGGTCTGCAAGTTGATTTGTCAGTAAGCTGGGGGATAGACGTGCTTAGGGTCACCTAGATAGTTGTTGCCCAAACCCCAGGAAAGGCTTGGGCTATGGGTTAAGGAAAGGGACTGTATACGAGGTAGAACAAGGAGAACATTTCTGGGATACAATTTTGGGGAGAAAACAAGAAAGGTGAGAGACAAGGCTGATGTTTGTTCTTACTGGCTAGACCTGAATCTGTATTTTCTTGGGAACCATCAGATTGTTTTCTTACCAAGACCTAGCTGAGGTGATTTGGGCATTAAAGCTGTGGGAGTATTGAAGGGGGAGAAGATACTTATTGAGTATAAGAAGCTCTGGCCAACTTGCGGCCACCACATCGCTGCCCTGACTCAGGACAGGGATGAAGGAGAAGATATTTTAACTTTTGCTGAGGTGTAACCTCATGCCATCTTGTTCCACCAACTCTGAGAAATCATGTAGAAACAGCCAGTCATTTATTCACTCAAAAATAATTTACTTGTTCAGTAATAATTTCTGAGTCGGTATGAACCCAGCAGGGTGTTTGGTGCAGTAGATAATTTGACCTTTCAAGAATCCCATTACTTTAATAACAATTTAATGTGCAGGTATGAGGGTAACATAAGGGAAGGAAGGGAGTAATGGAGAGGGAAGACTTCTCAGGAGGCCAACTTGAGCTGAGTCTTGGCTGAATTGGTGTTGCGTAGATGAGGGTTGAGTTAATCTATTCCAAGGCAGGATTGTTTCATAGAAGCCTTTGACATATCATGGCTTATTCAGGCAACTGGGAGTACTTACGCATTGCTGGATGGGAGGACAGAGTATGGAATGAAATGGATTTTGTATGGAGTATGGATTTTGATCAAGTTTGGCAGGGAATTTGGACATTGAGTTATAGGTGATCAGCCATTAAAGGTTTTAATGATGCAAGATTGAGTGATTGATGAATAGGTACAGAGAGAAGAGGCAGGGTGGTCTTAGAAGGTTGCCATAGGAATCCAGGTATGAGATAAGGTGGGTGTGGGGAAAAATTTGATTGTCAATGAGGATGGGAGTACATTTTTTGGAATTATCTGAGAATCTTTTTTGGAATATATGTGCGTGGTTCCCCTCTTGCCCTAGCCAGTGGAGAAATACCAGTTTAGATAGTGAAATAAATAGGATTTGGGTATGTAAGGTGAAGAAGAGAGAGTTTAGTGGACTCCAGCGGGAAGCTCAGGTGGTGGGAATAAAGATGCCAGTATCTGAGAGGGAAGGTGGGGAAGTGCTGGTTTGTAAGGCGAAGGTAGTGAATTCTGTTTGGGATTTGTTGAAGGGCCATATAGGATCATCATGTGAAGTAGGAAAATACAAGGGGCTGAATCATTGGCGAGTGTGGTGCTGGAAGAGAGTAGGTAGGACCCAGGGTGGAGCTCCGGGGCATCCAGCTTTGAGGACAGTCACAGAGAGAGTAACCAGCATGCCTTTGTGTGGGTTCGTGCCCTGGGCCTGGCTAATCCCACTGACTTTTTCAGAAGAAGCCTAATAGAGTAAATCAAGGGAGAGGAGGAGTCCAAGTTAGGGGCTTAGGTCTTAGAATGTACAAAACCGTCCCTCTCGGGAGTGGTGAATAGATATTTTTCCTCTAACCCAGGGGTCAACAAACTTGCTCTGTGATGAGCTAGACGGTAAGTATTTTCAGCTTTTCAGGCCATGTGGTCTCTATTGCAACTACTTGATTTTGCTCTTACAGTGTAAAAGCAATTATAGAAAATACGTAAAGGAATGGGCACCGTTGTGTTCTAATACAAGTTGCTTTGTCAAAGCAGACGCAGGCTGTAGTTTGCTGATCCCTGCTGTAGCCCCATCTCTTAATTGTCTGGCCTCATTGGAAAAGTCCTCTTGCTTCACGCTTGGTCCTTTACCTCTCTGTGGAAACTGGGATAGAAGCCCAGGGGTGTGCGCCAGGATAGGCGGTGCTTTTTGTACCCAGCAGCAGGTATGCTTTGAGCTACGGTGGTACTTGGATGTGCCCATGCGGAGCACACAGAAAATGGTCATGCTGACCCATAATTTATAGGAATTATAAACAGCCCCACTTCTTCAGAATCAGAGTCAATGGCAGGAGGTAAGTACTGGATCCTGAACCTGGCTGGTGCTTTCTGGTACATCTCTGCAGTACCTATTGCAGGTGGATGCCAGATCCTACCTCCAGGAACAGAAGGGCTGCATTGTTTGAGCAGCTCTGACTTTATATTTTATGTGAGAGAAGCATTGTGACTTAGAAGGAACCTGGCCTAGAAGGCAGACACCCTGTGTTCTAGTTTTGGCCTCTGCCCCTAGGAGGTCTCACTCTGCCTATGTGAGAGGTTGGATTCTATCCTCTACAGCCCCTTCCACCACTCACACAGAGGTAGATTTATTTAGTGGATTGAACGCTTAGAATTTTATTCCCAGCTCTTGTTTTGAGTTTTGTGTTTTGTTATTCATGGATATAGCGTGTGAATTCTTCATGTTTCATTCTTGTTACTTGTAAAGTGGGGATTCTGACTGTCATCAGTGGACTGTGGACTATATATGATGGCAGTAAAGCTCTTTCCAAAATAAGGGCATTTCAAAGTCTTCAAAGTCACCGTGGCATATCATATGGAACATAGGTTTGTCAAATATTGACTGCTGGTCAATTTATTGAGAGGTCTCAGAGGACCCAAGTAATTACCCGTCCCTAACTTCTTGAAGAGTAGCAATGAAAGTGCTTTTATTTCATTTCATTTAGCTTACTGGTTGTCTTGCCTGTTCTCCATCAATTGTTGTCTAGGCAAATTTATCACTGTTGGATGGGGCAGGAAGGAGACGCAGTTCCATGGATCAGAAGGCAGGCAAGCAGCCTTTCAGATGCAAATGGTAAGGTTGGGCTGATGGATAAAGAAACTTGATTGGAACCAGTACAAGTTCTGCCACCCACCATGAATCCTTAGGTGTCCAGTTAGAGGCTAATGATAGACAATTCTGTTCTGTTTTACTGTGTTTCCCCGAAAATAAGGCCTAGCTGGACAATCAGCTCCAATGCGTCTTTTGGAGCAAAAATTAATATTAGACCTGGTACTATATTATATTATATTATATTATATTTATTATATTATATTTATTATATGATATTATATGATATTATATGATATGATATTATATTATATTATATTATATTATATTATATTATATACCAGGTCTTATAGTTAAATAAGACCGGGTCTTATATATTAATTTTTGCTCTGAAAGACGCATTAGAGCTGATTGTCCGGCTAGGTCTTATTTTCGGGGAAACACGGTAGTAAAACTGAAGCTGTCTAGAAAACCTCAGGGAATGAATCATCCTAGAAAGATCCTTTTGATCTTTTTTAATGCCAAATTGCTTTGTCATTTTTGCAGTGTAGAGAATAATTATAACCAAGATGCAGTTTAAAAAATAAATCATCACAGATAGAAATGTAACACTGTGTATCCCTTCCTGCTACACAGAAGGGGCTACTATCTTGCACTCACTGTTGACCATTCACACGCATGTTTTTCTATTTTTCCGACATATGTAGATAGTAGTTTTTTTCCTCTTGGGTAAAACACTTTGTTTTCAACTTCTTTCTGGGTACATTTTTAAGATAGAGCTACAGGATTTATTGACAAAAGATCCGATGTGGAGTGTGAGAGAGAGGAATTGAGGATGGTCCCAAGATACGGGCCTGAGCAAATGGAAGCATTGTGTTTATCTTATAAGTAGAAATTTCCATGAGCTGCCCTTTTAGGATAAATGCATCAATTATACACTGTCTGCCATTTACATTGCCCGTCCTTAATTATTTCTCGCCACATCCCATGTAACTCATACCCTTCACTAGCAGACATTTGTGTTCTAGACCATACGGCAGTTTTGTTGAGAAGAAATCTTGTGAGCTGCCGGTGTATTATTCCCTGTTGTGCAGGCCGTGGCACTAGCATCACTCTGACGTAGCCTGTCACTACAATGTGATATGTAGGTGGCACTGGAGACGCCTCTTCCTCCTGTCCTGCAGAGGGCAGAAGTCTTCTGTGGTTTCATCACTGCTGCTGCCTCTTACCTCTGGCTCATCCCTACCCACCTTCCTCTCATCTTCTTAACTCTTCTGTGTGCTGTTGTGAAGCTTATACAATACATAAAATCTACCCTCTTATACTTAAGCAAACAGAACATTTCCTTGTCATAGTTACCTGATGGATTCCTCAGCTCGCTATTTTTAATATCTGGATATGCAGTTCTTTTCCTCTGTCCCATGCTTGGTGAGCAATTTTTTTTTTAATGCCCAGAGAAGGATTTTTTAAGTTCTTTTTTATTGATGATTCCTGGGTCTAAGGATGCTTTTATTAGAAGAGTTCCTGAGGATTCTGTGAAGCTGGTTTTCTAGATAGCTTAAACCTCATATAAATTATTTCAATTTAATAGCCTGAGACTTGTTTGATTCTAGGCCATTGAAGAACCCCAGTAACATTTGTGTTTCTTTCTCTCTTTAGCATGAGTCTGCTTTGCCCTGGGATGACCATAAACCACAAGTTACCTGGCGTGGGGATGGACAGTTTTTTGCTGTGAGTGTTGTTTGCCCAGAGACAGGTATGGAAATAAATTGTAGTTAAACAAAAAAATTTTTTATCTTACTAAGTTTTGGAAAGTTTTCTATTTTTTTGCACTGTAGTGTTCTTTTATTAATATATGAGGTAAAGATATGTGCTTTAGATGCTAAATGAATTTAGAGCTAAGAATTAGAAGAGTTGTTTGAGGCCATCTGGTCCAGCCTCCTACCTATTGAACACAAATTTTTAATAAGATTAATATAATTGGCTTTGTAAAACCATGATAGTTTTTATTAACAAGGAAGGTGTCTGAAAAGTTTTCACTTGACAACATTTACCATAATGCTTTGTGTTTGTTTTTTTGTCTTGTGTTTTTCCCTCTACCTACTGCACAGGGGCTCGGAAGGTCAGAGTGTGGAACCGAGAGTTTGCTTTACAGTCAACCAGTGAGCCTGTGGCAGGACTGGGTCCCGCTCTGGCTTGGAAGTGAGTGGGAGAAGAAATCTTGTAACTCATTCCTCAAAATTTCTTGGAACTGGGGTAGGGGTGGTGGTACCTGTTGAATATAGGTGTTTATATAACACAAAAAGATAATTACTTTTTCTCATTTGGCTGTAAGCCTGTATGTTTCTTTTTCTTTTTTTTTTTTTTAGTTCTCTGAAGACTGACTTCAGTTTGAATAGTAGATTCTGAGCTTCATCACAGATCTCACCATTTCAAGGCCCACACATTTTGTAGGTCAGGGGCAGGGCCTACATGAAACCATTGTATAAGACAGAAAATGGTGTAAAAGGGAAGCTTCAGTCCACACAGCTCCGTGGGGCAGTGGAGCTTTGTGAGGGCTGGGAAGAGGGCTTCCTTCCTCTGCACTCACCCCACACTGAGGGGATCTGTTTGCTGAGGAACACGCAGGCTGCATTCAGCCCTGGTTCACCTCTGGGCCCAGGCCTCACGTGCTGGTCACAACCTGCATGCGAGATGCAGCTGCCCTGAGTCCAGATAGAAGAAATATCTCCTCTGTTGCCGTAGCACCTGTTACATGCAAAACCAGTTGGTCTCTAGGTTTTAGACAGCTTTTTTCCCACTAGTATTTGAGTGGCTTTGGATGATGGAGCAAAAGGAAAACATGTACTGAATTAAAACTCTAGAGACAGATGTGAACAAGATGAGGTGACTGAGTTGTTTTCAGTTGATTGAGAAGTCTTTAAAAATACCCACCGGAGCATGGACTATTTCCTGAAGTTATCTAATTGAAGGAGAAATAGGTTATAGTTTTATAGGACGTTATATGGAATGGTTTAAATAATTTAGTAGTTTTTTAAAAAGTCACCCAAGTGCTGTCTAAATCTGTGAGGCTTTGTGGGCAAATGGAGTCTTTGAGCAAATTAGGAAAAGGCACTCTTTCCTCTGGGCAGGTATTGTAGTCCCTCACCATTGGGTCACTGTTGACAGGGACATTGGGCAAAACTTCCCTGGGTGGACCCTGTTTGTTTTTGCCGAAAAACTCGTTTCTCTGAATTTCATCTTGTTCTTAGCCGGCCAGGTGCACCTTTGGACCTTCTAACACTCTGGGTTTGCTTTAAGGCCTTCAGGCAGTTTGATTGCATCTACACAAGATAAACCCAACCAGCAGGATGTTGTGTTTTTTGAGAAAAATGGGCTTCTCCATGGACATTTTACACTTCCTTTCTTTAAAGATGAGGTTAAGGTAAGTGCCTGAATTGTCTCACTGTCAAATTTAGAGGACTTTCCGCAGCTGTAGAGAAGGTTTCTGTGTGATACGGATGTGTAAATAGAAGCTTCAGAGTAGATAGCAATAAAAACAGTGGCTTCTTAAAACTTGACTGTTTTGTTGTATAAAAAGAGAATTTATTTTTCCTAAAAAGAGAATTTATTTTTCCTAAAGAGATTTTGCAAAGAAGAGATGGCATTTCTTTCCCACCCTATAAAACACAGACAAGAAATAGGAATGTTAGTTTTTATTGTTTATTTTGACAAAAGTGTAATTCTTCCAGTGACAAAGATACTTTTCATTTATAACATTTAAACCTTAAGCAGCTTGGTGATGATACACATCAATGGTAATCTTTAATTATGTAAAAATTTAAATATACTAAAAGTTGAGAGGTTAATGAATTCCCATGTACCTATTACTTTTAATAGACACCAGCATGTTGTAAAATTATTTTATCTATCACATACGTATTTTTATCTTATCTGCTAGGGTTTTCGTTCTAGAAATCATTTTCAATATTCATATCTAACAAAGAACGTTTAAATAACCACAAGTCCATTATCACATCCTACAAAATTAGTAATAATTCCTTAGTGTTATCTAATACCAGTCCATATTCAAATTTCTGATTGTCTAAAAATGTCACCTTGCGTTTAGTTGTCTCTTGTCTCTTTTAATCTTTATCCATAAAGCATTTTTTGAAGTCCTCTCCATATAAGGACATATTACACAGATTTGCTAAGTGACTCTAGGTTAGTAATTTACTGCTAGGGGTCAGCTTAAGTAGTGGGATTATTTGGCAGGGAATGCAGCTATTGTAAAGATTTTGAAGTAAATACGTAGTTAAACAGCAATGACAGATCTTTTTTTCCCTACTAGGTAAATGACCTGCTCTGGAATGCAGACTCCACTGTGCTTGCAGTTTGGTTGGAAGACCTTCAGAGGGAAGAAAATTCCGCTCTAAAAAGCTATGGTAAGATAGCTGTATTGTCTCAGCCTTTTGCCCCATAAAAATTCTTGAAAGTAGTAGGGTGTGGAGTTGCCCTTATCCCTTCTACTTAGTCCTGTAGTGGAATCAAAGATGGCTGAGGAGACTAGGTGGAGACGGGGGAGGGGTTAGGTTTTGATTATTTATGGGTTCCAGTCATATGTCAGTCAGGGTTCTTTAAAGAAGCAGAATCAGGGCAGACCCGCAGGCTGGAAATTCAAGTAGGAGTTAATGTTTCGGTTGTGAGTCTGAAATTTATAGAACAGATCTGTAGTCTGCAGACACGCAGGATTCTGTGTTAGTCTTGAGGCATAATTCTTTTTTCTCTGGGAAACCTTTACTCTTAAGGCCTTTAACTCACTGGATCAGACCTACCCAGATTATGGAGGATAATCGACTTTATTTAAAGTCAGCTGATTGCATATGTTAATCACATCTACAAAAATACCTTCCCAGTAACCTGTAGACTATGGTTTGACCAAACAACCATAGCATAGCCACACTGACATATAAAGTTGACCATTATAGGTCATCAGTACTGTCTCTTCTTACATGGTTTACTGCAGGCAATCAAAACACTAGCCGAAGGAATACTGCACTGTGGAAGTGGAAGAAATTGGATTAGATATGAGTAAGAATCATCGTTATACCTTTTAAATTGTGTAAATAGGTGTTTTTTAGTGTATGCATAATAGGTGAAAACATTAGAAAATAAATATGAGAAGGAAAAAGTTAGTCTGTCATTCTGTCATTTAGTAATAATCGCTATTAAAATTTTCTCATCTTCCAGATTTTGTGTGTTTATCTCAGTATAGCCGTCATCTCATTTTTAAGTATATAAGTATGATACATGCAGTTTGGTGCCTTGCTCTTCCACTGTCAGAAACGTATTTCCATTCCAGATATCCATCTACATCATTTTAAATGGCTATGTAATACTGATTTGTGCCACAGTTTATTAAATCCCATGCTGTTAGACATTTAAAGTTTTGTAATTTTCAGTTATGAACAGCAATGCATTGAAATTTTTTTTCATAAATCTTCATTTGCTTGATGATTTCTAAGTGGCTTTCAAACTTTTTAATCAAGAAAATGTTTTCTTTAACTCAAACGTTATTTAAGAAGCTTGTTCATTCATTCATTCATTCATTCATTCGACCCAATAACTTTCAACCCTGGCTGCACCTTTAGAAAAAAACAAACACTTTCCAGGCCTCATCTCATTGGATTCATTGTGGTGGAACGGGGGGCTATATGTCAGTATTTAATGAAAAAACTGAAAAGGCATCCAGGTGAATTTTACCATGTAGCCAGAGTTGAGAACCCCTGATGAGCCAGGGTGTAAGGTCGGCTCTGGGATATGCTCAGGGTCCGTGTTGCACAAGCAGAGCCACAATGCCTGTCTGTACAGAGCATGAGCACGTGGCCTAACGTTTCAACTCCCCGCCAGGCAGAAGTATTGTAATGGCTGGGTTAGAGAACTAGGTTAGATTTATCGTGATCACTGAATTAAGAATTCGTGAGCAGGGAAATGTTTAAAGAAAAGAAATTCCTTACTATAATCCAGGTCTTCACTTATATGTCTCCTCTGTTTAATAAAGGTTGGTTTTGACATGGTTAGTTCTTCCCCCCCCCCGCCCCGCTTCATCGAGATATAATTGACGTACAACATTGTGTAAGTTTAAGATGTACAGTGTATGATTTGATACATGTATATAGTGTGAAACGTTTATCACAATGAGGTTCACCTCAAAGAATTACCATTTTTGTTTTTATGGTGAAAACATTTAAGACCAACTCTCATAGCAACCTGCAAGTGTACAATGCTGTATTGTTAGCTATGGTCACCATGCTGTACATTAGATCCCTGAAACTCATGCATCTTACAACTGCAAGTTTGTACCCTTATGGCCAACATCTCCCCATTTCCCCCAACCCCTAGGATTAGGTCTTGCTTTTTTAATAGATACTGGAAAACGTAATTCTTTGCTAATCTCCCTTGGACAGCTCCATCATAGTACCAGATAGCCTTGGACATAATTGTAGACAAAGCATCTGCAAGAAAATAATAAGCACCTTAAGCTTAATAGAACACAGTGATGCTAGTCCAGTACTCTCGGATTGCATGTTTTAATAATTTAATCTGTCAATTTTCTGCTTTCTAAATCTTTTTTGGGGGAAAAAAATCACTAAAACAGTCTTGTCCTAGCAGCCTTGCATCCTCATGATTATAAAGTTTGAAGGTGGAGGCAAAAATAAACATGTGCTTCTGACCTTATTGATGCTTAACATTTTATTTCTGTGGGAAATTATTAATATCATTTTAATGGAGAAGCTGAGCAGGAACCATCATTTGAAAAAGAAAATATTACCCCCATCCCCCTGTAGCAAGTGGTACAAAGCCCCGTCCTCTGGCCTCTGATGGCCTTCCTTTCATTTTCCCTCGCAGTTCAGCTCTGGACTGTTGGAAACTATCACTGGTACCTCAAGCAAAGTCTGTCCTTCAGCACCTGTGGGAAGAGCAAGATTGTCTCTCTGATGTGGGACCCGGTGACGCCATACCGGCTGCATGTTCTCTGTCAGGGTTGGCATTACCTCTGCTACGACTGGCACTGGACGACTGACCGGAGCTCAGGAGATAATTCAAGTGACATGGCGAACGTGGCTGTCATTGATGGAAGTAAGCAGCTGGAGAAGGTGTCTGTGAGCCTGCAAGAGGTCCTGAGCCCAGTGCCTGCAGATGTGGTGGTGTGACTAAAACAATGGGGAATTTTTATTTGGTTGGTTGTTTTGGTTGTTTGATTTATTTTGACTTATTTGTTGTTTTGTTTGAATGAGAATGTGCATAGTTGGGGCATGTTCTCTTCCGAGATCCACGGTCCCTACTCTCCCCCACCCCCACCTCCCACCCCAATCCCCTGCTGTGCTGCATCCCTGGCCTTCACATATTTACTCATCGGCCTTTGAAGACATTGACAATTTTGATCCTGGGTAGAGGGGACCCAGCAGTGTTGCCCCGTTGTGTGTGTTAGCCATGTCTTTTGCCCTGACGTAGATTTGTATTAACCTCTGCATCACTCCACTTGTGTTGCTTTATTTTCTGATAAAATACTTGTCAATTACATACCTCTCCAATTAAGTTCAGTTCAAGTCACAAGGCTTTTCTGTCTAGTATGAAGATTGGCTTGGTGTTTTATAATTAGGTTGATGGTTTTTGTTGTTGTTTTTATTTTGGTGAGGGGCAGGAAACGGGGGCCAGAAGTTGTCACCTGAATAGACAGTTTACTTATTGGTGATAACAGAAAGGAAAACTTGCTTCCAAGATTGTACTGTGAGTTGGTGTACTAATTCATGTTCAATGTGGTGGTTATAATACTGATTGTATAATCACATGTTTTGTACAGAGGACTTAATCATATATGCCTTGTTACCAAACCCACACATAGGGAAGTACTTTAAGGATTTTGAAGGGTTGATTCCCTTGTTTTAGTTTGGCCTGGTGGCAGGTTTGAAGCTAGAACTCTGACCTCTTGCCGAGCCACTGGCACCTGAGACCTCTAGTCCAAAGATGGACTTCTCTAGGCCTGAACGTGACTACAGCCAGATATAGACAGAGTCCATGCCATGATGCTTACTTTTCCCCTTTACACAGTGTTTAACCTTATTCATGATAAAAACATCAGAAACTGTTAAGAATTGCTGTATATTTTCTATACCATTATTAGTGGCACTGTGCTGTTCAGATGCCTCATTTTATAGATTGAACATCCATGTGTCTAATCCTCCTTCTCTCTCTCTCACGTGCAGACCGGGTATTGGTGACAGTCTTCCGGCAGAGTGTAGTTCCACCGCCCATGTGCACCTACCGACTGCTGCTCCCACACCCTGTGAACCAAGTCGTGTTCTCTGCACACCCCCAAAAGAGTAATGACCTCGCTGTCCTAGATGCCAGTAACCAGATTTCTGTTTATAAATATGGTATGTTCAAAAACTGTGATCAAGATGTTCTGAATCCCTCCTACAAAAAGCGGGTTATGGTTTGGTGTTGTCATAGCTTTAGTGTTTCTAAAATGTTGAAGTTTATAATTAATGTCTTTATTAATATGATACTTAATTAGCTTGTGAGGTTTTTTAGTGGGGCTTTGATCTTAACTCTGGCTTCTAATAGTTATTCCTTTTGCGTTACTGGACTTGAAGTCTGTTTTAGAGAATAACATTCAACCTTGGAAATAAGACGGTTTCTTATTACACCTTTAACGTCTTTTACAGTTTTCATTGCCTTTACATGTGTTTTCAGTTGATCTCACAGCCCTCCTTGGAGCTGTGTTACAGATGGAGTTTTCCTTTTTTATAGATAAGGGAATGAAATGACAGAAGGTTTGCAATTTGCTTGAGCCAGAGTGGACAAGGATTCCAGCTCAAGTGTTCTCACTTCTAAGCCAGTTGTCTTCCATAATTCATTGCTCTCAGTTTCTCGTTGTTTTCCTGATGTACTGGAAAAATCTAAAACTTGTTTTTAGTTGTGAATTCTATGGTCATGTTATCAGTTATACTGGCAAAAGGCACTGGAGCCTTGTTTTCAAATAACTTTTGAATTCTCAGTTAGAAAAAGCCTAGATAGCTGCTGGGAGAGAATAATCAAAATTAATTAATTCCTATTGGAATTCCCTACTTGATTATCAATTTTCCTGTTAAATCAATAGCCTACTGTTTATACTAATCTTATAGCATGTCCTCATTTTGTTCAATGGCATTATAACATTGATGTTATTATGTTGATGAGATACCATAGGAACTTAACTCTTGTTTATATCAATTAGCCTATGATAAAATTGTTTTCATTATACATTGTTTCACTTAAAGTTACAGAATCTATCGACATTAAGTGAGGAATTACTGTACTTAGATATGTCACCAGCTTCTTTGATTTTAGTTTCATTCTGTAAAGTGTTATAACAATCCTCCTTAAACTTTTTTTCTTAATAGGTTTTTAAAAAAATCATAGTAATGTATTCATTGTCAAGGCAATTCAGAAAAAGCAAAAATTAACTGCTTTTCAAAGTAGATTTTCTATCAACCAGTAATATCAAAAGTAAACAAATGATTGTCTCTATTCTGTACACTACTACTAGTTGGGTATATTACTGCTGATTCTGTGAGGTTAAAAAGAATCAAATGTAGAAGAAGCTTTGTAGTGCTTACTGTATGATACTAACTTGATTTATATATCGCTTTACAATGTACAGGATGTTTTGTCCTACACTCACTTAAAAAAAAACTTAATTGAATTCATACCATTCACCCATTTAAGATGCGCAATTCTGTGTCTTTTAATGTATTCACAGAGTTTTGCAACCATCACCACAATCAATTTTAGAACATTTCATCTCCCCAAAATGAAATCCTACAGCAACCCTGCATTCACTTTACTGATACTTACAACTCCTTGTGATGAGATAGGGCAGGTTGAGAGCTCCGCTTTTGGAAGATTGCTCGGGTGTCAATATATAGGGGAGGCCATGGGTCAGCTCCTGAAGGCTGAGATACCACTTAGGCTGTTGCAGGTAGGAGATGATGAGAGCTCCAGCCAGCCTAGTGTCTGTAGAAATGGAAAGAAGAGAAAGATTGTCCAAATCCTGGAGCTGAAAGCTTCTGAGAAGTTGAGCACGTTGTAGAGAGTTTGGATATAAGAGAGTCTGGAAAAAGGTGGGAGTCTTTATTAGAGCGTCGGACTTAGAGATTAGCGTTTCGTTTCAAACATGGAATGGTTTCAAGTGATGGCCCTGGGGTGGCTAGCTTACGTGGAGTTGAAGTAGTTGAATGTCAGCATTAGGCACCTGCCTGGTGAGCATCGTAAGAGGGCAGATTGGTGAGAGATTCAAGAGTGCTAGTGTAGGAACAGCAGACGTCAGCTTCCAGGTTGTGCAGGGAGTCAAGTGAATGATGAGGAATAATGTGTTCTGTTGATATCAAAAGGAATGAGAAGAGGAAAGATTGGAGGTTGAGGTCAAAAGTCAGAATATTCTAGTTTGAAGTCTGAGCATGGACAGATCAGAATACTCATAAGGGCTCAATGCCTAAGCTGAAAGGAAAGAAGGAACAACGTGGAGGCAAGTAGTGAACATTTGAGTTGGTTGGAAACAAATTAGATACCAAATTTTCAAAGGTGGTATTTGAATGTGGCCTGAGTATTGCTCTTTTTTTCCTTCCATATTTATTGTCTCTTTTTTGCCAGGTTGTTTTCTAGTCTGTGCCTTTGTGGAGTTTATTTTCTAGTTGGAGAGAAAGATAGTAAATATAAGTTATTATCTATCAGATGGCAAATGCTGTGGAGAAAAATAAAGGAAGGCCTGGGTATAGGGAGAGCAGGGGGAGGGGCCCACTAGGGGAAGTGGGTTTTGTATTTAGGGGGTCGTCAGGAAGCCTCTTTGGGAAGGAGACATTCAGGCAGAGACCGGATTGGAATTGGAGAGGGAGCCATGCAGACACCTGGGGTGAGAACATTACAGGCAGAGCACAAAGCAGCTGCAAAGGCACTTGCTGTGCATGGGAAACAGCCGGGAGTTCAGGGTGGCTGCAGCAGGGACAGTGAGGGGAGAGGGGAGTGGTGGGTGGGGTCGCAGAGGTGAGAGGCAACAGTGCTTGTCAGGCCTCAAAGGCTCTGGGAAGACGTTATTGTTCATTCTGTGTGAGACAGGAAGCCCCGGGACGCCTGGGAGCAGAAAGTGTGGTATTCTGACTTAATTTTTTTAAAGGATTGTACTGGCTGCTGTGTGGTGAATAAACTGGATCAAGAATGGAAAAAGAAGGTCTTTTGGTCAGGGATGTGAGGTTTTTGAGAGATGGTTGTGGGACAGTGGGAGGAAATAGCACTGGGGTCAGAGGGCAGGCCTTCCGATCCCCGTGAGGATTGTGATGGGTGTAGTATTAAGGGAAAAGCAGATTATGGTTTTGCCTGCAAGGGTAGGCAGAGATTGAAAACAGAGATTGAGATGTGGTTATTTTCTATTGCTTTGTTGGTAAAGTGGTTTGCCTTCTAGAACCCATTAAATGCAGGACCCTATAACTTTAGTGTCAGGAGAAATGTTTATAGTTGACTATGATAGCATTTGCGTTTTTGCTTTTTAGGTGACAGTCCAAGTGCAGACCCTACAGTGAAGCTGGGAGCTGTGGGCGGAAATGGATTTAAAGTTTCCCTTCAAACACCTCACCTGGAAAAGCGGTACAAGTAGGTGTCTCTTAACTATCATGGACCTCTGGGAGCAGAAACAACCAGCGTTCAGTCCTAAAGTTACCCATTTGTCATCCTGTGTCTGTTGCTGAATGGAACAAGTAGATACAACTCCCAGGCCCTGGTTTCTCATCCTGTTTGGGGAAGCTAGTTACCTGCATACCTGAATGCCATGTATGCTGATGACTAGCAGGAGAGCACAAGTCATAAGCCAGCCTGAAATCCACGTCCCCCACCCCCTGGGAAAATCACATGGGGAAGATGGAGACGAAGATGACAGAGTGGTTGCGTTTGTTGGCAGAGAGTAGGGTGTCTAGGCTGTAAGCATGTGGCTGACCTGATGCCTTGCCCACACTCCAAAACTTCTGGGCGCCCAGGTTGGAAATCACAATGCATTTTTCCATTGAAACAATATTATAAGTGATTGGGGATAACTGAAGATCGGGATAACTGAAGATCTCAGGTACACTACAGGCAGTGTAAAATGATCCAGAGGCCAAATTAGTAATTATAATGCCACTTAAGTGAGAATCCAGGACTTGAGTCTATTTATTCTATTTGAGAAGCCCGTGTTCTTGATTACTGCCCTATTTTGCCTCCTGGGAGCGTTTAATCCTAAATTACTAGGAGTAATGAACTGAATAGAACAAATAACTTTCGTTATTTGAATGTAATAATGTGTTTCTTGCATATATGCAATATATCTCATAAATGTACATGTGAATATCTAATCTGAATATCAAATGTACATATGAATATCTAATTAGAATGTGTGAGACAATTTAGAATATAGTTCCATTTTTTAGAAATCGAGAGGATAGCACCTAACCACTGTGCTGTACACCTGAAACTAACATAAAATAATACTGAATGTCAACTATAATTATTATATATATATGGCCACAGGATGTAAAGTACAGCATAGAGAATACAGTCAGTGGTATTGTAATAGCTACGTATGATGTCAGATGGGTACTAGACTTGGGGTTATCACTTTGTGAGGTGTGTAAAGGTCTAATCATTATGTATGTTGTACACCTGAAACGAATAAAAAAAGATCGAGAGGCTAGCTTCAAGCCATCTAGAGATGATTTCATGAAGGACATGACTACTTCTTGAAGAAGGGCTAGGTTTAGGATTGGCAGAGAAGGGTTGGGAACATTGGGTGTGGTGGGCGGAAGAGTGTTGGTGAGAACCAGCGCTGGGAACGCTCCTGTGCGGGTCTGAGTGCAATGAAGAGATGGAGGCGTGGAGAGCTGGGTGAGGAGGGGGACCCAGCTAGTGACCCAGCTTCTGTGTGCCTCCAGTCTGCTGCCACCTGGGCTTAAAGCAGGCAGTAGCTATTAGGAGTCCCTGCACGAGGTGGCAAAAGTGCCCTCCTCTGGACTATAAATGCTACAGAAGGAAGGCATCAGAGGCAGGGAAACCATTGCCCAAGCTGGTTAGTCATTCTGATGTGAGATGCTGAGGAAGTGACCATTCTATTGAGGTCCCGATGTCTGCTGCAGTCTGGTTTGGTATGTGCTGACAGCGGAAACCTTCTGGGCTGTATCAGCGCAGGTCCTGGGTAATTTCCTCATGGAGTCAGTTTCCTGAAGTCTTCTCTTCAGATCTAAAGATCTCAGCATATAAGGAACTTAATATTAAATGGAAAAAATACATTTTAAAGCCAGGCAAACGTTATTTCTGGATTTTCTAGTATTTGACATCACCTTAGGTTTTGTTCCTCCAAATAATTAGGTGCGGACTGTATACAGGGTGTTGTTTGTTTTTTATTCCTCCAGGAAAATCTCAGTGATATTAAAGGTTTATTCATGTCTTGGATGTTCTTCAATATTTAAAACAGGATTCAATTTGAGAATAGTGAAGATGAAGAAGTAAATCCACTGAAGCTCAGTCTTCTCACCTGGATTCAAGAAGACGTTTTCCTGGCCATAAGCCACAGTCAGTCCAGCCCACAGTCTGTCATTCACCATCTGACCATGGTCCCTTCCGACATGGAGGACGAGCAAGGACAGGTCAACATTAGGTATTATAACACTTCCTTGTATTGCATGCGTTCTTAAGCCGATGGAGTTATGCTTTTGTCTTTATGAGCACTGGACTTTTTTTGGTTTCTAGTGAGCAAGATTCAGGGGCTGTAGCTTCCTAGTTAAACATAGTTAGCAAGAGGTTGAGCCTAGTTTTAAGTCATGTCAAAATACAGGCTAAAAATATATCAAGAAGTGGTGAAAAATATGACAGATACCAGTAGATGAGGCAAAACATTTTAAGATGCGTTAAAAATTGTACTTCAGCATGTACTTATGTTCCAGCAGGGTGTGATTGCTAGCCCATGATAATCAGCCGTTCTAATTGCCCTATGTTAGTTATTAAAATCAGTTATAAGATCTGTATATCTGTGCTTCATTTTGATGTGGTGACTTCAAAATGCTTCTGCTCGTCTCTTCTTTACATTCTGTTTGGCACTTGACTACGTGTACTAGTCTCCTCTGTTTGTCTTTGCTAAAATTTCAGTGCTCCCTGACCCTGGGTGTCATTTTGATTCCTGACTGCATCTTTGTCATGTAATAGGTTTTAGGTAATCAGTGCTGTTTGCTGTAATGCAAGCCCCGTTGTGCAGTAGATACCATTGTCTGGACAGTAGTGCTTGGAAATCCTTAGGTTTCCAATGTCAAAACTTGGAACCTTAGGTATCACATTGATATTAATCTCCAGATTCATTTGTAGTTAAAGATTGCTGGTTAGATTTAAATTCTGAAAACTCTTGTTGCAAAATTAGGAACCTTTTATTATTGGGTACATAAAACATATTCTGATGTAGTCATTAACTGCTAATCTTTGACTCATGATACTTCATATTTTTAAAAAGCTTTTTGTGAATATATCTGGATACAGAATATGTTCTAACTACATATCGGACTTAAAGTTAACCAGGGCCTTACTTTTGAAAAACAGAGCAATTTTCATTAGAAATGCCAAATTATGCAAATATCTACTTCAAATTTGAAATTCTTTGTAGAAGAAAAAGCTAGATGTAGTCATCTCATTTGCTGTAAAGGAAATGGGAACTAATTTAAAATATACTTCTCTGCTCTTTTGACTTTTGTTTCTCAAAATGGACTATTCTGTTCATATAAAAATAGCAATCTCTTCGAGGAATATAAAGTCCCTCAATCAGCTTATAGCTTTTAATAGCTCACATTTACTACAGCTTGTGCTTTGTAAAAGGCACTTCTTAGTGCTTTACCTGTATTAACTGCCTTATTTCTCACAGTAACTCTTTGAAGTATGTACTGTTAGCACCTCATTTTACAGCTGAGACAGCTAAGGCGCAGAGCAATTAAGTAACTTGCCTGAGTCACACAGGTGGAGCCAGGGTCCAATCCCAGCCTGTCTAGCTCCAGTCTGTTCTCTTAATCTACTCACAGATAATTTATCCTCACAAAATTGGGGATATTTTGAGTATTTTGTAGATTGGTTAAAAACTCTTTGAATAAATGTTAGCATTGGCACCATTTGTTTTTACCTCTACCTCTTCTACTGCCTTTAAGATGTGTCTATTCTCTGTTCATTGACTCAGAAAAAATATAATGGCAATAACAGATTACCCCTTCCCATTAATGAGGACCCACAGATTTCCATACGTGAATATGATAGTGATAGAGATATTGTGTTCTCATTTTCCTATAGATTCACTGCTTTATTTAGTGCAGTTTATATTTTAAGAAGACAGAAATGATATTGGTACCATGCATATTTAATGAAGGCAATAAAGTGCAGTAAGCTGCAATAAGTTATAATGAGTTATTGCTAGAATAGGAACGGTGACTTCACAATATACATGCTTAGCTTGCTTGTATTGTGGAAAATTGTGTCACGTGATAGGTAATTGCTTTACCTGGGCTTGTAATTACAATAATTTATCCAGCTATCGTGTGTGTGTGTGTGTGTGTGTGTGTGTGTATGTATTGATACATATGTATTTTTGTGTATGTTGTGTTGCATTGGGCAGGGCAGCACCAAAGGGAAATTGTTAATTTTTCTGTTTTGCAAAATCAGGGAAATGTCACTACTTTTGAGAAAAATGGTGTGTTCATACCCCTTCCTTTTACTTTTGTCAGTTCATCCATGACAGTAGATGGGGTCATAATCAGCGTATGTTGCAGTCCCAAGACCAAGTCAGTAGCATTGCAGCTGGCTGGTGGCCAGATACTTAAGTACCTTTGGGGTGAGTATCGAAGTGTTACGAAAGCGTGTTTATGACTTATATGGATATTTAATTCTTGAGAACATGACTTATATCTTGTCTGTGCCACATTGATTGGTAGGTCTTTTAACTACCCTGGAAAACCCTAAGCTATAGCATGGAATTGACAGGTGTTTTCTACCTTTAGTTTCTCTTGTAATGAACTGGAGTACCCTTATTAGTTTCCAGAACACGTTTGGAAAGTGATCCAAGTTGCGTATTCAGTGTTTCAGGAAGTATTAATGTGACAGTTTTTTACAAAGAGCAGATGAGCTCTTTGTAAACCTCCTCTGCCAATCTTGCAGAGTCACCCTCTCTGGCTGTTGAACCATGGAAGAACCCTGGTGGATTTCCTGTTCGATTTCCTTATCCATGCACACAGACCGAAGTGGCCATGATTGGAGGTGAGGTAAGTGAACAAAGGACAGAAAAACTTACCACTTAGAGCACTGACCCAGGAACTGATAGCATTAGGTAGAAAGAGTTTGGGGCTTTGGAGGTGGACCTGGGTCTCTACTAAATTTCAAGGCAACAGTGAGAAGTTACCCACTTTCTTGAGCCTCAGCCTCTTCATTTATGAAATGGGGTTAAGAGATTGCCTGGCACGTAGTAGTTACTTGATTCCTTTCCTTGGAAGTACAAATTTAAAAATAGAAGAATGCAGTTAGCAGACTTTTATCCCTAGTTGTACAGAACATTCAAAGTTAATTTTATTAAATACCTTTTGCAGAGAACAGAAATGTAACCTTGAATATAGTATTTAATAGGTTGTCATTCATCAAATATTAAAACGCCTATATTTGTGGTGAGTGGTAGGGTAGTTGTTATAAAACAAAAGAGCTGTCTCATGCCTCACTTCTGGACTTTAAAATCTATCAATAAAGGTGTGATTATCCCCTCTGATGATAGGAAAATACAGGAAATGAGTAGGGTGTGATGTTAGAGGGTAGTGAGTACTAGGAGCTAATTAGAGGGTGGGAGCTGTGAAAATGGGGATACCTACTTTGGAGGTCAGGGAAAGCTCTTGTGGTAGTGTGTGTAGTGAGATGTGAACAAAGCAAGGTCTATCCCTGAGAAAGGGAGAGTGTTCCGGGGAGAAGGAACTGTGCACACCTTGAGTTTGGAAAGAAAGAACTCTGCTTATTCAAGGAACTGAATGGAAGCAATGCGGCTGGGCCTTAGTGAGAGGCCACAGGAAAGGGTGTGGATTTTTTTTTTTTAATGTA
This sequence comes from Rhinolophus ferrumequinum, assembly GCF_004115265.2. Lineage (NCBI taxonomy): Eukaryota > Metazoa > Chordata > Mammalia > Chiroptera > Rhinolophidae > Rhinolophus > Rhinolophus ferrumequinum. The sequence goes on along the minus strand of NC_046295.1, from coordinate 61,995,958 downwards.
ACAAAGATAGGAAAATTATTAATAATTTTTAATCAGCAGAGTCTGTGGTCTGGTTCATGGTTTGAAAGGTTTTTCTGGCTGTCCAATGGAGAGTAGGTTGGAAAGGAACGAGAGTAGAAGTGGTTGTTGGTGTGGAGGCAGTGAGGGGCAGAATGGTGATACATGACATATGATCAAAAAAATAATGGCAAATGTTTACATTTTCAAAAATGTATTACAGTAAAAAACACATTGCCATTAATCCCCCTCAAAATACTGCCCCCTTGGTCCAGTTGGTTGGAGCGCAGGCTCTCAACCACAAGGTTGCCGGTTCAACTCTGGCAAGGGATGGTGGCCTGCGCCTCCTGCAACTAACAATGGCAACTGGACCTGGAGCTGAGCTGTGCCCTCCACCACTAAGATTGAAAGGACAACAATTTGCCTTGGAAAAAGTCCTGGAAGTACACACTGTTCCCCAATGAAGTCCTGTTCCCTTTCCCCAATAAAATCTTTAAAAAAAAAAAAATACTCCCCCTTGCTTCGAACACACTTACCCATTGTTCTTGCCACTTTCTGAAGCAGTTCTGGAAGTCTTCTTTCATGAGTGTCTTTAGTTGTGCTGTCGTGGCTGCCTCGATGTCCTGAATCATTTTGACTTTAGGGAAGAGCCAAAAGTCGCATGGTGCCAGATCCAGTGTATGAGGACATTGTAAAGTTTTTTTTTTTGACACAAATTGCCGTACCAGAAGTGATGTGTGACATGAAACATTGTCACGATGGAGGATGATATACAGCACACTTTAAAACACACCTTCTCTCAACCGTAGCTCACACCCGACTGACTGTACTAACAAGTTGAAACTTGTCACACACTGTTACTAAGGTTCCATGCACCACTTCCCGTATTGAAGATCCCTGCCTTTCCGTTGGATGGAACTCGGCAGCAGCATTCACCATATTTTGTAATCATACCTCGTATTTGAGATATATGGAGGAGATAGAAACGACAGGGCCTGCTGGTGGATTTGGTGGTATCATACTTCTTTTGGCACTGGACCAACCACATCTTGCGTATCTATTTCAGTTCTGATTGCAGAGACTTAGATGTGAAATCACAGGTCAATTAAACTATAGAATAGAAAAGTTAAGTTTAACTAGTTTGGTTCGAATTGTTTGTAATTTCAGTTTTATTTCTTTGCAGGAATGTGTCCTTGGTCTGACTGACAGGTGTCGCTTTTTCATCAATGACAACGAGGTATCACGGCTTGGTTTGGTGCTGGATTCTTTTCAGTGTTGGATCCAAGTAATAAAGCTAACTTTGCCCCTTGCCACCCTTCCCTTCTTGTAGGTAGCTTCAAATATCACATCATTTGCAGTATATGATGAGTTCTTATTGTTGACAACCCATTCTCATACCTGCCAGTGTTTTTGCCTGAGGGATACTTCATTTAAAAGTAAGTTTTCAGTGCATAAAATAGAAAATAGTTTCTCTTCTAATATCTTTTGTACTTTGATGCCTTGAGGACTTTTAAGTTCTTCACCGACTTTGGCTTTTTTATCATGGAGTCCTAGACTGGAGAAGACATTTAAAGTTCATTTACTTAGACCCCAGTCTGAACTTCACATCTCAGTCAAGTCATTCTCCACCAGTTCGCAAAGACTTCCAGAGAAGGAAATCCTTCCTTAAACAGAATATCCAAAAGCTAAACAAAAAGTTTTCAGGAAATTGTATTTTATAACTAATATTTTACTTTGAGTTACCATGTAGGTACCAAACTGGCAATGTGGTCTAACTTCTTTGTAATCTTCCTTTTCTCACTGTGGCCACCCTCCATTGTACATCTGAAGGACTCTATCATCTTGTGGTTTGTAGGAAATGGGCTCCATTTTTTCTTCTATTCCACCCCACCCCCGTCCTCCCCACCCCACTGTGTGTATGTGTGTTTTCCTTATTACAAAAATGGCACTTATGTTTTTTGCTTCTCACTTGCAAAGGGAACCATTCACTGATACGATTGTAGTGTTACTGATAGTGCTAAGAAGTAGAGAAGCTGCCCAATTCCCTGTGTTGTTCACATCAGTTGAGAAGTTGTGTGTGTGAATGTGCATGAGGGCTCTGTGAGAAAGGGCACGTTCCAGGGATGAGACTGTTTATCAGAAAGGCACATGGTCTTAAGGCTGAGTGGGAGACCAAAGTAGCCTGGTTGTTAATTGCTATCTTCTAGTTCAAATAATGTGCAGTTTTAGCTGCAGTTAATGGAGAGTGGCTTGTCATGAAAATGATTCTTAAGGCTTAGCCCTTGGTGTCTTTAGCATTACAGGCAGGTCTGAGCAGCAGTCATGTGTCTAACGGGGAAACTCTGCGGAAGGTGGAGAGGGGTTCACGCATTGTCACTGTTGTGCCCCAGGACACAAAGCTTATATTACAGGTAAGCTGATTTTCCAGGCTGTGTTTCTGATTGTCATTAGGCAGTCAGTACCAAATTCTTGCGGAACCGAATTCTTGCAAGAACCGAATTCTTGCAGATTGCATTGTAGACTCTCTTATCGTTTGTAACAATTTATTACAAACCATTTCCTTGCTAGGCTCTCTGTTAGCTTTATACAAAGGAGTGTTCATGCAGACTCTGCCCAGTAAGGCTAATAGGGAAGCTTTTCTGGAAAGTCAAAATAAGTATTGAGCACAACAAGATTCTGCTCAAAGTGTGCTCATTTGACTGCGTTGTGGTAGTTCTCTAGGAAGTTAGGTCAAGTTATGTCTCCTGGGTATTTAAATGTTTTCTATTTCATTGAAAACATTACTGTTTTGATTTCTTTATTTTAAGATGCCACGGGGAAACATAGAAGTCGTTCATCATCGAGCCCTGGTTTTAGCTCAGGTTCGGAAGTGGCTGGACAAGTAAGTACCATGTATAGGACTAGTTAGCTTATTGTTATGACTTATGTGTGAAGACGGTAAGTGTTCTAGCAAAGTCTTGACAACTTAAAAGTCTGAAAAACTTCATTACAGATGTCTTCAATCATATTCTTAGAGTCTTTTTTTTCGCTTTGATTTTAATACCATATGGTGTAGTACACATTCCTAACGGCAAGAATCATGAAGCTTATCATACAAACAGGGCTTCCTAGCCTAAGGGGATCTGAGGGGCCTTTAGATGGCATATGAACCCTGGGGAAATTGTGCACCAGACTGTGTGTGTGTACTTATTCAGGCAGAAGGCCCAAGGCTTTCAGTGCATTGACGGGGGGCCTGTGACCCAAAAGTGCCAGAGCCACAGTTGTGAAGGAAATGATCCATTGTCTGAATCTATATGGGGGGAACTTTGTTTTAGAAAAGTTATTAACATTTTGTTAAAAGAAGAAAGTGGATCTAAGTGCCATGATGATTTTCTGTTGTGTGTATGTGGTGGAGTCCTCACCCTGCCCTGATGACTGAGTCATACCTTTTAAGAAGGTAAATGAATCTGGTACCTGATTTTTTTCATTTGGTGATTTCAGAGTAGAAATTCAGTGGCAACTGCTCGGCCTTTGGACTATAATCTAACTGTAACTGGTTTGTATTATAAAAACAAGCAGGGTCCAGGGAGTTTAGTTTTTGTGAAATGACTTTTCTGTCCATTCTCTATCTCTTCACAGACTTATGTTTAAAGAAGCATTTGAATGCATGAGAAAACTGAGAATTAATCTCAATCTGATTCATGACCATAATCCCAAGGTAACTTTCTGAATTTGCTTTACCCGAGCTTGCTTCAGACTTAAGCTAATGTGATTTGAACTAAAATGTTTTGTCCTTTTTTGGATAGGTGTTTCTTGAAAATGTGGAGACCTTCATAAGACAGATAGATTCTGTAAATCATATTAATTTGTTTTTCACAGAATTAAAGTAAGTATTTTGAATAATTCATGAGTATCGTATCTATAATTTTTTCTTTTAGTTAAGGAAATCAAACAGATAGATAGCTAGAGGAGAAAAATTACTCTTCAGTATTTTTTTTTTCACTGTAACTCTTAGATGTCAGATGTACTGGATTTTTGCTCTTTTTCCTTTATAAAATGTCTATTTAAAACTAAGAATTTAAAGCATGAAGGTCAGAATTATTACTTGGCTTTATTTTTAGGTGTATATATACAACTATTTGTTTTTTCTTATGACATTAAAATCAAATGGTGTGTTTTTCTGCAGTGCCGTTTTTCCCAACTTTTTAATGAGAAATTTCTAACATACAGAAAAGTTGAGAGACTTGTCCAGGGAGCATCCTGTACCTAGATTCTAGAGTTCTTGTTCGTATATTTGCTTTATCACTATCATTATTCTGTGTATTCACCATTTCATCTATTTTTTAGACAAATTTCAAGGTCATTAGAGACATCAGTCACCTTACCTCTCAATATTTCACTTTGCATAGCATTAACTAGAGTGCATTCTTTGTGTACAGGGTCCCTTCTGCAGGTCAGATTTATTTGTAGTGAAATGCACAGATGGATCAGTGTACCATCCAGTGAGTTTTGACAAACGTATACTTGTATGCAACCTGAACCCCTATCTAGATCAAAAAAATTTCCTTCATCTCAGAAGGTTCCCCCACAGCCCTTCTTAGTCCATCTTCACATGCTGGGCACCAGTTTTTTGTTTTTAGAACAGTTTTGCGTATTCAAGAACTTTGTATAAATGGAATCATAGAGTATTTACTTTTCTGTGTAAACAAAGCTTCTTTCTCGTATATTATCTTGAGATTTCATCCATTTTGCACACACCACTAGTTCATCTCATTTATCACTTAATAGTATGCCGTTGTATAAATATATTGTAGTTTGTTTATTCATTCCCCTGGACTGTACCCCGTTTGGGACTATTTGAATAAAACATCTGCGAATATTAATATATGAGTATTTTGTGGACACGTTTTCATTTCTCAATAAGTTTCTCCATTTTTCACCTTATGTGAATATTTTTAATAAAACTTTTCCAAAAGCCATTTTTATTTATTCTTTAATAAGCACTCTTGGGTTTATGTTAGTAGTTTGAGAGCTGCGACACACGTTCGGTTAATGGCCTTTAATACACACTTGTTCTTAGGGAAGAAGATGTCACCAAGACCATGTACCCTCCACCAGTTAGCAGCACTGTCCAGGTGACCAGAGCTCCTGAGGGGAGAAAAGTAGACCTTATCTGCGATGCTATGAGAGCAGCCATGGAGAACATAAATCCTCATAAGTATGTGTGCCGGCGCTAGTTGACATCTTTTGAATCACAGAAGTGTAGAGTTGTCCTTACTTAGCTTGTTTATCCTTCTCATTGTGCTGTCCTTTACTCATTACCTCAGATACTGCCTGTCAATACTCACCTCTCATGTGAAGAAAACAACTCCAGAACTGGAAATTGTGCTGCAGAAGGTACACGAACTTCAAGGTAGAGAGACTGTTCACAGAGAGTGATTATTGGGGCCCGACTGTCACCAGTCTTCTGGTCACACTGACCAGGACCAGTGCCATGTCACAGATTTAACGTGTGGCCTTTCGGTTCCCATTTTAAGACCTGTGTCATTTTTTTTGAATGTTCCTCCACAAAACGTGTGCAAAAGAGTCAAAAGTACATACTTGTCAGGAACATTTGTTACTTTGTCATTTTGGTTATGTTGCTATGTGTGTGGGTTTTTCCTCCAAATGTTCTGTATTCTGACACACTGACAGGAAATGCTCCGCTGGTTCCCGATGCCGTGAGTGCTGAAGAGGCCCTGCAGTATTTGCTGCTGTTGGTCGATGTGAATGAATTATATGATCATTCTCTCGGGACCTATGACTTTGATTTAGTCCTCATGGTAGCTGAGAAGTCACAGAAGGTACGTGACGTTGCTGCTGTGCCATGTTTTTGGTTCTTCTTTACGCCGTCATGTAGTGTGAAACCTTGCTTCTGATAACACAGTGTTTGGCCCCATGTTGGCCTGTGAGTACAGGCCTGGAGGCAGATCTGTGCATTTTGCTTCTAAGCCCCATTCTCTGTCATACTTCTGTGCTTATCGAAGTGTTTTGGTTGCTAGGTTGAGCAAGTGAAATATAATGACTTGGTTGTTTTTCAGATGATAGGCATATGTGTGAACAAATTCTCTTCTAATGAAGGAAATAGAACAAATGATTCATATTCCAGTTCAATTCTTTATCTTGTAGCTCTTTCCTCCGGTGGAAAGTGGGAATATGGAGAATAGACAAGTTCAGGGCCTCTAGTCACCGCCTAGCATACTATAGTCAAAAAGTTTGAGCACCACTGGTCTATATATTTTTATTTCTTTTTTTGCAGCCTGGTTTTAATCCCCTGTCATTCCTTTCTTTGTTCTTTGCCAGAGTGATCTTTCCCAAAAGGAAAATTTGAGCCTTCGTTCCTCTGCTTAAAATCCTTCATGGGCTCCCCAGTGCCCCTAGGATAAAGTTCAGAAGCCCTAATATTGCTTAAAAACCCTTCCGTGAGCTGGTCTCTGTGTATCTCTCTGTTCTCATCTCTTGACGTTATCCCTTTACTCTGCTCATGGAGGAAAGGCAGTGCTTTTGTTGCCCCAACTGCCACTTTCAGCCTCCCCATTCACCTGGCTAATTCTCACTCATCTTGGTCAGAGGATGCCAAAGTGGCATCTTCCCAGTAAACCGTTCTTGCCTCCCTGCCCCTACCCAGCGACTGAGGAGATGGCCCTGTATGTGCTTCTACTGTACCCAGTGCCTACCCTGCACACCAGTGTATCTCCTCTACTAGACTAAGTGCACTGAGGTTAAGGTTTATGTTGTGCACTTTGTACACAGTGGATTCTTACTCATGTTTGTTGAGTGAGTGTTTTGCTCAGTAGATCTCCCCTGCATCACATGCATGAGCATTTGGTCATTTACTCTCTTGGTGTTTTTCCTATATTGTTCTTACGTGTATTCAGCCTGTCTGCCCACTGAAATTGAAGTAAGAACGGAAAGCTGTGAACAGGAAGAACACAGCTTTCTTACGGGCATGGCACAGAGCTGGAGATGTTCAGTGCCAGTGAAAACTTGTGGTCAGGGCCTCACAGTTCTGCGTCCAACTCAGTATAATTTGATCTTTGTTTTCACACTTGGTCTTTGCAAATGGAGGCCATGAAATGGCATGGAAACAGCTCCAAGCCCAATGCCTTGCACTTTTAGGAGAAACTCGGAAGTAGTTATCGAATGTCTTCTAGATTGGAACCTTGTTTTCCTCCTTAATAACCTATGAAATAAGTGGCTATTGTGAGACTTAGGTAAAAGGTAGTCGTTATTCCTAATGTAAACTTAACACTCACCTGTTAAAACATTTATATCAGAAGTTGTATTATATAGATTGATTTTTATATATTACATAATATATAATTAATGTATTAATATGGTGCATATTTTTCAAGCTGCATAGCTTTGGGCTTATTGCTATCATTATAATTTATTTTAATAAGCAACTATAATCACAAGCAATAAAGTTCTCTTATTTATAATTTTTATTTTTAGGATCCCAAAGAATATCTTCCATTTCTTAATACACTTAAGAAAATGGAAACTAATTATCAGCGATTCACCATAGACAAATACTTGAAACGGTATGAAAAAGCCATTGGCCACCTCAGCAAATGTGGTATGTATGAGGATTAGTATGTTTATTTCTGCTTCAAATTTTCTTTGGAACTATACAAGGTATAAATTAAAATGCTAGCTTAGGAAAGACTGATTTGAATTTCCACTCCTGAAAACTTTAGGGCAGGGGTGTCCAAACTGTGGCCCGCGGGCCAACTGCGGTCTGCAATCCATTGTTAATTAGCTCGCAGCAAATTCCAAAAATATATTTAGTTTACTTAAATAAACCAGGTGAGGCAATACATACTTCACCTCGAGTGAGTGGCCCCGCTGTTTGTGTATTTTACTGCACATGGCCCTTGGTGAAAAAAGTTTGGACACCCCTGCTTTAGGGATTATGTGTCTGTGCCTTCTTTCCTCATATGTTCTGAGAAGCTGAGGATAAAGCAAATTCCTTTTAAAGACCTGAAGGAGCTTCATGGCTAAGAAAATAGAGCAGATCTCTTTTGGGTTAAAAATGATCACTTCCTAAATTCACTTTAGTGTCCCGAAATCAAAATTGGTTGGTAACTTACTCTTCTCATGTGTTTGCAAACACCTGAGGGAACCCCGGCTTACCTGGAGCGAGATGCCCACCAGCAGTGCCCTGGAAAGCACAGTTTTAATCGTCAGTGATGGAGTGGACCAGGCCCAGTGCCAGTGTCTGCTTCACCCCTGTGCCTGACCCGTGCTGCAGCCTCTGGCTTCAGCAAGTGTGGTCCTTTCCTGAGGGCTGAGGCGGGGACGAGGAAGAGTCCTGGGTGCTTGTTAAATATTCGGCTTCCGGCTTCCTGGGAGAAGCTGAGTCAGTCGAGGTGGTTAGGACTCAGGCGTGTGTATGTTTACTAAGCTCCCCAGGTGATTCTTATTACGGAGGTTGAGCAAACACTGGGCTGGATGATCATTTGTGAGGGGGGTGTAAAAATTCCTTTTACGCAGAACTCGGATCCCGGTTAGCGTTTCTCAGCTCACAGTCTGCAGTGGTGCTCCTTAAAATTCAAATTTCTGGACTCCATTCTTTAGATCCTCTGATTATGCAGGTCTTAAAAGGTCCCTTGTGGATTTTGTTTAGGGACCATTGGTATAAATGAAATAAATCCTTTGTGCTTCCAAAATGAGCTTGTGTGTGTATGAATCTTATTCCTGCAGGACCTGAGTACTTCCCAGAATGCTTAAACTTAATAAAAGATAAAAACTTGTATAATGAAGCTCTGAAGTTATATCCACCAAACTCGCAGCAGTACAAGGTGTGTGGTGTGTGAAACGAGGCTCTCCTGATTTTGCTTTGTGCCGTGGTTGGAAAGGGGTGACGATCCTGAGCCCATAACACCGTCCTTGGTTTCAAGATCCATCTTCAAATGAATTCGCCTCATCTTGAACTTCTTATCTGGGAGAATGGCCCTGACCTGTTCCTTTTCTGAACAACTTGGCCAGGCCAGAAACCTAGGCCTGGTCCCAGGTTCCTCGTGGGAATACCACGGCAGCGTCCACACGGGCCGCCCTGCCTCCATCTCCACCCGCCCGCAGACCAGTCTCCCTGCTACATAACTGATCTTCCTGAAAAGTACAGGTCTTTCCCATTTATTTTAGGGTAAAGGGAGAACATGTAGTTTGTTTAAACAAGTATCTGTTTAGCTTTTCTTATGTGCCAGATACTTTGCTTATAAACTAAATGTGTTATATGGGTCTCATAAATACCCAGTAGGTGGTGTGCACATTTACAAATGAGGAAACAACTTGCTTCAGGACCTGGGCTCTGACGTGGCCTACCTGGGATGTGTAGCCCGTGCCATTAAGCACTGCTCACTGTGCGGTCATCACCACCATTTTCAGTTTGTCTGCGAAGTGCAGACATCTTTCTGTGATCTGGCCCGAGTGCTGCTTTAGCATCAGCTGCCGCTGCCAGCCCTTCGCCTTCCCCTTCCTTTAGCCCGACTTGTCCTTCCAAACTCTCAGATCTCCTCTGTTGCTAGATGAGGTTCCAAACGCTGAGCTCCCCGGGTACCCTGTTCTTACATTGGGGGTGGCATTGATCAGACTGCTGATTTTGACTTGTCTCTCCCACGAGGCAGCGGGTTCCCTGAGGGCAGGGGCTCCGTGTTGTGTGCCTTTCTGTGTGCCTAACACCGAGCCTGGGGAATAGAGAAGGTGGCTAGTGGCTGCCTCTCTGCTCTTGTTTTCATTGTCTGTTCCTCTTTCCTGTGCTCTCTCTCTCAGTCATACCGACTTCTTGCTATTCCTGTCTGGATTCCGTACATAGTCCTGCTGGAGGGCCATGGTCCCCTCTGCTCTCGGCCTGGAACACTGTCCCTCACTCCTCACATGGCTTCTTCTCCCCACAGCCCTCTGAAATAGCACTCCCGTCGCTCTCTGTGCCTTTACCACTATTACCATTACTTCATAGCCCATGTCACGTTTGTAAGTCCACGCTCACCAGCCGTAAGAGCTGGAACTTGGTGGTGGTTCTTGCTACCCTTTGGCCTTTTGTTTTTGTTTTTGTTTTTTGCTTGAGCCTTCAAAAACGATATCACCCTTCCTCACTGACCCTTCCCCTCCTCTTGTCACAGGACATCAGCACGGCTTATGGGGAACGCCTGATGCAGGAGCAGCTCTATGAGCCAGGGGGGCTTGTGTTTGCCCGCTGTGGTGCCCACCAGGAAGCGCTTGATGCCTTTCTGGCTTGTGGCAGCTGGCAACAAGCTCTCTGTGTGGCCGCCCAGCTCCACTTGAGCAGAGACCAGCTGGCTGGCCTCGGCAGAACCCTGGCAGGTAAACGCTGTCATTTAGACTCTCCAAGATGAGAACTCCAAAGGTTCTCTGATTTCTTTTTATTTTATTTTATTTGGCAATTTTGTACATACATCTAGGGCAGCATACCTTGAGGCATTCTCATACTCACTGATAAAAATTAATTTGGAATGTTGTACTAACTAGAGCAACAGGACTCCCAAAATGCATGGGTCATAAAGCAGTATATTTCTCATGTGAGGACTAACAAGTCCCTCCATCATGTGGCTCTGCCGTCTCTTGGGCAGATAGCTGCAACTGGATTAATCTCCACATCTGCACGCCATTCCTTGGCAAGGGGGAGAAGCCATAGTCAAGGAAGAACACGTACCTTTAAATTGGAAATAACCTAGAAGTTACAGTATCACTTCTTCTCCATCTCATTCACCAAAACTTACATTACGTGGTCACACCTAGTACAGTGGAACCGAATGGCCATGTGCCCTATAAGAAGGTAAAGATGAATTTGGGGATGAGGCCATTCAGGTATAGACAATAGGTCATTGGAAACCATAATAGCAATTTTCAGAAATGAGGTAAGAGGCCAAATGTATAAGCATTTGCAGTTTGAAAGCAAAGGCAGTTTAGGTGTTTCAAGGTCTAAGAATCGCCTAGACCGGGGCAAGGCTGTAGGAGTCTGATTCTTAGCGTGGAAGAGAGGTTGAGAACTGCCTGTGAGAGGAGAGGAGTAGGGGGTCTGGCCCTCAGCTGCTTAGGGTAGGTGTATGACTGGTGTATTTTCCCCTTACTCTTTCAAGAGTCTTATAAATATTATTTACTATTTCTTTATTATTGTTATCCCCAAGGGAAAAAAGTAATCCTGAAAAAAAAATCCAAATTATATCCTGTTAAATGTATGTAAGCGTCATCCTTAGTTATTTGCATTATCCTTTTTTCTTGGGGTTATAAAAATATGTAAGTTACCACTTTTCTTTTTCTGGCATTTTCTGCTAATTAGATCTGTAGGTTCTTCGATAAGCCCTCTTCAATTTCCAAGCTGAACATTTTACAAGTTTGAGAATTTTTTAATTTTAGGCCTTTTAGTTATTCATCCTGGCTTCATTGCTACTTCTCACTTAGAAACTTTACTGGTAATTTATACCTTCTAGCTATGATCTTATATTCGTTACAACTCTTAGCTTGCTCTTTGCCATGCCTTATGATGGAGTACATCTAGTTCTCCCAAACATTTAGCAAAAATTGGTGGGAAAGGCAGTGCTCAGTGAGTTTTGAGAAAAGTTACATGGTAGTTAGGTCATGGGCATATGAACTCAGTTAATTTACATAAGCCGGCAAAAGAAAGGAAAGATAGCTGTTTAAATAGTGGCGGTGCCTGTGCCTGTTTTGTCAGTGATAATATGGCGTGGAGATGGGAGGCATGAACCTGCCAGCCCTTTTCTTTAGTCAGCCTCCGGTTCTTTGTGCCTCATAGTGTGATTAAACTGGGCTGACTGTGATTCTAGGATCTTAGACACTGCATGACCCCAAACATAAGCCAACTACCGCCATCTAGTGCTCAACCAAAGAAACAGCAGTCTCTTCCTATTACTGTTGTTTCCCTGAAAATAAGATCTACCCCGAAAATAAGCCCCAGTTAAGACTGTCAGCCAGACGATGCATTTAGTACATTATGATGGTGTTCTGGAAGATGACATGACTGTATTTGAATAAATGTAGATTGTTGTACATGAAAAAATAAGACACCCCTGAAAATACGCCCTAATGCGTCTTTTGGAGCAAAAATTGGTATAAGACCCGGTCTTATTTTTGGGAAAACATGGTAAAGGAAAAAATAGATCAATGTCAGGTGCTAGGTCAATTGCCCACATGCATCCATTTGTAAGCGTTTTTTCATGGCGAATTTTGACATGCATGATTTTCATATCCAGTACTAAATTTAGATTGTAACTGCCATTTAAGATAGAACTCCGTGGTATTCCTCTTTCCCTCAATGAAATTCACAAAGTACATAGTTTGATACATAAAGACATATTAATAAAATACCACCAGAATAATCTGTTTAACTTTGTTTTACCCAGTGCTTCCCAAACTTATTTGATTTGAGAATGGTTACTTTGGTACTGCCTTTCAGTTGCCTTTGGAACAGTCTTAGCACTTTGGAAAATGTGGTCTTAAAGCAGTTTGATTTGAATGTGTACTCTGTGGAGCTCAATCTCCAATTTGTAGGAGACCGTTTTGATTGAAATATTACTGTGGTTCCCTGAAAATAAGATGGGGTCTTATATTAATTTTTGCTCCAAAAGACGTATTAGGGTTTGTGTTCAGGGGATGTCATCCTGAAAAATCATGCTAGCGCTTATTTTCCGGTTAGGTCTTATTTTTGGGGACACACGGTACTACCAAAAACCATTTCAACTTGAGTTTTGGTAATACTGTTGATAGCAAGCCAACTATGGTCAAATGTTATGTTATCTTTGCAGGAAAGCTAGTTGAGCAGAGGAAGTACAGTGACGCGGCCACAGTTTTGGAACAGTATGCTCAGGTAAACTCGGCTCCTCCCTTTTAAAACTCCCCGTTAACAAGCAAGGACTTCCTAATTGTACCTCATGGTACAATTAAAATTAGGGGAACTGTGGGTAGTTAGGAAGTCCAGGGATAGTTTCCCCTGCAGATATTCCATTTTGCTGGCTTGACTTGGAAATCTAAATTCAGTATCTATCTATGTAAGTAGAAGTTCTGTGAGGTGGAATACCAAAGCGCTCTACTGTAACATGCCCTAGTGGTTTGGCCCTGGTGGAAAGTACTAAATTATATCTCAAGGAAGTTGTACTTTTTATGTTAACTTGTCAAAGTAGAAACAGTGAGGCAAGACCATTCTAAAAGAAGGTGATTGTACTTTTAGCCACTTGTTCGGCTTTTACTTTTATTCTTTCTGTTGGAAACATCTTTTATCTCAGGTAGCTTGATGGGTTCTAATTTTTTAGCAGATTATGAAGATAAGTAGTTATACTCGCTTTTGATAAAATTACAGGATTTAAAACTGGGCTGACACTGGCCCCAGACTAACAGGGCACACGTTTGACACCAGGGATCACTGCCCTCTAAAGTTTTGGCCTTTGGTGAGAGTGTTTTTACAGTTGTTATGAGGGGGCACATTTTGCATCACATAACTGTGCTTTTGAAATCCTTCAGTGTCTTTCATGTAATAGGGTAAGTGAAAGAAGATAAGTAAAATTTGATATCATTAGATCCTGGAAAGAAAATATGTTGGATGACTGGCTGAAAACATCAGTGAATAAAATATGCATAATGCAGCAGGAAAAGAGGAAGACCAAATATGAGATGGATTGACTCCATAAAAGAAGCCATAGGCGTGAGTCTATAGGAACTGAGCAGGGCTATTGAGGACAGGGCATTGTGGACATCACTCATTCATAGGGTTTCCAGGATGGAGCCAAATCATTAGCATGTAACAACAGACAGAGTAAAGATGTTGGAGTAGAAAGATACACCATCTGAGATGGTTAATTAAATGGATAAGATGCCACCATCTTTTTATAAATGAAGATGATTTCATACATACTTAATTTACATAATTATATATATTTAATTGGGGTGTACTTTACATACAATAAAATTTATCAATTTTAAATCAACAATTAGATGAGTTTTGACAAATGTTTACAGTTGTATAACCATTACAACCATGATACATTTCTGTCACCCCCAAAAGTTCCGTAGTTGCCCTTTTGCAACCAACCTTCTCCCTCCACTCCCAGCCTCTGTCAACCACTGATCTGTTTTCTGTCATTACAGTTTGGCTTTTTCTAGAATTTCATATAAATGGAACCATCTGGTATGTGGTCTTTTTAGTCTGGCTTCTTTCGCTCACATAACGCTTTTGATTTTTAACATTTTTGATTCTTTCTTAAAATTTCTATCTCTCTGCTTACATTACCCTTACGTTTTGTCTACTTATTTCATTAGAGCCATTAGCATATTAATGGTACTTGTTTAAATCTTATAATTCCAAGATCCCTGCCATATCTGAGTCTGATTCCGATGCTTGCTCTCGCTCTTCAAACTGTGTTTTGTATTTTCTGTACACCTTATAGTTCTTTGTTCACAGCCTGATGTGATAGAGAGTGAGTAAATTTCAGTGGATAGGCCTTTGGTGATGTGGTGGTGAAGAGTTGGAGGAGGAGAAGCTTGCTATAGTCCTGTGACTGGGTCTCAGTCTTTCAGAGAGCCTGTGCCCCTGGACTGGGGGCTTCATCAGTGCTTCTGCTTTTTCACCCCTTATGTGGGACCGTAAGGCTAGAGGGAGCTGGGGTTGGGTGTTTCCCTTCCTCTACCTAAGTTAGGCCTAGTAAAACTCACTTTGGTTAGGCTCTGGCAAAATAGTTTCCTTTGAGAGCAGGCCTAGTTAAGAAGAATAGCGTGTTCTGGATATATTTTAAAATGGCTACTTTCCCCCTCCCCTTGTTAGAAACAAGATTTTTCCTCTGATAGTCACTGTGAGAACCTGGTAGGGCTCCTGGGGGTAAAATCTCACAAAAGTGTAGGAGCTTTCCTAAGTCGGGGCCCTCATAGAGCTTTTAACTCTTAAGCTTACCCAGAGTGAGTCTGATCCACAGAAAGCCTCCAACTATTTGTCCATTACAATTTAGATTTTTCCTATCCCCACTGCTGATTCTGGTAGAGATTTCTGTTTGTGACACCATCACCACCATCTATCTCCAGAACTGTTTTTTATCTTGCAAAACTAAAACTCTAAATCTGGTAAATAATAACTCTCCATGCCTCGGGCAACCAACTACTTCCTGTGTCTATGAATCTGACTACTCGAAGTATCGCATATAAGTAGAACCTTGCGGTATTTGCTTTGCCCTTTTATATCTGGCTTATTTCACTTAGCATGTTTTCAAGGCTCATCCAAGTTGTAATATGGAATTTATAGTCTTTTGTTCCAACTCTGGTAAATTGTAGTTCTCTGTATCCCCTTATCTGTGTCTCCATTTTGGGGACCACGGTTTGTCCTGTGACCTCAGTTCTCTGATGGATCTAAGAAGAGTTGTTGATTTTGAGTTTGTTCAGCATTTTACTTGTTAGGATGGAATAACAATTACCAAGTTCCTTATATGCTGAACTAAAAATTGGAAGTCATATAATGCTTTAGAAATTTATCCATATTATAGCATGTATCAATTCATTCCCTTTTATTTTGTTGAGTAGTATTCCATTGTATGAATATGTCACAAATAATCAAAAAATGAAAAGTAAGTGTTGGCAAGAATGTGGAGAAATAGGAATCCTTGTACCTTGGATTCCTTGGAAAACAGTTTGGTGGTTCCTGAAAAAGTTAAACATAGAGTAATCATATGACCCAGCAGTTTCACTCCTAAGTGTATATGAAGAGAAATGGAAAATATGTTTACAAAGAAACTTATATACAAATGTTTATAGCAGCGTTATTTATAATACCCAAAAAAAGGAAACGGTGCAAATGTCTATTAATGACAGGATAAATTGTGAGCTACACACAGAGGAATATTCAGTCATTAAAAGGAACAAAAAACTGTTACATGCTACAACTTGGATGAGTCTTGAAAACATGCTAAATGAAATAAGCCAAATATAAAAGGGCAAATATTGTATGGTTCTACTTATATGCAATACCTAGAGTAGTCAGATTCATAGAGACAGGAAGTAGAATGGTGGTTGCCAGAGGCATGGGGAGTTACTATTTACTGGATTTAGAAGGTTTAGTTTTGCAAGTCGAAAAAAAGTTCTAGAGATGGATGATGGAGATGGTTTCACAACAGTGTGAGTTTACTTAATGCCACTGAACTGTACACTAAAAAATAGTTAAAATAGTAAATTTTGTTCTATATATTTTGCAGTAATTAAAAAATAAGGGGAAAAAAGGAACAAAGAACTGATACATGCTGCAACTCGGATAAATCTTGAAAATATGCTAAATGAAAGAAGCCAGACACAAAAGGTCAACTAGTGTATGGTTCCTTCTATATGATATCTGGACTAGACAAATCCAGAGAGACAGAAAGCAGATTAGAAGTTACCAGGAATGAGGGAAATGAGAAATCGGGAGGGATTACTTAATGGGTATGGAGTGTTTTTATGAGGTGATAAAAATATTTTTGTGGTTAAACAACATTGTGAATATCAGTAAAAAGTATCAAATTGTACACTTTAAAATGATTACTTGTATGTTACGTGATTTTCACCTCAGTGCAACACACACACACACACACACACACACACACACACACACACACACACTTGTAGATCAAACAAAACACATCCTGTTGTGTCCCTGTTTAGACCTGTTAGTATGATACATGCAAAATGATCCATTGGGGTCTTGGAAGAAAATTTTTATTTTTATTTAATCTTTTAAGTTAAAACTTATTTAAAGTAGTTTGTATGTATTATAGTATTTAACATGCTGAAAACAAATACAAGGAAATAAAAACACCTTACTCCTACCACTCAAATTGCTGTTATTAGCACCTCCTATTTCTTTCTAGAGCGAACTCTCTCAACACATGTATTTTTACCCACAATGAAGTTCCGTTGTTTGTGCTGTTTGTAAATTTGCTTCGTTTGATTATGATCTTCACCTTGTCATGTTAACACATATTAATTTATCTAATACTTAAAATTCAAGTTCCCTCAATGGTTCCAAAACTGTTTACAGTATATTAAGCCAAATCAAGTATCACTCTAGGGCCGTGTGTTGTATTTTATACCATGTGTCTTTTAAATCTCTTTTAATCTAATGTATACCCCTCACCCCCTTTTTATGACAGTGACTACTTGAGGAAACGCAGCCTTACAGATTTCATCTTTTAATAAAATGTATTTTATTTTATGTGCTTTATAAGTGCATTAAGTAATTATATATTGGGGTATATGATCAAACCTTTTTACTGATAAGGGTATAAGCATCCAAAACGTTTGAAGACTATCAGGTAGTTTATTACACTCATTGTTCAATTTTATGTAGGTTTGAAGTTTTTCGAAATAAAAAGTTGGAGAAACAAATAAACATTAAAAGAGCAAAAGAAAAGTTTAGAAGATTACTATTCTAGTCTACCACTTTTTCAGGTATAGACTTGTTAGTTCAAAAGCTCACCTAAACCTGGTAATCAACCCTGGTGGTGAAGTTGGGGAAGTGGGCATTTTTAACAGATCTCACTGGTGGTTTTGATGCTCAGGGATATAGGGAGATGACACTTACCAGGTGTTTTTTTATTATATCCAGAGCCTACATCTCTCCTTGGTCTTTTGGATCAGTATTTATTGAGCGTATACTCTAGGCCAGGATGGATGCTAGGAAGTGGGACTGTGGGGGATAGGAGGAAAGGCAGATGGAGGCACCTGACATTCTTGTTCCATTAACCTGTTACTTTCCTTGGTGTTCCTTTGTCAGGATTATGAAGAAGCTGTGCTCTTGCTGTTAGAAGGAGCTGAGTGGGAAGAAGCTCTGAGACTGGTAAGAGAACTTTAAAAATCCTGCCAGTGTCAGGTGCTAAGCAGAGCGAGAGTGCAGGGGAGTCAGTCAGCTGGAGTCCCTTGTCTTCTGAGGCCGGTGAAATGAAGTAGTTCAGGCTCCCAGCCTAAGGATAAACTGTTTAAAAAATTTATTTGTGATGTTTGGAATTAGTCGGTTCTCTAAATGTGCAGTATTACTGTTTTCTGCTGAAATGAGTTGAATTTCCATTGGCTACCTTGTAGGTTTGCTCCTCTGGAAAATATCCTGTCACTTCTGAAAGTGATCCACTTCTTTCCAAGTATCATAGTTCTCCAGGGACTTGAAGTTTTCTTGCCTAAACTTAACGGTATTTTTCCTTTTAGGTATACAAATATAACAGACTGGATATTATAGAGACCAACATAAAGCCTTCCATTTTAGAAGGTGAGGGCTACGTCTTAAATAAAATTCCTCATTTGGAAGTAGAGACATGGGAAGGGGAGAGATGGGAGAGTGCTCCCTGTTGTTACATCCTTTGCTCATGTGTTACCTGGAGTCAAAATTCTCTGCTGGGTGTAAGATTTAATTCCGACCAGGGTTTTAAAATACGGTACATTGATAAATGGTAGCACAGAAAATATTTGAATTTTTAAAACCTGCAATAAGATATGATTAAGAATGTTTGTATTTGGAAATAGTTGGTAAACTTGAAAGGAACTATATATTAGATATAGTGTTGTATCAATGCTGAATTTCCTCATTTTAATCATTATATTGTAGTTATATTAGATAACATGCTATTCTTAGAGATGCTGACGTATTAAGGGGGGAAGGATCACATCTCAATTCCACAAAAATGATAGAGAGTAAAGAGAGAGAAAAACAGAGGAAGCCAAAAATACGGCAAAACGTTAATTGGTAAATCTAAGTGAAGAGTTTATACATTGAACTATTGGAACCTCTAGGTAGGTTTGAAATTTTAGAAAATAAGTGAAAAAAGAAGCTTTGCAAATGAATTGGTGGTTCTTAGAGAACAGATGAGTAGTGTCAGTTCTAGAATACGGTGGTATTCACTGTGACCCCTTACAAGCCAAGTGTAACAGGACGTCAGTTTGACCTCTAGAAATCTTTGGGAGCGGGTTGGTTTTCAGCTCTGCCTTTTTTTAGCACAGTCTCCCCTGTAAGTAATGTCTGGCCTTTCTGATATTACAACGTATTCACATTCTTCCTCTGCCTGCTTCTTACTCCCCTGTCCTAATGAAAACTATGGGAGAGTTCTTTTTGTATCGTTCACTTTAAGTACCTCTAACTGGATACTGAAAGCATCCTTCCTGGCCCTACAATAGCCCATTAGCCAACTCTTACTTGGAATTCTCCACTCTGAGAACCTAGAAAAATGCTGACAGTTCGTCTGCATAAGCTTAATACCTATGTTTAGGGAGCATTTCAGTGACTTGCCTCCTGTTTTTATTAACAGCTTTCGGTGTACACTTTTTACGTGTCAGTCCTATTTTGAGTTAGGTATCAAATCTTCGTTCAGATGATTTTGTAAGTTGAGTGTTACAGAGTATTCTAGGATGTTGTTGATAAATTCTAAGATCTGGAATCTCAATCTCTAGTTTATTCTCCTAAAGCGATGTAGGTTATTACTCGTTAGGAAAAATCTTGTTTGGAAAACATAGTAACCTCTTTGTTAAATTCCAACTCCCTTACTCTATCTGCTCTAGTTTTCTCTCTTTGCTTAAACATTATGTTGAAATTGTGTTCCATCTGCACCCCCAGCTCAGAAAAATTATATGGCGTTTCTCGACTCTCAGAGAGCTACGTTCAGTCGCCATAAGAAACGTTTATTGGTGGTTCGAGAGCTCAAGGAGCAAGCCCAGCAGGTGCATCTGGGTGAGTGTTGCGTGAAGACCGGCGATGCTGGGCTGGGGGCGGGATGGATGGCAGCATCACACTTTGTCTTAGCTGTTCATCGTGCCTCCTGCAGTGTGAGTGCTGTGCCGTGGGGATGTCTCAGGCCTTGGTAAAGCCCTTAGGGGCTGTGTATGTCTGTGTGTCCGGAGGGCTTGGGAGCAGGACCAAGCCCTAATGGGAGGAGCTCTGCCAAACTTCCTCCCAGCCAACCAGAATGACTGACTTCTGTGTTTTACAAAATGAGTCTCTCTGTTTCCAAAAGTTGCTTTGCTTCAAAAAACAAAAAAAGAAAGAAAAGACAAAAGAGGTTTGGTACTGGTATGCAGTAATAACTGTAATTAATATGATCTCGTTTCATTTTGAGGTCAACTTTGTAATAATTTTCACCCATCCTTAGATATGCCCTGGTTAACTAGAATCTACTTACCCTACTGAAGGTAAACCCACTCTAGCTGGGAGTTTTTATTTTATATCTGGTTCTTCTTTTTTAGATGATGAGGTGCCACACGGTCAAGAGTCAGACCTCTTCTCTGAAACTAGCAGTGTCATGAGTGGCAGTGACATGAGTGGCAGATATTCCCATAGTAACTCCAGGATCTCAGCGTATGTATCGTGCTAATCCACCACACTGACCATTCCCGGGGTAAATGGAGAAAGTACAAGGAAATAGGTCAGTTTTCTACCAGGACAGGGAGGCAGGAGCTAGAGGAGTCTTGGAGGCCCTGTGGATGTTGTGCAAGGACTTTGCCAGCGTATCTAAGAGATTAGCCTTGGTTTTGAAATGTTTTCTGCTACAGCTTCATGGCCTGTGTGTTTACCCAGTGCCCACGAGGACCTTACACTGGGTACTCCATTTATAAAACATCTGATT
Source organism: Rhinolophus ferrumequinum (assembly GCF_004115265.2). NCBI lineage: Eukaryota > Metazoa > Chordata > Mammalia > Chiroptera > Rhinolophidae > Rhinolophus > Rhinolophus ferrumequinum. The sequence goes on along the minus strand of NC_046295.1, from coordinate 61,975,352 downwards.
TCATTCATTTAACGAATATTAAGTGACTATAACATAGGCACTGAAAAAATAAAAAGATTATAAAGGAAAAAGGTTTCATGTTTCAATTCAAAATCAGGATTGGATTATGTAAATATAAATCATCACACTTTTACTCTAGCAATTTGTCAAGTATTTATTAAACATCTTATGCTCCATTGTAGTGGATGTTACCAAAATCTTTTAAGGAGACATAAGGTACAAGAGCTATAGCCTTACTTGGGAGACAGAACAATGCAAGATTATATATTTAAACTGGATTGCGCTTTAGGAATTCAGAATGCAGATCTGTGGGGACGTGGCGGGGGCAGTTAGAAACTGGAAGAAAGACAGCTAGAACTGGGCTTTTAGGAGTTGGGGTGAGAGAGTCCCAAATAAAACAAGTGGCATATTAAGGACCTCCGAGGCAGTAAAGAATATGGGATTCATTTATATATATATGTATATATATGCTTTTTATTCATATTCCAATCTGGTGTGTCTGTATCTTATTTAAATTTTATTTTGTTGCCTTTGAATTTGTTTTTCATTACAAAATTCAGTTAGATGTTCTATTCATTGCTGTAGCTCTTATTAGCAGATGTAACCTCATTTTGCTCTGTATTTTAATTAAAATGGCAAGGCCAGACATCACTTTTTAGAGTTTTCCTTATTGCTCTCTGCCTGTAAGACTTGCTTCCCACAATTTTATTTTTTGTATCACTTTAACACCTCGTCACCGTTTCCCTCAAATATAGATGCCGTCCGTCAATGCTCTGGTTTCTCAGAAAGTTGATGGCCAGCAGATACGTTCATTTTTTTTTTTTAAATTAAAGTTTATTGGAGTGACAATTGTTAATAAAGTTACATAGATTTAAGGTGTACAATTCTGTAATTTTCAGTATGTTCAGCACAGGAAAATCTCTTTTTAAACATCTCTCTAATTTCTAACAGGCGATCATCTAAGAATCGCCGCAAAGCTGAGCGGAAGAAGCACAGCCTCAAAGAAGGGCATCCCCTGGAGAACCTGGCCCTTTTGGAAGCATTGAGTGAACTGGTACAGGGCACTGAAAAGTTGAAAGGTATCTGCTCGATACTGGTAGACGATTCTTGCTCACAGAAGAACAGTGAACAGCACAGACAGACAGAGTTCAGTAGATAATTAAGATACAATTTTCCCAGCTTGAGGATAAATGAAAACTGTCAGCTGGAAGCATCATTTCAGGGCACATTCCTGAAACACACCTTCTCACTTGGTAACCTAGACGCCTTCTTTCATTGGCATCCACATACCTGAGCTGTGAGAGCTTAGCACTGAAGCCAAGATAAAGGATGGTGGAGACACTGCTTCCTGCTTGCGCCTCCCTGTGTTTGTTTTTCCTTTTGTAGTAGATACCAGTATGTTGATTTACTCCAGCATTTGGGAAGGAAGAAGAAAATGTGGGAGATGGCAACTGTAGTGTGATATTAAATATGTTTTGCTGGGGAAAGAAACTATGTTATGATTCTAGTGATGGAACACAACTTAACACTCTCTCAAATTTGTTTTCCTCTAGATGAAATACGCCATATTTTAAAGGTGCTCTTTCTCTTTGAGTTTGATGAGCAAGGAAGGGAATTACAGAAGGCCTTTGAAGATACTCTGCAGCTCATGGAAGGGTCCCTTCCAGAAATTTGGACTCTCAACCACCAGCAGAATTCAGCCACACCTGTAAGTTTTCCTCAAAGACAGAATGTGCATTTTTTTCATCATTTCACAAGTGATTACACTCACAATCTCTTAAAAGTCAAAGCAAAAGACTTTCCTATTCTTAGGTTCATGTTTAAGCTGTCAATAAGATTTTATATTTGACTGGACACTGACCAGTACACCTTGGCCTGGGTTAAGTGTGCTTTTATTTCTCTTTTCTGCATGAAACAGCTGTCATGAAGAAGATGGAAAAATCAGATAGTTGCCCCCGTCCTTCGATGAGATTGGGGTCGGGGTGAGGGAACCTAGCACCAGAATTGGCCTCTCACCTCCCTGTTCAGACTTCTGGGTGGGATCAGAGTTCTTTAAAGGAACCCCAGACAATTGCTTTTCCATTTGACTTGTCACTTCTGTGTTGTTACGATGAGCTTTTCTAATTATGTTTAAGGCTGTTTGTGTCCTATTAAGAATTATAATGTCCTGTCTATTTACTCTATACCTCTGCTCAGTCTCGCACAACTCACGTCTATTGTTAAGAGTTTCGATTTGGATTCAGAAAGGTGGGTGTATCAGTCAGGGTCTGTTAAGGAAAACAAAACCCACAGCTGCTGTTTTATCACAGAATTTAATACATGGCATTGGTTAAACAAATCTTGGAGGACTGAAGGCAAAAGGCGCACAGCGGGGGAACACTGAGCTAATAATGTGGGGCGCTGCTTCTAAGGCGGAGGGAACAAAAGGAAGAGTTTGGGATTATTAGAACTTAGAAGCTTGTAGGTGACGCCCTGCTGAGCCTCTGAGAAGGGGGTGCCAGCCAGCTGGTGCTGGTATTTCTGAGGGGCCTTCATGAGGCCGGTAGTCAGTGTACAGAAATAAACGGAAACTGGAATAAACAGCTGCCGCCGAGGTGAAGAGCTACTGTGGCGTAAAAGGAAGCAAATGAAAGAGCAGATTCGTTCTTCTCGAGCCCTGCAGTCTCCCTCCGGTGTCTGCTCTTGGCAGAACATAACGCAGCCAGCTGGGAAGGAGGAGTGTTTGCTCGGGCTCCCAGCGCCAGCGTCAGGATCAGTGTGCAGAAGGGTGGGTGTGGAGCTGAGAGAGCCTCGGTCATCAGCTCACTGGTTAGAAACACAAGTTTACTGGGCGTCGACTTCCTTACTTATTAATGGGGATAGTACTTCCCCCGTGCATTTCACTGGAATGTTTTCAAGGTTAGATAAGAGGATAGATGTAAAAGCATTTTACAAGCCATACACATAAAAGCAACTAAGAATCAATACCCCTACAAATACTTGAATTTAATAGGTATTTCCTAGAAAAAATGTGATCATTCTCAAAACTGTAGTTGTTTTGAAGCAAACAGTTTATAATGCTTCCCCATGCCCTCCCGTACTCTCTTTTATTCAGATCATATTAACTTCTAAGTCACCACCTTATGAGTCTTTTCGGGAAAATGACCAGGACAATTGTGTTTTTGTTTTGGTTGGTAGAGCATGAGAATGGCCTATATGCAGGATACCGTGAGTGACCTGGACATGCTTTGAGCCCATGACATTGCTACTAAGAGTGTGTCACCAGCAGGCTGCATGCATTTCACTCTGCAGGGCTGAGTGAAAGCAACACAGAGAGCCTGGCCTGTGCACACTGAGGCGTGTGCAGGGGTGGACTTCCTGTGAAGTCTCTTGTTTTACCTTGAACACGTGTGCAGAGTTTTTATTCTATGCCGTGATGTGTACATTTGTATTTTAACACAAAAACTCCCACAAATCTTTGAGTACAACTTGATGCTCTGTATTCTATAGCCTCTAGTACTATTCTCCCTCCCCTCAGGGTATGGCTTTGCTTATTTGGAAAGGATCAGGCATATATCATTGTGGATTTTCTCTTTTTCACCTCCATCATTACTGTGGTCTTCTGATAGAAAGGAGATTTAGAGGTCTGAGTTGAGACTGGAGAAACTGGCTAGTTAAAATCACCTGAAAAAAAGAATTACTAGGGTTGATACCATACCGATGAAAACGATGAGCTACCTCGTGTTGGTAGAGATCTGGTCTTTGGTATTGAGGTCATCAGAAGGGTAAGATAACCTTTGCTGATACAGTCTGCTTTCTACTTAGGTTCTAGGTCCCAATTCTACTGCAAATAGTATCATGGCCTCTTATCAACAACAGAAGACTTCAGTTCCTGTTCTTGGTTAGTATTTTTTTTCCTTCTAAGTGATTAACAGTACTAAGCAGAAGGCAAAGCTGTACGGGTTGAGAAGGTCAGTAGTACAGCGTGAGATTGGATACTGACTACAATTTTCCCTCAATTCTACCGTGTTTCCCCGAAAATAAGACTAAGCTGGACAGTCAGCTCTAATACGTCTTTTGGAGCAAAGATCAATATAATACGCGGTCTTATCTTGCTATAATATAAGACCCAGTCTTATATTAATTTTTGCTGCAAAAGACGCATTAGAGCTGATGGTCCGGCTAGGTTTTATTTTCGGGGAAACACGGTATCAATATTCCTAAATAAGTAAGACCTCCTGTGGTGTTTTGACTATATCATTTTTTGTTTGGGGGAATAGAGAGTCGTAATTGTATGTGAAATTATAAAGCTGATAGGACTAATAGAGAAAAATCTAGATTGTACAGAAAAGTATATCAAAGAAAATTAAAATTTGATGATTTCTAGTCATATGTGTATACGTATGTTTATGTATAATGTGAAAATTATATTTTTAAAAACATTTTTCCTTGAGCATTTTTCTCACATTGTTAAATGTTCTTGAAAATAAGTTTTGGTGTCTGTATGGCTCATGTACAGATGTACTGGTTTATTATGAATAATGCTAAGATAAAACATCTTTATATATATATTTTTTCTCATATCTTTGCTTCCTGTATATGATTCTTAGATAAGAGACTCCACAAATGTAACTAAAAGAGGGCCCCCAACCTTCCCCCCCATTTACGTTTTTTGAAGTAGGGACATTTTTATTGATCAGTGTGTTTGTAGAATTTTTTTGTTACATTTTCTGTCCATTAACTTTACTTACTGAATATGTGCTACCATATTTCTTTACTATTGAAATATATAGTGAAATGTACAAATTTTAGGTGTATAGTTTAATGAGATTTAATAAATGTACATGGCTTTGTAACCACCATCACCACCCATGTAAAATATAGAACATGCTCCCACTTTGAATCAGTCAGCAGACACTTTTTCTTCTACTCTTCCCCTGTGCCTGAGGTTGCAGTGGGATTTCTCTTCTCAGGGCCTCCAGGCTGTTTGCTCTGACTGGAGGTTGCAAAGTAACGGAAACATTAACTCTCGTTCCGATGGTCATCTTGTAGTTGCAGAGCCCAGGAGCCTAGTTTTAGATTAGAGTTACCGCCTCAGCTCCCATCAGTAACAAAGAGTGTGTCTGTCACAGTTTTCCTTTCCTTTCTTTTAGACGCTGAACTTTTTATACCGCCAAAGATCAACAAAAGAACCCAGTGGAAACTGAGCCTTCTAGGGTGACTCTGATCCTAGCCAGGAGAGCTCCACAGAGAAGACTGTTTTCTTTTCACTCCTCACTCCTCGAGGCCTGGCTGTGAGAACTGGGAGGAGTAAGATGACGACATACATACCTTGGCGTTGAGAGAGCTGCGCTGTACAGCAGACTTCAGCAGGCATGAAGCAATTCTGTTCTGTTCTGATATGGTTTTAATCATTAGCAAAACTTTATGCTTTAACCAGTAGAGCATCATCTTGTAAGGATTAACTGTTCTTTTATTTCGTGCAGTTTGAGAGCATATTTCTGGTACTTATGGTAGTCAGGAAATTGGGTTTCGTTCCTGATTACAGGTCTAATTCCTATTGGGACCTTAGACAAGTCACATAATTGCTTTGTGCCTCAGTTAATTGGGAACATGTTTCGTGGCTTCTACCTCAAAAATGTGAAGATAAGTAAAATAATGTTTTTAAATTGCTTTACGTTCCTGGTGGAGAGCTTTTAAGGATAAACAACATGGCTTTTAGTGCTACCAATATTTGGTCAAACTTAATCACTTAAATGACTTCACCTTGAACTAAAGCAGAATTAAAAGCTAAACATATTCTTTGAATTCTAAGCTTTTCCATGCTGACAGCTGTTATTTTCTCATATCTTACAAGGTCATGTGCTTCCAGTTATAACTGGGTTGAGCTTCCTCTCACTACAGTGTCCACAGAGACTATTTTCACTGCCTGTGAATCTTCTGCCAGACAGTTAGCAGAACAGGTTAGAATTTCTGAAACAGTATCATGTACAGTTGTTACACTGAGCACTGAGCATCATATGGCGTGCACAGTTGTAGGTTATTCCTTTTTCTCCAAATATTGCTTCTTTTAACGTAATGTTTTGTCAGTGTCTAGGCCATTTATTTTTCTTTATGGTGCTCAACTGAACTCTGCCTTTTAGTTATTTTCTTTGGAAGAAATGAGAATGTTTTCTCTTTTTGGTGAGCCTAGAAAAAGCTCAGTTCATTTTGACAATAGTTTGTGGCTGATTCTTAGGTAAGGTTAAAAATTTCTTCCATGCCTGTAACACCAGAACCAGATGTTCATTACTGTACATAAGCTAATAGGAAATGCTACTTTCGATTCTCAGAGTACAGATATATCCAGAATTGTAATTTAAGGTTTTCCCTAATGTAGCACAATGTTAGCTTTAGAATCTAGGTATGTTCAGTGTATAATTCAGCTTTTCTGTGTGTCTGGAAATTTTCACAAAATAATAGAGGGGAAAAAAGAAAAAGAAAACATGTCCTGCTTTGGAGAAATCAACTTTTGACTCATACCCATAATGGACTTTCTTTAATGAAGTGCCCAGCACTGCAAGGCTCTAAATGGGCTGGCCCAGTGGCTCAGGTGGTTGGAGCACCATGCTCCTAACGCCAAGGTCGCCAGTTCGATTCCCACGAGCCAGTGAGCTGCGCCCTCTACAGCTAAGATTGTGAACAGCAGCTCTCTCTGGAGCTGGGCTGCTATGAGCAGCTGGAGGTTGGCGTGGGTTGGCGTGGACTGGCGTGGGCTGCCGTGAGCGGCAAGAGCTGCTGTGAGTGGCTGACCGACGACTGGCGACCGACTGCCTCAGCCAGGGGATCACAAGGCTCATAACACCAGCATGGGCCAGGGAGCTGTGTCCTACACAACTAGACTGAGAAACAATGGCTTGAACTGGAGTGGGGGGTGGCGGGGAGGCGCAAGAAGGGTGGGGGGTTTCACAAAGGATGAAAGTGCTTTGTGACTCCTTTGGCATGGGTAAATGAACGTGGTAACATATTGACTTAATGTGTTATAATGCCCTTGCTATGGATAATATAGTACAGAGACTCATGCTAATGGATTAGAAGTACAAGCAGATGTGTCTGTTGTTAATAGTGTTACTTCATGGATGTTCAGCTTCCTTAAAATAATGTATTGAAGCAGCAAAAAAAATTGTGTGAATACAAATTTATATCAATTACTGTCTCTTGCCGGAACAAGATGGAATTTTGTTTGTTTAGAGAAGCAGCAGGCAGGAGCCGACCTTCCAAACGGAAGACAAAGTCAAGGAAGAATTCATGGGTGGAAATGCAGAGTGTGGGAAAAGGGGAAACTGCTGGGCGTGATGAATGCTTGATTTGGGGGAGTCTCTAGGAGAGAGTGTATAACTTTCCCCCCAAATGTGGACGCTGTCCCAAAGCAAGTTCATGCTGCAATAAGCGAAAAGCCTCAGTTATTTTATTGGTTCCATTGAGTCAGCTTTGCTCAGATGCTCGACATCAAGTGGTAACTTACAGAGGACTGTCCTCTATAATCAAAGTGAATTTTAAATTTACGCTGTTTTCAAGAAACTAAGGCAAGAGCTATGTTTTTATTATGTCTATGGGTATAGCTTGATGTCATTTCTTTGCACTGCCACATATTTTAAAACATTTTCCATATACCGGGGTGCCAACAAAATATATGCACATGACTCGTATTCAACTTTTATTATCAGTATATATTGAGTATTACAATTTTAATACAGTTTTTTCCTTTCTTAAAATGTGTGTACATTTGTTTGGTACCCTCTGTATACACATATAAACACACACACACACACAAACACACATGAGCACATAAATATACGTGTGTGTGCACACATGCATGCATTTGAGGGATTTTTTTCATAGCCATAGCTGAAGAGGGTGTTTTTAAAAATACATAAAACTGACGATTTTTAGTAATTTAGTAATTTAAGACTGCAACTTTGGGAAGCAAAAGGATCTTTCCCCCTTCCTGTGCCGCCCCGCCCCTTGAACTTCTGTGCTTCATTAGAAGCACCACCTGGACAAGCCCTTGGGAGTCTTCAGTTGTCCTTCCTTGTCTGTTATATTTATTAGAACTGGGGCGAGGACAAAGATCTTAGAAGCGAGGTAACCATAAATTCCGAGATGCTGCAGGCATGCCGAAGCTAATACGGTAACATCTGGCAACACTGGAGATCTGCTCTTGATTCTGTGTTCTCTGCATCCCCAGCTGTGCCTATGCCTCACGGTCGGCCACTCCACCATTACTCTTACTGGCTCTGAAGTCCCAGGAACTGGAAGACCAAGTTCTTGAACAACTTTTAAAGTGTCCTCTTGGCATACAGGAAAGAACGAGGCCCATTGTAGTGTTCTTGGACAGTCATTTAATGTCACTGAATTTTGCTTTCCTATAATCTGTGTGCCCATTGGGCTAAGCTGGGTTTCACAGCCGTGGCACTGTTGGCATTTTTGGTCATGTCATTCTCTGTTGTAGGGGCCTGTCTTGTGCATTGGAGGATGTTTAGCCGTATCCCTGGCCTCTACTCTAGATGACAGTGCTCGTACCCCCCACTCCTATTATGACAACCAAAAATATCTTCAGATATTGCCAGATGTCCCCTGGGGTCAAAATTGCCCCGATTTGAGAAGCACTGGGCTGACATTTCTTCTAAATACTTACTAAAAGTATTCATTATTTCTTTGTGAGGAGGATTCTTTTTTGCTACAAGGGTGATTGTGGAAGGATCGAGTGAGAGAATTCATAAAAGTGCGTTGAAAGACTACACAGTTGTTCAGCCTGGTATTGGTACTTTTCATTTTAAAATGCAGTGTAGTGTTCAGGCCAAGGATGGCTGGAGGTCCCCATCCCCCAGAGCCACCTCCCATTCCTCCCCTTCATCAAGACTGTCACTTTTTGGGGTTTTTGACTTGGTTGCATAGACACTGAAGGGATCTAAAGATAGTATATTTCTCTATGATTGGTTTCCTCTGTAATACTGTGTATTTTATTTTCTGAGTATATTTCTCTATGATTGGTTTCCTCTGTAATACTGTGTATTTTATTTTCTGCATTTAAAAATATTCAGAGGAGGAGTCCATAGGCGTTATCACCCTGCCAAAGAGGTCCAAAGGTTGAGAATTAACCAAACTTCACCCCTCCCATCAGTGAATTTCATGAAGTGTTGACAATAGAGTGGTTTGGGCAGAAACTAAGGGGAACAATACGTATCTCTTTCTCAAGTCAGTGTACCCAACTCCTAGCTAATCTCTTGATTCTCCAGAGTAAGGCTTAGTCATCCTTGATGAACTCCAGGAACTCCAGGTGTCCTTCTGTGGCTATTTTTGCTCCCCTGTTGCAGCTTGCTGGTGCCAGCCAGCTGTGCCAACTCACTAGACCTGGATCCAGGGTCACACACTTAGGTCTTTCAGGGCTGTCTGGGCAAACCTGTAGGCCGTGAAGGTGATTCTGTAGGGCTTCTCCCTGGGGATGGTAGAGACTCCATAGCTCACCTGTGAGTGTTTGAACGTGTGCCTTTGGGGTATACCTGTGGCTCAAGACCATAGTAACACTTTTAGGCTCCTGTGTAAGAGGCAGAATCTATAAGATAATACTGGCTAACAACTCTTGTGATCACTTCCTGGAGGCCAGACACTGGTATTCGGGTGTTTATCTGTGGTTTCTGGATCAGCTTTGTGAGGTAGGCATTTGAATTCAATTTTATAGGTAAGCAGGCTCAGGTCACATAGCTAGATGATCGCAAAATGGGGTTTCAAATCACTGAGTCCAAAGCCCATGTCTGTCCACTATTTTATGCTGCCTGCCAGTGTTGTTCATGTGCTGAGCTTTAGAGACAGGGCAGAAAATGTATTGGGGATTGTTCTAAAATTTCTGTGCTCCAATTACAAACTGCCCCTGCAGGAATACGACAGAACATGCCGGGCCCTGGAAGGGCTTCTCTGGCCATGAGTGTCTGTGTGTTCCTTTCGTCCCCTCAGTTGGCTTAGAATGATCAGCACGGGGCAGCCTCTCACAAGCCCGCACCATCAGCCCCAGAACTGGCAGCCTCCATCCTGAGCCCGTCCCAAACTCCACCTGTATACCCTGCAGGTTGCTGGAGAACCCAGTCTGGTAGGAAATGAGCAGCTGCTGCCTGAAGTGTCTAGAGAATGACCATGACTTAACTCTCATCCTCTTGTTCTCAGTGCTGATAACTCGATAAATCTGACCCCAGTCCTTAAAGATGGGAAATACATGTAGAGCACTTGTTCTCTGAAGAGTTGCCCTGTTAGGACACATGCACATACCTCACTCGTCAGATGCCAGCTTTCAGTAGCCAGTCACCATGATGACTTGATAAGAACTGGTATCGAGACATAAGTGACTCTTGGAACTAAAAGAAAATACAGTTGAAGCACAGGTCAGACATCTTCGTCAGCTCTTTCTGAACCCTCAGAATTTCTGGTGAAGTATGAAATGTACTCTGTGTAAGAGGTGGAATCTACAAGGTGATACTGGAGAACAACTCTTGTGGTCAGAGCCAGACACCGGTATTCAGATGCTTTGTGGGACAGTGAACCGTTACAACGTACTTCCTGTTGGTGTTCATCAAAGGGGGTCTTCTTAGATGCCACAACTGCATTTACTCTATAATCTACCCTCATCACACTCGCCCGTCCAAGCAGATTTTAACATGACAGTAGTTCCTCAAGTGGGAAATACACAAAATAAGGGACAGAATAATTTTAGAGCTAGTTTTTCCCAAGAATGTTTAAGCAGTAGTCATGGAGTGCATGTCTTTTCTGCCCGTCGTCCACCCCACCACCTCCATTTTTGTGTTGGCAAATGTGTATTTTAAGGCAGATGCTGCGTGTATGAAGTGGTTTTCATTAAGTCAAGCAATACAGAAACACTGTGGCGGGGAACAGGATTGTTTAATACTGCCGAGGGAACATGCTGGCTCGGCTCCATATCTGGGCTGGGTGCTCACCCAGCAGAGGTGACAGCAGCCACAGCGACCATGCTTCATCAGAGTTCAGAAGCACCTTCTGTAGAGGAAGAAAGGCCCATGTTCTTCGTACTCAGAGCGAAGGACCCACAGGGGTTGGAAGCCCTGAAGTGATGCCAGGATGGAGCCTCCTGTCCACACTGCATTGTCTCTTCCGGGCAACACGTTTACCTGGGGGGTGTCATTGGGACACATGGTACTCAGCTCTTTCTGCAGACGGTTAGGGAAGCCGCGGAGCATAGTGCTGCCCCCGCAGAGCAGGATGTTCCCCATGAGGTCCCGTTTGAGGGCGATGTCACACTTGTTCAGGCAGGACACTGTCTGGGTGTGGAGGCCCAGCTGCATGGACTTGATCAGAGAAGGCTTGAAGAACATCTCTGAGCAGAGGAACCTTTCCTGGTACAGGTCTATCTCCTGCCCATCCGGCAGGGTGTACTGGAGTGCACGCTCAGTAGCCGGGTCTTTCTTCTCTTCGATGGGGTCCAGGGCCACGTAGCAGCATTTCTCCTTGATGCCCTCCACGATGGCCACCTGGTCCTTGGTGAAGTGTTTTCCTGCGTTGTTCATCAGGCCCATCAAGTAGGCTGTCAGATCAGAGCCTGCATAGTCCAGCCGTCCGGTGATGCTGGGCAGAGGATAACCCTCGTAGATGGGGACTACGTAGGACACACCGTGGCCGACCTCCACGACCATGCCGGACGTCCTTCCGTAGGAGTACATGGACAGGCGGGACTGGTAGGCAATGTGCATTGCAGGCGTGCTGAAGGTTTCAAACAGCATTTCAGCGTACTTCTCTCTGTTGGTGTGTGGGCTGAGGGGTGGGTCCGAAACCAAGACCGCATGCTCCTGTGGGGCGATCTTCATCTCCTGATGGAAGAGATATTCCCAGATATCCTGCACCGAATCCCAGTCCACGATGATGCCGTGTCGCAGAGGGTTCGTTAGCTTGAGACGCACCTGTGGATTGATGAGCTCCTGACCCACATATGTCTCTTTGCGGTTGTCCCCGGTTTTGGCGGTCTCCATGTAGGGCTTGCCCACTGTCGATGAGATCTTGTGGCTGGGCTTTGGCAGCCCAGCAAAGCCACATTTACAGTAGCCAGTGCCAAGGTCCACGACCACCGCTTTGGTCACGACTGCCTTGGGCTTCTTGACTGCGGTCGATTTGGTAGGTTCTTCCGACTCCGAATGGCGGACCCGCACTGCCCTCTTGGCTGGGCCCTCCTTCACGGAGGCAGTCTGGGTGACCTGTGTGTGTGGGGAGGCACTCTCTCTCTTGTCAGGCCCATCCCCTGTGATTGCTGCCTGTGCATCCCACACGCTATCAAGAGCCATCTTGCTTTCAGAAGGTTCCTTGATCCCACCGGCTTCAAGGTCCGAAAGGCTTAAAAATCAGGGCAACTTGAGAATTTCTCCAGTGATGACATCGCTGATTATGATGTAATGCAGTGACCTGGGCCTTTCTAGGTAGGGGAAACTGTCCTATGTTAGGGTAGATTTGGGGTCGTGTTTTTGAGGTGACTTACCTTTTTCTCAAACTTGATGTATCCAATCAGTATTTATTGAGTGCTTGGTATGTGCAAGGCAGCTGGGAATACAAGGCAACAGTGGAAAAAAAATTCTCTGCCCTTTTACAGTTTACATTTTAGTCAGTGGGGGTTGGGGAGAGAGACAATTTTTAATATATATGTATATGTATATATGTGAGTGTGTGTGTGTGTATATACATATACATATATATATGAAGATGTTAAGGGCAAAAGAGACAAAGCAGGGAAGGGGAATGGGGAGGGCGGCATGCTAATGTGCCTGGCAGGGCTCCCTGAGACAGTGACACTGATGGAGACCTAAAGGAGGTGAGGGAGAGTGCCATGTGTATATCACAGCAACAGACGTAGAGGACTGGAGAGGGACATGTGACTGATGAGTTAGAACAGGGTTAGCAAACTGTGGCCTGCAACCTGTTTTTGTAAATAAAATTTTATTGGGACACAGCCACGCTCATTTGTTTATGTATTATCTATGGCTGTGTTGGTTGAGTCATTGCAACAAAGACTCTGGCTTGCAAAGTTGAAAATACATATTGACTCCCTGGGCCTTTACGGAAAAAGTTTGCAGCCTCCAAGTTAGAGAGGATCCCAAGAAGAATGTGGCTGGTGTGGAGAGAGCAAGGACAAGGACATGAGATGGCAGAAGTAAGACGGCGGGTAGAGCATTGGGCCTCATGAGCCATTGCTAGAACTTTGGCTCTGACTGTGAGGTGGGAAAGCACTAGAGAATTTTGAGCAGAGATTTGACACCATCTGATTTAGATTTTAGCAGGACTAGTTGCTGCCATGGTTACTGCCAAGAACCTCTGTCTCACTTGTTCCTTCGGACAACCTGCAGAGGAATCTTTTTGGACACGTATTTGTACACATATTCCTCCTTCATCTAGGTCATGGTTCAGCAATGAAATTAGACCCTACAGAGTCCCACTGATGAGAACGTTTCAGGCCCTTAGGTACATAGCTCACTCAAAGATATCCAGCTAGCAGTGGCCAAGCTCTCCTGACTACAACTTCTTCCCGGGCATGTGCTGTGGACACACCTTGATGGGACTTGACGTGTGTCTCTGAGGCTGCTTGGCCACTGCCTCCCATGCCATCTCTGAAGCTGAGCATGTTGGTGCTGACACCTGTCACTCTCAAGGCACCCAGAATCCAGCCTTACGTTGTGCAGCCACGTGCTCTTCATAAAAGGCAGTGACTACCATGGTGGGCTTTCTCTAAGGAGCTTACTGAGGATGCTCTTGGCTCCTTGTAGGATGTGAGAGAAGAAAAGGACCAAGTCCAGTCTCTTGAGCTTTGTGACGACCTGACAGGGGCAGCCAAACTCATTTCAGAAATAAATCTCAGCTTCTTGGTTCAATGGGTGGAGGATGAGATAGCATAGAGTTTTGAAAGAACAGAAAAGTACTTTTTTCTATGCCTGGCTGCCGGCAAAATAGTTTACTTTACTTAATAGTTTACTTGCCTCTGTTTTTCAGGGGTTTGCATGGCCAACTTGGATTACTTGGCTTTATTTCAAAAGAACTTACATGATAAGACATATTTAACTTAGAATCATGTTTTCCTTCTCTTCAACCCCCCCTCTTAAATTCTCAGAAATCTGCAGCTGCTTAGTCCATGTTTTACTGCCTTGGATTGCTGTAAGAGCTTGTATTAGTTGTCTATTGCTGCTGTAACAAATTATCACAAGTTTAATGGCATTAAACACAAATGTATTATCTTACAATTCTGGAGGTCAGAAGTCCACAATCACTCTTAGTGGGCTAAAATCAAGGTGTCACGGCCTCAGTCCTTCTGGAGGCTCGAGGGGCTAGTCCTTTCCTTGCCTTTTTTTAGCTCCTAGAGGCTGCCTACATTGCGTGGCTTGTGGCCCCTTCCTTCATCTTCAGAGACCTCTCCTGCTTCTGTTTCCACATCTCTTTCTCTGACCTGACCCTCCTGTCTGCCTCTGATTAAGGTCCTGTGAGTTCTTTGAGTCTGCCGGATAATCCAGGGTAGTTAATCTCCCCATGTCAAACTCTTTAACTCACATCTGCAGAGTCCTTATTTTCCATGAAAGGTGACATATTCACAGGTTTCAGGCATTAAGATGTGGACATCTTTCACCTTGTCGCTTGACCTGTGCATCCCACTTGACTAAGACACTCAAAGCCTGGCGTGCTGTTTCATGTGCTCCTCCCCCACTGCCCATGCTCACCCATCCTTAACCCTTTCTGTCATCGTGGGTAGGAGAGGTGCTGTGCTTGCTTAAGGCCAGTCGCTCCATCTAGTCTGCCAGGTCCATGAGCGCGGGGACTCTCAGGGTCCACCCCGACATCCTTTGCGCTAAAGCCAATGGACACTTTTACTTCACGTCTCAGGGTATCGCAGGCTTGAATGCCCTTTGCCTTAGCTTCTGTGTTACCCGTTGTGTCCCTTCTCTCCTCTCTGGGTCATCACATGGTATCAGTGATGGAAGAATATAGAGACTGTTGGCACTCTGCACCCCAAACGTCCACTGCCTGGCACATGCGGCTGCACACACTGGTCATTAACCACCTAAGGTACATGTGGGCTCCCTGGAGTCTCTGGTGAGATCCCTCTAGTAGAAATACTCTATATTGCTCAGACTGCATTTCCTCACTGGATCACACTTTTGCTCCTCTGGCCCAAGACATCCTCCCGCCCCGCAAAAATGAGATGATCCTTCTCGAAAGCAACCCTGAGGCTCTCCTCTACTGGAGAAAAAAACATGGGAAGATTTGACCAAGAAACACTTTTCTTCCTGCAGTGGTATCCTTGCACCTGACTGGGTTTGGGGGATACCACCCACAGTTGACCTTTGGAAGAAAGGTGAACCAGGCCACTGTAATTTTAGCAGCTGTGGGAGAGAAGAATCTAGTAAGGCAAGGCCAAAATACAGTATTTCTTTTTTTGGATGCAGATTCCTGGATCCCACCCCAGTCTTACTGAATCTGAATATTTTGAGCCCAGGACTACTTAGGCCTAGGAATTCAACTCTTCAATATGTTGACATTTGAGAACCCAAGTCAGGAGCTCCCAGCAAAGAAGAGGATCCCTTACCAAACACACAGTGAGCCTCATTCCCAAAGCTCGGCCCCCAATGTGGTAACCCAAATATCAAGTCTGCCCATTTTCCTCAAGGTGGAAGGGGAAGGAGCCCTCTTCAGAAGGTGGAGATACTCTCCTGAGGACTCACATCTGGATCCAGATCATTTCTCTTCCTAAGCTCCATATACCACAGTCCAGTGGTCACTAAGCATCTTAAGTCAGCATGTTCCAACTGGAACTCATTCTCATCCCCTACATAACTGCTCCTGCCTCTGCGATCTCTATGTATGAGGGGTCCCGCCACCTACCTAGTTGCTGGAAACCTGGAGGAAGTGGATCGGATCAAGTTGATGAAGGGACGTAGCACTGTCATAATCACATTCAACGAATATTTTGAGTAGTTTGCCCAAGGTCATACATAGTATGGTAATGGAGCTAGATTTGAACTCAGGTCCGAGTCCAATGCCTTACTCTTCTTTCTATTCTGGACTGTCTTTCTGTAAGAAATGGAAGAAGTAGGCTCAGGGGTCCATGAGCATTGCCTGTAAATAAGCATAAGGATTGTCACATAGAAGAATTAGCTTGCTCTGCATAACCCCAAAAGTAGACCCAAGTCCAATTAATGGCTTCTCCAGAGAGGTACAGATGTCAGTCCGGTGTGAGGAAAAGTATATTGCTCAGCTGTCCATGCCAGAGCAAGTGTCCGATCCTCAGGCTCTGATTTGTGCTACCACCAATAGAGCTTGGTGGTGCTCGTAATTAATCCTTATAAAGTTGTCACCCGTGTAATCCAGTTTCATATTCTAAGAAACAATTCAGCAAACAAAAATTCTCACGAGTTCTTCATTAACATTCTTACGTGCTTGATAGATCATTTCTTAATTACATCTTAAAATCTCTCTCTTCTTTCCTCTCCATTATCTCCTCATCCCTCAATTACTTCTGTTCTTTGTAATTCTCCTAGAAGATGTCCTCAGCCTTAGTTGTTTCTCTTCCCCCTTTTCTCCTGTTTTTTTTTTTTTTTTTTTTTTTTACCACTGAAGCCCTAATCGGCTGTGTTTGTTTGTTTGTTTTGGCAGGAGGGGTGGCAGTTGGGGATGGAGGGCTTTATGGGAACCTAATGAGTTTATCTGTTCTGGATGACAGGCCATCTTTCTTGGGGCGGAGGAAGGGGTTCATCCTCCTCCCTCACACACCACATCTAATCGAATCATCTCATGTAAATGCAACGCTTGAGGCCTGAGATGGCACAGGAGCTGAGAGGGCCTCAGTGCTAAGGAGCTTGGATTGAGTGGAGGATAGTTGGGGAAACAACCAATTAGATTAGATTCTACCTCCTAAACTTCTCTAGAACCCGTCCCTTCCTCTCTTCCACACTATCACATGCCTACCTTAGGCCACTTTCAAGGCTTACAATAATTTCTCCAATTCTCCTTTCAGGACTCAGCATTTTGCCCCTTTATATTACAGCTAAACATAGATCTTTCTCAAATTTTCCTAGAAGCCAAATCTGACCACGCCTCTGTTTAAAGACTTTATTGGGTTTTTTTTATTAGCTGTCCTCAATTTAATCCAAGCTCTACTCCAAGCATTTGAGGTCCTCCCTAGTTGGCTCCATGACCTCTCTAGCCTCATCCATTTTTCCTAACACTATAACTACTGGCAGTTCCCCACAATGCCCTCCTTCTGGGCCTTTGCTCAGGCTGTGCTCTATGTGGGGGATGCCTTTCCCTCCTAACTACCTGACAAATACCCACCTGTCTTTCAGTACTTGATTTTGGCATCACCTCACTAGGGAACCTGCCTCCCTCCCTCCAACGAGCATTCCCTCCTTTGTGTGCCTCTGTCCTCCCAATAGATTTCCACCCACAAACTCCTCTGCATCCATTCTGTCTTCTTCCCACCTAGACTGGGCAATGACATCTGTCACCAGCAGGCTGCACTGGGCTGGATGCACCACAAATCCCAGTAAATGTTGAATGAAGGGATGAAAGTATTATTGGGGCCCTCATACTCTCAGGAGACCTGGTGCTTTGGAGTTGGATGACTTGGGTTGAAGTACAGACACTAAGAGCTGTCTGCTCATGGGCAGGTTATTGGAATTCTGAGCCTTGATTTCCTCAGCTCTGCCTATCTCATGGGATTCTGTAAAGCAGGGGTGTCCACACTGCGGCCCGCGGGCCAACTGCGGCCCATGATCCATTGTTAATTGGCCCGCAGCAAATTCCAAAAATATATTTAGTTTACTTAAATAAATCAGGTGAGGCAATACGTACTTCACTTCGAGTGAGTGGCCCGGCTGTTTTACCGCATATGGCCCTTGGTGAAAAACGTTGAAAAAAGTTTGGATACCCCTGCTGTAAAGTAACACGTGAGGTGCCTGATACAGTGCCTGGCTTACTGTAAGGGCTCAGATATGTATCATCCTTGCAGCCAAGCAGCAGAGAAGGAAAAGGTGTTTAGTCAGTCAGTGAACAGGGGATTAGGATTGGGGACACAAGGGGGGCAGAAGCAGAAACCTCTAAGACACCAGTGTACTTGGGTTTCTAAAACTGCTGGCCACCTGCTCTGTCCTGGAGCAAAGCTGAGGTGGGCAGATGGGTAGGGATGACGGATCAAGGGCCCATCAAGGCCAAGCCCTCCCTGGGCTGCTGGAATGGACCAGTCCCCAGTGACATCACAATCCGGAGGGGTTGCCAAGGCACTGCAGGAGGTGGATCTTCTTATTTCTCCCCACGGAGCTCTCGGATGTGAGAAAGGTGAGCAAGGAAGGCAGATGGAGATGAGGAACAGCCCGAGCCCCATGCCCAGGGGCATGGCTCCGGGTGACTCTGGAGAGGCAGGAACACTGCCCGCTTCTGATACTGGCCTCCAGGACATGGGTTCAGCCACTCAGCCGAAGGTGAAGCCCAAGAAGGTGCGCAAGATCAAGGTACTCATCATGGACCTGGGCTCGCAGTATTGTAAGTGCGGCTACGCGGGAGAGCCCAGGCCCACCTACTTCATCTCCTCCACGGTGGGCAAGCGCTACTCCGAGGTGGCCAACGCGGGCGACACCCGCAAGCAGACCTACGTGGGCCACGAGCTGCTCGACATGGAGGCGCCTCTGAAGCTGGTTAACCCACTAAAATACGGCGTCGTGGTGGACTGGGATTGCGTCCAGCACATCTGCGAGTACATCTTCCATACGGCCATGAAGATCCTCCCCGAGGAGCACGCAGTGCTGGTCTCCGACTCCCCACTCAGCCCCAGCAGCAACCGGGAGAAGTATGCAGAGCTCATGTTTGAGACCTTTGGCATCCCTGCCATGCACGTGACGTGCCAGTCGCTGCTGTCCGTCTACTCTTACGGCAAGATTGCAGGGCTGGTCGTGGAGAGCGGGCACGGCGTCTCGCACGTGGTGCCCATCTCCGAGGGCAATGTGCTGCCAGGCCTGACGGCCCGCGCTGACTACGCTGGAGGCGACCTCACCAACCACCTGCTGCAGCTGCTCAATGAGGCCGGCCAGAAGTTCACGGATGACCACCTGCACATCGTCGAGCACATCAAGAAGAAGTGCTGCTACTCAGCACTACAGCCCGAGGAGGAGCTCAGGCTGGGCCTGGAGCATCTGCGTGTGGAATACGAGCTCCCTGACGGCAAGCTCATCACCATTGGCCAGGAGCGCTTCCAGTGCGCCGAGATGCTCTTCAAGCCCACCCTGGTGGGCAGCAACCAGCCCGGCCTCCCCGCACTCACGGCCACCTGCCTGGGCCACTGCCAGGAGGCGGGCTTCAAGGAGGAGATGGCCGCCAACGTGCTGCTGTGTGGTGGCTGTACCATGCTGGATGGCTTCCCCAGGCGCTTCCAGAGGGAGCTGAACATCCTCTGCCCTGGGGACAGCCCCACAGTGGCTGCCGCTCCTGAGAGGAAGACGTCTGTGTGGACCGGTGGCTCCATCCTGGCCTCCCTGCAGGCCTTCCAGCAACTCTGGGTCAGCAAGGAAGAGTTTGAGGAGTGGGGCAGTGCTGCCATCTACAAAAAGTGCTGAGGGGGGCCAGGCCTTATGGGCAGTGACCTCAGGCCACTTTATACATTTACAGAATTTCACATAAAATTTTAACACACAATGGCTCTCGTCTAGTCTCCATTTCTTGCTCCAGTCTGATAGAAGGTGGTGGGGAGTTGGGTTTAGGAGTATCAGCACATTTTGCTCTGCTGGGTCAGGAGCAGCGAGGCCAGGGTGGGAGGGTGGATGGTTGGGACTCCCCTCACTGACCTTCCCCACCTCCTGATGGAGTGAACCTATGACCTGACCCATTACCAGGTGTCTGTGGGATCAGACATTGGTGAGCTGTGCAATCTGATGGGCTACCAAATGTCTCTGAGCCTCCTCTTCCCTTAGACAAACAGTACTGACTTCTGGCACCCTGGGAGGCTGCCTCAGTCCGGGGCCCTATGCTGGGGCTGCAGACTTGGGAAAGAACCAGACACAGTCTCAATCGCTTAATGCCTGGCGATCTAGTCCTTCCTCACTTCCTAGCACTGGGCTCTTAGCCTGGAGTTTGAGTCCTGCTGGGGCTGGTTATGCAGGAACTTGGGCTCTTCCCAAGAGAGGGGCTGCAGACTGGAGGTCCGGAGGCTGATGCTGCCAGTAGACCCATTTTGTTTGGCCAGCACAGTGTATACATTTTTATCTTGAACGTGAATTCTTTCAGTGGGGACTACATTCTTCAGGTTGCCAAAGTCTCCACAACCTGATGTCTTCATACAAAGCTGCTACTTCAGCATCTTTTGCTTAATTAGCCAGCATTCATTTCTATTGCTTGCAAATCAAGAACCTTTGATTAGTATTAATCCTAAAATCGTGATGATGTGCCCGCAGGAGAACAGAGGCTTATAGAGTGGAAAGTGATGGGCCCCAAATCACACAGGCGGTAAGTTAGTGCTGCATGTGAACCCTCTGCCACACGCTGGTCTCGGTCTCCAAAAACCATGTCTGTGTCTACTTCACCACCCCTATCTCCTCTTCCTCACTCCCCACAACCTCAGCAGCTTCTCGTCTCCGCAGTCACAACTTCGTTGCCTGTGTCACCTGGTCATCTCCTCCAAAAGCATCCCTTGTGTGGCAGAGCCTGTAAAAACACTAATCAATCCTTGACATGAATTTATTTAAGCCAGCCACAGGCACAACAGGAGATTTAATTTTGATAGAAAAATATGGGCCAGTGACTTCAGTTTAAGACAACGGACTGATTGTGTGTGTTCATCTCCTCTCCCTCCTAAAACGGAATTAAAGTCATAGTAGAGGAATACAGACGTATAATCCCGCTGCAAATGAGGACAGTGGTAGGGGGACTTCAGAGGCCAGAGATTTCTACCTGATTCTGGAAGAAGAAAAGTAGATGCAGGGCAGAAAGGCTGCAGCCGAAGTGTGCAGGGTGCTCCCTGCAGGGGACGAGGTTTGGGACTTGGAAATACCACCCAAGTAGAGGATGAATAGGAATGAAGTGTATGAGACAAAATGGGGGGTAGGGGAGGGGATGGTAACAGACGGTCTCTGAGAGCACAGCCCTCCCACTCCCCACAGGTGGAGGGTGAGCAGCATGACCACCTTTTAAGTGTCTATTTATTTATATTCCTCAGGCAAGAAACAAAACAAAACAAAACAAAACCCCCAAAATTGAATAATCCTCGTTAGAAAGGTGGTGCTAGTACAAGGAAGAAGAGGAGGCCATGACCCTGCCTGCATCCCTCTGTCCGTCTCCAAATCCTGAAACACACTCTGGCCCACCTAATATTCCCCAGGAGGAACCTACAGTTGATGCCTCCGTTTCCCCTTCATCCCTTCCCACAACTCCCAGTTTCTTCCTGGGCATCAGATGTGGCCCAGCGCTGACTGCCCCTCCAGTGCCAAGGGCAGAGCATGTGACCTACGCTAAGCCAATCAGAGCCTTCCAACTGCTTGTCCACTGATTGTCTGGGAGTGAGCCTGTGACCTCAGTGCCCGGGGGCAGAGTCTCAGACCTTCTTGGAAAGTTGACGTGAGATGGGGGTGTGTGGCCTAGAATTGCTGCGGCGACATTTACTAGGGAGAAAGTCCGCTGGAAGCTGACCCACCAGGCAGTGCAGGAGTGCAGGACTCAGGTAGGTAGGCCCCTGACAAAGTGCCCTCCGAATGAAACCACGCCTACAGTGCCCTGCACTTCTTACTTCCGAGAGCTGACGCGGTCAGCCTCGTCACGCAGGTGAGAAGAGTGTGTGTGTGTGTGTGTGTGTGTGTCCGTGTGTCCGCCGCTTGCAGTTGAGAACATTCCAGCTGCGTCTCTTTCTCAACAATCGTATTCCTCCGGAGCAGTTAGTGTGGAGGGACCAGGGCTGGAGAAGCCTCTTATAATTGAAATATTAAGACTAACACTTCATTTATTTCCCAACAGACAAACCACTGCATACGAAGCATTTTTATCAAGGTGTTAGAAAATGTCAGATAACACTGTCGGGGAAGAGCAGAAACCTAACAAAGAGTGTCGACTGGCCATTGGCCTATATTCTCTTGTTTAGATATTTGTTCCCGGGGTTGGATATAAGGGCAGGCACTTTGGTATCCTCCTCTTCGTTTTTCTCCCGCCCAGTGCAGAACCTGGCACAGGGTGGAGGCTTAGTACATGCCAACCGAAAGGACGTACTCCCAGTCTTGAGATAGAAGTTAGAGTATTTTCTCCCATTTTACAGATGAGGACACTGAGGCTTAGAGAGGTTAAGAATCTTGTCCACGTTCACCCACCTGGTAAATCAGCCTTGTGCTAAATCAAAATTTTGTGATTCCAAAATACCTCTTTGCCCTTGTCACCAATCTTTCTGCAAATTATCAATGTCTTTTGCAAGGAAAAAAAAAGACAATCTCCTTCTGCCCAAAAAAAAAAAAAAAAAATGCTTTCAAGTCATGAACGACAAATATGATGTAATTTCATAACCAAACTGAGGTATAAAAGTTAAGAACACCAATCTTTTAGCAAAGGAGAGACTTGCCCAGTGACATAAATAAGTAGTAGAGTGACATCGTGTGGTGAAATGGTACTATTCCGACATGGCAGGAGGCCTGTTATCCTTCCTGCCTGTCTGGGCAGTGTGATGTCTCTCTCTCAAGTGTTTATTACCAAGTTTGCTCTAAGAGTTATCTCCATATGGTGGGTTTAAGCAATTAATTTAATTATAGTACAAGCTATTAATGGTGTTCCATTTGACATAAGGTCGTTTTGGGTGTTTTTTTTTTTTTTTTTTTGATCCTACATTTTCTTGTGTAGGGATGAGCAGTCCGGTGAACAGGCAGGCAGAGAAGGTCTCCCGGCTCCATGGGAATGCTGCTGATTCAGACAGTTCTGTACCCAGGCCAGGAGTCAAGGTCTCCCGGCTTCTTGGGACACTGTGTGCATAAGAGCAGGCCTGCAGGACCGGCCAGATGATCTCTCCAACAAATGCTCTCTGTTTTGCTGTGTCTGTATAACCTTGCTTCTCTGCCTGAATGTGCAGTGCGACCCCTCCGGCCGGTCACCACCGGAGACTCTCCTCGGTCTGTAAGTCTCAGTTAAATGGATGCCTGCACTCTGCCACCCGCTGTGTTCTTTGCGCTTGCAGCTTCTCAGGTACAACTCTTGGAACAACTTGGACTCCAGAACACCTTGTAATATAGTGGTTCTTAACCAGTGGGGAGAGAGAGTGTGGGGTATTGGTTATACTGGAGCTAGTTCTTAATGGCTTGTGAAAGCCCATTGTTAACTATTCAGGAATTTTGCAAGCCAGTTGTTAAGCTGTGTTGTCACTTGAAATTGCCCATGGTGGAAGTATTTACCTTCACAGAAATCAGTAAGTGTTACAAATCAGGTCCTCCCCACCAGAGAGCTTGTTTAAAGAGGGGAACAGGAGAGTTGGACAGAAATGGTGGGCAACAGAATCATCTAGGGAACTGTTCCAAAAAACAAAACCAGTGTGGACCTTTCCCCCAGACGCTGAGTCAGTCCATCTGGGGAAGTACCTAGGACTCTGCAATTGAAGAGTTCCTCAGGTGACTCTCTTTCGTGGCGCCTCAGAGGCAGTCGGCTGCTTCAGGATGAAGCCAAACATCTCTTTCCCAGCCACCGACTGCCAAAAACTCATTGAAGTGGATGATGAACACAAACTTCATACATTTTATGAGAAGCGTGTGGCCACAGAAGTTGCTGCTGACGCTCTGGGTGAAGAATGGGTTATGTGGTTCGAATCAATGGTGGGAACGACAAACAAGGTTTCCCCATGAAGCAGGGTGTCGTGACCCATGGCTGAGTCTGCCTGCTCCTGACCAAGGAGGACCGGAGAAAGAAAGCACACATTTGTTTGGGGTTACATTGTGGATGCCAATCTGAGTTTTCTCACTTGGTCATTGTAAAAAAAAAAAGGGGGGGGAGGTGGGGAGCAGGATATTCTTGGTTTCACAGATACTACTGTGCCTCGTTGCCTGGGGCCCAAAAGAGCTAGCAGAATCCACAAATTTTTTAGTCTCTCTAAAGATATCCACCAGTATGTTGTGAGAAAGCCCCAAACAAAGAAGGTAAGAAACCTAGGACCAAGGCACCCAAGATTCAGTGTCTTCTTAATCCACGCATCCTGCAACACAAATGTCTGTGTATTGCTCTGAAGAAACAGCAAACTAAGAAAAAGAAGGAAGAGGATGCAGAATATGCTCAACTGTTGGCCAAGAGAATGAAGGTGGCCAAAGACAAAAACACCAAGAACAGGTTGCCAAGAGACGTGGGCGGTCCTCTCTGAGAGCTTCTATTTCTAAGTCCATTCAAAAATGAGGTTTTCTAAGAGTAACAAATAAATAAGATCAGACATTAAAAAACAAAACAAAACAAAACAAAAAAACTAGAGTGGAAGCACCAGTGTGATCTCAGAAGCCCGTAGCGATTCTGATGTGCAGCCCAGGTGAGAACCACTACGCAAGGGAAGCCTGAGGCCCCACCTAGTGTCTTATTTTCACAGCCAGAAGCACTAAACAGCCTATTAGGCAGCTCTTGGTCTAGAACACTGTTTTTTTCCTGAGATGGATCTCTAGAATCTACCAATTTTCTGAGCCTTTAGCGTTCTAGAGGCCGTTGCATGGCTTCTGAAAGAAGTTCTAGCCCTCTTGGCTTCTTCATTTGTATAAATATGTAAAATAACAATTAGGAGCCAAATGAGTCATAGAAGAAGCCAGAGAACTATGCTTAATGAGTCCTGGGAAAGTCAGACAAGAAAGTGATACTTTAAGGATGTCTCTTAAGCAATTGCAGAGAAACTGACAGTCTCTTCCATGGTTTCAGGTGGGAAGTGTCCAGCAGAGAAAACAATGAGAACCGGAAATGAATCCACCAGATCTTACATGACTGACCACAGAACGACCACCTTGAGAAGTACTCCTCCTTCGTTTTTATGGCCAAATAAATGGATATGGAGTTGAATTCTACCAGGACCCTTTTTGTTTCCCCTCACTAAAACAAAAGCGGCTTGGTACATTTCCACAACTCTTAAGCACTTTCTGTCTTGTTGCTTGAGAGGACCAGGCCTCTTCTCTACCCTCACCCTGGTATATACACACAAACAGACGTACTTACGTGTACATATAGCACAGGGTATTCAGTCAGCTTAGAGGAATTGCTTTCTTTGTGAGGAGGGGCATTCAAACAATGGAGGGCAACGTTCTTGGCCTTGTGATTCTCAAATTTTATTGCATATTAGAATCACCCAGGGAGCTTTCAAAAATTGTAATAGCAAGGACTTCTGGTTCTGCCAAGAGGGAGTAGCCTTATTATCTCAGCTCCTCCCTCTTACAACTAAAAATCACTGGGCGTTGACAAAGATGCTCTCTTTGACCAAACCAGCCAGGCTCCTCTCAGCCCTTTCTCAACTAGGTTTCAACCTGGGCCTATAAAGTCTTGAACAAACACTAATATAGTTTCTAACAGCTCAAGGCCACATCCTTAGGATGCCCCTGTCATCGGCCCTTCAAGTGCCTGCCTGAGAAAACTCAAAGATGCCAAAAGAATGTATTATTTGTTCCAGCCAACACCGGAAGGAAGATAGGGTCCCTGTCTCCCAGCCTTTGTGGGCAGGAAGGAGCATAACCTCAGTAAGTGCCCCTTAGCAAACCCAGATGGGTTTCACATGGACCAGCCCCTGCTTCCTGCTTGTCAGTTTTCATTCCACGGACTCTACTGAGCCCCTGCTCAACACCCACCCCCCGTTATTCTCCTGTTAAAATGCCCAGTTACTCTGTATGAGTTTAAGTGGAACTCTTTTCCCTGCTATTATAGTATTTTTTTCTGATTAAAATCTGTCCTTACCACTTAGTATCCAGCTTTACCTCTGACAACATAACACGACACGCATAAGAAGACTCCAAAAAGTGAATGAAAGATGTGCTCATAGGAAAGTGGTTGTGATCTTTAGGAATTGGTTAATTATATTAACTATATTTTCTTATTTTTTGTAAGACCTCCAAGTGCCAGAACATCAAGAATACAAAAAAAAAAAAAAAGAAGAGAAAATATATAGTTACTATATAAATGGTCCTGTGATGAATGGATGCCCAATAAACACAAAATCGAAGAAAACACAGAATAGGTTTCAGTGGGGCTGAATGAGAAGTTGCTCTCTCACCCTACCCTCCCACTCTGTGGAAGTGGGTGCTGTGCTCAGATACCCCAATGGGGTAGTGTTGGTAGGTCCAGAGTCGAGCTGTACCTTCACCCCTACCCAGGAGGGGTATGACGGAACAAGCTGATGCGAAGTGGGGTGAGTTGGCACTTATCCCCCTCTTCCTCGTTCTCTAGTGACAGTGGGGCTCAGTGGGGAGCTGATCTTAGACCCCCACTTGAAGACAAGTAATTTGTGGATATTGACAAAGTGATTGTAAAGTTTATATGGAAAGGCAAAAGACCCAGAATAGCCAACACAATCCTGAGGAAGAAGAAAAAAGTTGAAATACTGACACTATCTGACTTCAAGACTTACTGTAAAGCTACAATAATCCAGACAGTGTGGTACTGGTGAAAGAATAGACAGTTCAGGAGGTCCAAATGAGATCCACACAAATACATTTAATTGATTGTTGACAAAGGAGTAAAGGCAATTCAGTAGAGAAAGGATAATCTTTTTAATAAATGGAGCTAGAAGAATTGGAAATCCTTTGCGAAAAAAATGAACCTAGACAAAGACTTATTTTCACAAAAATTAACTCAAAATGGATCATAGACCTAAATGCAGAACACAAACCTATAAAACTTCTAGAAGATAACATAGGAGAAAATTGATAAGTTGGACTGTATTCAATTGAAAAGCTTCTGCTTGATGAAAGACACTAGAAAGGGGATGAAAAGACAAGCCACAGAATGGGAGAAAAATATTTGCAAAACACATCTGATAAAGGATTTGTATCCAAAGAATTCTTAAAACTCAACAATAGGAAAACAATCCAATTAAAAAATGGGCAAAAGATCTGAATAAACTTCACCAAAGTGGATCTACAGATGGCAAATAAGCATATGAAAATAAGCTCATCCTGTATAAAAGATGCAAAATGGCACATCCACTTTGAAAGGCAATTGGGTAGGATTTTTTTTTTTTAACTAAGCTAAACATATTCTTACCATATGATCCAGCAGTCACACTCTAGGTATTTACCCAATTGAATTGAAAACATGTCCACATAAAAACCTGCACACAAAAGTTTATAGCAGTTCTATTCATAATTGCCAAAAACTGGAAGCAACTGAGTTGTTTTCAAATAGCAAAATGGATAACTGGTAGTACATCTATCCAATGGAACATTAGTCAGCAGTAAAAACTGTGGACTTCAACCCTGTGTCAGTATTGGTTCAGTAATTATAACAAATGCGCCATACTAATATGCAAGAGGTCAATAATAGGGAAAACATGTAATGGGCATAAGAGAAACAAATGAGAAGGAAAGAGTTGTCTTTTCCCTATAGTTACTGCTGAAATGTTCCAAACAAGGAACAGACAAGAAAAGGTCATGGACAACTGGGGAGTTGGAACAGGACGCGTCTCTAGAAATGGTCTGGTCAAAATTTTTTAGAGGAGAAAACAGGCTTAGCGCCGGGAAATGACTTGCCCAAGGACAAAGCTGGCCAATGGAGGAGCTGAGACCATTGTGAGATTTCCCAGCTTCTGGTCCCCTACTCTCTTCGTACCATTGGAACTTCCAGTTCAGCTACGTGCAGCTTGGCATATCTGAAGCATTTGCACTGTGTGCCTTTTAATCCTTTAAGAATCACTTAAAGAGGAACAGACTTGTCTGCAGGTGCCAGTGACCTGGCAGGAAAATACTCTTTGCGGGAACAATATAATTGTGCTCCCACTGCAAAGAGCAGGAATGAGTCATCTCCAGAAACAGCCAAGCCAGTATCTCTCACGATACTGGGGGAAAAGGCCCCATGCATCAAAACCATATCTTCAGAAGACAGGGGTGGTGCTCTGGGAAGATCCCTGGCCTGAGCCCCCAGAGCCCCCTGTTCGGGCCCCAGCTTTTGGATCAGCGTTAGGGATCCCAAGTGGCCAAGTGTATCTCACCAGAAGGTATGATGGCATTGAGGAGACTTCCCCCAACCAGGGCCCAGTTTAGTAATTGGCAAAGGCTCACAGCTAGACCAAGAACACTCCCTTTACTTGTTTGAAGACAAGTAAAGCGGAAGAAGGCCATGGCAAAGAATGATAGCTGTCTAGCAAAACGTCCCTCTTCCTCGATAGGATTTTTATCTGGACACGTGGCTGCCTTGGTGGAGACTGCACTTACCAGCCTGCTTGTAGCTAAGTGTAGCCATTTGACTGAATTCAGGCCAATGAAGTGTGGGTGAAAATGCAATATGCAACGTCGGGGTCATCTTCAACTTAAAGGAAGATATCCTGGAGCACCTCTCCCTTTCCTCTTCCCTTGAGCTGGAACATGAATGTTCCTGTGACCTACAACATGCAGACAAGGATAAAGCCATTGGCGCTGGCAAAGCAATGGACTAGAAGGAACCTGGGTTCCTGAATGGCTGCATGGAGCAAACCACTCACGGACCTGGAGCTCAGAGCCATTAAGGACAGAGAAACAAATCTATCTCCTTAAAACTACGCACTATAGGTGTTTTGGGGGTCTTTTAGACATGGAAGCTTCTCCTTTCCCCCGACTTATAATGGGGACAGCACAATAGGAAGTGGATGATATTTTGAGCAAAACTGAAAGGACCCTAGGGCAGAGCAGACAGAAGTCCTATTCTATTGAAAAATTACTGAACTGAGCGCTGAGTTTCTCTGTAGAACGGTTCCCCATCCCTTTTCCTTTTCTGATGTTTTCTTAAGTGAACAAATCAGCTTTCTCACATAACCCTTATAAAAATCCTGTGAACAGGGTTTTCTCTCATTTTATAGTTGAGAAAACTGAAACTCAGAATGGGGAGGCAATTTGCCTAAGATCTCACAGTTAATAGGATGAAACTGTGGTTAGAACTCAGGTCTCTGTGGTTCCAGGGTCCAGGTTCTCTGCTCGGTGGCATGCTGCCCCTCCCAATAAGCCACGATGTGTACCTGAAAATGGGCACTCAGTATGCTCTGGTGGTTTTAAAGTCTTAAGATCATAAATAGAAAGGGCTTGTTTGTTTCATACAGGTAGAGGCTGGCAGGAAGGTGTAATTTCAGGCTGTACCCAATTTATAAGTGACCAGTGATCGGACAGTTCTTTTACATGCATGCTGTTTGGAGTTCAGACCATGTTTTTCCATGGAATCAATATGATTCATGGTGACACATGCCCAGGCTAGCTTCCAGACGCTGCTATAACTCACAGTCTGAGGTCTGAGGAAGGCAAGAGAGTCATAGTAGATAATGATTTTCTAATGACCAGACCAAATGCCTCACGGCCATTCTGCCCTATGCTTCTGGCCTTGCCACCTCCCCTATATTTTGACCAAATCCCCCAACTCCTTAGTCTAACTCATCTCACTAGGAATAAATAAAGAAAAGAATGTGATCGATCTAATTTCCACTAACATGATTATTATCTAAGAAAATCTATTCCATTCAGTATGGTGGACTTAGAAAAATTTGCTTTCTGTTTAGTGTATTTTATTACAGTGTAGTTGTGGTCTACAAGCATACTTGGATCAGGCCAGGAATTGGATTATTTTATTGACCACACTTAATTTTTGCAGAGAGACTAAGTTTCATATGGAAAGGCCTAAGTTGTATCTTAAGGGAGAATGAGGGGGAAGCAATTTCAAAAGGCAGTCAGCTGCATAGCTACTTAATTTCATTGCTAGAAGACTGGGTTGAATTTATGGAGTTTGGAAAGCAAAGAAATGATCTGTAAACACCAGAGCTATTGTATAAGTCGGTTTTATACTATGTCAATCAGAACTTGGTTCAGGATACAGAATCCATCCTGAATATTGTAAGCAGGAAGAGATTTTAACACATGAAATCTTACCAAATTTGCTTACCAAAATAGTGGTGAGAGTTGGGGGAGTTGGCTCTGGTTCTGGGCCTCTGGGTAAGCAGAGCACTACAGAAATGACCCACGAGGAAAGCTACCACTCCTTAGGCCACTCGAAATGATGGAGTTCAAGAGCCTATCACTGCAGCTTTGACCTGGGGTAAGTAGGAATCATGAAGCTACTGCTCTTGCTGTGAAGACCAGTACCACAGCTGCCTGTCACACCCAGGAAACTGAACCGACACTGGCGAGCTAGTTCCGAAAAGTCTGACGTTCGCATCATCGTGCTTATCTTCTTTTCACCTCACCAAGCTCATACAGGCATATCTAATTGGTAAACAGAATTTGCATCCAGAACCTGCACAGGAATGTGGAAAATGTAGTTTTAGCTTTCTAACCTCTGCCATACAGGATGGCACCAAGACCTGAAACTTTCTGTGACGGGGAAATGGTCGGTCTGCACTGTTCGGTAGTACAGTAGCCTCTAGCGAGATACAGCAGTTGAACACCTGAAATGTGGTTAGTGCAATTGAGGAATTAAATTTTTATTTTTATTTAATTTTAATTATTTAAATTTAATTTTGAATAGCCACAGGTAGCTAGTTGCTAATGTATGAAGTAGTGCAACTGGAGAAGTAAGGCGGAAGTGGAATGGAGGTTGAATGAGCCAATCCACAGTATCCATAACACTGATTGTAACCTTATGAATCACTTGTGAGAACCCTCATGGCTTCTATTTCCATACCAGTGAAATGAGGAGAACTACTTCAAAGGGTAATGTTACAGTAAAGCAGCTGAGAAACAGCTTATGGTTAGCAATAAATTCACGACCGTGAATACCAGGGGGCTGGTTGGATAAGGACACTTGAAACTAGGGTCTGGCATAGTACACGTGACCACTCAAGGGCTTTACCTTTCCAAGGAGAAAGCTGCTGTTATGTGTTTGCCTGAACTTGGCTTCTCCAGTCCACACCTCTCTCCTGAACTCATATCCACATGTCTATCTACTGAATTTCTTCACCTGAATGCCCAATAGTTACCCAAATGCAACACATTTATCCATCCATCCGCCATCCAGCCATCCATCCGTCCATCCATCCATCCAAGCATACACAAACATTTATTATATGCTACCATATTCTAGATAGTGAGTTAGCACTTGGGTGTCGGGTTGAATAAAACAGATAATCTCTCTCTCTCAGAGCTTACAGCTTAATAGGAAAAACAGAGAAGTAACAGGCAGTGGGGTAAGTGGAAATACAGGCTGCAGTGGGAATACCTTGGAGCAGCACCAGACCTACACCTAGAGGGCCCATGCGGTGTCAGAGAAGGCTTCCTGGAAGAACACAAGAGTTGGATCTAACCAAAATAAGCAGAGGGGAGCGACAAAAGCAGAGGCTCAGAGACAAGAAAGAACACAATGCATTCTAGGAACAGAGATGGTCGGTATGACGAGAGTATGTGAAGGAGTGGTGTAAGAAGGGGTAGGAGAGGCAGGTTGAGACAGATAGTGCAGGGTTTTCAAAGTCGAGCTAATTGGATTTCATCCTAAATGCACAGGGGAACCATAGAAAGAGTTTAAGCAAGATAGTTGTTTTTTTTGGGAAAAAGCCCTGCTTGGACTGAATTGTGTCCCTCCCTCAAATTCATAGGTTGAAGCCCTAATCCTGAATTTGGAGGTGAAGACTTTGGGAGATAATTAGGTCATGAAAGTGGAACCCTCATGATGGGATTAGTGACTTTATAAGAAGAGACACCAGAGAACTTGCTCTTACTCTCTGTCCCTGCCATGTGAGGACACAGTGAGAAGATGGCTTTCTGCCAGCCAGGAAGAGAGTCCTGACCTGAAAATGACCATGCTGGCACCTCCAACTTCTACTTTTGGCCTTCAGAACTCTGAGAAATCAATTTCTGTTGTTTAAACGGCCCAGTGTATAGAATTTTGTGAGAGTAGCAGCCTGCGCTAACTAATACAGGCCCTCTGATTGCAATGTGAATGAATTCTAGGAAAACAAGTCTAGAGACAGGGAGACCGTTGGAAGCAGGAGGTTGTTGACGTAATTTATATAAGAGATGACTGCCTGTGTGAGGGTCGTAGTAATGGGGAAGGAGAGGAATATACAGGATATGGGGATAAATACAGATTTCTGACTTGGGCAATGGGTGAATATTGGCGCGAGGTAGGAAACACTAGAGGAAAAGTTGGTTTTGAGATGGGGAGATAAATTCAATTTTGGATGTGATAATAATATATTAAATTTGTTGATCCTTTACTGCACTGCGTTTAATAATGTAACTTCACTTGCTCAACGAGTTTTTCTAGTGGTCTTTTAAGATGAGTCAACGATTAATAACAACTAATATTTTTGAAGGTTTGGGGAAATAGACCTTGTAGTAGGCAGAATAATGGTCCCTCCAAAGATGTCCACATCCTAATTCCAGGAATCTATAAATGTTACCTTACATGGCAAGAGGGATTTACAGATGTGATTAAGAGATGGGGAGATTATCCTGGATTATCTGGGTGGGGCCAGTCTAATCACAGTCATTAAAATGGAGCTTCCTGGTTGGATCAGAGAGATAAGATGGAAGAAGAAAGAGGAGAGAAGGGCTCAATACTGCATTGCTGGCTTTGAAGCTGGAGGAAGGGGGTTACAAGCCAAAGTATGTGGTAGCTTCTAGAAGCTGGGAATGGTTTTCAGTTGACAAACGGTAAGGAAATAGGGATGTCAGTACTACAGCCACAAGGAACCGAATTCTACCAACAACCCAATGAACAGGAAACAGATTCTTGCCTAAACTCCAGAGAGGAATGCAGCCTGCAGACACCTTGGTTAGTCTAGTGAGAACTGTACTGGACTCCTGACCTACAGACTTGTAAGAGAATCTATATGTGTTGTTTTAAGTCACTGCACTGGTGGTAATTTGTTAGGGCAACATAACAAATGAATACATGCCCTCACATGCATGGTTAAGAGGTCCATCAGTCAGAGTCCAGTCAGGCGCTTAGACCACACTAGTCATTTGAACAAATTTATTGTAAAGAATTGTTAACTAGCAAAAAGGGGGTTAACAAATAAAAAGAATAAAAGAGAATTTAAAAGAATATAGGAATAGCAAATGGAGGGCGCAGCCAATACCTCTAGGCCTGAGAGAAAGTATCCAAGGAAGGAACGAACTTAGCCAGATGATTTTAAGGAGGTATTGCAAGGTGGCAAATGGACTAGGATTGTTTAGAGTTAATAACATAATAGCTTTAGATTGGTGAGCACAACAAAGCCAAGATCTTGAAGCAAGTCTTGATGAGCAATTGTTAGTCTGATGAATAAATTTAGTTGTTTTGCATTATTCTTCCAGGAGTAAAGCATTTCCTGGAACAAATAGCTAAATTAACTTTGCTTGTTCTCAGTATTGTTTAACATAGCAATAGAAAAATATGCTGGTCCCAGTATTATTTTTATAGGGGTAAAAAATACTATGTTGGTTTAAATTCTCATTTTCTTTGTCATTCTGATAAGGAGAAAAAGATACCATCCATCATTGTTGTTTAAAATGATGTTTCATGAATGAGTTAAACAGCTTTTCATATATAATTCTGTGTGAACTCCTGTACATTAACCATCCTGTACATTAAGAATGTTGCATAACAACATTATTAGTTCCTTATTATTTGAGTTCCAGTGTTCCCCAGTTTCTCACTTGTTTTTGACCTTTTTACCTTTGATTTTAATACAGAAAAATTAAATGTTTATATTGTCCTATGAATCAGTGTTTTCCCTTTAAGATTTCTGGGTTTCAGCGTCTGCTTTAAAATACCTTTCCATACACACCAAATTGTTAACTGTGCTCGCCTCCCTCTAGGGAGTGGGAGTGTAGCGGGGTGAGCACAATGCTTATGCTGTGGGATTTCTACATTTGTGTTGTTTGAACTTATTATAAAAATATGCTCTACAGTAATACTAACATATTTTTAAAACATAGAAATGCTTTCCCCACTCCAAGACAATAATCTTTTAGAGCTTTTCATGGGCCCTCATCCCATTCACCAGGGCCCCACCCTCATGACCTCATCTCATCCTAATTACCTGCTAAAGGCCCCACCTCCTAATTCTATCAGTTTGAGGGGTAGAGTTTTGAATTGGGGCGAGGGGCACAAACAGTTGGTCTATAACATGCCTCTTTTGCGTTTCCTTCCTTTTTATGTCTTCTCTTGGTAGTCTACCTGACTACTGCCATCCAAACAAGTCTGGTATTTCTTGATTCTAATAGTTAAAATAGTTACTTTTATATCTCTTCACGTATGTTTCTGTTTATATCTTCTGAGCTGTGTTCCAAACTATTATCATACGTTGTTATTATTTCTACATCACATCAAGGGATTTTTAAAAGGACACCAAAATTGGGCATTAGTCTAAAATTTAGACAAATTGGTCTAAAATTTCAAAGTCCCATTAATCTCTGAAGATAAAATATACTAAATAGCTCTCGAATTTTGAGTACAAAGTATAGACCAGGCATTTCACGTGTTATCTCATTTAATCCTTAGAACATTTTTACGAGATGGGTATTATGCTCATTTTCATGTGAAGAAAAAAGTCTAGGAAATGCCCAAGTTCAAACAACAAGGGGATTCGAACCATAGTCTCTTTCTACAATGTTTCTGCTCTTCACATTCCTTCTACATCTTGAGAGAAGAAATAAAAACTAGGGCACCATCATCCCCATGATGTTTTCGTTTATGACTCAAACAAAAGGGTTGGAAGTGAGACTTCTTTAAGTATAGTTTATTTACTTTTGACTTTTGAACTGTGCAAATGTTTTATATTTTTTGAAAATTAAAGTCAATGGAAAATAAAGCTAACCCTAAAATTGAAAATAAATTGTAATTAATAACCTTAACTCTTTATCAAATTCGTTACACCAGAGAAAAGAATTATTGCAAGTGACTTTGGAACATGTTCTTCTGATATACATTCTTGGTGGGGTATATTCTAAGGAAAAAAGAATTGCAAATAATTCCAGACTTCACTCAGTCGTTTTATTATTAGGAGTAATGTTTGCGTTATATTGAAAGTACTTTATATATTAAGATAAAATAAGAATGTTAGTTATTAAGATCCAAGATTTGCATTGTGAGAAAAATGATTTACATACAAAAATCAAAGTTAAAAACCCTGTGTTAAATTTGAATTGTACATACTAATATGAACTCATGGTTTAAATTTTTTGTTTTTTTTTTTTACTTTCTCTGTTCAGTGAAAGAACCTAAAAGCAACAATATCCCAGCAGCTATGTTAACTGAGAATCTATGCCTCATTCTTGAAAGATTGTTTTGCTGCCAGTGTTGACAAAGTCTTATCATATGGGTGGGAAAGGATTGGGAGCCCTGGGCCAAGACCATTTCAGGTAAGGAAATAATTCAGTGCTTATTAATTCAGCACTTGGGGACTTTAAAGTTGTCAGGGGTGCGGTCTGCCCCTGGCCCTCTGTCATCCTCACATCATCTTTTGTAAAGGCTACATTGCTCACTAATGCTTTTATGTGCAAGTGTACTCTTTTGGGCGAATATAAAGGCGGGATTGTGTCCGATGTTTGGGTTGATGTAAGGTGGGAAGCTGGAGTTGAGAACAGGAAATCCTGCGAATATAAATCTCCAGGAATTAGCAAAAATTCCTGGAAGAACTTCATTTTCAAAGGATATATAATTGGTAGGATCAAAGCTGAAGTGACCAAGGGGGTAACGGACAACTCTGGGTTGTAGGAGGAATGACTAGAAAATAGCACTATTTGTTTACGATAATAGAGTATCTATGAGATGAAGAAAGGATAGAATTGGAAGACACTAAGGCCCAGAGAAGGATGGAAGGATGTAGAAGGCCTGAGGACGCATGGAGGATTCTATTTGGCTGGATGCTGTAGGGAGGGATTGTGGGTTCACCCTCCTCTTCAAGGGCCTTCTCCATCCTCCAGAACACTGTCATTGCTCCATAGCCCGTGAGGGGGCCTGAGAACTCTTGTCTGCAGTGCGCCTTCTCAGTGCTCCGCTGTCTGAGGCTGGTATGCACTTCCGAGAAACTCTGCTTTCAGATGCATCTGAGCGAATCTTGGGGCATGAGTTCCATTTTATACTTTCTATGTAGCATGGGGTTCCTATTTCTGTTCTTCTACTGTTGACAGAGGAATAAAAATTTACCAGCATTTGGCAAAAAGAGACACGCTAATTTGGCAAAGGAACCCTAGGGCCAGCCCCCAGCAGCCATTAACCTTTTCTTCTTCGTACTTTTCTAAATCAATTATGTTGACACAGAGAGCCACTTGAGATGGAAACTCTCAGGAAAGATGAGAATGTCATCGAGGGGAACAAGGCAAGGGTAGGAGTGGGATATAGGACTTATATTTGAAGCACACAGACCTTCCGTCTGGGTTTGGTAGAGGGCTCCATGGTAAAACCCTGATCACAGTGCATCATGGGCCACGGACTGGATTCTCAGGGGAGTTCAGAACACCTGTAGGAGGACACAGTCCCTCAACTCGTATTCATTAGACACAGTCTCAGCTCAGGTTTCTAGCCAAGGTGTCTCATACCCCTTTGTGTCAGGGCTGACGTGGAGAACAATGCTCTGAGCCTCTGAAAGCCTTGACTCCGATGCTGAGGCCTGAGCTCTGTCACCTGGGGCAAGTCCTGTGTGAAGGACGGCACGTGTGCCCTCCGTTCTCGGAATCTGCCCTTCACCTGCAGAGGACATGGACCGAAAAAATCAATTGAGCATGACATACAGAAAACTCTTCTTGAAGTTTGCAAAGAAGGAAAACTAGACAACATTTTTACCCACTTTAAATAACAGGGATGGATCACAGAGCTCTATTAATTCAATATAGAAAATCAGATTACCCATGAATAATGACTGTCTGCAGCTTGCCTAGAGAGAGAGTGAAAATTCAGTCCTAGCCACTCACTGTAGTCTCTTAAGGTCAGTTCAGAATAAAAAAAAAAGGGGGGGGGGAACAAAGGTGCAGTATTAAAAGGTAAGGTTTTGTCTAGTCAACGCTGGGCTCCCCACGTTGAACCTTAACCTCACGTTTCCATGAGGGCCCAGGTCCCTAGTCTCTGAGGTCAATTCCTAGAGCAAGTCCCTGTTAGAACACAGAGCTCTCAGAGGGGAGGTTCACGGGAAGGATACGGATTCCCCTGGTGTCCATCCATCCAAATAAGAGTGACGAGGCTGGGCCACTGGTCTCACCCACAGCTGGCAGTTTAACTTCCCTAAGGCTCAGGTTCGTCCTCTGAGGCAACGCCTGGCCTCCATACCTCAGTGGGTTGTTGGGAGGATCACATGAGATAAAGTCTGTGAAAAGCCTTGGACTATGGACTATTTTGTAAACTAATTTTGGTGCTTTCAGAGTCTTAGTCTCCCAACAGTCTCCCCCAAATGATCATTCCACTCAGGCTCCTGAAATATCACTTTGCTCCTCTCTTCACCAGAAGTAGCCCAGGCTCTTGGATTCTCAGGTTTGAGAGATGGACTGAAACAATCCGATAGAGCACAGGACAAGCTTTCCCAGTGAACAGGAGATTAGTGTCTCTCCCCTTTCCTGTATCTCCCTTCCTAGGATGACTTATGCAGTTTCAGGGCCCACTGCAGCCTGGGGTTGACACTGGAGGGGAAACCTACAGGACAGGGAATGCGAAAGAAAACCTTGGTGTGAGGAATAAGAGAAGCAGTGTGAAGTCTGGGATTTGGGAGAACACAGTGAGTTTCCTGTTCTGCCAGGCCGCATCCAGCATTCTTGATTTGAGCTCATTCCTCTTGTCTTCTGCAGTCACTTGGACAGGCTCCCTGTTACAGGCAGCTGGCGGCAACCATTTTGTCAAGATCCCCACGGTGCGTTGAGCGGCATCGTGGCTGTGGAAGCCGACATCTGCTGTTTGGGGAGCATTTAGAAGATGCTGCTGCCTCAGAGTCCCAGGGCGCCTACCGTTCCTCTGAGGGGGTCAGCTCAATCTCTGCTTTCAGCCTCCCACGGACCCTCAGAAGACCCGTAATCAGCCCCTCTCTTAGCCCCTGTACCTCTGGTTTCCACCTCCTTACTGGATTCTCCAGAGGCCCAACTTCTAGACCATCTGTGGACTTTGTATAACTGGCTCCCATCTTCCCTGTGAACTCTCCAGAGGCATGTTTACCTCTGTTGCCTCTTTGCCCGAGTACCCCATGGGGCCCGTCTTTCCTTACTGAAATCTTACTGTCTCCCTTCCCCTCATTGTATCCTGTTTTCTTAAAGCACCTCCGTATCACCCCTTTCCTTTCACCCCTGTCAATGGCTTTCCTTTTGTGAAAATTTGGTTGGAAAAGCTACATTTCACAAAAGGTTTCTGAACATTTTGTTTAGTACAAAAACCTTCCTTTTTATATATGACACGACGGGGGTTTCAAGTTCTGATTGTCTGGGCTATTGTACTATTTTTCATTCCCAGATCACTTCTTGGTTGAGTCTTCTCACCCAGGAAATCAGCTGATTAATTCCATGAAATTGCTAGCAAAGGAAGTTGGGTGACACCCAAAGGAAAGTAAGTACAAACCCAACAGACAGTGTAATTGCATACTGTGGCCAAATCATGAGCAAATTGCAGCCTGGCGTTGAACTCATACAGAGGAATGACTCAATGAGTATTAAGGATAAAGACCTTAGCGGTATCATAGTTAATAGATAAGAAATGTCAACAACTTAAACCTTAATTTTACATTGAGTAAAGAACAAAGACAAAGAGAAAAACACATGAGATTAAAGCACAGCAATCTGGCTCTGGTGGTCTTGTCTTGGGGAAAGGTGACATTCCTTGCAGTCACCAGCGTGGTTCTGATGGTCTTGGGTGAAAGGTGCCATTTCCTGCAGTCAACTGTTTTAGAATGGTTCCTCTGTTTGAGATCTCAGGACAGCCTTGTAGTGATTTCGTGTTGCTCATGTCTTTTGACTCAGGAGGCATGGGTTTCCTACTAACAGTACCTGGGGGAAGGTCCACAGTCTTCTCTGATGTCTGATCTAGTAACTTGGGAAAAATAAGGAAACTTGCATTATTATTTAAGAGACCGACAGAAGGACAAAATATAACACAGTATTTTGGTGATTCAAAAGAAAACTCTGGTCATTTTATGAAAGAAAACCCTAATTTTACTTTTTTGTGTATCATCTGTATTACAATTAGCAGTAAACGATTTGTAAGCCTTTTTCTGTGAATAACTCCATTAATATGGAATATACCCTTGAATGTGTCTTTCTGTCGTTTATAGAATTAAAATAAATTTAACATACTTTTATATGTTTTTGTAG
Source organism: Rhinolophus ferrumequinum (assembly GCF_004115265.2). Taxonomy (NCBI): domain Eukaryota; kingdom Metazoa; phylum Chordata; class Mammalia; order Chiroptera; family Rhinolophidae; genus Rhinolophus; species Rhinolophus ferrumequinum. The sequence continues at coordinate 61,935,954 of NC_046295.1, read as the reverse complement.
ACTACATAAATACATAATGCAGGTATAATACAATTTTAGTTTTAAGATATAATTTATCTTAGCACATTAAAACAAATGTATATATTACATGGAATTTTCATTTAGTAAATGAATAATTCCTTAACAGACAAGCTATATTAATTATCTTACATACACATCATATTTTTCTGTAATTATTATACTAAGTATAGTCTTAATCATTTTTATTAATTACCACATTTAGCCAAAGTAACCAATTTTTGATTTCTCCAGCACAGGGAAAACTAAAAGGCAAGAAACCAAAAACTGTCGAACTAAATTTTAGTAGTATGTGTTTTAGATTACCTTTTACCTTTATAGGAGGCAGAATAAACACATTATCCAAAGATATTTATACATCCTGTTAATCTATAGTCCTTGCATAATGTATATGAATAAGGATATATTAAACCTATATGTAATTTTTTTTTAGCTTAGAAACTGGGTATCCAAATAATATATATCAAGTAACTCAATAATTTCTAAAGTCTTAGCATTTTAATTATTTGGAAATTATGGTTTTAGCTCAAACATAATTAAGTCCTCATGATTTGTAGTATTGTTAAAGAGTTTTACAAGATTAAAACCCTTTAAAAGACATCTGTTTTATGATTTCACTTAAATACAATTTTATATTTTGTTCCAACAATGATCTTTTCCTTATCCCATAAAACCAATATACAAAATTTAGAAAGTTTAAATCTTCAAAAGTTTTGATCATAAACTAGAATATTGTTTTAGGATTAATCTTATGTAATAAAACCAGGACAATATAGACAGAGCATTGTCTTTAATCAGTATGATTAACTCATTCCAATTCGTCCAAAATTCATTTATCAGAAATATTACAGGCCATTTTAAAAATTATACTTTATTAATTTTGTATTCATGAAGCAATATTTGAATAATTGTGAAATGATACTTTAAAACTATTATTAGGTTGGTGCAAAAGTAATTGCAGTTTTTTTGCAATTATTTTTAACCTTTTTAACTGCGATTACTTTTGCACCAACCTAATACATTGAAGCTGAGATCTTTTCTTCTCTCATAGCTCTAGCAATGAAAGCTAGTTAAATATATTTGTCTACATTTTACAATGCAAAATATACAGCTTACTTTTTTCTTAGACATTTTTGACTAGTATGCAAAATAAAGACAATGATTTTTTTTTCCTGAGAAAGTAAAATTTCCCAAGTGATGGAAAAAGAGAGGGAGGATAGAACAGCAATAACAGCAAAAATGTGAGAGAGAGGTAGTTTTAGACAAATAGGAAATTGTCTCTGTAAAATTGCAGGTCACCTTCTCTCTTTTAGAAGAAGGGAGAAAGTCTAGGTGCAGGAAAATCTATTTCATATATACATAGACACAAAAGAGAAAGACATTGCAGCATTTAAACAGTAACTCAAGTTCTGCACAGTTTTATCAAAACCACGCAATTAAAAGCCAGTGCTTATTAATCCCTAAAGAATGGGAATGGAGGGGAAATCTTCTACATTACTCCCAGTGATCTCTCTCTTTTAGACAGACAAGTTATACAATCTCCTCTTGAGAGTTTCTTTCCCTTTTTTTTGCCTCAGGCATTTCTCAAATGAACATTCTTGTTCACGTCAAAGTTCCCCAGGTGGCCACTAGAATTCTAATTTCTCCTCATTGAAGTTATGCCAGGAGGTAGCACAAGCTTATTAGCAGACAGGCCCATGAAAGATTGCTTGAGTGTTGATCAAAGGTCAACTATCACTTGTGTTTTGAATCCTCAGCCCCTAAAGTTCAGCTGCCTCTACCTGCTGACTTGAGAAATTAGCTACTACTGGCTCTCGGGGTGTGTGGGGAGCTCGTTCCCAAAGCCAATTTCTCATACCCAGAGAAGACTTGGGAAAGTTCTCACAAGACAGGATGGTGGACAAACGGAAGACAGGAGATGGTGTTAGAAGCCAGATTTCACCACGGGATACCCAAGTCTGATTGGAAACCAGAAATTCCAGGAGACAGGTAATAAACGGATATCGAAGGAAGAAAGAGACAATCAGTCTAAATTCAGTGCAAGACCACACAAAGAGAAAGGGACCTTGAGTGTCCTGAGACTCAAGAAGTCTCAGATATGCACATGGCTGACTCAAGAAGCCATTCCTTTGTTGGGAGGATCTTGTCCAAGTATCAAGAGAACCTCCAAATGTCCTAATTGGGACACTGGGAGCAAAACTGTTTTCTAAGTCGTATATTGACAACAAGGGAGGTCACACACCTGTGGAATCGTGGAGTAGGGAATGCACCAAGAAAAGTAGAAGTTATGATTTTGGGGAAGGGTGACATCAGGTGAAATTTATATGAAACAGTATTTTAAGTTAAAGCAAAGCAGGGCTGTGTGTAAAGGGTAGCATCAGGTCTGGATGGCAAAGTGGGCACAAAATGGACATGGACTATTATATTCCAAACCTTCTTACCTGAATCTGCACCTGGGTTGGAAATCAAGGTAGCTGCTCTGTGTTAAAGTAAATTAGGTCCTTCAGGCGAGAGCGGGAGGTTTGGTTCTTACTGAAATGACTTCAAAAACAAAGTTTCTGATAAACTGTGATTTTAGAAAACAAGATTTCTCAGTAACAAAGTAATAGTCATTACTCTGTCTCATTACTATTGAGTGTCATTAGGGCACTTTACAGATGTAGCATTTCCTTGGGAGAAATAGAATCTTCTGCTAATTTTGCAGCTAGCTTTATCTGTGATCTGTGTCTGTTTTCCCAGCCTGATGAATGGCATGGTGGATTTTCATTTTCTCAGATCAAACTAATTTTCACTTTCTCCACATGTAACCCAGTCTCGTTTTTCCAGCTTGTGGAAGTTGCCAGAAAGAAGCGGTGGTGGCATAAGACCTTGTCTGAAACTGATTAATCTCTTCCCTTCTTTCCGGTTTCCCACTTCCTAGCACGGGCTGTGCAATTTTACGGCCCCAGGGCAGCCTGGGATTGTTCCTGAAGGAGGAACCCGTAAGGCACAGAATGAAAAAGCAAGCCTTGGGGTGAGATATCAGAGGAGTAGTATGAAGTCTAAGATGTGTGGTAGTGGGAAGGGTGCCCTTACTTCTGCCAGACCCTCTTGTTGCTAGTCTGTGCCTGGCTGCAGCCTCTTGCAGTTTTGGTAACTGCTGGGTCAAGATCTGTGCAGGGCGGGCTGGGAAAGCATCACTGTGGAGGCTGTCCTCTTGCTTTTGGGAGGCCTGTGAAAGATGCTGCTCCCTCTGTGTCCCCTTTGGTTCCCCCTGCCCTTCTGCCTGACCTTCTTTAACTCTGGCCTCCACCCTTTTATCGGACTTTGCAGAAGACCAGTTAGCAGCCCCTCTGTCTGAGCCCTTTCACTTCCGGCCTATGTATTAGCCTCTCTTCCCAGGACCGAGAGTCTCATCGCTCTGTGCCGCTCCCTGCCTTGTGTCAGACTCTGCTCCACCGTGGTCTGTTCCCATGGTGCCGTGTACCTACACCACAGGTCCCACTCCCTCAGCACCCCTTCCTCCCCGCCTTACTGGCCTGTACAGAGCCACCAAAGGCTCTGCCATTGGCTCCCACATTCTGACTCCTCTCCTTGTCCTACAGTGGCTTTGTCTCCTCTGACGGGGCGTCCTTCCTGTCTTGGTCTCTCCTAATCTTTCGTTTATCCTCCTCTAACCCCCCACCACCAGCTTTCACATCTTTGCCACCAAGGTCCTCTCTGCCTCCACCCCACTCCCTTTATTCACCCTCAACACGGGAAACCAGATCCCTTTTTTGCCATTGGAGCTACAGTCTTTCTGGGTTATCTTCTATCCCCATTATTTTACCCTTCCTCCCCTCCCCCCCTACAACACAGACAGATACTTGTCCCTCTTCTCCAGCCACATCCCACCTCTTCACACGATTCTACTCTTTTTGTCAGGACCTCGACCTCTCATGTCTCCCCAACATCTCATTCATTCCGTGAATCCTACTGGTCCATTTGCCTATCACCCCACCACTGTCTCTACCCTGCCATTGCCAGACCCTACTTCAATGATGACACAGATTAGCTTGATTTCTTTGATAGCCGTCCCCCACCAGTCCCCTTTCTCTTACTCAGTTTCTAATGCCCTCCTCCCCCAATCCAAATGCAGGTAACCAACCCCCCCCCCACTGCTTCCTCAGCCCCAGAGCTTGCCCCCACCTTGAAGCCTAGCCACAGCCCTTGGGGGGAAGTTCCAGAGGGAAGGAGCTCACCAAAAAACAGTATCTTCTTTGATTTCCGCTTTAGGACTATGATGATGGAGATGAATTTAGGAATTCTTTCAGATGTTGAACAGTCCAGGGAGATAGTCAAGGCTAAGGAGTCACCAGTGCTGGAGCAGCCTGGGTCAGCAGAAGCCCTGTATAGCTAAGCTTCAGACCCCAAGGAAAGCCAGAAAAAGACTAGAACATAGCCCCATAGGATGAGAGAACCTTGAGAGATCCAAAGCATAATGCATCATCGGGGAGACTGGGACCTTTCAAGCCACACAGTCGCCCTCCCAGACTAGGGACTTAGCTGATACCTGAGTGAACAAGACCCGTTGTTTTTGCCACAGATGGAATAGACTTCTACAGAAAGTCACTTGGGGAAAATGCTTGTTTCAGTGGCTTTGTCACAGGACACAAGGCTAAAGGCAAGATGGTCACTTGCAAAAAATGACATCAACTGTGCATTGTCCACGTCCTGTTAAAGCTAGATGAGTCTTTGGGTAAAATATTACAGTCATTGTTCCAACCAGTTGGGGCACACAAGAAAAACAAAGCTCCCTGCCCTTGAGGAGCTTACATCATTGGTTCTTGAATAAGCGCCATCTCATCCTACTCAAAACTGTATAAAATTTCCTTCACTTTCCTGAAGCTTCTGCCCCTCCCACCCTCTCAACTGATTTGCGGTATGGCCCATTTCTGAAAGGACTCATGAGCTGTCAGGTGAGAACGTTTCATTATCAAATCTTCAAAAACAGGTTGCATCCTACCGTCCGTACAGCTGTGTCAAGAAGGGTCCCGCTGGGAGGCTCTGCCTGACCTTCCCAGGAAGGGATTGATGCCCTCACTTTCCCCATCACGACTCTTGTCATATACTGTGTTGTAACTTTGGGCAATCATCTAGCTTTCCTGAGGACAGGGGGCCCTCTCTAGCTTCCTCACTACTGGCCTGGTGTGTTGAATCTCGTCAACAGTCAATAACAGTCAATAATTTAGGGGAATTAACAAGCGAGTGGGGCGGAACCTGTAGGACAGAGGCCCCGCCCCAGAACGCGCTGGGCGGGCTCCGAGTCGGGCCGGGACCACATCCAGGCCGAAGCCTCCAGGTGAGGCCACATCCCGGGCCCGGGCCCAGTTCTGAGGTTGGGATGGCCTCTGCTTCCCGGGGGCCTCCTGGTTCTCAGGGAGCTGAGTCCCGAAGCAAGTGCAGGGGACACACCCTCACACAGGAGGTTGTGACGGGGTTCTCTGCAGCCTTGAGGGGCCTTTCTACCTCCCCTGTCGGCTGGGCCCCACCAGCTGTGCTTTCACCTCAGCCCGCGAGGCTTAGTATTGTGGCTGCAGCCTCCGAAGGGCCTGGGTGAACCTGAGCGCGGGACCGCAGAGCTGGCCCAGGGGCTCTGGGCCACATGGACTTGGCGAGGTCAGCATCTCGCAGGCTTTCCTGCAGGACCAGTATCCAGATCATGGAGCGTGCCCACCGCCCCCCGGGAATTGTTTTCAGACGAACTGCCAGGAAGGCCCTGGTGCCTTCGGCAAAGCCAAGAGGACTGGTGCACGAGAGCCCCCAGGTGAAGGCCCATCAGGGCAGCGTGACGATGGAGGAGATGAGGCTCCCCTGAGGGGCAGCGCGGAACCCTGTGCCGACTCCAGGATCGCACCTCCTTTCGGCGCCCAGGCCTCCAGCAGACGGGGTGAAGCTGCAGGGCATTAAGTCTCCACAGCTGCCTTCAGGACTCGGGTATGGATACTGGCTATTGGGGTTCTCACTAGAGATGGAAGGAAATACTGCGTTTCTTCTGCTTTTTGGGGGGACAGGTTTTCTTCTCTTGCATACGTATTACATAGTGAACTTGTAAGATATAAAATAGTAGATGACAGTATCCCATACCGTCCTAACCTCACAACAATCCTAACATTTTGATGTACAGTATTTTCAGACTTTGCTATGCATATTTTTCCAGTGTTTAAATAATATATACGTATATATTTTAAAAAGGTAAGTAAACATTTTTATAATAAGCAATTCCTGCATTATTGTGCGCTCTTCCTAAACATCATTTTAAATGTCTTCCATGTTAACTTAATCATTATATTTTACTCTGATATTTAGATTTTTCCCTCAGGTTTTGAGATTTTAACGTTACTTAACGTGTTTGTACATAGTTGGACTTGCTTTTGAACTGTGGTATTCCAAAATCATAAGGCTTTTCCTGACCTTCAGATGATTTTCTAATCCAGGGTGCTACCGTGAGCCATTTCTCCTCTTGCTTTCTGTAGCTTCTTTAGGTGAGACACTTACCCGTGCCATAAGTTATCTTATTAATGCTGACTTCTTCCCTTTGCTTCACATTTATACACCCAAATGCTTGCAGGGCATTCCCAGTCTTGATTTCCCATTGGTGCCCCAAACCTAAAATCTGTAACTTCAACCCTTCATCTTTTGTGGCTATCAGCCCTTCTTGCTCTCCTAGTCTCAGTTAGTAACACCTGGTCTCCAAACTAGACCTATAAGCAAGCTTCTTGCTCTGCTCTTCCTCCTTCACTCTTACTGTAATTAGCCAGTAATGGAGTTCTGCTGATGCCATCTGCTCAATAGTTGTCACATTTTATTCTCCTCTCAATTCTTAACCACCACCTGGGAGGTTCAGGCCCTCATCATCTCTCACCAAACCCTGCAGTAGCCTCTTAACTAATCTCTGTGCTTTCAGTTTTGGCTTTAAGTTCTTTCTCTTCACTACCCTGAGAGCAGTTTATCATACCTAAGTGACCATGGCTTTAAATCCTTCAACGACTCTGTTTCCTACCAAACGAAACCTGTGCTTCCCAACATGGTATACAGGGTCCCCTACTGCTCATCTCTTTTTTCTTTAGCTTCTTTTGCAGCTCTTTACTAGGCCAGTTTTGTTCAGTGCTTTCACGTCTTTGCCAATGATTTCTCTATCTGGAATTCCTTAGACAAATAAATTCTCGAGTTCTCACAGTCTACTACTGTCGGTCAGGGGCTGTATTGTTTTTCAAGGAATTTGTCCATTTCATCCAAGTTGTTGAATTTATTGCGTAGTTGTTTATAGTATTTTTTTTATTAGTCCTTTAATGTTAGTAGATCTGGTGATGTCCCCTCTTTCATTGTTGACTGTTAGTAATTTGTGTCTTTGTTGATAAGTCTGACTAGAGGTTTATCAGTTTTGTTTTGTTTTTAAAAAAGCAACTTTTGGTTTCATTGATTTTCTTTATTTTTCTGGTTTTTATTTCATTGATTTCTGCTCATATTTTTATTACGTCTGTTAGCTTTCGGTTTATCTTGCCTTTTTTTTTCTCGTTTCTTAAACTGAATACTTACTACATCATTGATTTGAGACCACTCTTTTCAATATAAACTTTTGTTTTTGAAGTGAACATACCTCAAGATTTTATTGCCTTTATAATAAAACAAAAGATGAAGCTCATAACTGGATCATTTGGCCCTTTCTGTTGTATCTTTTCCCACTTCAAAAGGTTTGCATCTTCTAGTAGCCAGAATTCTTTTAGCTCTATAGCTGGACTCAATGCAATCAAGCCTCAGCAAAATCTTCTTTGTAATTTTTACCTTTTTCTGGAAAATTGGCTTTGTTCGCCATAGCGACACTGTTTCCTGTAGTAACACCGCTTTCCCTGGACACACAAGAACCCTTTCTCTTCTTGTCCTGTGTCATTTTGTGGAGTTGTGCTTGCCATACTTACAGAAAGTCTGATGGGTTTTCGGAATGTTTACCATGTTTGTGGGGGCACTATTGCTATAAACTTTTAGTGCTATAAATTTCCCTGTAAACACTGATTTGTCTGTATCCCACAAATATTGATATGTTGTATTTTCACTTTCAGTTCAAATTATTTTATAATTTCTCATTTGACTTTGTTATTTAGAAGTATGTTTTTAAATTTCTAAATATTGGGTAATTTCCAAATATCTTTCTGTTCTCGATTTCTCATTTAATTCCATTGTGGTGAGAGAACTTACTTTGTACAATTTTCAGTTTTTAAACTTCATGGAGGTTTGTTTTATGACCCAGTATATATATTCTGTCTCAGTGACTGTTTCATGTATACTTGAAAAAAAAATGCTGTTTGTTGGATAGTTTTCTATAAATATCAGTGTGGTCAAGTTGGTTTATAGTGTTGTTCAGGTCTTCTATGTCCTACCTGATTTTCTTTCTGCTTCTTTTATTACTGACAGAGGATTGTTGAAGTGTCAGACTATAATTGTGGAGTTGTCTGTTTCTCCTTTGAGTTCTAACAGTTTTTGCTTCGTGCATTTTGAAATTCTTAGCTGTATATACATGTAGAATTCTTTTTTTTTTTATTTAAAGTTTATTGGGGTGACAATGGTTAGTAAAGTTACATAGGTTTCAGGTGTACAATTCTGTATCACATCATCTATATCTCACATTGTGTGTTCACCACCCAGAGTCAGTTCTCCTTCCATCACCATGTATTTGATCCTGTTTACCTTCATCTACCACCTCCCTCCCCTTTACATGTAGAATTCTTACGTCTTGTTGGTGAATTGCTCCCTTTATCATTAGCTCCAGTAATATTCCAGAGATAAGTCTGTTTGTCTGGTATTCATAAAGGCACTCCAGCTTTCTTTTGATTAATGTTTATATATCTTTTTTCGTTATTTTACCTTCTAACCTATTTATGCCTTTATATTATAGGTGAGTTTCTTGTAGATAGCATAGTGTGGTGTCTTGCTTTTTTAGAAATCTGACAATCTCTCTGCCTTTTAATTGGGGTGTGTAGACCATTTACATTGTTATTATTGTGGCTATATTTAAATCTACCATCTTCCTGATTGTTTTCTATTTGTTCCATCTGTTCTTTGTTTCTTTGTATCCTCTCTTTGCCAACCTACTTTTGGATTATTTTTATGATTGTATTTTCTCTTCACTCTTGTCTTTATTTGCTAACCCTCTTTTTACTGTTTTCGCCCCTTGTGGCTGTCACAGAATTTAAAATATTCATCTTTAATGTGTCACATTTTAAAATAGTCATCTTTAAATAATATTGTGCCCCTTCGTGTATAGTGTAAGAAGCTTACAACAAGATACATTTCCTTTCCCCCTCTCCTTTGTGCTGTTGTCATATATATAAGGGCTGTATTAGTTCAAATTAACTTTAAATTTTTTAACTAATATTCTTTGAGTAAAAATATTAAAACATTTCACATAAAGTCCCCCTGACCATACCTTTGCAGGTAAACAATGTTCCCAGTTGTTATACACCTTTCCAAACCTTTGCTATTCATTTACATATATATGTGTGTGTGTATACTTAGACTATGTACAGTTTTTTTTACATAAAAGGTATATACATACCATTCTATAGCATGCTTCTTTTATTCCATAATATAGCTTGTCAGTTTATTATAGTATGTATTGATCTGCCTCATTCTTTTGAACTGTTGCATAGTATTCTATTAAATACATTCCCCACATTTTTTTTTTACCTGATGGACAATTGTTTGTTATTATTGATTATGGTAAACAAGGCCCCAGTGAACATCCTGCTATATGCCTTATTGCGGACATTTGCAAGGGCTTCGCTAGCATATATACCTAGAAGTAGGATTACATTTCTCATAGAACCCTCCAGTGAGAAATAAAGGGGAGAGGAGAGAAGAGGCAGAAATTAAACCTGCAGGGTTTTAGGGTTGCATTGGGGCTAGTGGGGGTGGTGGTTGTGGTAGGGATGTGATAGAGGACTTAAAGCCTTGGAAAGGCTTTGGAAAAGTCTTATACAATAATGGCATCATCTTTGGGATTCAGGGATGTCTGAAGGAACATGGGTTGGTTACTATCTTTATGCCTTGAGTATAAAGAAGAAGTTTTTTTTTTTTTTTTTTAATCAGAGATAGAAAAGAGAAGAGTGTCTGATTCATTTTGATGGTCTATCAGAGGGGTTAAATAACTTGCCCGAAGTCATAACGGTTTAGTAAAGGGCTTGTTTTCTGGTCACCTCACAGCGGAATGAGTGACAGCCAGTGGGTTTATAAAAGTAATTGAATTTAGAGATTATCTGGTTCACATGGGAAGTAAGGTCTGGAGAGGGAAAGATTTGCTCAAGGTCCCCTATCTAGTCAGTGGTGGAGCTGGAGCTCCAGCCCTAAATTCTGGCATATTTCAGCCCAGCTGTAGGAGGCAGAGAAGCAGAACAGGAAGGAGATAGCTTAGTGCAGCCAGGGGAAGTGGTGGTGGTGGTGGTGGGGGGTGGGGGGTGCAAGGAGACAGAGAAGCAAACAACTTTACTGCTACTCCGCCCCCTGCAGCCCACTCTCTTCCTTTCTCCAGATTCCTGCGGACTTCTTTCTTGAGCATCATCAAAGAAGTCCAAAAAGGAAAACTAAACAATCCAAATTACAGGATAGAGGAAAAAACCCATTTCCATGTAAATGTTACCATTCTGCAGCCAAACAAACATAGTAGAAATAAGGAGGCTTTGGTTTGGATCTGCGATGTGGAAGATGGGCATAAATAGTCTCTAAACCAACAAGTGGAACCGCAGTAATTCTCCCCTGGACCGTAGAGGGATGGGGGCTGGGCACATTACCCAAATGCAGCTATTGAAAAAGTCGTCTAGGTCCCCTTGGAGTAATTATTAATTTCAGGCAACAAAATAAAATAAACAAAGAAGCCAACAAAAGAGGGGATCATTAAAACAAAAACAGCTGGGCACTCAAAGGCCTTCTCACAGCCAGAAGGTTCTGGAGGTTTGATTTGAAGCTGTCACCCGTCTCCTGCCCACTTTTACAGCAGAGGTCCTCAAGTGGGCCGGCCCACAGGCCACTGAGGATGCCCATTGAGAAGTGCCACATCTTGGGATGCTATCTTCTGAGTACTTGGGAACAGAATATTCCTCTAGCCTAGAAATGCTATAGTGCAGTTCACCTGGGGTAATCTCCCTGCTGTGGGATACCCGGATGCCTTTTAAAAAGGCAAATTCCTGACCTGCCCGACCCCACGTGCAGTTCCCCATCTGCAGGGGGCCGGCCCTGAGAATCCCTGTATTAAACACAATCACCCAGGTGATTCTTGTGCGTGCCTGCTGCTGGTTGGCCCGGGATGGGCGTGTCCAATCCTTTTGTAGTGACAGAACAGCTGTCTCTTTGAAGACCTGCACCGGTTTTGTTGAATCCCTTTGGTAATTTCATATGGTTCAAACTAGTATCTTTGTTTTCTTTAAATTTCAGCTGAGTTCTAGAAAATGAGTTTTCTAGATCTTTGATGGGACACATTCAGGGTAAAGAGACTTTTCCAGGGTGTGTATGTTAACTGACAAGTGACCTAGAGCAGAGATTTCTATATTGGTGAGTTCAGAAACCAATGTAGAAGACATTTTAGAATTCTTGTTTGTGTTAGGGGCCATGAAGTTCAAAGATACATTTTATGAGCTAGCAGGTCCTCAGATTTTAAAGTTGCTTTACTATTTATGTGTCAGACCTAATCCCTTTTCCAGGATCTCTGTGAACACTTTGGGAGGGGTTTCTCCCCCAAGTACAGATAGGGATTTAAGGCAGCCATGTTAAACCTCTTCTGGAATACGGCAAGGGTAACAACCCAACAAGCCAAACAAAACTCCCAGTGGTGAGGGGACAGGGCTCGTATCACAGACATCGATAGCACTTGGGAGAATTAGGCTTTGCACTTAAGTCTTTTGGAAGCAGCAACCTGTTGCTGTGAAAAGAGTGTGAATTTAATTAAATTTTGATCCTAAATTAGGGTTGCCACGTACTGGTTAGTTCTGTGATCCTGGTCGAATCAAGTAATCTCCTCAAGCTAACTGCACGTGTAAAACAAGGAGAACGACATCTTGCAGAGCTGGCGGGGGTGCTGTTCCTGGGGAAGGGGTGTGAGACCCTCAGTCCAACGCATGCCCGTGGGATGTGCTTCATAATGGTTATGATTGGTGAGCTCCAGGCTGAAGGGTTTTCCCACAGACGCACAGCAGCCTCTCAGGTGAGAAAAAGAAGTCTCCCAGTGTCTCTTAGACCAGCTTCAACTCTTCCCCTTCACCATCACCCCCTGCATACAAACCTCTGCCCTGAGGCATTTACTTTCCAAGGGGAAATTGCCTGGTGAGGTCGGCACGTCTGCTGTGGGCACCAGCAGGTGCCAGCACAGGCTAAGCTTTCCGAAGGGCTGCTTCTTTGGATTTGATCCTCCCTCCATCCCTCAGAGTGACTCATGAGAACCCAGATTTCCTTTGCTTTCATCCAGAGTGACTGCTATTTCTCACAGCCTTTCCTGCTTGTTCCTCTGAGCCTGGGAGAAAAGGCGCAGTCTTGCACTATCAAATATCAATGCAGAAGAAAGACCTCCTGTTTGGGGGATCCTTGTAATAAAACTAATAAACGCCTACAGTGGCTACATTTGGGCAGCACTTTACAGTTTGCGGAGTACTTTTACATCCATTTGCTCATTTAACATTTGCAAAGTCCTGGCCAGGCAGTGCGATGGGTAAGGGCTGGGCTCTGGTCTGAAGATTGCCTTCAAATTCTCATCTTCACCTCTTCCCAGCTGGATCGTCTGGGGCAAGCAACTTACTGTCTCTCTCCTGGATTGAAGTGGGAAGTACTTAGAACATGGAAATAAGAGCTCAGTAGTTGTTAGCTATTATTTCTACCATGCCCATTTTACCAAGGGACTTCAAGTTTTCCTGTACCCTAACCATTCATTGGTCCTTAACCTAACAGGTCCAGTCTCAACTTGATTGGTTCTTGCATGCTCATCCTTTCCTCCCCATGCCCTGCCTCCACACCCTCCTCAGCCTCGCTACCCCTCACACATAGCCTATAGTGTGGCTTTTCCTGTTCACTACCTTGATATGTGTTGGCCTCTCTGTTCTAGGCCTGCTTCCTGGATCCCAGTACATACCTACCCTCCTTCAGGGAGACGCAGTCCCTCTTGTCTCCATGCTCCCAGCTTGCTTTCTGTACATCTTGGTTACAACAATTATGTGGAATGAAAGTGTCTCTTTCCCTACTATCTTCTCATCAGACCGACTGCTCCCTGGGACCATATCTCACTTGTGTAAAAAACCCTTGTGTCTGGTATCTATGAGACACCAAATGTTGGTTTGAAGGAACAAATGTTGTAGAATTCATCAGTCCAGCTAAAATGATCGTAGGTAAGTCACTGAGCCCAGAGGCTATGGAGCCAGTCCTGGAACCCAGGCTCCGTGGGCACTTCTCAGGCTGCCTCTCCTTGTGGCCTCCTGATATTGTGGCATAATTTGTTTCTCCCCAAGCTGGGCACGGACAGACAAAAACGAAGGATATGAAAGCATGAGACTTCATATTTACAGGCCCAGAAGAGATTTCCAAATGACACCAAACAGCCAGTGTGCAAAGGCCTGATTTTAATGAATCAGAAAAGACAAAATTACAGTATGCCCGCCTTTGATGCGCCGTCTGTTTCGCCTTTCTGAATAAAAGGGAAACTCTGGCTCCAGGCTGATTTTCAATCGCAAAAATAGACTAAATTCCAACCCTTAAATTATCAAAAGTGCCACATACTTGACAAGCAGCTAAGCAGAGAGCAGAAATTACCAAGTTAGTAATTAAACAGAGCTTAAGTCAAATGAACAGAGACAGACATTCTTGTCTGGCGGTCAGAACAGAGGCCTGGAGAGCCCTGGATCTGGCCCTGGTCCTGCATGTGTCAGAGTTGAGTCCTGATGTGCAGCCACAGTTGCCAAGAAGAGACCCCGTGGTCTCCCTCCACCCATGTCTGTCTTCCTGGAAACGTTCCCAGGGTGGAAGGGGGTGTGTTCCTGTTGAGAGACTGGGTGGGGGTAGGGGCGGCTTGCAAGGACCCAGGAGGAAGCTGAGTGGGTCCAGTTCCCCTCCATTTCAGAGTTTGTTTGCAAATATTATAAGAGGCCATGGAAGATGTTTATATATGAAATGATTGTACCTTAGGAGCTCTTACAAGTATTTTAATATAAATTACTCATTCCCTCAAAAAATAGTGAGTGCCTGCAATTCAATATTTGTGGACAAAGCGAAGTCCTAGCCTTGGATCGCTGACATGCTGGTAAGGGAAGGCAGATAATAAACAAGCGAATACATGGATAGTATTTCAGGTGGTGTAAGTGACATGGACATAACATAGTGAAAGTAGGAAGACCGGGAGTTCAGGAGGAGGAGAGAATGGATTGTGGGAGACGGGGAGGATGGAGTTTCTCTTTATATTTGGCACTTAGGGGAGACTTTTCTGATACGGTGATAATTTGAGCAGAAACCTAAAAGGGCGAGAATTCCAAGCAGAAGGAACAATAAGTACAAAAGTCCTGAGTTGGAAGAGTGCTTAGCATGTGTGAGGACTAGATAGGAGCCCGTCGTGGCCAGATCAGGGCAAGCAGGGGCCTGGGTAGTGGTAGAAGATGCGGTTTTAAAAATTAGGGGCTAGATAATGTCGGCATTCTAGGGACGTTGATCTTTATTCTAAGTTAAAAGTGGACGCACGGAAGGATTCTGAGCAGATCTTACATGATTTACATGGGTCACTTGGGTGCTGTGTGGAGAGTAGACGGTACAGAGATAAAAGTAGAACAATGAGGAAGACTTGTTGCAGGGCTAGTGCAGTAATTCAGGGGAGACACAATTGAGGCTTAGATCAGATGGTAGTAAACAGTGGTTATGTTCAGAATAACTTCTGAAAGTAGAGCTTGTAGGATTTGCTAATGGTTTTGATCTAGGATCTAAGAGGAAGAAAGGATTCAAGGATGAGTAAGGATTTGGGCCCAGGTGGAATGATGCAGTTCCTATTTAGTGCGATGGGGAAGGTCTGGGGGATAGAAATCAAGAATTTGTCTTTGGGTGTGATGATTCTGACACGCCCATTATACCACTAGGACAGGCATTGTGAAGAGCACGGCTCTGGGACTCAATCAGAATGCAATTTTCTTTTTGCTTCCTAATGTCCCTTTCACATTTATTTGGTGGAGGAACAGTTTTCCCTGCGATTGGGTGAAAACTCTGGCAGGCGCCATGATTTTTCTGGTCACTCTTAGATATCAGTAAGTACCACTGTTCTCTTTAAGTACATCCAGTTTATTAATAAGAATGTCCAGTTTATTAATTAATACTTACATCTTCATGAAAAGGTCATGTTTCTTCTGCTTCCACCTTCCTCCACCTTCAAACCTCTCAAGCTAGGGCCCGCCCGTAGCAGGTTGTCCCCATTGGGGAAGAAGTTATGGTTGGCTTTTTTTTCTCTTTCTTGCTCATCTTCTTGTCATTAGCGATGGTTTCAACCATTCCAGACTTGGAGACTTTGGAGGGTAGGGGGGAAAGAAGTGAGAAAATTCTGGTGGGGCCACTGCCCCAACATGATTTCACTTTCTCTGGGGCTGGCTAATACTTAAAGCTGCGTCTTCCTTGTTTCTTTTGTGAGTTCTGTGGCTGCTCCCCTGCTGTGGCTGCATCCTGTTCCTCCAGCTGCCCCTGGTTTTCCTGCAGCTCACGCTGCACAGACTTGCTCAGATCCAGTCCCATCACCCCACCAGGTAGAACACCTGAGCACGAATGATAAGGTTTCTGGCTGACTCTCCTGTGTGGCGCCCCTCTCATCCGCAGGAAACACCCTGTGCCTTGGCCGATCCAAGGGCATCAGGTCTTCCCTGCGACCACCCACAGCTGTAGCAGCCCCTCACCTTTAGGTTCCCTAGGGGGAGTCAGACTCCAGTTAATTAAGCAGCTCCCCTACCCCTGTCTCCGCACTGCAGGGAGCATGTATCGGCTCCCAAAGTCATGCTCTATCACTAGACTGAGTGGAAGGAGGACCTCCCCTCGCCTTTCTGTTCTCCAGGGAGAGGAGCTATTCACAGCACAGCTTCTTTCAAAGAAAACCTGTCACGAATCCTCCCTCTCTTCAGTCTCTAATAACCTGACCATTTCATGGCCTTGATCACAGTGAGGGGGCCAGGTTAATCTGTTTTCAGATACCTCACCTTGGAAATACTTTTGCATTGTTCCCTTGTGTTAGTATTTGATATCTGTTGTGTTGGAGCCTTGGCCTAAATGCCTGTTTTAATATCCTGTTATACTGAAAATTAGCGTGTCACTAGCGTGTGAATCGTACTCAAAAGCCGTGACATTAGAGGAAATCACCTGTGGCATGAACAGCAAAAGGGTCGGAGTCCTGAGACCTTGGTAAGTTAAAGAAATGATACAGAAGGAGCATTCAGAATTTGCTGTTTCTAGATTGGCTTTAAAAAAAAATAAAAAGAAAGAAACAACACTTAAAGGTTCTTAGAACTCATTCTCTATTCTGAATTATAATCAATACTGTAATGATTGTCCTTTCCAAGAGTGAATTTCCCTTCTTCACAATGCCACTCTTCATATGTAAATGTCTTTGGCATTTACAAAGTGTCCATTATCTCATTTCAACCACCCTTTACTCCTGTGAGGAAGGTTCATTACAGATGGAGAAACTGAGAGCCACAGAACTTGAAGAGCCTTTCCCAACGTTCAAGAAGTAAGAGGCAGAGAGTGGATTTGAACTCAGGTCTTTGGCTCCAGGTTCTCAGCTCTTTTTTTCAGTCACCTTGGAGACATTCATGACAACCATAGGTTTTTTTGTTTGTTTGTTTTTTAGTTTTTGCTAATGTGGACTATTTAATAAAAAGAAAGGCAAAGGTTTCAACTTACATGCCAGGTTCCATGCATCAATGAAGGTTATCTGGAGAGCTGTGTTTAGCAGGATTCTGAGGCGTAATGAGGTTCTTCAGGAAAGAGCACCTTGATTTATTAGTGATGGCTGCCATTGTTGTGGTAGGGGTTCTGGTGGCCTATGTGTCATGCATTTGGCATTGCTGATTTAATTGTTTCTGCTGTGTGTGGTGTTGTTCCCTGAAAGCGTTGTAGTTTCTCAGAACATATTAAAAGAATGGGAAAAGGAAGAAAGAGCACCCTAAGCCCCCATGGGGTTACTGGAGATGACAGCCTTGTGTACATGCATTCTGAGAGCACAGGTTTTTAAAGATGTGGCATGAGCAAAGGAAACAGCCTGAACTCCAAGCAGCCTTGCAAAGAAATAAAACTAGTCAGTCTTCCCCAGAAGTAAAAATCTGGTCTCCAGATTTTTATTTTGAGAAATTTCAAACCAATAGATAAGTGAAAAGACTAGTACAGTGAATGCCCACGTATCATTTTCCTAGGTTTCATCAATGGTTAACATTTGCCGTCTCTGCTTTTATTCTGAATTATTTGAAAGTGATTTAAAAATTCAGGACACCAAAGCATTCAGCTCTTAAGAACACGAGCATTCGCCTACATAATCACAATACAGTTATACCTGCAAAAGCAATATATAGGCCACTTTTAAATTTCCCCAGTTGTCCCTAAAAGTGGGATCAGATTGAATGTACTACTTTTTGACCACTTTATTTTGGTAACCGATATGTTGTAAGATTTTTCACTTCCCCGATAAAATGTCTTTCAAAAATGAGCATAGTATTTTATTACCTGGATGTAGTACACTTTATGTTACTAACCCTTTAATTTTGGGCATTTAGTCTGTTTTCTATTTATTGACTGCTCTTGTAAATGCTGCTGCAATGAACACTGTGGGGACATAGTAGACTGGCCTTAACATATGCTCCATCCTCTTTTTGAGAGTCTTCCTTACTGAGAGACTACATTTTTCCCAGCCTGCCTTTTGAGTTCTAGGCGTAATTTTGGTTCCACCAATTGCTTGCACTTACCTAAGAGTGGGAAGGCAAAAGCATGAGATAGAGGTCATGCTTTTGCTGCTCCTGCTTCTTCTCCTGGAAAGCATGACCATTTATTATTATTTCTTCTGCAGTGGCTATGGAAACCCATTGGAGAATTGAGGGTTTGGACTAGGCTGTTACGTATTGGTAGAGAAGGTGAGGTATAGCTCTGTTAAGAATATATTTTGAAGGTGGACTCATGAGAATTTGCTGCTGGATTGTATATGGGATGTGAGAAATGTAATCCCTGACTCTTTTGTAGGTAGAGTTCTGGATGCAATTCAGCTTCCACCTATCAGATGCACTCATGAAATTCGGAAGGCAAAATTGAGGTAGAGATCTTGCCTTTGCTATTTCTGACTTAACCCATTGCCGCTGGAGGAAAGGCTGTGTCCAGCTGTAAGAGAGATGGTGGATTTGGTGGTGAGAGCATCAGGAGGTTGCCTTTTGGTGTTTTCACTTTTCTCATGGACTAAGAAGCAAGGAAATCAACTGAAATTGGGCGGTTTTGGGGGGAGGAACTTGGATTAATGATTGATCATCTGTCGCTTCCTCCTCTGCCAAGGACTCCACACAATGCCTGGCCCCTGGAATATAGCCAGTTTGCTGTTCACTGAACCCTTCTCTACTTTCACAGCAAATTTACCAGTAAGCCTCACCTTGGACTTCAAGGTAAATCAGTGCAGTAAACTAAAAGCAAGGAGAATCTCACACTGTTAAAAGAAGCAATCTTTTTTATATTTAAACTGCAGGTTTCAAACAATAGTTGTCTTTGAAAGTGTTGCAGGTTTAGAAATGTTAGATTCTGATTCTGACACATCCCCAAAGGTTTTGTCCCTTTTCAAGAAATGGTTGAATCTCCTCAGGAGCTGATAATGTTTAAGGGACAACAGCCACCTGTATTTGAAGACACTTGAGAAATCTCTGGTATTTTTCCTACAGTCTTGAGAAATACTTTGGTAAACCTGCCTTTAAAACTTTGTGTGGTAAAACTGGTCATTTCTTTTATGGTATTCCTTTTTAGAGCATGTTGGGCTTTAAAATGTTTTCCCATCAACTTTTATTATATTGAATCCTAATTTCTTGATTCAAATTTCGTTTCTTTACTTAACCTCTAAATATCCTCACATTAGAGTTGAGTATTTAGATTTTATACAACGTATCTATGGTAACAATAGTGGGAAAATTATTTGATTTGGAGCCAGAAGATAGAGTTTTGAGTCCTTCCTCTGCAGTGTCCTGGCTCTGTGATTTTGGGTTATTTAATTAAATTCCTGAGATTGAGTTTCCATATTATACAACAAGGATGATACCCACCTCATATAGTTGCAATAATAATGATAACTAAAATTTCTTTCACTTTCTGTCATTTTTCTATATATCACCTTATTTCATCCTCAAATCAATCCCGTGAACTTGGTGCGGTGTGTAATATCAATCCCCTTCTACATATGAAAAACAAAGCTGAGCAAAGCTAATGGGAAATTCGGTCAAATAGGAGGTGTCAGAGCCGGAAGTTGAGCTCAAATATTTTTTCTATCAAGGCCCATATACCGTCCACCATATTCAGTTGGGTTTATATAGCATTTTATAAATTTCAAAGAATTCTGCAAAATACAGGATTATTATTTCTGTTATGTTGCTGTCTATTCCTTAGGGGACACTCAGCTGTGGTTCTGTCATGATAGTAGACGTGGAGTCTGATTATCTAGAAGGGTGCTGTTCATTATGGGAGCCGCCACCACGTGTAGCTCCTGAGTACTGGAAGCGTGGCTGACAATATAACTGAATTTCCAGCTTCTGTTTGATTTTAATACATTTAAATTTAGAAACAGATAGTTCAGTTACTAGAAAACTTCTAAGTGTATTCAAAACAATTTGGGTATCTTGAAATAATTATTTTGAAGTGATAATACTTTGGATATATTAGGTTAAATAACATATATTATTAAAATTAATTTCATCTGTTTTTGTTTTTGTTTTTTTTCACTTTTCAGTGTGGCTACTAGAAAATTTAAAATTAGACAGGTAGCTCCCATCGTATTTCTCTTGGACAGCACTGTTCTGCAATTAGCTATGAATGAACATTTGTGTTTTCTTAACCAGGAAATTTCAGGCCAGACCCGTGGAAATCACAGCTCATATTTCACATTTTCTCCCAAATAAGGGATTTTTGGAGCAGCCTATTCTGTGGATGAGGCACTGGTTCATTACTACTGATTTAAAACTAGTTGAGACTTTTGTGGGTGCTCATTGAGGTCTGTGCAGACTTCTGTGAGGGCTTCTAGTTCCAACTCTGTGCTTAGCTCCAGCAGCCGGTCTGGGAGGAGTGGCCTCCTGGCTTCCTTTCCACCCTCACAGCTTCCTGGGTTTGTGGACCTGGGCCCCACTTGGACCTTCCTTCCGGGTTGGTTCTGTCTGACTTTGCATGTGCTTGGCTTTGGCGCTTCTGGGTCTGTGCTGGCTTGGCTATTTCCGTGGAATGTCCCACTGTGTAGGACACGATGGCACACAGCTATGGAAAAAGCTGTAAGGTACCGTAGGTGATCCATTACACATACATATCCACGTTCCCCAAAGCTTATGTATATGAATTCAACACACCCAAAAAGAGACATATCAGCTGTAAGGGGAGGAGTGTAAACCCTACAGCCGAAACAAGTCTCAAATAATACCTTGTCTTTTAGCCACAGTTTTTGATGCTGTCTTTCCAACATTTCATATATGCTCTATAATTTTGTGATTATATTCATAGTCAAAAACATAATTAACTAGCGCACCACTGAGGCTAAAGATTCACCACTTTTAAAACCCCTAATAAATGCTCTTATTTTTCTCAAATATGTAAATTTACAAATCCCATATTTCTTATGAATAGTATTAATATTTTCATTTTTTCCCCTCTGTCCATTTTTTAAAATATTAGGCGTAAAGGAAACAATGCTTTTCACAAGATTTTAGCCTTGGATTTTTAGCCTTTTTTCCAAATGAAACCTTATGGGCAAGCCCAGTTCGCTGTGGTTGGAGCAGGGGACCTGTGTATAGAGTGGGGGGAGGGACTGCAGGGGCTCTGAGGGGAGTGGACAGATTGCTGCCAACTCAGCATGTGGAAAACAAAATCATGAAATCATTGAAATAAACTATTGTCTCAAGTTAAAGACCCTTCTTTGGGGCAAAGATGCTGCTGAAACTTGGTGTCTGCCATGTGCTCCCACTATGATGTTTTTGAGCTGAAGTACAAGAGAATGAGATTGGCAGTTGAAAGTTGGTTTAGGATTGTGACAGGGGAGTGTACCAAAGTGGGGGTGGTTTACTTGAGGCCTGATTGGTCCCCGTTGGTTTCTTGAATCCCATCCTGGGGAGTTCTGAAGGGAGGCCCTGCATGTGTTTTCCTACGAGCACATGCCCATAATTTGAGGGTGGAGGAGGAGAACTACAGATAAAGACAGTTGAGTCCATGCTCGACCGTCTGGGTTTGTTCTCTCAACATCCAGTTCTCTGAAGAGCACGGCTGATTTTCCTGGCCAAGTTTGCCTCATAAACCAAGAGAATGAGGTGTGTGGGCCACTTGCCAAGCACATAGAAACAGGCTATAAAGCTCTTGAATGCCCTCCTTCCCTGCTCCCCACTCCCTGTCCCCACTTGGCGTGTTTGGCACGGTGGTGGACAGGGAATAGCTCCAGCATCTCAGAGCAACCTCATGCAATAAATGAGCATTCTATTAATGGTAAACAAATTCCCAATTTTCCAAACAAGATCTGGTTTTCAGTGGTAGGGCAGAAACTAAGATTCCTGTGCAAGTGAATGAAACTAGGTGAACAGTTAATCAGACCCCATCCTTCCCAGTACTCAACTTCTTTGGCTCTGTACGATGGCCTCAGGTTGTTGAAGAACATGAGGAAAAGATGGGAAGAGGGATGCCAGGTCTGGATTATTTACCACAGATTAGCTTCTTGTTACCGTGTTTCCCCGAAAATAAGACTGGATCTTATATTAATTTTTGCTCCAAAAGACGCAAATTAGGGCTTATGTTTAGGGCATGTCATCCTGAAAAATCATGCTAGGGCTTCTTTTCCAGTTAGGTCTCATTTTCAGGGAAACAGTATATGCTTTAAACAATTAGCATCATTGAATTCGCACAGTAGTTCTGTGAAGTGGGATCTATTTTTCCGTTCAAATATGAAAGAACCTAAGCTCAGGGAGGTAGAGTATTTGCTGAAAGTCATAACAGCTAGCTGGTAACTATGCATTACTCTAAAATCCATTTGCTTATGTAACACAAGGAAAACATCTTCAACATTAGAATGAATAATTCCCATGTAGCCCTGCCTTTGTACACAATGGAACATAACATGCACTGTGAGTCTCATTGATGCACCCGTTTGTCTCCCTCACTATATACTATGCGGGTTCCCTGAGGTTAAGGCCTGGGGGAGATATTTTTGGTTGTCTTCCCATCAGCCACTCCTTTCCTCTTTTTTGAGTTAAGTAAGACTTAACTCATTGACCAGAAAATAATCACATGACCATACTTAGCTGCAAGGGAGACTAGGAAATGTAGTCTTAAATGGGCTATTTTTGCCCTTAAAAAAAAAATGGGGCTGTCTTGGTAAGAAAGGAAGGGAGTTCAGATATGGGGTAGAAAACTTAGTAGTTTCTACATAGGGTACTTTTAAAAATGTATGTTTTTAAATACGTTTAGGTAGGGCACATTTTTTCAGAACCCTTTGTACTCCTTTTTCCCTTTAACGTGGCCCAATACACATATTTGTGTTACCTGTAAGCACTGAATTTAGAACCTGTCAGAAACCTCTGTGGAGGCACCGTCCTCTTTTCTACTGACAATTCCTGTCTGAGGTCAAAGGTGGGTCCTCCTTACTCTGCATCTGGGAAGGTTCCCCATCACTGTCCAAGATCTGGAAATGAAGCTCTAACCCCTAGAAAATGGTCTCCTCAACTCTGTCCTTGCCCTATCTTTGCCTTCTAAAGCATTTCTCTTGTTTTACCAAGTTCCTCTCAAGTGTTTAAAACACAACTCAAAGTGATTTTCCTTATTTGCAGGAAAATGACCGTTGAGAAATGTGGGGTGGAGGTACTTGCCACAACTGTTGCATTTGCCTGGAAACTATAAGTGCCATCAGTTTTAGTTCTCCAAGTAGAAATGCATACCCCCCCACCCGAGCCCCCATGAGTGTGGTGCCTGGTCTTTTACCAGCTGCTAGTGCTATAGCAATTACGATGGAGGTTTACTGTTGTCTCTGCTCCCCTCAGAATGAACTGACTTAGGTCTTTGTTTTAGATGTTGTGGTTATTGGCATTTGTGGTATGATGAGCTCCCTTGGAGAACAGATCCATGGAATCTGAGCGAGTGGTTAGAATAAAACTGTTTCCCACTTTAAAACATCATTTATTTATTTTAATTTTCCCCAGCAGTTTCTTTGATTCTTAGGAAGGCTTTGAGGGAGTTAGTGAAATTCGGGCTATTTCCAAAGGCTTCTTTAGTTGTTTTCCACAGGAAACATAAAAGCACACATTTCATTTTAGTTCCCTTGGAAATTTCAGAAAAACAGATCTAATGTGAAAATAGGGAAGAATCTATAAATAAATAAATCGATAGACAAACATTTCTTTTTCTTAAATGAGGAAATGAGTCATTT
The DNA here is from genome assembly GCF_004115265.2 of Rhinolophus ferrumequinum. NCBI lineage: Eukaryota > Metazoa > Chordata > Mammalia > Chiroptera > Rhinolophidae > Rhinolophus > Rhinolophus ferrumequinum. Next base: position 61,912,307 of record NC_046295.1, on the reverse strand, counting down.
TGTGTTTTACCGTAACCCAGTTAATACTAATCATGCCTACCATTATTTGAAGTCCATCTGTCTTTCGGAGGGCAGGAAAGCTTGGTAGGCTGTCTCTGTAGGGCAGGGCCATGGCGTTGGATTTATCCTAATGCCTTTAGTAACCAGCACAGAGATAAGCACAACCAGGAACCCTGGACATATGTGTCGAACTGAATGGACACCAATAGTAGAGTTTCATTAATGGACCTAATTGATTCATGTGTTAAAACTTTGAGGTGAACATTATAGACTTCTGGCTATTTCCGGTGTTGCGGGGAGGGGATCAGTTTGCAAGTTAGTTAACTAGTCTCACGTGTATTATTGTGTTCAACTCTAATTGTTTATGAGCTTTAAGCAGATGGTTTTGCTCTGAATGAGACAATCAGTGCCCATAAATAAATGAAAATGTTTGACTTTTCTGTACTCTGTTTATACGTTTCTATCATGTACGAGTATATCATGGGAGGATCCAAGGTTCATAAATTATTTTGACACAGAGAATTGTAATCAGGAACTTTCTACTTCAATGAGGCTATAAGTTGACCTCTACAGTGGTAGTATAAATAGAATTTTGAATTTGTTATTTGGCAAAATGGGTCATTTCTATCAGGTCAGTCTTATAGCCAACAAGGCAACCTTTTGACTATCCAAATAAACATAGCAGCAATTAGGGACACCGTGTAGAAGCCCATCTCATGTATTTTATGTTAGTAGCTATGAAATAATATAATAGAAAAAGCGTATACTGGTCTCCGTCTCCAGGTCTTGGCACAGAGCTCCTGAAACCCTTGTCATTTCGTAAGTGATAAGAGTACTAGGACCATCTTTTGTCCTAATATTTGGTCTTTGAGCCTGATTCTTGACAAAGAGCTCTGAGATCCGTTGGAATTTCTGGGGTGATAGCAGTGTCTTTTGCTTTAAGGAAGTGACTGGGGAATGGCTCCTGGATGGGGGCTGGTCCCCAGAAATCCCAAGCCGTGGTTAGAAGCTTGGAATTTTCAGCTCTACCTCCCATTCTCTGGAGAGGTGTTAGAAATGAAGTTAATGATCCATCGTGTTATGTGATGAAGCCTCCATAAAAATCCCCAAAGCACGGGGCTTGGGGAGCTTTCAGGTGAACACATCATGTACTGGGAGGTTGACACACCTCCACTCTGTGGGGACAGAAGCTCCTGCACTCGGGACCCTCCCAGAGCCGGCCTTATGTATCTCGTCATCTGGCTGTTCATCTGTATCCTTTATCCTGTCCTTTATTGTATAATAAACTGGTAAACACAGTGTTTCCTTAAGTTCTGTGAACTGTTCTAGCAAAAAATCAAACTCGATGGAGTTGTAGGAACCTCTGATTTATAGCCCATTGGTCAGAAACCCAGGTAACAGCCTTGACTTGTGATTGGCATCTGGAGTGGGGGTGGGGGGAACCACCTGTGGGACCTGATGGTGTCTCCAGGTAGATGGTGTCAGAACTGAGTTAGATTGCAGCACACCCAACTGGTGTCGCAGAATTGCTTGGTGTGGGAAAAACTCGCACACATTTGTTATCAGAAGTGTTGTGAGTGTGATGGTGGTGTGAGAGGAAAGGAGAAACCGGGGTAGTGTGGGTTTTCTTTATAGCAGCCTGTGGAGATATAGCCAAATTTGGCACATATTTGAAAAACTTTTTTATTAAAATACAGAAAAACATTTTTTTCTTTTCTTTTTTTTTCCACAAATGGAACCCACTCATGTAATTAGCAGTCAGATTAAGAAACAGAACATGACAAGTATTGTAGAAAATTCACTCCTGCCCCCTTAAATCGGCCACTGTTTTTGTGTTTCAAGTATACCTTTTTCTTAGGCACAGAAGGAAGAAAATCCTCCTTTGTTTCCATTTATTCTTTTATTTTTTAAATTAAAGTTTATTGGGATGAATACTATCCAAAAGTAAATGAGTTCTAAGGACAAAGCCATTCCTTGAATTATTTTAAAAATAATAATAATAGTCTTTTAAAAGCAGTTTTATATTTCTATTTGTATTCCTTTAAAAGCAGGTTTACATTTATTTTCTCATTTAATTTTGATAACTGCCACTGAGGTGTTGGGATTAATTTTCACAACTTTCTACCCGAAGATGGGAAGCTTAGGGAGGTCACCTAGCCCTCAAGGGATCCTAGAACTGAACGACTCCAGGGCAGGGTCCTTGCTGATCCATCAGGAATAGAAGAAATGTATGATCTTTCACGGACCAGACTGCATTGTGGCCTCAAGACCTTGAGAATCCCTGGTGTATGTGACTCACAAAAAGAGATGTCTTCATCCATCATTCAGAGACAGTCTAAGTATGCAGATAATTCAGAGCAGGGCTGGGGAGAGTTTACCCTTTCTTTCTTCCTCTTTCTTTCCTTCCCTTCCTCCCTTCCTCCCTTCCTCCCTTGATGAGTCTTCACCAGTCTCTCTATGGACACCAGGGATATAACGTGCAGCAACACAGACGTTGTCCTTGTTCTCTCTTCGTGCTTATATTCTAGAGAAGGAGACAGAAACAAGTAAACGTCAACCCAGACACGCTAGTTTGAGATAGTCACAGTGCCATGAAGATAAAGAAATAAGGCTGACGTGAGAGAGGGTGAGGAGCCTGGGGTGGTCAGGGAAGGCTTTTGAAGGAGGTGACTTATTTTGTAAAACAAACTTTTTTGGTGAAGTATTACATACATACAAAAAAATGCACAAGTCATAAGTGCACAGCTTGATGAATTTCTGCAAAGTAAACACACCCTTGTAACCACCACCCCGGCCAAGACGTAGCAGACTGCCAGCGCCCCAGAGGTACCCCCATGCCCTGAGGAGGTGACATTTGAGTTGAGACCTGCATGCTAAGTAGGCGGCTGTACAAAGATCTAGGTTCAGAGTGTTCCAGTAAAAGAGGACTACAATTGAGAAGGCAAGGAGAAGAACTTGGCATGTTTGAGGAACAGAAAGAAGGCCAGTTTGTACCAGACTGTTGATTTAGCACAGCAATATTTGAGTTACGTGTTTGTAATAGGACTCGGAGCTTGGGACGGGAAGGGAAGCAACACTTTGATTTTAACTGCGATTCAGGGCCTATCCATCCGTGAGTGGGGCTCTTACGATGCTGCAGTAACTTGGAGCCGAGTCTTAGCAGGAAAATCTTTGGAGATTTTGTTGATCACAAGTGTCTACCACACCCAAGAAGGGCACTTTCCTGGTCCATGCCCAACTCAGATATAAAGACTTGTATAAAAATTTGATAATTTCTCACATGGCATTAATTCTCCTAGGTTCCTGTCCACTTCATCAACCTCCCTGCACTTCGGTACCCCATTGAACTGTAAGAGTTCCTCCTGCTGTCTTGGCCACAGCCCTGGTGTGGACATTTGATATTTCAAGATTTCATCGTGACCGTGTGCTTGATAATCCCAAGTTACATAAACGTTTGAATATGGGTTGGGTTGATTCCTCAGAAGGGATATAGGGAAATAACAGAGCTTTTGGGAGGCACTTACATAACCGGGACAGTGGGAACGCTGGGAAAGGCGTTACGCAAACACCGCCTACTGAAAGCAACTGCAGAGAGGAGATGATGTCCAATTCTGGCAGCGGAGGTAGTCTTAAAAGTTTTGTGCCTTCCCTAGTTAAGTTCTAATGCTGCTTGAACATTAGATTGTTCCACAGTTTTTTAATACTCCCTTGTATGAACAACACTCATTCAGAATTTGACAGATGAGAACTTCGGTGAAGAAGCACTCCTGCCTTCACACGGGGGCACAAATTAGCCCACTTGGGCCCCCGACTGCCTATGCAGAGGCTCCCTCTGGCTCCGGCCACTCCTGAGGGTGTTTCCCATGAGCTCAGAGAATGTCACTGTCAGGTCCATGCTGTGCCCGTTCCTGGGGCGTGCATTTCTGCTGTAAGGTAGGACTGGCTAAGGAGACTTTTGGCTGGGGACTCTGTGTCGGTCTGTATATGGCTGTGACTTCTCCCATAGTTCTTCACTGGCTGCTACCCGAGCCCTCAGGTGCCAGAGGTGTGTGGTGTAGGACTGTTTCCCCTACCTTTGCTACAGGAGCCCCAAAGCAGGGCTGCCCAAGTTCTTGCTTAGAGACTTCTACTCTACAGAGGACTCTGGCATGAAAAAAGTAGCGGCTGGGTCAAGAGACAAATTGGGGCCTGGCCCGGTGGCTCAGGTGGTTGGAGTGCCGTGCTCCTAACACTAAGGCTCCTAACACCGAGGTCACCGGTTCAATTCCCACATGGGCCAGTGAGCTGCGCCCTTTACAGCTAAGATTGGGAACAACAGCCCTCCCTGGAGCTGGGCTGTCATGAGCAGCCAGAGGTTGGAGTGAGCTGCCGTGGGGTGCTGAGTGCCGCATGAGTGGCCAGCGGCCAGCATGAGTGTCTGGCAACCATCGTGGGCTGCTGTGCTGCCGTGACCTGCCATGGGCAGCCGGCCACCGACCGCCTCAGCCGGGGGGAGCTCAAGGCTCATAATACCAGCATGGGCCAGGGAGCTATGTCCTACACAACTAGACTGAGAAACAACGGCTTGAACTGGAGTATGTGTGTGGGACGGTAGGCAGAAGAAGGCGAAAAAAAAAATACTAATTGGAGGGGCAGACACGGCTGAACTCAGAATTTTCCCACGCTCAGGACTTCTCCTAGCCTTACAGGATCTTTCTTCCCTTAGGGTATGTTTCTTCTCAGAAGGCTCCTTAGCCCCCCTCCATACAGACAGACATCTGTCAGGCGTCTTCCCATCTGCCAGGTGAGCCCAGACTTCCTGACTCCCCTGTCTGGACACAGCCCTGGACCTTTCAAGGTGGCTGTGTGGCCCGCCGATGGTTCACCGCGCAGCCTCTGAAGACCTGCATCTCGCAACCTTGAGCTGGAGGCCCCCCTCGGTTTAAGCAGTGCCCAGTGTTTTTTCCTTTTTTCAGTCAGCAAAAGCCTGATCCTTGTTTTGACAAGGCATGTCTCAACAAGAGAAGGCAGCACGTGGAGTCAGTCTACCTTCACATGTAAATCTCCTGGGAAGTTGGATCATGTCTTTGGCTCAGTCTCAGTGGGGAAGATGAGAGAATGCAGTGGGCCCCTAACTGGTGTCTCTGAGCAGAGTCGCCCCCTGTAACTTATCTGTTTGCACAGGGCCTCTTGAGCAGTCCTCTAAAACACTGAGTCACACCTCTGCATGCTTGCCCACCGCTTAAATGCCAAGTTCTTGATCATGACAGAGAAGCTCCTTCCTCATTCCTGACTTCTCCTGCATGTGGTACTCTCTAGTCACGTCAGTGTACCTACTGCAAGCCTGTACTTTCCTCCTGCTGTTCCCTGTGTTCCTGCTCTCTACTCCCCTTTGCTACACGGAAAATCACTCATCCTTTAGACTTAGCTCACACGTCCCCCTCTAAAAAGCCATGACCTTCTGCTGCGCAGGTTGTCTCCTTACTGCAGAGCAGGGTCCCCAGCAGGACGAGTAGAGTGTGGCTCTCAGCGTGAGGACAGTTGAAGTTCTCCTTAGGGCTTAGTTGGTCCTGAGGCCTGGTGAGCCTCTGTACAGGGCATGGATTTTTTCCCCCTGGTGTGTGTCTGTGAAATGCACTTTCTCTCCGTATTTGGCTCCTGTGTTTCCATGAGCACATCAGGGAGTTGCCTGTTCGTGCGAGGGCATCAGCCCCCTTAATCCTCCTTTGTAACTGGATTATGTCAGTCTTTAACGTGCGCCTGGAGGCTTCCTATGAGTCTCATTTCAAAATAACAGAGCGATGTCATAGCGCTTCTCCAGCTCCCCCACAATTATGTATTTGTTTTTGAAGCAGTGTAGGAGAACAATATCCAGGAAGAAATAGGAGCAAAAGGAAAAGAAAAAACCCTCCTGAACTCATAAGACAGCTAACGCACTAAGTATGTCAGAGGGCTCTCAGCTCGTCCTGGAAGTCTGCTGCAGAACAAAAAGGAGTGACTGTGCCGAGGGGTGGGGGAGGGTCCTTCCCCACCAGACAGATGACCCCGGATTGGGCTGCCAGTGGGGAGGGCTCATTCTCACCAGGAGCCTCTCATCAGAGCCCAAGCCATTGCTAATTCACTAGGTACTAAAGCTCAAGAGGCAGCTGCTGATGGTGGCAGTGGGGTGGGGGGCCGGGAGGTGTGGTAGGATGGGAGGATTCAAGTCGTGGAAAGTCAGAGCTGAGGCGCTCAGAATGAGCCAGATTCTCTGGCCGGTGCTAGGCATGTCCTGCCTCTGTGCAAAAGCCTTTGGTGCTCCCCTTCATGGCCACCGTCCCTTCCCTTTCTCCCCAATCCCTAACCCCTGGCAACTACTAATCTTTTTCCTTCTCTACAATTTAGTCATTCAAGAAGGTCATAGAAATGGAACCATATAGTATGTAACCTTTTGAGAGAGGTTTTTTCCTATTCAGCATCATTTCTTAGTTGTGTGCGTATCCATAGTGTGTTCCTTTTTATTGCTGAGTAGTATGCCATGGTGTCGATGTACAGTAGTCCTCCCCTTACCTGTTTTTTCGCTTTCTGTGATTTCAGTTACCTCTGGTCAGCCATTGTCTGATTATATTAAATGGAGAATTCCAGAAATAAACATTTCATAAGTTTTAAATTTCATGCTGTTTTGAGTGGCATGATGAAATCTCGCACTGTTCCTCTCCGCCTGGGATGTGAGTTATGTGTCCCTTTGTCCAGCGTATCCAGGCTGTCTGTGGATTCACCTGTTAGTCCTGTAACAGCTGTCATGGTTGTCAGATTAACTATCACAGTGCTTGAGTTTCAGTCACCCTTGCTTCACTTAATAATGGCCCCAAAGCACCACAGTAGTGATGCTGGCAATTCGGATACACCGAAGAGAAGCCGGAAAGTGCTTCCTTTAAGTGAAAAGGTCAGAGTTCTTTTCTTAATAAGGCATTGTATCATTTCACATCACCACAAGAAGCAGAGTGAGTACGATACAGTAAGATATTTTGAGAGAGACACCACCTTCACATAACTTTTATTACAGTATATTGTTATAACTGTTCTGTTATTATTAGCTGTTGTTATTAATCTCTTACTGCGCCTAATTTGTAAATTAAACTTTATCATAGGTATGTATGTATAGGAAAAAACATGGTATAAATAGGGTTCAGTACTATATGCGGTTTCAGGCATCCACTGGGGGTCGTGTGGGACGTATCCCCTGCGTGTAAGGGGGGACTGTTGTACCATTCCATACGAGGGTAACACGAGAGATCCTGCCGATGGAACTAGTGTGTATCTTGACGGTGGTGGAACTCACATGAATCTACACGTGATAAAACTGCATAGAACTAAACACACACACGCTCACACGAGTGTACATATAACTGGTGAGATTTGGATGAGGTGCGGAGAGTGTATCAGTGTTACTTAGTTGTGATACTGTACTATAGGTCTGGAAGATGTCAACATTGGGGAAACTAGATGAAAGATAATGGATTTATCTGTATTGTTTCTTACAGTTACATATGAATCTGCAATTACCTGAAACAAACAAACAACCAAAAAAAACCCCGTGTGGTACTGCTCTGCCTGTGGAGCTAAGCCCGAACTCCTTGGTGTGGTCCTTCCATGCCTGGTTCCATCGCCACCTGCCTTTAGGCCTCTCTCTCAGGACTCCAGCTAGACGCCATTTCCCACCATACCAGGCACTTTTCTTCAAAGGAAACTTTTCTTGATAATTGAAGTGTTAACATTCAAATAGGAAAGGACTCAAATCATAAAGGAACAGCTCGATGAATTTTCACAGTGTGATCTACTCTGTGTCACTGGAATCAGATCACAAAGTAGAACATCGCCGGATCCTGGGAAGTCCCCCTCCTCCTCCCATCCGCTCACTTCCTTTGAAAGGATAATTGGGATCTTCATCCCGTGTATTCATTAGTTTGCTGGTTCTTGAGCTTCATATAAATGAACCCATGGATTCTTTTCTTGACTGGTTTCTTTTGCTCCACATGTTGGTTAGCTCTATTCATGTTGCAGGTAGCAGTGGTTTAGTCATTCTCTTTGCTGTATAGTGTTCATCCCATTGTGTGAACAAACTGCAGTTGTAGAATCTATACATACACTGTTGGTGATTGATTATTGGGTTGCTTCCAGTTTGGGGCTATTTCATCTAGTTCTGCCAGGAATGCTCTTTTGTATGCCTCTTGGCTCACGTATGTACGCATTTCACTTGGAGAAATACCTGGAAGTGGAATTGCTGGGTCAGAGGATATACACATGGTTAGCTTTAGTAGGTACTGCCAAATAGTTTTCAAAGTGGTCGCACCAGTTTGCACTCTTACCAGGAGTGTACAAGGTTCTTGTTGCTGTGCATCCTTGCCAGTTCTTAGCATCACCGGTCTCACTCATCTTGGTTATTCTGGTGGGGTGTGGCATGGTGTCTCATTATTGAGGACCAGTTGGGAGGGTTTCCTGCTCCTCTGCCAGCACGTAGATGCTGTTGCTCGTTACTCAGCGCGAGGGCTATCATAGGGGCAGAGAATGTGTCCTACTTCCTGGCCGCAGGCAGATGGCTGTGTTTCTACCCCTTCTACAGACAGTGGGCCTTTGCCTGGGCCTTGGGAACGGGAGGGCAGTCCACCCTTCCCCTAGTGGCTTAAGGCTCTGGCTTCTTCAGGGCTTTGTGCCTGCCGGCCAGTCAAGGCTCTCTTAGCTCTCCTGCTTGCCTCAGTCTTTCTTCTGAGCACCTGGTAGAAATTGTGGAAAAGAGCTTGCGCGTAGAGGCCACCCTTGTGTCCGAGGCTCCCAGGGATTCTTCCCTTCACATCAGCCCACACTCAACGTTTAAGAATTTGTTGTAATGTTAATTCTTTTCTCATCCTCTTTCTCCAAAGGGGCTCTGGCAGAGGTGCTGCAGTTCTTGTGTCCTCTCTGTGGCAGGGCGTGTCAACCAGGAACTCACGTCTCCTGGTCGCCTTGCAACCTCAGCCCTCTGAAAGGCTCACGGGAAGTTACTGTCATTTTGTAGATTGTCTGGGTTTCTCCCATTGTTGGGGTGAGAGTTATGTTCTCTTGTGGCTTTCTGCCTCTCACTGTGGTTTTTAATTTGAATTTCTCCTATGACTAATGAGTTTGAAACCTTTAAATCTGACGACAATATCTTGCATTTTATGGGCTACACTGCCTTAGTCTGAAATGCCCTTTGCTTTTATTCTCTGTCTCTTCCTTCCAAGGTCCATTCAAGGTTCTCTTTGTCTGTATAGCACTCTCTAACCACCTCTGTCTTCATCTGCCATCCCCACCAAACCTTGCTCTGTCCTGCTCTCTGCCTCCCAGCGTTTTGTACTATTTGGATTTAGCAACTGGGAGTTGGGAAAAAAATACTACCACCTTGTTCTGGTTTCCATCAGTTTTTTTTACGATCAGCTGGGAGAAGCAGAGGGTGGTATAAATGCTCAGGATTGCTTGCTTTCCCCTGGGGCTTGGAGAATGGAACAGAGAGGATGTCTTCCCAAACTGTTAAGGCTGCACGTCATTTCCCCAAAGGCAGTGTTTACAGTCTGGGAGTTTGTCTGGAGGGTCACTTCACAAATGCCCCGAAGGCCTACTCCTGGGTTTGGGTGTCTCTTTGTTCTTTGCCAGTCCCTGTTCCTACCTAATTGAGCCCAAATTGCTGAAAACAAACTTTCTCAGGCTTATCCTCATCCTTCGGGTATCAGCTTTCCCTAAAACCAAAATTGCTGCTTAGTCTAGACCTGCACGTTTGTTGTTCTATTTTAAGAGAAGCCCCAAATCCACACCAGAGCAGCAGAGGTGGCTGCTCTGCATAAAACTGCTTTTCCCTTTGGCATCTGCTCGACTCCTTCCCCGCCTGAACCCTCTGTAGTGTCTATCCCGGGTGGCTTCTGGGCAGACTTCAGCTGCTTTGTTACTGTCCAGGCAGCAAGGACAGAAACAGCATTTTCAAAGTGAGAGAAGAGAAAAATAGGATGAGTCTCAGGCACAGAAAAGCAAGCCTGCGTCCTGAAGGTTCATCAACCACCTGCTGATGAAACCACGTCCACGCTTGCAGGGCTGGTATCCCTCAGTCTTTCTTTTCCTCTGGTTCCAAGCACTGCATTTTCCCTTTTCATTTGGCTTCTTTGCCTGGATTTCCTGGGTGAGTTGGTGAAGCACTTTAGTTTTCTGTGATTCTCTCCCACTGAAACCTCCGGGCAGTGGGTGTGCTGGTACATGTTTAGCAACCAGTTCCTTGGGAAGAGAAGCCCTGGTTTGCAGCCTTTGCCCATTTCCATAGTGTAAATACCCCCACCATAGCTGATTTTAAGCTGCCAACGTGGTATCACTGCACATGGAGTTGGAGAGAGATACTCAGTAGCACACGATCGTATAGTATCTCTACCGTGTAAGTGACAGATGTGGATGCCCTCAGGAACACAGGTCAGTGGTTGGCAACTTATGGCCTGTAGCCCAGTCGGACACGTGGCCGGTTACTGTGCAGCTCGTGTAATTTGCTGGCCCCTCGCACAGATAATGGTACAGTGTAGTAAAGTTATTAGGAAGCAATGCCTTTTGAATACTTTCACTCTTGGGTTTTAACATAATTTATTTAACTGTAAATGTAAGTAATTTAATTTTTTATAACAGCTGTGTTTGACAGCAAGCTCACATATTTCCCACAAATTTAACAGCTAGTTTTCATGATCCAGTAAGAGCTGACTTCCATGCACCAATGCCGCAAAGGTCACTGCTGGAGGGAGGGACCTCCGGTGTTCTTTAGCCCAGTCTTGTCACATGATAGATCGCGAAACTGAGGCCCAAAAAGGAGAATGACGTATTCAAGGTCACGTGGCAAATTAGTGGCAGAGCCAAGTTTCCTATCCCCAATTCTGTTATCTTTGCTCATTTGATGCTGCCCAGTAAATACCCATGGTTCCCTTTTTATTGCTTTCAGTTTTTGCTCCCAGGTTTCTCCTGAAGTCTGAGCCGGCAAAGTTGGCACCACATGGTCCCCCAGCACTGCACAGCCTCAGGCCAGCACACGTCAGAGCTCTCCCCACGGACTGACCTACAGCCTGTGTAGTGTACTGACTTCCTCATTTTCCTCTGTACTTTGAAGGATATCCCTTTTCTCTCTCCCACGTTGTTGCCCTGGGTGTTTTATCAACTCCTGACTCGTTAGCCAGTCTTGGCTGCTTCTGACAGGATGGGTGCTCTTGCACTAGCCTCCTTGACCACCTGCCTCCACTTTAGGGTTCGCACTGAGCACTCTTCATACTAAGTCTTTGTTCTGGTTAGACTGGGACTTGGTTTGTTCGGACAGAACCTGATGTTTTCTGAGGGGACTAGGCAGGGTTGAGGGAGGGAGCAGAGGAAGCTCGGCCTGAGACAGTGAGGAAAATGCTGGTGCCAGGCTCCTCTGAAGGGGTGCTGCATCTCCTTTGAGTTGTTGAGGCAGGAGCAGGATGGGGTCGGGGAACACAACAGAGCAAGTGACAGAGACAGAGATTAAGAGAAGGAAGGAAGGAAGAAGTAGAGACATGCTCTGGGTTCCGTGGCTCCCCTGCTCACACAAGGCTGGCCTAACTTCCTGTGCTTTGCGGGGGTATTGTGGATATCTCCAGTAATCTTATCAACTCCCACGTCATTTGAACTAGTATAAGTGGATTCTTGCTCCTTGTGACCAAATAATCTCTGATTCAAACACCTGAAATCTCAGAATCTTTATGGACTGGGGGCAGCTGAGGCACTGACAGACAGTTACCTCGTGAATTTGCAGACACCTTTCCTTCGGAGTCCCCTGGCTGCTGAGAAGCTATGGCAGGGTCCCCATTGCTTTCTGCTGTTTCCTCTTCCTCTTTTCCCAGAGTGGTTGAATGTCAAATGGTTGTTACAGCACAGATAATGCAATCACAGCCAGGGGCAAAGACAGACATTGGCCTGATGATATAGTCTGAGATCCCCAAAGAGAATGATAAATTATAAAAGATCTCATATCAAATACAAAAGTAAAAAAACTTAGTCGGAAGAAAATTTTCATTTTATGTTTATTTTTGTAAAGCGAAATTGAATTTATTTGAATCAGCACATAGATACTTTGGGATAAGATAACAGATTACTTGGGAGCACATGCATTTGGAATTTGAAAATCAGGGATATTGGAAACTTATCTATTGTTAGGACATTGTAATGGCACTATAAAACACTTGTAAAGAAAAATTTACCCAGAATTCTACTTCCCTGTAAATAGTGCTTTCATTTTCCTGACCTTATTTACATAGGTACACGTTTGCAGCTGTGTTCATAATATACACATTTTTGATTTATGAAAAGTTTCGATGTTGCTGTAATCTATACAATTTTCATTTCTAATGATTAAGTAATATTGTTTCTGGTGTTTTGCCACAGTTGGCTTAATCTTCTATAATTGGATATTTAGATTGCTTCCAGTTTTTGGTACCATTGTCAACAATGCAGGGAATACTTTTTATTTTTGATTTTAAAATTAAAAGGTACAGTTCCACAGTGCGAATCCTCTGGCATGGGATTACTGGGGGACCTGGGAAGGCTGGCTGCTTGGCAGGAACTCTGGCTTCAGAATCAGAGACCTAGGCTTGTGTTTAATCTACCGCCTGAGTGATCTTGGGCACATTACTTCATGTCATTTACCTATAATTTGCTCACCTTTAAACTTGATTTATACTATTTCATACCTCATAGGATTTTAATGAGGATTAATGCGATATCATGTAAGTATTAGCACATAGCATACTCAACTGAGTTAGTCTTAGCTGAAAGAGGATAAATGTTTTTATTCCGCTTGATCCATATCATCACATTCCTTTTCAGAAGATAGAAGCATCAGCGATGTAATGAGTATATTCCGATTTGAGGGCAAACTCATCCAAATTGAATTTTATCACTTTAAAGGTCAATGTAATAGACATAATATGCTATAAAAAGGTACTCAGGGACATTCCAAAGTGTGCAAAAGAAATGCTTAGATAGTAAAAAGTAAAAAAAAAAAAATGTTTACAACAGCAGGCAAAGCACAGCATGGTATGCAATGACTGAAATTAGAGAAAGAATCAAAGAGACTGGGGTGGGGAGAGGGCCGTGGCAGAGGGAGTCAGTACTTTTCCGCTGCTTCTCTAACCTTGGTCAGGGTGGCTTACGGGTGGGCCGCCGCGGGAGTCTTCCCCTTTCTTCTGGATGGGCAGTGCACAGAGCCCTGGCAGAGGCTCCCACCTTAGTTCTTCTCTGCCTTCCACCCTTAGGGGACCAGATGTAATGCAGGGAGGGAACAATGCCCACATTGTAGGGCCAGCTGTCACAGAGCGCTCGCTGCTCCCCTCCCCTCCACAGGGGCTGCCCGCCCCCCAGGCCACCACAGCCTTCGGCCCACTCAGGCTCAGCCCTGCCAGACCCCTTGGGGTGAACAATGCCTGATTGTTCTCGGGCACCATTGTCCTTCCCCTTGCGGGGCAGCCCACCCCCCCCTTTACAGACCTGCCTTTGGCCCGTCTCTGTGTCAGGAAGGAGGGGTTCACTGTCCACAGCGGGGTCCTTGGCACTGGAAGAAGGCACAGCTATCAACATTCAAAGGGACCTGGTTGAAGCGACCTGGGTCTGTCTAATCGTGACTTTCTTATCATGAGGCTTAAATGGTCTTGATCATGAACTGAACAGGAAGCATCAGAGCAACTCTGGTGAGCTCCACGTTCCAGAACTGCTCTTCTGGAAACTTCTGTGGTCTCTCCAGTGATGGTCCTTACAGAGCTACCCACACTGTGGGCTGAAGGAAGCGGCCGTGTCTGCATTAGGCAGTCGATTTAAAATCAACGACAAAAACATTCTGCAGCGGGAGGAGGATTTTTTCAACTTTAATGGTACTTGCTATTCTATTGAAGCTCATTCTCATCAGTTCTCTTTGAGGGAGGTAGGACTGTCAGTGGGAAACTGAGGCCCTAGGATGGAGAGTAGTTAATAAGTGTGGGAACTGGGACTTTGGAATCCAGGTCATCGATCTCCCGGGCAAAATTGTGTTTTTACCACCCCACCACACACAGCTTAATAACGGGCGTGGAGAGGGGGCAGAAGGAAGCCACCCGGGATGTGGAAGGGGGCCCTCCCTGAGGGGCTCTGCAGACAGTAGAGCTACCTTGGGAAGAGCTGATGGAGTGGAAGCAACACAGGACTCTCGGATTTCCTGAGTTTGGTGTGTACCCAAGCTCCTTTGTGGTTTCCTGCAATAGTCCTCTCCCTGGGTGTCTTTGGCTTCTGGTAGGGCTGAGAGGGCTGCTCTGAGCTGGGAGTGCCCAGTGGCCTCTGATGTGTGAGCATTTGTGAGAAGCCACGTACTGAGAGCAGCTGCGCAAAACTGGATTGTGATGGCTGGTGGATCTCAGGTCACCTTGATTAGAGATTCAGTCTGTGTTTCTCCTTTCCAATGGACCCCTTAGTGTTTCTCCTTCTAGGCCCTCCTGAACCTCTCCTGAAGGGGGATCATTGTAAAATCCTCCTGGTCAATAATTTTCCATGGCCACTATTCAGGAAAAGTACACTGGAGCCACACTGGGTCCTCTTAGTTCCTGGAACGTTCCTTAAGACTTTTGAAACATGATTTCTTCTGTCTGGAGCGCTGCTCCCTTGTTTTTGCCATGAAAGAGCCTGCCTGGCTCCTTCTCCGCCCACCCAGCCTATGACATCGCAAACCCCTGTTTCTGGTCAGTGGACTCCATGGGCCATGTGGTTGCTTGTTGCTGAGACTCCACCCGTGTGCCCATGACCTGCTCTGGTTATCACCTTATAAAGAATGAAAAGAAGAGAAACAAAGTGCCCTGGGGCCCTGAGGAGAAATAGTGGAGGGAAGAAAAGGAAGAAAAGGAAGGAAGGAAGGAAGGAAAGAAGGGAGAGTAAGTCAGTCTCTTATCAGATAGACCCTAGTTTAGATTCTGAACCCCCACTTACTAGTTTTGGGATTTGGGGCAAGTTACTTAACTTCAGTTTCCTCATTTGTAAAATGGGGAATAATGGTTCGTGTCTCGTGTCATCATGAGGTTTGTGTTAATGTGTGTAATGCAGTGTAGCACAGTGCCTGCTGCATATTAAGTTCTCAGTTTTATACGTAATTAATTACAAAACACATTGCGTAAATATCTAAACAAGTATTTATTTAAAATCACTTCAGAATCTCTTTCCTCTCCACTTCTTCCTTTCTCTACCTTCCGCCTTTCCTCTCCC
This sequence comes from Rhinolophus ferrumequinum, assembly GCF_004115265.2. Lineage (NCBI taxonomy): Eukaryota > Metazoa > Chordata > Mammalia > Chiroptera > Rhinolophidae > Rhinolophus > Rhinolophus ferrumequinum. Next base: position 61,897,079 of record NC_046295.1, on the reverse strand, counting down.
TCTGTTTTCTTTTGCCTTTTCTTTCTTTTTCCTTCCTTCCTCCCTCCCTCCCTCCCTCCCTCCCTCCCTCCCTATGTCTCCCTCCCTCCGTCCGTCCCTCTCTCCCTCCCTCTCTCTCTCTCTCTCCCCCTTATAGTTAAGAAATTTACTGGGTGCCTATTGTATGCCAGGCAATATCCCAGAGCCTGGGAAAAGATTTCAGTGAGAAGAATGTGTGTTTTGTTGTCTTTTCTTGCCCATGTCCCTGAGGGAACTTGGAGTTTGTCTGTTTGACTTAGCCTTAAATGACGGGCCCAGCAAATCTGGGGAGGCGGCATGTGGGGTGGTGAATAAAAGGGTGCTGGGGATGAAAAAGGTTTCGGCTGGGTCTGCCTCCCCAGATCGCCCCTTCCACCCACACCCGTGGCCCAGCAGGAAGTCTCCACTTGTGATATGAAAATGCCCTTTCAACAGCACCAGTGTGGAAGCTCAGATGTTTGTAGCAGTTGCTTAATTTTAGGAATAGGGGTATATTTTGCCAAGTTGTGATCCCACCGGGCTTCCGAGCAGTCTGAACTTGGAATGAAATCCAAACCATGAGGTCTTGAACTCTTGAAACTTAAAAAAAATAAAAAAGAAGAGATTTCCAGGTTCAAAGAGAAAAGCTTTACCAGGCTCTTGGATGAAAGAGTTGATCCAAAATATAATCATCCAAAAATAATATTCTGATGGTTTTGTTTAGAAAATTAGATATCACTGGGTAAAACTTTTCTTTTTAACTGGGAGATATAAAAAGGTAGAGTGTGGGGGAGTGGGTCTCCTTTCCATAACAGTCAATCAGAAGTTGTTTTGTGACATCAGCTGCTCAGAGAAAATAAAATCCTTTTGTTGACTAGGAAAGATCTTCTATGGGTAATGGATTTATAAGTTTGAATCCCCAGTTATATTACTTACCTTTAAAAGGTGGAGTTCACAATTATCCTCTCCTGAGGTGAGGAACCCTTAAAATGAGTTCGACCAAAGACTGCTAACAAAATTCAAAGCTGGTTTGGCTGATCATAAACGAACTGGGATTGTGAAGGGTAGTTATGCTGATGTGATGTTTCCTGCTCGTCCTTCAGGAAGCACCTCACATTTTAGCTCCTCTGTAAAGTGTTTCTATAACTCTTCACCACAGCCTGTGTCCCTCCATGTTCCCCTGGCCCATTTCCTGCCTTACTTTGGCCAGTTTTGTGACTTCTGTTTCAGAACTTGCTGGTTACACCCCTTGCCCCCATCTGCTACCTCGAGGGCCTACACCTTGGGCCCCACACAAAGCCTGAAATCTTTAGGAAAAGAGTGCTGGGTGGGGGATTCTAGCTAGTCTGAGGCAATGGCTGTTTTCCCCTAGGAATCCACACTGAGTCCGAGGGGTTTCTTAGTCCACCTGTCTGCTTGCTGGGAGGATGAGACAGAGAAGGGATATGAAGTCTGCACAGGTCTCTGGGAGGGCTCGCTGGCTAAGGGAAGAGTCTGAAGGCTCTAGAACAGGGGTGTCCAAACTGCGGCCCGTGGGCCAACTGCGGCCTGCAATCCATTTTTTATTAGCCCGCAGCAAATTCCAAAAATATATTTAGTTTAAAATAAACCAGGTGAGGCAATACGTACTTCACCTCGAGTGAGTGGCCCGGCTGTTTGTGTATTTTACTGCATATGGCCCTTGGTAAAAAACGTTGAAAAAAGTATGGACACTCCTGATCTAGAAGGAAGAAGTGCATATACAGAGTCTGTCCTGGCGGTCAGACTTGGCTTAGCCAGCCTCACTGGTCCTCTAGTGAAGAAGAGAGGAGAGGTTGCAGGATACAACTCTGCTGGCTCGAAAGTCACCTTAGACCATGGGTGTGGTAAGGCCTCGGGCCTTAGGAAGGTCTACATGGGTGAAGAGGGGTGCTCAGCAAGATGGGGGCCGAGAGCTTATGGTTCAAGTTCAGTCATGGCTGCACCAGCAGTTGGGCCCATGCACCTAACTTGGTAGGACTAGAAGAAGCTTCTGGAGGAGTAGGAACGAAAACCCTGGAGCTTCGTGGGGTGGCAGACTTAGTGTGAGGCAAAAGGGGAGAAGCTTACACCTCTGAGACAGGACCCTCCCTGCTTTGTGGCTCTGGATTCAGGAACCAGTTAATGCTAAGACAGCCTCATCCGTGGCATCATCTGCTCCAGGGAGCCTAAAGCTTGGCCTGGGCGGAGGGGAGGAATGCACCCTTCTGGGCTAGGATGTATTGCTTTAGGAAAGGACTCCAATGTGAGGGTTTTGGGGTGTTTTTTTTTGGTAGTACCCAAATGTGGTGGTTTAAAAACAGGTCCACAGTTTCTCTGACATGCTGCATATCTAAGGTGGAGTCTGAACTCCCCTTGAACATGGGCTGGCCTTTAGTGACTCACTTGTAACTAACAGGATGTGGCAGCAAGGATGCCCCATGACTTCTGAGGCTAGGTGTGAAAAGGCGATACAGCCTCTTGGAATCCAAGCCACCATGTCGCAGGGAGGCCCAGGCCACAAGGAGAAGCCACCATGTGTTGGTGCTGCAGCCGCCAGTGCCAGCTCCAATTGCCAGACATTAAGTGAGAGAGCCTTCAGGTGATTCCAGTCCTGAGCCATTGACCCAGCCCAACTCCTGCCACTGTGGACTCCCAAGCCCTTCCCAAATTGCAGATCCATGAATGAAATAAATGTTGCATTGCTTTAAGTCACCGAGTTTTGTGGTAGTTTGTTATATAGCAATGGGTAACTATTAGGTTGGTGCAAAAGTAATTGCAGTTTTTGCAATTTTTTTTTCAACCTTTTAAACCACAATTACTTTTGCACCAACCTCATAGAACACCAAATCCCTGACTTCTCTCAGTTCTTTAGTTTCTTCTCTATTTCACGCAGTTTTGCTATCTTCTGTCCCCCAGCCAGAGAATGGTTCAGTAAATCATGGCACACCCAAAACGTGGAATATCATGTAGCCATTAAAAATGCTGTTTTTGAAGAATTTCTAATGACTTGAGCAATGCTCTTTTTGTAATACTGAGTTAAAAAAAATAATCTAAGCACACATACGTATGATAGAATCCCAGTTTTGTTTTAAAATTGCATGGGAGAAGAACTAAAAGGAAACATAGCTATATGATGAAATGGTAGGATTATAAGAGATTTTAGAAAACAATTTCTGTTCATTTCAAATTTTCTATAATGCATCTATGCTATTTTTATAATGAGAACAAATTGTTACATTGAAAAAAGATTTTTCCCTTTCCTTTTCTCGCACTAAACATGTTGTCATTGTCTTATCCTTAATTTCCAGTTTCCATCTCTGCATGAGGGGAGATTTCATATACACTCCAGAAAACAGTTCCAGATAGATAATAGTAATCGAAAAACTGACTTTATCAAAACAAAGTAAATGAAATAAGCTTCAGACTTTCAAAATGTTTGTCCTTTCGGTCCTCCCTTCTCTTTTTCTCATTCTCTTCTTACATAAGCTTGACTCTGAACTGTATTTCATCCCATTGAGTGTTACAGGCTTCTTGTAACTTCCTGCTTTCTGGAACAGTGTCCTGGAGCTGCCTCCGTGTCTTGCTCTGATTCCTGTTCCCAGACTTATGATTTCTTGTTCCTTTAGGAGCAAGAAATATTTTTCTGGAACTGTGTCTCTAAAAGGCACATATGCTCTGCTGAATTAGCCTCCAGGCGAAAGCCTCCTTTCTCTTTCTCTCTGAACAGCCCTAACTCAACTTTGTGATCCAGGACATGTAAATGGAGTCCAAGATGTTAGATTTAGAAGAAACCCCATAGATGATCTGATGTTATCCCTTTCTTCCAAAGTGAAGGATATTAAGATCCAAAGTGTTTAAATGGCATTCCGACAAACCAGTACTGGGGCCAAGTTTTTCCTACTGTTTGGAGGGAGCAGAACCTGGTAGAAACAGTGAGGGTGGTGTTGGTACCAGACATCCTTGGGTTCAAGCCTTTGCTCTGCCAGTTAGTGACTATGTAAAGTTGGGCAAAGTTACTTAATCTCTCCAAGCCTCAGTTTCCCCATCTGTAAAAAGGAGAATAGTGTGAATCTTGAAGAACTGCTATGATATTAGAAATACTGTATTTCATCTTCCTTCAGACAATTAAAGAAAAACTTGTTCTTGCTGGGGTTTATTTGAGCATAGAGTTTCTTCAGAGGAAGCAATTCAAAGATCACAGATGCAGGCGATTATATTCCCATGACACAAATACAGAGGCATTTGCAAACACTGGAGTTAACAAATATCTTCCTAAGGTTAGTGACGCCCCTGCCCAGTCTGTCCACTTCACCTCTCACCACCTGGTAGCGCGTCACTGCCCCTTTGTCTCATGCACACCCCTGGCTGAACACCCCATTCTCCCACTGTCCATGGTTTTACTTCACTTCTGTACCCATCTTTTAAAATGATTCCTTCTTCTTTATCTTCCAACATATGTGAATTACCTCAAGAAAATCTCTCTTCTTCTTCTTCTAGCCATAAATTTTAAAACTCCCTAGGTCCTGGAGGACATGTATAATGATCCTTACGGTCATGATTCACTTGTGTGCAGGAAAATGAAATCCACATGCTTTTTTAGTGTTATTAGATTGTAATTACACATGAGTAAGAGTGAAATAACACTTTTCATCCATCAGATGGGTAAGATTAACAAAGACTTATAATAGTCATTATTGATAAGGTGAAGGGAAATTTGTATTATCATACACTATTAAGTTAATTATTAATACATACTACACATTATACACTATTGAGTTGCATCAATAAGTGATTACTGCAGCAGCCTTTTGGGAGAACAGCCTTTTCACTGTATCTGTTAAAGTTTAAAAATATAGTTATCCTTTCTTCATATATATGCGCAAAGAGGCATGTCCAAAAATACTTACTAAAGTATTATTTATACTGTAAAAAATAGAAGCAAATTAAATGTTTCTTGGTAGGCAAATGATTAAATGAATTGTGGTTCATTCACTTTATGGAATAATGTGAAACAGTTAAAAATAATGTAATAGATCTGTGTTTGCCAACATGGAAAGGTCTCTAAGACATAATGTTATGCGAAAGAGTAAGTTGAGGAACAATATGTATGTTGTGATGCCATTATGTAATTATATGAAAATGATGTGGAAGGATTACACCAGGAGGGGGACCACTGGGAGCCATGGCAGATGCTGCTTACACAGAAACCATTGGCTTAGGGAATTAAGAAAAAAAACTAAAAATGAACATTTTTTTTTTGTCAAGCACCATCATTAAATTTTAAATTTGCTTATTCAGTGGCACTTTCAACTTTAATTATAATAAATGCTTAAATATTTTTTGTACCTCAATGTATTTCTTAAACAATATCTCATATTGGTTCAGTACACCTATGAGGACCAGCTTTGGAACTCAATCATCAATTAGGTCAGAGTTTCTGTGGGAAAATGCATTTTGAATTCTGTACAGCACCTCCCCAGGTTGTGGGAACATCACTCACTTGTAAACTGGGGGTATGGGACCGCTCAATCTAGAGATTAAAATGACCAGTATATCTTCAAATGTCTTCTTCACGTCAGGGTTTGCTTGCAGTGGGTGTCTGTTTCAGTTATCATTGCTGTGTATTATAAATGCCATCCCAAAACTTAGCTGGCTTAAAACAACCACCGTTTTATTGTTGTTGATGGGATGGTGGTTGACTGGGCAGTTCTGTCGTCAGCTGACGGTTTGGCTGGGGCTGAATGGTCTAAGATGACCTCACTCACACGTCTGGTGGCTGGGTGGCTGGCAAACTGGTTGTTTTGCTGGGACAGTGCCTCTCTACTCCACGTAGTCTCTCATTCCCCAGTAAAGTAGCCTTGGCTTCCACACGTGGTGGTCTGAGGGCAAATCTCATTGGTCAAAACAAGTTACATGGCAAGTCTGGAGTCAGTATGGGAGAGGACTGCTTCAGGGAGGCCTGCTTCACGAGGGGCCGTAACTGAACAAGTTTGTCACTTCCTTGTTCTAGACTGTTTTATTGAACATAGCCACCAGAGGGTATGCATCTTGTCAACCAGTAAAAGAGTTGCTGTATTTGTGGGTCTCAGAAGGAAGGATAACTCAGTGAAGACTGATCCAGCCCTCGTCCAAAGTTAGGCCAGGGCTGTTCTGTTTGAGGAAGTGAATTTGAGTGGCATTTCATCCATTCATCCCTGTATTCTATATTCTAAGCTCTATCCTCATAGCAATAATGACCACCCAGCGTCAACATGCATATGCTTCTGCTGCATTAACTCAGCTGCCTGCAAGAAAAAGGTGTCCTGAGTAACAGTTTAGTGTCATGTCCTTCACCTTTCTTCATGATTAATTTTGTGTTTTGTTACAGTGACTCTGTTAGACTTGTTTGCTCTGGCTTTTGATACATTTATTTCCCTCTCTTGGATACCTTTCTGTTTTGATCATCTTAATTTGGGGGAGGTGTTGGGTGTTAACATTGCCAACACATGAACAAAACAGGTAGACATATTAAGCAGTCTCAGTTCTGCTGCTAACAAATTGTGTAATAATTTACAAACCAGTCGTCCCATAATTGTGTAATCATTTAAAAAATAATTTCGCCTTATGTATAAAGACGTTGAGGTAAGGTTGGCTAAGCGAGCTTTTAAAGTCCCTTTGGCTCATGATAACTCCAAAACTGTTTCTCCTGTGACTGCCCCACTTGGACGTTTTGTACCTTGAGTTTTTACAGCTGTTAAATATCTTGAATGGCTTAGTAGAAAAACATGTAAAATCAGCCCTGTTTCAGTAATGGTGTAAGGTCTTTTTCAAATATTTTGTGTTTGGCGAAAAGTGAATTACGGTACACTGATAAACACTTGTCCCTGGTTGCTAAAACGCAGGCGCACAGTATTTCCAGGGAAAAGTAAAGCGTGTGTCCAACCCACCCACTGTGTTCATCAACACCATTTGACACCCAAGAAACCTTTATGACCTGCCATAAAATCTTTAGGTCTGATTTGCTTTAAAAAGTCACTTAGATGCTAAAGGTTACCAAAAGGCAACCACTGACTCTGAAGTGTTCTTAAATTTAGCCACTTTCCTAATGACCATTATGGGGTAATTTAGTTCTTGGATGCTACTTTGGGATTCTGTTGTTTGGACTGGCTGATTTATCTTACGGAAAACTCTTAACAACAACAACAACAACAGCAGCAGACTTTGGATTGGAGTTTTGTCTGAAAGCCCGATGTAAAATATATAGGGTTGTTCCCCTATGATTTATTAGTTGCTGCTATTGAAGCATAAGGAAGCGCGACTATATGAAGGTGGTTAAGGTATTAGCGGTGAATATCAGACCCCACCACTGTCCCTCTCTGTCTGCGTGACTCTGGCACGTTACTTCTCCAAGCTTAGTTCCCTAAGTTTTAAAAGGGTGGTCATAACTATACCTACATTGTAGAAGTGCAAGTAGGAAATGTGGGTACGCTGCTCAGCGCAGTACCTGGCACCTTCCCACACAGTAACCACTGACTACATCAATGCTGTTATTGTTTTTAAAGTTCAGTTACGTAGGATTAGGCTCATTTCTTACACTTGCCTCCCGCTCTATGTGAAAGGCTCTTGTGAGATTGAAATGAGCTGAGTGAACTTACCGTGTTTCCCTGAAAATAAGACCTACCCCCAAAATAAGCCCCAGTTAAGATCGTCAGCCAGACGGACACATTTAGTACGTTATGACGATGTTCCAGAAGAAAATGACATGCCTGTATTTGAATAAGTATAGATTGTTGTACATGAAAAAATAAGACATCTGCTGAAACTACACCCTAATGCATCTTTTGGAGCAAAAATTAATATAGGACCCGGTCTTATTTTCAGGGAAACATGGTAGAATGGCTGATGGTTTAATTGCTATCCACACAATTAAGAGTTAAATTATCACATAGTATAGGCATACCTTAGAGATACTGTGGGTTTGGTTACAATAAAGCGGATATTGCAACAAAGTGAGTCACACGAATTTTTTTGTTTCCCAACGCATGTAAAAATTAATGTTTACACTATACTGTAGTCTTTTTAAAGTGTGCAATAACAGTATGTCTAAAAAATGTACATTTCCTTAATTAAAAAATACCTTATTGCTAAAAACTGTTAACCATCATCTGAGTCTTCAGCAAGCCATAATCTTTTTGCTGGTGGAGGATCTTGCCTTAGTGTTGGTGGCTGACAACTGACCAGGAAAGTGGTTGCTGAAGGCAGGGATGGCTGTGGCAATTTAAAAAAATAAGACAACAATGAAGTCTGCCACATTGATAGACTCTTCCTTTCCTGAACGATTTAGCATGTGATGCTGTTTGATAGCATTGTACCTACAGTAGAACTTCTTTTGAAATTGGGAGGCAGTCCTCTCAAACCCTGCCGCTGCTTTACCAACTGACTTTATCTGATATTCTAAATCCTTGGTTGTCATTTCAACAATTTTCACAAGAGTGGTTTCTATCTCAAGAAACCACTTTCTTTGCTCATCCATAAGAAGCAACTCCTCATCTGTTCATGTTTTATCATGAGATTGTAGCAACTCAGTCACATTTTCAGGCTCCACTTCTAATTCTAGTTCTCTATTTCCACCACATCGCCAGTTCCTCCCTCCACTGAAGTCTTGCACCCCTGAAAGTCACCTTGAGGGTTGGAATCAGCTTCTTCCAAACTCCTCTGGATGTTGATATTTTGATCTCTTCCCACGAATCCGAATGTTCTTAATGGCATCTAGAATGGTGAATGCTTTCTAGAAGGTTTTCAATTTACTGTGTCCAGAGCTATCAGAGGAATCACTATGGCAGCTCTAGCCTTACAAAATGTATTTCTTAAATAATAAGACTTGAAAGTAAAATTACTCCTTGATCCGTGGCGTGCAGAATGGATGTTGGGTTAGCAGGCAGGAAAACAGTATTAATCTCATTGTACATCTCCATTTTAAACGCTTACATGACCAGGTGCGTTGTCAATAAGCAGTAATTTTTTGAAAGGAATCTTCTCTTTTTTTTCTGAGTAGTAGGTCTCAATGGTGGGCTTAAAATATTCAGTAAACTATGTCGTAAACAGATGTGCTGTCAGCCAGGCTTCGTTGTTCCATTTATAGAGCACAGGCAGAGTAGATTTAGCATAATTCTTAAGGGCCTTAGGATTTTTGGAATGGTGAATGAGCATGGCTTCAAATTAAAGTCACCAGCTGCATGAGCCCTTAACAAGAGAGTCAGGCTTTGAAGCTCTGAAGCCAGGCGTTGACTTCTTTCTCGCTATGAACGTCCCAGATGGCATCTTCCACATAGGCTGTTTCGTCTACATTGGAAATCTGTTGTGTAGTGTAGCCACCTTCATGAATTATCCTAGCTCATTCTTCTGGATAACTTGCTGTTTCACCTTGCACTTTTATGTTATGGAGACGGCTTCTTTCCTTAAACCTCATGAACCAAACCCTGCCAGCTTCAGACTTTCCTCCTGCAGCTTCCTCACCTCTCTCAGCCTTCAGAGTTGAAGAGAGTTAGGGCCCTGCGCTGGGTTAGGCTTTGGTTTAAGGATATGTTGTGTCTAGTTTACCTGTGCAGGTCACTAAAACTGTGTCCGTATCAGCAGTAAGGCTGCTTCACTTTCTCATCATTGATGTATTCACTGGAGCAGCACCTTTAATTTCCTTCAAGAACTTTTCCTTTGCATCCACAACTTGGCTGTTTGGTGCAAGAGGCCGAGCTTTTGGCCTGTCTGAGCTTTTGAGACGCCTTCCTCACTGAGAAGTTCAATCATTTCTAGTTTTTGATTTAAAGGGAGAGAGAGGTGTGCGACTCTTCCTTTCACTTGAACACTTAAAGGCCATTGTAGGGTGATTAATTGGCATCATTTCAGCACAGAGGTGCCAAAAAATGTATATACATTTTTGAAAGGAGAAGACTGTATTAAAATTGTAACACTCAATATATACCGATAGCAAAAGATGAATACAAGTCACGTTTGACTTCTGCAGTTACAAGAGGTGCTCAAAGTGGTTACCATCAGCGTCCAGGCACTTGTGATTACGGTGAACATGGTTGGGTAGACTTCCGTGGTGACTGTGTAAACGGTTCCAACGCCAGAGCAGAAGCAGCAGGACGTGTTGCTGTGCGAGGCCTCCCGGATCTCCCCTTGCGCACGTCACACACAGTACCATGTGTCTCAAACTTGTCACGAATGTGTGCAGTTGTTAGGCGTGTTGGAGGTTCTGTTGCATACTCATGCCCCCATTGTCATTGTCCTTCCACAACATTCTCGAATTTCAAATGCCACTTCAATATGGTCTTGCGCTCCTGAATGACAGTGGTGCTTCTGCCATTTTCTTCGACTGTCATTAGATTAACACCATCTTTTGAGTGAACGTCATACTCTCTTACTGCTACCGTAATTCAATTCACCTTTGAAAAGTAATATGTAGCTAACGTCTCTTAAAATGAGTATATATATTTTTTTGGCATCCGCGGTATTATGTCTCAGGGAGTAGGTAGATCTGAGGAAAGGGAGAGAAATGGGGCAAAGGCTGGTTGGTGGAACAGTCAGAACACACACAACATTTATGAGTTCAGTTTGCTGTCTTTTATGGGCACAGTTTGTGGTGCCCCAAAACAATTAAAACAGTAACATCAAAGATCATTGAGCACAGATTGTTATAACAAATATAATAATAATGATAAAGTCTGAAATACTGTGAAAATTACCAAAATGTGACACAGAGACATGAGCAAATGCTATTGGAAAAATGGCGCTGATAGACTTGCAGGGTTGCCAAAAACCTTCAGCTTTTTAAAGTGTATTATCTGTGAAGCACAGTAAAACAAGGTATGCCTGTATGTGTAAAAGGAGCAAGAAGACCTGGGCTTATATCCTGATTGCTTCACTTACCAGCTCTGTTAGATCGAGCAAGTCTCTTCCCCTCTCTGAACTTCATTTCCAAAGCATAATGTCAATTTTCCTGCCACCCTGACTGGTATGAGGAGCGCGGGGCTCTCCATTCAGTCACCAGCATAGTTTGCCTTTTCATCAACAAGGAAGCAAGAGTCTGATAGCAAGACTTGCCTAGGATAATGGTTCCTGGTGGCTCTCAGCTTGGAGGTATTTGGAAAAAGCTTGGGGGTTTGATCGTCACAGTGAGAGGGGACGTTGCCAGTAATTAGGCAGGAAACAGGGATTACCCTTGTGTGCAGTGCGTGCGATAGTCTTGCACCATGGGGCATTGTCCTGTCTCCAATAACAATAGTGTCCTCCTCGAGAAATGCTGGATTTGAGGGATAACAGAGAGGTTCTGGTTCACAAGGTTCAGTAAGGTGTGTGTGGTGTCACCTCCTAAGAAACCAAGGCTGCTGACTCATTTGAAGTTCAAGGATGACTTTGGGCTGCCACCTTTTCCAAGCTTTCACTATTGGCATGGATACTGTGTCTCATCCTGAAAATGCCGTACAAATATCATGAGCTTTCCTATTTACATGACCTCAGTCTTACGTGCCGGCCATGCTCCCCCATCAGGGCTTTTGCACTGGCTGCAATCCTGCTTAGGATCCTTCTTCCTCTAGACAGCTCTATCTCACTTTCTTCAGGTCCTTTCTTAGTGACACCTTCTCCGTGAGGCCTACTCCGACCACCCTATTTAAAATTGCACCCCCTCCAACACTCCCGATTTCCGCCTACTTTGCCTTTTTCCTGCATAGCACTTGACATTTTCTGAAATACATTATCTACATGTTGATCATGTTTATTTTAGGTCTCCCTCTAGTAGAATGCACATTCCACAAGGGCAGTGTGTGTGTGTGTGTGTGTGTGTGTGTGTGTCTGTGTGAGAGAGAGAGAGAGAGAGAGAGAGAGAGAGTTAGTTTAATTGACAAATATGTTCTAAGCCCCCAGTTCAGTGCCTGGCACATAGTATAGCTGCTCCATAGCTCAGTGAATGAATACATGAATATCAGAAAAAAGAGCTAGAAAATCTTACGGAGATAAAGTCCCAAACATAAAGCAATAGAGAAAGATTTTAAAAAGGAATAAATTTGGGGAATCTGCAAGGCTTGTGTGAAGAAAATGATGTTACAGAGAGGCTTGAAAGAAGAGTGGATTAAATGAAGAGACATTTTGTGAGTTCTTGATTGAAAGATTTTGAATTAAAAAGAAAGCCATACCTTTAATAAAATTTTGGTGAAGATTCTTAAGAGTTTTTTTTAGAACTTGACAAAAATAGTCTCAAGTTCTTTAAGGGAATACATAGGAGAAAAGCTAAGAAACATGAAAAAAGAGTAACGAGGAGAGGCACACCTCAGTTTTATTGAAACCAATTATAAAAATAAAATAATTGAAACAGTGTCTTACTGGTGCCAGAGTAATCAGACAGTGCAATGGAATAGAATAAAAGCGTCAGAAAAAGACACAGGTATATATCCAGATGGCATAGAGGTAGTATTTTAAATTGATAGGGAAAGGTACAAATAACTAACATTTATTGAGCATTTTCTCTTGTCTATTTTATTTACTTCTTGTGGCAGTTCTGGAAAGCCTGGACCATCATTACTCATTTTAGGTGCAGTCACTGGCCAGCTCAAAGACAGCTGGTTAGTACGTTGCACAGTCGGAACTAGAATCCAGACCTTAAACCCTTAATCTCTACCTTACAAGAATGAAAGATGCTGAGATACTGTCTAAATATTTGGGGAAAATGTCACACACAGATTTAAATGTAAAAAATGAAATTGTAGCAAAGACTTAGCTCTGTAACTATTTTTACAAAAAATGTTTTTCTAATAAAAATCCGAAGCCCCGTGAATTTCATTTTCTATTTTATAATATATATTCTAAAATTAGATATATCTACAAATTAGCATTCTAGGCACTTATCAAAAAATGAGGTAGAGGCATATTTATGCATATGAGAAGTTATTTACAATTTGGGTGACAAAAAGCAGTTTGCAAAATAGTGTGTCAAGTACGATGTTATTTCTATCAGAGCGTATTTGTAAGTATCAACAAAAGAAGAAGCCCTTCCCCCCAACAATATAAACTACATGTTTGTAAACTAAGGCTAGCACTGGAAGAAATCTGTGGGATTTGCTACCAGTGTCAGGCAGAAAAGGGCAGTCTGGTACCTTGCAGAAACAGATGCCCAGGTCTTCCTCGGCCACAGTCATTTCTTAACCTGCCAGTCCTGTCAACATGCCAGACTAACAGCCTGACTTTCTCTGCTTGGAGTTCCCCCAGGGTTTCTGCCTTCCTTGACACGTCCAACCATGTAGAAGACAGATTGGAAGCCTTGCTAACTCTCTCTTGACTGTGCTTTGACTTGGAGTGTTGAAGGTTTAGGCTGGTTAGTGATGTCTGTTTTTACAGTTAGTCAACCCAGAGCCTCATTTCTTACCCAGGTGTCAGGCTGAAGGGAGGCCCCAGTTCAGGTACCAGCTCCGTGCCCCCCCCCAACCCTTCCCCCACCCTATCCCCGCTCCGGCTGCTGGTCAGGGGCACCCTGGAGGGGTGGCATTGACTGCAACCAGTTTTTACCTTTGGGCGCATAACACGTAGGACTCTACACTCTGATTATTTAATATGAATCGGCCTGCCCATTGAAAATATGTGAACATGGTAAGATCAAAGGGCCCAGCAAAGGCTGGCGCTTACTCATCTCTGTGCCCTCAACACTTTGTACTCAGTGTGATATTGAGGAAGGAGCCCTGGGCCTGGAATTCCCCAGATCTTGGTTGGAATCCTTACTAGCTTGGTAACTCTGAACAAGTGATTTAAGCTTTTTAATCTTCTCTCCTTTATCGTCTATAAAATGGGTCTAATGATAGTTACCCAATATGAGCATTAGAGGAACTACACATGTGAAGGCACACATCCCAGAACCTGGTACATGGAGGGCTTTCAGGTGATGTCCACTGACCATGTCACAGTGAATCCCGGGCAGGGCTAATGGCTCCAAGTGGGTGATGGATCCTCCCCTGCAGTAACCCAGCTCTGTCACTAGGAGGCGTGGGAGGTCCATGATTGATTTTTCCCCTCATCTCCGTATTCGAAACGAGTCTGTGCAATTCAATCTCTGCACCTTTACCTTTAATTTATTATTTCAGAGTTGATAAATGGCCTGCTCTTGTATTCCTTTTCTATTCAAACTATTGTCATTAAAATTAAGACAGTGTAGCCGGCTAGTAAAAAGCTGACTCCGTTTTGTACGTTTTTGCTGATCTCCATTTGGGGTACCAGCCCTGTTGGTTGGGTACCTAAAGCTTAGTCTTCATTTTGTTCTGTGTACACTTAACACCGTTGGCTGACACCGTGTGTCTTGGTCTGAAGGTCTGGACTATTTGTGAGAAGCGTTGTGAAACCTGTCTTGATCTGTTACCTTTTACATAACCAAGGAGTTCCATCTTTGGCCCCAAACGTGCCGTGGCTCCTTCTCTTTTCTGTCTTAGGAGAAGCATTCTCAGTTCCAGCTTTGTTTATGGTCTCTGGTTGTGTTCCCTGAGCTCTCACTGTGTACTTGCAGTCAGAAGAGCTGGGTCTGAGCCTTGACGGGGCCTCTTAGGCTCACGGCTGGTTAGATGAGGAAGACCTTCAGGGAGGAGTGAGCCCAAGCTGCCCTCCGACAGGGAGACTGAGGTTCAGAGTGGGGGTGGGGCTAGCACCTTGGGTCTCAGTGTCTTTGTGGATGAAATAAGAGGATTGGGCTGAGTATTTTCTAAGACCTTTCTAACTCAGACATGGTCCACGTGCAAATGCAGAGGCCGTGCTCACAAGCCCACGGCTCCGACTCACCTGAAGTGTGTGAATTCCGGTTGTGAAGAGCAGACAGATGCCATACACCTGAGTCTGGCTGTGATTTACGGGTGTTGCAGCGACCTCACCCTCGCAGCCACCTCGGGGCTTTCTCAGTACACATCATGCCTTGGAACAAGCTGTCCTGGTGAGCAACCCAAGGACTCATCAAAGACTGCAGCTCCACTGCTTGGCTTTGGGGCCCTGAGCCTCCCTTTTATAGTCCTGGGACGTTGAGACAGCTTCTGTTTGCTAAGCAGGACAACATGTCACAAGAAGGCAATGGTTATGAGTATTCTCAGGGTTAAGTAAGTGGCCAAGCTAGCAGGACAACTGTTTTCTGACATCTGTGAGGCGTTGGGTACTGACGGCAGCAAGAGTCTGGAGGAAAGAGCCCACGTCTCAGAACAGAGCCTGCCTGGGTTTTAATCCTGCCTGCCATTTACTGGCTCTGTGACTTCAGGCAGGTAGCTTCACTTCTCTGAGGCTCACTTTCCTACCTGTGAAATGGCATAGTAATACCACCCATTGCTCAGGGTCGCTTTTAAAGATTGAAAAGAGAGTATTACTGTCAGGTGCTCATGAAACGTGAGGTTATTTTTATTTCTTTCATTTTGAAGCACAAGGGCAATGAGAAAGGTTTTTTTGTATCCCCAAGTGGGGGTTCAGGTAGGGTTAAAAAGGAGACAAAATAATGTGGTAACTTGAACTTCAGTGAGCAGCAGCAGAGTCTGAATTAGGGGTAACTGAAAATAAGAAGGAAAGAGTGATTGGGAGTCTATGGGAAAAATGCACAAGACCTGCTAATGTCTCTGAGCTTCTGAGAGAAGGGAAGACAGGAACCTGGAATTCGTCAGGGATTCCCGAGGGCCAGATAGCGAAGGATCACATCCAACTGTAGACCAGTGTTGCTTATCTTTTATTGTCACCTTGAATATTTATCCTCTTTTTGACCCTGCTGCCACCTTGGGCCATGCAAACATTTACTGAGCACCTGTGATGAGCCAGGTCTGTGTCACTGCTGGGGACACTAGGAGGCCAGGAAGGGAAGACCGAGGTGAAAGGGCAGAGGCACTGTCCCTAGAGCAGAGGGCCGCAGTCCAGGCCTGCCTGCCCACACAAGGAACGAGGCGTGGGGAGCATCCAGCCCTGTCTTCTAGGGGTCAGGGAGGACCTGGCCAACGAGGAAGTATCTGGGCTGGGGGCTCCTGAGGACATGGAGAAGGTCATGGAGATGATGAGAGAAGAAAGCTGGCTCCGGAGCAGCAGTGTGCTGCCTCTCAGAGTTGGGGAGGAGGAGGCTGCCACCCTTTCTCCTTCCTTCTTATGCCCAACGCGGCAAGGGCCCGGGTTATCCCGCAGAGAAAACTTACCTGCTGGTGGAGAAGCCTTCTTCTAAAGCCGTTAGCTTCAGGAAGGCCATTCCGACACATCAGTGTCTCATTCTAATTCTGACCTTGGTCTGACAGCACCGTCTTTGATACTAAAGGAAGTATCTAAAGGAAGAATGAGATCGCCAGGGAGCATACATATTTAAATCCATAGCTTCTCTCAGAGACTACTGTGAACTCACTGAATTGGCAAATGTTTGAAAAAAAAATGTTAACTCTCAAAGCTGATGAGTTTCTGTTGAAAATGACACATTTGCTGTCTGTACGAGCAGTGAAAATTGGTATGACGCCTTAGGAGAACAGTATGGTAATATGTAGCAACAGCCATGAAGATCTGTGTGTCCCTAGGCCTGCTCCTGGCCATGCTTCCATTCACCTGGCACCTAAAGGAGCTGAAGGCATCTGCACCAAAGAAGCAGCTCCCCTGTGGGAGCCACGCAGGCTGTGTGTGCACTGAGCTCCAGGGGTGTCATTCACACAGACAAGGGCAAAAATAGCATCGCCTGGAGAGGTACCCGCTGCAGTCTTGAGAACATGGACTGCCTACATTGCTAGATTCCTGGGGGTCTGGAATTGCATCTGGCACATAGTAGGAGTTCAGTAAATACTTCCTGACTCATTGTGGCATGCTTAAGTGGCCTGCCAACTCATGACTCCATTATCCAGAAATTTAAAATGATCATCATGGAGATAACGCATAAAACTCACTTATGCTGAAACTTTAACCAGGAATAAAGCAAGACTTGAATATCGCTTCTACGGTGTAATTACAACCATGCAAAAGTGTATATGAATATGAAAGCAAAGCCTGAAACGGAATGGGCAGAAATTAAAATAATTACATTAGTGTGCTGAGATTATGGGCCATTGCTTTGCAATGTTAACATGTTTTCAAAATAAAGTGAAGTCACATATTTTTTGACCACACATTTAAGGTTGATTTAAGAAAAACAAGGCAAGACGTTATTAGTAGTAGAATTGGATTTAAATAACTACTTTATTTCACAACTTTTTTCTCCCTTGGAGTTAATAAATATTCTTCAAGCATCTGTAATCCATACTTTGCAGCATCAGTCCCAAGGCAGTCAACCAACTCCAAAGCAAAAGGACTGCCAAGATGGAAACTGAGAGGAGTACTTTTGGTTTCAATATCTACTGTGAGAATGCACGCAATGAACAATAAAGAACCACAAAGAGGAAAGCCAGCCCTGGTTTGTTGGAAAGTTTAGATTCACTAATTGACCAGAGATAGAATTCCCCTGATGAACTGAGGGAATAGTGAGGCTGAGCAAAATAAGGCTCAGAGGTTCCCAAGGCAGAGTTGGCTTTGCCATAGAGCGTTCTGTTCATTTGCCTGTTTGTTTCAGCCTCTGTCCCTTCTCACTGGGAAGGATGGTTGAATTCCTCGTTGTGGGCATGGCACCGGAAGTGAAGCGCTCTGGGTTCAAATCCCCATTTCATGGTGGCCTCTGCATCCTTGGAGGAAGATGCATTCCTTTTCCATGTCGAATTTCCCCAGTCTCTGGCTGGCTGGTCGTGGGGGTTGCCACTCTTTGCACAGAGGTACTGTATACAGCAGAAAGTCGGTGTTTGGTGGGCACCAGAATCCCCTGAAGAACTTGTCAGCACCAATTCCTGGGCCCTGAGTCCAGAGATTCTGACTCAGTAAGTCTGGGTGGGACGTAAGAATGTGATTTCTGATCAGCCCCCAGGTGGTATTGGTGCTGCTGGTGGGGGGACCCCACTTCGAGTAGCACTGGTGTACAGCTTTCCCAGGTGGTCACGGATGGTGGTCCAGAGGGACGTCTAGGTGAAGATTACTTCCCCTGTGACGTTCCACAACTTGGAGCCTCAGGTCCATTGTCTGCAGGATAGAATTACCAACACCTTTCAGGGATGCAGTCAGGCTGCTGGAGTCCAGGCCCTCTCTTTTTACTGGATTTAATGCCAGAAGCAAGTTACTTAACCACGTACGACTCAGTTACCTTGCCGGAAAACCAGAGGATGAGCATGGTACCTACCTCACAGGTAGTTGTAGGGGAGTTTAATGAGGTCCTGTGAGGCCGTAAGCACAGGGCCTGGTCTCCAGCAAGTGCTCAGTAAGTATGGACCGTTGGAAGGATCGGAAAGATAAAAGGGGACTTATAAACATTTGAACTCTATGCCCGTTCTCTGCCCGTGTTGTATTAAGTGAGTAATTTCATTATCCTCACAGTCCTGTTTTACAGATGGAGAAAAAGTATGCCCTTGCTCAAGGTCACATTGGTCATAAATAGTGGGGTTGGGATTAGAACTGAGGTCTGGGTGATTCCACAGACTACAGTTTACCTGACCTTTCAGTATCATTCCGATGAAATATCAGAGATCTAGTTCTGTTCTCCAGGTCCTCATAAGCTGCGATTCCTGGTGGAGGGGGCCGCAGTTCTATTCACACTGAATGCAGCAGCCACCTGGGTTGGCGAGGAGAGCTCCCTGCCCCAAAGGCTCCCGGCTCCATCCGTCCTTCCCGGTCCCCGTCAGATGACCCCAGTCAGTCACATAAGCCAAGCACCTTCTCTCCCAGGGGTTCCTGTGCTGTTTTACCCATTCTACAAACAAGGTGTCTAAGGCTCAGAGACCTGAATTGATCGGCTTGGAGGTCAAACAAATGGGAGGTGGCAGAGTCCAAATTCAAACACAAATCAGCCCGATTCAAAATCCATAATTTTGGCATCTCATCAGGCTGCTTCTCCTTGAGGATAGAAGACACTTGGTGAGCATGTCATTTTAGGAACTTCAAATGTTAAGGAGTAGGATAGGACAGGTAGGGTGGGTGGGTAGGGTAGAGTAGAGTAGAACAGAGCAGAACCGAACAGACAGACCAGAATGGAAAGCATTTTCCCTCAGGTGACACAAAAGTTAGGCTTCATAGAGATGTTTAGTTTACTGAATTATATCAGTTTCCCCCCCTTTTTGCTTCCCTTTCTAACCTTTAGTGCTACCCACCTTCCCCATGAAGGTGCTCTTGTGAACCTCCCTGGAGATGCTTAAAGAATTAATTGAATAGCATCTTAGTATCGGTAGAATCTCAAAAGAAATTGTGTTAAGAACCATTCTTTACAGAGTACCTATTACGAGCCAGGCACTGTGCTAGGTATTTTCCCAGCACTGTCTGAGTCTTTCAAAGACCTTAGCAGGTGGGCAACATCAGCCCCATTGTGGATGAGAAAACTGAGGTCCAGAGGCGTTTGCTTTCCATGGCCAGCGCAGGCTTTTGACCCTGGGCCTAATTCTAAAGCTCTTGTTTTTTTTTTCTGTATTCTGCCAGTCTGCCTCTCAAGAAATGGATGGGGTTCACCTCACAGTTAGGGAATAACTCCTTGGATTCCAGCTCTTTGACTTCAAGGCTCTTGTTTCAGTTCCCTAACCGACCCAAGTTCTCCTCTTTACGTGGCCTTTCTCCTCCTCCTAGGCTCAGTTACAAACTCTTCTGCAGACGCCTCTTCTGACCCCGGTACCTGAGGAAGTTCCCCACCCCCAGCCCTTGATCACTGCGCCACGTTTGTTTTCTTCTTCTTATCACTGTTCACAATGACTTAGTTAGCTTTCTTTTTCTGTTCATTGTCTCTTACTCCTACTGGACTGTAAGCTCCATGAAGGGAGCACAATGTTGCTTTTTCAGAACTGCCTGTCCCCTGCCTTGTCAATGGCCTGGCAAATATTTGGTGTCTAAATGAATGAATGAGTGTCAGGTATGGCTTAGACCATTGTTTTCTGCCTCTGCTGTCACTTACTAAGTTACTATAGTTACTCAGATTCAACTTGCTTAGCCATAAATTCAAGGCAATGAATCCTACCTCACGAGATGTTGTGAAGATGAAATCAAATAACAGATATGAAAGTGTGTGTGATAAACCATATAATGTGCACATGTGAGTTGAAGAGGAAATAGTTTCCTTTTCACTGTGGCACTTTGATGAATTTCCACATCAGCTCTCTTGCTCCCCACCCAGTCTTCTTGAATTTTTCTTCTCCTGTCTGATACATTTCTTGGCAATGGGGAAAACTTAAGGCTGCCTTCATCATGGAAACGAGTAATACACTGCTAAGGTAATTTTAAAGTAATTATGTCTGAAATAGGAACGGGAATTTTTCCCATTCTCTATGAAGGCACTTGATGCTTTGTGTTTTAGCTACAGGTTTCTTGATTGATTAGACAGGCTGCTAAAGAGGAATTCTCCCTGAACTTAAAATTCAGAGACCCGGGGCTGACCGAGTAGCTCAGGCAGTTGGAGCTCGGTGCTCCTAATGCTGAAGGCTGCCGGTTCAATTCCCACATGGGTCAGTGGGCTCTCAACCACAAGGTTGCTGGTTCAATTCTTTGACTCCCACAAGGAATGGTGGGCTCTGCCCCCTGCAACTAACAGTGGCAACTGGACCTGGAGCTGAGCTGTGCCCTTCACAACTAAGATTGAAAAGACAACAACTTGACTTAGAAAAAGACCTGGAAGTATACACTGTTCCCCAGTAAAGTCCTGTTCCCCTTCCGCAATAAAATCTTTAAAAAATAAAAATAAAAAAAAATTCAGAGACCCAGGTTTCATTCCTGGCTATGTCAAATGACAGATCCTGGGCAACTTCCTTCCTTTCAAGGTAAAGACAATACCAGGACTAGAAGTTAGAAATCCTCTAGTGTGTAGCCAAATTTGCCCTCCACCTGTTTTTGTAAATAAAGTTTTATTGGGACACAGCCATGCTCATTTTTTTGTATATTGCCTGTGGCTGCTTTCTTGCTACAAAGACTGACTGAGTAGTTACAACAGAGACCATATGGTGTATAAAGCTGAAAATATTTATTATCTGGCCATTTACAGAAAAAGTTTGCTGACTCCTACTCTAGGCCAACATCCTCCCCTTCCTTTTTTAAATATGGGAAATTAATTCCAGAAAGAGAAGGAAACTTGCCCAAGATCACATGAAGAATTAGTAAAAGCAAAAAGGCAAAAACTTAGCAAAGAAAAAAACTGTTAGAGAATATTCTGCCATAGTCCAGAGGCTAGACATAATCAATTATTCCAAAATAATTAAGATATATTTGAGGGGCTTTGCCCTCCCTCATTTTATGTCTGTCTAAATAGACAGATATAAAAGTATTACTACATTTAAGTGGTTCCAAGGCAATAAGTGCCTTGGAGAGTCCTAAAACGAAAGCTTTGCAGTGTGAATCCAACAAATTCATCATCATGAACGCATAGCCAAAACATCCATTGGCATTTTGTTTTCGTAATCTCTCCGATATCATGATTCATCTGTACTTCACTAATTTGGAAGTTGTGTTCAATTTGATGACATAAGCTCTGGTTAAATTTATCTTTACGTGCTGCCTGACAAAATGCTTTATTAAGCAAGTTGATACTGTAAACAAGATTTTGGGGGGAGTGGTATCTTTAAATTACTCTCAGGAGGATGAACGATTTTTTAGGCACTGTCAAATCATTTGCAAGTGTTTATTTGAAGTAAATGATGACTAGGCAAATCACAAATCATTTCTGTCGCGTTCATTCAAGGTCCTTCTAATTAGAAAAGTTTCTAACTACATTTCTGTTTGGATGTTGTAAGTCGTTTCTCTCAGAATAATCTGTAGCTCAAATATTTCGTCAATTGTGACCATCCTTTCTCCACAGTAGGGCCCACATGGACTATCAGTGTGGGAGAAGGCCTTAGAAATTATCAGTTGTTTTCTAAACCACAGGACTATTGAGATATTGAATCCCAGTAGTGAGAAGTTATTCTCATTTAAGTTCTCTTTCGATCTTTTTTCTCTTTCCAATCTTTTTGATCAGGGGAAATTCTCAAAGGGGTGCTGGAAGGTCCTAACACCTCTTTACCACTTAGTAGTCTCCTTGCTACAGAAACAGAGAGCAGACCTGGGAGAACCAGTCCTCAAAGGCAGCATTTCCCAGAGAAAATTAAAAGCATTGTTCTGTTTTCATTGTATTTACTTTTATGGCTGCCTTCTGTTCTGGCAAGTGATTGTGGTTTTCATTCATGGTAAGTCTGTCAAGTTTCCTTTTAAAATCAGTTTCAAGGAAGAAAAAAAGTGAGGAAGCAAGGCAATTTTAGCCAAATGTATAAACAGTGCAGATGATACGTGGATATGACAAAAATCATAATGTGTATGTTGATAAGGAAAACAGCGAAGTTGGGCTCATGGGATGGAAGTTTGGGTTAAAGTAATCTCGTCTAGTTGTTTTATTTTATGGGAGAGAAAACTGATGCCCAGAGAGGGCTAGAGACAGTCTAAGGTCACACAGCCATGACTCACAGTTCCCACTCTTTCTGCCACCTGATACCACCTTGCACCCATTTGGGTATTCCTGCCCAGGCATAAGCAAACGTTTGGGAATGTGAGCTTGTTCTCTGAATGTGAAGTGTTTTTCAGCAACCCACCCTGCATCAAAATGTTTGCCTCAAACCACCCTGCCCTGCGTATTGAAGACAAGTTTGCTGGAATGGCAGTCAGTGGAACATAGGATTGGAACCGCACCCTAGTGGGGTTCTCAGTCTTTCTGTGACTTTCCTCACAGTATCGCGAGGTCATAAAATATCAGCTCTTGGAGAAGAGATTCTTTGTCAGAATGTGGTGGTGTTCTCACTAATGTGGCAGGAAGTATTTGTGTTCCCCCGTCAATGGGGAGCTCACTACTTCACCATGTGGCCTGTTCCATAAATGGTGGTGAAAGCAATCCTAAGGATCGTCTGGGGCAGAGGGAATGACCCCGCTGAGATTTCAGTTTCCATTCCCTTAGCGCTAACCTAGCAGAGACGCTGAGGCCTCAGCTTTTAGAATCCCGATGGGCTTAGGGGGCTGCTAATGGCCTTCTCAGTTTCTGTCTGTCTTGGCCACAGGCTTGGAGGCACCTGGCAGGGCAACGGGGAGGTGATTGCCCTCATGTTCCCCACGTTCCTGGCCTTTGGGTTCCCCACATTGGAAGGACCCAGCTGAGACACTGGGCCCTTCCAATGTGGGGCCCCACCCATTGACTGTGTCTCTCTGGCATCCCAGGCATGTGGAACATGGACAGATGTCACCTACGTGTTTTGAAAGTAAAGTGGTAGAGGGAACAAAAGCTCACTTCTCAAGGTATTATGCCACGATACGTGTTTCCTCTGCATTTTTCAGATGCCACTTGACCCGCCTGAGCCAGTAATTGTTCTGAAACCACATACCTGCTCTTATGGCACGTGATGACATCTGTTTTCAACAGTAGCCCTTTAAGTAACACAGGGATTGGCCAATCAGGAGATGAAAGGCCAGATGAGGAAGCCAGGTCCATGTTTGGGAATGACTGAAGAAGGATTTAAATAATGAGAATAAAATTCGTACCACTTGTTGAGCGCCTACCAGGCGCTGTCCTAAGCACTTTTTTTCTCTTATCCTATTGAATCCTCTCGAACACTTTCAAAGATACATATTATAGTTCTCCATTTTTTTGGGTGAGAAAATGAGGCTCAGGGAGGTTTGAAGTATATGCCTGGGGCAAAGAGCCAGCAAGAGGCATCGCTGAGATTTGATCCCAGGTCTTTCTGACGTTGGGACCTGTGGTCTTTTCAAACTGCAGCAGCCTTTATGAAAACATTGGATTATCAGGACTCTGATCCTGCCCAAAGTAAACTATTCATCTGTGTCACAGTGGATTGCATGAGAAATACCGTGTCTTCCTGAAAATAAGACCGGGTCTTATATTAAGGTTTGCTCCAAAAGAGCCTCAGGGCTTATGTTCAGGGGATGTCATCCTGAAAAATCATGCTAGGGCTTATTTTCTGGTTAGGTCTTATTTTCGGGGAAACATGGTAGTAGTACTGGGCCAGGGCAGGCCTGACATTAAAAGGAAAAGGTTATTGGTGTCTTGTCTTTGAATCCTCGAGGCAGCTGTCCCATGGTCTTAGCCACCAGACTGTGGGTGCCTAACACAGGGCCGAGCACTCGGGGCTCCCAGTTGAATTGGATTTAGGATTATTTCTATCCCTGAGCCCTGGGAGAAACACCCATCGGAGAGAGGGAAAGTCATCAGATTACATTAATGTTTGAAAAATGTTATGGACAAGTGTCACATTTTTAGGTGCCACTGTGCTTTTCTCTGATGTTATGCTCCTTTCCCTTCCAGTATGTGTCCTAACTGTAATTAAGTCTTTTGGATGATAACACCATTTTACAGCCAGTCTCCCTGCCTCTCGTCTCTGTCTCTTTCAATCCGTTAATCTCTCATGGTCCTGCTAGGACGAGGGGCATCTTTCTCATGTGCAATCCTGATTACACTTCTCACATACCCCTCTGTCCTGACAGAACTCTGCGAGCCCCTCTTCCGCCTTGAAGCTGGGAGCATTTTTGATTTCTCTCTCTCTCTCTCTCTCTCTCTCTCTCTCTCTCTCTCTCTCTCTCTCTCTCTCTCAGTGCATACTGCTGTGCCTAACACAAAGTGGGGATTTAATGTTTTTTTGTTGAAGACATTCCCTTGTACTGAAATGTCCTTCCCTTTTTCTTAATTAGAACATCCCCCACCATTCCTGAGACTGTCTGGAGTCAGGTTCCTTGAAGCAGAGTCTGAGATGGGGATAGTTGTGCATATGCTTTGTGAGGGGAAGCTCTCTGAAGGCAAACCTGTAAGGAAGCAGGATAACAGGAGAAGGCAGGTATGAAGCCAATCCAGGAGCAGTTTTCAGTGGAAGTCTTACCCTCCCCCTCCCCCCGTCCCACAAGGAGCTCTGGAGCAGGAAGAGCACCCTGAGGCAGGGGGCAGGCAGGCCTTTTCTACTCCCAGTCAGTCCGGCATTGACTGAGGGTTGCTCCTGTCAGGCCACCAGGTGGCTTGTGTCTCTGCAGGAAATTCTCTGCAAAGGGTGTGGTGGTGAGCCCTTGGCAGCTAGCAGAGCTTCTGGGGGAATGGGCAGGTGAACCAAGTGAAGACTTGCTGGGCCGGGGGCACCAACAGCATCTACTGCCAAGGTCAGGCTCACATATCACCTCCTCTGTGGCTCACTGGGGCAGGGCTTCCAACATGAATTGCTTTTTACTGTTGTGAAAACAGAGCTTGCTGCCTTGTTCAACATGTGAGTTTCCTGCTTGTCATGGAACACGCTGAGGTTTCCCAGCCAGATCCATCCGGGCTTCCAATCTAGCTCTGCCCCTCATGACGTTTGGTGCCTTAAACATCACTTGACCTCTTTGAGCCTCAGTTTCTGCCTCACAGAATCCTTGCGGCACCACGTAAGCTGTGGACACACAGCACCTGGCCCACACGAGGCTTGAAAGAGTGGACCCAACCAGAAAGTGAATGAGCAACTTGCAGTGAATTTTATGCTTTTCAAAGAGCTATGAGTCCTCACCACTAGTGTTCTCCCCACTGTGCGGGGAAGAAACAGAGTGGAGAGATCTGGTCACCTGCAGAAGGTAGCAGTCGATAAAAGGAAAGGCTGGATCTTATCCTGGGACTGCGCGAAAGAGAAGCACAAGTGGTTTTGGCCCTGTTTTCCCAGGTAGCCATCACTTTCAGCTCTGAGGAGGCCCCCGTGATTATTAGGTTGGAGCCATGTTTTCTTCATCTGGTTGAGAAGGCAGTCCAAGAATAGAACTAATATTTACTGGGCACCTACAATGTGTGAGGCACTGGGGGAGGCATTTTTATACCTAACTCTCAGAATCCTCATCACGTTTAATAGATGAGGAAAGTGGGCTAGTTGCACACGTCACACGTCTATTAATGGAGCATCAGACTCTCTTCAAAATTGGGCTGCCTTCCTCAAGAAGAGATGGTGGCTCCTGCCTTTGTCCTCTGCTGTGGTCTGATCTGACAGTGGCTTCTTATTCGGTCTGCACCCTTGCCACCTCCTCCCTTGGTGTGTCTCCAGCCCTGCCCAGCGTGGCTGCAGATGGTATTTTTATTGCTGTGGACACAGAACTAGGCTTTTCCCAGGCCAGTGCCATCTGCCTGGCCAGTGGACACTGGAGGCTCTTCACAGCACATGCCATCCAGAGATACATTCCATTCAGTGCTCAAAGGCAGCATTGTGCGGGCCCACGTGTGTGCACTTGCCCAGGCACCCAGCTCCCAGGCAAGGCCCTGGGGGCCGACAGTCTCTCAGAATGCCTCTCGGGGCAGAGGTTGGTGTGGTTGGCCCTGTTTGTCCTCATACATCCCTGTGTAGTGCCCCGATGCTCGGGGCCTTGCTGCTCCATCAGGGTGCGTGGGGAGGTTGCAGGATTATAGGCGATGCCGTTCACTCACTGGCCCTCCCTCAGACATGCACCCCTCCTTACTGACCGTCTGCCGTGTGTCTCTCGGCCTTATCCTTAAGGAGCTCAGCAGCTAATGGGAAGCACAAAGAAGGAAAGCATCATTATGATACAGTTGGTCAAGAGATGAAAAATTGTCCCAAATTTACTGTAGCTGCTGCTGTCTTCTCAGGGGAGTGGGATAGTCCTTATCAGGGAAATCCTTTAAGTTCAAGCCTTTCCTCCTTTGTGAATTCTTCCCTGATGGGCCCCAGCCAGGTTAGCTGTTCTGTACACTGTTCCTTGTAGTCACACCCTTGGTGTGGATGTCACTTTTATTGTAACTGTCCACCTCCTTGTCACAGTCTGTCACCTGACTATGAACTCCTTGGGAGGTTGAACTGCCTGGTCTTTGTGACTTTTAGAAGCAGTATGGCTTTGGAATGAGAGAACCTCAGAGCTGCTGGTTATTAATTTAGGACCAGCAAAAGGATGAGGAGACCGAGGCTCTCACCTTGGGTGCAAATTTAGAGGGTAACACAACAAACTCAGTCATCAAAGTAAGCAATATTTCATGCAATATTTAAAATTTTAACATTAATGCAAAAAAGAATGCATGAAAAGCAAAATTTTAAATAAAGACAGGATCTGACCTAGAACTTGGCATGACTTATCTCAGTTGCCTCCCTGTAGCACTGGCCCTGTCATATTAAGTTTTCATTAATTTGGATTAATTTCTGCATTATTATTGACTTTAAAAAATATTGCCCTCAAGGAGCTCATGTTCCGGTATTGGAGGTTAATACGTTGTCATGCAGGATGTCATACGGGGTCTTTAGTCCCGCTCCCTGCACAAGAACGCAGGATATTGCATTCACCTCCAGGCTCCTCGCACAGGGCCCCTCGCGGAAGACGCTTGTCGTGTAGATTGTGAGGCGAGACCCTGGAAGGGTGGAATGTGGGGACAGAGCCAGGAGTGCAGTTTCCAAGCTCTCGGCCTCACGTGGAAAAGTACTCACTAGGGTAGTAAATGGCCATCAATTGTGATCGGATGGCCATCAGCTGTGGCTAGCTAGTTGGCCATCAGCTGTAATCAGTGCATTGGCCACTGATACAACTGCCATGGCTACGCTAGCAGCAGATGATGGCTGGCAAGCGGTGGATTGCAGATAGCAAGTGAGGTTGGTTGGCAGAGAAGCAGAAGGCTGCGGATTGTGTGGCTCCTGCTCCCTGTGTCTCCAACCCAGCCGCCAGCGAGAATATGGTGGTATGACTCCCCCATCTGTGGCTCCGTGGGTGTTGCTTTTTGGCCTCACCATGTCCTGCGTTCTTGTGCGGGAGCGGGACTAGAGACCCCACATGACACCCTGCATGACACATGGCGCAGCGAGCAGGGTGTGGTATCGGCTGAAACTCTCCGAAAGGTAATGGAGCAGTTTATATGTCTGTAAGCTCAGCTTCGGGAGGCCCGTGAGGAGCGGCGCCAGGAACGGGAGGCGCCCTCTGCCTGGGAGATTCTAGCCTCTGGATGGCACACCACCCTCTTGGCCGTAGAAGGTGTCGCCTTCCTTATGTGGTCTGCTGCTGCCGTGGGCTCCTAGAGTTGTGAACATCTTACTCCGGAGCCATCACCCACTCGGACACCTGGCACGGCGAGCAAGTTTCCGACCAGCACAGGAAAAGCCGTGCAACTGCCAGAGAGCTGGACCCCCATGGAGGGGTGGGAAGATGTGGATGCTTCTCCGACCAGCATAGGCCAGAGAAAGTGAAGGTCATTGCGGCCGTGTGGGCTGGGAAGTGCTTGTTGAGACCCTCACCCCGGGTTGGGGAGGACTTGGAGCCCTCGCTCTGCGGAGAGGGCACACGTTGTGGGGCCAGCGCACAGCCCTGACGAATGACTGTGGACTATGGGGAATTGCCTTTCATCCCTGATTTGATGGACCATTTGACCGTTTGGGAACGTACCACCATGCAGTGGAACTGGTGGACGTTTGCTTCCTGTGTCTTGACCGGCTGCCATCGAGAATATGTAAGCACCCTGGCTGTGCCCAGGAAGTCTGGCTGTTGCCCAGGAAGATTGGCTGTTCCCAGAAAGACTGGCAGTGCCCTGAGAAACCCTGGCTGTGCCCAGAAAGTCTGGCTGTGCCCAGAGAGAAGGGTAGTGCCCTGAGAGGTCCTTTGTGTGCCCAGGGAGACTGGTGGTACCCTGAAAAGACTGGCTGTGCCCGGGAAGTCTGACTGTTGCCCAGAAAGACTGGCTGTGCCCAGAAAGACTGGTGGTACCCTGAGAAAGACTGGCTGTGCCCAGGAAGTCTGTTGCCCAGAAAGACTGGCTGTGCCCAGAAGGACAGGTGGTGCCCTGAGAAACCCTGGCTGTGTCCAGAGAGCCTGGTTGTGTCCAGGATATTGCATTCACCTCCAGGCTCCTCGCACAGGGCCCCTCGCGGAAGACGCTTGTCGCGTAGATTGTGAGGCGAGACCCTGGAGGGGTGGTGTGTGGGGACAGAGCCAGGAGTGCAGTTTGCAGGCTCTCGGCCTCACGTGGAAAGGTGCTCACTAGGGTAATAAATGGCCATCAACTGTGATCGGATGACCATCAGCTGTAATCAGTGCATTGGCCACTGATATAACTGCCATGGCTACGCTAGCAGCAGATGATGGCTGGCAAGCGGTGGATTGCAGTTAGCAAGTGAGGTTGGTTGGCAGAGAAGCAGAAGGCTGCGGATTGTGTGGCTCCTGCTCCCTGTGTCTCCAACCCAGCCGCCAGCGAGAATATGGTGGTATGACCCCCCCATCTGTGGCTCCGTGGGTGTTCCTTTTTGGCCTCACCATGTCCTGCGTTCTTGTGCGGGAGCGGGACTAGAGACCCCACATGACACCCTGCATGACACATGGCGCAGCGAGCAGGGTGTGGTATCGGCCGAAACTCTCCGAAAGGTAATGGAGCAGTTTATATGTCTGTAAGCTCAGCTTCGGGAAGCCCGTGAGGAGCGGCGCCAGGAACGGGAGGCGCCCTCTGCCTGGGAGATTCTAGCCTCTGGATGGCACACCACCCTCTTGGCCGTAGAAGGTGTCGCCTTCCTTATGTGGTCTGCTGCTGCCGTGGGCTCCTAGAGTTGTGAACATCTTACTCCGGAGCCATCACCCACTCGGACACCTGGCACAGCGAGCAAGTTTCCGACCAGCACAGGAAAAGCCGTGCAACTGCCAGAGAGCTGGACCCCCATGGAGGGGTGGGAAGATGTGGATGCTTCTCCGACCAGCATAGGCCAGAGAAAGTGAAGGTCATTGCGGCCGTGTGGGCTGGGAAGTGCTTGTTGAGACCCTCACCCCGGGTTGGGGAGGACTTGGAGCCCTCGCTCTGCGGAGAGGGCACACGTTGTGGGGCCAGCGCACAGCCCTGGCGAATGACTGT
Source organism: Rhinolophus ferrumequinum (assembly GCF_004115265.2). Classification (NCBI taxonomy): domain Eukaryota; kingdom Metazoa; phylum Chordata; class Mammalia; order Chiroptera; family Rhinolophidae; genus Rhinolophus; species Rhinolophus ferrumequinum. The sequence continues at coordinate 61,867,231 of NC_046295.1, read as the reverse complement.
GGACTATGGGGAATTGCCTTTCATCCCTGATTTGATGGACCATTTGACTGTTTGGGAACGTACCACTATGCAGTGGAACTGGTGGACATTTGCTTCCTGTGTCTTGACCGGCTGCCATCGAGAATATGTAAGCACCCTGGCTGTGCCCAGGAAGTCTGGCTGTTGCCCAGGAAGATTGGCTGTTCCCAGAAAGACTGGCAGTGCCCTGAGAAACCCTGGCTGTGCCCAGAAAGTCTGGCTGTGCCCAGAGAGAAGGGTAGTGCCCTGAGAGGTCCTTTGTGTGCCCAGGGAGACTGGTGGTACCCTGAAAAGACTGGCTGTGCCCGGGAAGTCTGACTGTTGCCCAGAAAGACTGGCTGTGCCCAGAAAGACTGGTGGTACCCTGAGAAAGACTGGCTGTGCCCAGAAGGACAGGTGGTGCCCTGAGAAACCCTGGCTGTGTCCAGAGAGCCTGGTTGTGTCCAGGATATTGCATTCACCTCCAGGCTCCTCGCACAGGGCCCCTCGCGGAAGACGCTTGTCGCGTAGATTGTGAGGCGAGACCCTGGAGGGGTGGTGTGTGGGGACAGAGCCAGGAGTGCAGTTTGCAGGCTCTCGGCCTCACGTGGAAAGGTGCTCACTAGGGTAATAAATGGCCATCAACTGTGATCGGATGACCATCAGCTGTAATCAGTGCATTGGCCACTGATATAACTGCCATGGCTACGCTAGCAGCAGATGATGGCTGGCAAGCGGTGGATTGCAGTTAGCAAGTGAGGTTGGTTGGCAGAGAAGCAGAAGGCTGCGGATTGTGTGGCTCCTGCTCCCTGTGTCTCCAACCCAGCCGCCAGCGAGAATATGGTGGTATGACCCCCCCATCTGTGGCTCCGTGGGTGTTCCTTTTTGGCCTCACCATGTCCTGCGTTCTTGTGCGGGAGCGGGACTAGAGACCCCACATGACACCCTGCATGACACATGGCGCAGCGAGCAGGGTGTGGTATCGGCCGAAACTCTCCGAAAGGTAATGGAGCAGTTTATATGTCTGTAAGCTCAGCTTCGGGAGGCCCGTGAGGAGCGGCGCCAGGAACGGGAGGCGCCCTCTGCCTGGGAGATTCTAGCCTCTGGATGGCACACCACCCTCTTGGCCGTAGAAGGTGTCGCCTTCCTTATGTGGTCTGCTGCTGCCGTGGGCTCCTAGAGTTGTGAACATCTTACTCCGGAGCCATCACCCACTCGGACACCTGGCACGGCGAGCAAGTTTCCGACCAGCACAGGAAAAGCCGTGCAACTGCCAGAGAGCTGGACCCCCATGGAGGGGTGGGAAGATGTGGATGCTTCTCCGACCAGCATAGGCCGGAGAAAGTGAAGGTCGTTGCGGCCGTGTGGGCTGGGAAGTGCTTGTTGAGACCCTCACCCCTGGGTTGGGGAGGACTTGGAGCCCTCGCTCTGTGGAGAGGGCACACGTTGTGGGGCCAGCGCACAGCCCTGACGAATGACTGTGGACTATGGGGAATTGCCTTTCATCCCTGATTTGACAGACCATTTGACTGTTTGGGAACGTACCACCTTGCAGTGGAACTGGTGGACGTTTGCTTCCTGTGTCTCGACTGGCTGCCATCGAGAATATGTAAGCACCCTGGCTGTACCCAGGAAGTCTGGCTGTTGCCCAGGAAGACTGGCTGTGCCCAGAGAGAGTGGCAGTGCTCTGAGAGGCCCTTGTTGTGCCCAGGGAGACTGGTGGTACCCTAAGAAACTCAGGAAATCTGGCTGTGCCCAGGAAGTCTGACTGTTGCCCAGAAATACTGGCTGTGCCCAGAAAGACTGGTGGTACCCTGAGAAAGACTGGCTGTGCCCAGGAAGTCTGTTGCCCTGAAAGACTGACTGTTGCCCAGAAAGACTGGCGATACCTGAGAAAGACTGGCTGTGCCCAGGACGTCTGGCAGTACCCTGAGAAACCCTGGCTATGTCCAGGAAGTCTGGCTGTGCCCAGAGAGAGTGGCAGTGCCCTGAGAGGCCCTGGCTGTGCCTGGGGAGACTGCTGATACCCTAAGAAGCCCAGGAAGTATGGCTGTGCCCAGAAGGACTGGTGGTGCCTTGAGAAACCCTGGCTGTACCTAGAGAGCCTGGCTGTGTCCAGGATATTGCATTCACCTCCAGGCTCTTCGCACAGGGCCCCTCGCGGAAGACGCTTGTCACGTAGATTGTGAGGCGAGACCCTGGAGGGGTGGAGTGTGGGGACAGAGCCAGGAGTGCAGTTTCCAGGCTCTTGGCCTCACGTGGAAAGGTGCTCACTAGGGTAGTAAATGGCTATCAACTGTGTTCGGATGGCCATCAGCTGTAATCAGTGCATTGGCCACTGATACAACTGCCATGGCTACGCTAGCAGCAGATGATGGCTGGCAAGCGGTGGATTGCAGTTAGCAAGTGAGGTTGGTTGGCAGAGAAGCGGAAGGCTGCGGATTGTGTGGCTCCTGCTCCCTATGTCTCCAACCCAGCCGCCAGCGAGAATATGGTGGTATGACTTCCCTATCTGTGGCTCCATGGGTGTTCCTTTTTGGCCTCACCATGTCCTGCATTCTTGTGTGGGAGCGGGACTAGAGACCCCACATGACACCCTGCATGACATATGTGCACAAACAACAATAACACATACCATCAAGGAACGTACAGCATACGTGGACAAAAGTCACAATCCATCCCTCAAGGTTGCTGGTACTGTAGTGAGGTGGAGGTTGGGAAAGACCATTGAGAAGTGTTGATATTTGACCTGAGTCTTGAAGGATAAGTACGAGTTCAACAGCTGTTTGAGCGGTGGATGGTGGAAGGGAAGCGGAGGGGATGTTGACATGTCTGGGGAATGTCAAACAGGTTGGACTGTTAGATTTGGTGAGAGCTATTCTGTGGTAAGACAAATGATTATTTCCATTCTTGATGTATTGTGTTTCAAAAGAACCTTCAAGTGAAATTTCCCTGCAGACAGTTAGAGATCGTGGGAATGAGAAGTGAAGAGAGATTTTGGAGTCAGAATTGTTAAGTGGTAGGAGGTAAAGGCGTGCAGGAATGTTTCCTCCAGGAATGGTGTGGGCGATTGGGTCCTTTACAGAAAAAGTTAGCTGCCCCCTGCTTTATTGCATAGCAGGTGTACTACGTTCTGTTCCTTGTGTAATTCTCTTACTCAGTTCTCACTCACAGCAGTCCTGTGTGATAGATGTCATTATCTCATTGTAGCGATGAAGACCTTAGGTTAAGTAATTTATCCAAGATTACATAGCACGAGAGTCGCCAGAATATAGGAAAGGGTGGAAGTCATGGGAAATGTCCGCGGGAGAGATTATAGAGACTCAATTATTTATTCTAAACCTCCTTCAAAAAGGTCGCAAGCCTCTTTGGAAATCTGATGAAATCCAAGGATACCGTATACCGTCCCCAACCCAGGCATCACACACACACACACTGTTCTGCATGCAATTTCAGGGAGTTCGTGGAACCCCTGAAGTCCCCTGTGATACTGTCATTTATAATACGAAATATACATTTGGTCCTTGTCCCCATTTCTGGCACATAAGTCCTTAACCCCTTGGAATTTCCTAAGCGGTAGGAGCGATAGCGGTGTCTTGATGCTCATGACGAGCCCCTTTCAACCCCACCTGACTTTATGTTAATGAGGTGATTTTTTGGAAAGCACCTAAGGATGGGGGCTGAGTGCTGGCAGCACCAACCTGTGATTAGAGGGTTAGAACTTTCAGTCCCACTCCCCTACCTGTAGGGCCGGGGCAGGAGCTAGAGGCTTATGGATTGCCAATGGCCAGGATTTCATCAGTCATGCCTATGTAAAGAAGCCTCCATAACAACCTGCAAGGACAGCCTGGTACTTTTTCTCTCCGCCAAGGATAAACCTACGTGGACACATCATATAATCCATAGTTTACCTTAGGATTTGTTCTTGATGTTGGACATTCTGTGGGTTTGGACAAGTGTATGATGACACATATCCATCATTATTACATCATCCAGAGTATTTTCACTGCCATAGAAGTCCTCTGTGCTCTGCCTATTCATCTCTCCCGCACCCCCATCCCTGGTAACCCCTAATCTTTATACTGTCTCCAGAATGTCGTATACTGGAATCATAGAGCATGTAGCCTTTTCAGATTGGCTTGTTTCACTGATAACATACATTTGAAGTTCCTCCATGCCTTTTCATGGCTGCATAGCTCATTTCTTTTTCATACTGAATACTCTTCCATTGTCTGGATGTACCACAGTTTATTTATTTATTCTCCTGCTGAAGGACATCTTGGTTGCTTTGACAATTAGGAATAAAGCTGCCATAAACATCTGTGTGCTGGTTTTTGTGTGACCTGAAGTTTCAACTCCTTTGTATAAAGACTACCAAAGAGTGTGATTGCTGGGTTGTATGGTAAGAGTATGTTGAGTTTTGTAAGAAACCACCAAACTGTCTTCCCAAATGGGTGTGCCGTTGTGCATTCCCACCAGTAATGTGTGAGGCTCCACATCCTCGCCAGCCTTGGGTATTCTCAGTGTTCTGCATTGCGGCCATTCTGGTAGGTTGGTGGTAGTATCTCGTTGTTGTTTCAGTTTTCATTTCCTTGATGACACATGTGATGTGGGGCATCTTGTCATATGCTTGTTTACCATCTGTGTATCTTCTTTGGTGAGGTGCTGTTAAGACCTTTGACCCATTTTTTAAGTTGTGTGTTTTCCTGTTGCTGAGTTCTTTTACATATTTTGTGTAATAGTCCTTTATCAGATGTGTCTTGGCAAATATTTTCTCCCAGTCTGTAGCTTGTTTTCTCATGTGCTTGATGTTTTTTTGCAGAGCAGAAGTGTTAATTTTAGTGAAAGGTAGCTTATCAATTATTTCTTTCATCAATTGTGTCTTTGGTGTTATACCTAAAAAAGCATCACCATACCCAAGGTCATCTATGTTTTCTCCTCTGTTATCTTTTAGGAATTTTGTAGTTTTCTGTTTTACATTTAAGTCTGTGATCCATTTTAAATTGGTTTTTGTGAGCAGTATTTTGAGGGTCTTGTGATTTTATTATTTTATTTTATTGATTGATTGAGTGAGTGATTTTATTGGGGGAGGGCAACAGGACTTTATTGGGGAACAGAGTGTACTTCCGGGACTTTTCCAAATAAAGTTGTCCTTTCAGTCTTAGTTGTGGAGGGCACAGCTCAGCTCCAGGTCCAGTTGCTGTTGCTAGTTGCAGGGGGCGCAGCCCACCATCCCTTGTGGGAGTTGAACTGGCAACCTTGTGGTTGAGAGGACACGCTCCAACCAACTGAGCCATCCGGAAGCTCAGCGGCAGCTCCGCTCAAGATGCCATGTTCAATCTTAGTTGCAGGGGTTGGAGCCTACCATCCCTTAAGGGAGTCAAAGAGTCAAATTGGCAACCTTGTGGTTGAGAGCCCGGATTCAACCAACTGAGCCATCTGGCATTGGCCCATGTGGGAATTGAAACCAGCAGCCTTTGACGTTAGGAGCACGGAGTTCCAACTGCCTGAGCCATTGGGCCGGCCCAGGGTCTTGTGATTTTAATTTGTATTTTTCTGATGACTAATAATGTCAAGTTTCTTTTTTGGTGCTTATTGGCCATTTGTATATTTACTTTTATGAAATATTTATTCAAGGTTTTGCCCATTTAAATTGGGTTGTTTTATATTATTAATTTGTAAGGGTTCTTTATATATTCATTTTCCCCCCCACATAGATAGCCACTGTGTCAGCACCATTTGTTGAAAAAACTTTTCTCATTGAATTGATTTGGTAAAAAAAACAACAACCAATTGACACTATATGTGTGGGTCTATTCATTTCTGAAGTCTATTTTGTTCCATTTATCTATTTGCTTATCTAATGCCGATATCACACTGTTTTGATGACAGTAGCTTTTTAGTGAGCCTTGAAATCAGATAGCATAAATCTTCCAATATGGCTTTTGGTTTTCAACATTGTTTTGGCCATTCTGGGGCTTTTGCCTTCCATATGCATTTTAGAATCAACTTGTCAGGATTTGATTGGGATTATCTTTATATTTATAGATCGGTTTGGAGGGATAGATACCTAACACTATTGCCTTTTTGAATCCATGAGACTGATGTTTATCTCAACATGTTTAAGTCTTTCGTTGTTCTAGGCAGTGCTTTATAGCTTTCATTGTGGAGGTGCACATTTTTCATTAGATTCATTCCTAGATAATTGATTTAAAAAAATTGTTATTGTAAATGGCAGTAGTTTTTAGAATTTAATTTTTTTGTTGCTAGTACGTGGACGTATAACTAATTTTCATATATTGATCATATATTCTGAATAATTACCAAATAAACTTAATATACGTTTTAGATCCGTAGGGTTTTCTACACACTGAGTGATTCCCCTTTGTATGACTACAGTTTTGCTACTTTCTAATTGTATGCCCTTTATTTCTTTTTCTTGCCTTATTGTACTAACCAGGATCTCCAATAAAATGTTAAATGAAAGTGGTGGGAACAGACATCTTTGCCTTATGCTTGATCTTATGGAACACATTCAAAGTTTCATCATTTAATATTATGTTAGCAGTAAGTTTTTTGCATATTCTCTTGATCAGATTGAGGAAGTTTCATTTTTCCTCACTTTTTTCCCCCCTTTAATGAATTGGTGTGGAATTTTGTCAAATACTTTTCTTATCTATTTCTCATCACATGATTTTTCTCTCTTGTTATGTGAATGTAGTGAGTTAATTTAATTGATTGATTCACTAATGTTAATCCAAGCCTTTCTGGGATAAATCTCATGTAGTTATGATGTGTTATCCTTTTTATATATACTTGAATTGCATATTGTTGGTATCTTGTTAAGGATTTTTACATGTATGATTATGAGTAATTTCATTTTCTTGTTATGTTTTGTCTGGTTTTGATATCAGATAATGCTGGCCTTGAAAAATGAGTTGGAAAGTATTTTGCTGTATTCTGTTTTCTAAAATAGTTTGTATAAATTTGGCATTATGTCTCCCTTAAATAGTTGATATAATTCACTGGTGAAACTATCTGGACCTGGAGTTTTCTTTGTTGGAAGGATTTTAAAATTATGAACCGAATTTTAAAAAAATGGATATGGCGGAATTTAATCTTCTAATCTTGTTTAGTTTTGGTGAAGTTTTCCTTTAAGTAAATTTGTCCATTTATCTTAGTTTTCAAATTATTAGCATAAAGTTGTCAGAAACCAAGTTCTAACTTTTAAAAGTTTCTGTTTTTTGTCCACTTTCTATTTCATCGATTCTGCTCTTATTTTTTATTTTATTCTACCTATTAGTTTGATCTTTTTTTTCTAGTTTTCTTAATGTTCAAGATTAGATTATTGATTTATTCCTTACTTCTTTTCTAATACAGGCATTTAAGTCTATTTTCTTTTCATACTTTAACTGCATTCCAGACATCTGATAACATCATGTTTTCATTATCATTTAATTTAAAATATTTTCTGATTTTTCATGTGATTTTTAAAAAGCTATTTAGGACTACACTACTTAATTTCCAAATATTTGGAGAATTTTTTAGACGTCTTATTGTTATTGATTTCTTATTTGATGCAGATGTGGCCAGAGAACATACTCTGTATGATTTCAGCCCTTTGTAATTCATTGAGATTTATTTTATGGTTCAGCATATGGTCAATGCTGGTGAATATTTCTTATACATGTAAAAAGAATGTATAGTCTGGTTCTTTTGTGTCGGGACTTGGAAATTGTTCATGGGTGGTCGGAATGATGGCTGTTGGTGTAACGGAGCTGTTAGGTGAAGATGCTCAGATGCAAAGGAAAATTCCAAAACATATGGGAAAATATTTGCTGGGAAACTATTTGGTTAAAACCTGACAATCTTACCAGCATCCTTGGGTTGATCAATACTAATGAAGCTATTGATGCCATTGATTAGCAGCTTCATTTTGAAGGCTAGTGCTACAAGATTTACTTGTCTGCTGTATATGCGTGGTCAGGAAAGCTCTTCATTTTATGGACATGGAAAGAAAACACTCAGATCAAGATGGATTATATTTATTTAGAATTTTGCAAATAGATTCTGAACCAACATCAAATCTAGATTAATGTATCCTTAGGATTCAAGCCTTTTCTATTTAGTCATGTCACATTACCCTGGTGAGTCACAGCCTAGTAACCCATAGATTACTTCCTAAATCTTTTTCTAGGAATGCATAGCAAACTAAATATTTGTAATAGAGAGTTTTTTTCAGTTAACGAGCCTTGTAATTAAATTTTTCGGAATGAATGTCTTAGCTTTGGCCACCTGTTTGAATTTAAAATGCATAATTATAATTAAAGCCGAGTGAAAGTTAAAAAGAATGTATATTCTGCAGTTGTGGGGCATAGTGTTTTGTAAGTATCAATTAGATTAATTTGTTGGTAGTGCGGTTCAAATCTTTTATATCCTTAATTTCTTTTTTTGTTTACATGCTCCTTCACTTACTGAAGTTGAAGATTAAAATCTTCAACTGTGATTGCGAATTGGTCTGTTTTCCCTTTCGGTGAATTTTTCTTCATGCATTTTGAAGCTCTGCTGTGATGTGCATACACATTTGAAGTTCTGTCTTCTTGATGAATTAACCTTTGATGTTTGTGAAATGTCCTTGTTTATACATAGTCATATTTCTTACGTTGAAATTCACTTTTCTGTTTTTCATCTAATCACGTTTTAGCTATCTTATGTGTAGTGTTGGCAAGGTGTATTTTTTTTTCACCCTTTGCTTCCAACCTTTCTGTGTCATTATACTTCAAGCATATTTCTTGAAAGTCACATATGAGTGGATTTCGCTTTTTTATCCAGTCTGATTATCATTGCCTTTTATAAAATTGGTGTGTTACATTTATTTACATTTCACGTAATCACCGATGTAGTTAATTTAAGGCTGCAGTCTTGCTAGTTAGTTTTTATTTGTCTCTTTGTTTCTCCTTTCCCTATTTCTTTTGGGTGACTTGAGTGTTTTTTAAGCATTTCATTTTATTGCCACTGTCATATTTTCCCTATAGCTCATTGTGTTACTTTTTTTAGCGATTGCTTCAGAGCAGAATTTTTCAACCTTGGGACTATTGCCATATAATTCTTTGTGGTGGGGGATTGTCCTGTACATTGTAGGATGTTGAGCAGGATGCCTGGTCTCTGCTCGTTAGATGCCAGTAGCATGCCCTTCCTCCAGTTGTGACAACCAAGAATGTCTCCAGACATTGCCAGATGTCCCCCCGGTGGGCGGAAGGGGAACATTGCCCCTGATGGAGAATTTGTGCTCTGGATGGTACAGTATTCATCTTTACCTTATAACAATCTAACGTCAAATAACATTATGCTTCTTCACAAGCAATAGAAGAACTTTACAACAATGTAATGCAGTTTGTTGGGTCCGGCTTACCCTTTCTCAACTTTTGTCCTCTGGTTTTCATATACTTTAGTTTTAACCATGCTCTGAACCCCATAATACACTGTTACTGTTATTTTTATCTTAGATGTCAGTAGTTTTTTAAAGAGACGTGTATTATAGGTAATCATTTTATTTTCGTTTACTTGTTGCCTTTAATCTGTATTCCCTCATCTCTTCTGCTTTTGGGCTCTGCTCCTTGAGAGATCCTGCTGCCCTGCCCTTGGTGTTCGAATATCCACAGAAGTGCATTGGGTAAAGGCCTGGAGGGTCTGGGAGGGAGTTGTCTCAGCAATTTCGCTTGTCCCCATTTTTTGGAAGGCCACTGCTGAATGCTCTGTGAAGTCCAATAATGACCCAGAGGGAGTGTCCTCAGTTCTCCTTAGCGGTCGTAGGTCCCTACCCATGTATCTCGGAGGGAGCTCTCTCAGCTCTCCTGTCTCACTCCAAGCCTCTGGAATACCATCCCCGTGCACTTGGTGAAGACGTGGCAAAAACTTGGTTTGTGAGGTCAGACTTAGCCTGTAACTGGGACCCTTGGAATTCTGATCCACTACTGCAACCTACACCTAGATGGTCACAATTCATTACAAGGTCAGCTGGTTTCTCTTTTTTCTGTCTGTAGTGGATCTTTCATTTCTCCCCCAGGAAGAGTTTGCCACTTTCTGGAGATTAGCTCATTTGGGTTTCTTTATGTCATTATCTCTTTAATGTGTTCCTAAAAACTATGATTTTGTAGTATACTTGGCTTGGTCTTATTGTTACCGCGGAAACAGTAGTCTCTTTTGACTCTCTCTATTCTAGCTGGAATGTGTCAAACTTTTAAACAAATACTCTGAACCACGAGTCTTATTGTTTCAGTTGAGTTCTTGCTGCGAAGAACCTGTTAAACTTTCAGTGAGTTCTCACTTACCCTCCACACCCTCTTCCCACCCCATCTGCCCCTGGATTGCTGAGCCTTAAATGCTCATAGAACATGCCAGACTTAGCTTTTGTGTAGGATTCGAAGAGCTCTCTCCTCAGGAAAAGTAGTCTGCTTATTAAAGAGTCCAGGAAAGCGGACGCTGACGTGGTGGTCAGGACCGGGTGCCCTCTAATTTGTGGGCTTCATGTTTTGAGAAAGAAGGAAAACTTCCAGCCTGTGGCACGGCCTGCCCAGGACTTGTTAGAGCAGCTATTGTTTATCAGCCATAGTAGTTTTCATGTTCTGTTTCAGGCTGCCTGCGATTTTGTCCCCAGTAGGAGGGTGGGTCACAGCAGAAGTGGGTAAAATAGGAATAATAAAACCTATCCTACAGGGCTGGTAATGACAAAATGTAATGTCTGTGACAGGGATGGCATGTAATGGGTGCTTCATAAATATAGTCTCTTGTTACTTTAGTTAGAAGAAAGGGGCTCTCAGAATTGAGGATGAGTTTCCTGTTCTCAAGTAGAGACTGGATGGGACTATTCAGAACTTGTATAGTAAATAACCCAATTTAAACCTTGCCCCGCTGGATTCAAACCTGGATAGAGAGCTGCTGGGGTGTGCCCAACAGTCATCTATTTTCATCATTTATTGTCATCATCCACCACGGAGCCTCCTGCGAAAAGTTCATCCAAGGGAAGGAGGAGTCAGGAGCATAACTTTGATCTAGGCCTCGAGGGCAGGGGCAACTCTAATCCTGCTTTCATTTAGATTCCCCTTCTGCTTCAGCCCTTGTGGATTCCTGTCTTCATCGTGAGAGGAGAGGGTGCTGTGTATAAAAGAAGTTCTTTTTTTCTTTGGTCTAAAATCATTTTGTGTTGAAATCAGTGTCTTAAAGAGATACCTGCGTGCTTATGTTCATTGCAGCATTATTCACAATAGCCAACAGGTAGAAGAAACCCAAATGTCCATGGAAAGATGAACGGATAAAGAAAATGTGGCATATACATACAGTGGAATATTTTTCAGCCTTAAAAATGAGGGAAATCCTACCACTTGTGACAACATGGATGAACCTGGGTGACATTATGCCAAGTGAAATAAGCCAGTCAGAGAAGGACAAATATTGTATAATTCCACTTATATGAGGTGTCTTAAATTAGTCAAAGTCATAGAAACAGAGAGTAGAACGGTGGTTGCTGGGGGCAGAGGGAAGAAGGAAATCGTGAGTTTTTGCTCATGGGTATAAAGTTTCGGTTATGCAAGATGAGTGCGTTGTGGAAATCTGCTGTGCGGCATGGTGCCTGTCGTTACCACGTGCTACACACTTAAATATCACAGAGGGGGGGGCGGCCGGACGGCTCAGTGGGTTAGAGGGCGAGCTCTTAACAACAAGGTTGCCGGTTCAATTCCCACATGGGATGGTGGGCTGCACCCCTGCAACTAAAGATTGAAAAACAGCAACTGGACTTGGAGCTGAGCTGCACCCTCCACAACTAGATTGAAGGACAGCGACTTGGAGCTGATGGGCTCTGGAGAAACACAGTGTTCCCCAATATTCCCCAATAAGAAAAAAGAAATTTAAGAGGGTAGATCTTACGTTAAGCATTTTTTTTTTTTAACACACACACACACACACACACACACACAGAGACACAGGAAACCTTTGAAGATGATGGATATGTTTAGTAACTTGGTGTGGTGATGGCGTCACAGGTGTATGCATATGTCCAAGCTCATCAAATTGTGTACACTAAGCTTGCAGTTTTTTGTATATCGATTATACTTAATAAGTCTGGTAAAATAATTCTGTGATGTGGAGTCCAAGGCCATACACTTTAGGATCAATGCGATAGAACGTGGCATGAGAGTAGGAGAGGGGAGTTTTCCCACTTGACGGGGGCAGCACAGGGCTCTGGCATCTTAGCAAGCGTCTTGGCCTGGTGGCCGACATCAGTGGGTAGAGTGAGTCTTCAGAGGGAGCACTGTAGTGTCGCTTCAGGGTCTTCCCAACTTAGGGGTACCTACTTGCTCTGGGTCTGACCCTTCTATTTTTATTAAAGTTAATGGGATGGAAATTGGGGGCCACTAGGGACAGAGAGTTATAAAGAGTCTCACGCAGGTTTTAGTGACCGTCAGATTCAATGCTCAGGCAACATGCTGCTTGATGGTGGAGGTCTTCCATTGCCTGAAGGGTTCTGGGCCCCAGAGCTGATGGGGATGGACCAAGACAGAGGGGTTATACTCACGCGCCCAAGGCTGCCCTCCTCTGGGGGCGCCTCCTCTGACCCTTTTCATTATTTGCTTTGGTGCAGAAATTGTGGACTCAGGGTGACATTCAGTTAGACTTTGTTTTGCTTCATCTGGGACGTAGGGGCAAATGTCTTTTTATTTATGGAGATGAACATTTCAGAAGAGCACGCAACACATTTCTGACACCAGAAGAGACCCATGTGTGGGTTTAGTGGACGGCACCTTCTTTGTTTCAAGGCCAGCATGCAGCTGTCTTAGAGGAGTGGGGCTTACCTTGGATTTATTAGTTCCCCCTTGTGTCCCTAGAGAGAAAGAATCCTGTCAAGGTTGGTGCCAGGTGTTTCAGGCCCCGTTGATGGATTTTCCTGAGGATCCCCATTGCAGAGGGGGTACCAGCAGCTTTATTAGGGGGCAGCATCAGGGACTTTAATGGGGGCTGACAATGGGGCAGCAGTATTAGCAGCAGCATGAAGCAGGGCTGGTGGCTTTGGGAGCATCAAGGACACAGCCTCTGCTGTGCACCGCTGGTGGGTGCTTGCTGCACGGTGGCAGGAGGCAGTTACATGACTTGACAGCCAACAGAGGCCCAAGAGCCTACTAAGGATGACACAACAGGAGAGAAGGAAACCGTGGACCTTTCATGGTGGTTACAACTTGCTTATGTGCCCATGTGTGCTTACCCTGCCCCACTGGGGCAGAGTGGAAACGTGGCAAAGGGTTCCATTTATTTCCTCGGGCTGATGTAACAAATTGCCACAACTGGGTACCTTGAAGCAACAGAAAATTAGTCTCTTTCAGTTGTGTAGGCCAGAAGTCCGAAATCAGAGCTGCAGTTCCTCCAAAGCCTCTAGGGGACGATCTGTTCTTTGCCTCTTCCATCTTCCGGTGGCTGTTGGCATTCCTTGTGGCTGCCTTGCTGCAATCTCTGCCTCCGTCTTCACATTGCTTCTCCTCTGTGTGTTTCAGACCTCCCTTTGCCTTTTTCTTACAAGGATACTTGTTGCTGGATTTCGGGCCTACCCAGATAATCCAGGATGATCTCATCTCAAGACTATCGGTGTAATTATATCTGCAAAGACCCTTTTCCCAAATAAGGTGCATTTACACGTGGCAGGGATTTGCTGTGGCCATATATTTCTGGAGACCACCAATCCAACCCACTGCAGAGTGTCGGGGTTCACGGCCTCATGATCTGGCTGATGGGAGCCGAGGAAGGGGAAGGGTCCTTCCTTCCCACCCCCGGCTGCTGTGTATGGCCTCGTGCATCAGCCGCCTCTCACGCAGGCGGCGACCTTGACCCTGAATGCCAGAGCTCCTGCTTGGCCCTGCCCTCCTCATACAGATGTGTAGTGATGTACCCCTCTCCGAAGCCTCTCTTCTTCACCTTTGTATCTAAGAGCTATTTGCTGATTCTCCCGAAGCCTTGAGGCCCCTCTTGACAGATGATTAATGTGTAATAAATATGGGCGTGTGTGTATTTGTGTGTTCAAAGAATATCCTTTTAGCAAATGACGTGGGGGACCAGTGCTTTCCTCATGTCTACGGGCTCGTTGGCATTCTTCCCTCCTGGGCCGAGGCATCATCTGGCAACATTGGCTTTTTCAAGCCTAGACCAGAAAGCTGGTGGTCGAAGGCTAAGAGGACAGCTCTGGAGTCAGACCTGGGTGGAATGTTGGCTGGGCCAGCTGGCTGTGCTGTGGGAGTCGGGTATGTCATTGAGCCTCCGTCTCATCGTCCAGAGAAAGGGGATCATAATTCCTCTTTATAGGATTGTGATGGGGATTAAAAGAAACAATGCACGTGTGGTGCCTGGCACAGGGGAGGTGCTTTTATCCTTTATTTCCTCTCATTTGGGTGTCTTGAGAAATCACCTTCCTGTCCCCTCATAGACATAACTCACTTCTAGTACTTTAGCTCCAAAGACAAACACACACATTGTTCAGCAGTGACCAGTTTTGCAACATGGCAAACTACTGTTTTTAATTACCCGCCTTTACCCTGTAACAGCTGTGGGGCAGTTGGCCTGACAAATGGAATTGAGTCTTGTGACATGCTCCAGATGTGGAGGTGTTCTGCCAGGTGTTTATTTTGAGGCTATAAAATGGCATTTTAGCACACAGTCTTTCCCCCACCCCGGCCCTGCTTCACCCCAAATGTTCTTTCAAGAAAGGTCTGGGCTCTGGCCTGCTGCTTCAGGCCCGGGCGTTAGAGCCAGTGTTGTGAGTTTGGAGTCTTTTTCACTGGGCTTTGTTACCTCTTGTGGGGTTCCCCCGCTCCCTCCAGACTTTTGCTGTTAATTAGGAAAATCACCGCTACTGCTTTGAGAAGGAGCCATGCAGTGCCTTGGGGCTTGCCATCTTTGGTGGTGGTCTGGGCCAAGTCTCCTGGGCTTTCACTTGGCGGGGCAGGCCTTGTTTGGGGGCTTGAGAGCAGAGGCTTATCTTCCTGTGAGGGAGGCAGCACTCCCCTTTTGGAACGTGGCTTGAACAATTAAAAAATGCATTACTTAGGATCTCGGAGGCCAGGCCTGGTACATTGAATGGCTCCCTCCAGCAGCATGTGCTCTCTCACGCTACGTCCATCCTGGAGCCCTGCCTGTACTGGGGTCTGGCTGTCTCTGAGTAAAAATGGGGCAGCTGTTGTGAAAGTGCTGCTTTTGAACGTGGAAATGTGTTTTGGGAATTTTTTTTCCCCTTTTCTAGAATCTTTGTACATTTGGGACGAGTCCTTTGGATTACTGAATTTCCACCCCCCCTCCCCCTTTTGCATTTGACCAAAACCTTTGAGGGTAATTTGTTGAAAGAACTGAGCAAATGTAGCTGATGGTGGCTGGTATGAAATTAGGTTTAGGTTATCATGTGCTTCAGTTTCACTTGTGGCCCAATCTGACCCACTTCATTTACACATTCACCAATTATTTTTTGAGCACCTGCCGTATGCCAGGCACTCTTCTAAACACCGGGGAAATGACTGTAAGTAAAACAAAATCCCTACTCTCACGGAGCTTACAGTCTCGTAGGGAACAAAAATAATAAGTAAACCAAATAAATATAGGCTATTATGTTCGGTGCTAAATAAAATAAAGCAGGATGAGAGGATAAAGAATGAGGATTTGTTCTTTTGGAACCCCCCCCCCACCCAAAACAGTAGATAGTTTGGCAAAATTATATATATATTTACCTGATGCGAGATTGAACAATCCATTGTTGCTAAGCTAGCTCCCAAATCATTAAAGACGTAACTCCTTTTGTCCCCTTGTCCCACCATCCTCAATATGAGGCTGGCTTGCACATCGTGGCCCTACATGGCTGCCTGAGCTCCAGCCATCACATCTGCATTCTAGCATGAAGGAGGACAGCAAAGGAGAAGGACACGGCCCTTTCTTGGAAGACACTTCCTGGAAGTTACACACATTACCTCTGTTTTCATCCTTTGGGCCAGATCTTAGTCACGTGGCCACACCTAGCTGCTGGAGAGACCAAGAAAACGTTTTCTCTATCCCAGGTAGTCACATGCCTGGCTAAAAAGCCAGGGGTCTTTTTCATAGAAAAAATAGAATGGAAATTAGAGGGTAACCGTAGTTTGTGAGAGAAGACCTCTCTGAGGAGGCATCATTTGACTAGAAGCCAGAATGACTTCTAAGAATGGGTTTCATTCAGTTAATTAATCAAATCACCCTCGTGCCTCTTCTGTGCCTGGTATTAGAGATACAGAGATGAATAATATATAATCTTGTCCTCAATGCTTGCAGTCCAGAGCAGAAGTGGCAGATTGGTGGTACAAGGGTAGTATCTAGCCAGCAGGTATAATTTGTTCGGCTGACATGTGTTTTAACAATTAGGAAATTCCGCATAAGTTAGATATCTAGCTTTCCATAGCACTTGAGATTTGGTAGTATAGGATCTGCATTTCCACCTGACTGGAGCTGACCCAGTAACTGACCTTCTCAAGTTGGTCACGAGCACTGCAGTTTGTCCCAGTCTCCACCATTCCCAGTTGTCACACACTAGTATGTTACCCTCTGTCTCTACCTTCCTGGCCCCTGTAGGCATTTGAGTTAGCAGTCTATGGTCTAAAGGGAGAAAAACCAATAAACAAAATAATTAAAATAAAACAGGCTTCATGCTTTGGCTTGTTTTTCTCACCATCGAGGCTCCACATCTACTTGTCTTTTCATGAGACCTTGAGTGCCCAAGAGAATGATGGCACTTCTGTTTTTCTTGATTACTTGATGTGGTGGGTAAAACATCGGCCCTGAGTGAGAAGACCCGAGGTCAGGTTCTGCCCCTTATAGCTAGCTGGGCGAGTAATCTTAGGGAAGTTCCCTCCCGCGTGGGGCCTCTGTTTCCCCACCTGTAAAAGAAGAGTGAGGGTAATCCTTCCTGGCCTACTGATCTTCCAGGATTTGGGAAAGAGCGAGTAGGTAATGTAGGCGGAAAAGATTTGTAAGGTGAAGGTGCATCATTGTGACAAAGAGAGAAAGCCATTCATACTCTAGGCCCTGAAAGGGCCCCGAGGAACAGCACAGGAATGGAGTGTAGCCTCGCCTGTGGAATTGGGGCTGGGAACTGGGAAGCTGTTAGAAATCAAGGTGGCTGCTTGCTTGCTCTCTCTCTCTCTCTCTCTCTCTCTCACCACATGAGTCCTTTTCATTTTTTTCTCTATCTGAGCCAGCCACTCTTTTCTTGGCAGACTGTTTTTTTCTTACTATGTACAAGGCCAAAAAAGGGCAGCTCCGGCCCTCATGCTCCATGACCTTTTAGTTTAACTGCCCACCATCAATTAATGGCAGTCTCTGCATTTCTTCAAATACTCACGAGAAAGATTCTTAACTGATACACTGGCTTCCCCTGGGTAAGTTGAGGTCCAACTACCGGAGACCATGGAAGCAGTGCCACATAGTTCCTATATGGCGGCTGAGGCCCAGCCCTTTCGCAGGTGCCGAGTGTAGCTGTTCTTGGAGCCAGGGAGGTGGCTGGGCAGGGACACCAAGCATGTCTTCTGCAACTTAACATCTTTAACATGACAGCTCTGATGATTCTGTCCCGAACGGCTCTGCTGACAGTTCTGGCAGGTGGGATGGAAGGCTTTTTCTAAAGAGACAAGACATGCTAGTGAAAACATCATTTCCAGGTTACGGACGTGTGTACCAAGGTCCTTTGAAAACTGTCACCTCGTTGCTCTGCAGAATATATTTAACCCATAGCTGCTGCTAACTTCTGGGCTCCAAAAGTAGGAAATGTGTGCAAAGAGTCAGGCTGAGGAGATGAAATGAGGGTTTCCATGGCTACTGGCTTGAGTGTGCCTAAGACAAAAGTTTTTGAACTGCAAACATCAATTCATCCAAAATATTTTCCCTCTTCCTTTTCACTTGTTTACTTGGTAAGCAGAGAAACAGAGCAGGGAATGTTCTGGTACAAATACATAGCCTGGGGGAGTCAGAAAATTTCCAGCTGCCAGGAACATCCCAAACAGAGCCTTGAGTGTCCAACATACTTTGGGGACACTCAGACCAACTTGGGTAAACGTGGAGACCAGGAGTTTGGGTCTCGGCTCTGCCAGTCTCTGGCTGAGTGATGTTGGGTGAATGACTTGACATCTCTGAGTTTAGGTGTCCCATTTGTAAAAGAAATAAATGCTGGTAGAATATGAGCCTTGAATTGAGGTTAGTGCCAACAACCTATATCAGCTAAGATTAGACTCACCTGCATGTGAAACAGGCCCAAGTTCAGAGAAGTTTTAACACTTAAGGTTTTGTTTTTTGAGTGAGAGGCAATGATGATGTGATGAAATCACCAGGGATTCAGGCTTCTCCTTCCTGTTTTCTGAACCACCATCCCTAGGCTATGGACCTTACTCTCGCTGGCCAGAGGCTGGCAGGAGTCTAACTATTACATCCATGTTCCAGGCAGGAGAATGGAATTGGTGCATTTCTGTAATTCCCTCCTCTCCAGTGTGGGCTGGACCTAGTGACTCACTTCTAAGGAATAGCCTCCAGCCAGAGTGATGTGATGTCATTTCTGAGATTAGGTTACACAAAGTCTGTCGCCTCTCTTTTCTCCCTCTTCTTCCTTTCTCTCCCTTTCCCTTTCCCCTCCCCTTTCTCCTCTACCTCTCTGGGCTTCCCTTGTGCTGAGGGCAGTGAGCTGCCATGTTATGAGGCCCAGGTGGCAAGGAGCTGCAGCTTGCCAGTAACCGTGTGGGTGAGCTTGGAAGCAGATTCTCCAGCCCCAGTTGCACCTTGAGACAAGTGCAGCCCTGGCTGGCAGCTTAACAGTGACCTCATGAGCGACCTTGAACTGGAGGTACCCTGCTAAGCTGCATTCAAGATTCCTGACCCACAGAAACTTTGACCCAAGAAATGATTTTTGTTTTTAGCTGCTAAATTTTGAGGTAGTTTGTTATGTAGCAATATGAAAATGAATTCACCCTGCAACTGCCTTAGAGGCATTCAGTAAACTTTGGGTAAATATAGAGATCCCCCAGAGACCGCACAACAGGAAACTGGACTTGGAGCCTCTGGTTCTCCCAGGCAGCGCAGGAACAGAGATTGGGCCAAAGCTTTGCTCCATTTCCTATCACTTGGATGTTTTCCTAAGATTTGCTTAGAGGAAAAGAATGAAACCACCACAAGCACTCCATACATAGAGCACGACTGACTTAGCACCCATTCTCAGAGGCTGCTCTGTACGTGCCATAATTGGACCCTGTGCTCTGGGGCCCAGGGCGTAGATCTGGCACCGATGTGTGAGATGGAAGGCGCCGACTCTGCTCGCCCTCGCTGGCTCCGGTGTTGCCCAGAAGCTGGCTCTTTGGCCCCAGGGTCTGCACGGCTAGCTTCGGCGCTGCTCATAAGCCAGCACACATGGCGCCTTCGTGAAAATACACAAGGACGCCCTCCCCTCCCCCCCGGGTGTTTAGCTGTGCCAGGGGAACTGGCCTGGAGACTGGAGCAGGCTGGCTTTCAGCTCCCATGTGTCCCCCTGGTCTGTGCAGGGCACAGCCTGTACCCACTATAGGTGACGACGCTGCCTCTGGGGACGAGTTTCAGGAGCCGTAAAGAGGATGATAAATAAACCACCTGGTTCCTTTCACAGGGCTAATCTAAACTCTGAAGAATGGCCTCCTGAAAATAAAGTTTTCTTGATTTTTCACCGGGTGTTATAACTTGAGTAAAAAAAAAATAGATCATAAAACAGCGTGAATAGTATGATCCCCTTTATTAATAATTATATACACACACAGATTTCTTGTAGTAGTTTTAGGATTGAGATGCTAATGTCTGGATAATGGAAATTTGGATAGTGTTTGCTTTCTTCATGTTTTTTTCCTCTGAAGTATTTTATTCTTTTGAACATAAGCACGCATTATTCTTTTAAACAAAAATAATAATAAATCCTCTTTTCCTTTTGAAAAAATCCCCTTTCCTCTTTCATCTGTATAATATATAAAATACCCTTTATAAAATTTAAAAATTTTTTAAATTTTATTATAAAAAATTTTATAATAAAATTTTAAAATTTTATTTATTTATTAAATAAAATTTAAATTTTATAAAATTTAAATTTTAAAATTCCCTGTATAAAATTCCCTTTCCTCTTTCAATCTGTTTTGCAGCTAAGTGTAATTATACTTAATTCCAGGATGTAACTAACACCTGAGGCTCAGAGAGGGGAAGTGATTGGCCTATTCCTGGCAGGAACCCTCCATGCTACCTTTTCTTTCTTTCTCCCTGCCCAACCCCAGGTATCACCTGCTTAGAATTGTATCTGACACCATCTGACCTATATAACTTGGGCTCCTCATTTCCCCTTTCAGTTTTCTCATCTGTAAAATGGGGCTAATACCAGCATTGACCTCCTGGGGTCGTTGTGGGGCTTACATGCGATAGTGTGTGTGAGGTACTTAGCACAGCCCCTGGAACCTGTGTCAGTAATTGTTAGCATTGGCTATTCTTGGGTGATATCAGAGAAGCCATTTCCCCCTCTCTGGGTCTGTTTCTTCAAATTCAAAATGCATGGGTTGGACTTGATGATGATTGAAAATTCTGCATTTCAAGTCTCTGGTTCCAAAATTCTGTTGCTATGATTTCGAGAAGCTGGGTTACAGGAAGCAGTTGTCATCCACCCATCCCTGTGCTGAACTAGCTCAAAAATGACTTAAATGTATGAATAACTGAAGAGAGTCTGGGGAAGGGTGTTCTTGCTGGAAGAATAACATGTGTACCCACCCAGGCGAGGGCAAGGCCACCTGGAGGGAGTGATTGATAGGAGAAGCCCGCTGCGGGGTGCATGGGCTGGCCG
This sequence comes from Rhinolophus ferrumequinum, assembly GCF_004115265.2. Classification (NCBI taxonomy): domain Eukaryota; kingdom Metazoa; phylum Chordata; class Mammalia; order Chiroptera; family Rhinolophidae; genus Rhinolophus; species Rhinolophus ferrumequinum. Next base: position 61,846,353 of record NC_046295.1, on the reverse strand, counting down.
CTCTTTCCAGAATCTGGTCTGTAGTCAACCTTCCAAGGAGTGGTACCATTCTCCGTTCTTTTCTGCGAGCCCCCCGCACCAGGTTGCTGGACAGCTGAGGTGTGAAAACACCTGCAGTGTTTTTAAAGGTGCAGCATATTCTCTTAGCGCCAGCTTTAACTATCTGTCTTTGGTCATTTGTGTTGGACTCAAGAACGTGAGAAAAGTGTCGAGTTTATGCCACATCATAAATCAGAGATTTGGGTGTGGCTTTTCCATCTTTCAACAAGTCCACTGGGACATTGTGGGAATTTCCTGCCCTGGCTGATGATGGTGGCAGGTATGGTGGGCCGGGGAGCTGCTGGGACGGAGACACTATGAAAGTCCCTCTTTGAAGCCGATGGGGGACATGCAGCTGGATTCCTGGGAGCTTGGGAGCATCTGGGTGATGGGGAAGTGGGGCTCCATCTAGGACAGGCGGCCAACCGTTGACATGATCTGGCTGGGGACCAGTGTCCTGGCCTGTATTAATTAGCTGAAGACATGCCGTTGGCCGTGGTGTCGTGCTCATCTGGTATGAGGGAACTGACTGGTCAACAACATTGAGTGCAAGTGAAAAAGAGGCATTTTTCATCCGCTTTTTGAGGATGGGAATGGGGTTAGAAGACAAAGACAAGCAAAAGCAAAACAAATGAACAAGAAAACACAAAACAGGATGGAGATTGTTGAGTGGTGAACATGCTGCCCCCTCCCCCACCCATGTTCCTGTTCTTGTTTTTCACCTCTCTGATAAAACACCGATCAACTGCTGTCTGGAGAGTGTTGGAACAATGTGGGCTCTGGGCTGTGTCCCCCAACTCCCCGCGCATCCTCTGCTCCTTCCGTCCCTCAAGGTGCTTTGCTAGCACGGTGAGCTGCTCATACTGCTCTCCTCTCATGGCTCCATGCTGGGTACAGCAGGGTGCGAAGGCCGTCCGTGATCTCCTGTTAACCCTCCCTTCCAGCCTCTTGTTGAAGTAACCCCGTCCCCTCCATCTGGAATGGTAGACTGTCAGAGCTGGAAGGGATTTGGAGGTCATTTAGTTCTTTTTCTGGGAAAAAAAAAAGGATGAAAAGAAATCTTATGTGGAACTTCAAAAGGAGTGGTCCAGCTGAAGGAGTGGTGGCGGGACCCAGAGGTTCACCCATTACGTGGACTCTTTAAATATTTTTCCCCCAAAACTGGCTGTTTCCTCTGAATTTATAGAGGGACAGCAGGGCTTGGTGGAGACGCTTGAAAATCATCGATTTTTTCCAATTCTCTCCTGTTACATAGAGACTGGGTTGCTTGCCCAGGGTCTCTGAGCTGGTATATTGCAGCCAGTTCTCTGAAATCCAGAGTATTGGCCTTGCCTACGTATCTTCCACCCACCCCCATGTTCCTGCTGTGATTTAGATTGTAAAGTCTTTCCAAGAAATAAGTCAATTGCATCTCCAGGCAAAGTTCTTTCCACAAGGAGCAACTAGCGGAAGAGGTGGCAAGCAACCTCGGCCATATATCTCCTTCCCAATCACTTGGCCTTTAGGGTCTTGAGGATATGAGCACCCCAACAGCCAGATTGCTTTTCAGTGTCCCCCAGACCCATGAAGTCACAACAGGGAGCTGCTGCTGCTGCTGCTGCTTCTTCTTTTTTTTTTTTTTTTTTTAGGATTTATTGATGAGTCCATTGAAACATCCTCCTGCTCTCTGGGAATGTTTTTCTCCCAAATAGACTTTTTGACACAGGATCAGATTTACTGTTAGAATTCCATCTCTGCTGGTTTATTTAGCTTTCACGTCATTCTGAGGACTCCTACTCCAGCGTTCAGGAGTCATAAAGTGGGAGAAGGTGCCTCTTTCCCCTGCTCCCCCATCTCACACAATGTCCTTTTGCATCTCTGGCCTTTCCAGTTTCTGGTGGAATGTGGTCAGAACCAACTTGATCTGTTCCACTCACCATGTTTGATGGGAGGACTGAGATCCCGGGTAGTAACAGCAAGTGTTTCGATTCTCGACCAGATGACCGTTTGGTGTAAATCATAGGACAGGGACAGCTGAACTTGGCTGGGAGTAAATTTGGTGCTCAACTCGAAGCTCTGAAAATGGCCTTCCTGGCTGAATGATGATGACGGTGATAATAACTGATACTGATTTTGCATTGACTGTGTACCAGGCCTCATGCTAAATAGTTTACCTACATGAGCTTTTAAAAAATTATCATGATAATCCCATGAAGCAGATTAATTTTATAGGTGGAAAAAAAAGAAGCTCAGAAAGGCTAGGTCATTGCTCATGATTGCACAGCCAGAAAATGGTGTCGCCCCCAAAGAGAGGCACTTACTTGATTACTATTCTATGTATGACACCCTTTCCACGTTAAAGTCCAGGATTTGGGCACACAGTGAAAGAAAGTTAACAGCTAAAGGTTAAGCTATGTCAGAGCCCAAGGAAAAGCATGGTTTCCTGAGAACACTTCTGTACCCCCCATTTTTGAGAATGGCCTCTGTATAGTTATATTTGTACCAGATGGAGCCTGCTTGGCCGGAGCTGATTCGTCCAGGGTAGACACCTGACCATAGAGTGATCAATTCAGTGCCTGATCAGCAATGATTAGTAGACTTTCTATGCAAATTTGAAATGAGATGTGGGAACTGGAGTAAGTTGGCCTTGGGCCCTTGGCCCAAATGATGGGTCAGAGTGGAAAAGAAAACTGAAGACGGCTTCACTCTGTGCCTATTTCCCTCGTGCCCAGACTGCTCTCTCATTCTGAGATCAGAGTGGGAGATGGAAAGGGGGACAGGCTTTAAACCAGACAAAAGAGAGTGTTGAATTTGTACTCCATCCCAGGGTTGCAATGATTTTGCCGGGTGACCTTCAGAGACTTCAGAAACCACAACCCAGGGAAGCTGTGACTTGGTTTCCCAACCAGTGGGTGGCAGTAGTGGACCTGGAACCCGAACCCACATCCCACTTCCCGGCCAGGGGAGAGGGACACTGGGAAAAAAGAAGAAAGGTTGTGTTTCACATTAGCATCAGGCATTTAGAAGGGAACAATCTGCTTCAGAGAGACAGACCTGGATTATATATTGTCCTGATTACATAAAAGAAAGTTCTAGACCCATTCCCAATGCAAATATTTCATAGTAATCATTACATTTCTGTCTGGTTTGCCTGGAGGGCTAAGAATATGCATATCTGAGTTTATAAGAAAACTTATCATGTTTTTTAAATGTTCGTGAAGCTATTCCTCCTTAAAAACTAGGGTGGGGAGGGGGAAAAAAGGAGGCCGGGATCAAGCAATAACTTCAAGCTGAGCTGAAAGAAATTGTCTTGCGTTTTTGGCGTGAAGTACACATACACCCTGGGAAATGTACTTTGTCCACTTACAAGTTACTTTGCTTCTTTATTGATGATGTTGGATACTAACAACTCTGTTTATAATGCACTGTGGGATTAGTTACTCTCTGTGTAACACAATCGTCATTAAACACCAGCTACAGGAAAGCTGGAATCCTTGTTTTGATTGTGGTTACCAAGGCGACAAAGTGGCCCATTGGTTCTGAGGCTCTTGCGTGACGCTCACAGTGTGTGCTCATTCTTCTGGTACATCGTTACATGTAGGTTGGTAGCAAGTTACGTTTCCAGCAGCTCACGTCAGAGTTTTAACATGCCCAGACATAATCAGGGAAGGGCAGTGTGGGAGAAGAGAGCCTCCTCATGAAGAGGGAAAGGGGTCAGGTTGGAGGGCTGCTGTGGTCAGGCTAAGAATGTCCTGTGAGGCCAAATAGCCCCTGTCCCTGCCGCAGCTTTGCTCTCTTCTCCCAGGCCAGACTCACCGACTTTCCACTTGCCAGCTGGCCACTGCTCAGGTCTTAGATCTCTTCAGATTTGACTAAATAGCCCTAACCTCTTGGAGATCTCTTTTTTTGTGTGTCTTACACTCCCCGTTCCAATCAAACGTCTGGTCCTGTAGGCCTTTTGCAAGGTCTGGAGCCTTTGTTCAGCCTGGGACTCAGTTGCCTTGTGGGACAGGGACCTGATGACATCTCACCGCCATGTCTTCCATTCAGTATCAACTGCTCCTGCCTGGGTTTTCACACGCTGCCCGTCACCAGTATGTTCCCCAGCTTCCCCCACCATCTCTGAACCTTACTCCTTTGGACACTGCGCCTTGCTTATGCCTTCCTTACCTGCTGGAATACCCACCATTATCTGGGCCTTTCCCCTCCAGAATCTTCCCGAGTCTTTATAGGCTTGGCTGGAACCCAGCTCTGGCTTTTCTCTGCCACTGGTCTTTTAGCTAACCCCTGACATAACTTGTTCGTCTTTTCTAAAATGTGACAACAGGCCAGTCGGACAGCTTTTGAGTCAGAAAATGTATCTTGTTTCATTGGAGCTTTCTGCTGGCTTTTACAGAAGAATGCACACATAATGCAGACCCAGCCACAGGTGAGGGCTATAGGGAGGCAAACCCCGGCCCTCTCTCCCTCTCTCCTGTCTTAGGGTTCTGTGACCCCTCCTCTGATTTTGGAGAGTCAAATGTTTGTTCAGAAAGCATACTGCTTCCTTTTGGTTTCTAAAATAAAGTTCAACATCTCCCCAGATCTGTCCTCAGCTTTCCTCTCCAGCCTGTGGAACTAGTTTATGGGATGATTGAATGCAGTTTGGTACAACTGGGAAGTGGTTGTGTTTTTCCCCCCATCAGTGCCTCCAGACGTACTCCATCAGCGCTCCTTCTCCCACCTCGGTTCACAACTCGGGACAGAACTCGATGCCTTCTGGTCACTTTGAGCTGTGAGAGAGATCTCATTTTCGAGTATTAAAAGATTCGTCCAAACCTATATCTTAATCTGCATCCAATTCAAAACTTGTTCTTCACATAGCCACCAGCTCAGTCTTGGCCTGCAGCTTGGGGACCCACTTGGTGGCATTCTAGCCACACTGGCCTCCTGACAGATTCTAGAACTCACCAGCCACATTTCATTGAGAGCGTGCTCCTGGTCTGTCTCTGTCTGGAGGGTGTCCTCAGAGCTTGTCAAGTGGCTGGCTCTGGCTCAGTCTTCCCTTCTCCGCCGGTGTCCCCTTAAAAGGACCATGCTGACTGCCCTTGCTGCAGTCTGTAGCACATAGTAAGTCCTCTGAGCAATTTTCACTATTTTAATTAGCTTAAAAATTTTTTTGGTTAACTATTACCTGCTGTTTACCATAGCATTCTTAATATTAACTCCAAGAGGGCAGAAACTATTTGTCTTATTTAGAATTACATATCCACAACCTAACTTGATGTCTGTTACACTGTAGGCATTCAAAAATATTTAATTAATAATGAATTCCTGTTTGAAATCAAATTCTAATATTTTACCTAATGGCCAAATAATATACCGAAAGGTATAAAATTGGCTGACACTTGACCTTTTTTTTTTCCGGTCTGGAAAATTAGAAATTTCACATGGTTCATCCTAATGTTTGAAGCGTTCTCATTAAAGTCAACAGTAAGAGCAAGACGATTGCAATCATTAATATATTACATTTTTCCGGAAATTCAGTTCTGGTTAATAGGAAAGGGGGAAAAAACAGGTATAATATTGGGAATACTAGTTGTAGAGGATAAAACTGCTTACCTGCAGAACCAACAGCAATCAATTGAAAATTAAGAGTCTTTATAAATGAGTTCAGTTAAGATGGCCATATGAAATCTAGCCAACTAGACAATAATAATTATGAATGAGATAATAGAAAATATTCATAACAGCAACAATAAGGCAGTAAGAATACTACAAGAACTCCTTCCTCTCCCACCACCACCCATAAGCCCTGGAAATTAAGGAATATATGTGATCTCATAAGAAAACTATGAAACTTCCCAGAGAGTCCTTGAAGAAAACTTAATAAACATGATGACAAAGACACTTCGGGGGGTGGGAGGGAGAACTCAATATTATAAAAATTTCAGTTCTCTCCATAATTAATGTTAATATTTATTTACATGTCAGTCCAAATTGTAATAGAATTTTGGGAACAGCTGGACAAAAACAAATACAAAGATCATCTGAGAGAAAAAAATTCAGATCAATCAAGAGTCTTCTCAAAAAGAAGAGAAATGTGTAGGGAATTTTCATGTCTGATAGCAAAACAAGTTATCATGCTACAGTAGTTAAAACAGTGTGACAGTGGCTCATGAATAAGCTGACATATGAATGAAACATAATGGGAACTCAAGAGGCCAAATCAGTTTTACACAGTAACTTAGTGTGTACCACAGGTGACATTCAAATCCATAGGGGAGAAAGGATGTATTTTGGGATAAAAAGTATTTTGGGATAACTTGCTACCATTTAGAAAAAAGTTAAATTTCTATCTCATACTTATACCAAAATAAATTTCAGATGAATTATTTTAAATATTTCTGTGTAAATTATTAAACCATAAATATTTTAGAAAAAAATAGAGGCTAGATTTATTCATATTAGGTAGGAAAGGGCTTTCTAGGCAAATAAACTAAATATAAAACTCCAAAGGAAAAGATTGATAAATTTATAATATATGAACAAAAGTATAAACTTCTGTGTATCAAAAACATCACGAAATTAAGAAGGAGCTATCCAACTGGGAAAATATTTTTAACATGTATGATAGAAAATATTGTTGAAATCCTTACTATGTAAAAGACTTTTATAAATCAAAAGAGAAATACCACAATTGAAATGGGCACAGGACATAAATAGGCAAGTCAAAAAGTGAGAAGTACTGACGATGAGCCTACATACAACGGTGGAGTTAACCATTATAGGAGCCGCCCCACTTCAGTTATTATAACTATGTGACGTAATGCACATTTAAGCCATTTTGAGTGGAGAGTTTTTTGTAGTTGTTGTTATTATTTGCAACCTAAAGTTATTTGCAATCCTTCCTGATTCATAATTTGGTACCAGGAATTGACTATTACAAGTAATTGACAAAAAAATGTGGAAGTGGCTAAATAGTAGAGGAAATATCCTGAACTGAGATAACCCAGTTATTTCAGGTTGAGAAGTACGTGACTCTTGTTATCACCATGAAACTTTTTTTTAACCTCTCACCTATGATACCTTAGGATCTCGACCAGAAGCCTTTGGAGGTGCAGTACTGGGGGAATGGTAGGAACAACTCACGATGCTGGCATGGGTGGCCTAATTCTATGTGACTTCAGTAAGATTCTGCAAGAAAGAGACAAGCATTGCTGAAGGTGGCCCATCTGAATGCAGAAAGGGAAGAAAATACAGGTTTGCTGGAAGTTCTTTCTGCCTGTGACCTGAGATGTGGTCCCATAATTTGTAGCCTTTGCAGCCAAAAAAGCTGAATGTTGTATCCCAAAGTTAATATAATAACCCAGGTAGGGAGGTGGGAGAGTTAGCAGGAGAGAATTGATAATATTTGGGAAAACATAGCTTTATTGTTTTCTCAACAAATTTACTTCATTTTTTTGGGGGGGGGGGGTTTGTTTTTTTTTTCTCTCACTTGAAAACATCATATGTGTTTTAAAAAAATAGTGAAATATTGGAAACAAGATGTCCAACAAAGGTGGGTAGTCAAACTATGGAACTTGCACACAATGGGGGTATCATGAAATGCTCCTGATATTTAAAGTGAGAAAATTAGGTTGCAAAATTGTGACTAGAACAGGGATGGGTATTGGACAGGGATCTTTTGGTCTAGTCAGTGTCATGATCACTACCATTTAATGACCAGTTGCTAAATGACGGTCACTGTGCTAAGGGCCTCACCTGCACTGTTTCATTCCATCTGCCCAACTTCCTCCGAGGAACGTACTTTACTTTCTTACTCCTTTTCCAGATGAGGAACCTGAAGCTGAGGTTTCATAATTTGCTCAAGTAAATGGTAGAACAAACAATTGAAGCTCAGGTCTGCTTCATTACAAAGCCTGTACAGGAAGTCCTCACTTAATGTTGTCAGTAGATTCTTGGAAACTGCGACTTTTAGCAAAATGACATATAAGGAAACCAGTTTTATCATCGGCTAATTGATGTCAACAAAAGTTAAGTTCTTACGGTCACAAAAACATCATCAAACTTACAAATGAAGACCCAAAACACATCTAATACTGAGCATTGAACTAAATGTGAGCTATACATACATTTAAGAAAGATTGATAGAAACAAAGAAGATTAATAAAAACAAGTAAGATCCTATTTTCCAACCTGCTTTTTCCAGTTCAGGGTCACATGTGTCTAAAATTTGCTTCCGTCCGTTTCTCTTATGTCCAATTATACCAGCCTAGTTCAGGACCTTTGTATTTTCAGTTTGGACAATCACAGTAGTTACTTAACTTATCTCCCTCCATTTTCTCTTGCTCACACCATGAATTCATTTTATCTATCATTTCCAGAATAATCTACCAAACATTTCACTTCATTGTGATTGAAATGTTCCTATTGTCACCAAATACCTGCTCAAATAGTCTCTGGGGACTTCTCAATATTTACCAAACAAAGTCTAAAGTAATTGACTTGGCGTTCAAGGCTCTCTACAATCCCAACCTGCCTTTTCAACTTTATCTTTCATTATTCTTCGAAATCAGGGGTCAGCAAACTAAGTTTCGGGCCTGTTTTTGTAAACAAAGTTTTATTGGAACAGAGCCATGCCCATTCATTTATATGTTATCTATGGCGTCTGTGCAGCGGAGCTGAATTGTCTTGATAGAAACTGTATGGCCCAGAAAATCTAAAATATTTGCTATCTGGCCTTTTACAGAACAAGTTTGCCGATCCCTGCTCTAGATGAACCCATTGCTCTAAGCAAATGGATCTACTTTGTGCCTCCATGTTAAATAATTTTTGGAACAAGATAGGATAAATTTAAAAATGTTCAGTGTTTTTTGAACACCCCCTGAGCTTTCTCATCCTCCATGTGTTTTAAAAAATGCTTTCTCATTAAATGAGTGAATGGCTAAACAAATAAATTCTATGCTACATCTATGCTATGGAATACTTCTCAGTGATAAAAAGGAGCACACTAATCCTTTAACTATTAAAATCAAAGTGCTATCGCTACCTGTTCATGTGTGAAAACTTTTTGATTAATGTGGAGAGATTCATCTCTGAACTCTTTCTCTGAATTACCCTCCACTTTAAAGGTGTGCCACACACCTTAAATTTTTTTTTTTGTACCATTCACGTATGTTTGTTTTATCTTTTCCAATCAAATTTCTCATTATTTAGGGCTTTCTAGGGTATAGACACTTGTAGGTCATTTTCCCACAGTCACACAGCAAACCAGTGAGGATAGGCACTGATGGGTTGGTAATTGCCAGTATTTTTTGTGGAAGAAGCTTAGGTGTTCGAAGGTTCTGGGATTTGCCAGTTGTCACTAGGCTGGTCTTTGAGATCTCCCTGAGAGCAGCAGTGAGCTAGCTCTTGTACTTGTATTGCTAGGACACTTCTGGCAATGGGAGGCCGGCAGTGACCCGTACGTAGGTCAGTAGTCCTCAAAGTCCGGTCCCTGGGTCAGCAGCACCAGCATCCCCTGGGAACTGTTAGAAATGCAAATTCTCAGTCCCACTTAAGAATCAGACACTGAAACAGACACTCTAGGGTGGTGCCTACCAACCTGAGTTTTACTAAGCCCTCCCGGTGATTCTGATGCCTGCTCGAGCTTGAGAAACACTGACCTCAGTCAGACATACTCCCATGAGACATACTCCGGCTTCAGTTTGACCTTGGCACTGCATGATGGGAAGGCAGGGGCACACCTGACACCCGTCTCTGTGATGATCTCTCACGCAGCTAACTGATGGCAAGGAGCGAGGGAGGTCAGTTCACCAAAATACTGCAACTGCATGTGCAGTACCTGAAAGTAAGTTAGTGAAGTCGGTGTCTTTCACACATCAAACACTAGAAATGCCTTCTTATGTTACCTTGGATTTCCCCCCAATTAAATAACCTTTATCTTCTCACAGGAAAACGAGAGAGTTTAGTTTGGACTTCAGAAGGAGTGGAACGCATCGCATGCTTTTCACACAGATGAAATTAAAAATGAGTGAATGAATTCCTTCCCTTAAACGTCATCTCTGTAGTATCTAGTACCGAACAGGCACCGGAGAGGTCTTTATTGATAGAAGACACAAACAGGTAGACATGTGTTTGCAATATAAAGTAATATGAACAATAGCAGAATTAAGCCCACGGTTGGAGTGATATGGAGAAGGGAATAGTGCCCTGTGTGTGTGTGCGCGTGCGTGTGCATATGTATACGAGGTCTGACAGTTTGCCAACTTGTTGCAACGATGTTGCTAACCTTTTTTGATATCAGAGGCATTATTCATTATGAATTTGTACCAACTGGACAAACAGTTAACCAAGTTTACTACTTGGAAGTGCTCAAAAGGCGGCATGAAAAAGTTAGACGACCTGAGCTTTTCGCCAACAATTCATGGCTCTTGCATCACGACAATGCACCAGCTCACACAGCACTGTCTGTGAGGGAGTTTTTAGCCAGTAAACAAATAACTGTATTGGAACACCCTCCTTACTCACCTGATCTGGCCCCCAATGACTTCTTTCTTTACCTGAAGATGAAAGAAATACTGAAAGGAAGAATTTTGACGACATTCAGGACATCAAGGGTAATATGACAGCTCTGATGGCCATTCCAGAAAGAGTTCCAAAATTGTTTTGAAGGGTGGACTGGGCCCTGGCATCAGTGCATAGCTTCCCAAGGGGAGTACTTCAAAGGTGACCGTAGTGATATTCAGCAGTGAGGCATGTAGCACTTTTTCTAGGAGTTCACGAATTTTAATTGTCCGGCCTTCATATGTGTGTGTTGTGTAAGACAGCATGGGTTCAGGGACAGGTGTTGTTCAGGATTTCACAAAGGAGGGCATTCTGGAGCTGGATTTGAAGAGCATTCAGTTCAGCAGGTAGACCAGGAAGAGAAGAACACTCCAGGCATGTTGAGCAGAACATGTAAATGTAAGGGGGCATGAAATAGCGTGTTGTATCGAGGGAGCCATGAGTGTGTAGTGGAGTTCAGAGTGTGAGGAACAGCTGACAGGCCAGAGAAGGAGTCTGGAGGCAGATCGTGGCTATGAATGTGCTGCTACGGAGTTTGCTTTTCATTCATTGGCTGGTGTTTCCCAAAGTGTAGACACTGGGTCCAGGGGGTTTTGTTAGGTGTTCTTTTGAAAAAAGATCTCGCTAATCAAGCACATGTGAAAAGTTTAGTCAAATTAAATGGGTTTCTTTTTTGCAAGAACTCTAAGAGCCTTTCATGTGCTATGTGTATCGAGAATACGCAGGGCAGGGAGTCACAGGGCATGGGAAGCTTTCTGAGGAGCCACTCTTCAACATCTCAGGTTGCTCAGGAATGGACTTCGGGCAGTGCCACTGTACACAGGGAGGGAGGGTTACTCGGTCCTGTCCCCAGGATAAAATCCAAGTCTTTAGCATGGCCTCCCAGACCGTACCAAATCGAGGCCTCCCTGCCGTCCTGACCTGGCCTCCCACCATACTTTTGGGAACCCAGCCACAGCCTTTCTTGCATGTTGTCTGTCGTCTTGGCCTGCCTCCACAGAGCAGTTGCCATAGAGCCTGAAATATTTACATTTTGCCCTAAATAGCAAAAAGTGTGCTGATCCTGCATTGTAGTATTCCACAGTGTTTTCTTGTCCGTCTGCCCCTCTAGAAGTAGAGCTCCAAGATAGCTTTTATCTTGTTGTTTTTGATGTGTTCGTTTTTGTGTCACCAGCACCGAGCACAAGGCTTGGCATATAGAAGGCACCCAGTGAATGCTTAATGAGAGAATGAACGAAACTTCCACAACAATCCTAATGATTGATATTAGGCAGGCTTTGTGGTTTCACATGTACCGTCTCATTTAAGCTCCATTCCAGCTCTCTGTGATGGATGAATACTATCCCTGTTTCCCATATGAGGAAGCAGAGGCTCTGAGAAGCCAAGTGATTCTTCCAAAGTACCACAGCCAAGTTAGGATTCGAGGGTGTTCCGCTGCTGCCGTATGCCGTGTTCCCTCCATTGACCTTGGCTGTCTCACACCACTGACCTCACGACCAGATCTCCGGTAGCAGTTTCACTGTGACTCGTGTTAGATTCCTGGTTCTTCCTGTCAGAGGATCTCCCCATGGTGCCCCTTCTCCTTGTCCCAGCGGCCTTCTTCTCCCCCTCTCTAATTGCTCCTGTCCCTTTCCTTGTTTACTCCTGCCTTCTGTGCAATCTGTGGCTCAGTCACCAAGGGGACGATTTCCTAGGAAGCCCATGCACAATGCAGTATGTGTGGTCATCTGTATTTTGGTTAGTTCTTCTCACAATTAGAAGAGGTCAAAGGTCCAGGAGAAGAGAGCTGTCCTCCAGCCATGCCCCTCCAGGATGGACTGTGTCTTGTTCCGTTCGGGTTGCTAAAATAGAGCACCAGGGACTGGGGAGCTTACGAGTATAAGCAATGGAAATTTTATTTCTCATATTTATGGAGGCTGGAAGTCCAAGATCAAGGCACCAGCGGATTTGGTGTCAGGTGAGGGATATGCTTCCTGTTTCATAGGTGGCCATCTTCTCACTGTGTCCTCACAGAGCGAAAGGGGCAGTCTGTTTTTTAAGGGCACTGATCCCATTCCTGAGGGCTCCAGCCTCATGACCTAATCACCTCCCAGTGGCCCCAAGTACCAACACATTGGGCATTAGGATTTAACCTGTGAATTTGGGGGAACACCACTGTTCGGTCTACGGCAGACTGACTCGTCTGCCAACACACAGGGCTCTGCACTGCAGGACGTTGGGGCACCTGCTGCTCCGCTCACAGAAAGGTGCTCGAGGCCTGCAGAGAAACGCATTTTTAGCCTCTCCCCAGGACTCTGGTGAGCTGGCCTAAGGGCACTGTTTGCAGAGACAATGTGATGCTGAGCACCCCTGAGAGAAAGTGAAGTCATTGCGTGCCTGAGAGTGATTTATTCATTCATTAATGGCATATTTGTTATCTTTTCCAACGATAAATTAGGTCCTTACGGAAATGCTTTTGTTTCTAACCTGACTGAAAGCAGAGGCCTGAGCATCACTAACAGGCCGTCAGATTTCCTGGTGTTCATGTTTGGTCAACTGACAAATCCCTCAAACTCATCATTAGCTGGAATATGTTTGAACTTTATTCTTGGGCTGTCTAATTGTCATATGATATGAGGCAGACCTGTAGAAGGGGTTGCTTTATAACTAACAATTTGGCCTTCGAAGGAGACACAATATGCAAAAGAAATTATGTGAGAAAAAAGAATCTAACACCTTCTCTACTGAAGTTACTACACAAGGTCCAGATATAAGTCTTGTAAAATGAAATCTGAGGTCATAAACATGCTTCACACATCTGGAATCTTGTATGTGGCAGATCCTCTAACACTTCAGATGCTATGTTAAAGCAAGGAAAAGAGCATTTATTGAATACCTACTAAGTGTTACGATTTTTCACACTTTCCCTTATTATAGCAGCCTTGCAAGCCGAGGTTATTATCATCAGTTTACATAATAAATAACTTGAATGAAGTTAAGATTCAAACTTTAGCTTTCTGATACAGAACCAGATGATTTTTTCTGAGTGTATCCTACTGCCACTGCAAGCCAGGCATATCAAAGATATTACCAAGAACACCAAAGAGTTTCGCCTGGGGCAGAGGAAGGACTCTGGTTCTTCAACTTTCAACATTTAGATACCTTTTTTTACTTCTGTGCTGGAAGATGAAGAAAACCGGAATTTTTTTTCCTTAAATCCTGCCATTTAACTAAGCAACAGTTTCTTTCAAATGATTTACCTAAGAGGTATTATTAGAAATCAGTGAAATGATTTCTTCCTTTCTTGGATGGATTCTTTGCATTTCTGCCTACATCCACCTGTCAGCTTCCTCACTGGGATACCCTTGTTCAGTTAATGGTGGCACTCTTCCTGTTGTTGAGTACTGATGTTTGGTAGTGCAGGTGCTTGTGAGTGCCCTTACCGAGTCTGTGGTTCTCCAGCTTCCTGGCCCCGGTGGCTGCGTGGAGCATGTGGCCAGTTGGGGCCAATAGTTGGGGGAGGGAGTGACGTTTGTCACTTCTGTCTCAGTGCAGTTAATTGTGGGTGCTGAGTGTCTAGCGCTTTCTCTTTTTTTTTTTTCTGGAGCAAGGACTGCCAGTGTTCTAGAAGATTCTGGCTTCTTGCTCTGCTTGGGTTCCTGAGTGAATTTGTTGAACAGAGAGCTTTTCTAACAACCTGTGATAACTTGTACTGTGAAGCAGAAAGAAAACATTTATTGTTTTAAGACACTGAGATCTGTTTTTTTGGTTAATCACAATATAATCTAGACTTTCTTGACAGATACAAGAATTGTTTACTGAATGGATAAATCCATTGCTAGTTTCTATTCTCACCACTCTAAGTCCTAATAAATCCTACTACATTGTAAATTCTAAGGAATCTTTATATTTCTTATTCATTTGTGTAATTATACTGCCTTTGGCCTGCTAACTTGTAAGGCTCTATTTTGTCCACTCCACACTCTCCACCTTTTTTCTTTCTTTTCTTTTCTTAAGCAAATTCATCTGCTCATGTGATCGCAACTACTACCGATGTTTATAGCAAAACAGCATGATGTGTGTGAACGAATACTGGAGTTGGAGATAGGTAGGCCTGAATTCCCCTCCTGACTCTACCACTTCCCAGAGACTGGGGTAAACTGCTTACCGTGGTCTCAGTTCTCTCATCTTCACCAGTTGGAGTGATGCTGACTGCCATGCCTGTTGCACCAGGTCATCTGAGAGAATCAGATGAGAGAGCAACTTTTGTAAACTGTGAAGAATGATTCCCATGGGAGGAAGTGTTTTAGAGACTGAGCCTCCATCCCAGTGACGCTTCTGCGCTGAACTTCCTCTTGTTCACAATCCACCTTTCTTGGCCGAGGCCTCAGGCCCCGCCTCTACATTTGTGCTCATCCACTTTGTTGTGGCTGCTTTTGCATCACAGCCCTTTGTCCCCAGGACTTACCCCACCCTCTCTCCCCGGCTAGCCACCCTATTATTTCTCTATCACTTTTTCCTGATGATTCACCTTCAACGGGCTTCCTGGATTTCACTTGTTTCAACCTGGCCACCATCTATCTCCAGGCTGTGCCTCAAAGATCTTACGCTGCAGTTGCGACAGCCTGTTTCAGATGTGCATATCCTCCTTTCAAGTTCCCACTCCTTTGACCTAACTCACTCCGAGCAGTGAAAACAAATTTCACTAAGCCTCACTTAGCTTGCGTCACTACACTGCTCAGAATGAAAACTGGCTCCCAGTTGCCTCCTTAAAATAAGAGGCACACAATTTTTGTGGTTATTAAAAAAGCAACTCATGCTTAGTGTGCCAAAGTAGCAAAATACAGAAACACAAATGGAAAAATAAACAGATTGCTATTATCCCATCACTTTAAGACAATCATTGTAAGCATTTCTGTTTTTCTGAATTTTATAAAATGCTATAAAACAGTGCGTACTGTTTCTTACCTGGTTTTTTTCCCTTAGTAATACTATATTCTGAGCATTTTTTCAAGTCATTAGTTAGACTAATTCAATGACTCAATGGTTTCATTACAGTCCATTGAATAAATTTACCACAGTTGACTTATTTAATTCCATATTGTAAAGCATTGAATATTTTCCATTATAAATAACTTTATGAAATATATTCCTGTCATATGTCTTGTGCATATTTCTATTTTATACTTTTGTGGGAGGGGGTAATGAATTTGTACAGGTAGAATTGCTGGGCTAAAGAGTATACACATTTTAAGATTTCTTAGATATATTGCTAATTGCCTTTCAAAAAGTGTATACCAATTTATGTTCTGAGCAGTGTAGAAGAGTGTCTGTATCCAAACAACCTCAGCGACTTATATACAATCTTTGCTAATTTTATGGGGAACACACCCCATCTTGAGCTTTTAATTTGAATGGTTTCGATTAATAGTGAAGTTGAGTATTTGTTCATATATTTACCAACTCTATTTCTTCTTTTGGAAACTGACTCCATACAGTGTCCCCATTTTTATAATGTAGAGCTAATCTTTTCCTCATAGTATTATAAAAGTTCTTTAATGTATTAAAGATACTAATTTTTTACCTATTACATATGTTTTATTTAAGTGTTCTAATTTGTCATTACCTTTTTTCTCTACATTATGAAAGTTCTTTATTTTCAGATGGTTCAATGTATCAGTATTTCGATTTAAGTTTTCTGATTTTGTTGTGATATTTAGGAGGTATACACACACACACACACACACACACACACACTGATGTAAGTAAAAGTGTGACTTAATTTACTTTCACATAGTTAATCCATTAGTTAAATAAAATTTCCAATGGAACATAAATGCTATCTTTGTCATTTAGTAAATTCTTATGTAGTTATTCTTGGGATCATTTCTGAGCTTTTTATTCTGCTTCTTTGATCTATCTTTCTCTTCTGGCACTTGTATAGCAATACTTTATTTATTATAGGTTTATAGTATATTTTAAAATCTGGTAGAGCAAGTTTATCTACATTCTTCTTCTTTTTCAATGTTTTCATGAAGATTCTTATGCATTTATTTTTCTAGCTGAACTTATGAATTACTTTTTCAAGTTCCAAGAGTGCTATTGTAATTTTGGTTGAAAAAGTGGTAAGTCTGTATATTAATGTGAAAGCTCACCACCTTTCCAAGTAGCATGGAATTACATCCAGTAGCATGGAATTTTTCTATTTTTCTCCATTTACTTAAATCTCTGTCTATGCCTCATTGTAAAATTTTGAAGTTGAATGAATACTACTGCAGTTTGTTAGTTGACATTTTAATTTTTTCTTTTTTTTTTTTGTTCCTTAGTTTGAATGAAATCTTTTTTTTTTTTAAATCTTATTTTCTAACTGGTCATTGCTCATCCCATTGAACTTTTTTTAGTGTTTCTAAAATAAATGATCTTGGGTTTTTCTAGGTGGAAAATCTTAGCATCAGAATATAATTATGACCTGATTTCCTTCTTTCAACTCTTTCTACTTCTTATTTATTTTTCCTGTCTTACTGCGTTGATTAGAACTTCTAAAACAAGGTTAAAAATGGGAGTGAGGGTTGGCAGTTCTATCTTATACCAAGTGTTTCCCAGGTAAGTAGATCAGTGGCTTGTGCGTTCAGATAATTAGCCTTTCTCACGTTAGAGAAGTAAATGTCCCCAGTTTTTTTTTTTTTTTTTCAAATCATGAATGACTTGGATTTTATCAAATGTCTTTTTGGCATCTTTAACAATGATCATATGGTTTTTCTCCTTTGACCTAATGATGTGATGAATTATGTTAATAGACTTCTTTATATTAAATTATCCTACATTCCTGAAATAAGCTCTACTTAGTCATTCTGTATTATTCTTCAAATACACGGCTGGATTTGATTTGATAATATTTTATTGAGGAGTTTTGCTTCTATGTTTTTGAGATTGGCCAATAGAGTTTTTTTTCTTTTTCTTTTTTTCTTTTTTTTTGAGAGGAGTGTCTGTGCCAGGTTTTGATTTCAGTGTTTTTCTAGCTTTCAAAAATATGAGATGGTCTTCATCTTGAATTAATTAAGTGACATTTCTAACATGAACATGCAGGCTCTCAGGATGGTGCAATGGAAAGAACACACTACTGGGAATTAGAAGACTCAGGTTCAATTCCTGCCTCTGCCCCATTAGCGCTATAAGTTTGGGCAAATTATTTTACCTCCCTAAACTTCAGTTTCCTTATCTTTAAAATGGTGGTTACACACAGTTGCTGCCCCAACTATCTTGCAAGGTTGTTTTGACTGTCCAGTGAGCTCTGAGTGTTGAAATACTTTGCAGAGGAGAGAAACAACATTTATTGAATTTACCACATCATGCAAGGTGCTATGTGTGGCATTTTACATAAATGACATTACTGAGAGTCCCCACTAGAATGCTGTCGTCTCAGTGCAGACTCCTTCAGCCTTGCAGTAGTGGTCCTTGGACCAACATCATCAGCATTACCTGGGGGCATGTGGGAAGCACTGAGTCTCCAGCTTCATTCCTTGAACCAGAATCTGCATTTTCCTAAGTCCTGCGGGGTGGTTTATATTGATGTTAAAGTTCAAGAAGCACTGGTGGCCCCCACATCACAATGGTGCAGATTCCTCAACATGAAGATAGAAATACAAATATAGCATTTAGAAGTAATTCCAATGATGACTCTCTTGCTCATGCTTCTGATATTATGGATGCAATGGCTGCTGTTTGAGGCTGTAAATGTTAGTCACTTGGAGCAAATCTTACGAATATGTGCACTAATTTCCAAACTAGAGTTGACTGTCTTTGGAACCTAAGTAAAACACGCCTCCATTGTGAGTTTTTTTCTAACAAGTACAAAATTAAAAAGTAGTTTTAGTGCCTGCAGATGTACACTTCTCTGGGGAGACTCAATCATACTGTATCCTCATGTCAGTCTGAAGGAATTTCAGCTGATCCTATGAGCAACCACCGACCTTTCACGGAGGTGATGATTACTGTGTCATTTTCATCACAGGGATTACACTAGTCACTCCTCAGGCATGTTTTGGCTTCCACCAAGAGCAAAGCTCTAAGCTGTCGTGCACACTTGAATATATGTACATGCATGTATACACACGCTTTGAGAACATCTAAGATCATGGTGGGGACCGAAACCATGGCAACCAAGAGATCAACAAGATTCCCTTTGTGGGAGTTCTGCAGGGATGTGTAATGCAATCGAGGTAACTGTTTGTAGGTTGTGGCTGGCAGTTGCCATGGAGACTGGCAGTTGGGTGAGGGAAACCCTTCTCAGTGACGTGGCCAACAGCTGTTTTATTCCTCTGGGTCTTGCATGCAAGCCATTCTTTCACACCCTATGTGGGAGGGAAGCACAGGTGTGTCTTTTGTTAAGCCAGGGAAGCAGAGGAGAAAGTCTAGTGTAAAAATATTCTTAATCATACCATTTTTTCGTGATGGAAAAATTATTTCTCTTGGTCAGAGTTTGAGTGGACATTAAAAAAAATATGAATGTCCATTGTGTCAAGGATGCTATCATTTAAACCCAAAGTATAGAACTTTGTATGACTGTGAAATGATTTCACTGTGTTAGAACTTCCTTCCCAGTTCAGATATTGTATCTATTAGGTTGGTGCAAAAGTAATAGTGGTTTTTGCAATTATTTTTAACCTTTTAAACCACAATTACCACAATTACTTTTGCACCAACCTAATATAAGGCTTTCTCCAACTCCCTAGGGCAGAAATAATTGCTTCTGTGGATGTACACATTCAGAAATTTGTTTATAAGTCTATTATAACATTTTGTAAGTTATACCGTAGTTTAGGTATAATCATCATCTCTCCTTAACTAGTTCACCTCCCGCTCTCCCCCCCAGGACTGATTCCATGGTCTAACCAAGCTAATATGGCTGCTGTGCCTAAAACAGTGTCCAACACAAAGTATATTCATGACTGTATTAATTAAGTATTGCTGTGTAACAAATTACCACAAACTTAGCGCTTTAAAAAAATATGTGTTTATTATCTCACAATTTATGTGTTTACCTCTCTGGCCATGGCTTAGCTGATTCCTCTGCTCAGAGTCTCATAAAGCTGCAAAGTGTCAGATGGGCTGCATTCTCATCTGGAGGCTCAACTGGGGAGGAATCTGCTTCCAAGATCATCAAGTCGTTGACAGAATTTGTTTTCTTGTGGCCTGTAAGAACTGAGGCCCTCAGTCTACTGACTGCCCTGTGTTCCCTACCACACGGCCCTCTGCATAGGAAGTCCACAACATAGCGGTTTACTTCGTCAAGGCTGGCAGGAGGGCAACAGTGACTCTAGAGAGACAGAGTTTTTGTTAGGATGGCAAAGGAGATAGCCACCCATCACAGAGTTCTGTTCTTACCTATATTCTGTATTCTTTTGAGGACTGAGTTTTATTATATATAAAATGCCTGAACTGTTCTCCATGCTGAGTTCGTATCTCTTATAAAAGGCTTTATTTTATTATTTTGGCAATTTTTGTGCTTAAAAAAATGTTGCAAAATGTTCAACTTGGGTTATAAACAAAACAAGTGTTTCAGCAGAGTTCTAAATGTTTTTACTTGATTTTGTACACAATTACCCTGGAAGCCATAAGAAGGTGCCTTTCTGACTCTAGGGTGTATGATTGACCAAGACCCCACCTGCTCTGAAGTTCATCATTGAATTCAGGCCAAAGCACGACTTCCACAGGTTGCTCTCAGTCCGTGGAGCTTGGTGGAGATACTGAAGGAGGCCTGTTCCTGCACAATGGGGTACTTACTCTCTGATGGGCCACTTGGCCTGAGGAGTCCTCCAAATGGCCTGGCCAAACTTTCCTTAGGCCCGAATGGCTGGCCTCTCTCCTTCGCTTAGGGTCAGACCTACATCATGGTCAGGTAGTCTTTTCAGCCTCTGCTGACTCCCTCACCATGTTTTCTCACAGCTGTTTCCTGTAATACAGTTCTGGCATGTTTAATCCCATCTTGGTATCTGCTTCTAGCACAGTCACAGTTACTCTCATTTGCACAGGTTTGCAATATTGTCCAATGCTATGTCTTGGAATAAGCCCCTCCCCAGCTGACTTCAGGAATGGCCTGGGGGGATTGGAAAGAACATGGAGGTCTGATCTGGAAGACTGAGGTAGAATCTTGGTCTTGTCTGGATGACCTTGGGTGAGTCATAATCTCTCTGAGTCTCATGTATCTCATCTGTAGGATGGGAATAACATTACTAATACATGTATGGTAGGGTTAAAATGAAATTGTGTCTAAAAACAATGCCTGGAACAGAGTAGGTGTTTAGAAAGTACTGTGTTGACCAATTAAATCAACATCTTCTTGTAACACATACCCATGGAAGGCTGGGCAGGGATGCGGGAGGCAGAGTGGCTTACAGACAGGTCATCGGGAAGGAGGGCAGAGCCTGGGGAAGGCCTGCTGGGTACTGTCTCCTGCCTCAGTTTAGCAGCAGAAGTTTCAGTAGGGGCAACAACCATGCTTCTCAGAGGGGCTGGAGAGAAGCCATTCTTGGTGGTTTCTCCTCACTCCCTTCTCCAGTTTAGCCTCTACTATACCTTCCAGGTAGAATTTATGGCGAGGTCTACTGAGACCTCTCTGGTTTCCTTGACCTTCCTCACCCTTTTATCCCTTCCCAGTTCTTAACTCACCTGAACAACCTTTAGCAGGAAACAGAGTTCTTCCTTCCACCCTTAGGAATAACCAGCTAACAGTGGAGATACCTTTGGGCGAAGCACATGACCCGGGTTGCAGAACTAGTGCACGTGCATGTATTGCAGCGGAAAGCTTAGGTCTTGACTCAGACGGGTCTGGCTTCCAATTTCTGGTTCTCTTCCTGTGTGATCCTGGGCAAGCCACGCATGGTCTCTTCGTCTGTAAAGTGGGGTACTGGTCTCTCATGCTGTCAGGACTGGTTACCAGATCTGGAATCTGAAAACCTCAGCTCCCATCTGCAATCGGCCCCTTACTTAACTGCGTGACTTGCGACCAGTCACTTCATCTCTCTGAACTTCAGTTTCATTATTTGTAAAATGGATATAACACAGGACTATTAGGAGGTGCAAACGGGATAATGAATGCATGTGAAAGCTTCTTGTAAATGACTGTGCAGACATTAGCTATTTATTGGAATACTATGCCCTATTACAGCCCACTTGTGTTAGAGCCTCCCTGTGGGTATCGTTGAAAGGTGGTCTTTGGATCACAAAGTCCTGAGAATCCAGAGAAACTGGGTGCGCGATACAGTGGATGACGAGAAGAACGAGGAGGAGGATGGAGGACGCGGGAGGAGGGGGACATTTACATAACTTGGAGTGGTAGCTGCCGTATAGGAAGAATTGAGGAGAGCAATTTGGCTGGAAGTGGATGCTAAGAGACTTGTCTGGAAGCTGCCCTCGCATAGCACATGCACTGTGTTTGCTTATGTCATGCATTTGTTCATTTGAGGCAGCTGGGGAAAATGTCGGTGAAGATAATGGAGGGAGGAGGTGGGGCCAGGGGAGAGGTGAATGTAAATGTTTGTGTAACTTTTTAAAGAGGATTTTTGGATCCTTTCGTGTTTCATTTGAGCCTCACACCTGCTCTTCTCTCGCTTTCCTCATTTTACAAGGAAACAGAAGTTCAGAGAGGTTACTTAACTTGCATAAGGCCACACAGCTCACAGATTGGAGCTGAGATTCCATGCCAGGGCCGACTTGAGGCCCTGAGACAATGCGTGTGGCAGGGCTTTGTATGCAGTACAGTCTCAGAGATGGACATTATCACTTCCGTTGCATTTAAACAAAGGAAGCAACTGTAGCCCAGAGCAGCGCAATGGCTTGCTGAAGCCCACACAGTTTGTTTAGAAGCAATCGAGGGGTCTAGAAGCTGGATTTCCCCATTCCCAGAACAGGGCCTGTTCTACCCTGGCTGCTGCCTTAACAGTGCTCTCCAGTCCTGCCACCTGCCCCCTTTTCTTTTTAAAGAATTAATAAAAGGCAGCCAAGCAATAGCTAATGGGCTCATGAGAGGTTAGGAAACATACTTGTGAGGCAATCACAAGATCGCTTTCAGCGAAACACATGATCTTGGTAACAAAAGGAATACAGAAATTTCTTTGAATGCTCTTCAACCTGATCAGCCCTGGTGCTGCTAAACTGTTCCTGACATTCTCTGGTCACCCCTCCTTTAAAGCCCCAATAAAGCATAATGAAATAAGCTATAAGCATTTGGGGGTTGTTCAACTCTCTGAAGTGCTTGAGGATGCAATTTGTAGGCAAGATGTTAAGGAATTAAAAAAAAAGAAAAGCTGGTTGGTGCCAAGCCGCATTGTACCAATTTCTCCATGGCCCTGTTGCATGTTAGGTATGCATATGGTCCACACATTTTTCAGAAACATACCCCCAGGTGTCAGGGCCTGTTCTTTAGAGCATATCAACTAAATGTGGAGAGATGGGTGTGCTGAGGAAATGAAAAATAAAACCCCAGCTGCTCCTTAGAACACTGCTGTAGTTTGGAGGCTTGGTGTAGGCTGCTGTGTTCTTGTCTAGAATCCTACAGAGGCAGCACCCTAAAAGGTCACCTCCTCCAGGACAGGACACCGGCAATCTGTCCCCTGGCCCAGTGAGGGGCCCAGTCTGGGGGGGTGGAAGGGGCAGGGAACTTGAGGTGAATAAACACATAAGCAAAGGAGGCCAGCAATTCAATTGGTACAAGGAGAGAAATGTCCCTTTAGATGAAAGTAATTAAAATCAGCCATGATCCCAACCCCACCATCCCCTTCGCTGATTCCTGCCTAAAAACCCACCGTCGTTTTAAAGAATCGGTGAAAAAAAGGACAAGGACTGAATTTGGAAGACTTGGGTTTATGACCAATGGGGTTGCATTTGAGCCCCTCGCTTTTCCAATGAGACAGTTGTAGAGCACCCAGGGCAGCGTTCCGCGCCCAGTAGGCCTACATTTCATTCATTCAAAATTCATCCGGCAGCCTACACTGTGCCAGACCTACTAATTTCAAAAGCTGGTGGTGGAAAAGTCACCAGCCTCAAGAAGCTCAAAATTAAGTGTTTACGGGGAACTTTGTTATCGTTATGGAATTCTCTAGATAATCCTTTTGAAGCAGAGATTGTTTCCCTTCCTTGAGTGGTAAGGAAGTCAAGCTTCAGAGAAGCTCCATGGTGCTGCTGCCTCACGTGCATCAGAGGTCACCAGTGGGCAGCTCCCAGCTCAGCTCTGTCTCAACACGTGTTTTCTTTGGGTTGCCCACTTGTGGAGGAAGAGCTGTGGAATGGGGGCAGGACATGTGCTTCCCAGTTCGCTGTGGTCCTTCTGCTACCGAGCTCTAACCTGTGGAGAGCTGAGTGTGTAATAGCACCTCTGATTACTGATTCCACACCTGCAGTCTTTCCCGTGGGCTTAGGGAAGCACTCCATGCCTCCGACGGGGCCCATACCTGCGCTACGGATCTCTCCGGGTCTTTCCTGACTTAGTCCTGATGGTCCCCTCTATTCCAGATACAGTTTGTTCAGCCTCATGGACTGACTGTCAGCTTTGGCTTGAATAGGCCCAAACTGCTGTGGCCAGCACAGATTCTGGTACCGTTCTTGGACTTTTGGGGGTCGGGATGATGGTGGTGGTGGTGATAGGGGACTTTCTATAGTACAGACTTGGCACATACTACATGCTTGGCCAGTGTTGCCCAAATAAAATAAAAATAATCTGAAGCTGGCCTCTTTCAATAGCTCAAATTAAAAAAGTTTTTCTTTTCTTCTTTTTAAAGTAAGGAATATTCCTAGGGCTATATTCAGTTCACTTTTCTTAGTTTTCTCACAGAAAGGGCAGGCAGCTGGTATTACATCCCCTAAAATGTTTCCATACTGAGGTCATCTCTTCAATTTTATGTAGTATACGGAGCTTTGGGTTCTCCATCAATCACTAGGGAGTGAGCTGGAGAAAATGCAAATCTCCTTTCAGAATTTCACACTGGCCTTGAGTGCCCACGCCAGGCCTGACTTGGGCAGCTTTGGGTGTGGGCAGGAACGGAATCTGGTCCAGAAGTGTCCTCGGAGGAGGCAGGGCCTCCCGGGGATCATGAAGAAGGAAGGCCTGTGGACTGTGGTGTGAGGTACAGCACAGCCTGTCTGCCCTGTTCCACTTGGGTTTCTTCATGAGGAGCCGAGTGATTCTTAGCACTTGTTCAGAGCTCCTTGAATACGTCAGGTGCCCAGTGCGCCAGTCTGATCAGGTTGGAGTGGACTAGCCTGATGCAGATGAGTGCGGATTCGAAGTCACACTGCCAGGGGTTAGAATCCTGGTTCCACACTTAAGACTTGGGGCACGTTAATGTCTCTGTGCTTCAGTTTCTTTATCTGTAAAGTGGGGATAATGATAACACTTACCACATAAGGTGTTTTTGAGGATTTAATTAGCTAATACACAGAAATGTCTTAGAACAGTGCCTGGCACATAATAGACCCTCAATGTGTATAGCTGTTTCCATCTTTCAAGATTCCCCCCAAGCCCACTCTTGAATGAGGTCTGACCTACAGAAAACGACGTCACTGACTCAACTTTGGTGTGATTCCCTTGGTGGCAGTTGGTGCAAGACTAGCATTTCTATTCTCTTATAAATAGTAGTTGGAAATGGCTTCGTTGTTCACGTAGTACATTCTCAGAAAGACACCCGTCTCTGTCCATAAATATGTTTGCTTTCTGTTGACCAAAAATAGGTGATGTTGCTGTGTTTTTCTCTGCCTCAACTGTCAAGAAATCTAGAACGTTTCCCACTGCTTATTTTGAGGGCTGCGATGTATCTATTGCTTCCATGTCCTTCAAAGGGAATATTTATCCTAAAATAGTGCTTCTTAATTTTTCTGTGGAACCATTAAAAATAGCCAACTATAGTGACTGAGAGGAATTTGGCGATTATAGTCTTAAGAATAGAAAAGCCTGAATTCTCTTTCAGATTTTTTATTTTAACTTGAAAATTTATACAATTTTTGAACTTGAGCCCATTATACTTGATCTTGTATATATCTGTTTGTTTCAGTGTTCAGTTAGTGTTTTAAGTTGTTCATCTCCAAACAGAACTGATATTTTGGGAAGGTGCTCCTCTAAATTTATGACTCCTTGTGATAGCTATTAGCGCTTTTCATCATTCTGTTTTTTCGCCCTTCCAGGCACACAGTAGGATTGCGTTTCCCTGTCCACCTACAGTCAGGTATGATCACATGACTGTTTGGCCAAGGGAAGCATGTCAGGTCTGGCCAGTGCACCGATGGCCACACTGCATTGCTATGGAGAGATAGAACCTTGGGCTGACAGGAAGCCTGTATCAGCTGGGTCCCCACGTGACTGATAAGCCAAGTTCTTGTACTGGGCTGGGCTGGGCTGGGCTGGACAGGCTGGGTAAACTAGAAATAAGTGCTGTTGTTAATAGCCATTGAGAGTTCGGGGCTGTTTGTCATCACCATATCACGTAGCCCCGACACTCTCCTCATCCCCTTTAGTGCCTCGAGTTTCCCAAGGGGAGCACGTGCTCCATTTTGAAAGTGTGCCCTCAAGCATCTTGTCTAGAACAGCACATTTTTGAAGATAAGGAACCCAGATGAGAAATGAACAATTTCCACCTGCGACACTGTTGATATTTTGGCCATTTTGTTGCAGGGGGCTGACCTGTGCAGGGATGGTTAGCTGCATCCCTGGCCTCTATCATTAGATGCTAGTAGCACCTCCCCCGACCCCTCTCCAAAGTCGTGACAACCAAAAATGTCTCCAGACATTCTCAAATGTCCCCTGGGAAGCAAAATTGCTTTGGAGTGAGAACCACTGCCCTAGAGTATTACAAGAAACCCGGGTGGAAGTTGCAAGCTTCTTATGACCTAGCCTTGGAAGTTCAGCAGAGACACTGCCTCTGCGCTCTGCGCGTCCAAAGTGAGCCCAGGACAGCCGATTCCAGGGGAGAGGACTATTCGAGGGCGTGGATACAGGGAGATATGGTTCATTGGTGGGGGTGGGGGAGAGTCACCTTTGGAGACTAAGGGTCTGTTAACAGGCCACTCAGGGATACAATATTCCAGGACTCTCTCTATGGTTATTACCAGCTCCTTACCATAACTCCCTGCTGGAAGCCCACTTTGTCTCCATTTCTGTGAGAGGCACTGGATAAAGTGGCACCCCAGTCACGATTCCTGTTTTTGGGGATCTTGGAGTCCGTTTGGGGAGATGGATTCAAAACCAGAGATTTTTGCCACGCCGTGGTATGTGATGAGATACAGGGAGCAAAGAGCACGGGGAAGGGGTGTGTGCTCTCATCTGGAGTTCTCACACACACACCTTCCTGGAGGAAGTGACACCTGAGCTGAGACTTGAAAGATAGTGAATCAGCCAACTGAAGAGATGTGGGAAGGGCATTCCCAGGAGAAAGCACGGGGCAGCAGAAGAGCAGGGCATACAGGTACACGCAGTGCTGGAAAGCCCAGGTGTGGACGTGTGTGGGGGAGGCGGGCTGGGGGCTGTCGCTGCTCAGGAAGGGAGAGGACCAGACAAAG
Organism: Rhinolophus ferrumequinum; assembly: GCF_004115265.2. Classification (NCBI taxonomy): domain Eukaryota; kingdom Metazoa; phylum Chordata; class Mammalia; order Chiroptera; family Rhinolophidae; genus Rhinolophus; species Rhinolophus ferrumequinum. The sequence goes on along the minus strand of NC_046295.1, from coordinate 61,819,263 downwards.
AGCAGACACCTGCTGCTGTATCTATTCTCTGCTTATTGATGTACATCCGATCCCCAGTGTGTCACTAGGAAATGACACATTGCTACCGTGTTTCCCCGAAAATAAGACCTCGCCAGACCTTCAGCTCTAATGTATCTTTTGGAGCAAAAATTAATATAAGACCCAGTATTATATTATATTATATTATATTATATTATATTATATTATATTATATTATATTATATTATACTATATAATATAATATAAGACCTGGTCTTATGTTATAGTAAAATAAGGCCTGGTCTTATATTGATTTTTGCTCCAAAAGATGCATTAGAGCTGATTGTCCGGCCACGTCTTATTTTCGGGGAAACACGGTATGTTGTAAAAGCAAACAGCATGATGTTTTTCTTTTAGGGCACCTGTGACCTGCAGTTAATAGGGAGGCAGAACTGAGCGTCCCCCAGAAGGGCTGCGGAGGCCACGAGGGGCATCAGGTGTGCCGTCTGAGCACCAGGCTCTTTGACAAGGGGCTGTGGGGACTTCCCGTCCCTCATGTCCCATGAGAGCTCTGTTCATGCATCATTATCAGTTATGGATGACGTCACTGAGAGTCACAGACTTAAGTGACCCTGTCGGTGTCTCAGTGAGTTGGAGAGCTAGGATTGTCCCCAGGTTTTCTGGTGGGTGTATGTATGTTGAGTGTTATTTAAAAAGAAAGTAAAAAGAGAAGAAAACTGAGCAACGTTGTGCTCTTTTGTTTTATGGCAAAAATTTTAGAAAACGTTGACTTGTAGTTATTGCTTCAGTGTGCTGGAGCTCTGTTAGGTGTCTGGGAGGGTCCACGTGTCCCTCTGGTTCTAGTGCCTTCTCTCTCTGCTCTGTGCATATGCTACTCACTCTAAGATTCCGCGGCCAGTTAGCAGGGACATTTCTAACATATTTGAAGGATCAGGTGGAAGATTTGGGCTCCCAGTGTTAAGGGCACACCTGGGTAGGAGAGATCACGACTGGCCAGATAGCTGGCTAGACTTTGAAATCCTTATGCATTCATTCTGTGGGCTAGGCCACAAAGTGAACACTTCTCTGTCAAAAAAAAGAAAAGTCTCTAACTTATTAAAGTCAAAGTGACAATGTTTTTAATTGAGAAAGTACGTCTACAGGGATCTACCTGTGGCAGGCCCCCACTAAAAACAATCTACCCTTTGTTCCCAGATGAAGCCCTGACTCCTTTGCACGACATCCTGAGCGTGTCCCAATTTGAACCCAGCTTCCTTCTCTGCCTCATTGTCCCCTGTTAGTAATGCCACACCCATAGTGCCCTTCCCCCAAAGGCCTATGCATTGAGCCTTGGTGCCCTCTTCCTGTAACACACCTCCCTTCTCCTTTTTTGTCTGGTGACTCCTACTCACTCTCTTGAGGTCTTGATAATTTATTTGGCACACATCTAGGAGCACTTCCGATGAGTAAAACCCTGTGCTGTACGCCTGGGGCACACCGTGATAAGTAGGGCACAGTCCCTAACCTCAGAGAGACCACAAGTATTACTTTCTCCTTGAAAACAGCTCTGATTCCTTTGGGAATTCCCAAAGCATGCTCTCAGGGTCTCAGTTATACCACCGATGATCTGTCGCAGTGATTTGTGTACGTGTCTAACTTCCTCATCGTTCCATGAGGGCAGAGACCACACCTGACTTTTCCTTGTTGCTCATGTTCACAGCACCTCGCTCATGTCTGAATCCCAGTCAATACATATGTTTTAAAAAATAAAGGAATAAATGAGTGAGCGAGTGAATGGATAAATGCATGCAGCTTCCTGGTGCTCAAGCACGTGGATCTTCGCCAGGGTGTACCTCACAACAGTGGGTCGGGAGAACGATTTCCCTATGCTATATGGAATTTCTCTGAAGATTTCTATATATGTCCTTCACCCCTGAAATCTCTTAGTGGAAGAACAGGTTTTTGACACATAGCCAGCAAACCTGACAGTGTCAAGTTGCTTTCTTTAAGAAGATTAATGAACCAGGACTTAAGAGAAGGGATCGGTGAACTGGTTACTAACAAGTAAGAACCAGCCATAAGCTCAACCCTATTTCGGGAACAAACCAAACCAGGATCTTGAAGGCTGAGCTTGGCTTAGTTCAATTAATCCTTCTCCCTCTCTTTGTGGCTTCGCTGCTCCCACGCCCACCACAGCCTCTCACTCATCCCTGTTGAATCATGAATCACGAGCCGGCAGCACCTCCACGCTCTGGCCTCTGTTGGGTCTGGCGTTTCCCTCACTTTGCTGTCCTATGAGGGCAGAGGACTGGGGGTGGAGGGAGAGTCCTAGACAAATAAGCCATTTTGAGTCTTTCAGAGCAAAGGAAGGTCTGAAGGCACCTCGTGATTCATGGTGAAAGGAAGACGTGGAGGAGGGAGGAGGCATGGGTTGGGTGGGAATTTCGGGAAGAAAGGAAGGTTGGGCCATCTTATGGGGATGGGTGGGGAAGGTGAGCCCCCAGAGTCAGATAAGGAGCGGAAGCTTTGCAGCAAGTGGGCGAGGGATTGCAGGCGGCGGAGTGGGGACACAAATAGGTACGTTTTACCTCTTCTCCGCGGGTGAGTTCCTAGTCAACTTTCAGTATCCACATTGAATGTCGCTTCCTTGTGAAACCTTCTCTGACTCTCCTGGTGTCCTCTGCATGGTTAACGTCCTTCGGTTCCGTCCTCCACCATGCCGTTTCACACACTGGTCCATCCTTTCTCCATTGCCTTCTCTTCTAGGCTGTGAGCACCTGTAGGGCTGACGTCTGGCACACACTTACACTGACCATCTTTTCCTCACCCCACATGGAGTCATGTGCCCTGGCACAGTATCCACCCCATGGTCTGAATAAGGTCCAGAGCATCTGAAGTAAGGACCATCTTGACACGTCTGGCACACACACTTACGGCCCCGTGTGCACTCAGAGGCGGTGGATTTAATAGTACTCCCTGTACGGCTTCCCGCCCCCTTCCTGCCCCCCCCCCCCCACTTTCCTAGGTTTCTGCCTTCCCTAACATGAAGATGCATTTTGCTGAAATGATTCATTTTACAAAATTCCTGCAGGCCCCAAGCGAGAAGAGGCATGCACTCGGGTTTCAAATGGAAACACGTGATCTGGAAATCTGGGGTTTTGGTTCCAGTATAGTGTACAGGTTCAGCTAGTTGTTTCAAAACCTCCTTCTCTAACCAGGATTTCTGATAGAAAAGTGACGAGCAGCAGCAGACCTAGCATGCAATTCTCAAGCCCCGACTGTATGCCAGACCCTTTTGCTTACGTTATTCCATTGAGAACCGTCGTACTAGACAGGTAGGTGTCAGCCATGTGTATTAAGCAGATGAGGACCCTGCCTGACTCCTGGAGGGGCAGATGTGAGCTATAGAGAGAAGCATTCTGAGGCTATCCACCTACATCACAACGCAGACAGTCAAAAACTAAAATGTGGAGACGGCAGCTGCTCTCGCTGCTTTTGTAAGTGCGTGAAAGTCCCTCTTCTGGGACACTGGGGGGCAGTGTGGTACAGTGGTTTGAGTTGATTTGGTGTAGGGATTTGGATGTGGGTTCGAAAGCTGTGTGGCCTTGAGCAAATGATGCAACCTCTCTGAGTCTCAATTTACTTGTCCCAAAATGGGGATAATCGCTGTGGGATAATACCCATCTCACTGCGTTGTTGTGAAGATCCGATGAAAAATGGGTGTGGGTAATGCTTTGTAAACTGTGAAAGGCTGAATGCTTGATTCTAATGTTATTGTAAGTGCATAATTGGGCGGGTGCCCTAAGGCTGTTTCTGACTAAAAATCATTGCTCTCTTTGACTCTGTAGTTTCCTCTTGGGATTCAGGTATCCCTACAGGAGACAATTGCTCAAATAAACAGGTATTCCTTGAGATGGAGGTGGGGAAGAGGTAGCCAAGTTACAAAGGAGGGTACATTCAACAGTTTCATTTTGTCTCATAAGAGGAAAACAGGTTGTTCAGAGTCCAGGACAGGTGTATTTGGCTGGGGGAGAGGAAAGGAAAGGTGCCAGACTGGATGTTCTGGAAGGCCAGGGGAACAGGGGTTCTGGGACTCCAGCTTTGGGCCTACGCTTTGTTGGAAGGAGAAAGACAGAAATCAAAAGTGATCTCTGGTTGAAGGGTGAGTGTTGAAGATCAGAGAATCTTGGAGTCTTGAGGCAGGGAGGTGCTTTCTTGGTCTTCTTGTCATCCCCATTGTTTCCTCATCTCCAGTCATTTAAGAGTTTGGCCACGTTGCTTCTGCTTTTACTCGATGGTTTTCTTCACATTGATCAGTGACTTAACTAAATCCAGCCTCATCCAAATCATAGGTGTCTGTGAGATTGCCTTATGACTATTAAAATAAAAAATATCCATTTACGTGCCACCTACAATCACCCTACAGACCACCAGTTGTCTGTGCTCTAACTGTGTTGGAAACTTGTCTTCCACACGAACCACCCGTCTGTAGATGGAGTCTGCTCTGTAGCATCTTCAACAAGTGGTCACTGTGCGTCTGTTTGCACATCTCTAGTGATGGGGCTCACTTTTTCTCCTGAGACAGCAGTGCTAGAAAGTTCACAAATTTTGCCCAAATTTTCTTACCTGCAGTTTTACCCATTGGCTTTGACTCTTGGGTTACATAGACGGTCTGTTCTCACTTCCTAAGACAGCCCTTCAGGGGTCTGAAGCCAGCTGTAGGTAACCCACACACCAGCCAGGCTAGACACCCCCAGTTCCATCCAGTGTTCTTGTGACGACACAGTTTCGAGTGTCCTGGACCTCTTCCATCACTGTTCTTTGAAAAGTCTCCAGTTTTGAAGCTGCGTGGCATACAATCCTCTAGGTGTGGTCTGGATGTGACTGTCCCAATGTGACTGTCCCCTCCCTCATTCTGGATATCCTACCACTCTCAATGCAGCTCCAGTAACACTCTCTTCCGTAATGCCCCTTCCAGAGGTCAGTAGGCCTTGTGCAGAATGACTGTTTGTACAGCGCTGCTGACGCCTCACCACGAGGAGCCGCGCTCTCACTTGCCCAACCCGAAGCCCGTAGCAGGCATGTGTGGGCTAACGACTGCCGTCCTGAGCAGCATTCTTTAAACCTTTTTGGTTATATAAGCATCTCAGTATAAATATGTTGGGCATGCATCTCTAATGTATGCACATTTATTTACTTACAAATTATATAATGGACTCATAGTGCATGCAAAAATCAGATTTAAAAACGAGATCTATAAGTCAATCAGAAATTAAAATTCTTTTTTTAAAATTTAGTTTAATTTATTTAATTAAAGTTTATTGGGGTGACAATTGTTAGTAAAGTTACATAGATTTCAGGTGTACAATTCTGTGTTACATCATCTATAAATCCCATTGTGTGTTCACCACCCAGAGTCAGTTCTCCTTCCATCACCATATATTTGATCCCCTTTACCCTCATGTACCACCCCCCCCCCAGAAATTAAAATTCTAATGTATTTACTCTCCTTACCCTATTGAATTGTCTTGCACACGCCTGGAGATGTTCGTCCCCAGGATGCAGAACAACCAGTGTCCTCCTGCTGAAAGCAAAGCAAAGCTCTGCATGAAAAAATTGAACCCGCAGTTGTCATCACAGACCCAGGCTCTAATTCACTGTTTTCCAAACTTCCCAGATAATGACAGCGACAAGCCCGAGTGTACACTCAAGACTCAGAGCAAAGGAAAAGGGGGTCACCTCCGCCCCACCAACTCCAGTCACCGCCTGTCTTGCTTTCTCAACATAGGTACACCATTTTTCCTTTTCCCCATGGCTACCTCTGTCTTCATTGGGTGTTCTTTGTGTATTTTACCCTGAAAGACCAGAAATGTCTTTGGAATACAGAGAGGTATGGTGACACGCTGAAGAGTTCCTTGTGATTTTGGGTGCCCGAGAAGAAAGGAGAAATCTTCGGCATAAGTTTCCTTCCTTCTGCATAAATTTCAAGTGATAGAGTGGATGTTTTCTGGCCTTGGCATGAATTCCGAGGACCATGAACAGAGTGAGGGGAATGTAAAGTCACTCCCTGGGGAGATGCTGAAGCCACTGGAGGGCTTTAACCAGACGGGGGGAGGGACACAAGTGTGACCCTCAGACATTTGGAGAGGGTCAGGTAGAAGCGGCATTAAACCTTTCCGTGGGGCGTAAGGGAGGCCTCCCTGTAAGGAAGACTTTTTAATGGTTAGAGCTGTCTGAAGATCAGCTGGGCTGCAAGAGGCAGTTCCTCTCATTCCTGGAGGAGTTTAAATGTGAGCTGGTCCAGCAGCTGATGGAGGGCTGTAGACGCCATTATGTTCGAGGGCTGCCGAGTCCTTGTGGATCGCAAGATTCGGGGCTTCTACAACAGAGTGGGACATGGTTGGGAGGACTTCCATTCCCCCTGGTCCCCAGTGACCTCTCTGTGGACGTGCTTCTGGTGCCTAGAGTTCTGAAGTCCTACTTCTGTCTGCAGTCGTGGGCCAGGGCCTATGAGGGTAAGTTGCTCTGGAGCACTTCCGGCCTGGCAGACAGCCCTGTGTGGCGCCCACCCGCCAGCCACACCGAGGCAGAGCTCGCTGGGTGTGCACAACCCTTAAAGGGAAATGACATCCACATCACCTTTTTGCCCTCTGTGGGCTCTCCTATTCTGGACATTTTCCTCACGAGTTTCTTTCTAGAGTTATTAAGAAAGATGTGAGATCTGAGAACCTGGGGGCACCTGTTCTCTTTCCTGAAGGCAGGAAGAAGACATTGGCACCTTCCCTTATAGGCCAATGTCCCCTCCTCTTGGGCAGCCTTAAATCCCATGGAGCCTGGGTCAGCACAGAATGCTCATTGGGCCTCAGGAATGGTTTGGGGATTCATTCATCCCCTCTGCAAATTCTCTGGCTCAGGCCTTTGTCATCCCTCACCAATACGGTGACAAGAGCCTCTTGCTGTTTGGTCTCCTGACCAAAAGCAAGAGGGGTCATCCTGAAAGTTCTGTAAGCAAGAGGGGTCATCCTGAAAGATGATCTGATCACATCATTGCCCTGCTGAAGGACTCCATGTTCTCTGCGTACTGGATAACAACTCTGTGTTTCCGTGTACTGGATAACAACCCAAACTCAGCCCTTCCCAATATAATGCGTAACCTCCTGCACCTCTTCTCTCCATCCTGGAGCCCCTTCTCAGTGCGCCCTCTGAATACCCCTGCCATGGGGACTCCGGAATTTTGCTTATGGGATTTGGGTTTCTTAGAATACTCTTCATCTACCAATTCTGCTTGGGAAACTCCTAATCTTCCCTTAAGACCTTCTCAAATATCACATTTTCTGTGATATCTTTCCTAACTCTCCTACCTCGGAGTCTTCTGAGCCAGATCATGCTGTATTTCAGTTGCCTGATATTTCAGTGTCCCTCTCTGTGGCTCATGTGTGCTCAGCAATGGCAGGGACAGAACTGTGCTTGTGGTGGCACTTTGTGTGTATCCAGGAAATAGCAGTCAAATGAATGAATAATCAAATTCCTTAGCCTACAATTCATTAACCTTTTGACCATCTTGTAAAGTATCATAATATTAAGGCTTGCCTATTAAAAGTCAGCTGAAATGGCCCTCCACTGTTTTTTTTTTTTTTTTCCCCAGAGCTACTGGGTGTGTAGCAGAGGGAGTATTGTATGAGTTTCCTAGTGGCTGCTGTAACAAAGTGTCACAAACTGGGTGAATTAAACAACAGAAATTTATTTTCTTACAGTTCTGGAGACTAGGAAGTCCGAGATAAAGGTGTTGACAGGGTTGGTTCCTTCTAAGGGCTGTGAGAGAAAATCGGTTCTATGCCTCTCACCTAGCTTTCTCATGGTTTTTAGGCAACTTTTGGAGTTCTTTGGCTTGTAGAAGTATCACCTTCATCTTCATGTAGTGTTTTCCCTGTGTGCGTGTATCTGTGCCCAAATTTTTGCTTTTTATAAGGACACCAGTCATATTGGAGTAGCACCCACTCTAATGACCTCATTTTAACTTGATTACATGTGTGAAGACCCTAACTCCAAATAAGGTCACATTGAGGTTTTGGGGGTTAGGACTTCAAAATACGAATTTTGGGGGACACAGTTTAACCCATAACAAGTACCAAGTCCTTGGGAATATGACTTTGCCTCTTTGAGTGTCCCTTTCCACACCTGCAGAATGGGAGACTGGACTAGTTGGATAAACCCTGAGACCCTCTCTGTAGTCTATTTTCTTTCACTTTGGAAAGTCCAGTGATAACTTTCTTTTCATTCGTTTGTTTACAATTATTTATTGAGGACTTACTATGTACCAGGCACTTGGAATTTGTGTTCTGTAAGCAGAGCTCTCTTCAATGTTTGTGCCCTTTCTGCTATATGAGACATAGTGACGTGTCTATGACATATCTGCAGTCGGCATCTTCAATGGAACCTGTGTCATTCGATTGGTAATCTACCTCATCAGCTATTTGAATATTGGTTTCACAATCTGAAGAATAGACTGGTAGTTGCCAAGTTTAAATATTCGGCAGAACCTGGTTATGAAATCTGTTTGGAAATACTATGAGTGACTGTTTTGCTTGGTCGTTCTCTAATCCCACGTTTCTGGCTTTAGGAGGCTCAGACACCATCTACTTGTAAAGGCAATACTAGCACAGACCTCCTACAAGAAGGCCTGCTTTGTTCAGCACTAAGCCTCATTCTAAATGCACACAACGTAGCCAGGCATCCATAGGGCAGGGACCCGGGACTAGGCACCTCCTGGGGCGGTAGGTGAGCCAGGCTCCCTGGGATCATTCTCTGGGGTCTCCCTATTCCCACCAGACTTATTTCACTTAGCATAATATCCTTTGGGTCCATCCATGTTGTTGCAGATAGCGAGATTTAGTTCTTTTTTATGGAGTAATACTCCATTGCATATATGTACTGCTTCTTCTTTAATGATTTATCTATTGTTGGACACTTACGTTGCTTCTGTATCTTGGCTATTGCAAATAATGGTGGAATGGACATATGGATGTATATGTCCTTTCAAACTAGTATTTTGGGTTTCTTCAGATGAATACCCAGAAGTGGAATTACTTCTTTGTCTCTTGTTAAAGCCTTTGTTTTAAAGTCTATTTTGTCGGATATAAGTATTGCTACTCTAATTTTTTGTTTGTTTGTTTCCATTTTCATGAAATATCTTTTTCCAGTCCTTTACCTTTCAGTCTGTGTGTGTCTTTCAATCTGAAGTGAGTATTTTGTAGGCAGCCTATGTGAAGGTCTTGTTTTCTTATCCATTTAGCCACATTATGTCTTTTGATTGAACATTTAACTCCTTTACATTTAAAGTAATTGTTGATAGATATATGGTAATTGCCATTTTATTCGTGTGTGTGTGTGTGTGTGTGTGTGTGTATTTATTTATTTATTTATTTTCCTCTTGTTCTTCTTAAAGAAGTCCCTTTAACATTCCTTGTAATACTGGTTTGGTGGTGATGAACTTTTTAAATTTTTTCTTGTCTGGGAAGCTCTTTAGCTGTCCTTTGATTCTAAATGATAGCTTTCCTGGGTAGAGTAATCTTCATTGTAGTGCTTTGCCTTTCATCACTGAATATTTTGTGCCAGTCTGTTCTGGCCTGCAATGTTTTTGTTGAAAAATCTGCTGACAGTCTTGTGGGAGCTGCCTTGTAACTGCTTTTCTCTTGCTGCTTTTAAGATTCTCTCATTGTCTTTAATCTTTGGCATTTTAATTATGATGTGTTTTGGTGTGGGTCTCTTTGGGTTCATCTTCTTTGGGACTCTGTGCTTCCTGGGTTTGTATGTCTTTTTCCTTCACCAGGTTAGGGAAGTTTTCCATCCTTTTTTCTTCAGACAGGTTTTCAATACCTTGCTTTCTCTCTTCTCCTCCGGGTACTTCTGTGGCGTGAATGTTGGTACACTTGATGTTGTCTCAGAGGCCCCTTAAACTATCCTCAATTTTTTGGATTATTTTTACTGTTCTGATTGGGTGTTTTCTGCTACCTTATCGAATCACTGATTCGATCATCTGTTTCATCTAATCTACTGTTGATTCCCTCTAATGTAGTCTTTATTTCAGTTATCGTATTCTTCATTTTTGACTTTTTAAAAAATGTTTGTTTTCTGTCTCCATTTTATGTTTCATATTTCTTTGTCGAAGTTCACCCTGAGATCATTGATCATCCTTATAACCAGTGTTTTGAACTCTGCGTCTGGTAGATTGCTTGTCTCTGTTTTGTTCAGTTCTTTTTCTGGAGCTTTGTCCATTTCTTTCATTTGGGACTTGTTTCTTTGTCTTCTCATTTAGGCTGCCTCCCTGAGTTGGTTCTATGTATTAGGTAGAGCTGTTACGTCTCCTGGTCTTGGTAGTGTTCTTGTGTACGAGGTGTCCTGTGGAGCCTAGTGGCACAGTCTCCCTGGTAACCTGAGCTGGGTGCTCCAGGTGTGTCTCTTGTGGTGGTTGTGTGTGCCCTGCTGTTGAGCGTTGATTGTATTGGCACGTCATTGAGAGGGGTTGACCCTCAAGCTTACTGGTTGTGAGGATTTGCTGTGACTCAGTGGAAGAGCTGATGTGTAGGGGCTTACCCTACAGAGCATGATTTGCTGTAGCAGGGCTCTGCTGCCTGCCAAGTGTGCCTTTTGGGTGTGTTTTTTGTGAAGATGGTTGGGTGGTGCTCTGGTGTGGTCTGAAGCTGGCCCCCTGGATTGTTGTTCTGAGGCCTCTTGGGAGGGGTTCTGGTGTAGACCAAGGTCAGCTGCTGCCTGTGCCCTCCCTGGGACCATATGGTATCACCTACAAAGTGATCTGCAGATGGTTGTCACTTGTGCTGGGGTTGGAAGTGCCTGGGAGAAGCTAAGCTTTGAACTGAGGCTGGCTGTTGCTAGTGCCAGGCTTGGGGCTGCTTAGCAAGAAGTATGAGGCATGCTGAAGCTAGACACTGCTTGCTTGGGATTTGTGAACCTTTGGGAGATTTTAGGAAAGTCTGAAGCATGAGTCAAAACTGGCTGTTTGTATGGAAAAGCCACTGGAAGCGGCTTGGGTGGTCATGCAGGTTAGTTAGGGGTGGGGTCTCAGGGAATCACCAGGATGGGGCAAACAGTGTTATGTTAGCTAGGTTGATGGAGACTCAGATATGGTGTCTACCTGTGCATGCAGGCTAGGCGGGGGGAGGGCTCAACAAAGGAACAGTGGCTTCTGCCAGTACTTATGTATGGGATAAAACTTCCCCTAAAACCTCTGCGCTGAAGCCAGATGATTCAGTTCCTCCTTGTATGTCCCTGGAACCTTTTGAGCTGCTGCCTCAAAACTGGAGCTCAGAGTGAATGAGTCCGTCAGCAAGTAAGTCCATGTGTGGTCCTTTTAAGAGGAACATCGGGGACTCCAGCGGCACTCCATCTCACTCAGCCACAATTTCCCCCTCAGTTTCACAGCCAGAAGTTATGGGGACTTCTGTTGCTGGCACTGGAATCCTGGGCTGGAGAGCCTGGTATAGGGCTGGGACTCCTTGCTCCTCAGGGATGACCTCTACAGCCAAGATATCCTTCCTGATTTTCAACCACCCCACCACACGTGGGTGTAGGACCAGCCCAAGTTGCATCTCCACTCCTCCTACCAGTCTTGACATGGCTTCTATTGCATATCCTTAGTTATAGGACTTCTGTTTAGCTAGACTTCAGGTGATTCTCAGTGATGGTTGTTCTGTAATTTAGTTGTAATTTCGATGTGGTTGTGGGAGGAGGTGAGCAAAGTATTTACCTTCTCTGACATCTTGAGCAGAAGCACTCCCAAATGCAAACATTTGTATATGTGTGTATGAGTGGATCCAGAGCTTGGCTAGATTCTCAGTCAGTCCCTGAACTCAAAGGCCCAAGTGCACATACCTTAGAGAGGCAGTCGAGACCACCATAGTCTGATCTCCACATTTTTTATTGGGGTTGTTGCTTGCCACTTCGTCCCCATACAATTTTGTTGTTCTGAACTTCTAACAACTTCTGAAACATTCCGCATTCTCACACTTCCAGCCTTGTACTCACGGGATTTCCTTTCCTGGTACTGCCAGCTATCCCCTTTCCTACCAGGAAAACTTTAGCTCATCCTTCAAGGTCTAACTCAAATGCCACTTTCCTCAACCCTCCCAGGCACAACGGGTTGCTCCCCTTACTCTGTGCTCCCATGGGTTTTTCTTCTACTTATGTGTATAGAACTCACTGCATTGATTGGGGACTGTGGAGGCAGTTATTGAGCCACTGGAGAGCCCAGCGTCCCCTTTCTTCCTCCCGTTGCCCCTGCCTCATACAGCATCTGGCCTAGGGTGAGCATGCAGCAACTATCTGTTGAATGGAGTTTAAAAAACAGTAAGACTCATTTAACTTTCTCTGGGTCTCATAATCTAAGGGTCACATTTTTAGTCTCGAGCCTTGGAGGGCAGGGCTAACTCCCACCTTGTTTGCTACGTGTGTTGTTCCAGTTCTTACTTTCTAGGAATGTTTGATTTGGGGAACCAATTTGACACTATAAGCTCTGTCATGCAGCTTTTCACCTAGACAGAATAGAGAGAAAGCTAGACAAACCTAGGGGCAGCCCCTGTGAGGTGACTGATCATTTTAAGAGTGACAGTGTTCAGATTTAATAGTGAGATGTTGGACTTGCTACACTCATCTCCACTGTCATCTGTCCATCCACTCCATTAAATGTCTTCCGTATTAAGGAGATTCTCTTTCTCCCTTTTCCCTTTTTTTCTTTCCATATTCTGGAACCAAGCTGTTTAGGTTTGTATCTTGGTTTGGACATTTTCTAGCGCTAAACTTTTGTTTGGGGAATAATAGTAATACCTACCTTAGAAGACACTGTCTGGATTTAATTAAACGAGTAAATATATGTGAAACTTTTAAAGCAGTATTCGGTTAACTTTAATGACGCTTGTTTTTATTTCCTTTTCTCTTGCTGTCTGTCCCTCCCCCCGGTCTCATTTACTCATTCCTTTTTTCTCAATCTCTGTCTTTCTCTCTCTCTCCTTCCCTCTGGGACCCAGTTGTAGGAGTTCACAGGCCTCTGTCTGCCCCTGCCTGACTCACCACATGGGAGAATGGTGATTGGCAGGCAGATGGGTCTCAAGTACCTGCTCTGGGGCCCATGAGGCCTGTAGGCTCCCCTGGAAGATCTGAGTCCCAGAGCCTGAGGTCTCTGCAGGATCTGCTTGGGCCTTTGTGACATCTCCAGCGTGGCACAGTGATTCTCTCTTCCAGTGCCTCAGTGCTCCCCAGAGCAGCCCTAGTGCAACCTTAGCCCAGGGGCTCCTTCACTGGGCAGTGGTGGGTGGGTGGTGGCGTGGGAGACCCTGTCTCTCCTCCTGCGCCAGCTGAGGGAGACGCTAGACCTTACATTCATGCTTCATCTTAGAAACTTCGGTACACTGAGGATAAGAGTGAACCTAGATTGGGCCTCGTTCATCACACCTAAGCCGTGAGGAAGGCTTACACCACCTTCTGGACTACTCGGGTAAGGCAGAGGAAAATCCTGCTGGGCACAAAAGGGGAAGCAGAGAGGTCCCTTCCTTCAGCTACTGACCACTGGTGGCCTCAGCCATGGACGCCCTGTCAGCTCTTCCCACCTTTTCTTCTCTCAGGGCCCTCCTGTAGCTTCTAAGTGTCTTCACTTTCATTATACATGCAAGCTCCCACTTTCATATATCATGTTTTTCTTATAAGAAAGTACACGAGCAAAACCCAAACAATAGGTCCACATATTAAGAGGATTCCTTGAGAGCTGAAAGATGATATGAAATACCGATTTTCCCCTTGCTTTTGGATAATGAAATTTCAGCGCAAAGAATATGATTTAATGTTTTATTCTTCTCTTTCCTAAGTAAACATATAATCTAGCTTAAGTCCATCAAGTGTCCAAATTAGGCAGAAATCTCTCACTATTGACTTGCTAAAGGATTTCCAGTTGAGTGAGCGTCTGTGATCTGAGCTGCTTATTGTTAATGCGAACTGGTTGATGTTCCTGTTTTCCAGGAAGGCTGAGCAGGGGCAGCACTTCTTGGAGTACCCCCTGCCCCACCCAGGCTCATTTCTAATTTTGCCCCTGGGGCAGCTCTGCAGGGAAGCGCATTTCTCCTGCCCTTTCTTCTCAGCCTCTCCTGTAACCATCTGGCACAGAGTAAGGTGCTTCCAGAAAGACTTCATTTCTTTAAAGGAAGCTCTGCTCCACAGCCCTCTAGATGGGGACCCGGCTTGTAAAGACAGGGTCCTGTTTATAGAATTTTTGGAGACATCCAAGTTATTGATCTGTGGGGGTGAGGGGTACGGGGGAGGGGTTGCTTTCCTAGCCTGTCCCCAGGCTGCTGGCTATCTGGGGGGGTTCCTAGGACACAGAGGGCATTGGGGAACCTCCCAGGCTAATTGGAGTTTATTCTTTTCCTTATTCATTCAGCAAATACTGAGTGAGTTTCAGGTACCGTGCTGAGTCCTGGGGAAACTAGGGTGAATGGGACATTGGCCTTTCTCAAGGGGCTCACTCAGGTAGAGGAAATAGAAGTATAAATAAGTTACTGAATACAGAGTCCTTGAGCAGGGTCTGCAGGGGGCTGTAAAAAGACAAAGTAGGAATTGCCTAATTTTCATCCACTGTTTCTGTCATTTTCTTATCTGATGCCTACTACTGGGTTAGTCTTCTCATATTTATCATGTGATATGACTCTACCTGCATATCTGTCAGGAATCAGAGTTTGCTTTTAATTCCCTCATGGTTTTCTCATCAAATAGTGGCCTTCACTTCCATTGCTCCCCAAAAGAGAATTTAAATTCTGCAAGAGCAAACACTGTGTCAGTTTTTTTTCACTGTGATACACCCAGCATCTAGTAGCAAGATTATAAAAGGTAAATAATAAATACTTGTTGAATGAATTAATGGAAGGGAAGGTGGTGTGTGACATTGGTTCTCAAACTTTAATGTGAGAATCTCGTGAAGAGCTGGTGAAGGTGCAGACTCCCACCGCCACAGGCTGATGTAGTAGGTCTGGGGTAGAGTCCGAGAACGTGCATTTCCAACAAGATGCGGTTGCTTGTCTGACGGCCACACGTGGCGCAGGACGGGCCTCTGGGGTCTTCCTTCCTGTCGGAGATCGATGATGAGCCTTGGCAGCGGCTGCTGTTCTCAAAGGGTTGCCGTGCGGTTTAACCCGCCCACTTTCTTGGCAGGGCCCAGAGCCGTCACGCAGGACAGGTCCAAGCAGTTGGGGTTCTGTACAGGTGCACGATGACACAGCCATGATGCAGGTGTTACACTAACCACTAGAAAAAAAATACGAACGTGTGCCTTCAGCAGTCAGCTCATTAAGTGAAATACGGGGCTATTAAAATATCTCTGCTTGTGAAAACCTTTTGTCTATCGCGAGGATCACCGTCACTTATGCAATCCGCTTCTTCAAGGAAAAGGAAGGACTTGCTCTTGTGGCAATTTGAGTTTTTACTTACTCATCATCTCTGCCTGTTCATGCTGAGTAAGTTTTAATTGTCTTTGAAATTGAGCACAGAGCCCAGTGCTGCTGCCTGGGGAGTGCTCACCGCTCTTGCCAACCTGGTGAGGAACGCACGGACTCCAGGCAAGGGGCAGCTTTCAGGTCACCCACTGTGTGCTTCTTCCTGAATGATGAGATCTGACTCAGCCTCCGTGAGTCTGTGTACTTTCTTCCCTTTTCACACATGCTTGGAGACCGGTACAGGTCTGCCCGGACTCACTGTAGACCTGCTTCAGTCCCTGGTCTGTATGGAAAGCTGTCTGTCTGACAACAAGCAGTGTGGGGAAGTGGGAAGAGATTTGGAGTCTTTCTGGATCCATGTAGGTGCTGCCTTCGCCACGACCTGGGCTGGTTCAGGTCCCTCAGGCACCTCACACACACACAGCACTTCTCTGCACTTCTCCCATAACCCACAGCGGCATCACTGCAACCACCGGCCCACGCGACTGCCCCCCTCACTGGGTGCGGAGCTCCTTGGGCCCAGGGATGACTCTGGTTTCCTCTTCAGCCGCAGAGCCCAGAGCAGGGCCTTCTGCATGGTAGCGGCTCACTCGATGGCTGTTGAATGCATGAGGAATCACACATCCTAGCTGGGCTGCTTGCTGGTTGTGTGATCTCGTAGTCACTTCTCTGAGCCTCACTTTCCCTTTATTGAAAAATGAAGATAACACTTATCTGAACATTGCTTTCTCTGAGCCAGGCCTGATTCTATGTGCTTCATGCGTGATGTTTCATTGAATCCTTATCACCACCCTATGCGTGGGTAGGACGTTAACTCTATTTTCAGTTAAGAACATTGAGGAACAGAGAAGTTATGGAATTTTCTCATGTTACCTGGTACATGGGGTAAGGCGGTTAGGATTTGATTCTGGCTGTCTGATTCCAGAACCTGCCAAATTAGCCACTGTAGTTGTGGTTCTTAACTTGGGGAGATTCAGCATCCCAAGGGACATTTGGTAACGTCTGGAGGCAGTCTGGGTTGTCCCAAGTGGCAAGAGGAGGTGCCACTCGCGTCTAGTGCCCAGAGGTCAGGGACGCAGTGCACTGGACAGCCCCCACGGCCAATGATCTCATCCAGAACGTCGGTCGTGCCTCGGTTCGGAAACCTTGCACTACACTCAGCTGCCTCCGTGGAGTCAAGTGTATTAAGAGTCAGGTCCAGAGCAGGCCTGCAGCAAATGGCACTTGGTTCTCCAAGTTTGCAGGCTGCAGCCCAGGGAAGATGAATCACTCAGTCTCCAGTTTCCTTCAGCAGCTTAAGTTTTATTCTTAATGGTTCCCGGCTGCTTGGCATCTCTATCTCGGGAGTTCCTGTTTTTGTGAGACGTGCTGACAGTTATCAAGAATCAGGGCGAAACTCTCCTTGGGAGCGGTCCAACTTCCCTGCGATCTGGCAGGTTGAGACATTCCACGCAGAATGCACGTTTTTGCTACAACCCTCCTGGCCTCTGACCTCATGTCACACGGGACACGGGATGGCTGGGTTTCATGCAGTAAGTTTCTCCTTTCATGGAAGGCCTCGTAGGATGCTTGCCACCGTCAGTGAGGTCTCATCAGGAACGCCGGCATGGTTCTGGCCCTTGAAAGTGAATGAGGCAAGGGGACACATGACAGATGACCTGTCCGCTGGAGCAGTGAACACGCTGCATGCTGGGCACTTAGATGGGAAGCAGGGAGTCCATGGTTTTACCTTGACCCACTAGGTGACCTTGGGCAAGTGTGTGGAACTGATGTCTTTCACTGTCAGCATGAGGACCTCCTTCCTGCCGTAAAGCTCCATGGAATCACCTTGGGGCAAGCTGGCATCAGGGATCTTTTTCTGTGTAAAAGAGAACTGGAAACAGGAAGGTAATGACAAATTGAAAGAGTGCTGCTGTGCATGCCAGAGGGTGCAGTGGTTTAGTATTTGGAGTTTTGTTTCCTTGTAAACTCACATTCTTCCATGCTTTAGCAATGTCGAGTTAAGTCAGAAGAGTGTTTTCAGCAGCAAAGGACTGTTGAATTTTTGTTGAAACCTTGGTCACAGCCTTGCGTGCGAAATTTTCTAGCCGTGAGCTTAAGGAAGTTTTAGTGAAAATGTTGGCAGCTTAAATTGACTGGAGAACCAATGGCAAACAGTGAGCTATTGTACCCACCCTGGCACAGGAGCAGAAACAACTGGTTTCTCTGGGGCCTATAGAAAAAATTAACTTCAGTTAGGATGTTACCTGGGATTTATGAGCTGAGGAGAATTTGTTCCTTCTTAAAGCTGACATCATGTGTGTATACTTATCTCCAAACTCGACGAGTTGTATGTATTAAATATGTATGACTTTTTGTATGTCAATCATGACTTGATAAAGTGGTTAAAACCCAAAGCTGACAGACACAGGGCTCCAGATGGAAGAGTCTGCTACCCTTCTGGGAGCGGGCTGGTGAGGGAGTCCACAAGGGGCCTTTTCCCTGCCTGTGCTTCACACGATATGAGGGTCCTTGAAGAACTCTGGAGAACTGGCAGTTTACACTTCTCATCAGCACCGACATGGTTCAGAGCTTTGAGCTTCATGAACGGAATTGACACCTGGGCCAGGGTGTCCTGCTCATATTGCAGGGTGTGCCTGCTACCTCCATGCTGCAGCTCTGGAAACTTCTTGGGTAAAATGTAAGAGGGCAGTAGAGCCAATGATGTAGTTCTTCCATAGGTCTCCTTTCCTGAACCAAGTCTGTCACCTAAATCGGTCCCCAAAAGCCATATCTGGTGAGATGGCATCAGTCAGTCATATCACGGAAGTGAAAGAAGCAGCTTCTAAGTGAATCACTGGCTGCAGGCGGAGCGCGCCTTCCCACCTGCAGGGGTTCATTGAGTGCAGATCCACCCTCCGCTGCTCAGGTGTGGAGACCTCCCCTCACATTCTACTTGCAGAAGTGCCACGTTGAAAGGCTGTAGATGTTCAAAACTGAGATGAAGTCCAGGGCCAGCTAGTGGAATTCACATCATGTTGTATCAGTTGGACTTGACTGCTCAGAGGATATTGGGGCCTGAGAATTCTAACACACTTACAGGGTTCCAAGTTGGAAGCCTCAGGGCGCTGTGATATTTGCAGCAGGCCTTATCAGTGGCCTGAAATAAGGTAACAATAGAAATAGCAGCAGTTATAGCTCTCACGGTGTACCAGCACAACACAAGGTCCTTTGTAATCTTTCTAACAAGCGGAAAGTTTGGTATTCTTTGCACTCTCTTCATGTGAGAAAAATGAGACCAAAGGTAGTTAACTGACTGTAGATGATTAATTACTGGTAAAGCAGGAGTTAGAACTTAAGTCTGTACGTCTTAAAAAAACATATGCTTAGTTAGCGACCAGCACACCCAGCTGTACTTGTGAAACAAGGAAATAAAGGCTTACTTCTCTTAAAAAACAAACAAATAACAATAACAACAAAAAACACATGCTTTCTCTCATACCTTTAGATAAAACCGGTATAGTTAGGCAAAGGATAAGCTGTAACACAGTAAACCAAGTGCACAGTGCGTTAAATAAAATAGAAGCTTTTTTCCCTTTCACATCACAGCCCTCTTGCAGATGGATGGTCCAGGATGGCTGCGTAGCTCTATGAGGTCATTCAGAGACCAAGTTCTCTCCTTTTTTGTAGCTCCACCATCTCCTAGAATGTTTCTTTATCTGGATAGTCAATTTCTTGCCAAGAACATGTCCATGTTTTAACCCTTGGGGAGGGAGGAAGAAAAGGATTGGAAAGCAAGTCATTTATTGTGAAGAAAGTGACCGGAAGTTGTACACATCACTTCCTACGTACGCACCATTCGGGAAACATGGTCACCTGGGCACACCCAGCTGCACAGGAGTCTGGTGGAGTGGGGATGTGTTCTGTAAAACTCAGGGTGGAGGTATGTGTGTTCTAATACTAAGTAGAAGAAGGAAAGAATGGATTTTGGAGGACACTTAACAGTTGTTGATACACACCCCGACATCAGGTTTAGAACATAACTTTCTCTCTTTAGACCAAAGTGAAGTGCTTGAAAATTGAATCTGACGGAGCCCCCGCCACCCCATCACACCTCCTCCGTGGGTCGCGCGGATGCCGTTGTGGGGAGACGCTGGGGCAATGGCCTGGGCTGAGTGAAGGAGACACTAAGCTTTGCTCCTTGCTGACCTTGCCTGGGGGAAGGTCCCAGGAAGTCCTGCCCTTGGCCAGATGTGTCAGGAGGTGGTCATTGATCGCTGTCAGCAGGGACTTGGATCATCACTCAGTACTCAGGATCATTCCAAGTTGAGGAGGCTCCGTTTGGAGTTCCGACTGGTCCTGGACAATTTCTCGCTGTATGGATTCTGGGGTTAGGAGGGTGGGATCAACTCAGGAAAATGATTCTGCAAGTTGTCAGGATGTTCTGTGTACTTCATTCCCTCTGCTTTTTCAGTGAAGACAAAGGAATTAAATGATTTCAGTGTCACACTCCAATGCCTGAGACTAGACGGGAGTACTCTTTAATAATGGAATGACCTGGAATCTCTTTCGTAATTCTGTTCTAGCAACAAACATGTGCCGAGCTTCGGGGCCCGTGCTTCCCGTTCATACCCATTCCTTTTGTGCTCTTTTCTCCAGTTGTACTGCATGAAGGAAACACCTTTGTTTCTACGAAATCGGAGTTTGTTTCATGCCACTTTTCATATGTTGTTCCCCCTACTTGGGGTCTCCTAACCCCCACTCCCCTTACCTTCAGTTCCCACACACTCCCCCCGGCCCCGCAATATCTAACTGACTTCTCATCCACTAAATCTCCTTGCAGCTTCCCACCCTCTGTGGGGTGCCTTTCCCCACTCCCGGTGTGGTTCAGGGACTTCTTACTTATGGCTCTGAGAATCTTTGTAGTTCTTTCTTTCTTTGTCGTTTAGTGCAGTTGTCAAAAACTGAGTTGGAGTCAGGGCTTTGGTGCTTACTAGCTGTACAACTTGGTAAGTTTCTTCCTCTTGCCCAGTCTCAGTTTGTCAGTAAAGTCTGACAGTTGGGTACCTGTCGTATAGGTACTGGTGAGGTGAGGATCCAATGAGACGTGGCTGGCAGGGTGCTGAGCAGTGTCTGCAACATGGGAAGCACTCAGTACACGTTTGGCTGCCTGTCATCTGAAACTCATCCTTATGTTTGGAGGATTCCCTCAGGATGAGCCCTAGAAGGACTGAATCCACCTTCAAAGCTGAAAGGCCAGCTGCTGCTTCCCCCTGTCCGTTGGGACCCAGGGCTTGGGCGTGGCTCATCGGGTGCCCCAGCCTCTCAGTCACATCTCCCTGCCTACCTGGCAGCGGCCGTGGGGGTTACACTGAACTTGGCAGCAGCAAGAGTAGCCTGTTTCCAAGTAGCGGTGGGAACAGGACCAGTCGCAGTGTCCTCACCACATCTTCCCTGTGGTGGGATTTGGCTGTGGTCTTCTGTGGCCTCTTAGTTTCTGCCCATTTTCGGCATCTGGTTCTCCAAGCTTCCCAGAAACTCTGTGTGCAATTTTCCCCCCAAATCAATTTCTTTGCTGCTTACATAATCCAGAGTTGGTATCTGCTGCTTAAAACCAGAAGCCTTATCAGCAGAATTTTACTGGATGGGGTTGCTATTGCCGTCATCGCAGGATACTGCAGTCACTGGCTGACTTACCTGCCTCCCCTCCTGCGCTGTGAACCCAGCCGTTGAACAGTCCCCGTTGGGCTCAGAGTAGACTTATTGAGTGAGTATATGATGGTGAATGATGGATGGGAAATGAACGTGTGATTGACACGTGTCTTACCCTGATTGTAGCAGGGGCTCCCAGGAATAACCATAACCAGGTTTATGATATTTGGCCCTTTATGACGCATATCCCTTTACTTAATCCTCATAAAAATGCTGATTGATGGGTATTACTCTCCCCATTTTACAGATAAGGAAACAGCCTCAAAGAGGGTAAGTAGCTTATAGAAGGTGATTCATCCAGGAAATACCAGAGATATGTCTCAAATGAGGTCCTAATCTCCAAATACTATGCCATTACTGTTCTACTTCTCCACCCAGGGAGTAGTAAACTGTCAAGGAGGGCTATTTATCAAGATTGCTTTTTTAAATGAGGAAGTTAAATTATTCTTGTAGAAGGCACTAATCACATTATCTTGGGCACTTTGTTGGCAACATACCAGAAAAATTTACATATGTCATCGCCCAGGAACTATGCTTGATGTTTTGGCATTTATTCTGGTCATTAGAAAACTATAGAAGATTGGAGTACATATCACGATTCGCAATGTAATCAAATAAAGAACTAACTTTCCGTGGTAATAAACCGAGAAGCCCTGGCCAGGAATCCATATGGATTTTGTAGGACGCTTCCCTGAGATGTTCTTGAATGGTATTTGTCTCCCTCTCATATTGGCTCAAAGTGCCCCTCGTTTTATTTCTGACGTTAGCAGCTCTCACATCTCTGTTCCTTGTAGGAAACATGCAGGTGCTGGATCCTATTATGCCTGACAATAATGGGCTTTTATCACAGGAGCTGTGGAATCTGCAGACAGGAACTTCTTCAGAACTCGCTCCATTTTATTCCATAGCCTCGGCCCGGTGGGCAACCTAAGAGGAGATGTAAATAGCTAAAGGTGTTTCAGTGAGGGTTGTTGGATGAAATCGCATACCTCCAACGTGCACAACTCCTCAACAGAACAGGAAGCGTTTACCTTTGGCCCTTAGATCGTTTGTCTTTCGTGGAAGAACAAGACGGATGGCATCCCACAGATTCCATTTTGTGTTTTGTTGCGGGAAATACAAACTTTTTAATAGTGCAAATGACAGTTTTGTTTGCTCACTTAGTTATCGTTCGAAGGTATTTAAATGTTCTTCATAGCACCTGTCTTGAAGTGATAGTATCGCGTTGATGTATTTGTTTACCTATTTATCATCTGTCTTCTCCAAAGTGCAGAGCCCTTTTTTCTGTTTAACAGTGTCTGCAGCTCCTGTTAGAGTCCCTAGCACCTGGCAGGGACTCGATAAATGTTGGTTGTGAATGAACTAATGCAATAAATTATTGGATGGGACTAGGGTCTTGATACCCAAGCTCAATATTCTGGTAGAAACATTTTGAAAGAAATACTGCAAACACTTTGTAGTAGATTGAGAGAAGTTTCGTATGTGTGAATTGGAAATAGTTACCTAGCAGGTTTTGTGGAAGATTAAAGTTAATTAATGTATATGTGGGTAGTGTGAAGGTTGATGCTCAATGAATATTAACAGAGTTAACAGTGGAGGCAAAGGAAGGCGTGAGAATTACCAATGCATAGAGTGAACATGACATTTTCGTAGGAATTCTGCTTCCAAGCCTCAAGTTTTATTTTAATTTGTACTTGCATGTTTCTTCATCATTTATAGGGCTCTTTCAACATACTTTATCTATTTCTCACTCACCATAATCTTGCCTAGTGCTTACTATTAGTCCTGTTTCACATATGGGAGTCAGAAGTAGGGCCCAAATTTAAGACTGGAGATTCTCGAACTTTCAGGAGCAAATTCTGAGCTTCCCGAGGGAGGTTCTCTGCTCATGGACACGCCTCTTGCCTATCCGCCCAGGCTTGCTTTTCCAGCCCAGCTTTCCATTGTTTTTGTGGAATTCAGACCAGGAGCCCCTTGAAGGCAGGGAATGTCACTTCTGTTTGCAAAATCCCAGATACAGTCTGGTTGCTTATGTGTTTATTAACAACAGGGTTATGCAAAGATATTACATACCTGGCTTGTTTATTTTCGTTCTGTTTGAGCAAATACACAGGCAGTTTCATTTCCCTCTCCCCCACTCTACTCCCTGCCCCCGCTTCTCCTTGCAATCTGAACACCCTCTGTGTCAGTCAGTGGGCTCTGTGAGAAAGGAAAGAAGGTAGAAGTGAGCTTCAAGGTAGGATGGGAATTTCTGCTCCCCATCGCTCTGCTTCCTGTCTCTCCCCTGGCTTTTATATGTCTTTCCTGCATCTTAGTTACAAAACACCACCTTTAAACCTAGCCTGCTACATGTAGAATCATCAACCAGGGAATGCTATTATTAATTATAGATTGAAAATGCAAGTAGCAAGGACCAGAGAAGATTCAGGTTGAAGGGGTCCAAAGAGATGGAACTCCCACCCTTTTTAGTTTCACCAGTGTTGATTGAACCCTGTGATGTATGAAGTACTTGTCCTGCTATTCCCTCTCTAGCTTACTGGACTGATGGTCATTCGTATCATTCCTGGAAGGTATCTCTGAGTGGCAGCTTACTCAGGAAGAGAGTTTAGGAGGGTAGCTAAGGGCATTTTTTTTTTTTGACGGATTAGCATGTGCAAAAAGCATATAGTGTAGAAAATACAGGGGCTACGTGACGTGGGACTTGTCAGCTACAGCTCAAGTTTTGAAGATAGGGAGTCTCTTCCTCCAAACCATATAATTTAAGATTGTAGCTTGCACTGAGCAAAACAAATCTCATGTCTTATAGCTTATTCCTCCAAATGATTCAAGAGTAAATTCTAGGTAGCATACACAGATGCTTGGGTAAAACTCATTTGATGACAGGAGAACATTTAGTAACAAAACAAAGCCAAAAATATGTTCTTGGTTGACTTAGGAATCGGTGTAGGTATGTTTCAAAAAGTGAAGCACTTTCTCAAGAGACTTAATAGTGACTGAGGAATGTTGTGGAATTATCATGTGATAATCAAAGGAAGGAATTCACATACTGTGTTTCCCTGAAAATAAGACCTAGCCAGACCATCACCTCTAATGCGTCTTATATAAGACCCGGTATTATATGATATTATATGATGTGATATTATAAAGACCAGGTCTTATATTATATTAAAATAAGACTGGGTCTTATATTAATTTTTGCTCCAAAAGATGCATTAGAGCTGATGGTCCGGCTAGGTCTTATTTTTGGGGAAACACGGTAATATAATACGAGAGGTCATTGTAAGAGTTGCTGATAGGAAGGTAACACCTGGAGCTGCCGCAGCTAATGAGGTAGCTTTAGTTGAAAATACCTGCTACCGTGTTTTATATAATGGGTCTTATATAATGTAATGTAATATAATATAAGACATAATGTAATATAATATAAGGTCTTATATTAAATTTTGCTCCAAAAGATGCATTAGAGCTGATTGTCTGGCTAGGTCTTATTTTTGGGGAAAAGGGTATCAGCATCTTTTATAAGCAAAGAAATGCTAGAACAGCACTGGCATAATCCATGAGGGAAATTTTTATTAACAAAATGTTGGTGCCTGGAATCGTTGTGATCTGAAACTATCAGAAACATTCTGAACTTCAACTGGGTCAGCCTTAAGAGAACATCTAATTCAATCCCTGTTTTACAGATGAGCAAGCTGAGTTTCATAGAGTGTGGGTTTTAAATCCAGAAAGACGTGGGTTCTGATCCTCAATTTCTAAATTGATGATTCTGTCTCGAGCTAAATGACAGGCAAATAACGTAATTTCTGTAAGCCTCTGTTTCCTCGTGTCTTACCTCCAGGATAAAACAGTGCCTTCCTCTTAAGTTCCATTGAGGGTTAAATTGAATTCGGTTCCGAAATCCTTCAGAGCAGAGACTGTGCATACCACAGCCCCAGCAAAGGATAGATATTTTATCTCATAGGGCTAACCAGTCCATTAAACAAATAGTTTTCATTGTGAGAATATTTTCTGAGCCATAAAAATGCTTATCCCTTTTGACCTAGTAATCTGTAAAATGGGCATAAGGGTACTTTGAAGAATGAAAAAGCTATAACCATAAAGAAGTTTCTGGCACTATTTATAATAAGATTTTGGAAATCTATCAGAAAGCTTTAAAATGAATTAAGTAAATTATTGTCTGTCTCTTGTGAGGAATATTATATATACATTTTAATTACAACAGTAAAAACCATGAAGGAAGATGAATAAAATTTACAATATAATGTTAGATTTAACATGATGAATCCCAAAACATTTACATTATGATTGTAAAAATGTAAATATATTTATGCCTGTGGGCAAGAATTGGTAGGCAAAAGAGAACAATGAAAGGACTTTTTTGGTGACTGATGAAATTCTGGGAGTATTTTTTTTCATTTTCCTTTTATTACCATCACTCTAGCATTACTTATGTAAACAATAGTCACATAAAATATTTTTTTAAAGAAAGGAAATCTTCCTCTTCTCTTCAGTAAAATGGTGACCTCTGACTGAAGCTTCACTCTTTACCACCTGAAGATCTACCTTATGTTTTATGTTCTGCAGGACATTGTGTAAATCGGAGCAACTTTAACAAGATCACTTTGGTTGTTAGAAAATGACTTGAAAGTCGGCATGGTTGGGAAGACTAGAGCAGAAATTTCTCTGCTGTTTTCTGTTTTCTTGGCTTCTCAGCAAAGAAATAAACAAAGAAAAGCAAGGATGAATTAAAGTCCAGTTTTATAGGAGATAAAACCTCTGGCCACAAAGCCTTGCTTTCTGCGAGGGCAAGTTATTACACGGTGGGTGACTAAGGTGGTGAGAGGGCTTGAGATGACGTCACCTGAGAACGGATTAAGAACTGGGTCAATCAACTGCAAAGTGCTTGCTGCCTTAATGGTTTTGAAGGCAGGTCAGGTGAAAGAGAGACTAGACTTGTTCTGTTCAGCCTCAGAATGATGAGTAGAACATATCAAGTGAGAGAGTGCAGTTCAGCATGAGGAAGCATTTTTTTAATGGTCACAGATGTATGTCCCAAAACAAGATGATTCAACTCAGGGGATGCTGAGCTCCCCATTCTCGGCGTTCTTGCCAGTGGAGGCTGAAGGCTGTGGTGGGGACATAGCGTTTGCTAAGGCTGGTTAGGTTAGGAAGGTAGGAGGTGATCTTTGAGGTGCCTTTTTACCCGTGAGATTCCACAACTTCCTGGAGGTCTGTTCCTAGTTGGTGACAGCAAGTCTCAGGGATCCACCCTCACCTCCTTTCTTGTCACCCACCCTGAGTCACTAAAGGGAATTAATTATTCACTGTCACCATTTTCAAAGTAGGGAAGTTAATGACCTGTTAACTATCTCAGTTTACTGTAGGGATTAATAGAGAATAGTAAAGAATTGACAAGAGATTAAATTTCCCTAAGGACAAATAAAATTTGGCTGCAATCTAGGTGAATCATTTTCGGAGAAAGAGTTTTAGATGACAAAATATTCTGACTCAGTATAAATAATATTTATTACACAAACCCATTCATTCATGAACTATTTGTTGAGACTACCTAAACACTAGGAATTTTTTCTTATGTATGGCATACATATGTGACACTGTATAATGCACAAAAAATAATGTAAGCATAATTGCTTTATTCCCACAAAATCTTTCTGATGCAATCAGAATTATTTTAAATCTGTTCTTATTCTGTGTCCCCCCTCTCACCTCCAATTGATAGTCCATTTAGAGTTCTATTTTAGGCTTTATTTTCAGACGGATTCTTGGGTATGTTTAGCAGTTGGAAAAGGGCATTAAAGATGATGATTTTGCTTTTCACTAAATAAACAGTGACTGTAACGATTTCCCCCCTTTTCCAGATTATGCTGGTTTATGTACATAATTTACAAGTAAGAGGGCATGGAACAAATAACAGGACACTAACAAAGGCAGGAAGAAGACAGATTGTCACTCTAGTACTTACAATGAGGCCGCTTTTTCTCAGTGGTGCATAGGAAGCAACCTTACAAGACAGTTTACTGTGTAAACCGTCTTCTCGGTGGGTCTTCTAGGTAACTGAGGCCAGGAACTTTTCTTTCCTTCTAAAAGCAAGGATGTCTTCCTAGGGCTCCATTTGGACCAGAAGTGGTCTTTCTACCAGGTGGAGATTTGCACACATTGGAAGGACGAAGAGAAAAGAGCAGAATTGGGCTCAAGTATTGGTGAGCACAGAGGTGACTGGTAGGTGGAGAGCCCCCTTGGCAGTGGTTTACCAAGGCGTGGTGTTGGGAAGGGTCAGCCTCAGATGCAGCTGATAGGAGGTGTATTATCTGTAGAAAATTTAAAAGTAATGGTAAAAATAACTACGCGCTGATCTGTGTTTTATTATCACACACACTGGCAGTTCTCGCCAATGTCAGTGATACAATACTTCCAACGAGTATTAGGGGTCACTGTTAATAATATACACGTCAGCTTCACAGTGGCACGTTTCTGGATCTTATCCTGTAATAGCATTGGCTTCCACATGGGAGTTAATTCCGAAGAGTCCCAGTTACGTAGTCCGTGCTCAGTACACCTGAACTCAGCGACCTGCGTTGCTTTTGAGAGTGACGTTCATCGTGATCGGGGCTCTTTACTGCTCGTTTCATCTGTGCTTGGTGTCTCCAATATATCCCACGTATTCCTGTGTTTAAACTGAAAGGTTGAAAGAAACAGTGATAGCACATTGATTATGAATATAAAGAGACAGCATTTCACTTAAATCATTCTATCAGTCTATGTCACCCCTTAGAGGTTTTCTTTGTGCTTCAAATTTAAAACAGTGAGACCACATACGAACTGTGAGGTGTCATCTTTTTGTTTGGTGAGTGCAAGTTGTAATGTACGCGAGTGAAATAGTCTACTGACCTTGAATGATATATTTAACATTGAAATTTATTCTTCTTTGAATTGTTTTAAAACTGAAGAATAAACAAAATAACGATTATTTTATGATATTACTGAACATAATTTTGTTGTACAGAAGTGGAAATTTTAAAAAAATGATCTGTTTCAGATGTTACATTTTCTAGGTCTACCTCAGTAGCTTTGTTTGGGTTGCTGAATCATTCTAAACCTTACCTTTCTCATGAATGAAATAAGTACCTCCTTTGTAGTGTTATTGTGTGAATAAGTGAGATAATCCATATAAGTACCTACAAAATATCAGGAACATAGTAAATGCTCACTAAATAACAGTTTAAGAATAATACTAGAAATAGTTGTTGAATTTTATGAAATGCATTGCAGGCAGGCTTTGTATATTAAAGAGATCCAAGCTACGTTCCAAACAATTCCAGAGACACTGAGAAGTCTCTGGAAATAGTACACTGCCCTTGTTACAGAAAGTAACTTGTCTCATTCATTCATTCACTTAAAAATCTTTTTTTGAGGGGGAGGGTGCAGGTATCATTTTAGCTGATGTGGATAGCAGCAAATAAGACCGATAAGCTCTTTTTCTCTAGGAGCCTATTGGCACAACTTTAGTGGAATTAAAAATCCCTTTTTACCACTACTTAAACTGTGTAGCCCCAAGCTCCATTTATGGTCAACATTGTGGTGCCCAGGGTAAGTGGGGAGTAAGTAGCCTTCCAGATCAACAGTGTGGTTTATTTGAAAGAGCATGCACTGTGCAGTCAGACTGCGTTCCAGCTTCTTTGTTCCTGAGCTGTGTGACCTTGGACAGGTCATTTCACATCTCTGTGATTTAGGTTCCTCATCTCTAAAATGGTAATAACAATGTCTGTCTCACATGGTGCTTGTGAGAAATAAATGCAAAAACAAAGATAAAGGACATAGTATTTCTCCTGGCACATAGGTGTACTCAACAGATGTTAGTTTCCTTTCCTTCTCCA
The DNA here is from genome assembly GCF_004115265.2 of Rhinolophus ferrumequinum. NCBI lineage: Eukaryota > Metazoa > Chordata > Mammalia > Chiroptera > Rhinolophidae > Rhinolophus > Rhinolophus ferrumequinum. The sequence continues at coordinate 61,790,207 of NC_046295.1, read as the reverse complement.
CTTACCAGATAGTGCCTCGATAGAATCTAGCTCTGTTGAGTGCATTGTTCTTTAGATGCACATACATATGTAAATAATATATGCATGTATATACGTACATATACACGCTCATACACACACGCCTACTCGTACATACATACATACATACATACATACATACATATGAACACATCACATTGAAGATCACAGCTGGAAGGACATAAATCGATGCTTAAGGCAAATTACTCAGGGTTGACTCTGGCTATTCATCCTATTAATGAGAGTATACTTGGAGGCTTGTCTACTGATAGCATGTGGTTTCCTCCATATTTAATAGAGTGGCCATCTATTCCTCCCAAACTCTAGACCTGTACATTTACCAACCTAATGTCTAGACGAAGTACCTGTTTGCTTCTGGCAAAGTACACATGAGGAGGTCAGCTTTAAACACCATTGGCCATTATGATATTCTTTACCACCTTGTGGAGAAAATTAGGAAGAACAAACTAAGAGTTTTAGCTTTTGTTGACTTTTTCTGAAACATTCACTCCGTGGAAAGGAATTGCTTATGGGATAAAATCTATGTCCATAGAGACTAATGCTCATAGAGAATCTGTCTGAGGGAGGAGATTATTTTTAGTGGGGTAAGTGATGTATCCCGCTGACCCATTTTTATAAACTCGTAATAATGTGACATTGCATGTGGATGAGATGGGCATATGCTTCCTATGTCCCTTGATAGAGAGAATAACAATATGCTGACCTCATCATGATTTTTATTGTTTCAACTAAGAATACCTCAACTGACGAATCGATGCTGTCATCTAATGACTGCCAGAAAGAGGTCGCGTAAGATCAACTATTCCAAAACCAATTTCCTGAATTTGGGTAAAAGCCCTCTGACAGTTAACTAGCTTAGAGTTAAGAATCCTATGCAGTTGTCGTATTCTTTGCTTACCTTTGCTTACGTTTTGCAACTCGTTGATCTTGGAGGGTTCACATGGAAACGACACTTCTTAATACCTGATGTAATATGGAGGCTCTGTGGATTCTTTTATGGTGATAGTTGGCAGTTGGGAACAACTTAAAATTTTTTTCTGGCTAAAATGAGCATAGCCATGCATACATACAATATAGAGCTTTGGGGTCTTGATCCTTTATTGTCTGTGCACTGGACAGAAGACCCGAATGTAGAAAACTTGAACCTGTATTCGCTGTGTACTTTTATTTTCCTCTGCCTCGTAGTCGGTTGGCCTTTAATCCAGGTATAATTCTGTTTAAGTGGATGTCAAGTCCCCGTGGCAGGTTTGTACGGTTTCCCTCATGTACTCTTCCATTCTTCCTGGAAGTAATAAAATCTTGAGTTTTAGGTAGATAGGAGGCTGCCATTAGAGATTCCATTCCCTAGTCTTTCTTACAGCTTAGGTGTGTCCATATTCCTAAATTTTGGTCAATGGGATGCAAACAGAATTTATATGTCTGACTTTTAGATCCCATGTTTCCAAGGAAGCTGTTTGCCTGTCACTCTTTTTCTTTCTTTCCTTTGGCTCTAAGATGGAGACAACCAGAGCATCTGCCTGGACACGAGGAAGCTGCCTGTTGAGGATGGCAGAGGCGTGCTGCCAGTCGGGGTCCCTACGTGGCCTTGGGGGACAGAGCTGCCCACCTGCCTTGAACCATCCTGCTACACTTGGACTGTCACATGAGCGAGAAATAAGCTTTAGTTTTATCTAGGTCGCTGTATTTTGGGGTCATTTTGTTACAGCAGCGTACCCTACCCTTTAGCGAATATACCCTTCCCCAGGGCATCTGACTGATAAATCGTGCGGACCTCTCCCTGGTTCCACAATGTTGACCGTGTTCTGGGTGCCTGTCACTTTCACCTCACTCTTACTTACTACATATTAGAAGTTTTCAATGTGAGAAGTAAAATTCACAGAGCCCAGCATCTGAAGGGTGTGCTGTTACATGATTCCTCCAGAATCTCCAGATGTCCTTTTTGGATTAAGACAGACCATCCGAGAATTGCACACCTGGGCTGTCTTGATTTGGCTCCTTGGAGACTTGCTCCGTGGATCTGAGCCTTGGCCTTGTGCCATCAGCCCACACAGAGGAATGCTAGCAAACAACCCTGGGAGCCCCCTCGCTGCACGTCCTGGAGGATGTGATTGAGGATGTGGTTTGCGACTCTTTGTGAGGACCCGAGGGAGAAGGTTCTTTCAGACCTCGTACCAGGAATAGTCGTGCTTCTCCTGAGCAACTGGCTTGTTTTGTTTTTGTGGACACTCCAAATTGTGTAACTGTCTGTGTTTTTCAAAGCCACCTCAACTCCTTTGGGAACAAGACAGGGTATAAAATAGAGCTATTCAGAGTCAAGACCAAGCTCCCCATTTAACTCATTGTATTGCCTTTGAAAAAAGTCACTTCGTTTGGCTTTACTTTCTTTGCTTGTAAGTTAGAGATAATGAGCTCTTCCTGTGAATAGAGTATAAATTAATATTTATAAATACTGTGTTGAGTTTCTTCAACACAAGTCATTATGAAAACTAAGAGTAATATTCAATTTCTATAAATCCTTACTATTTTGTAATTCCTTCTCTCCTCATATCCTTCCTGAAGTTCGCTTGTTCATTCGTTCAGCAAATTCGGGGCCTGCTGGTGGACCAAGCACCCTGGAAAGACATAGTTTAACGAGCATGCATCTTTGCTTTCAAGTAGCCTGCAGAGTTGAGGATGTGTTTTCTACTAAATCAAAGATTTAAATTAAAAAAAACAAATGAATAAATAAATAAGTACCTTAGGTATACAATCCTGAGGTTGCAGTGAAGAAAATGAACAGGGAATGGTGGGAGAGAATAACGCTAGTTCTAGAGCAGAGGTGGAAAGCACCTGTAAGAAGGCAACATTCAAGCAAAGACCTGGAGAATAAAAAGAAACAACCCTGCTAGTTGCCGAGGAAATAAGTCTTAAGGTATTAAAGGATTTGACACAGTACTGGATCTGAACACAGACAGTGGGGTGACAGTAAACAAGGGCAAAAGGGGGAGTTTGGAGCCAAGGTCAGGTACCAGGCCGTTTAGGGCCTCGAAGGCCAGAGCATGGGACCTGGGTCTTCTCTCATCGCCCAGAGGATGCCTCTTGAAGCACTTTATGGGCCAGAATTATGGATGCTGTTCTAAGGAGACAGTTCTGTTTGCATGTCTAGTATGAGGTAATCTCCACATCATACGGGGAATGTTGAAATGAAGTAAGCACTGGGGTTAGGATTGGGGAGCACAGAGGAGGGGTCCTCTGGGAGTTCTCAGTCTGGGTGTTGAGTGAGACTTCCTCAAGTATATGGTGCTGAGCTGAGTTGTTGAGGAATGAGGACGAGTTAGCCAGAGGACGGAAGGATGAACTAGACAGTGAACTGCATGACTGAATGTACAGAGGCGAGTGACAGCAGAGTACGGATGTTGTTGTATTGAAACATCAGTCACACAGAGCATGGGGGGAGATGAAGCTGCAGAGGAAGCTAAGAATTGGATCCTGGAGAACCTCGAGTGCCTGATGCTTTCTTCCCCATTCCATGATGGTAGGGAGCTGGGTTTCATCTAATAATTTTAGAGTTACTTGGGAAAATATTTGCTGGCAGTCTCTTAAATAAAATTACATTTGCTTTCACACTATCTTTCACACTACCCTTTCACAAGGGTCTTTGAAATAAGGACCCTTGGCGTACAGATGGCCACAAGCGACTCTTCTGCCACCTGAGATGAAGCAGTGGGAGGTTAGTCGCCCTGTTAACTCCTGTCACCCTCTGTTCTTTCCTTAGCTCTTGTCTTGTCCAGACCTCTGCACGGGGAGTTACTGGTGGGTGCCCGTCCCACCTCCTAATGCATGTAGAAGCGCTTAGTAAAATGCTCCACAGATTGGAGGTATTATTATTATTACAGGTGCTTTGAGGACTAGATTTAGTGTCCAGTTGGTCCTGGGTTCTCTGCTTAGCCGGTGAGTAATCTTGAGCAAGGTACTTAACTTCTGGAAGCTCTTTCCTCACATATGTAAAAGGAGGAAGTACCCACCTTCCTGAGTTGTGAGGATTAAAAGAAAAAGTGAATATATGCAAAGTGCTTGCACAGTACCTGCTTAGTAAATTGTTGGTGCTATTGTTGTTCAAAATAGGAAAATCATAATCAAGGGAAAAGCAAATTCAGTTTTGTTTTGCTTTTTTTTTTTCTTTTTTCCTAAACACTGAGCATGGAAAACTAAGAAATGGAGAAACTACTTAAAAAAAAAAAGAGGTAATTGATCTTGGCCAAGTCACTTAGCCCATTTCTTCATCTAAACAGTGGGAACTCCAATTTTCCTTTTGTGTAATTTATTGGATATTTATAAGGAATAGATTTGATTATAGATGCAAAAGTTCTTTGAAAACTGAGTGTTTTCTTTTTTTGTTTTGTTTACAGTGTTAGTCCAGATCCACTAAGGAAGAGATGCCAAGGATTTTATTAGGGGAAATACTTGTGAGAGAAAATGGGGTGGGAACTGGAGACGCTGGCAGGGCTCGCAGAGCGCGACGGGGGTCTGACCTACGGGAAGGAGTGAGGAAGGGGTGATGGGTGGAAGCATCTCAGATGGCCGTGCCATCCAAAGGAGATTTGGCAAGGGGCGACAACATGGAACCGAAGCCAACCAACAGAGGAATCCTCCATGTCCCATCTTTCAGAAATAGGCCACCCAAGCTATCCCTGCAGAGCTAAGTAATTGGCTGGAAGAACTTGTGGGAGGTGTGGCTGTAGCACAAAGAAATGATGGATTGCAGAACAGCAGCTGGGTCCATTGGTCAGTTCTGCTCCCTGTAGCTGGTACATGCTCATGGCTACCACATTTACCATGAGAAAGAATCTGTTTTCTTAACAGGACAATATACTGTTTCCAACTAAAGCTATTTATTCTGATTCCCCTTGATGTGTAAGAGAACTCTTCCCAGAACACTCAGTGCAGCCATTCTTCCAGTGAAGGCCAACAAATAGCATGCAGCGCTCTGACAGTGAACTAAGGGAACTTAGGAACGGGAACACTGCTTTTACCATAAGTGGATCCTTTTCTGTTTTTGAGGTAACATTGGTTTATAACATTATGTAAGGTTCAGGTGTACACCAGTATGTAGCATGCTCATCACCAAAAGTGATTGACTCCCTTTACCCTCTGTTGTCTTGGTTTTATTTGTTCATTTTTTGTTTTTTATATTCCACATATGAGTGAAATAATACGGTTTTTGTCCTTCTTTGTTGGACTTATTTCACTTAGCACAATACCCTCGAGGTCCGTCCGTGTTGTCATACATGGCAAGATTTCATCTTTTTTATGGCTGAGTAGTATTCCATTGTATATATGTACCACTTCTTCTTTATCAATTCATCTGTCAGTGGACATATAAGTGGAAGGAGCTAATGCAGATAGGGTTAGTGTTCTCCCTTACAGCTGGTACCTTTTCTTTCTTGATACGAAATAGAGTTTATTATTAATGACTTTTGTATCCATTGACTTTTTAAAGAGAAATGAAAAGCACTCTCTCTTTAAACAATTATTTATACTTGTAAAGCACTTCACATTTTGCACACTTCCATGTATGTTTTCTTGTGTGATTGTCACAAAAATCTCGAGAAGTAAGAACTCCCTTTTTAGAGGGATCAAAGTGAGGATCAGAAAGGTTAAACAATGTATCCAAAGCTCTTAAAGGCTCTTAAGGGCTAACTGGGGACTTGAACCCGTGCCATACTATTTCCGTACTATGTCCAGCACAGAATTTGTAAGTACCTCTAATTTAATGAAAAACAAACGTTCTGAATCTTTCTTATCATTGTTCCTAGTTTGAATGTCCTCATTTTATAAATAATGGGACAAATCTGGAGAGGCTCCATAGAAAAACATGAGACATTTTTAAAGGGGCCTCTGAGGGGCATTGAGGGGACTTGGAGTCACTCCCTTTGGAAAAGAGAAAGCTGAGGATTGACTTCATTACTTGCTTTCCAGCCGTAAGAGGTTATTAGGAGGTAGAGATGGACAAGTTGCTCTCCAACTCCAGAAACATAAGGATGTCAGGAAATAGGGCTTAACATGGAGGCAGAAGAACTTTCTGAACTGTCAGGGTAATTAAACAGATAAACCACCGAAACTGGGGGGAAAAGGCTTGAATAGATTTATAGATAAAAGTGAATAAAACTGTCTGGCTGGTTTCCTACCTGCTTACATGGAAGAGGGAAGGAACTGGGGACCTCCTGCCCTCTGTACCATGTGGGAGCTGTAATTCTTTGACTTCTCAGTCTACTTGTTAGCATTATAATGTGATGACTTGAATCATGTGAGAAGCAGAACATAGCTCAGTCAGCCCTTATATCAGCGTTACAAAAAAGCTCACTGTCATTTTGTGGACTCATTCACGCAGCAAACATTTATTGAGTGCCTCCTATTTTCCAGGCACTATTCTAGGTGCTATGATCTCTACAGTGTTGAGTAGACAAGGTCCCTGCCTTTATGGGTTTTAATATCGTAGTGAGAGGACGCAGACAATTAACAAATAAATAACAAATGCAGATAGTGATAAGTGCTGTGAAAACAAGAAGGCACTGTAATGTGACGGTGCTGTGTGATCTGAGCCCTCAGGAAGAAGAACTCAGTGCCGCAAGGATTTGCAGAAAGAGCACTTCAGGCAGAGGTAACATCAGTGTAAGGTAATGTTTGGGCCGAGCCTTGAAGATAGAGCTATAGCGGAGGGAACACAGCAGGGAGAGGGAGAACCGAGAGTGAAGGGATATTAACTAATGGTTGTGAAGCACTTTCTGGAAATGCTGACAGGTGCAGTTTGCCTGGAGGTAAGGTGGGTGTAGAGCCATGGTTTTCAAACTGGAGTGTGCTTCAGAATCACCAGGAGGCCTTGTTAAAATCCAGATTTCTGGTCCTCACCCAGAGTTTCTAATTCAGTTGGTCTGCTGTGAAGCCTGAACATTTGCATATGTGGTAAGGTTGATGCTTATGCTGCTGGCCCGGGGCCCACGCTTTGAGAACCACTGCAAAGATCCATTACCATTTTGCGTACAATTAACTTCCTAATATTATTAATCAGGAAAACTAATATTTGCTAGTCTATCAGTAAATGTCATAAGAGAGCATGGACTCTCTTATGGAATTCATCTAACGGTCCCATGAAATAGGATTAGTTAGTGACTACCCCATTTTACAGTTGAGGGGATAAGCAGAGAGAGATCAAATAAAACCCCGAAGCTCATAACGCTACTTCACAAAGGAACGAAGTGGCAGAACTGGGGGGCGAACTATGACCTTGGGATTCCAGAGCACCTCACCACCATACTGTACTTCAACCACAAAACCCAGGGAGATGGCGAGGCAGCAGCTGGCTGGATAATTTAATCAACGTGGAATGAAGGGATCTTGTACGAAAAATGCAGCATGGGAGTATTGGATCCATTGGATCCATTGGTTCCCTTCTGAGCATGCCTTCCCTGTTGCTGTTTCCTGAGAGAACCCGGTTTTGTTTAGATACCACCTTTCCAGCTCTGGGGCTGAAACTTAGTTACTCTGAGTCTACGTCTGTCAGCATGGGGCATTTTCCTGGTAAGTGTTATTGGTTCTGGGTAGACAGTGTGTCCTAAATTGGTCATTTTAGACTAAACGGAAGCCTTATATTCCATGGTGTGGAGGGCATCCTTGTCTTTCCTTGGGCATGAACTTGGAAATGTGTTTCCCTGGTTGCTATTGGCAGCCATTTTTCATCTATTCATACAGGTAATCTCTGCACAAAGCTGACGAATTGAGGCTGTAGAGTGGGGAGACGGAAGGAAGCTCTTGATGGCATGGACTTGTCATTGAACCAAGGAACCCAGAAGCCTACTTGACTTCTGGACTCTGTTAGTGAAATAACCAGTTTCCGTATTGCTTGAGCTAGTTTGAGTCACAGTAAAAGGCAGCTGAGAGCTTCGTAACTGATAGAACAGGTGCTACAACATGAAGGAGAATGTTTGGAATATATAAACTTTAACATAAAAATGAGGAGTACGTGTTCTAAGTTTGTAGGGTACTGGGGGACATCATGGCGTCTGTTTAATCTGGGATGGAGAGGGCAAAGAATACCTCTCTATATCGGCTACCACCCCTCACACCTTCAAGAATGCTCTCAGTGATTTTGGATGGCTTCAAAGTAATAATTATCCCAACACGTCTCTATTCTTTCCCTCTTCAGGCTCTTTTATCTTGGTTTGTATCCTTCCTCAAAATGAGTGTGTGTAAGTCATACTTCAGGATTCTGGGTGATCTGACTGAAAACATTTTGCCAAAGCGGTTGGCTGAGGAAGAATTGGCTAGCACAGTGATGCGGCTAAAATGAGGATTTGATAAAAAATGAAAGTCTTACAAGTACTCTTTTTTTTTCAAATAAGTTTAATAACGGTATATCATGAGGGTGGTTTTGTATTTCCTGTGCTTCCCTGTTTGTGACATGGAAAAGCTGAAATAAACTATATCTCATAAGAGGTGATTCATTGGAAAAAGGAAGTAATCAGTAATAGAGGATTAATTGAAGAACTTAAGTGGCAAAAATGCTACTAATTGAAGTAAATTGTCCTCTGTACTGTTCACAAAAATAAAATCATAGTCAAGAAAGGGGCTAAACATATTGAATGAGAAAGGATTATAAAAATTTTATGAGGGAAAAATGAATTTCCAAACTCACAACATTCTAAATTCCAGATTCTCTCTTTTTTTTTCTTATTTATTTTTATTCATATTTACTACAGAAAGAACAGAAATATAAACAGGTAAAAAAAGAGTATTATCTCACATCCCACTTTCTCAGATATGAATGCTGCCAACATTTTTATTTATTTCCTTCTAGATTTTGAATGCAAAGATAATCATTTGTCTCTACCTGGATATAATATACATGTTTATATGTTAGTATTTTTCTAAGTAACAGATGTGTGCATTGTTGGTTGCTACAAAAAGGATTTATGCTATTTTGGTTATATAAAACAAAATGTTTGTAACTCAAGCAGTAAGTTTTTGAGTGTTCCATCACATTGACCATTAAAGTGACTCCAACATTTCTTAAAATGGAAGGAAAGGAGTAATATTTGAAAATGAAATATCAATAGAGCAGGAAAATGTTTCTGAAACATTTCAAAACACAGTTAAATATGTTTAAAGACGCTTAAAATGTTTGCCAAACTGCCCTAATGTGCATTCAAAATAACAGTACTTGGAGAAGTCAGTGATTGGGGATACTTTTGAACATGATTTTGATCAACTTTTTTGCATTGATCATCTTTCTCGATCATCCCATAGTTGGGGATAATTGTTAGGGTGAACCAGAGGTTTCGTGGCATTTAACCAGTAAGCACTAGGTTGACTCACTTGTTCTCGTTTACCTGGACTGTTTGGTTTTAAAACAAAGTCCCGTAGCAAACCAGGAAACTCCTTCAGTCCTGGGCAAACCAGGATACTTGGCTACCCTATGAAATCTCTTTCCTCCAAAAGCTGGGAAGTAATGTAACTCTTTTACGTAGAATGGTGAAGGTATTTTGAAGAGCTGTCTTTGGGTCTGGAAGGTGGCTGGAGTAAAAACCGTATTTGCTGTGTCTCTTGTAAGGGTTTGTGTAGCAGGGAACAGAAAAAAGAAATATTTTGAAATCTATGTAACTTTGCTAACAATTGTCACCCCAACAAACTAATTAAAAAAACATTAGGATTACAGACTAATTTAAATATTGAACTGTGGGTGACGATGGGTAGAGTAGCAGAGGCCCAGCCTTTTGGGTTAGCTGTACTGCTCTGTCCATCCTGTGAGTCAAGAAAGCACCCAGAAGTAGTTGAGGACAGTTGGCTGGAGAGGACAACAGTTTAAGACCTCCTAAAAAGTGAGGCATGGGCAAAGGAGAGCTGAGATGATAGGATCAACAGAATGGATGCTGTCTCTACTCGCTGGTGTAGATGAGAGATGCTATAGTAATACAGTTAAGAACATATCATACTGTTCGGAGCCAGAACACGAGCAAAAGGAGCACAATAAAGAATATTTTCCAAGTAAAAATCGGAAAGGAAAAATGAAACAAAGCGAAAACAAAACCAAGAAATACAAAACTCACCTTTACAAACAGTCTTCTATGTGGTTATCCTCTGCCAAGGAAGCGGAACATCCAGGAGAAACATGAGAAGTGACTTAAAGAATGAGGAGGATGAAGAATAGGCTGGAGAATCACACACAGTAGATGCTGTTAACATTTTGGACTTGGTGAGGATGTGTGTGACTTTCCTACGTTGGACAAGACGGTTGAGTCTTGGCTATCACCCGGAAGAGAACAGACTTAAGGATAATTTACTTTCTAAAACAATTAATGCTTTATTGTGTTTAAGGGGGAAGTTGGTGTCAAGCAAAAAGTGACCTAGCAATCATTTCCGCAGATTAATACTAAAATATGTTCTAAAGATATCTTGGCAAGTTTATCTGACCTCAGTTTGTTCTTTTCTTTTTCTTTTTTTTTTCTTTCCTTTCCGTTCCTTTCCTTTCCCTTTCTTTTCCCCTTCCCATTCCACCTCCCCCGCCTCCCCCCTCTCCTTCCTTCCCTTCTCTCTCTCTTTCTCTTTCTTTTTTTCTTTGCCGTGTTTCCCCAAAAATAAGACCTAGCCGGACAATCAGCTCTAATGCGTCTTTTGGAGCAAAAATTATAGTAAAATAAGACTGGGTCTTATATTAATTTTTGCTCCAAAAGACGCATTAGAGCTGATTGTCCGGCTAGGTCTTATTTTCGGGGAAACATGGTATCTCTCTCTCTCTCTCTCTCTCTCTCACTTTCTCTCTCTCTCTCTCTCTCTCTTTCTCTCTCTCTCTCTCTCTCTCTCTCTCTCTCTCTCTCTCTCTGTCTCTATCGTCTAGTTTGTTTTATCTTGTTTGGGATATGATCTTAAAAGTGAACACAGGACTTCTGCTTTTTATCAGGGTGGAGTTAAAGGGCTGGATTTATCCTTCTGCCTCAAATATCCCCCCCAAACCAGACAAAATATATGAAACAACAGTTTCAAGACACTGGACGCCAGGCAATGAAGTACCTTTGATCTCTAAGAGATGAGGAACAATTGAGGTGAACACTACGAATGTCCTCCTTTACTGCCCCGAGAAATTTTCAGGCTGTGGTTCAGGGAGGGGTTGATACAGGGGAGCCCAGGAAAAGCCATGGCGGAATTACTGAGTTATTAAAAAAAAAAAAAAAGATTGTAAACCGCAAACAACTGCAGACAGGAGACTTTTCTGCGAGACCTCTATCAGCACTCTGTAAAGAGGCGAGTGCCTGGGATGTCTAGCAGCATGGGGGCGGGTGGGGGGTCCGCAGATGAAAAGATGTAGGACTCAACAGAAGTGGAGGAGCTAAGCCAGGGTCAGCTAAGGGCTTCATCAATTTTCTAGTAAGGGAAAGATTGGTGGCTAATACCGCGTGGTTTGGCTGGTAAATTATTTGTAGCTTGTTTTGTGGTATTTATGCATCAGGACATAATGAACTATGTACACTTCATTTTGTAAGATGGGGTTCCTTTCTCTTGAATTCCCCTTTCATTCTTAAAAGTCCTGAATAAAAGCCTCCTTCATCCCCTTACAAAGAAGGGGCCTGAACTTAGTGTGACCCAGTCAACATTTATCACTGTGCTCTGAGTATACACTGCCCTTTCCAGGAAGGGAGCCTAAGGAGGACTCATTTTTGTTTTAAGTTGATCGTAGCATGACAGTCACATTTCTAGTGATAAGAATTAAGGAAGCAAAGTGAGGTGAAAGGGAAAATGTTAAAAAAAAAAAAGATGAAATCCGTGGAAAGATTTCTTTGGGTGGGAGTGTGTGTGTGTGTGTGTGTGTGTGTGTGTGTGTGTGTGTGTGTGGTGTGGTGTGTCTTACTCTTCCCTAAAATGAAGTGGGATTTTCTGAAAGATTTTACATCAAAGATTTCCTAGTACCTTAGATTAATTTTATATTCATATATATGACAATATGATATATATGCTTTTATAAGGAGGCTAATCTTATAATCTTTATATGCTTTAAGTGATAGAACTTGTAGTCTTCCAATAAATTAACTAATGTGAGTTGAACTCCTGTACACAGAGATGGGAAAAGGTGAGTTCTTCCTCTAAGGGCTCTTATGGTCTGTGAGTGGTCTTGGGGTGGCAGAATGGCAAGTGGGGACAAAATTGAGGGAGGCCAACAGACAGGCACACACACCAGACAGAGTGAGGTTCTGTGAATGAGACCCAGTTTTCTGACTTTTAGGAATCAAAGGAGACCTTATATGGATTTTCACTCAAGTGAAAAATCATGCCCTCAAGTCACGTGGGGAATTGCAGGCACGTGAGCTGCCCTACCTGAGAAATGTCTCCTGCAGCTTCAATTTAAAAACAAAATCAAACACTGAGACATAGGACAGGCATTTCCTGAAAGGTCACTGTTACACCTCACCATAAATCGCTGGGAACATCATAAAATTATTTGGGTGTCTTATGTGTGATGTTAGTGATTAGGCTTGAGTAAAAAGTCACGTTCCTGGGCTTGGTATGTCAGGCCAACACCCCAAATTCCCATCAAGTTTGGTCCTGTGGAGGTGGAAGTTTGCTTTCGAGTTTGTGTTGAGTCACTGTCGTGATGACTCTCCATCCAAGAACTGTGGCATTTTTTGGGCCTCAGAATCCGAAGCAAGTGTGAACTGGTATTTGTGAGATTTTCCAACTAGAAACAGTGGCTGAGGTGGGTAAATAGAGGGGGGAGAGGGTTTGGACGAGACGGCACCGGGTGGAATGGCAGACACCACGCTAAGCGGGGAATAGCAGCTCTTGAATAGGGGTCAGAGGAGGGTTAATGGGTAGCTTTTGTTAGAGAAAAATATTTAAAAAGCCATAAAAGTCAAAAGGCAGCCTTGCAGAAAGCATCAGCTTTGTGATTAAGGTATCAAGCTACTAATTATTCAGGGGAAGGTTGTCTGTTCAGGTTTACGTGTTGGAGGCAGTTCTGTGAATCGCAGGGGATTGGGTTGTTGCAACCAGAAAAACCAGAATGGGTTTGAGGAGTAGAATCTTTTAGGATTAGCAGAGACCCTACTAAAGTAGCTTCAACATCCAGAGGTTTATATTCTTACATAAAGGAAGTCTGGGAGTAGGTTGTCCAGCGCTGTTATGGCAGTCCCACAAAGTCATCGGGGGCTTGGACTCCTGGCATTTCCATCCCTAGGGCGTGACCCTTGTACTCATAGTTTGAGATGGTTGCTGGAGCTCCACCTGTTACCTTCCAGTCCATGGGAAGGAGGGAGGACAAAAGAAGGACCCTTCCTCTTCCTTTTAAGGAAGTTTCCTGGAAGTACCACACAGTTCTTAAATCTCATTGGTCAGCCTTAGTCACATCTACCTTTGAGGGAGGCTGGGAAATATAGTCCTTCAATTAGGTATGCTGTTGCTCTGAGTAAGTCCAGGAATTGAGGATTTTGCTACTAAAGAGATAGGAGGAGAACAGATTTGGGAAGGTGACTGGCATCTTTGCCAAGGAAGTATGCAATTGATTTTAAAAATGGACAGAAGCAGCATGCACAGAACATATATCACAAGTGACAGAAAATAGCATTCATCTCATCTCATTCACTCATCATTTGATAAGTGCCTGTATGTGCCAGTCCTGGGGATAGAAGGATGACTCAAGACTACACCGATTTCTGGAGACGTCTGTCTGTCTTGAAAGGCAAAACCATACCCGTTAATTAGAACAATCTTTTTGGGGGTTTTGGGAAAGAGACCATCTGCAGGCTTACACTCTTGACTCTGAGTGGATTCTTAGTGCCTGTGAATGCTTGCAGAAGAGTTTTAAGTTGTCTTTTTGAAATGGTCAAGTTTTTATGTCAATGCTAATGAGCAGAATTATTCATAAGGTCATAAGTTGTCGATGAAGGATGATTTCCTCCTTAGAAAACTTTCAGAGCAGCTGTTGGAAGGTTCTCTGCTATGATGAGCCGACTTTATACCACCCCCATCCTTACCTTCATCCCCCAATCCAGAACTTATATCCATCAAATGTTAGTTCTGTCTTTTGAGGACCACCTAAAACAATTCTTGGGTCTCTTCTCTGATCACCATCATTCTGTTCTTCTCTGAGGTTTCATTTTTCCAGACTCAGAAGCCCTTATACTCCTTCAGCTGTTCCCCAAAGAACATGATTTGGAGAAAGGAGTAAGGAAGAAAATAACATTTTTGTGGGAGCTTACGATGTGCTGGATACAGTGCTAGGGCTTTGTATATCCTTATCTTATTTTCACCTTCACAACAACCCTATGAGGATGCTGATATTCTTCACATTTTGCAAGGGCTGGCCCAGCGTCATGGAGGTGACCTTCGCCAGTCATCTCTCTGAGTTCCTACACTCATCCCGGGTGCAGGCAGAATTTGTCCTGATCTGTTGGGGGATGAGACTGTGCTTTTCCACCATACCTGTTGGTCCACCTTCCTCGTCACTCCATTCTGAGGATGCTGGGTTTCCTCAGCTACAAGAGGGGACTCATTCCCTACCTACCTCAGGAAGAGACTTCAGTTAAGACTGATGCACCTGGAAATGGACTTTCCTCTGCCCCAGACTTGGGGTAAGTACAGAGAATGTGTGCTGGATGTGCCAATTATCTGCACACGTGGGCAGGTGGACATGGAGCCAGAATCTCCCCAAACGGAAGAGGGGGCCAACTTGAGTCTCAACTCCTGTGTGGGAATGCCAGTGGGGATTTCTTGAAGGGCAGCTCAATCAGGTACTATTATCAACAGCAGGTGGCTTTGTGAAGATGGGAAGGCTGGGGAGGCTCCTCCCTGCATTGGGGCTGATGAAGCCGAGCCTCCCGTATTACACAGCTGCCTTCACACAGCTTTACTGTCGTGCCTTATCGACAATAAAGGAACTTCCACCGGAGTCTGTGCATTTTTTGTTGGGCATTATTGTGCTTGTCAAAATGCTCTCTGTCCCCACCAAGTAGTTTGTAAGAATGAATAGTAATTAATGGGGGAATCATGTAGGAAAATGCTTCATTAAAATAATGATGCTCATTTGGAAATGTTTTTGGTTTGCATGATTTAATCTTCAAAGACCACTGTACCAGAGTCAGAACCATCTAGTAGTTCTCCCTAACTTTATAGGGAAGGAAACTGAAGCATGGAGCAGGGCCTCTAACTAGCTAGTCTTTTGGGAGAAGTTTGCTTACGAGCTCCAAATTTGAACACGTCACCGTAGGCACAGTTGAGGTGTTAGAGATAATCCAGTGGTTGGTGAAGTATGGTACATAAGCACAATCTGTGTGACTTGGGTGAGTTACATAGCCTCTGTAAGCTCTGTTTCCCCTTCTTCAAATGGGGATGATAAAAGTACCTACTCTGAAGAGATTATATGAAGATCAGAGGGATTACCATTACGAACCACTTAGGACGGTGACTGGCACATATTAAGTGGCATATAAATGGTTGTTTAAAAATGAAAATAAACTTTTGTTAGAAGAGAAAATGACCTATGAGTCCGTGAGATTGGAATGTCCTTATTCCAGCCCCTTTTTGTCACTAATAATATTTTATAGGGCCTAACTATTATATAGTTTATTGAAAAATTTTATGTGCATTATATAATCTGGCCTTCACAGAGTCCTCTGAGGTGGATCCTGTTAGCTCTTTTTTAAGATAAAGATGCTGAGGGTCAGAGAGGCAAAGTGATTTATTTAATTTCACACGTCTTGCAAGTGACAAAGCCTAATGTACTTTCCCACTAGTACTATTAATCATGATTATTTTGAGAGCCCTTGCCTTATGCCAAGCAATGTGCTAGTTTTCTTTCTTTCTTTTTAAAATGTTAAATCTAACCCTCTGAGCAAATCCGTAAGGTATTAACCCCATTTTACAGGTGGCAAAAGAGAAGCCTGGAGGGGTTAAATAACTTGCTTCAGGTCCCATAACTAATGAATGGAGTTATCAGAATTCAAAACAGGTCTGCCTGAGACCAAAATCCTGTCCTTTTGGCTTCACACTGACCATCTTCCAGAAGAAATGATGGATTGTTGGTTCCTTGGCGGTAAGGGCTTTGATAACAAGGGTTATGTCTTCATGTTCATGTTCTCTGATCACAGCACCTGGCACCAAGCCTAGTGTCTGGCATGGTAAATCCGAACTGATCTAAATGGGACTGGTCTCTGGTCAGTTCTCCTCCTTCCAGCTAGGGAAGAAGATGAGTGGCTAGAAGCCTGGACCTTGGCTCAGCTGCAGCTTGGTGTCAGGTCTCTGTTGAGTGCAGTTCCTAAAGTTGTTTAGTTTCTTCTCCATCACTGGATATCATCAGATATCACTTCCTTTGCTTTTTTTTTTTTTTTTGGCTCCCCATTGGGAAAGTGCTCCATGTTGTGATTTCGCTCATCCATAGCAGAACAAGGGCTCAGTAATGCAATGATAATTGAATTGTTAATGAAAACAGGCTTTGATGAAATGGAAACCTCAGTTCTTTGCCAGTTGGGAACATACAGAACCAGGGCTATGGGGAACGTGATGGATGGATTCAGTACGTTAGCAACAATTAAAAAGAATGGTAAGGAGAGGTAAGATGGACAATGTTTGGAGGGGAATGAGCCTGTAAACTTTAAAGTAAACAATCCTTTGGCAATCGATAGACAACTGGGGCCTGGAAGGCAGTGACTCAGGTGGATTGTACTTAAAGGGAGGGTCGAGCTGACTCACTCTGAAGTGAACCCTCCGTCCTACAGATGAGGATGCTTGACTTGGGCACGACAGTGGGTAATATAAAGTCATCAGATAATTTGGGAGCAAGATCGAGCTGGGGCCCAGATACTTCATTCTCCATCTAGGGCTCTTTTCATACAAGATTCGTGATTGATTGGCTTTGGGGGGATGAGGAGAAGGTCCCGAGGATAACCCCCAGGCTTCTGGCTCTAAAGCTGGGGGAAAGAGGAAAAGAAATAAGCCAGGGTGTTCTGTTTGACAAGTTTACTCATGCAACTAGTGAGATGTTGTTTCTTTCTGTTGTCAAGCTATTGGTGATCCCCATGATGATGTTTCAGGGGAGCCTTGGGGTAGCCATGTTGTAATGGATTGGGGATGGAAGAGAATTGAGGTAGTAGAAGAAACAATTGGTGCAGATTACACGTTAAATACGTTTGGTGAAGGGAAAAACCTAGAGGTAAGGTGGGAACTGGAAGGAGGATAAAAGAGGTTGCTTTTTCCAAGACTTGAGCTTGTTTTCAGCCTGAGGGGAAGAAACCAGAGTGGAGGTAATTGAAGACAGGTAGTATTAGAGGAGACGGCCGATGGAGCACAGTCTTGCAAGAAGATGGAGGGGAAAGAATCTGGTCCACAGAACAACAAGCTAGCTCTGGAGGTGAGGAAGGAATCTGAGAGAAGGAAATTATAAGGCATGAGTGCGTTATATTTAAATTTAGAGGAGGAGGGGCATATGGTACTAGTGTTGAAAGCCTTTCGTATTCTCTGTAAAGTAGGAAATATTCATGTACAAATTGGGTTGGACTGTAATAAGTTTTGTATCGCTCATAAGGGAGTCAAGAACAGCTAACACTTTCACATAAGAATGTAAAGATAAAGAAATAATAGATGAGTTAGACAAATTACCATTTGTCTTTAGGAAATGAAGCGTGAGCAGAAAGGATAATGCCTAGCCTTGCTAATTGCTTTGTCTCATTTGGGAACAGAAGTGGGCAGTTGATCTCGAGCCAGGATGCTTATAGATGTGTACACATAACTGATGTCGTTGCATGCTTGTTAAACCTACCAGAAAACTGCCTCCTGCGAGACCATTACCATTCTCTGATCAGTCTTGGGCTCCTAATCAGTCTAGACCACTGTGGTGGATTCCGGCTCCCTTCCCACCCTCTGCTGAAATGCAGCCACCTCTGAGATGGAGCGTGAAAGTGATTATGACAGAGCCAGGAAATTGTCTCCTCTTGGAAAAGATGAGGCTGATGAGACTGGTGTTTCCAGGCTGGAATCTCTGTCTCCTCTGGGATTGAGAAGAGTATGCACTTCCAGGCGCCCTTTTCTGAGCCCTCTGCCCCACTATTCCATGATTTCAGCCACGTGACAATGTGTCCAGTCAGCTTTAAAGTCCCACCTCATAGAGCCTGGGTGTTGCATTAGAGTTTCAGTTTGGAGACAGATGTACCTGGGTTTACGTTCCGCTTTCATCACTTATGACCTGTAGTGGAACCTCATTTGATCTCTCTGAGTGTCAGCATGCTTCTCAGTGAAAGATTTAAATGTCTCCCCTGGTTACTACAAAGGTTTGTTGAGACGATTACATAGGCCAATGAATATATAAAGTAAGATATAAGATAAGGTACTTTTATTAAGAAGCAGAGGCGGGAGCTGTGATTTACTGAATACCATTCGTGTGCCAGACTATTTGTGTGCTCACTTCATGCTTCGTTTTCACGGTCATGTTTCATCCTGTGGAAAATTCTGAGGTTAGTATTATTTATCCCCACTTTGCAGATGATGAAAACTTATCCAGGGGTGGGGAGACCCCTTGTCCCTTTTTGCTTGGCACAGTCCTGGGTCATATCTGTTGCCCCAGAATAATCATTAATAAACCTCTCTTTCACTCTCAGAAATTTGGAACACAAATTATATGGTCACTCTGTGCGAGGATGAGGGTCGGAGGCTGAGTAGAAGCCTTTTTTTCTTCCTCTGCACGTGTGGTTGGGAGGAATTTCCTTGGCACAGTTTTTTGTGCTCCGTTCCTGCCCTGCAACAGGCTGTACTTTTCTGTCTCAAAATCGAGAGACAGAGAGAGAGAGAAAGAGAGAGAGAGAGAGAGAGAGAGAGAGAGAGAGAGAGAGAGAGAGAGAGAGAGAGAGAGAGAGACACAGACTTCCTGCTAATCTGCTGAGCCCTGCCTGGGGAACTCCTAGCAAGGTCAGTTCATCTAAGAATAAAGGTCAAGAAATGAAGCTTTAGGAGGAAAGAACCATTTGGTTATACATATGTTGGGTTCATTCATATGTTTCGTTCATTGAGTCACTGACTGACTGTTGGCTACTTGTAAGGCCCGGTGACAGGTAGGAGAGTGGGACGACAGGAAGGTGAACACCACACAAATCTTGTCAGCAAGAAGCTTGCAGTCCCCAGGGCAGATGGGGTGAACTTAGATGCAAGGCCAGAAGTACAGTTTAAAGGAGAAGCCAGGGAATGTATCATTGGGATCTGGAGAGACCACTTCCTGCTTAGGGTAATTTGGGAAGTTACTTACAGGAGGTGGCCTTATGGCTGACTTTGAGGACGTGTACCCACACAAAGTAGGGGGGCTATCAGGCAGATGGATCACCCCATGCAGGGCAGGGCATCTTAAAATCAGATGCCAGGAGCAATTCAATTTTATTCAAAAGAAGACTATATAAAAGGGAGTGTGTGGGGGGAAATAAAGTGAGAAAATTTGGGTTCATACCATGGATGGTATGCATACTGGACTAAAAGTATTTAAATTTTAATCTGTGGTAGATATATAAGGTAGATTACTTAATTAGTTTATTTATGTCTATGTTTTATTTGAACTAGAAGGGTTAAATGATCAAATCTGGTAGTTCAGTGGAGATGGATCCAGGTTAAGGGTGACCAAAAGCATGGAGACTCTTGTTAAGTGTTGTCTCAGTAAGAAAATCTGTGCACAGAAAGAAATGGTACAATCAATCCTAATTCTGTTAGCAGGTGTTACAATTCTTGTTTACATGTGCAGGGACCACGACATATTAGGTATGGCATGATTAAGCGTATTGGCTGCTGCAGACATGTTTAGTGGTGTGACCCAGGACATATCATGGGGCTGTGAACGGCGATCTGTTTCAGTTCAGACTCAAAGTAGGAAGGGACTTTTCGAACCAGAAGAGGATTAAACTCCCACACATCACCCACAGCATAGAGAACACTGATCAGGGCAGAGAGATGGCAGCTGCTAAAGAATATAGCATTCTCAAGTCAAAGAGGCAGCTGTCGCCTCACCCTGTCATTCTGATTAACAAGCCAAGCAGTGGTTCTCAAAAACTTCACGGACTACTATGGTAGTAGTATAAACATCACGACAATAGTCAAAATTATAACAGTGTAGTTGGTTTGATAGGAACCACACAGCAGAAATCAAACCTCACAGTAATTCTGTCGATCTGTTGGGTAAAACAAGAGCAGAGGCAACTGCAGATCATAGTTAACCTTAGACCCCAGTGATAAAGCTCTGGGAACAGTGGATTCTTTCTGAAAATTACTAGAATTCCAACCATGTGCGTTTGTATGCACACGGTAAGAACTTTGTGTTTTGCAGAAATAGCCAGACGTTTTTGGTAACCACTGAATTAAAGAGTTCAGTACATTTTAGCAATGTACTCATTTTAATATTTTTTAATACCCAATTTTAGTAATCTTTTGTAGCTCAGTCAGCAACCGGTAAATAGTACTTAGATACATACATGGATATGAAAATCTATGGGGTAGTTTAGTATTTGCCAAGTAGAAACAAGTGGCTCCCTAGGGGCCCCTTTGGGGCCATTTTTTTTTTTTTAATTAAACAAGATTTTTTTTTAAAAGATTTTATTGGGGAAGGGGAACAGGACTTCATTGGGGAACAGTGTGCAATTGCAGGCCTTTTTTCCAAGTCAAGTTGTTGTCCTTTCAATCTTAGTTGTGGAGGGTGCCGTTCAGCTTCAAGTTGTTGTCCTTTCAGTCTTAATTGTGGAGGGCGCATTTCAGCTCCAGGTCCAGTTGCCATTTTCTAGTTGCAGGGGGCACAGCCCACCATCCCTTGCAGGAGTCGAACCGGCAACCTTGTGGTTGAGATGATGCGCTCCAAGCTACTGAGCCATCCAGGAGCTCAGCGGCAGCTCAGCTCAAGGTGCCGTGTTCAATCTTAGTTGCAGGGGGCGGAGCCCACTATCCCTTGTGGGACTCAATGAGCTGAACCGGCAACCTTGTGGTTGAGAGCCCACTGGCCCTTGTGGGAATCGAACCAGCAGCCTTTGGAGTTAGGAGCATGGAGCTCTAACTGCCTGAACCACTGGGCCGGCCCTCTTTTTCTTTTTTTCTTTTTCTTTTTTTTTTTTACAAGTTAGAGGCAAGGCTGCTCCCATAGAGATCAATTGTAAAGAGTCACTTATTTGATTAAGAGTATAAGCAAAGAGTCAAACAGAAATGAGAGTCCTAGAGGTAAACAAAACAAAACAAGAACAAAAACTAGTACTCATTTGACCATGTCTCATGGTGTGAGGGATACCATCAGTGTCAGACACACAAGAGCATGTGGAGCTCAGGACACGGACACGTCCCGGCTGCCCATCTGGCTGTGGGGCTTCTCCAGGCTGCAGGCAAAGGCCTAGAATCGAGATCAGAGTCTATGACATGTCCCATAGAAGACAGAGTAACCAAATGCTCATTTCAGAGCATGGGTTTCGCCATGTTCAACAAGTATCTTGCCATCTTCATAAAATTACAATCTAAGAAAACCCCCCAAATAACTCTGTTTTGCTAATACAGAAGTCCTCTTGTCAGATACAGTTGGATGGCGTTTTTTTAAAAGTTGGTTAAAGTCGGGATGGAATGATACATGCGTACCAGAAACATTTTAATGTAGACATTGCACTTGTGCATGCTTCTGCCAGTCCTTTCATGTTAGGCCACAGCTTTTCTCTGGGGATGGTTCGCTGACTGCAGCCATTCTCTTTCATACAGCACAGCCATGATGCACCGTCGATAGTTAGCAGTTCTGCTTCCTTTAACGAGGACTAAGGATTTCAAACCATTCTTGAAGCAACCTGGGCGTAGAATCCTGGACTTGCACGATTCCCCTCTCCCCCAATTATTGACCGTCAAGTCACCCACATCTAGTTCCAAAGCATTTCCTTAGTGACTCATCCTTATTGAGTCTTTTCAAAGTATTCAACTTATTTTTCAGATGCAACTCTTACTGCATTCATACTTTCTTGGATTCCCAAAATATATAAATTATGTCGTTTTACTAGTAAGTGCAGTTTTCATAAACACATTTGGATTCAAACCCAGGTGACTCTTGCCAAACCAAGACTGGTGTAATGTTCTGGGGGGTAGCTTGCTGTCTCTTCTGTGTGTGTTGCGTGTCTGTCCATATGTTTTAAAGGAAGATTGGAGAGTGTGATTAACTCAGAAGAGGCCTCCCTGTACTTGGGATGCTCCTCTGCCTAGCACCTTAAATATCCTCGTGCCCGGAATGGGCAACCCTGTGGAGTACCCCCCACCATTCCCGACCCGGTGAGTGGCATGTGACAAGGATTGTGATTTCTAACTGCTAAATGGAAAGTTTCTTGAGATCTTAATATTCCTTTTGTATCCTTAGCTCCTAACTGAAGGTTCTGTAAATTGTAGGTTCTTGACAGTGATTGGTTGGATGATGGGTTTCCAGCTACCTCCAGCTTAAATGTAAATGTCAAAGCTTTTCTCATGCCTTACAGAATTGGAGTGAAGGTCTAATTATCCCCATGTTACATGTGATTTACCAAAGACCACCAGGCAGGATCCGTGGAGGAGGTGGGAATGCCTTCTGTTTTAATTGCGACACCAATGTCGTTTAGCAATGCCTCTCTCAGTAGCTTACTTTGGGTTTGAAGCTGGCACTGTCAGTTCCTAGCTGTGTGCCTCTTGGCAAGTACCATGTTGAACAGTGTTTCTGAGCTTCACTTTATCTGCATGTGAACTCCGGATAAGAATACCGACCTTTGCAGAGTGTGGTGAGGACAAACTGGGGTGATGTAGGCAAAATGCTCAGCACGCTGCCAGAGTAGATGCTCAATACAGGGTGATATTTTATAATTAATAACTAACAGTGTTTCAGTGCTGAGTTAACACAGCGACTGTCGAGTCTCTCCGAGAGACCTCGGTGCTCCCGTGGGTCACAGACCACTGCCCCACTCCATCACTTTCCCAGGTCATTCCAGAGCTGTACTGTGTTTGACTGAACCATGCATGGATTTCCTTCTGTTCCATACTTTGCAAAGAGCTGGAACACTGTTTTGGAGCAGCTGGGGTCTTGTTGGAAGCCCCTGGCAGGTCTGCAAGCATGATAACACCTATCAGAAAACAAGATTCACCTGCTGCCTGGAAAGGTTAGGTCGAAGTAGTTTTTTGGGCTGAGGAAAGAAAGACTGCAGCTAAGTTAAACTTAACTTTGCTATTTCCGTTTCTCTGGGGCAGTGTGAATATAGAAACCAAGAATGTTGTGCAACGAGAAAATCCAAGCATGAAGCTGGAGCAGGAAGTGAAAGACAATGCAAACACCAGCTCTCGCTCCCATCTCTGGGAAAACAGACCAACCACAAGCACATCAACCACCACTGGAAAGCTTTAGCGCGTGCCCAAGAGAAACGTTTGCCTGTGGACAAAAGCCCAACCCCCTCAGAACTACACGTCAGGCTCATTCGTGACTTCGCCCCAGCCCCAGTCCTGTCCCGTGATTAACCCTCCCTCCTCACTCTGCCTCCTTCCCAAGTGGCCAGTGCTTCACCCGAACCAAACTGGTATCCTAAAAACTCACCGTGTGCTTTCAAGCTTCCATGAGGTTGTGACTTCTATTGTAGAGGCTCCTTCTCCCTATTTTCCATCTGGTGAACAGCCCTCACTCTTCAAATGAAACCTTCACTCTGCATCTTTTCCTAAACACCTTTACCATGACCCTCCAACGTTTCAATGACAAGTTAGTCATCACATGATCGATGTAATCAATAGCTCATATATACCAGGGGTGCCAAATACATGTACACAAGTGGCCACTTTGGTCAACGTCGCTCAAGCAGTAGTTCGCCGTAATCAGAAGTGTCTGGATGCTGATGGTAACCACTTTGAGCACCTCTTGTAATTGCAGAAGTCAAACGTGACTTGTATTTTCTTTTGTTATCGGTTTATATTGAGGACTACAATTTTAATACAGTTTTCCTTTTTTAAAAATGTGTATACATTTTTTGGCACCCACGGTATACATTTATAATCATACTCACCACACTTTTTACTCTTTCTCTCCCTCCTCCTCCTTCACCTTTCCTTCTGATTTTTCTTCTAACGCCTGTCTTTTATTCTAGAGCGATGCAGTATGGTAGCCACCAGCCCTATGTGGCTATTTAACTTTAAATTAATTAAAATTACGTAAAATGAAAGAGTCCATTCCCCAGCCACATTTCAGATATTCAGTGACCACATGTGGCCTGTGGCTAACCATGTTGGACAGCGTGTGAGAGAGTATTTCCATGAAATACTGTACTGAGTTCCATTGAATGAAGCTGTCCTAGAATATAAGGCCCCTGAGGGTAGAAACTGTGGCAGGTTTTCTTTTCCAGCTGCAGAAACTAGCAACATGTCTGAAGGTTAATGAAGGCTTGAGAGAATGAATAAAGCTTAGCTGAAGCTGTCGGCTCTGACTAGTTAGTAGGTTTGAAATCTAGTGCCTAGGCTTTTCAAGAAAAATATCAACTTCCATTTCCCTTCTGACATCTCAAAATGTATCATATCTATAAATTTCCAGGATGGAAGCAGAAAAAAATGATTTGGATAGGTTCTTGCATGCTTACTTTAATAATGGTTCTTAAATGCACTTTCCAAAGGTGATAGAATCTTGAACAAAATAAAAGTGACAGGAAGGGAAAATGAAGGCAGGTTTTTACCTTAGATGGATGTCATTTGTAATCCCACATCTGTTCTAAGAGGCTCATTTGTGGGGAGAAGCTTTTGAAATCCCGAAACCTTGTTTTGACAGTTGGTCACTGAGGTGGCTGAGTTCATCTTTGCCAAAATTCTCATCATTTTTGAGGGAAGTGAAATATGCCTCCAGTCCCTGAAGGGAGGCCAAACATGAAATGGATTCATTGTAAGCTTTTGAGACAAAAGCTTGAGAATCCTTTGCAGAGGTAGTGAATTTAGATCAATGTAGCACTTGATATCATTAAGAATTAGCTTCTATGTAAGCTCACGTTAGGCTATTTAAAAGTACTGTTCCTCTTTCTAAGATGATGCCAAACTTATGGGATGTAGAAAGATCATATAACTCACCTAGAGCTAATTAGCCATCGACGACTCTGGTTGGAACCCAGGTTTTCTAACTCTGAGTCCAGGGCTCTTTTGACCATATAAGAGTTTTCTAAATGCACCTGAATCACCTGGGATGTCTTGTTAAAAACAGCCAGACTTACTGAATCAGACTCTCAAGACTGGGAGACTGAGAATTTGTATTTTTACAACAGACCCAAGGTGGATCAATATTTATTAAAAATACAATGTGTCAATTCACCTTTGGGATTAAAATCTTAGTGTATGTGGATCTTGCATAAAATATGTTACTGTTTAATCACCTGGTTGGGTTTGGAGTTGATTCTGGTTATTTCACACAGGTACAGAATCACAGCCTCTGAGTTGAGGGGGATGTTGAGTTTATTTAGTCTCATTCTCACTGGACACAGAAATTATTCCTACAGCACCCCTGGCAGAGAGTCAGGGAGTGCTGATTGATTAGTTCCATTACTCTGTAGGGAAACCACTTCCGTTGCTGGGCTGTCCCTCTGTTAGAAAGTACTTACTTCTCCTGACTTAAAATGTACCTCCTCCTTGGTCCGGTTAGGCCTTCCTAGCAACAAGGAATGTGGTTTAGTGTCCTAAGGAGTTGGCTGTCCTGGCTGGAGGGACCTTAGAGACCACATGATTGAATCCCCTCATTGTTCAACTGAGGAAACTGATGTACATTCTTTCAACATTCATTTGACCAATATTTATGGTACACTTACTCTTTGCCACACTCCATACCACATGCTGGGACACAGGGACAAAAGTGGACCTGGATTCTCCTATCCTAGAGGTTACAGCCCGTGAGGAAGACAAACATACTGGTTAAATTGTCACAGAAGTGTGTTATTACTAAGTACTGATAAATGCTATGGAGAAAAACAGAGTGGGCAATGAGTGTGTCTAATGGGGATCTGTCTGAGCTGGGGGTCAGGGAAGGCATCCCAACAAAGTGATGTCCGAGATGGTCTAAAGCACGAGTGTCCAAACATTTTTCAACAGTTTTCACCAAGGGCCATATGCGGTTAAAATACACAAACAGCCGGGCCACTCACTTGAGGTGAAGTATGTATTGCCTCACCTGGTTTATTTAAGTAAACTAAATATATTTTTGGAATTTGCTACGGGCCACTTAACAATGGATTGCAGGCCGCAGTTGGCCCGGGGCTGCAGTTTGGACCCCCCTGCTCTAAAAGCTGAGGAAGACGTGAAGAGTTGAGAGGGGAGGGAGGTGCCTTTCAGGCTGAGGAACAACATTTGCAAAGGCTGTGAGGAGGGAGGGAGTTTGAGAAACTGAAAGGCTCAGGGAATAGTGGGGAGAGCAGTGGGATGAAAGTGGAGTGGGGAGCAGAGGCCGTGTGTGCCATGTAAAGGATTTGGTTTTCACCCCAAGAATAAATTATGGTGAGCCCTGATAAACTTTTGGTAAAGGCTCGGTCTGGCTGTGGTGCAAATCTTGGATTGGAGGCTAGTCTGAGTGGGTGTGAGGACACGTGATCAGTTGAGAATTTACTGCAAAAGGTCAGGTGAGAGATGGAGGTGGCTTGGACAGGGGTTTTGGTAGTGGAGATGGAGAGAAGTGGTCAGACTTGAGGCAAACTCAGAGGTGGACGCAGTAAAACTTGTGGTGGATTAGATTTATAGGGTAAGAGAGGGTTTTAGGAAAGACATGGCCAAAGATCCAGATAGGACATTCAGTGACCGTCTGAGATCATGTAACTAGCTAATGACAAAGCTGAAGACAGAGGCCAAGACCAGAGACCCAAAATACAGATGTGGGTCAGGGTGCTGCGGTGAACAGACTAGGCTTTGGCAGTAGGTAGACCCACTTTGAACAGCGGCCTGGCCGCTGATAAGCTCTAGTTTCCCTCACTTCTTTGAGATGGGGATGAGGGTGGTAAACTTCCCTCTTTCACAGGGGCCTTGTGGGGAATTAAATGTGACACAGTACTATGCCTAACACATACAAGACACCCAAATATTAACCCGGCCGAGGTTGTTGTTAGTATTTATTATGAGCTGTTATATCTTCCTTGAGTCTCTTCAGGCCCACTTCTTTCACCTCTTTTTCATAAGTTATAATTTCCAGAATCATTCCGCTTCTCCAATGGAACGTACGTAGCCTTTTCATCAGACATTCTGCGAGGCTCCAGTTACATGAGATTAAAAACCGTGCAGTGCTTACAACAAGTGGAACAAGTACGATGCTCAGTTGTATAACAAGTTGGACGTCCGATGAGCAGGGGAGAGCTCAGCCTTGAAGGATGAGTAGATGTTTTCCAGATGGAGAAGAGACTAGAGATGGTACTAGTGGTGGCGAGGGTGGTGGTGGGGGAACACCAAGCAGAACAACAGACGTGTGAGAAAGCCTCTCCTTCTCTGAGGCTCTGTAAGAGCTTCAGTGTGGCCAAACTGATGATTTCTTATGGCTGAGTGGCAGAATGTGTCATTGGAAAGACAGGCAGCGGCGAGACTATAAAGGATTTATAGGTCAAGCTAAAGATCTTGAGCCTGACTCTGTGCATCAGTGGGAGACCCTGAAGCTTATTAAGCTGAGTGCCATAATCAGAATTGTGTGTAAAGGGTTGTTTTTCCCCCAAGAGATTAAGTCTGTATTTTTTTTTTCTCTAGTGAGACATTGCAAGAAGTCCCTCTAGAAGGATTAAAGTTGGAATTACTAGGGAAATACAGCTTAGAAGGAGGCTGCCTTCCTCACAGGGGTGTCTAGGAAAAGGGAATATAATACAATGCTTTGTAATTTTTGAGTGTTTCATTGAAAAGACTGCCTGCTCCCTTGGGGTTGATGTCTGGGAAAGAAAGTGAAGGACGGGATGGGTTCCCTGTGGTGGTGGGAATAGTACTAACCGGTGCACAGGGGCTCAGACAGTTAGCTGGGACCGTACAGTGTGACCACACTTGGAGCCACATGTGTGGGTAAGTGCACGTGGGCTCCAAGTATTTGCCAAGATCAAGATCATCTGGTTGCATTTCCCCCTCGATCTAGAAAGAATAGAGGAGAGAATGAGACCTTCAAACTGCTCATAGTGTCTGAAAGAAGGGATGTTTATCCCTTTAGATTTTTCCCTCCAGGAAACAGAATCTAGTTGATTCATTTAAAAATAAGAGTCTTCTTAAGAGGGTGTTGTTTAATGAGTGTTCTTTATCTGGTTTTGTTTATCCCCCCAAGCACCAGAATTTTGACGATTATAGCCAGGTGTGTTCCGTTCATAGCCAGGGGATGCTTTATAAAGAAGACAAAGAATTTTGTTGATAATGACTTAACTTTCATTCTGTAATGGAGACAATGTATAAATACATAATATGCATTTGATTTGTCTGTACTGAAATTGCTTAAGAGATCATTCTGGTTTCATCTGGATATTCCTCCAACATGTCCCAGATTGGTCAGTTTCACCCATTCTGGTCTGGACCATTTGGATTCTTAGTCATGTTATCTTGTTAGCCTTGAATGTCCTCGTGATGTTTGCTTGTGCCTTTCCGCCTTCCATTTATTTTCTTTGGTGGCTGGATTCTGTCTGTGTTCAGATCACATGGAGGTTTGAAAATTCCTTTGGTTGGAAATTGTGCTTTCTCTGGAGTTGGAACTGTATATTTGCTTCCCCATTTGCACCACACCTTGATAATTCCTCCATAATATTTTAAACATCCCCTAGACAATATGAACTTGCAATCATTATTTTTAAATTACTTCATTCCAAATATGGGGCAGGATTTACTTTTGTTCATGTTTAGTATTGATGTAGAGGTCCCATGGTCCTCAGAAAATTATTTTTTTCATGACGTGGGCATAACTGTTCATAGCACCCTGCTTCCTGCTGCTGGAACTAGTTCTAGTTTGTCTACCTCATCTGTTTAGGAACTTTGTGTCCTGTCATCTTCGTCCTGGTCATGAAAGGTGATACTCAAGCATGTGAAGGAAGCCAGGGGTCAAATCTCTTGTTCTTAAGCATTACTTCTTTTAATATGTGAGAGCTGAAGACTCCAAACAATAAACTTATTCAAGACAATAAGAGAAAATAAAGGAGCTGGACCCTAAGTTGACTTCTAGTGTGTAAATAAATGCATTTAACACAAAGCAGAAATGTTTCCTTTGTGGATAGTGTAAAATTTCTGTTTAAACAGCAGTGATGATACTGACATGTTCTAGATAAAGCATATACAGTGGTAAAGGGCATTGCGTAACATTTGTGGGAATAGGATTATTTCTCTGTACACTCAGCAAACGTGAATTTTGTGGTTCTTACTATGTTATTTTTTAGTACAAGTTACGTTTTGAGAAGCATCCTACTGTGGATGGTCAAACCCCTATCAGTGTTGCGAGCAGTATTCTGGAATCCTCTGCTCATTTCCATCCACTTCCTCTATGATCCAGTGAGTGCTCTTCAGCCATACACTCTGACTGTTTCCTGATGATCTTACTCTTACCCTTTTGATGCTTATATATGGTCCATGATTATCAGACTTGCTTCATAGATTTGGGCATATATTCTCTCTGGGGTGCTTATAATTTCCGGGCATCCGATCTCAACTTTGGGAGCAGAAGGGACTAAAATAGGATTTAAGAAAATGAGAAATTTGCTTAATGGAGCACAGGCATCAGAAACAAACAGAAAGGATATCTGAAGAGAGATGAAATGAAACACAAAAATCTAAAAACATGGGTTGACAGTAACCCTCAGTTAACTGAAAGATCAATTAACCAGACTCTTCATCCCTCAAATATTTCCATTAACTTCGGAAAAATTCTAAACAAAGTCATTAAAAAAACAAAACAGATGGATGAGGCCTGGGACTTCAAAAGAGGCAAAGTTTAATACAAGATTTTAATGGGACCCACCTGACAAAACAAAGACAGGACTTGAGCTTTTACTGTTGGAAATAAAGAGGTGCAATAGAGGCACACAGGACAATGTCTGTGGGGCTGCAAGAGCTTCAGTTAACCTTTAATGCAATTTATAAAGCACCAAAGCATGCGCGGGACTGAGAAGACCTGCTTGGAATTAACTTCTGATGTTGCTGACTTCAAAGGCAATCAGGATGCCCCCAAAGAGGCAGATCTTCCCACAATAACACAGGAGGTGTATTTCACAGCCAAGGACCCAGGAAAAGAGTTCACTGCTACAAATCAGAGAAGGAAAATGAGCTGTTTCTCTGCACTAGAGAAGACCGCTTCCCAAATTACATGCCGGGTCCTAAGCAGAACATTCAAACCCCATACACTGGACCTGAGGGTCAGAGGCCATAGAGTGGAGGTGATGTCATTTCCAAAAGGCAGCAGCCAAATCATGTAGATTTTTATTGCCTTTTCTCACAGTTCGTAGACCTTAATGCTTAACCAGTTATTGAGCAATTGACTATAAGACGTAATGGAACCTCAGTGGGTAGAAGATTCAGGCTGTGTTGAGCTATGCTTAGAATCATAACCAGACTGTAGGACTGACCCCAAAACACAGTACCTAAAAATGCTTTAAACTTGCTTCCATCTGGGCTGGACTTGGCAACCGAAGGTATTCAACCTGGTAGCAGAGCTTGACAGCAAGTATTTCTAGCAAGTAGTGATTTTACTCATTTCACGGGCATAGTTATAAGTGGTCTGTCGACTTTGGGGCAGGAAGCTAGCCAACTGCTTGGAAAGGAAGCAGTGACCAGCCTCCCGGAAGGTCATGCTGGCCAAAATTAGGCAGGCGTCAAGGCCACAGACCACTAGCTCGTGTTAGGAGCAGGGCTCTGCTCTATCCCAGTGAATATGAACTAAAACTCGGGACCCGGGGAGAAGCTCTGTGAGATAGGCTTAATAATGATGTCATAACTGCGATAGAGAGCACGCCGTATTGGGTAACCGGCCTAGGTAGCAATCCTAATTCCCGAACTTACTGAGTCTGCCAATAGGCTGGCTGCTCCGGTCAGCACCGGCTCAGTGACCAATAGTAGAAACCTTCTCAGTGGCCGCAGCACACCAAGGCCTGGAGGGGGCGTGGACCCAGTCCTCGACCTGACACAAACAGACTTAGACAAGCTGGGCTACTTGGCAGCCATCTGGTACTCAGACAGTGAAACTCAGACGTATTGGCCACACAGTAAGTATTTTAAACCTTTGTGGCATTCATGTCTCTAACTTAGAAAAGGCATAAGCCCAGGTGTTGAGCTGGACATTCTCTATTTGTCTCTCTAGAAACATCCAACGCTGTCTCCACCCTACTCTGGGCCCATATCAGCACAGCTCCCTTGCCCTCTGTCTGCTGGCTGGCTTCTGCTATTGGGAAGCCAGAGCAGTCAGAGCAGGTGGAAAGAGAGGTGAGGTGTTTTTTTTTTCCTTTTCCTTTGGCTCTCTCTGCTGGGCCATGGTTTAGGAGTGGCTGTCCTCCTCACCGAAAGCCACATCCCCTGTCAGGTGGCCCCTGCTTCTGCTGCAGCCCGTACTGGTTCTGGGAGGCCTTTGCTCCTTCAGGCCTGGTTAGTTCCGGCTTTCCTCCTGCCGCTGGCTCCATCCCTTTTTGCCTCCCCATCTTTGTTGGTTTCCCACAAACCCACCAATACCTTTGTAAAGACTCTTCTCATGCAACCCCTTTTGCGTCTGCCGTCCTGTCTGGATTTGACTAATACAGGGGCGTAACCAGATTTAAGTAAGAGGAATTTTTAGTTTTGTTACTTATACTAACAAAAAACTGGAAATAAACCAAATTTCTGTGGATGGAGGATTAAACTAGTTATGATATATTCATGTCATAAAGTGTTATTTAACCAATAAAAATCATATTACTAAAATATTCAACGTCATGGAATATTACTTAATATATAATGCTAAGGAGAAAAAAGTGGTATAAAATGGTATGTACAGAATGGTGTCCTATACCCCCAAATACATATATTTATAACAAGTAGAAATCAACGGGGAGAAAGTACAGCCTATTATTAAAGGTGGTTATCTCTGGTACAGTTGAAAGTAATTTTTGTTTTCTTGTTCTTTTGCATTTTCCAAACATACTAAAATGAATATATATTACTTTATAATCAGAAGAACCAATATAAAAAACAAACTAGGAGAGCTACCTGTGATCTGGAAAGACATTCATCACTTGTGGGGGTACTGTCATATTTCAAGAGTTTTCATAGTGTATTTGGTATACGTTCAGGTGAGTCATCATGTTGGCTAAGGGGACAGGATGAATGTCCTTTTCCCATCAAATCCGATGGACATGTTGTCTTCCTATGATATTTACCTTGTTCAGCCCTTTCCAGATAAAGTGAGTCTGAAGGTGTTACATGCCTGAAATTTGCCATGGACAATTCTTGCCCTAACTCACGAGTCTTAGTGCTCCAGCTCAGAGGAGTAAAGTTCCCACATAACCACAAAGAAGCAGGAATCAACTAATGCATTTACATCTGAAAGCAGAGAAAAGTAAATATCATCTCTAATTTTTGCGTGTCTTCTTTCTGTTTCTGCTCTTTGAGATGTTGGTAATCAGTGGCCTGTGGGATACCCCGCACCTGGAAATGTCCGGTATGTGCCTCAGGTTCAACAGGTCTTATATCAGACACAGCAATTTTTGTTGCCATGATACTCTTTATCTATCTTGGTGAATGTTACCATTATCAACCAAGTCTCAATGCTTTCAGGGTGATACCTAGAGTTACAAATTCAAATCTGGACTGCTAGTGCTCCGCTTATGGCCCACAGGGTTGAAGGGACAGCATATAACACGGCTGAACCCAACACTCACGGCAGAGACCTCGGAGCAAAGATTGAGGGAAGAAGGCTGAAAATGGTGGTTTAAGCCCTCACTGCCGAGCAGAGAACGGAAGCCTTAGTCACTGAGACTAGCCGCCCCCTCCCAACCCTCCCAGAGCTCGCCTCGCCCCCACCTGCCCAGTGCTAGAAGTGGAACAGTAGCAGTGTCAGATCAAAAGAACAGAACATTTGCAGTTCTGAGAATGGTGGTCCGCAGACACGGACTCGCAGCCCAACTAGTTCTGGCAAAGGGGAGGGAGCCATGGAAGCAGGACTAGCTGTGGTGGTGGTCTCCGCCATTGCTCTGGGCCACCTCTCACAACCCACCCCACCCCTGTCCCCACCTATCTGGGCGGATCCCTGCAGGAGTAAACAGAGCTGCTGAAACACACGGGCTCTGAATCTGGTGCAGGAAGAGCTTTGGAACTTCAGAAGCTCCCCACCTCCCCCCATGGAGGCGGTGCCCTATAACACAGGCAAAGTGTTCACAGAGGAGAAACCCACCTTCCAGGGGATCCCCCCATTGTGTGAGAAGCTGGAATAGTGCAGAGAAAACATAACACTACAGTGTGTGAGAGAATAAAAGACTGCAGTTGGAGAGAAAATAAAACATTCTACCAACACCTACTGGAAAACAAAAGAAAGACCTCTTCCTATCAACCTGTTGCAGACCCCACTCTTGCAGATATCTAGGAAGAGAAATAATAAATCATCAATTGCCATGAATAACCAAGATAACATGACAGCTCAGGAAGAAAATGAAAAGTCTCCAGAAAATGAACTTAAAGACATGGAAATATGTGACTTAAATGACAGAATTCAAGATTGCAGTTCTGAAAAAACTCAACAAGATGCAAGAAAACACAGCCAGGCAGTTTAATGAACTCAGAAACAC
Source organism: Rhinolophus ferrumequinum (assembly GCF_004115265.2). Classification (NCBI taxonomy): domain Eukaryota; kingdom Metazoa; phylum Chordata; class Mammalia; order Chiroptera; family Rhinolophidae; genus Rhinolophus; species Rhinolophus ferrumequinum. The sequence goes on along the minus strand of NC_046295.1, from coordinate 61,756,464 downwards.
AATCAAAGAACAACATGCACATTTTACCAAAGAGATTGAAATTTTTTAAAAAGAACCAAGTAGAATTTCTGGAGATTAAGAACTCAATAAAGGAAATGAATAATGAAATAGCCAGCTTAGGTAGTAGAGTTGACCAGATGGAGGAAAGAATCAGTGACATCGAAGATAGAAACCTGGAAAAGACACGGATGGAAGAAGAAAGAGACTTGAGACTCAAAAGAAATGAAAGAACTCTACAAGAACTTTCTGACTCCATCAGAAAGAGCAATATAAGAATAATGGACATACCAGAAGGAGGAGAAAGGGAGAAGGGAACAGAGAGTATATTCAAACCAATAGTCAACGGGAACTCCCCAAATTTGTAGAAAGAACTGGATCCTTGAATTCAAGAAGCAAATAGGACACCTAATTACCTCAACCCCAACAGGCCTTCTCCAAGGCACATTGTATGGAAGCTGTCAAAAATTAATGACAAAGAAAGAATCCTCAAGGCAGCCAGGGAAAAGAAGACGGTAACCTACAAAGGAAAGCCCATTAGATTATCATCAGATTTTTCAGCAGAAACTCTACAAGATAGGAGGGAGTGGAATCAAATATTCAAACTATTGAAAGAGAAATTATAAGCCAAGGATAATATATCCAGCAAAGATATCCTTTAGATATGAAGGAAGAATGAAGACCTTTCCAGACTTACGGAAGCTGAGGGAAATTTCTAACACACGACCTGCACTACAAGAAATATTGAATGAGGCTATTTGACCAGCATAAAAAGGTATAATTTGTAACAACCAAAACATAAAAATAAAAGGGAGGAGAATAAAGGCCTGAACCAGAATATGGGAATGGAAAAAGTAAGCATGCTGAAGAAAATGGAATACTCTAAATATGAAACTTTCTTTTACATAAACTTAATGGTAACCACTCAAAAAAAAAAAAATCCAGAACTGAAATATATAACATAATAAAAGAAGAAACAAAGGGAAAAATCATAGAATAATAGACAACAACAAAAAAGGCAAAGAAACAATGGAGACACAGTCTTACCAGAAAACCAAAGATAGAATGATAGGAAATCCTCACATGTCAATAATCACCTTAACTGTAAATGGGCTGAACTCACTAATAAAAAGGCACAGTCTCAGCTACAAGGACAAGCATAGACTCAAAGTGAAAGGGTGGAAATTGACACTCCAAGCAAATGGTACCCAGAGAAAATCAGGTGTAGCTATATAGTTATTAGATGAAACAGACTTCAGGATACAAAAGGTACCAAGAGACAAAGATGGACATTTCATAATGGTAAAGGGGACTATACAACAAGAAGACATAACACTCATCAATATTTATGCCCCCAATCAGGGAGCACCGAAATATACCAAGCAACTACTAACAGAACTAAAGGGTGAAAAAACACAATTATACTAGGGGACCTAAATACATAATTGACAGTTATGGATAGATCATCCACGCAGAAAATAAATAAAGAACTAGGAGCCCTAAATGACACATTAGATGAAATGGACATAATTGACATTTATAGAGCACTTCATCCTACAACATCAGACTATACATTTTTTTCTAGTGTACATGGAACATTCTCAAGGATAGACCATATATTGGGACATAAAACTAGCCTAAGCAAATTTAAGAAGATTGAAATCATTCCAAGCACATTCTCTGATCACAAGGCTTTGAAATTGCATATCAACTGCAAAAAAAACCCAACAACAAACAAACAAGAAAAACCACAAATACATGGAGATTAAACAGCATACTTTTAAAGAACGACTGAGTCAAAGAAGAAATAAGAGGAGAGATCAAAAGCTACATAGAAACAAATGAGAACGAGAATACATCCTACCAAAATTTTTGGGATGCAGCGAAAGCAGTTTTTAAGAGGGAAATTTATATCATTACAGGCCTAGCTCAAGAAACAAGAAAAATCCCAGATAAATAAACTCACGTTACACCTTAAAGAACTAGAAAAAGAAGAATGAATGAAGAACAAAAAGAACAAACCCAAGATCAGCAGAAGAAAGAAAATAATAAAAATCAGAGCAGAACTAAATGAAATAGAGAACAAAAAGACAATAGAAAAAATTAATGCGAAAAAGATTTGGTTCTTTGAAAAGATTAATAAAATTGACAAACTCTTGGCTAGACTCACTAAGATAAAAAGAGAAAAGACACTAATAAAATCAGAAGTGAAAGAGGGGAAGTTATCATGGAGCCACAGAAATACAAAGGATCATCCAAAAATAATATGAAGGACTATATGCCACCAAATTCAATAACCTAGAAGAAATGGACAAGTTCTTAGAAACATATGGCCTTCCTAGGCTGAATCACGAAGAATTCGAAAATCTAAATAGACCGATCACCAGTAAGGAAATTGAACCAGTCATCCAAAACCTTCCCAAAAGCAAAATCCAGGACCAGATGGTTTCACTAATGAATTCTACCAAACTTTCAAAGAGGATTTAATACCTGTCCTACTCAAAACTCTTCCAAAAAATTGAACAAGAGATGATACTCCCTAACTCATTTTATGAGGCCAACAACACCCTGATACCAAAACCTGGTAAGGATAACACAAAAAAAGAAAACTACAGACCAATATCTCTGATGAATACAGATGCAAAAATCCTAAACAAAATTCTCGCAAATTGAATGCAACAATGCATTAAAAAGATTATTCATCACGACCAAGTGGGGTTCATCTCAGGGGCACAAGGATTGTTCAACATCCTCAAATCCATCAATGTGATACATCACATAAACAAAATAAAGGACAAAAATCATACGATTATATCAATTGATGCAGAAAAAGCATTTGACAAGACACAACATCCATTTATGGTTAAAACACTTAAAAAATAGGTATAGAAGGAAAATACCTTAAAATACCTCAGCTAATATCATAATTAATGGTGAAAAACTGAAGCCCTTTGCTCTACGTTTAGGAACATGACAGGGCTGTCCCCTGTCACCTCTGCTTTTCAACATAGTGTTGGAAGTCCTTGCCAGAGCAATCAGGCAGGAGAAAGAAATAAAAGGCACCCAAATTGGGAATGAAGAAGTTAAATTATCACTCTTTGCAGATAACATGATGCTATATGTAGAAAACCCTAAAGACTCCACCAAAAAGCTATTAGAAACAACGAATACAGTAAAGTTGCTGGCTACAAAATCAACGTACAAAAGTCCATTGCATTCTTATATACTGACAATGAAATCTCAGAAAAAGAAATTAAAAAAACAACTCCTTTTCTAATTGCAACAAAAAGAATAAAATACCTAGGAATAAACTTAACCAAGGATGTGAAGGACCTATATGCTGAAAACTATAAGACATTTTTGAAAGAAATTGAAGACACAAAGAAATGGAAAGACATTCCGTGCTCATGGATTGGAAGAATCAACATAGTTAAAATGGCCATATTACTCAAAGCAATATACAGATATAATGCAATCCCCATCAAAATCCCAATGGCATTTTTAAAAGAAATAGAACAAAAAATCATCAGATTTGTTTGGAACCACAGAAGACCCTGAATAGCCAAAACAGTCTTAAGAAAAAAGAACAATACTGGAGGTATCACACTCCCTGACTTTAGCTTGTACTACAGGGCAACAATAATCAAAACAGCATGGTATTGGCAGAAAAACAGACATACAGACCAATGGAATAGAATAGAGAACCAGAAATAAACCCACATAAATATGGACAGATAATTTTTGACAAAGAAGCAAAAAAACATACAATGGAGGAAAGACAGCCTCTTCAATAAATGGTGCTGGGAGAATTGGAAAGCCACGTGCAAAAGAATGAAACTGGACTGCTATCTGTCACCATGTACCAAAATTAATTCAAAATGGATCAAAGATCTAAGCATAAGACCTGAAACAAACTGCGTAGAAGAAAACATAAGTACTAAACTTATATGGACGTTGGGTTCAAAGAGCATTTTATGAATTTGACTCCAAAAACAAGGGAAGTAAAAGCTAAAATAAATGAATGGGACTATATCAAACTTAAAAGCTTCTGCACAGCAAAAGAAACCATCGACAAAATAAAGAGACAGCCAACTGAATGGGAGAAGATTTTTGCAAACAGTGCCTCTGATAAGGGGCTAATATCCAAAATATTCAAGGAACTCATAAACTCAACAACAAAAAAACAAATAACCCAATTGAAAAATGGGCAGAGGACCTGAAGAGACATTTCTCCAAAGAGGACATACAAATGGCCAATAGACATATGAAAAAATGCTCAACATCACTAATCATCAGAGAAATGCAAATAAAAACCACAATGAGATATCACCTCACCCCAGTCAAAATGGCTATCATCAACAAGACAAATAGTAACAAGTGTTGGAGAGGCTGTGGAAGAAAAGGAACCCTCATACACTGTTGGTGGGAATGCAGGTTGGTGCAGCTGCTATGAAGTCAGTGTGGAGGTTCCTCAAAAATTACAAATAGAATTACCATATGACCCAGCAACCCATAAAGACAAGTACGCTCTGATGTTCATTGCAGCTTTATTTACGGTGGCCAAGACATGGGAATAACCAAAGTGTCCTTCGATAGATGAATGGATAAAGAAGTTGTGGTATATATACACAATGGAATACTATTCAGTGGTAAGAAAAGATGAAATAGTACCATTTGTGACAACGTGGGTGGATCTTGAGATTATAATGCTAAGCGAAATAAGTCAGACAGAAAAAGTAGAGAACCATATGATTTCACTGATATGTGGTATATGAAACTGAAAACAACAAAAGAACAAAACAAACAAACGAAGGAAGAAAAACTCATAGACAGACAATAGTTTAGGGGTTACCAGAGGGTAAGCGGGGAGGGGGACTCTAGAAGAGGGTAAACGGGTTCTAATACGTGGTGAATGGAAAGAGAACTGACTCAGGGTGGTGAACACACAATGTGAGATATAGATAATGTATTACAGAATTGTACACCTGAAATCGATGTAACTTTACTAACAATTGTCACCCCAATAAATAATTAAAAAAAAATTCAAATCTGATTATTTCAGATTCCAGGGTTAGCTCACACGTGATCTCTTGAGGTACTGGACTGGAACTTCGAGGCTTGAAATTCGTATCTGTGCTCTTCCGGGCTGGCTGAGCAGCCTCAAAATATTGTGAAAATGTCTGTGATGATGGGAAGATGGGTCCCCCAAACTAGTGGATTAAGGATACTAGTGTGGTTCTTTCTCATGTCGTTAAATCCCACATGAACCACACCTTCATTAAATTACATTGTTATTAATCCCATCAAGTCTTTCTTTTTAACTGCTACTGACTTTGGTCCAAGAAAGAAGAGTCCCAAGTGGTTAACCTATAAGTGACATAGAAAAAAGCATTTGTCCTCAATGTTCCGGACATAAATAATCTCATGTGTATTTATAGACTTGGGTTTTCATTAAATGGAAGGTAGTGAAATGTCAGGCGTCTGTCTGTGCCTGTGTGGTAGCGGTGTTCGTATGGGTGAAACCTTTTCTTCTTCACGTCTTTCTTCTCTCTGTGGCCACCATTTTACCTCCTAGAAGACTGTTGGGCCGCCTCGAAGCTTTCTGCTAGGCCTTTCTGGGGCCCCTTTAAGCCTCCTCCAGGTCCTGCATTGGAATTCACACTTTGCTGCTTTCCAAGTGAGCCTCATCTATAACATTTTAATGAGTGGGGCAATTACTCATGTGCATGAGAAAATCTCTTATAATGCTCGCTTGAGCCCTTTCCAAGTTTGAGGTAAGAGATAATTGTGCCTCTGGTTGGGAACTCCATACTCTGTTTATGGTATTTGGGCTTTGTTTGTCTTTCAGTAACTGTGATTTCCCTGCCCTCCCCGCTGACTTTTATGGAAATGATCTTCCTGCTGCCTGAAGTGTGTCATTCTGCATCTTGCCAAGAAGAAAACCTCTCCATAGAGAAAATGACCCATCTCTTCCCCTCTGCAACCATCTGACTTAATTATGCAGTGTGCTTGGCCCCTGGAGAGCCCAGTGAGGAACATGAGGAAGTCCTGGCTGGATCGTCAAGCCCTAGGGTCTTTGTCAATTATCATCTGGCACCCACGAGTCTGGCCAAATTTACAGGCATGTCTGTCTCTCAAAACATGTCAGGCCTGAAGAGTGAATCACTTTTTTTTTTTTTTTTTTGGAGCCGCTATAAGTAGAACAATCTTTTCCATTAAAACCCACTTTACTCTCTTCTCAACACCCCAGAGCCTCTTGAACACACCTTCTTCTTCTCCACGTGTGATGCCTGGGAGACTGCAGTTGAATAACGAGACTGCAGTTGAATAACATTCCTCGTTTCCCAGGACTCATGACACTCATGGAGGCCATGAGTCGTCTAGAGGGAGGGACGTGGGCTTTGCAGGCAGGCAGAGGTGGATTTGAGAGGCCCATTCTTCTCTTGGCGAGCTGTGGGCCTTCGAGAGAACCACTTACCTCTCCAAGCCTCCATTTCTTACCGGTATAATGGAGATAATACTATCTACTTCATGTTGTAAAGCAAAATTAAGATAATGCATGCAAAAGCAATTTGAAAACTGAAACACAATAAAATTTTAATGAATTTAATGAAGAATAAGAAAAGCAGCACCCATTAACCAGTTTCCTTATCCCTCCACAGTGCTCTCTAGGGGAAAAAGAAAGTACTTTGTTCCCATCGCTTTTTTTTAAGATTTCATCTCATAGAATTCAAGGATCCCATCCAAGGCATGTTTTCCTAACAAGTTTTGAGGCCCGGATTTGCAGTGCTGTACACAAATGCTGTACCTTTTGGAATACCCCTTTTGACGCTGACCTCCAGTATTTTAAGTGCATGAGTGATTTCCCCACACTATTTTGAATGTTTCCATCTTTTTTGAGAGGCAATAGCACAACTCGATTGCAGTGTGCGTCATACTCCCTTGGGGATTATTTGCCAGTCTCCTCCACTAGGCTCTCAGGCAAGACACAGTCTGATTCCATTCATCCAGTATCCCCACGTCCCAGCATACGGGCTGGTGCAAAAGAGGAGGTCAGGACATGACTTTGGAAAGAGGAAAGGAGGAAGGAAGGGAAGGCAAGAGAAGACGGAAAGGAAGAAATCCAGACTCGATATTCTTAGAAGTATAATCAAAGGACACTCATAATGCTCTATGAAAGCGACCATACTGGGAAAACCTATTATTACACCCTGGCTTCAAGTATTGTTTTTGTATTTGGGAGGAAATAACATTATTTGTGTTTTGGACTAGCCCCATCAATCTGGTCTCTCCGCTCTTGTCCCAGACATCCCCTGGCGTTGTGTGGGCAGAATGAGGAAGTCCCTGGTTTGAATGGGTAACAAAAGGCTAATGAATGTTTTCCTGCTTAGAGCCAGTGGCTTGTAGTTGCTGATGAGATGAGGAGGAAAACCCTCCAAGTCGGAATTCTTGGGCTTCTGCCTTACCCTCAGCTCTGCGTGTAGCTGCCTCGTGTATTTTGGGAAGACGCTGGGAAGCTGAAGGTGCCAACCAAATACTGCTCTAAATGGGTTCACACATTTTTAAAGATGTTATGTAGGTTTGACGTCAGATGTCTGTTTTGCGGCATTTCCCTATTGAAGTAAAATAGTTGAGCTGTTTGTCTTCGTTTTCATTCGTGTCACAGAGGCCACTTCTTTATGTCTTAAATAATCTTAGCTGAAATTTGCAACGGAACCAGACACCTGACAGCGACAGGAAAAGAGCACTGGTCTTGGTCTCAGAGGAGCTGGGTTTTAATTCCACTCTGTCAGTTACTGGCTGTGTGACTCTAAACGACCTACTAAACCTCTCTGAGGCTCAGTTCTTTTCTCTTTAAAGAGGGGACAATAGTGCGTACGATTCTAGCATGTCATAAGGTTTAAATGATTCGTTGTACATAAAGCACAGTGCGTGGTCCACAGAAAGTCCTCAGTTGTGTTGGGGATAGAGGAGATGATGACCTCTTTTAAGGTCTACAGGTGGCCTTGAGAATTGCCATGGAATGCAGGTCTCTGATCCTTTAGGAGAGACTGACAATAATGCCAGCTATACCAGAAACGAGTGGAGCTCCTCTGGATAGCTAAGGATCACGCTCAGCTCCAGGTGGACTCCAGGTTAGCTGGCTAAGAGATGTAGTCATATCGTGGCTTGTCGTATAATGCACACCAATGACGGAAACAAACAAAACAAGCTTAAACATCCTTTACCCTGATCAGTCACCTGACCACATGTTTTCCACCTCCCTCCCAACCCCGATCCACATGTACACATTTATTTTCTATATTGCTAAAGCCAGAATGCAGGCACTTCTCAGCATTCTTCTTTTTAAGCTAACTCATCTGCTAAACTGGTAGCATACAGTCTGGCAGGGCAGGTGCAGGACGCCTCGCTGCTCTTCGGGCCGGACCCTCCATGCATCGCTCATGGAGTAAGAGCAGAGGTAGCCGGGGTCTCTCAGAGCAGTGGTTCCCAATGGGGGCCATGTTGTCCCGCCCAGGGAACAACATTAGCGATGTCTGGAGATACTTTTGCTTGTCACAGCTGTTGGAGGGTGGGCGACTGGCATCTAGTGTGTAGAGACTAGGGATATTGCTAACCATCCTAGGATGCAAGGGACAGAGCCCCACAACAAAGAATGATTAGTTCAGAATGCCAGTGTTGCTGAGGTTGAGAATCCTGCTCTAGAGGAAGAACTGGAGACAGTGAAGTCCAAGAACCTTCTGAAAGTGTGTACGAAATTGGTGTATGTGGATTTCAGAGCGAGCCTGAAGCTTTTATGGCATTCTCAAAGAGGAAGAATGGTTCAGAAACCTGCTCTGTGTGTGTTGGGGGGCAGAGCGAATGGCTCCTAGGCCTGTTGAATTTGGCGGTTGGCATTACATGCGTGTGCCCATCGGAAGAGCTGGTGGTCAGTGTGGGACATAGAAACACCGAGTCAGGGAGGCAAACTTGGGCTCTCTCCAGGGAGTCCATTCTCTGCCAAGCAAACAATTATTTACAGTCTTCCTGCCAGCTCTGTCTCTGGTAGAGACTGACTTCTGTATCTGTCAGAGCGTGGTGTTGTTACACATGCATATCATGTTAACAAGACTGGCTGTGGGTCTGTGCTCAATAAGAATTTTTCTTTTTATTTGATCTAGATGTGTCTATGACGTTATTGTAAATTGATCACTATGGGACAGGGGTGGGTGTCATTCATTTGTGTTCGCATTGCTTGGAAGTAACTGCCATATTGTTAAGTCATTATCATTGGGTGGCTATAGTGAACAAGACCGTTGACCGGATTTTGTCAACATAAGCGTGTTGCTTCATGTTACAGGGATATGTCTTCCTGGTTTATTGTGGTATTGGTTTTCAGGCTTATGCTTCAAGCTTCTGTAAGCTTGGTCAGTGTGAGTTATCCTCCCCAAATCTGCCTGTCTTTGGGACAATGACAAGGTTGAGTTTTAGACTCCGCAAGGCTGGGAGGCAGATACAAATATGTCACGTGCACACTGGGACGAGGCTGCCTTGTTGGACGTCGTGGGAGAGAGAGGGCCACTTAGCCTTTTCCTGGTGACATCCTACAGGTCTGTATACCTTCGTTCTGTGCTAACACTGGGTACCACAGTGAGATTCAGTGAGCCTGATACGCTGATCCTCGGCTTCTCTGGTCTCAGATCAGGTCCTGCCTCTCTCCTGCTCCGATCCACGTCACAGGAAGGCTGACCCTGAAGTATGTGTTTTCTAGGCTCCTGCCACTTGGTGTGTGCCTGGGTTTGGCCGGTGAGAAGTATGTGCAGTAAATTGGAAGATGGACAGAAGGGAAAAAAGCCAGGGGATTTCTCCCCATCTTAGCCTTGGGTAACATCTTCAGCTGTGGTAATGTTTCCTCCATGGTTTGTGGAGGATCCAGGTTTTGTGAAGACTAAAGCTTATCTAATTTGGGGGTCCCTTTTAAGGAAAAAAGAATACAAAATTAGATCTAGGGCCTTAGAAGAGACCCAGGAAGGCAAGGAGCCCCGAAGTATTAGCTTTGTGGTCAATCTCTGCTAGGGTTTCCCCTAGGTCACACAGCCCCTGGTCCCCCCTTTGTCCTTCCAGCCTGGAAATGATAGCAGCTCCCTGCTTCACCTCACCCTCAGTTGCTTAAATGTTGCAGCTTCTTCGTCACCCGGATTATTAAATAATCAGTTACTATTTTTACTGAGTCCCATCTGTATGAAGTAGAGTGAGTTCTTGTTTTTCTGGTTGGACCGTGACTGATAAGTTAAATCAAAGTAAAAAAATTTGATGCAGTTATTTTTGTTATCCACAATACATAATGAGGAGACTTTTTGCTTCATGTGAATAAATAACCAGTTAGAAGCAGTTCAGTGCTGTGGAAATTAAAGAAGGGCATTCATTACTGCTAAAAATTTTGGGATACTTTTGTGGCTGTTACATAACTGCTCTGAAGGAGCTCTTAATCCTAAGATGTTCACAGAAGGGCGTTTTGATTTCAGAGAGCAGAGCTGGATAAATGGGAGGCGAACTGACAGCCTGAAGATTCATTCATTTGTTCAGGTGTGTGTCGAGTTCCTCCCATGTGTCAGGCTGGCTGACACTCAGTCACTGAGGAACAATAGTAGTCAGTAAGGAATTTATGATCTAGTAGGAGACCGAGACCCCAATGTATGTTCTTACTACATTGTGGAGTGTTGGATGCCATGCTGAGAAGATGGCATGGGGGGCAGTGAGGGTTTTGATCTGAAGGTATTATTCTCTGTGCTTTAGAAAGACAGCAATGAGGAGGAGACTCCGAAAAGTCAAGATAAGCACGCAAGCAGGAAGACTGGTTATGAAGTGATGGCAGAAGTTCCGGTAAAAGTTCTGCCAGGAGCTGGGGCAGGAAGGATGGAGGGAAGGGACAGATGCAACTTAAAAATGTGGGTAAAATAGAAGGAGGGTCAGGAATGCTTGAGCCTTCTACCTTGGGTGGAGAGCATGGTGTTGCCGCCAACCCAGGCAGCAGCAAGCACAGGCAGGTGAACAGGTTTCCATGGCAAAGTCAGTAGTTTGGGTTTGGACAGCTGTGTTTGTGGCCCGGTGTCGGACAAGCAGCTACGGCTTCCGCCACGGCGCCGGCTTTGCTGTTTTAGACTCTTTCGAGAGAGTTGAGCTGCAGTTGAAGAAGATTCTGTATTCTGTGGGAGTAGGAGGAGGTATCTGGCACCAGGGTGGGCAGCTGTCGTATCTCCTAGGAAGAGGATTTTGGGAATAAACGCTGAGAAAAAAGCACCAGAAAGCCTATGCCCAGAGATGGACAGAAGCAGAGTGATCAGCTGTTGTGAACTTCGTGCGAGGGAGGGCAGGAAGGTGGGAGGAGTGTCAGGAAGCCAAGGGACGGGTGGGTTCTCAGAAGTGACCAGTGATCAAAGTGGAGCCACATAGCGCAAGACCCTCTAAGATTCGGAAAGGTCGCTAGTGACTTGCCTGGAACCTGTTAGTCTCCTGGGGCAGGCAGAGTGAGATTTCCGCGGGCTAACGGGTGACTACCAGATGAGAAGCAGCAGTGGGTGTGGGATAGTCTGAGCAACATACAGTGGTAGAAGGAAGGAGATAGTTGGTGTCTGCATGGGGCCATGAGAAGTTTCGGAATGTTTGCAAGTGAGAGGACAAGAATCAGAGAGAAGAGAGAGACTGGCTGGCACTGAGCAATGTCTTCATCCCTGACTGCCCTCCCTTTCCAAGCAGGTGGCTTGGAGCAGGAATCGCAATCCCATCTGAGCTGGGAATAGCAGAATTATTTCCAACCAGGAGCCCTAATTCTAGAACCAAAACTGTTCCCAGACGGTAAATGAGGTATGCTGTCTGTGGAAGCTCTGGTGCTCTCTAGAAGTGATGTAGCCTCCTAGGTGAGATGGGAAATGAAAAGGTAATGCATATGTGCTTAAAAAATATACATCGATGCCTCAGTTCTTCACCATAACTGCCCTTCTAGAGAGAAAAATTGTCAGATAATCTCTGGGCCTTGTAGATTCTGATTGGAAGCTGGGAACTGGGCCAGTGCAGCTTGTCAAACCAGGTTACGTGGGAATGTGCCCAGGGCTGCTGAGACTAGGCAGCTCTGATCGGTGTGTATGGGCTTGTTAGATTCAGGCTGGTTTTTGCTTTCCTTCAAAGGGACACCTGAGCCTCTCGGGTAGGTAATAACTCTGGGTTCGTCCCCAGTACTCTGTTTGCTTTGGTTACTGGTGCACAGCAGAGGAAGCCTGGTCTTGGTGAATGGATCTTTTCTGAGCGCATTCTCGGCAAAAAGAGGCTTTCCGCAGTCATAATGGTGGCTGCCACGTATGGTGGACGTCGTCGGTGCTCAGTGCTCTGCCAGGGGCCTTGTGTGTATCTCTTGCCTCCAGCAAACTGGTCAGGTTGGTATTCTGATTGCTGTCTTACACGAGAAGAAACTGTGGCTCCATGAGGTTGGCTGAGCTGCCCAGGGTCAGACAACTGATAAGTTGCACAGCTGGGGTTTTTGTTGGGCCTTTCTCCCTCCAAGACCGTTGCGTGCTGCCTGCCCCTCACTCAGCACGGTGTCCTGATTCTACAACCTGTGTCCACTTACCTGGTGGTAAACAGCCTCCACAGGAGTCCACATGGAAGGTGGTTAGGCCACATGACTTAATCCTCTATTGTTCCTTTCAGAACAGATGTTCTACACGAAAATAGCAATAAAACTCCTCCTAACTTGCCTCCCTGCCTCCAGTCTCTCCCCTGACAATCTGCCTTCACAGTGCCCCAGAGGGAGCACTCGTCACGTCCATGTCAGTCCTATGTCTGAAAGCTCTCAGTGGCTCCCCATGGCTATTGGACAAAGTCCAGCCTCCTTGCCTTGGCACACAGGGCAGCCCTCTTTCGACTTGGCACTTGCCCACGTCTCTAGCCACATCCTTCATAATCTCTGCCTCCAGACATCTCACTGTTTTTCACAAGCGAGAAACTGAATAGGTTCCCATGTTTCTTTACCTCTCAGAGCCTTTGCTCAAAATATTCCTTTTGCCTGACATGTCCTTAACCCTTTTGTGCTTGCTAACCCAGACGTCACCTTCCCTGTAGCACTGTCTCTGACTGTTCCACGTGGAATTGTTCTAGAACATTCCATATTGAATTTTCCTTGGTTACGTGTCTGACTTCCCTCAAGTTGATGACCAAAGGAGTCAAGTTCTGCATAACATGCTCTACTTGGGGTCAGCTCTGGGCCTGACATGCATGCACTTGGCATTCAGTAAATGCTCGGGAGTTAAAGCACAGCTGCTGGGACTCAGTGTATTTACAGATGCCATTGAGGTTGATGATCTTGGAGGCTAATGAGTCCCAGTGGGGATCCCACCTTCATCGTGATGTTTAGACCTGAAACAGGGTGGAAGTGGCTGGGGGAGGGAGGGGACGTCTCTCTAACCTTTAAGCTGGACTAGGTTCAACCTAGTCGTGAAGAACTGTAATACCTTTCCTATTTCTTTCTACCTCTAAATATTCCTTAGGAATTATATGGAAAAAGTTTAACATGGGGAACATTTTATGGTCCCTTGAAGAAAGATCGCAGGTACTTAATTATACGACCTTAATTAAGCCTCTATAATTTTATAGTTGATCATTGTTCTCATGAAGATGGGGCCCCGACATCATTTGTCCTTTCCCCTTTGAATCTTGTCATCGTGTCACACATGTATCACATCAAGTAGCTTACTCTGTATTTCCGGTGTTTCCTAAGACTTCATGAAATTGAAAAGCTCTATTCCTACGAGGCAATGAGTATTCTTATTCCTACCTTGGGGATGAGGGAGCTGAGAGGTTCAATTCAGTTTTCAAAGATCTTACCCTTTGTAAATGTAAAGCATTATCTTTCATTTCTCTACTTGTAACACTGTTATCATAGCCAGAATTCCATAAAAGGACCATATGGTGTCACTCTCCTTATAGTGTCACTTCCCCCAGGAAGGGTAGATGGCTTCCTTCTCATTCTTTATGGTCTCTGACCTTTCCTTTAGGGACTGTGTATCTATCTGTGAGGGTTGGGGATTGTGTTGGTCCCTTGTGGTTTCCATGAATATTAGGTGTCTCTTTCTTCCAGAGCTGCTTCACCTGCCCTCTTTGTTGGACGGTGTGTTGGGTTTCTAATTAAAAAAAATTTTTTTCCCCCTAAAGTTAGCTTCTAGGTTTTCAAATCTGCTCATGTCTGGGCTTAGAAAAATCCTTCAATTAGGCATTCTGACCACTATTTCGAATAAGGAGGAGAAAAGACATTCCATAGTGAATGAAACATTCCACAGTGGCAGCACTTTGAGTGGCTCCAATGCTGCCTGTTTTCCTTCCTCGTCACTATGCAAATCGGGTCACTCTAGTGTTACTTTTTGGCTGTCACCTGTCACTTATGATCTCCACATGGATAGTGTTCTGGCATCCTCTGACTCGTCAGTGTGGCCGAGCTCTCGGAATCCTGCCGTGGATATCGTGTTGTTTCGTCCACTCGCAGTGTCAGACCCGGGAGGGCCCCTATGGGCCATCCAGTCCAATGCCCCCTCAGTGTCCAGAGATGGCTCAGTCAGCCGAGGTGGGGAGGGGACTCCTGCAAGGTACACGGGAGCTGAAGCACAGCCATCAGGGGGCATTTCCTCCTCTGCCCAACCGTCACACTGGTGAGTCGGTACTCTTTCTACTTTTCCTGAACTTAGATGTATCACTGTCCCCTTGTTAATGCCAACCTCCGACAAATCCCACAGTGAGCGAGCATCCCTGTCGGAGTGTTGTCAGTTCGCCGTCTGGAGCACACAAGTGCTGGAATTCTTGTGCATATCCAGTTCTCTCATTAACATCTCTGCCGGCGTTAGATTCTGCCAAGAAGAAAATGTGACTTCCTTTAGGCATGGTGGGGTGATGGGAGAGGCTAGTCTGCTGTGCTAGATTAGAAGAGACTAAAGTGCAGCTACGCAGTTTGATTGAGGGACCGTCCAAAACCCTGATGCCCATCGCAGTGGATGCAGGAGGATTCACAAGATTGTGTTGGCGCCAGCATCGAAGCACGTGACATTAACAACAACCCTAAAGCTTTATTTTCGCTCAGCTCCAGCGAGGCCTGTGTGCATATAATATGTCTTTCCAAAGAACACAACCAGAGAATTAGTCACAAGAATCCCTGGTCTTGATAAGATAGTACCTGCAAAAGGAGCTCTTGGGTTTCAAAAATGTAACCAGCACGGGGTAGGGAGAACCCTACTAAATTAGAGAATGGAAAAAAAAAATACATTTGCAGAACTAAAACTTGATCCCAAGCTTTGACTGAAAGTTATACAGATCTACTTAAAAAAAAAAAAAAATTCACTAAAGGAAAAAGAAGAAGTGAAAAAAAAAAAAGATTTTGATTGATTTTTGTTTTTCATTATTTTCCCATTTCACTCATTTCTATACTTCTGGCTTCCAACTGTGACTAGGGAAAGTGCCAAAATACCCGGCGAGGTATTCCCCCTGGAATTTAAGTCTGACCAAAGGCTGAAAATATGAAAACTCCACCAAATAAAGAATCAAAATCCGAGGCCTGTTGTGCACACCATGAGTTTAGGGGCATTTTTCTCAGAGTTTTTAAAAGTTATTGCATTTTTATGTTTCACCAGACTAAGTGTTTGAACCTTTTCTAGTTCATTGACAGGTCTTAAAGGAGGGAAATTGGCCATCAAGAACAGAAGTGTGGGGAAGCAGAAGGATTGACCACTTTTTTAGCCTTTGTTCTACATATATTATTTCATAGAATTCTCATGAAAGTTCTATGAGGATTCATTTTGTAAGTGGGGAAGTTGAGTGTGCGTTTCCTGCGGTCATACAACTGATAGAAGGCAGAACTGGGATTCAGAACTCAGTTTGATTCCCAAACGCGTGCTCTTTGCACTTCCTAATTCCTGGTCACCTCTTTGGAAAGAACACAACATGACAGTCCCCTTTCTGTCTTTGCTAGGCTTGGTCATCCCTGAGTTCTGGTTAATTCGGTTTGGTTTCTTGAAACAATAGTAATTAATTTACTCTGCTAAGTAAAAACATTGGCCAAGACCTGAGCTTCTTAAGAATGTTCAGATGCTGAACTGAGGTCAGGGCTATGGCGTTTCTGTCTCTGTGATTTAATGATTTATGGCACCGTGACTTCCCTTTAGATTATGGTATTAACCATTCTGGAGCCTCCCTAACCTAGGCAAACTGGTGTGGATGGATTAGCACTGGCTTTTTGGTCAGGAAACCGAGTTTGAATTCCAGCTTTGCTGATAACTTGTTGGGTGACCTTGGGGGAATTTCTTTCTCCTCTCTGGATCTGAATTTCTCCACCTAAATGAGGAGAACATTGAGCTATAGGATCTGTAAGGTAACTCTGACTCTACTGTGCTAGGATTTTGTCACACCTGATTGAAATGGAAGTTTCATGAAGGCAGGGACTTTGTTTATTCACTACTGTATCCCTATGTGCTAGCATGTAGTTGTCATTTAGTATACACTTACTGAGTACCTGAATAAATCTGCTCCCTTTATGGGCTTAGTAGAGGTTAACCAACTATGACTTGAGCCCCTATTATGTGGTGGGCTTTGTACAGGGCACCAGACACCCTTGAATCATGTTACTAACGTGGCTCATATTATACACTTGTGAGCATAACTTTTTTGCATTTTCTGTTCAGTATTATTTTCCTTTTAGGTCATTAAAGTTGTCTTTAAAAACTGTCAATATTCAGTTCAGTGTTACTGGAACACATATTAAGGACAGGCCAGAGACGGGCCTAGTTAGTCCGTTTTAGTCAATTATGTTCCCAGTGACTATTTCCCAAGAGCTCCCCAATACTGTCCTGCTGTCCATTTAGAAGTCCTAGAAAAGTAATTCAAGCAGTGGATGTCTCCAGTATTACTACCTTTTCTAAGGTTCAAAGCCAGGAGGAAGTGAAGATTAGTCAAAGGCATAGCAAAAATAAACTCCATACTTCTAAGATAATTTTAATATTGTTACTGCTTTTCAAGGTCTTCTAATGGCTTCTTTTGGGAAGAGGAAGGAGAATCAAAGACTAAGGAATAACTTACCCCAGGCTCCACGGGGGAGGGTTACACAAGGAGCCCTAAACAAACTCTCCCCCCCTGAGTGGTGGTTCCAAAACTGAAATATGGCTACGTTCCTCTCCTGCTTACATTCTTCGTTGTTTCTCCATTGTCTTCAGGGTAAAATTCAAACTCCTTAACACCTCATTTTTAGAAAGAAAAGTGGGAAGATACATGTTCTTCTGCATTGCCTGTGAGTGGTAACAAGGTATGGTCCGTTTGCTAGGAGGGAGCCATGGCTTCTTGAATCACTGCACAGCCAAGGGCTAACCTTGTCCTCATTCATTCCCGGACTTATTCATTTGCCTTGTTCTGTATTTGTTCTTTTGCTCTTTCACTTCTCTATCCATTCCACTGTTTTATTATCCATCCATCCATCTACTCACTTGTCCATTCACTGATATTCTCAGTCACTTATGCAACATTTATTGATTACTTACTTTTCTCTCTCTATCTTTCTTTTTCTCCTTCCCTGTTTGAGTCCTCTCTGCCTCCCTACCGCAATCATTTCTTTGGATTTGCTCCTAAGCTGCTCGTTAGCACACTGGGTTAGAGTATGGGGCTAGGGTAGGTCCCCAGTGAAATCACCCAGCCTAGACCTGTCTTACTTGCATACTGATGGATCACTAAGGAGTGGCAAAGAGTAGGAGATGGGAGAGCTGGATGTCTTGGTTTAGTTGTATGTTTTCGCAAGTCTTTACCCAGAAACTCACTTTCTTCTCTTATCTTGATGGGATGGAGTAGATTAGCTTTCACCAAATTGGTCTTCTACTGAATATTTTCTGTCTGAGATTTATAGACGCAGCACAAAAGGAGTTCTGTAATTAAAAAAAAAAAAATCTTGGGAAACATTGGGCTAATGAAAAATAAACATTTGATTAATAAACAGTTTTAAAAGATGTCTGTATTGTGAGGGCTTCTCAGAGCTTCTAATATGATAATAGGTATTAAGAGTCTCCAAGAGGGAGCTATGAATGAAGCCTGGACACCTTGAGAGTTATGAAGGGACATTATCGCGTGTGCTCTTACTGCTGACACCGCGTCCCATTTCATCTCATCATACTTGGCTTCAGCAGTGATGCTTCTCTCTGTCACACTCAGGAATGACCTCTCAGTCTTGGCATTGCCTACACAGAGATCCAGACACAAGATATTATCAGTCACGAAACTATGTTGGAAACTAGGGGTGGAAAGGGCCAATTGCAAGGAACTCCTGTATTTCCAGTGGTTTGCACTGTTCCTGTCATGTAGAAAGTGCAACAGTGTGCTTTGTTAAATGAATGCAGGAATATTTAATTGAATTGCACACTTCAATGACAAGGGCCCGCACCTTGTAGAGACAGCTCATTCCACTGAGGGTTCTGATTTACTCAGAGGAAAACTCCAATGGCAGGGCAAGGTTTTGTGGACTGTGACCGTGAAGTTAAGGAACATGGAGTTGGGAAGTCCATGGAGCCACCTGGGCAGCGCTCAGGCAGTCTATTTTACCTGAAAAAACACAGTGAATTCAAGGTCACTGCACACAAGCTGAGCAAATAAATTACTTGAGCCGGCCACCTAGGCTATAAGGAAGGGAGAAAATGCCCTTGCTAATGCTGACAGTCTATGCTAAGTGCTCTACATGAAACTCCAAGAGAGTGGGAGCCCAGCCTAAAGGAGCCTTGGACTACTTCTACACTTGGCAGATGATAAGCAAACAAATCCTTTTCATACATCCTAGGGTCCACAGAATTTCAGAATCAGAAGGAATCTTGAAGACTATCTGACAATACTCTTATCTGGTACCTGAGCTCCCTTTATACAATTTTCAAAAAGTTGTTGTCTAGCTGCTATTTGACTCTTTCCATGGACAGGGAGCTCACTGGCTTCCTACTCATTTATTTCCTTTTTAATTTATTGGGATCTGACAGCTCCCCCATAGTCACTAGTGTTTTCCATTTATCACTTCATGGAGTCCCCAATATCCTCATATGTAGGCAGAGCAGTTGGGTGTCCCTCCATGTGTACAGTCCTTAATGTTTTCAGGGATCACTGGGCAGTATAGATTTGGCTCTTCTAGATCGGGGACTGTTGAACGTAATAGAATGTAATAAGATTCTCATTAGAGAATAAATGGCATCGTGAAATCTTTTAAATGTCTGTAGTATATAATTGGGCAGACTGAAACCTGGCAGTGGCACGGGTGGTGGGGTAGGTCTTGGTTACCGAGTGGAGGGGGTTGCTAAGACTTTGGCTCTCTTCTTTGCGTCATCTATCTCTTACAAATTGCAAACAATTCATGATGTATAGCCATCTATCACTAGAGGGCAAGTCACCTAACTACCCAATCTGCCCAGAATGGTTAAGGGGAGCCCACAATTAGTTTCCAGCTCAAATGGTTGGTGATTTTTGCCATTTGCTCCATGGTTACTCATCAAGAGCAGGCCCAACCTTGAATGCCTATGGGAATTAATCATGTAATGGGGAAATGAAACAATATTTGTTTTGATTATGCCATTGTTAATTAGGTAAGGTTCACCCTGACCCTGACTAAATGGTGCGGGCAGGGGCTTGTAATGTGAGAAATGGATCCAAATAAGAATGTATTACTTGAGAAGAGAGTAGGAAGCACTTGAGTTCAGCTCTTTTGAATTGGGATATGACTAGGACAGTTTCTGGAAGGGTGAAACCACCCCTGGTGAAATTCAGGTCTGCTGAGCTGGTGCTTGTATATCTTGTTTATACCATGGTCTCTGCCATCCACTTTGTTTAATGCAATGCAAATAATAAAACTAATATAAGTGCTATAATTTATAGGATGCTCCCCCCACAACATTTTCCTTCCTTCCGTCCTTTTCTTTCTATACTAGTGTAATGCAGAGGAGAATGCTTGGACTGTGGAATCGCATTCATTTATTCACCCACTGTACAGTATATTGAATACCTATGGTATACTAGGCCTTGTTCCAAGCAGTAGAGAAAGAGTTGCAAATGAAAGCTGACAATATCATTGCTCTTGCAAATTTTCCATTTTGTTAGTAGGAGACAAATAATAAACAAGTCTAAAATGTGTTAAATGGTGATAAATGCTTAGAAGAAAAATAAACTTGACAAGAGACAGAGTGCTGGGATGTTCTTTTAGATAAAGTCATCAGGGAAACGCTCTTTGATGTTTGAGCAGAGCCCTGAATGAACCCATGTGGATATCTGCAGGAAGAGCACGCCATGTACATGGAAAGTAGGTATGACGACCTGGAGGTAGTAACGTGTCTGGGACTGGTATGTGAGAGGAACAGTGCTAGGTCGGTTTGGCTGGAGTGGAGGGAGCAACGGAGAGCATAATAGGAACTGATGTCGCAGTTAGCTGTGGCTATGTAACTATAACGTAGTGGATTAAAGCAATTATGATTATCTATTCGTAGGTAGAGTGGGCTTGGCTGGGTGGTTTTTCCTTGGGGTCTGTCATGTGGTTACATTCAAATAGCAGTGGCAGATGGAGACATCTGAAGGCTTGACAATATGGCATACTTACATGGCTGTAGGTGATGCTGTTCCCCAGGAGCTCAGTTGGGGTTGTTGATTGGAGGGCCTACCCATGGCCATGTTGTTACCATGCTGTCTGGGTTTCTAACAGCATCGTGGTCCGAGGGCATTGGACTTCTCACATGGTGGTTCAGGTCTCCCAGACACCATGCTACTGGTAGTTTTCAAGACTTGGCCTGGAAGAGGCTTAGGGTCATCGCCATCGTACTCTTGGTCACGCTGTACTCACATTCAAAGGCAGGTAAAACCGATTACGCCTCTCAATGTGAGGAGTATGGAAGTGGCCAGCTTGCATCTACTACAGAAGAGATGAGAAAAGTAGGGAGGGGTCGGACCCTATGGGCCATTGCAGGCTATGGAAGATGTTATTCTGAGTGTGATAGGATGCCACTGAAGGGTTTTGAGCAAAGAATGACAAGACCTAATTTATGCTTTGCATAGATCACCTTGGCTGCTATGCAGAGATCAGGCTATGGAATGATGAAGGTGGAAACAAGGAGGCCAGTTAGGAGGCTTTTGCAAAAGTCTAGTGAGAGATGATGGTGGCTGGATCAGAATATAGTGGGATCATGAGATGTGTTCCAATTCAGCATATGATCTGAAAATAGAAACTGCAGGATCTGGTGGATTAGATGTGAACTCTGAGAGAAATAGAGGAGTCAAAAATGTCTCCTCTCTGCTTGTTTTTGCCATTTTCTAAGATCCAGAAGACAGATAAAGGGTAAGTATTTTGGGGGGTGGGTGTGGAGATTCAGGCTTCAGTTTCTGATATATTAGGTTCCAGTTGCTTATTGTATTTCCATGTGAAGAAGACAAGCAGTTGGTTAGATGCACTAGTCTGGAATTTAGAGGAAAGGTGGGGTTACAAATTTGGGAATCATTGGTTAATAGCTGTGTTTAAAAATCAAGGACTAGATAGAAAAATCCAGGTAGTGAGAGTATAAATAAAGAAGAGAGTGGGTCTGAGGCCAAAGCCCTGTATGTTTACAGGTTGGAAAGATGAGATTCTAGTAAATGTGTGGTCAGTGAGCTAGGAGGTGGCCAGAGACACCAAAGGAAGAAACTCTTTCGAGGGGGAGGGAGTGACCTGCTATGTCCAGTGCTACTGAGAATTGACCATTGGTTTTTGGCAACAGGGCCCCAGAGTTTGTCTGAACCCCAGTTCTGTATGACCTTGAGCAATTTTTTTCACCTTTTTTACTCCTTGGCTTCATCTTCTGAAAATGAAGATAATAACAGTGGTCTTACAGAGTTGTGATAACTGTTCAATTAAATAAGGTAACATATATATATATTAGCATGGCTAACATTGGATAGTGGTCAAAAAGTTCCAATCAGTGTCCATCAATTCCCTTTTATAAAATACCTAAATGATGTTAGATTGAACCACAGGAAATTGCCAATTTTGAACCATTTTTCACCTATGAAGTGGCAGTTCCATATGGTTCAACTCTTAACTGAATTAGAATTCTGTCTTCCAAAGGGCAAGCTTTACTAGCCTATTCCCTCATATTAGGATTTCTAATTGCACATGTCCCACTTAGTAAATTCAGCAGGAGAGTACTTTCCTGGTGATAGTTTCTAGACTGCTCTCCCAGTCTGCCTTTGTTGCATATTCATTTTCGTGTTGGTACCACATAAGGCCCGCCAAGAGGGCCCGGCTTCATCCACACATGGCATTCAGTGGTTAGAACACAGATATATGAATTCAGCTCTTCTGATCCATCTTCCTGAGGGCTTGCTGAGATGCTCATCTTCTTTGGAAGGTCTGGTTATTTCCTATCAGGTACTCTGCCTGCCATGTGGGAAGCTGCCACCAGGTGGACTGTTGTGTCAACTCTGGGGGTGACTCCTCCCCCAAGCTGTTATTCTGCAGGAGGTGTTCGCTCCTCTGGGCAAGCAAGGTCTTTGGCATCTATCGGCTTCCCTACTCACTAATGCTTGTGGATCTGATGAACTAGCTGCCCAGTTTCTTCCCATATCTTAGCTCAGGAGAAACATAGCAAGACAAAAGAGAACAAAAGGAAATTATTTTCTGCTCTCCAAAGTTTGGCGGAAACTGGAAGACAAAGTGATTAAGGTCTATCAACAGCATGATTTCCCAATGATGCACTTTTTCCTGGCTACTTCCCTTTATCTTAGCTCCTTGCCCTGGAAAATTGAGTTGACTAATTAGCTTACATACTTAAGCTAACTCATTAGGGCCCGAATTGGCCACAGGCCTTACCTCTCAATCTAAAGGGCCCCCTTTAAATGGGCTGTACTCCTTGTCTGCAAAAGAGCATGTGACTCCATTTTAAAAGCAAGCCCAAGGGGTTCAATGAACAAAAAAAATTGTTGTTTCTCTCTCCCGTTTTAGCAATAGGCAAAGACTTCAGCAAGAAAAAGTAAAAACGTTTAAATGAAATTGTCCTATTCGGTGTATAGGGTCACCCAGAGTTCTGGGAAGGAATACATATTAAGAAAGAAGACCCTGCAGACATGTTCTGAGATTCCCATCATTAAACATGGACAATCATATTCAAAGGAAGTGGCAAGACAAAAGACAATGGGAGTGGAGAGAAAGCAGCTAATAATTACTGCACATTTTCTGTGTGCCAGCCTGTGATTCTATTTATGTCTCAGACAATCCTGAGGGCAGTAATATCCACATCTTACCGATTGGAAGACGAGGCTCACAAGGGCTAATTAGCTGGTTAAAAGTCAAACTGTTGGTAAGTAGCAAAGTCAGGATTTGAACACGGGTCTGTGGCACCCCGGAATACTGCTACTTTCTTGAATATATTAAAACAGTTAAGACTCTAAAAGTAGATTTTAGGGGCTCTTTGGGACCTCCTTTTTTTCCTGTAAGGGGTGCATTGCAATGAGAGAAGGGTTTTGATTTTCAAGAACTTATCTGCAAATGGGATGAGTCTCTAAGAGAGCCAGAGAGAAGCAAACTTTGCCATTGCCCACGTAAGACAATGTTTGAGAGTGTGGACTCTGGAATGGAGCGGAATTACTATCCTGAATGAACTTGGGTAAATCATTTTTAGTTTCCTCCTCTGTGAAATGGCGGTGGTAATTGTCTCATCTTCATAGAGATTGTTGTGAGCATTAAATGAGTGTAAAACATTTGGTCCTTGTACCAGGCACTAGTCAGCCCATTAATTATTAGTGCAATCTGTGTTCACTATATCAATGTCACCTAGCTCTGATTTTGCATAGAGAGCAGGGGGCAGTGTTGTTTCTTGCACAATTATTGGATGCATTTCAATGTTGACATTTGTTTCCTGGTCTCATTTTGCTTCAGGAACTCATGGTAACTAAGTGCTTTAGGAAGCAAATTTTTGAACTACCTTTTAGCCTACTCAGCTAAGCACACTAACAGGAGGAAAATCCTTGTAGTACAAGCCTAGAATCCCCAATCCATCTCCAGTGAATGTGGCTGAAGAAACACGTGGTCCTGGGAATTCTAGACAGCCATCTTGCAACCATGATGGAGGCTGGTCTTAGGACAAAATGGACCATGCAGAAGACAGACAGAAAAGATGGGAGAAGTCAGGTTCTTGGGTCATATCGTTGCCTCATCAAACTACCTTGAATTCAGTACCACTTCTGGACTTTTTTGTTGCTAAGTCAAAAACTTACCTTTTTTTTTAAATATTTTTTTTTGGGGGGAGGGGTACAGGACTTTATTGGGGAACAGTGTGTACTTCCAGGACTTTTTTTCCAAGTCAAGTTGTTGTCCTTTCAGTCTTAGTTGTGGAGGGCGCAGCTCAGCTCCAGGTCCAGTTGCCATTGCTAGTTGCAGGGGGCGCAGCCCACCATCCCTTGTGGGAGTCGAACCGGCAACCTTGTGGTTGAGAGGATGGCGCCCCAACCAACTGAGCCATCTGGGAGGCAGCTCAGCTCAAGGTGCCGTGTTCAATCTTAGTTGCAGGGGGCAGAGCCCACCATCCCTTGCGGGACTCAAGGAATTGAACCAGCAACCTTGTGGTTGAGAGCCCACTGGCCCATGTGGGAATCGAACCGGCAGCCTTCGGAGTTAGGAGCACGGAGCTCTAACCGCCTGAGCCACCCAGCCGGCCCCCAAACTTACTTTTAATGTTAAAACTGCTGCTGAAAAATTTCCAGCTGACACAATTGAAGGCAGGTAGCCTGCGTCACTGGGCTAGTTCTACAAGATTTGTAACTTCTCAAGTTCCAAATCTGTAAACTGGGAATTAAGATGAGATTACGGAGGTGAACAATTTCTAAACTCCAAAGTGATCATACATGTTAGGCATCAGTATGATAATTGGTATCATATGTTGACATCATAATGGATGATTCTGTGTTTCTTTCCTATCAAAGCCTTGCCCTGGCAGCTTGGGTTGACCCCTAAGCTACAGGCAACGCTCCCCTGACTGGCTCCCCTGACATTTGTTACATGTCATGCTTGCAGGTTTTGGTAGGTGATGCGGATCTTTGGATTTCGTAGAGAACCTGATGGCTTGTCACTCACCGCATGTAGGCTTACTCTTGATAATAATAAATGTGGTTAGTTATCATGCCAGTTATTTCCTACTCTTTAGTTTTCCTTTGCCTGGATTTTGAAGTTTTACGTTCAAGTTCGCTTTAACCAGAGAGGGTAAAAACCATGTGATGACACCAGTGATGAAGTTACAAAGCATCCAAACAACTCAGCAACAGATGTCAAATATCTTTAACCTGAAAACCAAGAACAGGGACAAGGGATCATTTGTGGCCTTATCTGTCAAGAGGATTTTCTTGGTGTGAGAAAGCAATGAAAAGGAAATTAAGTTGACTGAATAATCACCATATACCCAGCACTGTGTCAGGTACTTTCCTGTGGCAGCTAAATTAATCTGGTTACTCCATAATTCATCTTTTACTCCATAGTAAGGAGCATTCTCTAAATCTCAGACAATATAGACAAGAGAAAGAACTGTCAGACTTGTAATATCTTTCAGGATCCAATGTGGAAACAAGGTAGAAAGATCACCAGAGTCAGACTCAGAAGCCCTGGGTTCCGTTCACTTAACTTTTGGGAGCCTCAACTTTTCATTGGGCAAGTGGGCATCATATTTGGTTGCTGCAAAAGTAATTGTGATTTTTGCAGTTATTTTTAACCTTTTAAACCGCAATTACTTTCTTTAAAAAAATATTTTATTGGGGAATATTGGGGAACAGTGTGTTTCTCCAGGGCCCAGTAGCTCCAAGTCGTTGTCCTTCAATCTAGTTGTGGAGGTGCAGCTCAGCTCCAAGTTCAGTCCCCGTTTCAATCTTCAGTAGCGGGGGGCGCAGCCCACTATCCCATGTGGGAATTGAACTGGCAACCTTATTGTTGACAGCTCACGCTCTAAACCGACTGAGCCATCCGGCCGCCCCTAAACTGCAATTACTTTTGCACCAACCTAATAATAAGCCTGCTACTGCCCACTTCATAGGCTTTTGTGAGGATTAAGTGAGGCCACATACATTAGACACTGTGATATGTTACAGATTGCCATTTTTATTAATACCAGATAACAGTAAACTCAGTGACCTCTTAAACTAATTTTAGTTTCAGTTACCACATTTCATTTTCTGATTTGGAAATTCTTTGTTTAAAATAATTCCTTTCTTTCTTGTTTTCCAAATATGCTGAGCAATAAAAATACAAAAATCATCCCAGAAGAACAGAAAAGTATCACATACAGGATTATTTCCTCTAAAAGCTTCAACCATCTCAACTAAGGATGACTCCCAGTTTGAACATACATGGTGTTATCCAGGTGTAGTAATTATGTGGAATATTATGACACAGTGTAACACACGTTAGATAAAAAGATACATGTACTTATGGACACAAGCAATATGAACTCATTTCATTTATAAAACTATACATATACAAAGCCTCAGGGAGGTTTGGAAAACTAACCACAACACAAAACAATAGTAGAATACAGAAAGGTGTAAAGGTAAATACAATGATTTCATTACTGTTCAAGAACTTCTAATCCCATCTGATACCAGACTAATTAAATGGCTACTCCTTGGTTTTGGTTCTTTTACAGCAGGATAGTAATTGCCAAAGAGTTGAGAGGCTTTTTATTCTAGTGTTCTACATCAGTGATGTGCAAAAAAAATAAAATGCAAAGCCACAAATCAAGGCACATACATAATTTTAAAATACCCAGTAGGCACATTAAAAAAATATAAAGAAACAGGTGAAACTAACAATATATTTTATTTAATGTAATACAGCAAAAATATTATCATTTTAGCATGTAATCACATAAAAATTTTAACGAGATATATCGCATTCTCTTTTTGAACTAAGTCTTCAAAATCTGATACGTATTTTACCCTTTCATGGCATCTCAGTTAGGCAGCTGCATTTCACATGTGCACGTGCAGTAGCCCAATGTGGCTGTGGTATGGGGCAGTGCCGTTCTGGATTTCAATGAGGGGGATTTTTGGATTTAGAAATACCTGGGTTGGGCTGTCTATTCCATCACTTATTTCCTGTGTGACTTTGAAGAAGTAACTGTCCTGCAGAGCTGCCATTGAAACATAAGTGAGATGAGTCACATGATAGTGTATCTCTCCCAGCATCTGGCCCATAATAAGTGGTCAACATGTGTTAGTTCTCCTCGCAGCTTATGAAAATGGAGGTGGAGAGTGGGGTGGCAGAGAGGCAGAGGTGTTAGCCGCAGGAAACCTGGATGAATCTTCCCACTTCAGGAAAAGCTAAGCACGTGTGCAAGGACGGTGAGGTTAGAGGCTGGAGGTGCTGTGCTGAGCTGAGCTGAGCGGGCAGATGGAGACCCACGGGCATTTCCAGAGTAGAATGCTACACAGCTACTCAAAAGGCTGAAGCACCTATCTTCTCTATGCTGGTCTAGAATGTTACATCATGTAACCCCGTTCAAAGAAGCGCTATCAGGGATGATGAAATATCTCAAAATGATGCCCCAGAAGGAATGATTGAAAGAGGTGATTGATATGTCTCGATTAAAGAGAGGGAGAGGGAGAGGGAAAGAGACTTAGAAAGCCTCAGGGAAAACACCATTTTTATCGTCAAACCAGATTTGTCTGCCCTTAAGAGCAGAACTGATGTGAAAACTATCGAAGGAAGATCTTAGCTCAACAAGAAAGGACTTTTTAACAGAGATGCTTTGAAAGTGGAATGGGTTGTCTTGTGAGGTAGCGAATATTTCATCAGAAGATGAGATACCGCTTGACCACTTGGAGGGATACTTTGAGGAAGATCAAATGAGGCAGCACACAAAACACTGTGATCTGCGAAGTATCATCATCATTAGCACTCATGCGGGGTAATGGTGAAGCAGTGACCACTCAGTACAGGTACAGTTGGACTGTGAGGCCCTCTCAATGCTTGCAGTCCCTAAATCACTGCTTTACGGCACTTTGCTTGATTATTAACAGACTCTACACTCTTCTTTAGGGATGTGATGCATTGGCAATTGAATATCCTTTAATTGGCTCTGACTGTGAGAAGAGGGACTTCCCAAGGATCAAAGTGAATTTATCTTTTCTTTTCAGCCATGTTGGCATCACCCTGTCTCTTTGCATGACAGGCCCAGGAGGATTTGGAAGCTGTCCCGCTTTGGAGCCTCACATAGCACATTCAGTCTTGAGATTCTCTTGCACCTTGGTGTTGGGTGCCACTTTCTTCCAGTCCTCTTCCTATTTCTGACCCTGTCTTAGATTCCTACGACAAGTTTCCACTACAAGAGTTTTTGAGGGATCTGACCCAGACCCCCTCTCTCATCCCTCTCCTCAATCTTTCCCAGTGATCTCATCTTTTCTCTTGGCCCTGCCCAGGACTCCCGTGTCGTTCTCCTCCAGCTCAGATTTCCCCCTGAGCTGCCTACCGTACGTCCTCACCTGATGTGTCACAGGCTCCTCTAACTCAGCATGTCATGTGTGAAAAAACTCGTTGTTCCTCAGACCTCTCACCCCCCTCAGCTGTGCAATGACGAGAGATGCTGTCATCCCTCCACTCCGCTGTCCCAGTCAGACCCTGCTGTCGTTCCTAGGTTCCTTCTTCTGCTAGTTCGTCCGTCTCTAGGGACTGTGGGCTTGATTCTGCCTCCATTTCCGCTCTTACGCATCTCTCTCCTGGGCTACTCTTAGTGTCTTCTGAATACACAGCGTTTTCCTTGGAGCCTTAAGATTTTAGAAAATGGTCTCACATGCCACGGTGGCCAAAGAGGCAGGACTCCTGGCCCTGGTCTCCTGCTTCTACCAATGCAGCTCTGCTTTTATCTGTTTCATTTCATATGATCTCACTTTGACTTGAAAGAAGGATTCTGCTGTATTAAAAAAAAAAAAAAGGAAAAGCATTCTTTTGCTGGCTTTCCAGCTTCTAGGCTTTTCTCCTTCCATGCCATATTCCAAGCACACACAGGATCTTTCTAAAGTAGAAATCTAATCAAGTAGTATTCATACTTAAAACATTGACTCCCCACTGCCTATAGGGTAAAGGTCAGCTTCCATATTAGAGCTTTTATGATATGACCCTTGCCTCTCCTTCACCTATCTCTAATGCTGTCGCCTTCCCTCCCACAGTCAGGTAGTTTTCAGTTTCCTTAGAATACTCAAGCATTTGATCTCACTCACAGCTTCCTCTCTTGGGAATTCCTCCCAGCTGCCATTTGCCTGGTCAATGCCAGCTTCTTTTTTAAGACTGATTGAAGAATCACCTCTTCTCTGGAGCTTTCCTGACTGCATAATTAGAAATGGCTGTTCCTATCCTGTTGCCATTCTCTGTGCCTTGTGTGCAAGTACCTGTAACCTGTAGTGCTCGGCATGGTTTACTTGTCTCTCTCCCCCATTGCACCATGAGCAGGAAACGTGACTGTCTCGGTTGTATTTGTATGCCCAGCGACCAGCAAAGGTCCTGCTCTGCCCTCGGTGCTCAATAAATGTGGACTGAAAGAAAATGTGAACCTCAGCCTTAGTTAGATTGCAAGGAGTGCAGCTGTGCAGACGCGCTGGTGCTAAGCCCCATGTGGGAGGCTGTAGGTGACGTTTTCTACATTTTTTCCATGTTGGATGGAAACAGAATATATAGCAAGCAGCAGACATTCTGATGGTTCCACATTAGTTTATAAATGTGTTTGTTTCTATGAACCTAATACAATCAAATCAGCTTCTTTTCAGTCTCTCTGGATTTGACTTTTGGATAATGTATCTTAGTACTGAAAATAATGGTCATAGAAATATTACAGTAGTACCTTGGTTTTGGAACGTCTCCGTTGATGAACATTTCGGTTTACGAATGCAGTAAACCCGGAAGTAAATACTTTGGTTTTCGAACATCCCTCGGAAGTGGAACATGTCATGTGGCTTCCCCTGAGAGCAAGGTCCTGAGGCCTAGCTGTCGGCTGTTTTCAAACATTTCAGAACTCAAATGATCTTCCGGAACGGATTACGTTCGAAAACCGAGGTACCACTGTACTTGTGCTGAACTTTGCAACTGCAAACTGTTTTACTTCCATTACCTTGTTTGATAGTTACAACAATCCCATAGGTTGGGCAGGGCAGGTTATCACTCTCATTTTATAGACATCCGGAACCAGATGCTAAGATGTCATGTGACTTGCCCAAGCTCACACAGCTGGTAGTTAGAAGAACCAGATATTTAAGTCTTCTCATTTCAAGGCCAGTTGATTATTCATATTTATTTGAGGGTCTCACTGCAACTAGGAGCACTGTCCTGTTGCCTTGAACACAATAAGTAGTTCATAGGGGTCAGACAAAAAAATCCTTGTTGACACACCTGTCTGACAATCATCTAGAGAGTGGGGTTTTCCATCATCGTATTTACTTGCTCCCCCGTTCTTTCCCTTGAGGCTTCACTGTGTCAGGTTGCCAAGCCTCTGCAATGGTCACCGCAATTTGTTGACAAATAACAAAGATGCTCCTTGTCTTGCCATCAATTTGACATCCTCTGGCTTTGCCAAGTGATGCCAACATGCCAGGAAGGGCTTTGTTGTGGTCTGTGACTCACTGCGCTCACTTCTCTGCCGCTCCCTGGGTGCAGGCTATTGCAATCTGCCCATTGCACAACTTCAGAACGTCTCTGGGTGAATCGGAGGATGAAAAAAACTATCCAATAGACCACACTGCTGCATGAATCAAAAGGCATATGACTGTAGAAGAGTTTCTCTAATCTCATCTGCAAATTGCTTCTGTCACCATCTAGAGATTAGTGCAGGCATTTCACTACGGGAGGGAGATGCTTTCTTCTAGGTGGTTCTACCAACAAGGACTTGGAATGTCCTTTGGGGTACGCAAAGTGAGTAGGAAAAAGGGCCATTCTCACTTACTCAGAAGTAGTTCAGTTCAAGTCCTGTTGATGAAAGGTGTTCACACAGCTTGCTCAGCGATAACCCCATGTGCTCACGGTTCAGGTTCTTCTCGTCAACAAGACCTCAGAATGTCTTTTTTTTTTTTTTTTTCTTTCTGGGGGTGGGGGTAGGGTGGATGGAGGTCACTTTATCAATATAGCAAAAAAGATCATTTGTGAGCTGAAATTCCTGTATGAAATGAAGCAATTCAGTTTCCCCACGAATAATGTATTTGTAATAACTCATAAATTATATATAGGTGGAAATAGAGTTTATTTCAATTGCCAATGTTAATTGCTACTCTGTCTTCAAGAGGTCTCCAGTTAAACTCTGAGGCTGGAGAGATAAAGGGTGTTAGAGTCTGGAGCTGGTGAGTATCCTCTTCTTCCGTCATCATGTTTCATGAATTCACTCATTGGCCGTTGGATAGGATTCTGCCCTACACCATGTTCTGTGCTAGATGCCTGGGAGTCCACAGTGATGAATAAGGTACAATCCATGCTCTCAAGAAGCTCCTAGTGTAGTGAGAATGACAGACCCAGGTACAGATAATTGTAATACACTGGCTAAGCGCAGAGTTTGATATACCCACAAGGTGCTTTGAGAGTTGAGAGGGGCAGATTCTAGCTTGGGTAATCTGGGAAAGCTTCTTGGAGGAGGTGATGATGCTTGAAATAAGTCGTAAGCAGAACCGTCTCTGGAGTTGTATAAGAAGGGTTCCTGCCTTGGGTTCCAAGCTTCAGAGAGTCTCCCTCTGGCCTTCTTCTAGCTCCCAGTTGATACTCTGAACTCTGAATTTTCTGCCCAGACAATTCAGCCTGTTTCTAGATCCCGTGTTTCCTCTTTCTCAGGGCCATTCTCTCTGGGCCTCACTGCATCACTAGGTGAATTCCTAGGCCTGAAGAGAGTGGTTGGTTGGGGAGGGCTTGGATGGTGTTTGGACATGCAGACTGGGGCAACCTCTAATGTCCCTGAGAGACCTTTCACATCGCAAGTAAGAGCTGGTTCAGGAAGGAGAAGGAAATGTCTGGGGTTAGGGCAAGGGTCTGTATTCCTTGGGTCTCCCAGTTCTAGTGCAGACCCCTGCCCAGTCCTAGAAGCCTACACTTGAATCTGGCCTTCCAAATAGCTGAGGGTATATTTTTCAGGGTAAAAGGGTTGCACACATTTTGTTTGACAGAAAGTTTTACTTACAACTTTCCCATAGTTGAGACATCCACTGTTTGGGAGTCTTATTTTTGACCTGGGCCCTACAAATCTTAGGGGCGGCCTGATCTTAGGACTGGACATAGTGTCTCTAGACTGCTTATTGATTTAGATGAATGGGGCTGTGTTTATTGGGGACACAGGTAAATGTCCAATCACAGTCACAATATTCTGAAAATCACAGTAACAGATGTTGAGAGAGAGGTCTTCACATAAGGCACAGAGAGAAGAGCAATCCTTTCTTCTGAAGTGATGGGAAGTATGAGCCTTTTGATCAGAGCCTTAAAAGATAAGTATGTGAGGGAAGAAATTTCATACAGCAGAAGCAGAGACCTAACAAAACATAACACTTCAGGGAAAAATAAATGGTATAGCATAGTGGAGCATAGAGCATGAGCAGGAAGAGGGGGACAGAGGATGGATCATGAGAGGTCTTACAGGTTAGGCTAAGAAAGCTTGTATCCTGTCGGCCATGGGGACCTTTCAAGGGTTCTAAACAGGGGAGTCGGGTGATGAGATGTCCTGTTTAGAAAGACCTCTCCAGCAACTGAGTGGAAGCAGATTGTAGTGTCCAGTCTTGAGTCTCAGCCTCTCTGCTCAAAGTTGCTTTTAAGTCTGTTCTTGTATGTGCACAGTGTTCAGCCATCAGACTTCTGTTGCACTAGCTCAGTGGTTTGCATCCAGCTATTCATTGGAATCACTTGGGGGATCATTTAAAAAGCACCACTGCCCAGCCATGGTCCCAGACCAATTAAATTAAAATCTGGGGCTTGGTTACCTGTAATTTTTAGATGCATTCCATGTGGTTTCTGATGTACACTGAGGACTGATAACCACTGTGAACAATTTCTGTTTACCAGGACACGGATTGGTGGGAGCTAATTAGATTTAGGAGACGAGCACTAACCCTGCCCCCACCCTTTGTTCCCTCTTTCCTGGGCTTGGTAGTTGGAGGGGTATTACATATATCCCTGACTTTACTGGAGGAAAACCAACTTCTGGTTTGAGCGTTTCACGTTTCACAGGAGGCCTTCCATCACAACCCAGAAGCTCTTTCCTTAATGGTTACTTCCCATCTCTCACTTGCAAATGTCTTCCTGGGCTGCAGAAGCTGGGAGTGAAAATTGCCTACTTGGTATCCTTTGGGATTTTGCAATTTAACTGTTTCATGCCCACCTACAGATAGGTTCCCTTCAAAAGCGGATGCTTCATTTCTCAAAGGAGTGCTATGCCCTTTGGGTTTAATGGAATGTGCTTGCGTGCCAAAGCACATGGAAACACTGTGGTGGCAAACTCCCTCCCACCCACCTTCGTGGGAGTGAGTAATGTCTGAGGCTGGTTGCAGGGGAGTGTCCCATTCCCATCTGAACTGAGCTGGAACTCACTGGAAGTTGAGTGGTTGCCCCCATGGCCAGGGTGTCGTGGACGTGACCACTGAGTCAGATGCTTCCATGCACACTGTGGTTCTCTGTAGAATACCCTTGGATCATTATTGCCCTTGGGTCCTAGGTCCTGGGAGAAGGCTCTCCCAGACACACTTCCTATTCTGTCTGTGTCTGAGTGGAGACAAGTCCTGTTGAGGGGAGGCAGAGGAGCCAGAGCTTGGGAGAAGGTGGAGGGAGGGCCTGAGTCCACCATGTTTGACACTTTGCATATATTCGGAAGGTGAATGTTTGGAGGACATGTCCAAGGAACAGGGCCACCCCAGGGAGCAGGTTGGTCCCACTAATGCGCAGTGCTTATATGTACTTTCCTTCCTGTCCCCAAGGATGTTGATCAGCGAAGGACCAGGTCAGCCTTCCCCATGTATTGGAACAACAGAGGCCTTGGCAAAATCAGAGTTCAGTTAAAGGATGTGATTACGTAACATAGTCAGTCTCCAGTTTCTAGATTCTAGAGCTCCCTGAGTACACATCAAGGGAAATCCTTTAGCCTCTGTACCTCCCCTCCCACATGTATCTAATGCCAGCTGTGCCCAAGGAGGCTGTCATATTTGCTCTTGTATGTTAACGCCAACAGACCTCACATCCCTGTGTTTTTCCTCCACCCTCTTAAATCTACTTCTTCCAACATGGCGATGGGGTAGTTCCTTTTTTCATTTTATTTCAAAACGTATTTTTCTGGTTATGAAATAGTGAATATTGAATAGGGAAGACAGTGGTAAACAGGGAGAGTATAAAGAAGAAAATAAAAAATCACCCATTCAACCCATTGACAGATAATTCCATTATTCACGTTTTCTTCCTTTCTTTTTTTATGGTTTCTATTTTTTTTTAATTATACTGGGGTGACAATGGTTAGTAAAATTACATAGGTTTTAAGTATGCAATTCCATAATACGTCATTAATATATCGCATTGTGTGCTCACCACCTAGAATCAGTTCTCCTTCCATCACCATATATTTGACTCCCTCTTCAATCATTTTTGTATACATATGTAAATACATACTAAAACAAAATCAAGATTTGTATAAAATTTTGTATTCTGCCCTTTAAATGTACTGTATCATGTTTTTCCTATGTCATCAGTTATTTTTAAAATGGTTAAAATATATTAACTATATTATTAATGCATGTTAACTATAGAAAACTAGGGAAATAAAAGTAAACAAAAAGATAAAGATATAATCTCAACAGCCAGTGATAATTACTGCTAACTTTTTGGGGTCTGCCCTTACATATACATGTATATGTACATACATATACATATACACATATATATGTGTGTGTGTGTATATATATATATATTTCTATGAGCAATTGAGTCTGTATATACACATAGTAATAAATGTACATGGGAAAAATTCAAGCACTACAGGAAGGTATAAAATGATGAATGAATGTCTCTTTCCACTTCAAGGTCATTTAACCAATTTGCTTTGTTTGAAATTTAGGTTGCTTCAAGTTTGTTTAGTTTTTGCCATCATTACAATGCAGGAAATATCCTGTACACATATTTTTATATATTACATACACACACACACACACACACACACACACACACACACCTAGGGATTGCTTTGAGAATGATGTTCTCAAATCTTTTCCCCCCACTCAGTAATATATTACCATTTTTTTGTTAATAAATCTACTCTAATATCTTTTAAATAATTATATTATATTTCATTCGACAGACATAGCATAATTGATTCAGACAATTCCCTGTTGTTGGACATTTAGATGTACTGCGTCCTCTTCCTCCCTCCTTCCCTATCTCCCTTTCTTCTTCATTTCTCTCTGGCTTGCCCGCCCTCCCTCCCTCCCCCCCTCCCTCCCCCCTCCCTCTTCCCTCCCTCCCTCCCTCCCTCCCTCCCACGCACCCTCCTTCCCTCCCACACTCCCTGCCTTCCTCCTTTCCTATTTCCACAGTTAAAATTCTGGAAATAGATTTGTGAGGGCAAACTATTTTTAATTTTTAAAATATAAATTGCAGTTAAAAAAAGTCCTGCTAATTTAAACTTCTGCCCTCAGTATATAATCATGCACGTTCCTCTGTATCCTCACATCTCCAATTATAATGCTCTTCACTAGTTTCTAATTTTATAGTTGATAATAATAGTGTTTTATGTTGCATTTATTTAATCAATGGTGATAAACTTTGTCATGTGTGTTT
Source organism: Rhinolophus ferrumequinum (assembly GCF_004115265.2). NCBI lineage: Eukaryota > Metazoa > Chordata > Mammalia > Chiroptera > Rhinolophidae > Rhinolophus > Rhinolophus ferrumequinum. The sequence continues at coordinate 61,720,676 of NC_046295.1, read as the reverse complement.
TTGATATTTGCATCTCATATTTTGGAGTTGTTTGCTCTTCTCCTCTGCCCATTTTAAAACACAGCAGCTTTATTTTCCTATTGATTGTAAGATCTGTATTTTATGGCTAGTCGTGATGCCATGTATATTGCAGATGTTTTATCCCAGATAGTAATTGTCTTTTAACTTTGTGATGGTTGGGGTGTACAGAAGTTAAACAATTTTAAATCAGCTTAATTCTTTGGGCTGTGCTTTGAAAAGAGCTGTGTTTAGGAATATTCTCCTCTAAGATAATACACATATTAATATATGTTTTATTCACATTTAAACCTCTAATCTATTCAATACTTGGTTGTGTATACTTTCCCAGATTATTATCCCGTTAATGCCATTTGTTAATATTTTTGCACTTCTCATTTAAATGGCTACTTGATAATCAGGTTTAAAATAAACTGGATTTTTTTTTCTTATTTATTTATGTTTTTATTAGTTTCAGGTGTACAAAACAATGTAATAGACATTTATCATTGCTTTGTTTTTAAAGTACGGATTGCTTTCTATTGACCTGCCTTCTTATTTCTGCGTCATCACCACCTGTTTATTGTCCAAGTGGAGAATATTTTAAAACCTCATTGGGTAAATTCCTTTCGCAGTTCTTTTCTGTATGCGGACTTAAGAGGTGAAATTACACCTAGTGAGTGGAAGCTGCAGGCAGATAGCTAAGTTAGTTTTTGAAAGAGAGAGTCTAAGTTGTAGGAGGGGAGGTTATAAAACATAAGATCCATGAAAGACACACTAGCACCAAACTGGGACTTTCTCCTTGAATAATTAAAAGCATTAAAAGATTTGCAAAGGGAGTCATGTCCTCAGTCTGTGAGAAAATGGTATGCAATGTAAGTGTTCCGCCTAGAATCGTCTGACACTGCTGTTGGCATCTGTTCCTCACCTGGGGAGACTGGGTGGCTCACAGAGTATTTGTGAGGATTAATGAAGATTAATGACTTCTATGACCTTCCGGCACATCACTGGCGCTCAGTATGTGGTGATTCTTAAAGATGGACAGGTGAATTCAGAAGGAAGGTTCCCCCTTCCCTTCCCCAGGGATGGGCTAGGAGCATCACAGAGGGATCCTTTCTCAGACTTGAATGTGCCCAGAAATCACCTGGGGTTCGTGTTAAAGCAGTTGATTCTGTAGGTCTGGCGTGGGGCCTGAGGTTCTGCATTTCTGACAAGCTCCCAGGTGGTGCTGGAGGTGCTGGTCTGTGGACCTCCCTACGTGATTGTAGGCAGGACTTGAAAGTTATAGTGGAGGCTGGACTAGGTGATGATGGAAGACTCCAGATCTCTTGAATCTCTGTCCGGACAGACCATTCACAGTGCCACACATTGGTTCAGCAACAGAGAAAAGTGGTAGTGGTACACACTTAACATACTACTTTGGTGTTGTGTTTTTTTATAGGTAGTGCTTAGCTACACAATTTAAAGGGTACATAAAGGAATTCAGTGAAAAATAAAGTTCCCTCCCATCCTTGTTTCCTAGCCACCCTGAATCTTTGTACTCAAGCACTCATTATTACCAGTTTTTTGGTGTGTGTATTTTTCCAGAGGAAATTTATGCATGTACAAACACATATATATTTTTTTTCCCGATTATTTTTTAAATCTTTTTTTTTCCACCTGAAAATATATCACAGAAATTATTTTATATTAGTACAAGTGGGGCTGCTGTGAACTTTAAAAGTAACAGCTATGGATATACTCTAATCAAACAGTCCTCTGTTGATTGGTATTGTTTCCAAAATTTTGCTAGCACAAACAATGCTGCAGTGAGCACATCTCATTTCAAACAATACATTCTTACAAGAGGCATGGCTGGATCAAAGGACATAAGTATTAATATTTAACGTTTTGATGGATAGTGCCAAATTGTTCTCCATAGGTGTTTTGGTAATCCACAGCCCCACCAGCCATGTGGGATGCTGCTTCTTCCACACTCTGGCCCAGATGACGTGTTACCAAACATTTTGATCTTTGCCGAAATGATCCATGATAAATGATACCTCATTGTGGTTTTAATTTGCATTCTATATTATGATTGATATTGAGACATCGTAACAATTGTTTAGGAGGTGCTCACATTTTCCTTTAAAGAACTATCTGTATCTTCTTTCTTTTTGATTTGTAGTTTTTATAAATTAAAGGAAATTATTCATTTATTTGTAATATGAGTTACAAGCATCTTCTCCACATTGTTTTTCTTTTGATGGAAAAAGTCAGACATAGTCATTTTTATGTAGACTCATTTATCAGGTTTTATTTTGTGTTTTCTGTCATACTTAGAATCACCCTCTCCCCATTTTAAAATATAAGGAACAATTCTCCTCTGTTTACTTCTAGTAGTTATTAATTTTATTCTTTCACATTTAAAACTTTGATATATCTAGAATTTATTTACATATAATATGTGAGGTATGGATCCAACTTTATTTTTCTTTCCAGGTGGCTACCCATTTGACAAAACATCATCTTTTGAATAATTTTCCTCCTACCCATTGATGTAAAATGCTATCTTTTCCTACATATGTTATAACATATATTTGTATTTATTATTGAACTTTCTGCTCCATTCTTGGCCTATCTGTTGAGCCTGTCTCACACTTTTAATTTTTAATAGCTTTTCAAACATTAAATATCTGGTAGGGCTGGTCCCCACTAGTTACTCTTCTCTCTCTTTTTTTCTCCCCAGACATTTGTTTGATTACTTTTATTTATTTTCTATGTAAAATTTACAGTGTGCCTGTCTATGCTTGCTTGGTTAAAAAAAAAAAAAATCCCATTGGTATTTTTATTGGAAGTGTATTGAATTTATAGATTGATTTAAGAGAATTGATGTTTTGTAAGATACTGAGTGTCCTATCAAAGCACATAGCATGCCTTCCAATTAGTTGCTTTCTTTTTGTATCTTAGCGTTTTGAAGTTCTCCGTATGGAAATCTTGTATATCTGTTTTCTTTATCTAGATCTTATTTATTCCTAGGTCTTTTATCTTTTTTGTCTCTATTGTAAATGAGATTATTTCCTTGTACTATATTTTCTAATTTACTATTGTTTGCACATATAATAGCTAATAGTTTCAGTATATTAATTTTGCATCCATCTACCTTAACAAATGCTCTCGTTTCTCAGCATTTGTTGATTGCTTTTCTTGGATTTTCTAAGCAAACAACAACAATATCTGCAAGTACTCATAACTTTATTGCCTCTTTTCCAATTTTTATGTTTATTCTTTATCCTATCGATCTATTGTATTGGTTAGTAGCTTCAAAATAAGTGTAAATACTGTTTCCCCGAAAATAAGACCTAGATGGACAAGCAGCTCTAATGCATCTTAAGACCCAGTCTTATTTTACTATAATGTAAGACCTGGTATAAAAATACAACATCATATAATATAATATAATAACGGGTCTTATATTAATTTTTGCTCAAAAAGACGCATTAGAGCTGATTGTCCGGCTAGGTCATATTTTTGGGGAAACAAGATATTAGTGGTGATAAAGAAATTCCTTGTTTTACTTCTGACTGTAGTGGAAATGCTCTTTATATTCGTTTCCTGATGCACATGACGGATTTTTGGTTGAGATATATATTTTCTAGTGTTCAATGAGCAGCCCTCTGTTCTTATTTTAAAATAATTTTTTAAAAATTAAGAATGGATTTAACATTTTTCAAACATCCCCCCATTGTTTACAGGGATCAGCATATGATTTTTCTTTTTGACCTGTTATTATTATGAGTTGTATTAAACTGAGAGTATTTAAAATCATCTTCCTGATATCTGATATACGGAGGATTTCCTCTAAAAACCTCAGTGTTATTTTCATTAGACTACCAGCTAGCTTTCTTTGAGGCCCAGGAACCGAATTATCCCGGGTTATGTATCTGTGATTATATTGGCTTGTTTGCTTCTTCTACTCTGAGGTTTCCTAATGCCCCTAAATGGGGCCCTTAGGTCCAGCCACGCGGGTGGTGGCTTTTCCATTCAAGTCTGGTTTCTCCTCCTAGGGCAACTCATTTTCTGTGGCCCTCCATAAGCCCCTTTCTTTTCATTTCTCAGTTAGGAAGAGGTAGAGGGTAAAGAGCCACTTCTTGAATTCTTGTTTCTGACATGTCAGAGCTGCCAGGCTTCTTCCTCACCTCCCTGGCAGGAGGCATTCCATAGCAGTCTTTACACACGTGTCTGATCAGTTGCCTCACCACCAGGCAGTCATCAGCACCCAGCTGGGGCATGACTGGCACCCACTGATTCATGTAGCTGTGGCCTGGAGATTGGACTCAGCCAGGCGGGTCTGACATGCGTCCTCAGCAGTTTCTCCAAGTGCCGACTCAGCTCAGGTGCTGGTCTTTCGTGTGGCCCGTGCTCCTCTAGGATGGAGTCATGTCTCCTCAAGCCCTTTTATCTCCCCATCTCAGGTACAGACCCCGGGGCCATGATGGGTTTCCAGAGGCAGCAGAATCACACCCTGGGAAATGTCATTCTTGCCATGGGAGAAAGTGTCAATTCAGGATAATTCAACAAGTAGTCATTAGTTTCTATACATCTGCTCAATGTTGCGTGCAGAAGGGGAGACTAGAAAGATGCATATGACCCTCACTGCTTTTGAGGAGTTCTCAATTTTTAATTAAGAGACCGGATTATGTAACTGGAATGAGTAAGTGTTCAGTGAATGCTGTGTAACTAACCTCCCTGCCTTCAGTGTCTGCCTTTAATCCTTCTTTTGCCCAGCTTCCAGAGAGATCTTTCTAGCATAAACCTCATGATGCCAGTTCTGTGCTTGAATATCTCATCTTTGGTCTCAGGATAAACTTCAGAGTTAACCTGTCACGCAAGGCCCTTCAGAGTCTGGTACCATTCCTGGCGAGCTGCCTCATCTTCCTCTATTTCCCTTTTACAGACAATACCCTTTTATCTGAACAGGGCATGCTCTCTCTCACCTCTGTGTCTTTGGAGCAGCTCTCTCCCCTCTATGGGATGCCCTCTCCCCTTTCTTTGCCCAGTGATCTCCTCATTTTTAAAGACTCAGATCAAATGTCCTTCCTCTGATATCACCTTCCCACATTTAGTTCCTCTTTTCTCTCTAAGCCATGTTCACTTTTCTCCTTACCACTTTCCACAATATGCTATAAATCTGCTAGTCCAGTGGTTTCCAGAGTTGGATACGGGAAGACTAGAACTCAGGTCTTTATTGTTTTGTATGCTTTGTACTGTGCCTAATACATAGGTACAATGGTACACATGTGTACTTCATGATTAATAAACATACCTATATTGTGGTTGTGTGCTCAAAAGTTGTTTTACTGATAAGCGTTAATAATCTGAAAAGTTTAAAGGTTATTGCTTTAGTAGTTAGATTTTTGAAGCCACAAATCCTATCTTATTTGTAGGAGCTCAATAAAAATTAGTTGAATAATTGTATGGCCTCTTTATGAGTGAAATAATGAGTCAAATGAGATACAAACAAGATGCCAAGAGTAGAAAGAGTGGACGCATGATTGTATATTAGTTCAGGAGTCAGAGAGCCTGGCTTCAAGTTATTGCTTTAAGAAGGATTCAAAATGCCTGTTGGACTGTCTTAGATGTGTTACTCATCTTTCTAGACCAGGGTTGGCAAACTTTTTCTGTAAAGAGCCAAATAGTAAATATTCAGCTTTGTAGGCAGTAGTTTTTGCAACTACTCAACTACTCAACTCTGCCACAGCCAAAGACAATATGTAAACAGTGGGTGTGGCTGTGTTCCAATAAAGCTTTATTTATAAAAACAGGTGACTGGTTGGCTTGGGGACCACGTTGTGCAGACCTGTGTTCTCCTAGCTTGTGTAATCATTGTATTATATGAGATACCTTTGCAACATGCCTGGCCCATGATTTGTTGTTAAATAGATGCTCAAAAATCTCAGCAATGGTTAGTTCTGATTTGGAGTCTTGCAAGAAAAGAGATGTACGAGTTATTTTTAGATCTGAGTCTCCCAGATAGGGGAGGCAGGTGGGGGCAGGGACTAGAGAGGGACTAGTAAGTCTAGGAAAGAGCACATACCAAAGGCCCTGAGGCCCCTTGAGGGGACCCTGGAAACTGCTGCGGCGTCCACTGGTGATAGTATGGCAGAAATAGCCAGGGGTAAGCTGCCTTATCAGTGGAAGGGAGGTGATGAGCAACCATTGTTCCTGTGGTGAGAATCAGAGAAATTGCCGTGCTGGCAATGTCAAACCCAGTATTTGGTTGTGTCTTGTGACCTGATGGGTGTCATCTTTTGATCTTGACTTCCACCAACTGTTTGATGCCACAATTGGCTACTTTGTTTTGCTGACCTGAGCTCTTTCCTGTTTATATATGTTTAGGGCAGTTTGCTCCCCATTCTGAGCTTTACCCTGTCTCAGGACTTTGTACCCCACCCCACTGGATAAAAATCAGTGGCCCTCTTAATATCTGAAGTCTTTTTTTGGAAAAAAAGGGGCTGCTTGACGGTGATTTTTCAAGGTGCCGTCTGTGGGGCACCTGGCCAGTGTCCGTTAAAAATGGATATTCCTGGGTCCCATCAGAGCTCTAAAGTCAGGATCTCTGCTCTGGGGCTTATTTTGACTAGTTTCCAGGTGATCCATACAAACACTAGAGACCTGCTGCTGTTCCGACAAAATCACTAAAAATTTGTTTCCAGAGTCCTCCATTTAAGTCTCCTTAACCAGACACAGAGCTCTTCGCATCCAATGTAACCAACGAAAGATAGAAAATTAAGTCAACTGGGAGCTTACTTGATTCCCCCCCACCCCATAAAATTGATTTGAGAAAGAAGAGACTGTGCCGGGACCACGTTTACATAGAGGTGGACCTCAGAGGAACCCTTGAACGGCGGTGCTCATTAGGAAGCAGCCCTGTCCTCAGGCAGAAGCTGCACGCAGAACTTCCGTGGTTCGAATGCTCCTGCAGGGCTTCTCCCTTTGCAACTTCCTGATTTGCTTTCACATGTAGTCTCCCTGGGATGGAGATCTCCCCATGGATTTTTCTGGTCAGAACTGTCACATGCAGATTTCCTGGTTAGAATCCTCCACAGGTCTTCCCTAGTGACCTCCCGACATCAATAATGGGGTTAGGGAGCCTCTGATGACCTCATCTCACAGGTTCTCTGCTTTGGTGATCAGTCTTCACTGAAATTCCGTGGGATGTGAATTTTATCCATTATCTAAAAAAACGGCGTAGCCAACCATTTGAAAGGTAATTTTGTCATCTTCAAGATCATGGGATTAGCTCCCAGATATTTCCTCAATTATTATTGATAATTATGTCAGAACCTGCATGACAATGAATATATCTATGTTTGTGTTGTGTGTATGTACACACGTATGCGTGTGTATTTCTTTTCATGATTAATGGATGTTTGCAACAAATTTGCACGTTAGCGACCTCATTACTTGTAAAAATTTTCTGGCCATGGAGCACGTCCCATTATCCTTTCTTTCTTTCATATGAGCAAACGGAAGCACCAGGAAGTGAAATGATGTTTCCAAGGGCACACGCCAGTCACGCTGCTGAGCCAGGGCTCACATGCAGATTGTTCACCCGCAAAGCTATCATCCTGCTTCTCAATTCGGGCCTTGGTCCAATTCCACCCTGGGCTCTCCATCCAAGTAAAATCAAGGACTTGTAGACACCTGGAAGAAGAAATCATGGAACACTTTGCAAGTAAAATGCATTCAAATAATAAAACGGCCTGGGGTTCTGGCACCCCATGAAATCTCAGCTATAGCTGAGGCACAACTGCAGTCTTAATGACACACCTCCGGAAAAAGCCAAAGAAACCACTAGATGGCAGTATATGAACATTAACAGGGGAAAGGAGCCCGCTCTTGATTTTTGAATACCTTAGGCCTGCCATGGTGAAAGGCTCGGCCTTTCCAAGAGCAATGAATTGGGAGATCCTTGTGACTTTGGGCACCAGCCGAGGCAGAATGGCCATGCTTTGATTCTATGAGAAGCTAGATTGGTGATTCTCAGCCCCGTTTGTCCCTTAGAGTCATCTGGCATTCTGATTTCACTCGATCTGGGGTGGGGCCCAGGCATCGATATTTTTTTGTTAAAGCTCCCGAGGAGCTCCGGTGTGTTCCCAGTGTTGGTAATATGTGCTAGCGTGAGGCCATCTGGCCCTGGACTTCAAGAACCCCAAAGCAGCACAGTGTGAGCCCCTTCACTGAGGTTGCAGAAACAAAAGAGACGTTTAGAATATGGTCTCTACATTCAGGAAGCCACAGTTCCAGGGGGGTTGAGATTAAAATTCTGAAGAGGGTCCAGGTGTGTGATGAAGTACTCCCTGCAGTACGGTCCCTCATCTGCTTTGCCTGATTTGGAGTAATTCACTTGACCACTCCGTGATTCAGTTTCTTCAGTGGATTTTGAAGGGATTCCTTGTTGGGAAAATGAGGTCGATGAGCCAAGGGTCTGCGGAGCTATGCTCCTGAAGGCAGTGTCTTTTCTCAGTCAAGTCCGGTGTGTTCCTAGGAGAAATATGGCTGTTCTGCAGAGGGATGGAGACTCTTGACCTGGCATTAGCTCAGCATTTCATGTAGGACAGAGGGGCCCTGATGCTGCTTTTGGGTCTGACCATTCTCATTTGCCAATGCTAGCATTTTAATTCACTGCAGAAGAAATTAGTTGTTGATGATAAAGCATTTAAAAACATACAAATTCCATGTGCTTGTTGTCCAGACGTGTGTTCCAGAGTAACCATGACGGGATGGGAGGGGGCATCTCCAAACCCCTCCCCCATTCTTGCTCCCATCTCCCCATTTCTGTACTCCCAGCGTTAACACACTGCTGGAATTTCCCCTAAACTAGGATGACCTCTAGAATGTTGCTTCTTAATCTCTTCCTTCCATGGGGGTTTGATGGAGTATACTCAGGAATGGAGAGGAATCAACAGTGATAGCCTGCGAGTCCTGATCTGTGGTTTATGCTTAAGAAAGACTTGAAGAGCACAGACTAGATCTTACTCATCCCACTCATTTTAATACCTGGCACAGGTCCTGGTACAGAGTAGGTGTGAGTGAATGTTTGTTGAATTAAGCTTTCTGTAGTTTGAGGTATTTAACTATGTCAAGCTGATATTAAATATTCAGATCTTAGCATTGGAAATAGCTTTGATGCTATTTGTGTCTTATACACACAGAAAATTGTGAAATAGATTGTGTTTCCCTCTTTGCATTGGCTGCCAGGAAGCTCAGAGATAAGTTAGTGACCCACCTCTAGCAAATAACTGAGAAAGACCTTATGATACATATGGGATTATATGATCAATTAGATGAGTATATATGATTATATAGTAAGACCGTGTGTAATATTTGTGATTATATAATCAATTAAATGATTATATGTGATTATGTAATTACATATGTGATTATATGATGCCTGATTTCACTTCATTTTTCTCAAACTTGATATTTATTGTACTGAATTATTATTGCAAACTGCCTCAAATTCTCTTTGGAACAAGGAATAGGGAAACTCATTAAATCTGAGGCCATGTCTGGGACAGTTCCTGGTACATAGTAGGAGCTCAAAATATTTATTGAGTAAATGAATGAATAATATTTTTATCTGCATCTTAAGGTTGAATTCAGTGTTTAAAGAAATCTCATCAATCAACCTGAAAGTCACAGTCTCTCAAAATAAACTGGAATAAACGGGAAGATCATCTGGGAAATAGGACCAGAGGGGCGGTGACCTGCCTGAGATGACACAAAAATCCAGTGGCTCTAGGTTAAGCCCAGTTATCTTTTATTCTTGATCTACAGCGTGTTCTGTTACTCTAGCAACACTTCTCTTGATCTTCCAGGAGAGACAACCATCCTCCAACACCTTCAGAAGTGAAGTGTAAAGACATGTGTGTTCATCCAGTTGCCCCTCCGGTAGAACTGGTGATAAAACAAGAGAGCAGTGCCACCTGAGTTTGATGGACTAGATGATTCTGTTTACAGTTTTTCCTGTGACCAAGTCCGTGACAGCTCATTTGGTGACCCGGGATGTGATTTCCTTTCTAAGCTTCCGAAGGAGAAAAAGTTAGGGAATGCTGGTAGCCCCACTCAGCAGTCTCCCGGGAGGTTGGGAAGGGATAGTTTTACTGACAGTGTTTATCCTGGAAAGGAGCCAGTGAGCCTGTTGGCCTAAAGCATAAGGCTACGTCTTGTCAAACATCTTCGTCCAAAACGTGGTCAAAGGAGGACTGAGGAAGCTGAATTTTGATGGATAGTTATCTCTCATGTATTTATTCAGTGTTCCTGTAGAGAGCAAAAGAAGTCATGTTGCTGTGTAACAGCCTGACCTGTCTACTTTTCCAGCGTTTTCGGAACCACTTCCGTTCAACTCCACCATTTTTACTAACCCCTGTGCACAGGGGAAGTCTCTGCCCAGCTAACGCTTTTTTAAAAAACCTCACCAAACGAAGAAGTCTTTTTCCTTTCTTATTCACTTCCCTTGTGTATTTATATAGGCATGGGCAGGTACATATAATTTGCTCTAAAACCAAATTTACATGTTCAGGACAATCAGTTGTCACCGGTATGACATCAATAGAAGGAGGTAGGTCTACCTCCGCAAACCCTTTCAGTTTGGGGATTATCACCTATAGAAGTTTTATTTTTATTTAATTCTGTAAGTGAACCTCAAATCATTCATTACCCCCAAATAACCATGGCAAATATCTTGTCGTCATGTCTTTGCTTCTGCTTTTTCCTCTGTTTAGCATCCCATTTCCTGTTGGATTAGCCTGGAAGCTCGAGTTCAGGTGACATCATAATGGCATGAGGACACCCCACAAATAATTTCTTGTTCTCTTCTCTGTACTCCTGCAATGGACCCATCTCCATGATGGCATCGCCGCATCGTGTTCTCATTTGAGGTTTTGTATCTGCTTTTCCCAATGCAATGTGAGCATCTCAAGAGCAGAGGCCATCTCTCCTCCGTCTATGAGTCTCCTGAGCCCACCCAGGGCCAAGGGTGTACTGGGTGCTCAGGTGCATATTTACTCATCCTATTGTTGATTCATTGCGGTTGCTGCTGTTGTCTCACTCAGAGTTCTTGCCTTTCCTGTGAGGAGCGGACTCTGCAGAAATTCTGGCCAGAAAGCAATCTGATGTACTAGTCAGAGCAGCTCACCTGTTGGCTCACTCGTGTGAATGTGATATGCCGATAACGCAGCCCAAATGCCCGGGCTTTGTTCACAGGCACAGATGTGTCTTCTGAGTCATGCTCGGCCAGCTATTGCCTGAGTGAGTCCAGGGATGGAGAAGACCCAGCTCCTGCCTGCAGTCTCTTCTGGAGATTTCGGCTGCTGTTTCTTCACTCCTGACCATAGCCTTCTCTGGGGATTCTTTGAGTTTGGCTCAGTCTCACTCTCCATTTGAGATGAAATTGCTGAGGCAGAAACCATTGAGAGAGGAGAGTTTGTCCTTTGTGAGTCTGTATTAAATCCAAAGTGAGATTATGATTTCTCAGCTGCAGCCCAGGCCTACCAGGCAAGGCTGAGATCTTTCTCAGGCCAGAGGTATGGAAGCGTAAGCATCACCATGGAGAAGACAAACCATGTCTGGGACTAAGTCCTAAAGCAGGGGTATGGGAGACAACCCAGGGAGAGTTGCCATGTGCTGATTTTTCTTTAGCGAGAACAGAAAGAAGCATCTTTGATTTAGCCAAAGAGAATGCATTTTGTGGACTCTGTTTGGAAAAATGCCCTCAGCATTTGAAGGTTGGTGTTAGGTATCTATTGTCCTTAAAGCTTTGTGTTCTTTAAAATTCAGGTACCATGTTTCCCCGAAAATAAGACCAGGTCTTATCCCATAGTTCTCCAAAAGTAAGACCAGGTCTCATATTCATTTTTGCTCCAAAAGACGCATTGGGAATGTTTTCAGGGGATGTCTTATTTTTTCATGTACAACAGTCTACATTTATTCAAATATGGTCATGTCATCTTCTTCTGGAACATCGTCATAACGTACTAAATGCGTCCGTCTGGATGACGATCTTAACTGGGGCTTATTTTCGGGGTAGGTCTTATTTTCGGGGAGACACGGTCCTTTCCCCTCTCTCTTTCTCCTAATTTTTGTATCTGTTAGGAGGATCATTAAACCAAGGCCCATCGTCTGCTCCCTCTTGCTTGAATTGTCCCAGCGAAGTGGTGCTCCAAACTCCGTTTGGGGCGCTTCCTTTGCCAGGCAACACCGAGCTTCTTCCTCCTCCTCTTTCCGTCTAGGAAGCCCATTCATTTTTACCCAGCACTGTTAGTTAGAAAAGAAATTTCTCCTAATAGTGAACAGATTTTTGTCTCTGCTGTAGTTTCTGCAGATTGTTTCAATTGTACTTTTCAGGGCCACATATAACAAATAAGTCCCTTCAGCTTATACGCCTAAGTCGTGTGTTATTTTAGATAAATAGCCCATTTCTTTAAGCTTTTCTTCCTGCAACACCACCTCAGGACTTTTACCAGTTGAGCCACCCTTCTTTGAACACCCTTCAGTTTGCCCTTTTGAAGTATGCGAGGGCTCATGTCACACTCACAGAAGCGCTTGTCAACAACCAAAAGTGATTGAGAAGAAGTTGAGATCTTTAATGAAGTTATTCGAAAACCCCAAAGGGTTCATTTCTTGACTCACAGAAAACCATGAAATTCATATTTTCCATCTTTCCCTATTTCTCTCTGCTTCCACTTTAGTCTTTCATCTAACTCTGTTAAAATTCTGAGGCAGCTCCCCAAATCAGCCCAGTCAGACTCTCTTAATTTCTCTTCTCCTCTCCCATCTTAGGCTCGCTTCTTTGTTTTGGGGGCGGGAAAGGGTGAGGTGGATGGTGGGGATTGCAGACACATAATTTAAAAAAAATTTTTTTTTTGTATGTATCGATTTAGAATTCATCAGTGATCTATGCAAAGCAGAGCAAACTCACCTACCTCCCATCTTCTTTGAACACTTTGTCTTTAGTAACAGAGCTTCAAATACCATTGGCTTTTTGGGCAGACCAATTCTGCTGGTGTCCCATATTAAACGTCGCATGAACTCAAAAGTCTTATAGAGCTTCCCTAAGGTCTGGGGTTGAGGTGGGTATAGATCGTACAGGTTCTGTAGATTTAAAGATTCTTCACTGAAGTTTTCTGGAAAAAGTATAAGGAGAAATGGTTAGATTCTTAGAGTTTTATTTTGTTAAATCTGAGGTCCAGTTACTTGGAAAAGACAAAACACTAAGCAAAGAAGTCCAGTTACTTCTTTGCTTTGTGTTTCGTCTTCTTTGTGTGTGGTTGGAGGTCAGACATGAACCTGGTGCCTCCCAACAGACCCCTGTCCCACAAGCTCAGCCCCGTCTTGATTGCCTGGACTGTTGTAGTTCCCAGAAGTCATTTGTGGGTTTGAGGTTGGCACTTCCCTCCGTTGTGCATCCCGACCTAATGGGTCTCCTTCCCCCGGTTGCGCAGTGTGGGGGCTGATGTTGTTACAGGCCCTGTGGTCTTCTCCTTTACTTGTCTTGGGTGGTGGGCTAGGCTCGTCAGCAGTTTCCTCCGATGTCTGTATGTGCCCTACATCTGGCAGAAATTCCTCATCTATTTTGATCAATTAATGACACCATTCCTGAGATATTTTCTTATTTTTAAAATGTCCTTGGTCATTTTAACAGGAATTTGGAAATGAGGAGGCTTAAATCCATGCACACGAATGGGTATCTTGAACTAGAACTCAATAAAGTTCAATTTCAACCACCCTGCGTGAGGCAGGATGGGAAGGAATAGTGTACCTTGCCAAGGCTGGTTGTTTTGCAAATACTCATATATGGTGATGGAAGGAGAACTGACTCTGGGTGGTGAGCACACAATGCAATGTATAGATGATGTATTGTAGAATTGTACACTTGACACCTATCTAATTTTACTAACCAACGTCACCCCAATAAATAAAATAAAAAAGAGTTAATAACATACCCCAAAGCAGAGGACTTGTGAATTCCTCACATCTTTTGCCTTCTGAGACTTTAGTCCCTCTAGATGGTATTTGGATGCCATCCTCTCTATTTTATCAATACTGACATGTACCTATAATGATATTTCCTGATTGTTTTTCTTTAATCTTACTCATTTTTAAACTTCAATAAAATGAATATATTTAAAAAGAAAACTTCATATTGCTTCAATAAATAAAAAATGAATATCGATTTCTATAACTGGAAAGTAACCATAAAAAACAGTATCCTTGTAGTTTAGGTAAGCTAAATATTGATTCCCGTTGAAGTCTCTGAGCCTAAGTCCTGCTCTCTCTTTGTTAAAAAGGGAAATTTCAGTATGTTTTTAGAGAGGTGTTGAAGTCATGTGGCATCAAACTGAGACTTTCTTTTCTATATCATCAGAAGGACTGAAATAGAGTTGGAAAAGGAATAGCTTCCCCAACTTGCAAGTCAGTATTATTCAATATTGTGTCCATGTAGAATTCTCTCACAAATCATTAAACAGTTATTGTTAACCACCCTGTGTAAAATACTGCAGAATACCATAGTTTCATAATTAAGGAGTAAACACTGGCGGTAAGTTGGGTAGTTCTGGTAGACACACGGATATCAGTAGTAGTTCTACTAGTTCATTCAGTTCCATAAATCAATATTTATCTATTCATCCACTCAGTAACATCTAAGGAACACCTACTATGTTCTGACCATGCAAAGATGAACAAGACACAGCCTCATCCCTGAAGGAAGTTTGTGGTCTTACTAGCATTAGCAATGGTGTGAACTTTAAATTCTCCAATAGGAGGTATATAGCATCACTCTTGCCTGAGGGTGGATGAGGGTAGGTTCCAAATATGTGGTGATACATGAGCTGGGTATTGAAGGATAAGGGTTTATCAGCTGCAGATCTCTTAGAAGGAGTGCAGCTTCTACAAAGAAACAATGGTAGGAAAAGACATGGTTATCTTGAGGATCAACTGGTGCTTCTGGTTTGGCTAAAGTGTAGAGCCCGAAGGGGGCGAGGAGGATGGAGTGAGAAGGGAAGTGGCAGAAAAGGAGACAGGCGTGGCAGACCCAACCAGCGTGAGACCTTTGTGTGCCTTGCCACGGAGTTTGGACTGGTTCTGTAGACAGTAGGGAGCCATCCAGAATATATAAGCAGGGGAATGACATGCTCAGACGTGCATTTTAGAAAGGTCACTCTGGTAATAGTGAGGAAAGATGAGAAATGAGTGAGTAAGATGTCAACACAGATGTCTCCTTGGGGTGCCAGTGTGAGCTTAAATATTCCATGCAAATTGCGTTCATTAACTCTCCTTGTCCATGTAGAGAGTTTTGGCAGCCACCACTCTGGCCACAGTGGATGCCCTGAATGGAGAGTCTGTTGCTTTGGCCTTGGCAGAGTTTCCCTGGGATTTTTACTATTGTAGAACCGTTCGTCAAAGCGGTCTGGTCCATGTGGGCTGTTTCAAGGATGACTTAGAAAAAACAACAACGTCCATTTCACAGTCAAGCAATTAATGAGGAGTTTAGCCTCCTTTTGATGTTCAATAATTTGAGTGTGTGTGTGTGTGTGTGTGTGTGTGTGTGTATTTCTTTTTTTCTTTGCAATTCTCTCAAGTCACTGGTGTACACATTAGATGGGGATCCGCACAGCATGACAGAACAAGGAGATCTTCAAAATTATCTGGCCTACTTTCACAGGGAACCTGGGACATGGCCCAGGTCCGTGGTCACAGTGGATGCTCAGTCCAGTCTCAGGTATTCTGCATCGGTGGTGCTGTTTTTCCTTACACCATTTATTCTGTGAATGAACAATGTAGCTTTCCTTTAATATTTTGTATTATTCCTTCCTGTCTGCTTTATAAAGAATGTAGTTTTAACCCAACAGATTGGAAAGTAAATTCTCTTTTGGAGGTGAGGACAATGATACATTGTAAAGTGAACTGGGAACTTAATTGAAAGTTAGCCTTTAAGACTGGACTTGGCCAATTCCTATCTGTATCATCTGGGACAATTCACTTCACCTGTGTGAGACTCACTTTCCCCATACGTAAGATGGAGGCTTGGGCTATGCAGGATGACAGACAGCTTTCCTTTTATGTGCCAGCTTCAGGGCCCTGGTAGTGATGACTCAGCTTGGGGGTCCTTAACCATATAAGGAGTCTTTGCAGAATTTTTTCTTTTTTTTTTTTTTTTTACGTAGTCACCCCAAAGACCCATGTAATTTTAATGCCCCACATATACTGTGTATCTCTTTATGTACTGCGATCCTTTGGAAGGCCACAAACGATTGTAATAGCTGAAAATTCTTTATCCTTCTGTAATCAAGTTTTGGCTCTTTCTGTGCTCTACTGCCTGAAGTGTCTGACTCAGAGGGCCGTGGTGATCGGGATTGTGAAATCACGGTCACGTTCAGCAGGAAAGAGGGTTGGTTGATGTCTGCCACAGGCATGGGAACGGGGAGCAGCAGATCGTGAGGTTTGCAGTGGGCTCAATGGTCTGTGTAACCTGGACCTCTTGAACATTCTGTGATTCGATGTTCAGTGTCTATGCCATATCCACCTAGCTAAAAGTTTTTAGCTATTGCTTTTAATGGCTAATCTGTTGGGTGTTGATATAACTCAAATCTGAAAAAAAAATCTCAAAGTAATCAATTTCATAGTCATAAGCAGACAGAGCGTATATGTGGACTTAATACTTATTTGTAATCCTTAATACTTCCTCGGAAATTCGGATGTTTTCCTAAGATATGACTACATGCCATTAGAAATTACTCACTTTTGTTCTAGCAGATTTCTCAAGATAAGTTTTGAAGACAGGAGTATCTGTTTCTCAGTAAAATAGCTGTAAGGTGATTTGTCTAAAGAACTTTCACTGACTATGTTAAAACAAGCCTCTGAGGTTGATTGGGGCGGGGGGCTCTTTGTAGTAAGAATGCATGGGAATAACCCTCACACCTTTCTATTGGTAATTTACTGTATTCGAATTCTACTTCGAGTCAGGAATTATAATAGTGGGGGTGGAAAGATGACCCACTCTTAAGGGGCTTACAGTTTGGTGGAGGCTGTCAGAAGAAGTAACTAGTATAGCCAGGCCACTTCAACCTATGGCTTTAAAATGAGGTCACACCCTTTTAACACCTGTTCCTATTGGCTTGAGCCTTTGTCAGCTTTGATGACCAACATGTATCTTCCTTGATTCATTCTCAGTTCATTCTCAGTCTCCTTTGGACACGGGCTTAAGTGTGGAAATAAATAGGCCCCTCGTGTAAACTTGTTATCAGCTCTTTACCAAGCTGTGGAGCTTCTGTTGTTGCCAGTCACTGCCCCATTGGGTGTGGCCATCGTCAGCTCATCATCGTTGCTACTGCTTGGTCTCAGGAGACGGCCCCACGCTCCTCTTTCTTATTTCACCGAAACATGGAGTAAAATTTTTCTCTTACCACCACACACTTGAGCCTGGGTTGTAAATTGGAACACAACTTTATTGAGTGTTGGGGATTATAGAAGGTAAGTACAAGTAGAAAATATTCAAAAATGCTGTTTCCTGTGTCTGCTTTCAAAGATCACAGGTCCATACTCACTCTCTGTGGGCCTCTGAAGGGTCATTGCCCATTGCACCTACCTCAAAGAGACCGCTTTCCTCTCTCTATGGGAGCCTCTCTAACCTACAGTATGTATCCCTCCCCAGAGTCTAGACCTCATCTTATGAAGGCTCAGAGTAAGAAAACAGTTTTATTCCTCTGTGCTCCTCTCACCGACCATTCTTGCCTCCTTAGTCCTCAAGGTTTTCCTTCTCTTGAGGATAATGTACAAAAGGACATCCATTCTTTTCAGGGGAAACTATGCCCCTGGGCCCATGGTCTCAGGAAGACCATCACATCTGAATGCAATTTCTTCTTCATTTCACAAAGCCTACGTTGTTGTTCATCTTAAATTACATCAGAGTTCAGTTCAAGATAACTTAAACATAACCAATCTAATCTCAACTCCAGCTTAAAGTCAGGGTAGAGTCTTCCCCATTTTTCCTGAAATCTTTTAGGTCTGTACTTTCAGTCTCATGTGAAAAAAATTCTAGGAAACACATGCACACACACACACACACACACACACACACATACACACACACACACTTCCCCAAGAACAAGCAATAATATACAATCTTCGGGAAGATTAAAACTAAAGAAATGCTTTCTCTAGAGAAGCTGCGAAGTCTGCAGAGACATAGCTATGCCTAAACAAACATCTAATTTATATACCAAAGAGAATTCTTTACTTCTTAGTATAAACATTTACTTTCAGATTAATAGTGACTTCATTTTTTCTCAAATATAATGGCAGGGTACATTTCTTTACATCTGGGTAATTAAAGGGCCCACTGGATTCATCTTTCAAGAACAAAGGACAAAGGGGAGTGTGGCCCAAAGGTAAATTCAATCCTTTGGCTCCTGGAAGATAAAAACTACTGAGCACTTTAAGGTGATTTTGGGTTTTTTCAGCATCAATATCTATAAAAGAAAATCCTAGCGTCCAGCTCAGCGTGCGCGTCCTATATCCTCAGAGCAGGTGCTGGCAAACATTTTCTGTAAAGGGCCAAGCAGTAAATATTTTAGGCTCTGCGGCTCATATAGGCTCTGTCACAACTACTCACCTCTGCCACTGTGGTGCCAGAGTGGCCACAGACAGAGATACATGTAAGTAAATGAGCATGGCTAGGTTCTAATAAAACTTTATTGAGGAACACTGAAATTTGAATTTTGTATCGTTTTCACATATCACAAAATAGTATTGTTTCATTTTTCTCAACTATTTAAAAATGTGAAAACCAACCTTAACTAACATAAACAGGTGGCCCACCCAACTTGGCCCACGGGCTTTCGTGTGCTAACCCCTGCACTAGGGGCCCATATCCCATTATGAAATTATATATTCACATTAAGTTTTATGGTAAGTACTAAAATAGAGGAAAACACAGAGCAACTTGGAAGAATCTCTACCTCTTCAGACTTTGTGTGTGAATCTAAACACATCTAATTCCTTCCAAGAGCCGCCTGGAATCTTTTGCGATCTCAATATGTTTCCCTTTGGAAAAAGACAACTTCCTACATGTCAAAAGAAGGAAAAAAAAAGATCTTGGAAGGCTTCTTGCTATCCAAACTCACATGTGAAAGACAATTTTGATGAACTAGGCAGAAATAAAGCAGAAGCATATGGTTTAAATTGTACTCAACAGAGACATGTGTTTCAATCTTGCCATTCTGAGACATGTGACCAGTTGTCCTAATGGCTAGTGAGCAGTCCCGGGGCTGGGCCCACAGAAACCAAGTTGAGTGGGTGCAGGTGTGTGCAAAGGGACATTCTGAATATGGATAACCCGCGTGTGTGCATATGTGCATGTCATGGAGAGACAACTAACACTTGATAATCATTTGCCTTTGGTAAAATATTCTTCCTTCACTTCCACCTGTCAAAGCCCATTCCCTTATCAAAGTTTAAATCAAATGTCATGTCCTTTAAGAAACAAGCCCCAGTTTCCAGCCACCCTTCCTCCTTTGCCATTATCCTGTCAGAATTAGTACTTTCTTTGTTCACTCCTGTAAGTCCAACTTGGATAATAGCTGAATCTCCAAGATTGTGGGCTCTTGAGGTAAGAATAATTCATTGTTTCCTCTTTATAGTCTCTTTGCCTCATGTTGTATTTGCTGCAGAATAAGCATTAAAAAAAGCAAGTTGCTGAAGGTGGCAAAATGACCTGAATGTATTAGTGACCATGATTACATGATAATACTTCCATTTCAAACACCTCACCTGTGTGCAGGAAGGTTCCTTTAACATTTGCATATCTTCCTGATTGAGGGGAAAGTCCCCCTTGGGTTCACAAGGACTCATCCTTCCCGTTTGAGAGATTGAAGAGAACCCTGGTCCCTGCTGCTGCTAACTGTTCTTCCCTCAACTCGTCACCAGCCGGGTGAGTTTAGCAGTAAGTCATGTGCACGCCTACGTACCTGCCTGGCCCCGTGAATGACTCATAAGGGCGCAGGCCAAGGTGCTGCCAGGCTGAGGGCCCATTTCTGTGACGGTGAACTTGATCGTAGGGTGGGAGACAGGGAGGCAGGTAGGATTCCAATGCAGGCTTTGGATGCTGGCTGGCTGGATGAACCTGGGGCAAGACCCTGAGTCAAAGCCATCAGAGGTCATCTAGTCCAACTGCTTCAGTGTTCAAGTGGGCAGACCAAGGGCCGGGGGAAGCGACTGCCTCAAACCCACCGTGCTTGTTACTGGAAGAGCTGACTTCCAACTCGCCCCTTTGTTTCCAGTTTAAGATTCTTTAAAATGGCCCAATGATTGATGGATTAATTAATTAATTAATTAACTAACCAGCCAAATATCACCGAGGCCCATGTATCAGGGCTTCCTCTAGGCACTGGGGGACCCAGGTGACTCAGGCATGCTGCCTGCCTTCTCATATCCTGCAATCCAGTTGGAGACAGAGGGTAGCAGTAATGGTTCGGGCTTGAGCATGCTATAAATTTGGGTGTGAGCTGTACTGCTGCCCTTTTCTGATTGTGGGAACTCGAAAATTGAAATGCAGATGTCTACCTCATAAAGCTATTGTGAAAATTTAATGAGCTAATTCATATAAAACCCTTAACATAATGCCTAGTACCTAGTAAATGCTCAATAATTTGCAGCTATTGGTGTTACAGTGGAGACAGTCAGCCCTTGGACCAATCAGCTGCCTAGTTGAGTGGGGGCAGGTGTGTGCAAAGGGACATTCAGATTGTGGACCAATCAGTGTGCTTTCTTTGAAAAGTGCAGGATGGCAGGCAAAATAATTTGGAGAAAATTTGACCTCAAAAAGAAAAAAAATAAATAAAATAGTGCAAGATTACCTCCCTTGCCTTAGATCAGGCGGATTATAATCTATCTACTGAAAAGTAAAAGGTCGTTTTCTTCCTCTTTCTAGAACTGAGGGTGAGAAGAAGACAGGAATTGCGATGATCAGATGAAAAAGCATTTCATCTTTGTGGTTATGGTTGGGTTTACTGTTTCCCTGGCAAGTTTAGGCTGCGTGGAAATCTTGCCACATTTCCTTCTTACTTTTCACAGTGCGACATCACTTCTTTCATAAACAGAGACCAATTCACGTTACCTAGCTGACGGCCGTCTCAGCCCTGCCCTGATTTGGCCACCTCTGGGGCTCCCCCAGAGCTGGGCACGGGCTCCAGGCTGCTCACTGCGGGCTGGCTGGCATAAGCGGGTCACTGCCTTGGAGGCACTTTTCCGATCTCGTTTGTGGCCGGAGTCCCATGAGGTGCAACTCACCCTGGTTTCATGTGGTGTTGCAATCGAAACTATTGAATCTCAAAATGGAATATAATTAAAGCCGGGTTAATAAAGCGTGTTCCACTCTAGCCAGTAAAGGGTGTCATGTTTCTCCTTGCAGCTTTAGGCGAGGAAACTTAATCTCCAGCTTTGTCAGGGCAGACTGAATCAGAGGTGTGTCATCCCGCGGAAAGCCTCTTGTTTTATTTGTTGTAGTCACTACATGACCAGCCTCATCTCGGTGGATTTGTCCTGAGCACACAGAATCCAGCCTGTGGCAGGGCCCTGAAGGACAGGCCTTTGTGTAGGAGGAATTAGGGGACTTTCGCTCTATGCTGGCCCCGAGAGCCATGCGGGAGAAGGTACCTCTGACGTGCAGAAGTCTTTGGGGGCCCAGGGACGAAGGGCTGTGAGTGAACAAAATCGGAATATGGAGTTTTAGAACACTAGGGTTCCAGAGGAGCTTCCAGGGAGGGCTTCTCAGCCTCGGTCTTGTCTTTCTTGCTGACTTGAGTCCTTTTTCTTTCCTTTTCTTTCTTCTAGCAACATTCTTCCACTCATTCCTCAAGACTCAACATCTCAGGCTCCCCTGACGTCCCCCAGAGATTGTTAATGTGCATTTATGCTCCCTCAGCACTGGGGGCCGCTGTATCGTCCATATTGAACAGTTGCGCCCATTTACTTCGTTTTTTATGGTGTAGGCTCGTTTTGAGCACTTGTATATGGTATCCGTTCCTCTTGACAACTCATATATTATGGATGAGGAAACTGAAGCTCAAAGGGGGTGAGTAAATTTCCCCGGGACAGTATAGTGAATTCATTCAACAGATGTTTATGAAACACCTATTCCATGCCAGGCACTGTTTTGGGCCCTGTAGACACATCCCTGAACAGACAGGTGAAAAAAAACCTTGTCCTGACAGAATTTATATTCCAGTGTTGTGTGTGTGCATAAACAATAAACAGGTAAATTATACAGTATGCTGGAAGGAGGTAAGTGCTATGGAAAACTGCAAATTTGAGGCTGAGCGGGAATTTGAACCCAGATCTCCCTTATGCCTGGCATGCTCTTAACTACTCAGTTATGTTGCCTGTGGTTCTTGTATCTTCTTGTAATCATCTGTTTACTTCCCAGACTCTCTGCTCCTCGACTGTAAATCTCTTGGGGCAGGGCCTTTCCTTACTCAGCTCCCTGTCCTGGCACCCAGCTCCGTGCCTGGCATGGAGTCAGTGTTCCATGAATGTTTGCTTAGCGAGTGAATAAGTGAGTGACCATATGATGACAGAAAGCACCAATTTCCCGGGAGTCTGGGCTCTGCCACAAACATGTCCTGTCACCCGAGGCAAGTGCTGGAGCTCATAAAATCTGCAGAATGGGTAAAAAAGAATGACTGTTTTTGACTTCCTTATGGATATGTCGCAAGGACTAATGAAACAGTCCGTGCTCAAAGACTTCAGTGTCTTTGAAGACGGCGACTCGTGTTTTTCCCAGTGGTGTGCTCACGGTTCAAAATTCCAGCAAGGCTCTGACATGGTATTTTCAGGAGGGATTGGTCCCAGAGAAATAACGTTGTTTTACGGAGACGGTTTCTAAGCGGGTTTTATGAGCTGCCTCTTGCAGGCTGTGGGCCTTTGCGAGAGTTTGCTACCATTTGTGCAAATGTGAAAACATGTTTTCCCCCCTTTGCAGAATGGGCTCTAACTCAGTTCACAGCAAAGTTTTAATGGATGTTTTTCTCCCATTGTTGAAGTAAAAGTGCTGGTTTTTGTTTGTGTGATGTCTCATTTGTTGGCTCTAAACGGGTAGCTATTGGAATGCTTGTTGGTCAAATGTCAAATAGTAAGTCATGGATGTATGTAAGGCCTTGGATATATGTTCCCTAGTAGAGAGAGGCTGTGCCATTGGACGGTGGAATCGACAATGGGAAATCCCAGCCATGTCAAAATAGCATGAAAAAGAACAGGACGGTTTGGTTTGATTCTTTTTTGTTGTTGACGAGTCAGCACCCCAAACCCGTTCAATCACTCCCACACACAGAATGCAGGCAGCGCTCTCGTATTTTCCTGTTCACCTGACGCTGTGGCCTTAAGTATAACGATGAACTCGGTTCACTAAAAGCATTGCCAAGATTCTACTTGACGTTGGCAAATAGGTCAGCGCTGTAGCATTTGCGTGATATGGCAATATGCATTCTCAGGAGTAGTGAGTTGTTTCCTGGTGGGGAAAATCCCCTAGTATTACTCAGCAAAGATAGGAAATACTAGTTTGGATTTCTCTAGTGCCTCTTTTTTAAGTGTTCAAAGGTCTCTCATACTGTGTCGCAGTCACCTGTATATCTCTGTTATGAAGGCAGAAGCCGGTATTATCATCCCTATTTTGGAGAAAGGAAAGCGGAGGCACGTTTTGTTGAATTGACCCACTTCGTGTTGATGTTGCTTAGCTCAAGTTCAAGTCTCCTGCTTCATACAACAGTCATTAGTAAACTTAGACTAGGCACTGGAGTCCTATTATCTACCAAGAAGGCTCATGCTAGACACTGTGTCAGGAAAAAAACTGTATTAAAATTGTAATACAACGAATGATGCTCGCATTCATTTGATTAACTCCATCTTTTGAGTGAACGTCATACTATACGTTGCTACCATAATCCAATTCAACTTTGAAAAGTAATACATGGATAACATCTCTTAAAATGTGTACTTTTTTTGGCACCCCTGATGTATACCGGGGGTGCCAAAAAATGTATACAAATGGAAACTTTGCTCAAGGAGTAATTTACCATAATCAGAAGCGTCTGGTAACTATGCTGATGGTAACCACTTTGAGCACCTCTTGTAATTGCAGAAGTCAAACGTGACTTGTATTCATCTTTTGTTATCGGTATATGTTGAGTATTACAATTTTAATAGTTTTTTTCCTTTCTTAAAATGTGCATACATTTTTTGCACTCTCTGTAAATATTTGGTAGCTTATTTATCTTACCAAATAAATAATTCTACAAGATAAGCATTATTATTGCCATTTGCTAATCTAAATAGATTATCCAAATTCATTAGTAGCCATGCCACTACTCACATAGTGTCGTATCCAAGTTCAACGACTTTGTCTATATCAAGATGCCTCCTTTTACCTATAGAAATATAGAGTTGGCTCTGATTCTATCTGAGCTATATTCTGCTCAGGCCTAGGTTGAGATGTGGGTGGTGCCTCATGCAGCTAATTTGGCATTTGCTCATATCAGTGTTTAAAATATATTTGCTCACTATTTATTTTAGTGGGAGAAGAGAGAAACTGATTTTCTAGTAAATTGAATTTCTTTCTCTTTATGTTTAAATTTTAGATGAGGAATACATTCCATGGATTGATGCTAATATAGCATTTTAATGTATTTGGATAGCTGTCCAATTCACAGTTTTCCCATCACTCGTGAATGGATCGTGTAAGTCACTCACACTCAGAAGGATAAAGATAACTTCCAAGAATACAGTTGCATTCAAAAGGAGTTTAAAAATTCCTTTTCCTGGTTTCTCTTGCAGCAAATGTTTCCCACTTTTCTGTTCCTTACTCTCATTCTCTCTGCAGGTTTTTTGTGTGTATTTGAGCCATACAACTTCTCGAGAAACCTATTAAAGGGATTAAAATGTAAATATTACACAAAATCACTTTTTGCCAGTAAATTGCATGACCCTAGGTATGATTTGCTTTCAGGTTTTCCTCTGGTTTCCATGAACAATCAGCTTGCTGGTCGCAGGGTTGGTGACCTGGCCTTTGTGCGTAGAAACCTCCAGAATAAAACGAATCAACAGAGGTAGGGTGACGCCAGTGAGCCAGTGGTTGTAAAATTTCCGATTGAGGGTGCTCTCTATTTCAGTAAGAGTGGAAGTATGTTCGATTGTACCAGTTACACGAACATAACTGGAAACCTGAGGTAACTGCCACTATATTTTGATTTATTCCCGTGCTGTTTAAAAATTTGTGGTGGAGGCTCCCGGGTGCATCCTTCATTCCTTCATTCCTTCATGAGCCTCTAGGAAGACCGCACATTTCAATCCTCCTGCAGTTAGATAGGTCATTGATTAGTTCTGGCTAATGGACACTGAGTGCAAGTGATACAGTCGTTGTGGGCCAAGAGGTTTAAAATCGAGGGTGAGTCCCCTACTCTCTCCCTTCCCTGGTGGAGCTGAATCCTGAAGCCATGTGTTAAGACAGCAGTGTGACAACATGGTGGGTCGTTCCACTGCCAGGATGGATTATTAAATCACTAGATAGAACTGACCCCTCTGCTGACCCGCATCAGACATGTGCCATGACCAAGAAAGGAACTCGGGAGTGTTAGATCTCTGAGATTGGTCATCCTGACTAATACACTTGGTGTCCTGGGCAGCTACCTGGCAGGCCCGTTCCTTCTGATTGGCTCTTCTGTCCTTTTTATAACTTAATCCCGTGTTTCTCTGTTCTTTATTTGTAAACCTCAGGTGCTTCATAGATAGTCTAGGTTGGCTGGGTCCTTACTGAACTCTCCCGAGGGACGCTCCATGAATTCTGGGTTGAAGAATGCTGCTAAACACCCCTACAATAGTCAGTTCCCTCACTGATCTTCCAGTTTGGGTCTTTGAGAACAGAAGGCAGAAGGGAAAGGGAAAGTTGAAAAGAGGAGCAGGAAGAAGAGGAGCGAATAGGACACTGTGGGAATAACAAATGTTCTGACGTGATTAGTATCAGGAAAACAAGATGAGGGACTCAAGTTTTCTTCCATTCTGGTTGCAGCAAACGCTGTCATTCATGGAATCAGTCAGTGATGCCTTCATTGATTAGCTCTTATCTTCCTGCCAAAGTCATTTGTCTGTTCCATACACAGTAGAACGTGTTGGGGGCCCGATGCTGAGCTGCAGGGAGCGGAAGGACACATGCCTTGGCCTCCATTAGCTGATACTCTGGTAGGGGAAGCATTCACATGAAAGGACCTGTGCAGTTCATGGAAGCAGAGAAAACAATGCAGAACTTGCAGAAGCCAGTGGAGTGGGAGGAAGTTGCTGCCAGGGCAGTAATGACATTGAAGACAGATCCAAGGCTTTGAGGTCCAAGAACATCACCTAGTCAGTGTCCCCAGAACGTAGCAAGCTCACTCTCATGCTGAGTGAACTCTTACCTCTCACAGTAGTGGTGTAGAAGCCAAATGTATAGGATAGGAAAATACTTCCTAGATGCCGTTTCAAGGAAGTAACAATAAAAATAGATCACTAATAATAACAGTTGCATAGGGAGGGCTGCTGTGTGCCAAGCACCGTGCCCTTCCTGTGCGTTATGCCATCTTTTCCCACAAATACCTCGTCATGTTGGTATTTATCTCTATGTTATAATTTCAGAGATGAGGAAACTGGCCCTTGAAGAGATTGTTAGTTGCCTACGGTCTCTAAGAAAATGGTGGTGTTGGATTTTGAATCCTGTGGAGTTTTGATACCATCGGCCATGCTTCTCGCTATGTTGTACAGCCAGCCCAGCAAGGAGAGGAAATTAATCCTTGAAGTACTTTGGTGAACATGGAAGCAAAGAGGTGGGGTTGGATGGTTTGGAGCCATGGTGACCCCTGCTCCACAATAGAACCTCCTAGTAGGTTCTATTGTGTACCCAGAAGGCTATTGTCACCTAGGATCAGTGTTGACTGCTTGAGCAGGGCTACACATGCCCTGACAAATTCCTTTTTTAGGATCTGCTTTTCTAGACTAGCACACGTCCTTCAGATATGAGCACTGGTTCAGAGATCAGGGTGTCAGAATATTAATTTGTAACTCTGACAAATGGAGCTGGAACCATTCATTGTACTTTATCCACAGAATCGAGGCTATATAATACTGTCTGGGAGGGCTTTTGAATTACAATACAAAAGCGTATAGGCCCTCTCCCTTCTTTTCACTAGCTTCTCTTCTATGAGAGTTACTCACTGTGGGTTGTGGATTAGTTTACACCTTTCCCCATATTTCCTGGTTGTGTTCTGTTCTCCCTGCTCTTCAGTTGGAAGGTAAATCCAATTGGCTCTGGAAGACAGTGGTCTCTTTATGCTGTGGGGACTTCTCTGGTTCAGGCTTTCAGGGACAACAGGGTCTGAATGGGAATTCGTCTACATGCCCGCAGTGCACAGAGCCAGGGCAGAGGGGAGGGCAGCACGGGAAGGGACTCAGAGGGGTCCCCGGGGGATCTGGGCAGGCTGCAGCCACGTGGCTGGGCTTGGAAAGTTGGGCACGGTTTTTCCAGGGAGTGAAGACAGAAAAGACATTCCTCAGGGAAGGGGTGGCCTGCACAAAGCATGGCAGCCCGAGAGAGACCTGAGTGCTCAGGGCAATAGTTAGCAGATTCCTGTGGCTAGAGTCAGGATGCCTGGGGACAGGCGACGCTGCTGGAGGCCAAAGGCTGTGTCGTCTCTGCAGTTTCCTGCAAGGGCTGAACCAGCAAGATGCTCAGTCATAATCTGTTGCACGAACACCGTGGTGGTTGAACAAATGAAGGAAAGAAACAAATCATGGAAGGACTTATGCACTGCTCTGAACCCCTCACTTTAATCGGCACCCTTAGATCTTAGTGGAAATGGAGCCTCCCATGGCCAGCTCTTCGCCTTTGTCTGCTGGCTTAGATCTGTCCTTGGCAGAAGAGGACGTTTCCTTCACTCTCTCTCCTTTCTGCAGTTCTTTCCGTTGATAGCGTCAATGTAAGGTCCTTATCTTTTTTCCCTCTTAGTTTCTTTGTTTCTTTACCTATCTGATTTTAATGGAAAAAGATCTAGAAACCTTGGGTTCCAATCCCAGCTTCTGCCTCTTCTTGGCTGGCGAACTTTTGCAACTTACTTAATCACTGGATTCCTCAATTTCATCATCTAGGAAGTGGGAATGATAATGCTTATCTCATAGGAAATTCATGAGGCTCAAATGTGCCATGTAGTGTTTCTGATTGTGTGTTCTGCAGATGTTTGATAGGTGTTACAAAAAGGTGAAGGAAACATCTGTCCTGTGACTACTATATGAGTGTGGAAAAGTTTAGATTGAATGCAATATGGAAACTTTTCAAAACTTTACTATGTTAAAATATCTTGTGATCACCCAAAGGGGAGGGTGGTAGGTGGAATATGTAAAATTCAATATTTTGGTGTCAGATACTGTTTATTGCCTACCTAATATCCCTTCCCATTTTCTTCTTAGCTATAAGAACTCCTGCTTCTCATGGCATCAGAGAGGCCCAGCCCGTCTCTGGCAGTTCAGGGCTCGGTGCAGGAGCTGAGTTAGCTCTGCGTAGGGAGACTTCAGACAGGGGCTGATGTTACAGTGGGGCCCTGTGGATTGAGTAGGAGCTTCCCTGAAGCACAGACATGGAGCCGGGAACTCTCTGCAGAAGGCACAAGGCCCAAAACAGCTCATCATGTCACGGCTTGTGTGAGAGAGGCTCCAGCTTAGTTTTTTGTTCTGGGTCTGAGTAATGGGGCTTTGGGAAAGTTAGGGGTGAGAGGGAAACAACATAAATCATTAGCTTCCTAGTCTCAGTGACAGCATTATTTGCTCACAAGATCATGCCCTGTGACCTCCCTCTGTTATAATTGCGTGCTGCGTTTGGGGAAATAGGGCATTCCCCTGGCCGACCTCAAGGCACACCCTAATCCTCCTTGCCCAAATGACAGGGAGCAGCTGGGAGGAGCAGCTCTCCAACAATAGTGGAGGCGTTCTTTGGACTTGAGTCTTCCACTCAGACTCTCCCAGGTGCCGCCCCAGGGAGATGGGCCTGAGTAGTTCCCAGTGCGATCGGGTCCTGAGCGCTCAAGCCGGATGCTAGCA
This sequence comes from Rhinolophus ferrumequinum, assembly GCF_004115265.2. Lineage (NCBI taxonomy): Eukaryota > Metazoa > Chordata > Mammalia > Chiroptera > Rhinolophidae > Rhinolophus > Rhinolophus ferrumequinum. The sequence continues at coordinate 61,691,528 of NC_046295.1, read as the reverse complement.
GCAGCAGCCACCGTGTCCACTGCCTTTGGTCCCTGTACCTAAAAGCTGACAGCCTTGCAGAAAAAAAAAAAAAATCTACAGAGCAAGCACGTGGGGATGACAAGTGTCAAGTCAAGTGCGAAGACAGGGTTATGCCAAACAGATCCCACAGGATGCTGACACCTGGGCAAAAAGGAAAGGCAAACTTGGGCACTTGGGGGCAAATTAAGAGGGGTTCACCCTGCTTCTGGGGGTGCACCCTTGGATTCTAATCATCACATCTACTTCGGAGGGATTTTGTCCTGGACCTCCCAGTATGGGTCAGGTGTCCTCCCCTGTACATGCTAACCCACACTCCAGTACATGCTGTTGCAAACACCTGCCCCACTCACTAGCCTTTGGGCTCACCTTCACAGGGAGGACCTGTGCCTCAGTTTCTCCAGTACGACCTAAAAGAAGTGCCCCGTGAATGAAGGAATGCATTTATTTTAAGCATTTCAGCAGCAACCAGGCCCAATTTCCCAGGTTTATGGTCATCATCATAACTTTCTACATTCCTTTATTGCTCAAAATGACGACAATTTTAGTTTCTAAGCTAGGACTAGCTGTCATGTTGGAAAAACCAGTTCCTTTACTACTTATAATAAGTCAAGGGACAGTCTGTTGTTTATGTTTGTCATGTCCCACATTGGAGAAGGCATAATACAGTTGACAAAGGCATTTCATATAAGGGTTCCAAAGTGGTTCCCACAATAATCGTTAGGCCGGGAAGAAACCGTCACTCTGTTTGTAGATAAAGCACCCGAGGCTTAGGAGGGCTGGCCACCTGCCCTGCTCAACACTACACGTGCATGGAGAGCTGAAAGTTGACTTCCTTTTTGCCTAAGGCCGGTTCAGTAGGGCCTCACGCTCCATTTTGCTGCCTCACCCACGTCAAGGGTGGTTATTGGACATGTGTTCACTTAAAAATAAAGGTGACTAATTCCTAATTTTCTCTCTCTTGATGGTTAGTTTTCTTTAATAGGCAAATAAGCTGCTTTACAGAGATGGACCAAGAGGAAAATTGCTGCTCTTCTTTAAACTAAAAAGGAAGTAATTATTATCATAATGGTGACGATGTGGTTAGGCTCTCTTCTGTTCACTCAGCAACCGTTCAGAGGTCTTCCAATGTTCTTCCCAAGACTTCTCACATTCGGTAACGCCGATGACAGCCTTGGAATCTCAGCGGGAGGATACGTTATGAAAATAAAATTTAAAAGTATTTCCGTCTCGAAATTCAGAAGATTGGGAGGAGGGAAAGATCAAATACTTGAGTAAACACGGCAGAGCAAAAACAGTTATAGCACATTATAATTCCAGGGGTTTTTTTTTGTTTTTTTTTTAAAGCGTCTGTCAGATCCTCGGTTCATGCTCATGCTTGTTACCTAACATTATTGCCTCTGAATGTCCTGATCACACACTAAACCGACCTGACCACCCAGTGTGAAATTTTTACCTGGGAGTCAAGAGATGAGATGAACTCTTTCTCAGAGCTGCCTGCCAATTTCTGCACTGACTTTGGGGTGTCAGATGTGGAAGCAGCAGTTAACCAACTATTTTCCATTTTCATCCCCCTGAAGGACTAGCCCCTGCCTTGTTCCCAAGGGGCCCTAATGGGAAACTTCAGAGATTCTCGGATGCTGTTTTCTAGAGGCTGTTTTCTGGGTGAAACCAGGGGTGAGAAATTCTATGGCAGCGGCCCAGAGTCCCACCATCTCCTCCTCAGGACTCTGGACTGGCAGCTGCTAAGTGAGAGCTCACAAGAATGTGCATGTTGAGGTCGTTTCTACTCTCAAGTCTGACTTGTCTTCAAGGAGAGGAGACAGAAGTCCTCTCGGGCCCAAGCCAGCAGCCAGGCTGGGGAACGACGAGGCCCCTCTCCCCTCAGGCAGCCTCCTATAGACGGAGGGCCTAACTGAGCCCTACCGCCGAGCCGGGAGTCCCTTCCCAGACCTCCCTGGCAGTTCAAGGGATCCATCAGCAGCTGAGCACAGAGTGCAGTGGGAACCCTCCCAGCGGCTTTGATCCCAAACCATGTGTGTTCTTACATTGGCGTGTAATGGAAGGAGCAGAGTAATAGCAGTGAGGCCCAAAGCACCGGAAGAATGGGAGGCCTTTATCTCTTGGAGCCAAGCGTGAGGAAGCTCAGGGCTGAGAGAAGCCTGGATGGCGGTCCAGTTCAGGCTCCCTTGGCCCATCATGTGGCATCTGGCTTGCATACCCCTAGAGCTGGGGAATGCTCTGCTTAACCCCCTCCTTCTCACTCCTCATGTTCCATCAGCAGCCTGACTCTCTGAAAGTTCTCCATTCACCTCAACAAAACCCAAAGAGCCTGCACTGAATGCGTCCTCTGGGCCAGGTGCTGTGCTAGGCCCTGGCGACGCTGCAGAGAAGTCCCGAGATCACCACCCCTCAGGCCCCACTTCCTCCGCCCTCTACAGCCATGCGAATGTTGGAGAGCAACGGTCATGCTCACGGGCCCAGGTCTTTGCTGCAGATTGGACTTCCTGTGGCTGGTGCTCGGCTTGTGTTCTTCGTGCTCCATCTCCTCCTGCAGTTTGCCTCCAGAGGGGAGCACATATGGGTGGCCTGGGGTGGAAGGAGTGTTACTGGACTTCATAGTGCAGCCCCGCAGGGAGACGGTGCCTTAGCCTGATGTAGCTCAGAATGCAGATCACACTACTGATTACAGATGGAACCGGATTTGAGGCGCATAGGAAAAATACCAAAGAAACCTCTGTGTCCTCCCACCAGTCTGACACCCTGTCATTCCCAACTCCTTTGAGACCTTCTATCATGGCCTTACTCAAAAAGTCAGCGATTAGTCTCCAAGGGGCTTTTTGAGCACGCTCTGGGTTCCTACTGGGACTCTGTCCCCAGGCCAGGATCACAGTTACACAATTCTTTGTTTTAGCCCCCAAATGCCACAGCGTCTCCCAGTCTGCTTTGCCCTAGCGTCTGGTCTGTCTTCCTGACAAGCACCCACTCTGTGTGTGCAGGGTGGGAGCTGAGGGGTTAAGGGAGTGGCTTTTGCTCCATCCTTCTCTCCATATAGAGCAATTCCTGAGTACCTGGACCCTCCTGCCCTTCTGACTGCAACTGCAGCAAGATTCACTGGGTTAACGGCTCTGCTCTGTGGCCTCCTGCCTCTGGACGGGGAGATGCTTCTTTTTGACCCCTTTCTCTACCTTGCACGGTCTGGCAGGGATTGGGAGGGTATATTATGGGGTGGCGGGGATGATGGTGGCAAGGGTCCATGTCTGATTTCTCCCAAACTTTCAATATAGTGCTCAGCACACAGTAGGTGCTCAGTGAATCTTTGCCGAATGAACGAGTGAATAAACAAGTAGGAAGCAACTAATACTGACCTTGAGGAAGGTACGTTTTTCTCTCAGGTCTTTCTAGTCACCCTCCTATCTTCTGATTGGGATCATATATTAGGGAAGAGCCCTTCTTCCTCAGCAGAGAAACGGAGAGGAGGAGCATTTAGTAGGCACCTGCTATGTTCCAGGAACCTGGCATATCTTACCTCAGGTAGCCCTCAGAGCAGCCCTGCACAACAGATACGACCACCCCATTTTATAGAGGAGGAAACGGAGGTTCTGATTGGTAAGTCACTTGCCCGAGGACAGAAAGCTGGCATTGGCATGGTGGGTGTAGGACACCTTAGTGCGGCCGGCTCCAAAGACTTGGCCACCTTTACACTGGGCCGATTGGCCTCTTGGAAGGGCTGAAGGAAGCACTGGCTCAGGCGTCTGCACCAGACCCACAGCCTGGTCGCCACAGCTCTCCCCCAGGACACACAGCCGTGCAGATTCTCAGTGCCCGGCCCTTAGCTCCCGCTCGGGACCAGGGCATCTATCTGCCTGTCGGAAACACGGGGAGGCCTGATAATAGCTGCTGCTTAGCACGGTGTGGGAGGCAGATCACGCTTGGCCGGTCACATTCTCGTCCACTGGGTGTTCAGTTTGATTCCCCAGGTGGCTGGTGACCATGTGAAGGAAAACAGGAATCAGGTCCCCGAGGCAGAAGGCTGTCCTCCTGTGACTGCAGAAGACAGGCAGAGCATCCTCTGAATGTCACGGGGGACATCTGTCTTCCCTAGCTGAAAGATCTGGGGACACTCCTTGCCTTTCTCATCCCTCACCCCAAAGGGATGTGAAGATCAAAGAGTTTTAGAAACATGTTAGGCACATATTGGCCCAGTTTATCTGTGGACTCAGGTCTCTTTATGCTGAGATTCCTGGCTCCTCTGAGCCGGTTTTAGCCGCGAATCCTGGGAGTGTGGCCCCCAGGACCTAGGCAGATCATGCTGCAGATGCTCCAGAGTGGTCTCGTACAAGCTGCCTTGATTTCCTTTCCTGAAAAGTGGGGTAAAGATGCCTGCTTTCTAGTATTGGGGCACATTAGATGCCCAGTGGCTACGATTATTAGTGTTGTTGAAGCCAGCGCATGGTTTGGCTAACATGTTTTCCAACTCGTCTTTCTATATTAATAGTATTTCTTACAGTTAATTTTCATAACAACCCCAGAAGGCGTGTACTGTTGGTATTACTATTGTTCATCTGCATCATGGGACAGTGAAATCTTGACAGAGTTTAGTGCGTGACTCACCATCTTCCTTGTGCACCGAATGGAGTGGTAAAGAGTGGTAGTGCTCTGCAGTCCTGTCTTACCTAGAGCAAGTGATCATCTCCATGCCTTAGTTTACTCATCTGGGAAATGGAGTGATTCCCCACATGAGGTAAGGTACAAGGATTACTTGAGTGAACACTGTAAAGCATTTGGAGTAGGTACAGAGTGAGTTCAGTGGAGCCCAGCTTGCAAGGACAGGCAGTTGGCGAGCAGCGGACCGGGACTGCAAGCCAGAGCTCATTCCCCACACCACACACTTTCTGCGCCCCGGACCATGCTTCCCCCCAGTGCTACTCCCGTAACAAAAGACTTTGGCACATTCCAGCCACGGTGGGCCCCTTATTATCTCCCCACCCTTATTTCCATGCTTTGTTTGTTTTTAATAGATGAGGAAACCCGGAAGAGTTAAGTAACTAAGTCTTAACCTAGTTTGTGGCAACCCAGGGTTACGATCTAGGGCTCCCGACCTCTACACTGTGATAGCGAACCAATATCTAAACAGTAAGAAAGGAATGAGATACACCCACACACAGAGCAAAACAGCGTTTCTTGAATTTCATTCCTGCCTCCAAGTAACACTCATAACTCTCACGATCAGTAATTCATTCCAACAGCTCTGATTTCTCCAAAGCGCCGTTCAACACATATTAATAGTGGCAAGTAGACAGTCTGGAGTCTCCACGGGAGAAGCACCTCTTTAGAAGTCCTGTGTGACTGAGCTGCTGCACTTGCTCCTCCGAGACGGTGCCTGGAATTCCGGATCACATTTGTTCCGTTTCACATCCCCTTCTCCAGGCCTCCCCCCCACCCCGCCCAAAGAGTAGGACAAGTGCAGGCTGGGGTGGTGAGATCCACGTGTCAGATAGAGGGAAGACGGTCCCACTGGCTCCCTGGAGGGTATGCTGAGGAGAGCTGGCTCATGTGCTGGAATTCCCAAATAAAAACAAACAAAAACATCTATCATCACATTGGGTAGAGTTCTTGCTTCTCAAGAGTTGGATTTCCTAGAGCCTGTCTCCTCCTGCTACAGCACACCGTGTTCCCATGACTGGGGCTCCGAGTGCCAAGAGAAGACATTTGGAGAAGCTTGGGAAATAACTTTGGCTTTCGAGGTGGCCCCCTAGTATTTAACCATAGCCTACCTTTGTAGTTTACCTTGCATGACATCCCTTTATGCACCTGTGTTCCAGCCAAAGTGAACTGCTCATCCTCCCTCTGTGCCCCAGTGGCCTCCCTGCCTTTGTTCAAATAGCTGTCTCTCCCTTGGAACATCTTGGAAAAGCTGAATTATCTTCATATCTACTAGCCTGATCCTCCCTGGTCTTCAAAATGCAGCTCACATGTTGCTTCCCCACATCCTGTTTGATTTCTGGAGGGGATACTCCTTTTTCTGCCCCTCAAAGGCCTGCCTCATTATTCATTCAACAAATATCTGAGTTCCTCCCATGAACTAGGTACTGTTCTCGGTATGTGGGGTACCTCAGTGATCAAAGATCCCTGACTTGGACGAGTTTGCCTTCTGTTATCTCCCTTAATTTATTGCTGATGGTGGACATGTCTTGTCCTCCTGGCAGCCATTATGCCCCTCAAGGTTGGATTGATGTCCTGTCTTATACTTCTTCTATTCGTCCTTTCAATGGTTTCTTGTTGCTCTTGCTATAAGGACACAGTGCTGTGTCCTCTCTGCTAGATCTTCTGTGGCTCCAACATCCCTGTGTATCATTATCCTCCTAGCGTTCTCTCCTCCAGCTTTCTTTTGGTCTCTTCTGCTTACCCTGCCACTGTGCCTTTGCACATGCTTCCCTTCCGCATGGAATGCTCACCCCTCTCCTCTCTGCTTAGTTACCCTCGAATCTCAGCGGAAGCATCACTTCCTGAGGAGAGACTCCTTAGTCTCCCCGACTAAATCAAACACCTTGGCACTTTATGATGTCATAGTTGTTATATCACTTATTGCCGTTGCCAGTTTACTTCTATCTGTGATTATTTCACTAATCTCTGTCTCCCAATCCAGATGGTAAGTAACGTGAGGGCAAAAGTGGTGTTGATTTTTGTTTATCACTTGCAGCCCCAGCGCATAGTAGGGAGTCCATAAGTTTTTGTTGCATGAATCAATGAAGGAGTATCCCCCAGCTATCATTTACATTAGATTCTCCACAGCGGGCTCAATTTCAAGCATTCTCTTCTCGCCTGTGCAGTTTTGGTTATCTGGACATCTGTCCTCATTTAAGTTTCAGAAAACATAGCCATTCTGACCATAGCAATATTCTGTTCATAGAGAAGGTGCTCAGTTTGTTCTTGTGATTGCCAATTGAATAAATGAATTCAAAGTTTGGTAGAATGAGGGAGGTTGGCAGGAATAAACATCACATGTTAGAGGAAATGTTGTTCTCGCTGCAGCTGACAGTGGCGTGTCTCCTCAGATACGGATGTACACATTTCAGCTAGAGAAGCTCGTCAGTGGAGGCCTGTTTATATTGTGGCAGCAAGGGAGGAGGCAGATCTCCCCAGAATCGTCACTCGAGGCATACAGTACAGAGGGCTAGTTGAAATAGGAATTAAAGTTTTCTTTTTAAGTGAGAGAAAAAAGTAACATTGGGTAGTAACTCTTCCCTCTCTTGCTATTTGTTCTCTTTAGAAGAGAGCAATAGTACTATCTTAAGTTTACTGACTAAAGAAAAACAGTTGTCAGCTTACAAAGCAACTTCACCTATATTAGCTTTTTAAAGTATTATAATAGTCCTGTGAGAGTGGTATCATTATTCCCATTTTTTTTACAGATGAGAAAATTGAGGCTCAGAATTTTGTGCCCAAGGACATGGGGCTGTTGTATCAGCCTGGATTGTACATGTTATGCTGCAGCAACAAGAATTCCAAAATCTCTGTGTACAACAAAAGTTTATTTCTTGCTTACATGCTATTTGTCCATTTTGTCTTTGCTAGGGCCTCATTCAAACATGTTGTTCCCTTTACCCATAATTTTCTTCTTCCTTCTCTATCTGGTAAACTTCAACTTCTTCTTCAAGACTTAGATCAAGCTTCGCATGTTCATGAAAACCTACCCTGAATTTGGGCGAAGATGGTTCTGAGCCTGGCATTCACAGAGTTCTCTGGACTTACAGCAGCCGACTATCCTACCGTTGATGGTTTACTTGCTTGTACCCGCAAGTAGACTCTGTGCTTCTTGGAGGAAAGGACTGTGCCTTGGTTACTTTGGCATTCTCAGGGCCATTCACGGAGCCTGATTCCAAACAAGTGCCAATTGAAGGGAGAAGAATGACTTACGTATGACTGAGAGGTTAGCCTGAGAAAAAGCTGAGAGTGATGGGTTGTCCACCACACTCCTTCAAAATACAACACTGTAGTTCCTGTGTGGTGTTTAACTTTGAGAAACTGGGCCCTGTGAGGCACGTCAGGTTGATTTATCTGCAAATTGTATTTCAGAGGAGTTAAGCCGTATGAAGCTATTGGTCAAGATGTTTAGATGGACCATTTAAACCCTGATGAAAACCTACCAAGTACAACAACTGCGTTCCAGGCTGATTCATACAAACCTTCTTGCTCATGGCAGTCATAGATCGTCAAACTAACCACATCTCAAGACCATTGGGTCTAAATACATTTGAGTAACATTTAACCTGTCAGTTTTCTCCAGAGTTAGTTGGATCTTTCCTTTGCTTTTGTAGAGCTGGATAAATTGTTAGTTTTTTGTTTTTTTTTTTTTTGTCACAGCTCTGGACTTTGACAAGTCATTGTTTATAATTTGGCAAGTCTCATTGGTAATATACCTGTCAAATGATTCATTACAAAGGTTTAAAATTCGAAGTTTCAGTGAATGGGGAATAGCAAGTGTTTTATGACTTTTCTCATTACATCCCATTAGTGCCATCTCCAGAACAGAGCAGTTCTTAGATAAAGAGCGGACACATGTTCCAGACTCTCTCCAAAACTGGTGTGGACATTTCAAGCTTAGAGGTTTATGTGTGATTTAAGTGGGGCGCTGCAGACACGGGGGAGACAGACATTCCTGTGTGGGCACACCCAGAATATGACTGCGTTCAGAGAAACGGGCCTTCCCTTTGGAACCCCAGACTGAACAGAGCCATGGGGTGCGAGAGCATCCATGGTGCTTAGAGGTCCTCTGCTCTGTTCTCGGGTCGCTGAAGGAGAGGAGAGTCTGGTCTTGGAGTCGTAATACCAGAGTCCAAATCCCTTTTCTCATTTGTCTTGTATAAAATCAATCGTGGGAGAGGCATCTTTGCTTTCCTGCTGGCTGACAGACTCTTTTGGCGCAGGGTTTAATAGGCTGAGGATGCAGGCAGGAGGAAATGTTTTTCAGTTGAAGTGAGTTTTGCCACGCAAACTTTCCTGGTGTGTGGTCCTCTGTGATCCAGGGCAAGATGCTTAAGTTCTCTGAGCCTTGGTCTCCTCACTTGTGAAAAGCAAGACGATAACATTGACCTTACAGAGCGTGGCATCTGTAAAGTGGTGTTTCCTCATGGGCAGTTCCTTTGCAGTCTTTCTCTAGTGTTTAGAGTAGAAGGGACTGATATAGTAACCTTTCCTCTCTTCCCTGCAACTCTCAACACACACGAAGCCCTTCATGAAAGGGGCAGGAGAGCCCATCTGGGTCAACCCCAGAATCTGGCTGGGGTGCTATGTTCTGTCTTTCCACAGGCTGACATGTTATGGGTAAGGGTTAGTCCTTACACGGAATGCTAGATGATTGAAATATTGATGGTCATTGGGAAACTTGGGGGAAAAATAATTTAATTATATTTCCATTTGTGGTTGGCATTGTGATTTCTGATTCCACTAAAAACCAAAATTAGAGATGTCAGGGTATTATTATAAAGACTCCTTTGAAGGTATTTTTGGTTAAGTAAACCAAAGAGTACAGAGAGTATCCCAAAGGCTTTTACTCCCCCCATTCATGGGATTTTATACGGATGTTCATCTAAATGCCTATACGGCTCTTTCCAGTTGTTCCAACCCATCATGGCTTTGGTCATCCATGGAAAATGTTTTCTTCTGGTACTGTCTTTCTCCAATATAAATTGAAAGCTTAAAGTACAAAGGAAAAAAAAACAACAACAATAGTCCTCATGTTCTAGAACCATCTAAAACATCTGAATATTTCTTGCTTCACATAGCATGAAAAACATAAGGTTATTTCTTTTTCTTCTCAGCTTCAACCTAAAGAGATCACTTTCAGGTCAGAAGGATTTTTGATGTATCCCAGACATTCTTGAGTACTTTTTGAGAACACCAAGACCTGGACATTTGTACATGAAATACTTATGAAAACTTTATTCTAAAAAGTTGCCATGCTCTTCCCCTTAAAGGAATAAAAAATCCAAATAACAATGTATACAGCAAACCCAAAATGAAGTAATTTAAACACGTATCTTAACAATGAACATGTAGCATATCTGATTTAACCACAGAATACTTGCCATCAGTGTACATCAAAGCTGTTAGATGAGCAAGCCATAACTTCAGCTTTCCTCTAGTCTTTGAAGCATAATGCCATATTTATTCTGATATTGTTAGTATGCAATTCAAATTGCCTTGATTTTGACAGTATTGTAAACATTGTTGGATAAAATCTCAAAGTCAGTAACATATTTTGGGTGAATCCACATTCTGGGCATTAAATATGAAACATAAAATCTTGTTTCCTTTCTTCTTTCCTCCCCCTCTCCCTCCCTTCTTTCCTTTAGTTCTTTCTTTTTCTTTTTCTTTTTTTTTTCAATTAAACTTTTTGGTAGTGATCCCAGAAAGCTGTGCCACATTTCTAAGAAAGTATTTTTTCACATACTCACTGATTAATGGCACCAGTTACATTACTTGTGATAGTTTCACTAGTTTCAGGTTGTGATGAAAATTACCCCAAATTGGAAATAGGTAAATGAGGATACTCTATATTCTGTCAATGCAGTGTCAATGCAATTCAATAAGCTTTCTATTGACTGGGCTATTCTACAGCTCTGTAGGAACACCAAGATAACTTGTAGATTCTTGTCTGGTAGAGAGCAAATAATTCCTGTTTGGTAGAAAAGATAGTCCCAAAGATTAAGGGTTATGGCTCTTTTGGACATTGGCCAGTTTTGTATCTAATGCAGAAATCTATTATTACCTGTTTCTACCTAGCTTCTCAAATGCTCTTTAGATTTGTTTTAACATCTTACTAGTTCCCTCATTAATTAATGAGTAACAAAGTCTTTGACACACATTCATTTTATATTTATTGGAGTCTGAACAGTATGTGTGATGTTTTGTTTATCTTTTAAAGGAAAGTATGCCTTGTGTTTGTTCATATTGGTGGAATTCATAAATTCAGTGATATCCAATGAGCTACAAGGTAGCACTGACTGATACGTGGCAGCTAAAGTGATGTCTATAAAAGTGCTGCGTACATTGTCTCATACTGGTATGTGCTTAACAAATGTCTTACTGTTGCTGTTGTTGCTAATGAAAGACAAGTAAAAAGGGAGGCCAGCTCAATGTGAAGCGTTCATATCTGGTGGTGGAGTGACGTTTTAGCCAATTATTACTACCTTGGGACAGAGGATGGAGGTAGGAAGGACGTGCCATGGGAACGTTAAGTAAGGAAGTCTAAACAAGTCCCCTGAATATTCAACTATATATTAACATACATTTAAAGAAGAAAAGGCCTATGTATAAATAGCTTTGATTACAAAACCACAGGCTTATGAAAATTTAGACACATTTGACAATCCTTTGAAAGAAATTAATATTGGAATATGTTTGAAGACAAAATAACCATAAAAGCTTGAAAAATTAAACACCTTCTTTCTTAAAAACTTTGTAAGAACCTCTCCCCATCAGAGTTAAAAAAGCAGTGATTAGACTGTCAGGAGAGAGTCGTGACAATTCAAAGCTTGATAGCTTTTCAGAAGTGAGCTCTGGTAACAGGCTTATCTGTACCTGAATTGCCTAGGGACAGTGTTAAAAATACAAATTCCTAGCCCCAGTCCAAGATGTACTGAGTCAGAATCTTCCCTGGGGTGGATCCAGGAATGTAGAGGGTGTGTGTGTGTGTGTGTGTGTGTGTGTGTTTTGAACTTTAACACATTCCCAGAGGATTCAGATGTGCCTTTGCGTCTGGGAACCACCGGTGAGGAGACCGTTGTTTGCATGGGGATGTGAGGTCTGCGTCAGTCCAGGACCTTTGTTGATATTGTTGTATTAATAAAAGGCTTCTCATGGCCTGTCAGGCAGCACTTTCAGAACCATATGATCCTGGCAATAACTCTGTTGAGGGGAAGCGAGTTGTACTATTCTTCCAAAGGCCCAGTATTGCTTGGGTCTGAACTTTAAATGTCCTCACTTTTTTCAAACTGCTTTGTGTGTTTGTCTACCTTCCAAGAACACTTCCACTATGGGGAGTAAAAAACCACTAAAAAGTACAAACTTTCTGGAAGGCAGGTTGGATTTGCGGATCAAAAGCCTTAAAACTGATCATATCCTTTGACTCTTTTATTCCACTTTTTTCAGTCTGATCTAACAAAAACCAACAGTCAGAATTTTGTATACTCACTTTTTTAATAGTTATTCTTGGCAGTGTATTTTATAATTTTTTTTTAAAGCAATTTAAATGTCCAGAACTAGGGGGATGAGGCAATCTTAGACAGGTAGCATGAATAAGATGTAGTCATTATGGTATCCACAAACAATGTTTAATGATGTGGGAAAATAATTATTGGGTTCTCACTTTGTTCGAGGCATTTCTTATCTGTGCTTTTCACATTTTCTCTGATGAACATTTATTAAGTTTCTGGTCATATGAGTGCCTTTTGAAGTTTTTCTTACTATTTTCTACACTGAAATTCATTAAATCTTGAAGGTTACCAAGGTGATAGTGATTGATGTTTGACTAAGAAACCCATTCTGTTAAGAAATTTAACATCCTCCATCTACGAGTCATCAGGCACTTTCATAAATGCAAGTGAGAAAGCTTTTCGTATTATTGAATACTACGGACCTCTGCCTGGCAATGCTTTAGCTGTTCCAATTACTTTATTCATTTTAAATCCAGAGAATTATTTTTCAGATAAAAATTCAAATTGTCCTCCTTTTTTTTCTTCTCAGTCTCCTTCCCTTAATTTATGTAAATCAATAAAGATTTCATTTCTTATACCTGTATATAACAACATACTCATATATGCAAGAGCCAGTCATTTCATTGGCTAGAGGGAATTGCCACACCCAGAGAGAAAATGTCCAGACCTCCAGTTCTTGTGAGCCGTACCTTCTCAGAAATATGGCGAGTTTGAGATTACGGCCCCTACCCAATACAGCAGGCCAGGCTTGGAGTTTTTCTGGGGAGTTGGTGGAGAAGGGCAAGGGAGTTTTTTTTGTTTTTTTTAAAATGAAATACATCATGAAAACTCACCTGGGGAAGAAGAAAGTGAGGATATGATGTAGGTGATGGAAAGTAAAGAATTTTGTGGACCTAGTGGATTGGAGCTCTTAATTGGGCCAAAGAATTGTTGATGTGGGCATGGGAGAGGATGCAAGCTGGTCAGACGGGAGGTGGGCATCAAAGAATGGGGTGTTCAGAAGACAAATTTTAGACGGGTCTGGTATTGGTTGAAGAGGTGCAAGGTATAACTAAGGGTGGCAGTGAGAAGACAGGCAATGAATGAGTAATCTACATGCATCATGAAGTCACCAAGACAGATCATAAGAGGAGTGGTGAAGAGATAAAGAGTCACCAAGTTCTAAATTCTTCAGTGAAAAAGGGCACCAAGAGTGAGGGGGGTCTAATGGCACGTCATTCAGTAAAGCTGAGTTTTCTGTTTCTGTTGTTATTTTGTTTTGTGGGGTAGGAGCTAGGAAGTAGGGAGAAGAAATGATATGGAAGCAGCAAAGGGGATCAAGGAGGACATTACCCCATGAGATTAAAGCATACCTTGTAACTTACCTAACTCTAGAGCTCTAACTTGGAAATTGAAGACTGGCAAGTTTTCTCTTTAGCTCTCATTCACACTTTTTATCTTTGCACCCTACGTAGTTTATCGCTTGACGTTGTTTGTGTACATGTCTGTGTGTCTGTGTCTCCCTCTAGTTTCCAAATTTTCCTGTGGGCAAGACTAGCCAGCCATCAATGTCTAGCTAGCTAGAACTTGTTTGATTGACATATGTTTAGGGAGCTTTCAGGAGTTTGCTTTTCCACAAATTGGTGAACCAGTTCTCTTTGGAGACCTGTGCCCTCAGAACTTTAGCTGGCCTTATCAAATACCTCTGGGATTGAGTCTTGCAGTAATTTTGGTTTGGGATTTCTCATGTGGGCACCTTCCTTTCTATCAACGTTTTCTTTTCCTGAAGCAACTTATCTTGTACCCGCCACCATTCCTGGGTCTCTGGTATCACCCAGGGAAGGTCAAACTGCCTGCTCTGCACTGGCACGACCGCCACGTATGCCGGTTTACTTGTCTTCTAAAATATGCGTGTTAATGTCTAACTGGACCCCCTTGGATAGAATCTGAGTTTGAATCTTGTCTCTGTCAGGATCTAGCTGTGAGATACATAGAAACTCATTAACACATGAAGAAATTAAGGATCAAAAAGGCTGAATAACTGGCCTAACATCTTATAACTCAGTAAGTATTCAAATCCAGTGTTGTAGGATTATAAAATTTGGGCTTTCTCCACTACTCCAAATACTTCTCAGATGTTTTCTATCAGTTGGTTGGGGGTGTGGGAGTCACTTTTCTCTTAATTCTAACAAAGTATCTGAGTGTGGGCCTCAGTTCATTATTTTCATTTCTTCCCCCCAACTCAGAAGGAGCCTGAATAAGAATGACAGTAGCAAATAAGCCCCTATGCATCAGTAACCTGCACATCTTCCTGTTAATGGAATACGACCTTAAATTACGTGACCCACTGTTTTATCCTGGGTCAGCTCTTGATGTTATTTCCGACATAAACAATGGTCCGAACACTCAGGGTTTGGGAGGAAACACCTTTCCTGCGTGACTTGGTCATGTGATGGGCAAATAGGATAACCATGACTTCACTGCAGTCATGAGTTAGGCAACCAGGAGGTCACACCTAGGGCACAAGGTGACTTACCTGGCACAGGCAATTTGCCATACAGCAGCTACTCGTCTGTAGAGACGAGGGGTTTTTAAGTAGTGAAATTAGACTGTGTGTCACAGCGTTACTCAGTGGGGGCAGGAGAAGAGGCAGCCCACTGGAAGCGTAAGTCCTGGAATCAGAAGATGTGGGTTAGAATCCTGGCCCTGAAAGTTTCTGCCTGTGGAGCCTTGAGCAGATCACCTCATCACTCTTAGCTTTAGAATTCTCGTCCATAAAACATGAAAAACATATGGAAGTGCTCATATGTAGGCTCCAAAAGTCCTATTACTTTGTATAAAAATTTTTTTTCACAGTCTTAAATTTTTAATATTTGTTTCAGAAGTAGCTTGGTGCAGATAACATTTTGAATTACAATTTCCCTTTGGAGACAAGGTTTTTCTTAAAGCAAGGACTGACACGACAAGTTCAATGAAGATGTTTTCCCTCATATTTTAGATGTTTTTGTGGGGTTCTAGATGTTGAGTTCAGTTTTTTTTTTTCAACAAAGAAAAACAATGATGTTGCTAAGCTGGTTTTGTATACAAGTGTCTTAACACAGCAGGCAAGGACAGGCCTTTGGGGAAAGTTAGTGTTCTTAAGAAACCAGAGGATAATTAAACCGTGTTTTCTTACTATTACTCATACAACAATAACAACTCACAAAGGGTACAAAAGACTTTCATGTCCATTATCTTCATAGAACTAAGTCCTCAACACTCCTGAGAGCTATGAAGATTAGATTAGCATTTGGTATTGACTTGAATCTTGACCCGAGACTAGAGATATCAGTTTCTTATGAAAATGTAGTCACCCTTTCACAAATTCATTTAAAAATACAATTCTCGGCCGATTTTGTAGGGGAAAAAAAAAATGGATCACATGTATTATTATCTTCATTGTAATTCTCTGCTTCTTCTTGCTAATTTTCAACTTGCCCTCTATATACATATCTGTCAATCTCATATGTTAAACCCAGAATAATAGTGTTTATGCAGCCTGGCGTGGGCGGTGTGTTTAGCTGGAGAGCTAGCAAGTGCCCTTTCATCCTCTGCAATGCCGCCGCACAACTGTCAAAATAACAGTATCACGGGGCCTGCGAGATCCAAAGGCAGGTCCTTGTTTTGTGAAAGGGGAAATACAACAAAAAGAAAATAAACTGTAGCGTTCACCTGAGCCAAGCAGTGGTCCGTCCTGTTTGTTATTCACAGAGTGCTGCTGGTGTTATTTATTCAGCCATGTTGTCATTTTGAATGTGCAGCTGCAGTACTGCTCTGGCCATCGAAATTCCTGCCATTACTGCGGGACTAACCATGGTCACCCCATGTCCCCTGGGCTTTCTGGCTGGCTGTTGCTAGTGACATATATTCGGCGGATGAAAAAGAGCCTCCAGATTAGCTGTGTGTGTATGTCTGGTTAGTTCGAGGGGAGGTGACATTAGTTATTCACCATTTCAGGTATTTTCGTCGTCTCGGTGTTAGAGGAGTGTTTAAATGCCATCAAGACCACTCAACCTTATTTATTTTAGCCTCAAAATACACAAACTGTACAGTCACTTTTTAAAATTAGAAAACACACACAAGCAAAATGCAAACAGCAATAGCAACTATAATTTCACCACTCAGGGGAAGCGTAGTTAGGAATTAGGTACATGACCATCCAAAGTCGTTTCTGTGAAGGACACTGTACTGCACCTGATTTTTTACTTAGCAGTATATTGTGAACCTTTTTGCATATAAAGAAATACATAGCTACATCTGATTTTTATAGTGTTCTCCTGTGTGGGTTTACTAATCCTCCATTGTCAGATTTCAGTTTATTTGTTATTTTTTGTTTGTTTTGCTATTATAAATTATGTTAAATGAACTTTTTTTTTTTTCCATATATGCTTTCATACCCAGTTGATCTTCAAAAAGCCTCCAGGACTGGGAAACAGCCCACTGCCACTGACCAAGCCCGGCAGACCTCACTACGGTATAGGTTCTAGAAATAGGACCCTTGAGTGAATCTGCACGCTACAGGGTCTCCTTAGCATGGTCCCTGTAACAATGTGTTCCCGTGGCTCTCCGGTTCTCTTCCTATTGTCTAAAGCCACCAGCCACATGCTTCCAGTTATGGCTTCTTCCATCACATAGATTATGGCTGCTCAATCCTCCCAGGCCTCAGACATTTCTAATGTCAGCACAGTGTCACAGGGCTTTCAGCAATCTCTAACTGACAGCATGTCATCTTCTCCCCAACCCAATATTGTATTGCTTTATCAATGATTATGTTCGTGTAAGTGAAAATGCAAAAAAACCCACAAAAAAAACAACAAAAAAAACCTGAGTTATAGGCACAAACTTAACTAGGTAAGAAAGGGCACTAAGGTAAAGCCTCCCAGGAGGAGGCCGGCGAAACAGAGCCTCTGAATGCTTCTCTGAGCATTCACGTGACAGCCTGCTTGGGAGGTCAGGGCAAGGTCTCGTGACTTTTAGGAAACATAAGGAGTCCCTGTACCTGGGCTATCTGGCAGGGTTATAATGTAGGTAAGATTCTGGATATCTGGCAGAAGAGAGGGCAGGGCAGTGGACTGCTCTGTATTTTCTGCATCTCAGCTCACCCTGGCCAGCTTCCAGCTTGCAGGAGTAGGTCCAAGCAGATCGCATCTGTGGGGCAAAATGAGTGACTTTGGATGATCTAGGTAATAAGGTATGGAGAGGAGAGCAGGAACTTCATCCCTGAGCATACAGTCCAGGAAAGTCAAGTGTTGGGACAGTCTAACTAAAGCCCTGCTAATCTTCACCCTCGGTTTCCTCATCCATTTTCTTGAAGGAGTCTTGAGACATAGCAAAATTTGCAATTTAATTGCAACTTAACAACCAACAGGTAAAAGTACATCTGAAAAGTTTAGATCTATTCTTAGATAGATTTTGCATTCCACTATGGGTCAAATTGTCAGAGTGTGTACATACACACACACACACACACAGTCACAAAAAGAGGCCATGGTCTAAACCAACCGCACACATTGCAGAACTCAATTCAAATCTGTACATCATATCTCCTCTATGAAACTATAAATTCCTAGGTTTCTCTATAAATTCTTAGATACCCATCTGTGTTTATAACAATAGCCAAGAACAATATAACAGCATAAACAATATAACAACATAACCAAGAATTGGCAAGAGTGGAAACAAATTTTCCCTTTTGTAGTAAAGTATATTTCTGTCTCTGAAACCTGCCTTTGGTACAGCCTGCCTGATAGCTCCTATTGGCTGAAAGCGCATAACAGCACATAGCACATGCGAAAAATACACACATACCGGGCACTGCTACTTGCATACTTATTTTATTTATTTTTAGAAAATATTTCAGAGACATGTTTTATTAAATTGGTGCTATTTGGGAATCGAGTAAAATGGACTGGTGTGTATTACATGAAAACTGTCTTCCCACAACTAATTGGTCCTAGTTGTCTCTTCTTGGGGCTACACAGACTGTGGCTCCGTGATCGATTGTCAGAAATTAGAAATGGTTCCTTGGTCTTCTCTTGTACCGAGGTAATAGCTGCATTTTAGTTTCCGTTTATACTGTATTTCAAGCATCTTATCTAAATGTCTAGTTCTCGGCATCCTGGTTTTGAGAGGGGGGGTGGATGAGCAGTGTAGAGGGTACTGACGACATTCTGAAGTGGCGAGTGTGGGGTGGGAGGTGGCACAGGCAGGGAAATAAAGAAGGAAGGCAAATGACAGTAAGGAAATGTCCTGGACGGGATGCTCAGTCAGTTGTCTTTTCATTTCATTTCTCCTGCAATGGCCCAAAGAAGAGGAGGAAGCCTAGGCATCTGCCATTGAGTGTCGTACCTGGGCAGCACAGCCTCCCCCATTGCAAGAAGATTTCACAGGCAGGTGTGTTAGGAAGCCAGTAAGCCCAACTCAGTAGTGAGAATGAGAGACTTGGCATTAAAAATGGCAGGGCCAGAGATGTCATCTCTGGATCAAACCTTCATTTCATAGATGATGATCTGAAACCCAGAGAGAAGATGCGATGTGCCTGAGGCCACTCAGTGAAGTAAGAACAGAACTGGAAGTGGAACCCTGCTCTCCTGCTTCTCAGGTTGATGCCCCTCTCAAGGTAACATCTTTGGGAACAATGTGAAATGAAGCCATTCAGGTTAGCAACTGCAGTGTGTGACTGGTATCCTCCAACAATCATCCTAAACAAGAAACTGCTCAGATAATTGCACAGAAGATGTGTGGTACATTGGAATTCCATTATTCTAAAAACAAAACAAAACAAAAACAAAAACAAAAAAAACCCCTACACATTTATTTTTCTGGTTTTGCCATTTAAATTGATGGCTTGGTTACTGGTCGGGCAGGCAGCAGGATGTCTGGTTGTTTTGCTAGTTGTTAAATACCTCTCTTCACTCCCTCTTGAAGGGAATTTTCTGCTCTTCCTCTATGGAATGTTTTTGTCATTTGTTACAAAAAGCAGGTCTGCGAGATCATAAAATGGCAAGCAAACCTCCCTGGTCCCATCAACGTTCAAGTAACAGTGCCCTGTTACTTTGTAAGGTGTGGTTCAGCAGGGGATGATGATACTGCTTCTCCAAGGCCCTGGAAAATGGTTCTTAGGATCCCCATTTCAGGGCTGCGGAAACTGAGGCTCCAGAAGGGAATTCACATCTTCAGAGCACTTGTACAGATTCTCTGCAAGACAAGTTTTACAGAGGAGGCAATAGGATCAGGGGGGCTCCACGTACCCCCACCTACTAGGTTCCCCTCTGAAGGCCCCCCCATTTTGGGCCCATCCCAGATCACATCCATTCCTTCCCTCATCCCCTTTCAGTTTAGCAAACTGAATCATTTCAAATTCCACGCGCCCAACATGAGTTGTCCAGATGAGCTGAGAGCTTGACTCATTGCCAGGCTTGATCACCCTCGTTTCACATTTTCATAAAATATAGGAAGTTAACTAGGGCCGTGGCATTCTGTGGTTTGTAGCAGCTATTTGAAGAGTTTATTTTCTTCGTTATTTGTTATTTTCACCCTTAGTATTTGAATTGAATTTTTCTCCCCGTTTATCATGCTTCTATTATTCTGTCATTTGAAAATCGAAACCATGTTTGGACCAATTTTTAAGACGTGGTATCTGAGGTTGGGAGGCATGATTTTGTCTCCCACTTTTTCCTGTCTCCAGATTTGTGACATTGGCTAAGTCTAGGCCCAACTTTGGGCTCTCATTTCTTCACCTGTAGTATTAGTGTTGGACTAGATGGGCTGTCAAAGACTGTTTCTTGTCTGAAATGCGCTACTTGCATTTTTCTTCCTGTTTTTATCAACACTGACTTTCTAAAGTAAAGTTGATGACCAGGCCTTTTGGTGTAGGAATTTTTAGCAGAATTTGATTATCTTGGTTTAGACGGAAGGCTATGGGAACGAGGCAGGTCTGGCCAGGATGGTCTCAGTTTGGCATCATCTCTTGATGATGTCCGGGTTTCTCAGAAATCGTCCAGGCAAAGCCCCCTCGGCTTCACATCCCTGCAGACATTGTGTCAGCTGCTCTGCATGTCTGCCCTGCTCAGCGTCATGATTTGACAAGCTGGGAGTTATGGATGCTTTCAATGTATCACAAAACCCTTAGCAAGCTGTCAACAGGTAGAATTGCAGACTTTCTCTCGGGTTTTTTCTTGCAAAAGCATACCTTATAGTTTCACAGATGGTGAATTCTGTGAGGAAAATGTCATATCCTCATTTTACAGACAATGACGCTGAGGTCCAGAGAATGAGTGAGAGAGCTGTGACGGCCTGACTTGGTCTTTCTTTCCCCATTTGAAACCTGCCGTCGTAGGTTAAGTTTATGGAGTTCAGCCAACATGGTGCCAAGACTCTTTGAGCCACATGGGTGCCGTCCCCAGTAGTAGAGTCAGAGACAGAATTCAAATTAAATTCTTATTAATTTGCCAAGTCGCATTCCTGTTCTCAAACGGTCTTGCCTCACACCAGGCTTCATTTGGGGGAAGCCAACTGACCTCAGGTGCTATGGGGTCGTTTTGCCATTGTCAGACAGAATAATATTCAAACCATGGCATTCGAGGCTGTTCAAACTTTGGTTACAACCTGTTTAAGCGTGGCTCTTCCCAGGCTGTTCTTGATCTTCTGTGATTCACTCTAGTCTCCAGCTGACACTCGATTCTGTGTCCAGTAATTATCCCGCCCTAACATTTCAGATTCCACATGAGTACTCGATATTTCCAGTTTGGACTCTTTCTTTTGTCTCAAGGACTTGGGGTTTGCCTCATGTTCTTTAGCTTCTTTCCCTATCAGCCTCTCGAAATTTACCCCCTGGTTCTGGGTTGCTTGTCCTTGCAGGTCACCTGTTGGGGCAGGCCAGGTGTAGGGGATTCAGGACAACTGCCAGAGATTCCCTGGGGGCCTCCTCTGTGCCAGGCCTTGGGATAAGCTGGAGAGATAGAGACGGATTAGATACTCTCCTGCCCTAAAGGAAATTGCAATTTAGTAGGGAAAAAAACTGTCTAGATAACTGAAGGTAGTACTACATTGTCAGTGCTGTGAGAGGAATCCATGTGGAGCGAGTGAGAGGCATAGAGAAGGGACAAGTTCTCTCCGCTAGGGTTGTGGAGAGGGTTACGGAAGGCTGCAGAGATGAGGTCCCTCTGCAGGGACATTTCACGTGGAGAAAGAATGCCTCACACAGAACTGCATTTCCTCCCTGAGACTGGGGAATAGGTTTTCTGGAAAGGAGAAGTCAGTGTTTGTTAATTATGCCTTAGCAGACAGAGCAATGTGATAGAAAGATCGGAGCCTCGTAGATGGCAATCTTTGACATTTGGGATCCAGAGTGCTCATGGCCAGCTAGCTTGGCCGAGGGTTTAATTCAGTCTTCTTCAGAAAGCGGGGAATTCCCAGTAACGGCTGCAGTGGAAATGCTAAAAGTGGAAGGCCAACAGAACAGACTCGTTTTATCTGGCTGAAATGAGGAGGAAATGGCTCTTGATATGACCTTTTTTCCATGTGGGGTTGCCTTTCAGACATGGAAAAGCTGGCTCAGAAACAGAATGGTAAGTGAAATGATAAATCCAGAACATGAGCAGATAGTAGCTTCCCCAAGACCATTCTTCTTCACGTGTGTCACCTGAGAAAGGCGGAGGCAGGTGTCCAGCCCAGAGCAGTGATGTACAGGAGGGTTTGGGCATGAGGTGGTGGGGGATGCTTGGTACCCATCAACTGGTTGCAGAGCTGGGCTAGGTCCATCGGGCAGGAGAGGAGCCGGGCAGAGAGGAGAGGAGCAGGGCTGTATGCTGGCCCCGCTCCCCCACCCGCCTCCCCTCCGGATGTAGAGGGTGTTGAATTGCTTGGCTCACTGAGAGGGGTGTTTCACCGGACACATTTTTCCATGGTGACATTGGTGGCAGTGTCCCTGTGGAAAGTGGAGTGATGAGAGGAATGGAAAAGAACAATGTTTTCCAGCAGGACCGTTACATTATGGAAACACTGATTTGCAAATGTCTCTTTTCTCTATCTGGGGCTTTTATTAACATGGAACACCATGGCATTTATGTTTCGGAGTTGGTGAAATTGAAGTGCACATGGGTTAATCTCAGGATCATACTGTTGATTGGGGAAAAAAGCCACGAAAGAATACTAACAGTATGATTTCAGTTATATAAGCTGAAAACATATATAAATGTGTGTGTGTGTGTGTGTGTGTATGTGTGTGTGTAGTATAAAAATACAGCTATAAAATTAAGGAAAGGATAAAAACAAAAATTTTAAAAGTGATTACTAATTTTCAGAAGGAGGGAATGTTTGGCCAGGTGGGGCACCTGTAGGGGATTTCAAGGTAATGATAAGGTTCTCTTTTGAAAAATGAGCAGTGAGAACAGAAGTGTTCATTGTATGCTAATTTTTATATATTACATATATTTTATGAGTATTGTATGTATCATATTTAGTAAAACAATTAAATGAGACTCTTCTAAGGATATTTAATCTGTTGCTAGCTTGCTACAAGTCAGCATGAACCTGGCTTTCTTTATATCAGCAATGGATTTATTTTTTGAATAAAAGTGTGCAAACTGACCCCGGGCACCCCTGTTGAATCAAAAGGTTATTTCTCTTCCTGACATGGGAAATAGAAATGAAATAATGTAAGGTGAAAAAAAAAACAAGATACAAAATACATAGTTTTATTACAAAATAGGTGATGCACAGTTAAAAATCTTGTTTGTGAGCATAGATTAAAAAGGCTTGAAAAGTGCCGATTAAAATATGTAAAAGGGTTAGCTCCTTAATGATTTTTTTCAGCAAAGAAGGTAGGTTTTACAGGCCACGGCCCTGTTGGTTTATTTAATTTACGCCATTTCTGGTGTGGTAGGTCCATCCTCTGTACCATTCTGTGGTGCCCTGTAGGGGTGTTGCTTTCTTCTCTTCGTGTTTTGTCTATGGAACACTCTCCTTTCTGCTTTCCAACTATGATGCACATTGAATTTGATCACTGGAGCATGTTGGAGCCAGGAGACTAGCCCAGGAGTTAGGAAAAATGCAGGAAAAGGGTCCGTCCAGATGGGTCTGCAACTGGAGAGAGGATGGTCGTGGGAAGGTCATCCAGGGGGTGTGTTCCCAGGAGGCACAGCACAGGCCAGCAGTAGCCTCCCTCCCACCTCTTTCTTTCTATATACTCCACGGTCCCAGGTTAGGTTTCCCGGAAGCAGAATGAAACTTAGGTTAGTGTACACGATGTGTATGAGAGAGTGTTCTTGGAATCAACATCTGGGAAAGGGAAGGAAAGGAGAGAGGAGGGGAAGGGTGGGGAAGGAAGGGAACAGGATCAGAGACATCGAGGCAGCCACAGTAGCGCAACTGAAAACACTCACGAAAGAGGACTTCCAGAACTGCTTCAGAAAGTGGCAAGAGCGATGCGAAAAGTGTGTTCGAAGCGAGGGGGAGTATTTTGAGGGGGATTAATGGCAATGTGTCTTTTACTGTAATACACTTTTAAAATTCACACATTCACCATATTGTGTGATCACACCTTGTGGGTTTGTTAACATTGTCCTCTCGAAGCTATTTATGCAGGCCTTTAATATGTCACTTATCCTGACATGCTCTAATTATTTGACTCAGAATAGCTGGCACGTTGACATCAGTGTCACAGGGCTTCTTGCTTCATCAGCCAAGTTCTGCAGCCTTTCTTAGAAATAGTATCAGAATGGCTCCAAATACCTTCCACTTCCAGTAAGAGGCAACTTATTTGTAGTTATTTGTTTATGTATCTGACACCGTCAGAAGACTGAGGGCGATTTAAGGCAGGGACTCTGCCTGTCATCTGGGTGTACCAGATATCTATCAGCCCTGCCTGGAGTAAGGGAGGGCTTCATTCAATCTCTGTTGAATGAATGTATATTGCTACATCTAGGTTGTTTTTCATTTGAGAAAAGGGGTAAGGGTGAAATAAAAGTGAATTTCTTTGTAAGACAATAAGCAAAAGAATACTAATAAAGTACCAGCTCCCTTTCCAATATGCCGTTGCGCTGTTTTATACTCTTTTGGCCCTGCTGAGTTGATGCCCCCCATGAGGTACTTTGCATGATGGGTTATTTGTTGCAAGACTTTCATCTACTCCCATTTGTCCCTTATACTCATTGGTAGCAGCCATTGATTGAGGTCCTACTATATGCCAGGCTCTGCGTTACTCATTTCTAATCCTCAGAGTAACCCTCTGAAGTAGATATTGGTACTCGTCTTTTACAAGTGCAGGAAGCGAAGCTCAGAAAGAAGGTTAAACTAAATTGTCTGAGGTGATGCACTTTCATATGACAGATCTGGATTTGAACCAGGGCAGCCTGGTTCCAGAGCTCTCCATTTTCCTGGTACTCGGTCCTGCTGAATTTCAGTGTGCTGCTACTTCTGTGATAGGAGACACTTGCCTATTAGAGGTGGAAGCCATTTGGGGAGCAAGTCTGCTATCTTTTCAAAGAAAGGCCACGTAATTCATCTGTTAAAAGAAGAAGCACTGTTACTTTGATGTTGACATTCTGTCTAGAAATGGTCAAATTAAATTGTGCCTGTGTATAATTTCTTCCAACTCTGAAACAGAGTGAGGGAGTAGATGAGAATGATTATGAAAAAGAGTAATCTTTTTAGAGCTCATATTTGTTTTGGTAGCATATCTTCACAGTGGTTTTTCCATGCCAGGCACTTTGCCAAGTGCTTTCTATACATCATCCCCATTAATTCCCACGACAGCCTTGTGAGGTAAATGTGATTGTCATAGATATCCTGTGACCCAGCACTCTTACTCTTAGGTATTTATGTGACAGAAATAAAAATAAGAGTCCACAAACATACTTGCATATGAATATTAATAGTAACTTCATTTGTAGTAGTAAAACCTGAAAATAGCCCACTAGCTAAACAGACTGTAGCATGTGGGAATATTACTCAGCAGCAAAACGAGAGTAACACTGAAATATGCAACAACATGGGTGAATCTCAGAGTCATCCTGCTGAATGAAGAGTGCACACTGTCACAGGAGAGCATACTGTATGTTATACCATTCACAATGTTTTGGTGGGAAAACATCAGAACAGTGGTTATCTCTGGGATGTGTGACTGCAAAGGACGTAAGGGAATTGTCTGAGGTGACAGAAATGTTCGATGTCTTGATAGGGGCTTCGGTTACATAGGGGCATACATTTGTTAACTCATTGAAAGATACATTTGAGGTTTGTGCATTTCATTGTATGTAAATTTTACCTGAAATATTGAAAACAAACATTGAGCTCTAATCATACACCTGTTGGGGTTTTTAGAGGTAAAATGTACTGATGTCTACAGCTTTTCTTGAAATGCGTCAGAAATAAAATGGCTTGCTGGGTAGAGAGAGATGGATAGATGCCTCGTATAAAGCAAGTGTAGTAAATGCCAGCATAGGACTTACGTGGTGGACAGCATGAGCATCGATAATGAATTTCTTTCAACTTTTATGTACATTTGAAAATTTTCATGAACAACATTGGAAAATGAAGTAGTAGACACCCAGAGAGGGAGTGTAACTAGAATAAACTAGAAAAGAAAAAACTAGAATAAAGTGCCTGTCCGGTCCTTCTGCTGATCCAAAACAAGCTGTTTCACCCAACAAAGCTCAAAGGACTGTCTGCTGCCCACACACTGGAGTCAGAGCCCCGTCATGTTTGAACCCTTTTACCTCTCGGTCTTACCTGACATTCCAGTTCGTCTCCTGCCGCTCCTGACAGATCTCCCTCACCAGCCCTTTGAGATGACTTCTTCCTCCTTGTGTTCATGGACTTTCAGGCTTCCGTGCCTTGCTTTACGCTCTTCCCTGTGCTCGGAAGATCTTCATCCCTGTAAAGTCTTTACTTATCCTTTTGGGTCCAGCTCGTGTGTCTGTCACTGCTGCTCCCTATGGTAGCGCCGATCACATTGAGGTTGTTTCCTTCTATCTCCCTCTCAAGATGTCGGCATTGACAAATGCCAGCCAGACTTAAACTTGAGCAGAGGCCCTGTGTGAGAAAGTGCAGGGCCCGGGGGACATAAGTGACCGGATGGTAGTGTATAGGAACAGATGGGAAGAGGGCAGGGATCAACTCCTGAATCAATATGGGTTGAAGGGTTTAGAATTTGTTCTTATGCAGCTGGGCATCGATGAGGTTTTTGAGCAGGGATGTGGCAAAATCAGATCTGTGTTGTAGAAAGATTGCCCTTGTGTCAGGAGGATATATGGATTGGGCAAGGAGAAAGAATGAAAGAAACCCAATTAGGAAGTCATTACGGTAGCCGTTCTCCCACCACTAAGATACCCGCTCAGAGGCTATGGTCTCCTTAGGGCCGTCAAGACAAAATGAACTTGTTGAGCTTGCATCCTCTAAGGAACATTTACAGACTTCAAGAAGATTTGGAAGACTGACCAATATCTGGGTTTGCTCTTGCTGGGGCTCATGGAGTGGGCTGTAGGGGGCCAAGGAATTGGGGTGCTTATGATAGTTCAGCTGAAATCATTGACCATGAAGCCCAGTAAAGCAAGAAAGGGGGTTAGCAGAGGGCCAAATGGAAGAAGTGGCTGTCTCACTGCAGGCAGCACTCAGCAATAGTGTCAGTGAGGGCGTAAAGACAGACTGTGAGATTAATGACACCTAAGAGGATTTCAGGGGTCACTTCTTATACTCTTATCTCATGCAGCCATCACAGGAATTGGTCTTTCCCATTTTGTTTTTCCAAGCACATGTGGAGGCAGAGAGTAGTAGGGACAACATAAGGTCTAGAATAAGGGATCATAGATTAAGTCACAGCTCTGCACGTACTAACTCTATAACCTCTGAAGCAGCTCTTAACCACACTGTGACTCTTTGTTACTCCTAGAAAAGTAGCCTGGCCAGTGGTTAACAGAGAGGGCTCTGGAGTCAGTGCAACCTTGTGCAGTTGACTTAACTTCTCCGTGTCTCAGTTTCTCCTTGATAAAGCATGAATACTAGCATGGCCTCCCACTTGGAGTCATGAGAATTCAATGAGATAATACAAGCTAAGCTTTTAGCACAATGTGTGGAACACAGTAACTAATTAATAATATAATGTAATTACCATATTATATTATTCATACATAATCATCATTATTAGCAACTGTAAAATGGGGATACAAATCTGTAGCTCTGAGAGTTTCCGTGAGGATCAAATAATGAACACAAAAGTGGTTTGAAAACTGTCAAATGCTGTTCAGTTGTAAGATATGAATTCTGCTGGTAACAGGGACCCGTTCGGAGTGAGACGCTCCCCAGGCACACCTACGGAGCCAGGGTTGTGTGACTGCCGAGGGCGCAGCTCATTCCTCCTGCATGGTTGGCCTGATCGGTCCACCCTGGCTTCTCTCGTTCCCTGGAATCGGCTGATCACTGCTCATCCGCCCGTCTGCCCTGAGCTGGGTACATGGTCCATTCTTACTACAGCTGATAACAAGGGCGCTGCTGCGGTAAGCGCCTACTGGGTGCGGCCAGTGTCCACTCGGAGGGCAGCTTTGTGTGGCGACAGAAGCCGTCACTGCCCGGCCCTCTGATGATGGGGAACACAAAGCCTAGGTGCTTTGAGAGCCTCAGCACCTACAGACCCATAAAGAAACGTGCCCAAGGTCACACGGGTGGGCGGTGGAGGAGTCCATTTTGGAGGCCCGTTTGGATGCTAAAGCCTGTGTTCTCTCTGCTTTGTGTTCTTTGTGCCTCTCATGGCTTCCTTTGGGAGTGACAGGAAAGGGTTCATTAGTGTGTTGGGATGGGGGCGTTGGCAGAAATGTGGTGATGAGCTGGGAAGCGCCCGTGGCTATTGGTATTAGAGCTGGTCACTGAAGGAATGGGTACTGGATCTGTCCGAGGGGAGTGCTGAATGCTCGTCGGTTTGAAGAAGAACGTGCGTTCCCTTCCCCAGCAGTCATGGCAAGAGCTGTTGCTCAGCCCTGCTCATCTTCTCTAGGTAAGAATGAGCACCAGGCCAGGATGGCCCAGAGCCGAAGTATCTTCTCCCTCCCAGTTGTTTGCGCTCCCGATTTCAATGAGAAGCACAAAAATCCCTTCTGTTCATCATTTCAAACCTAGGAGTCACCCTAGCTCCTCCTGCCTCTTCTTCCGTCTCCAGTCAGTTCTTTGTTGATTTCCCCTCCTAAAGTCTCTGTCTTACGGTCTCTGTCCCCTCCTTGGTCCGGGCCCCTCATGTCTTCTCAGGATTATGGTGGCGGCTCCTTCACTGGCCTCCCTGCTTCATCTCTCTGCATCCCTTTCACCCTGTGCACAGGCACCAGCGTGCGCTTTCAGAAGCAAAGCTCTTTTTTCCGTTATATCCCTTCTCAAAGTACTTCATGTTGTGCCCACAGCGCCCAGAATAAAGCTCAAGTTCATGGGCATGGTGTTCCAGACCCTTCACAATCAGGCGTCTTTGTCATTCATTACTCACCCTCCTTACTTTCTCATTGTCATTCTTCAAGGATGAGTCATGAAGCTTTTCTTTATTTCAAAGCTTCTCTTGATTCTCTTAATCAGGAATAGTCTGTCCTTCCTCTGCAGTCCCACAGACCTGCTTTGGGTATGCTTATGTCATGCTGTTTTACGTCTTCTGACTCATCTGAGTGTCCATCTTCCTGCCCAGATGGCAGACTCCATATGGGCAGAGCTTGGGCTGTACCCACCTCAGCATCCCAGAGAGCATCCGCGTCCACCCCAGGCAGCAGGCTCAGTGGGCTCCAGAAGGGGCTCAGTGAACACTTGCTCATTTGTCTCCCTGAACTGCAACCACCTAGCTGAGCCGCTTTAAAAAAAACAAACTGCTTTTGCCTCAATAACTCAGGTATAGAGAGCTTCTGAGCTCCTAAGTAGATCTCATGATTTAGTTATGCCTAAAAATGAAAGGAAAAAGGTACAGGAAAAAGAGATGTTCAGGCGTGAAATCAATGAACAACACAGCAAACGTAGAAAAGCAGATCCAGGACACTCTCCTCCTTCTGTTTGTAGGTAACATGGCTGTCAACACCTTTGGAGGCTGTGGGTGTTACATTTATTTGCCTATGTTACATAGTTTTACATTTTTCTTTTATCTCTTACATTGTCAAGAGCCCCTAAATTGGGATTAAATCATGTAACCCATATAGTTTTTAAATGGTAGCTGGAGTATATATGATAGTCACACCTAATATGTCACCAAATCCAGGAAATAATAGACAAGAAAGATAGTAATTAAATCTATATCTACCTGATATAGGGAAAGAAGGGACATAGGGAATCGGGAATTATGAGATATCTCTGAAAGGCAGAAAGCAGATGGGTGTGGACCTGGGACGGATTGCGAGAGAACTGTGCCGTGAAGGTGAGAGCAGCACCAAGAATGTGGGTCCTGGGGCTGGAGGAAGCTCAGGCAACACTACCAGGGCAGGTAGTAGGGGTCCATAGAGAGTCACCAGGTGTGTTAAACCCCACTTGTTAGGTAGGACGGGGCATCTGCTCCCAGGCAAAAATAGCACGTGGGCCCTTTGAGCCAGAGAATCACCCAGGGTTCAGGTGGCTGACAATGCTGGGAAGAACATTTTAGACACAGTGTCCTTAGCAATTAGGAAGAGGGAAATCAGGGCACAAGAACAACAGGGAAAGTTGACAAACACTTGAGCTAGGAATGAAGTAGGGTCACCGGGTTAGCAATTCAACGGAAAGTTTCATCCCTGAGTCCTCACAATTTAGGTTGACAACCATTTCAGTTTTCCCAGGACTGAAGGGATTCTAGGGTCGCAAGACTTTCAATGCTAAAACCAGGAAAGTCCCAGATAAATAGGGACAAGTTGGTTACCTCACCACCATCCTTCTCTTCTCATCTCATCAGTCAAAGCAACGTCTCCTTTAACCTCTTCTTTCAAAGCTGCTCTGGCTACTTTGTGGCTCAGTTTTGGGCTGTTCCCAATGATAGTTGTGGAGGTCTCAGATCACTTAGGTGACACCTCCTGTTGTCCCCTAGAGAGAGCTATGATTTATTGTTGTTACTGAAACCACGTATAATTACAGTAACTTGACATACATTGAATGAGATATATAATCGTTATGTTGCATGGGAATGAGAAGACACATACTGTATTTGTACTAAGAATTATTTTTCTCTTAGCCAGACCAAGTTTCAGTTTTCATTTTAAGTTCTCCAGGATCTATAACCTGTTTGACGTCCATGCCCTCCTCAGACACATGGACCTTCTCGTCAATTCCAGCATTGAGTTATGCATGCTTATGTGCAAAGGATCTGATGTTATAGTCGGACATCTCTTGCGCCTCGTTGTTCTTTATGCCCGACACTTGAGAAGGTATCTGTGGGCTTTTTCTGGGTACTCATTCAGCCAGACGTTTCCCTATCAGAGGGTTTCAGCAGCAGTAGCCCCGTTACTCATTCTCAAGTCAAAGTCCTGATGCATTTGAAACATTCATTCATTCAGTCAGTCAGTCAGTCAATCAGCAAACGTTTATTGAGAAACTACTACCCTGTTTCCCTGAAAATAAGACCTAGCCGGACAATCAGCTCTAATGCATCTTTTGGAGCAAAAAATAATGTAAGACCCGGTGTTATATTATATTATACTATACTGTACTATATTATACCCAGTCTTATAGTAAAATAAGACCGGATCTTATATTAATTTTTGCTCCAAAAGACGCAGTAGAGCTGATTATCTGGCTAGGTCTTATTTTTGGGGAAACACAGGTATGTTCCAAAGAGTTCTGATTTCTCAGTTTTAGGTACCTGATGGATGGTGGTACCATTTACTGAGATTGGCGAAGACTGAGAGAAGAGCAAGATTTTCTACGATAGGTCATATCTTCTGGAGGAGGCACGGTTGAAGGAATTCCCCATGAAGTAGAATTCAGGTGCAGCTTGTGGACCTAGGGAAGAGGAGACGGGGAAGGAAAGGTGGCTCCAGCTCTAGGGTCAAAGTTACAGGGAGGCAGGGCCAGGAGCGTGGCTCAAGTAAAAGACTGACATGGAAACTCGTGGTGCCTTACGCTAATCTTTCCCTTACTTGCTGCATGAATTTGAGCCATTTACTTAATTTTTTGGAGTCTTATTTGCTTCATTTTAAAATGGAACTTTAAAAAACGCAGCACTGTTATTTCAGTCAAGAAGATATCCTTTATCTTATCATTTTCCTAAGCTGTTTCTCTCAAGGTCAACGTTTCTCTCTTTTTTATTCCAACTCTCAATATCAGGAGAATTGGTTGCAATGCACTAACGTGGTTAGGAGGAAGAATTCTCCAACAATAGAAGTAAGCTCTGCTACCTTGCAGTATTTGAGGACTGAAAGCCAGCTGTGGTTTGAACATGTGACCAGATACCAAGGGCCTGAAACACCATTTCAATTTGTTTTTTTTTTTCCCCAGGAATTTCCTAATTTTCCATTCAAGAAATTACCCCCACCCCCAACCCCCAATGCCTGGTCCAGAAGGGATCACTTTACTCTAACATTGGATTTATAAGCATGTCAAGGTATTTTACTGCAAAAGAATTTTCAAATTGTAGTATCTAAGAAAAGTCTTTTCAAATCATTAAGGCATTTGCCTCTTGCTCTCTCCATGTAAGATCACGGGTGCCATGATAAAATCAAAGGAATTACTCAACTCTCTTGTGTCAGTTGCCTATAAATTTTCCAGATTCAGTCAGCAGTCCCCAAATGTGCTGACAGATTCTTTAGGTTTTGGTTTCTGCGGTTAGAAAACATCTAGGAAGCTGTAAATAATTGCCTCCCGCCTTTGCTCAAGCTGCCTGAAAAATCTCCCCCTCCCCCGCTGTTCCATCCATCCCGGTCTCTCTAATCCTTCGGAACACGGCTTAAAGGCCCACTCCCAGGAAAATAACTCATATTCTTCACGGTGAGGTGGAGATGTTTGCAGAACTCTAGGCATTCCCCGTTCCCACCCCACTCCCGCCATCTGGGACGCCATCCTCATCTGACCTCCTTCCCAAGGCAATTTCTGTACCTCTCTCACCTCGCTGGACATTCTGCCTCGAGTACTCGAGCCCTGGTCTTGTTTCTTTCTTCTCAGCATCTTGACTTATTCCCCTCAGCTCACCTCACACAGTGAAGCCTGGAGAGGGTCTGTGTGCATGGGTGGACCGATGCGTGCTTATAAGCATGCAGGCTTGCGGAACACACAAACTGCTCATGAACTTCAAAGGGGCTCTTGTTTTCCGATACGCTTGCCTTGGCAGTATGCAGCGGGTGCCATTTAGATGGAGCATTCTAGAACCTGAGTCTTGTTCTTCAGTTCATTTCTCAAACCCCCAATTTGGTTCCTTTTTCCTTCTCACTTCTCCCTTGCATCATCTTGTTGCTTGGTCTCCCATGAAAACTTCCTCAACACTCACAGCTGGTTTTCCCTGGATGATAGTTCAGCTTGTCTCTTTGACAATGTATTCTCCTAACTGTGGCTTTTGTGCCATGGCAATAGACTCTTGGATTACCTTGGATAAAACTCTTCTGAGTTCAGGCCATTCTCTGGGACTTTTTCCTATATTCTACTATTGGCGGTGTCTTGCTTTTATGAATGGGGCATGTTTCACCTTATTGACAATAACTCAGGGAAAACTGAATTCCAGAGAATACTATCTGCTCTTTAGAGAGACAACGACTTAGAGAAAGATATGTAGCAGTTTCTGTGTATTTACCCATCAGGTTTCGTGGAAACCTTGCTTTAAGTGTACCTGTGCTCGGTAGGCTCGTTTCCTAAAGAACTGTGGTTTGGAGACACTCAGTTCCATGGGATTACTTGGTAAATCATAACGCGTCCCCACTGTAGGATGGCATGACTAAGGGAAGCATTGCTGTAAAGGTGTAAGACTGCTTTTTCAAAGTCAAGCAGGAAAATCAGGTTCGTTGTTTCCAAAGTCCATTTTATGTAGTCGTGTCTACCTCACATTGATCATTGTGTTGCTAGTATAATTTAGAAGACATCTCCATAACAACCTAGATTACTGCATGTCAGGGATCAGAGGCCCTTAGAGACCATCTGTCTAGTCTGGTGTTTCCCAGAGTGGGAGATCATACCCCGATGGCATCTGGGGTCACTGTGATGAGGGATGCGAATGCAGCCCTAAATTCTGTGGACTCCCATAATGAGGGGCCTGCATTCGCTTTGTAATTCTCCAGCTTTCTGATCAGCCAAGGGAAGGCTGCAGCGTGGAGCCAAAACGTCCTTATCACCTCGCCGTTACTTACCGATCACCTTTATGTATTCATTAATTTATAAATGAAGTGAAAGCAAACCCGAGGCTCAGAACCTATAGGCGGTTCCCTGTGAGATGAATCCCATAATGCCTCTGCTGTCCCTGCGTTTATTTTGCACGGTCCACATCGACATGTGGCAAGGGATATTCATTTTCCATTTAAGGTGGTGATACAAGGTTTCCATTTACAAACGCTTCTACCAGTGAAAATGTGAGTTAATTAAGAGGAAAATAAGAACATTTGTTGAGTCCCAAGCTCTGGAAAATCAATGGTGAAAAGTGAAGATGTGGTTTCCCACTCTTTAAAATTAGGTCAGTTTTGCTGCACCTCCCAGTTTTTGTTTCTCGCCTTTGTCCCTCTAATTTGAACCTTCTAGATATTATTTCCACTCAATCTGTGACTTAATTCTTCCTTGTGGCCTCAAGAATACATGATGCAGGGGGAAGCCAGGTGAGGCTGGGATGTGTCACGCCATTCCCGAATGGGGCCACCCCTACAGGCGAGAGGCCGCACGCTAGCCTCTCTCCTTCTTATAAGATGATTCAACTCATGGCTGATCCAGGAAAGAGTTAGTCCACCAAACGCTTCCATGGCTCTGTCAGGAGATGGCTAGATGCTGCACTTGAAAGCTCTCAGGACGTCTTGTAATCCCCTTCCCCCAGCAGAAGGTGGACTGTTGCCACATCTGAGAAGTGATTGCTGATGTCTTCAGGAACCACTTCCCCTCAATTGTCATCTTAGCTTTCACTTTTCCAAATCAAGTGGGGGAAAAAAGATATTGGGGTCTGGTGAACATCTGGGTAGCATATTGGTCAAAGGGATCTGTTTCTCTTTTCCTCCTACAGCAAGTAAACTATCCTCCATTCCTAGGAAAATGATTAATGATAGCACACGGAAGCCAAAAGCATATGAGCTTTTATACTTTACTTTTTTTTTTTTTTCTCCTACCTATGGACAGATAGACTTTTCCTGTGTATTTTGGCTTGGGGCACTCAAAATTCCAGGAATCTCCCCAGCCCTGTTTCTTGAAGGGCTTGTAGATTTTACTGATTGACTTCCTTTTTGATGCATTGGAGCGATTATTTGTTGTAGGTGACACAGAAACTTCTGAAGCATAAAAACCTGCCTTCGCCATTTCAGTTTCTCTTTATCTCTATCAAGCGAACGCAAACCACAGTCCAGACAGGAAGGCGTTTTCATGAGTGTGTAGTGACCCGAAAGAATTGGCTGACTCATAAGTGAGGTCAGGGTCACCTCCTGTGGCCACCTGCCTTCAGACACCACAGAGAGAACAGAGACCTGGCCCCAAGCCCCCAGCTTAGCCCTTCTTGCAGTGGCTTGAGGACTCACCGTCCCTCTTTAGTTCACAGGAGCTAGAAATAGAAAGCAGTCTGATTCTGTGCATATGTGTGGGAAGTAGGGGTGTTTGTGTCTTCCTGTGGTCTCGTGATACCTATGCAGCATCCTGTCTCTGCTGCAAGATCCTCCTCCCCACAATCCTGACTCCCAGCTCCGTGTTTTTCAGCTTGACCAGTCTCTTCTCAGTGGCTTTCTCCACAGTTCTTCCCACAGTTGTTCCCACTCCTGAGAACAGAGGGTGGCCTCTCTGCTGTGATCTGGGTCTATAGGACCTCTTTTCTCTCGTCCTCATGCCTCCGGACTTTTACCCCCACACTGGCTATGAAAGCCTCACGTTGCTCCTCCCATCCTCGCCACACACACACACACACACACACACGCACGCACACGCACGCACACGCTAGGGAAGGCCTTGAGCGGCCACACTCTACACTAGAACCTGAGCCACACTTCACCACAGAGAAGTGGCTCCTCCTCATCCAAGCAGCTTCCAGGCTACCCTGGATCTTGAGGGATTGGCCTTGGGTATGGCCGGTTGGTCCTTCTCACAGGCCTTGAGCAATGAGGTTGGATACAAGTGGGAGAATTGAGAAGCTGTCGTTTCCACACCCCATCCGTCTCTGTGCCTCCCTCCTTATTCGTGGGCTTTGTTTATAGCTTTCCCCATGGCCTGTTTTCACCCATTCTCGGCCCAATTCTCACAGCCTCTGCTCCCTTACCTAGCACCTTGTCTCCTGGGTCAGGTAGTGCTCACTTCAGAGCACAGGGTCTGTGCTCGCCTCCTTTATCTCCTTTCTCAAGGACCTGTGAGCCCCTGAAAGGCAGAGCCCATGCCTGATTCGTCTCATTTTCTCCCTCATTCACAGTGCAGGGCCCAGCACAGAGAACACACTCTGTTTGCTGGCTGAACATTCAAAGAGATGGTTGGGACATGCGTCCACGGCATGATAAGGGGATGCAGTAGAGACCTGTATGATCCTAAACTCCCCTGAGAACACCTGAAATGTAAGCAGAAGCCAGTGAGAGCAAGCACGGAACACAGCTCTGCGTTCCAGAGTCTTTACAGTTAGCCGGTATTGTCCCAGTGCCTTTTCTGTGTCGGGTGCTATTCTGAGGAGGGAGGGAGTGGAGATCTTTTGGAGCTACTTCTAGAGGGATGTATACATGTAGGCCTTATACAAAGTAACTTAACACAAAAAGTTAGTTCCATTGATGACCGCTAATGAATTAGCAGTGGGGATAGAAAAATCATGTAACATGGACAAATGACAGAAATGATAACATTTAAGAAAAATTTAACAAGAGAGTTACATAACGCATATAAAGAAAACAATTCCATTTTATTTTTATTTCAAAAGCAATTGTGCCCCGTCCCTCCAAGACCCAGGAGACATCTGATTGCATCGGCTACAGAGTAGTCATTATGGGACTGTTACAGTGCCCCTCTCCGCCTGGGGGTCACACCACACATCTCTAGATTCTTTATATAGTTACACGAGCCTGTATGACTTATATAATGAAGCAAAGTGTTAATACTAAAAAAGAAACGTTTAGTCAATAGCATAAAATATCTGTTGAGGGAGAGTGCTAACAAGCTTATTAATAAGGTGAATAAGCACATTAATAATGCCAGTCTGTTTATGTTCATCGAGTTAACCACTTAATAATATCGGCAGTGTTTATTATAGAGCAGAAGGGCATCTCGTGATTAATAAGACTACTTTGAATCATTAGTTTCATATCATCCACAGATATGAATGCTGAACTAGAAAGAATCAGGCTTTCTTAGGTGAGAATGATTAAACAAATAATGGACATGCCATTTCAGTGTTTGTGTACAATATGTGTCCCTTTTTACTTTATAAAGGAGATTATGAAAATAAAATGACAAAACATATTGTGTGTCACTGATGCTATGGTGTTTGTATAAGGTATATTTTCTTTAAATTTTTTTTTTTTTTTTTTTTAGGCCATAAACCAAGCTTTACACATTTTTTTAAAAATGGTACGGATTTAAGGTGCCCAACATGACTTGATATACATATATAGTGAAATGATCTACTCTAGTCAGTCCAGTTAACAGAGCTTGTCATATAGTTACCATTTGTGTGTGTGTGTGTGTGTGTGTGTGTGTGTGAGATGAGAGCACCTGAAATTTATTCTCTTAGTAAATTTCCAGTATTCAATATAGTATTGATTTTTAATATGGTTGAAATTACATTTCAACTATATAGTTAAATAGAGCATTATTAAAATAGAATTTCTGAGAGTGTGCACATTTACTAGTGACTAAATGGAAACAGAAATAAGCAGCATTTTGGTTTAGATCTTAAAGTCAGCATATCCCAAAGTCCTAACTTTTGCCATTAGCCAGTTAGCGAGCTATTTCTACATCTACCAGTTATCCATGTGATACCCCAGACTTTAGAACGCAAAATGGTATGGAGTTATAAACAAGAACAACAAAACAGCTTAACAATGGCTGCTTGAAGAACTCTCTGTCACAGAAACCTATATTCTTAATTATCAATTTGTTTTGAAGGAAATATTTAAACCTTCAAAATATACTGATGAGAAGTCTGAATTTTTTCAGAAACATCGAGTGAATTCCAAACTAATTTACACACGATCTATGGAGTAGAACTTTAAACACCAGCCATCCATTCTTCTGGACAATGGAGAAGACTAAAAGCCTTTAAAAAATTTTTTATTAAATTTATTGGGGTGACATAGGTTAATAAAATTATATAGGTTTCAGTTGTACAATTGTATAAAACATCATCTATATATCGCATTGTATGTTCACCACTCAGAGTCAGTTCTCCTTCCATCACTGTATACTTGACCCCCTTTTCCCTCTTCTGCCACTCTCTGTCCCTCCTTACCGTCTGGTAACCACTAAACTGTTGTCTGTGTCTATGAGTCTTGGTTTCTTTATTTGCTTGTCTTGTTCCTTTTTTGCCTTCAGTTTTATATCCCACGTATGAGTGAAGTCATATGGTTCTTGATTTTTTTTCTGTCTGACTTATTTTCTTAGCATGATAATCTCAAGATCTATCCATGTTGTTGCAAATGGCAGTATTTCATCTTATGGCTGAGTTGTCTTCCATTGTGTATATATCCTTTGTATACATTTATCCTATGTATTCTTTATCCAGTCATCTATCGCAGAACACTTTGGTTGTTTCCATGTCATGGCCATCGTGAATGATGCTGCAATGAACATAGGGATACATATATCTTTACGGATAAATGTTTTCTGGTTTTTTAGATAGATACCCAGAAGAGGGATTATTGGGGTTGTATGGTAATTCTATGCTTAA
Source organism: Rhinolophus ferrumequinum (assembly GCF_004115265.2). Taxonomy (NCBI): domain Eukaryota; kingdom Metazoa; phylum Chordata; class Mammalia; order Chiroptera; family Rhinolophidae; genus Rhinolophus; species Rhinolophus ferrumequinum. Next base: position 61,653,329 of record NC_046295.1, on the reverse strand, counting down.
TTTTTTGAGGAACCTCCATCCTGTTTTCCATAGTGGCTGTAGCAATTTATACACCATATTTTAAGGAGAATTCTGACCCAGTCCCTAGGCACGTGGCTTTCTGAAAGGTGGGCTGGATGTGTAGGTGTGTGTATGAGATGGCATGTTTCCTGGTCAGCAACCCAGAGCCACTAGAGCAGTGTTTTTCACACTGGATTTCAATCCATTTGTCGGTCATAAGATTAGTTTAGTGCACTGCTATCCATTAGAAATGTAATGCGAGCCACATATATAATTAAAATTTTTCTATCAGTTAAGTTAAAAAAAACAGTTGAAGTTAATTTTAACAACCTTGTTTATTCCATTATATTAAAATATTGTTGTGACATGTAATTAATATAAAATTATTAATGAGATATTGTGCGTTTCTTTTTTTGTTCTAAGTTTTCAAAATCTGGTGCTGATTTTACACTTTTGGCACTCCTCAGTTAAGACTAGTCATATTTCAAGTTCTCGGTCGCCACATGAGGTTAGTGGCTACCATATTAAACAGCTCGAGTTCAATGTTTGCAGGTTTATACATTGAAATAGAGTAGGATGGAAAATTTGAGAAGGGATTGGACATAGGTAATCCCTTTTTTATTTGAGGTAAATAATTTTTCAGGGGATGCAAAAAATATTTCTGAGTGAGGATCATAGTTAAAAAAAAAATGTTTGAAAGCTGCTATATTAGAGCACATTGATCCTTTCCCCCGCTGGAGTGTCTATGAAGACGATTGCTTTCTTGGCAATATGAAAGAGATCCATGGCGCACTTGGCAGGCTCACACTTCTTGTTATCTCTTCAAGCCTTCGATAGCTATCAGGTAGGACTTTGAAGGATGACCTGAAGAACATGCAGCTCAGCAGTTTGCGTGTATGCTTAAACTTTTCTGGACAAAGCCAGATCCTCTGAGGAATAGGGCTCGTGACCCTAATCAGGTTGTATTTTCTGTAATTTGACTTTGGTGTGACATCATCGTAATGAGGTTGGAAGCAGCTGTAAAGAATAGTGTTGTCAGCATGTAGGTGGGCACGGGAATGCATGGCCGGGGAATGTGTTGGTGCCACATTTCTGGAGGGCAATTCAGTGATACATGTCAAAGGATTTTATCATGTGTGTGCCCTTGGACCCAGCACTTCCAGGAGGTTATCCTTCCGCTTTCAGAAACAAATGGAAGTGATAAATGTGTGCATAAAAACTCAGCTATACCAAACGCATTGTGGTATGTTGGATTGAATCCTGGAACAGAAAAAGTTAATTGGTGGAAAAACTAATGAAATCTGACTAAAGTATGGAGTTTAGTTAATAATGTACTGAAGTTGGTGTCTCAGTTGTGACAAATATACCATGACAATGTCAGATGTTACCGTTAGGGGAAACCAGGCATGGGGTATATGGGTACTCTCTATACTGTCTTTGCAACTTGTCTGTAAACCTAAAATTATTCTAAAGTAAAATGTCAAAGTAAGGTAAAGTGTGTGTGTGTGTGTGTGTGTGTGTGTGTGCACGCACACACATACGCTCTTTTGTGTCTGGCTTCTTTTGCTTTTCAAAATATTATTTATTAAAACGTGTATAAAGAGAATTGGCAGAATGTTCACCAAATCTCAAACTGTTCATCTCTAAGACAATGAGATGAGAGGAGATTGAAATATATATATTTGTGTATACATGTTTTCTAGTTTTCCTCTCTGGTGCTTATATTGGTTTTCCCATAAGAATTTTTAATGGTTTTTAAATTTTATTTGCAAAGGCTGAATGCTAAGTCAGAGTGCCCTGACATGGGCGATAGTGATGAGTGTGCTCTTACTACAAACTTGAAAACAGATTGCCCTTTGAGAATTAGGCTTAGAAATCAACATCGAAAGTGTTAGTGTTGAGTTGAGTGAAATTTCTTTAAAGAATTAGAATGACTCACAGGGCAGAATTAGTCCTGGCTACAACCAAACTTGACATTCGAAATGCAATTCCGAATGTGTCTGTCAGAAAGGAATTTGTAAAGAATGGATGTGTCTAAAGGAAACTCACAGAAGCAGCTGGGGCCCATCTCAGCAGGCTCTGGAGGGGTGTGCCTGTCAGACTCTCCTGTTTCTCTTTGTCCCTGATAGGTCCATCCCATGGTGAGAGGGAAGCATCACGTTATCCTGGCCTGATAATATGAAGCTTTTAGATCACCGGTTCATTCCCTAACTCTGATTGGGGTTAGGCCCACCCAAGAGCCTGCTGGTCATTTAGCTCTCCCTATAGCCTGTCCACAGCTGGTCAGGCCGACATGAGCATCCATCTGCTTGACAATGAGTTTCTTCATTGCGAATTAGCAGATTTGGCAACTAAGTGGGTGAATGTCTCTTTGAGCATCGTTAGCATGAGTAAGTGCTCTGGTTCCGGTCAAATCTGTGGCTTTGACAGAGAAATGTATGAGCCCAAGAGTGGGGTGGGGAGGGGCCCGACAGTGGATCCTTCAAACTGCCTCTTCTCAACGCTACTAGTTGCATTTCTCCTGGCACATGGCGGCTCACGTATCTTTTTTGCAGTGCCCTGCCCATTTGTCTGGCGTTAGGGAACCCAGTCTCGTCCCCTTGGCTAGGGCAGCAGAGCTAAGTGAGGTGAGTGCTCTAGGAACCTGGCCAGAGCACTCAGAGAGACATGGGAACCTGAGAAACTTCCACTGAGGGTTGAGTAATTCCAGGTATTGACCCGAGTTTGGTGGAGACTGCGCACGTCACTGGCCATCATGGCTCCATTGTGGTGACAGAAGCGTTAACGTGGAGGTTGTGGTTTTGGCCTCATTTTCTGGGTGACTTTGCATAAGCCAACTTTTTGGGTCCTTGACATAAAATTAAGGAGGACAATACCTACCACACAGCATTGCTATAAGTTTAGTTGCTATGATGGATGGGAAAAGTGTACTATGAACTGGGAAGAGACTTACAGAGTCATGTGAATCTCTTTATTTTTGAGCCATAATCGGAATTTGTATGTATGTGTGTGTGTTGCGGGGGAGATGATTTTTGAAATGCAAACAAATTGAACTCTTTTATGTCCTAGAAAGTAGAGAGCTGATTTAGTTTATCATGTGATGTCTGGAAATTCATCAATTTCTAAAAGAGACAGCCAGCAATGCCCTAGCTTGCTCAGAACTTTATAATTGACAACTCATATCCAGAATCCAACAACTAAGCTTTGTTTTGGATGATTGCTTTGCATCCAAATTAGATTTCTACTTACTGTTTTTAAAACACAGTTTCATAAAGGAGATGCTTTTGCTGCCAAAATTCCAAAGCCCTGGCAGAAGCTTCCCTAACCTGGAAGCCCCTAGAATTCTCCTGGGTAATTTTCTGTGAATTTCCAGCCACATCACCTTCATCCCCTTGTCTGGCCTGTGCCCTAATTCTTAGAAGATTAAATTCACTGGTGTGACCTTTGTATAACCACACATAGTACAGCAGGAGAAAGACCCCAGGAACTGTAGTCAAAAAGCTCTCCCTGTGGCTTCTGGTATGTCACTTCACCTCTCCATGTCTCGGAATCCTCTAATGAAATGGGGAAAAGACTTACTTTGCAGGGTATGGTTTCAATGGAACACTGAAGGGGAAATTGCTTTGTCAACTATTTAAAGCCCTGTTTCTGTTATTACCTTCTTATTTTGTTTGTTGGGTAAAATGGTAACAGTGATCATTTTGAACTGAGACATAGCATAGGGCAGGCTACCTCCTAACCCAGACCACTTTGGGACTTGGTCATGTCCATTGATAGAACTTGGTCATGTCCACTGCCTAATGGTTTCATCAACTTCTCCTGTTTTGTAAGAGCGCTGCTTTAAAAAGCTCTTCTTGCTATAAATAGCAATTTGTCTCTATTTTCCAATGTTCTTAGATCTTCCTACTGTAGTGACAACAGAAAAAATACTGTGCCCTTTTCTGCTGTGATACAACTTCAAATTTTGAAGACAAGTAGCATGTTCTCTCTACTGTTTTTCTCGTTTCCACGCCTTACTTCCCTTTGCTGTTCTTTACTGAAATATTTTCCAAACCTCCAACAGGTTGGCTGAACTTCTCCAAATATATGGCAATTGGTTGATATACCCTTTAACATCTGTCACCTGGATTATAGTTAAGAATGGCTGACATTTATGGAGCACTTACTCTGTGGTAGGCACTTTTCTAAGAACTTGATATAAATTAGCTCATTCATCCCTCACAACAACCCTCTGAAGAAGGGATTCTTATTATCCCTCTTTCTAGAGAAAAGGAAACAGGTATAGATAGTAATTTGCTCACCCAGATAGTACCGTGTTTCCCCGAAAATAAGACCTAGCCGAACCATCAGCTCTAATGCATCTTTTGGAGCAAAAATTAATATAAGACCCGGTCTATATAATAATAACATAATATAATATAATGTAATATAATATAATTTAATTAATATATAACATAATATAATATAATTGATATAATATAATATAATACCTAGTCTTATATTAATTTTTGCTCCAAAAGATGCATTAGAGCTGATGCTCCGGCTAGGTCTTATTTTCGGGGGAACACGGTAAGTGGAGAATCTGGGATTTGAACATCGGTCTCCACTGTATTATATGGCCCCGTGTAAAGAAGAACATATAACTTGTCCCTTTCTTTGGATTGATGAGCACAGAAGGCTAATCATTAGCAGACCCTATTATTGACACACACTATCTTTTACTTATTGCACAAGCCCAAGTGGCTTCTTTCTGGAACTTGATTTCCCCACATGTCATATGAAAGGGTTTGATGGGGTAGTTTCTAAAACACCTTTATGGCAGTAATATTCATTAATTTTATGGTCCAGGAATTTACGGTAATGGCAACTTAAAATGTCTGTCCTGGTTCCTGTGCCAAAATATACTCGTATACTAAATTACCCACTATTTAGACTTTCCAAGGTTAATTGAAAGCAGTTTGTTCACTAAGAAAATTTTGTTCTGATCTTGGCAATTATTTCTATATGATGGCAATATTTTGAAGAAAATTGGTTCTGGTGAGACTGGTCAGATTTGTTTTAGATCTGGTCTGTAGACCTCGCTACTCTTATCTTAAGCCACAGGGCACTTGCATGCTGATTCATCTTTTTAAAGCCTCAATCTGATAGTTTAGTCCATTGACCAAAAATCATGACTTGCCAGTGTTTGCTGATTGTGGGTCGAACTTGCTAGCGTGCTGTTCAGGAGCCTGGACTCACGTTTCCTGTCTTTTCCTCCATTGTTCATCTTTACCCCATTGGCCTATTTGGTTCACACATCTCCCTGTACTCGGAAGGCCCCTACCCCTTTCCTCCTGTTGAAATTCTACTTGACTTTTAAGGTCAGCACAGATAACATTTCTAATTTGAAGCCTTCCGTTCTTTCTTCAAACCTTGCTTCTCTCTCACTGCCATTTACTCTAGTTTAATTGTTGTAATAATTATTGGTGGTAGGCAAAATTAGCATAGTCATGTAACAGAGCTTTGTTTTTGATGACTCCAAAGCTCAATAAAAGTCTGTATAGGTATCTTCTCTGAATCCTGCATTATTTTCTAATGAGAGAATTGTAAGAAAATAGATAACGAAAAAGGAAGTTCATTTCCAGGAGAGACAGCTGTTAAAACTGTTTTGTCAGTGACAAATTGGATCTATCCTAGAAAGTCTGCCTTTAGAATAAAGTTTGAGACTGCTCTTTTTTCCAGGTTACTAGCTTTCTAGAATCTGGAAAGACAAAGCTTGGTTGAGCCATTATGTTTTCTATAGGTATTATGGTGTGGAAATAGGATAACTTTTGGGGCCTGTCTTAGGCAAATTCTGACTCTACCTCTTAAGTTTCTTCCCCTAAGTGTCTTATTTATTAAAAATGAACGAAAGAACATGTTCCCTGTTTGTGACTGCTCACCAACAACGATTACCCTTCTTTTATCTGGGGAATATTTTACATTAAAAATTCTGCTTCCTCAAGGTAGGAGCCAGAATTTTCAGGGTACAGGCATGTGACCACCAGCTTCACTAGTCAGAGCTATTCATGAGACTTCATTTCAGTTGGAAGGACCTGCGAGTCAGCAGCTGTGAGGACTCCATCTTTTGGTGAGCTTGGTGGTGTGGCATCTGTTTGAGTAGCCGACTATCTGAGTCCAGGACCCAAGGTTGGTGGTGTGAGCCATGATACCTGTGCACCAGCAAGGACATAGATAACTTTACCGGAGTGCTTAGGCGGTACGATTTGGGTGATCCCCCTGACAGTAGACTCCAAACCGGATCTCAGCCTTTCTCCAGAGATTCTGCATATTACTTCAATACATCTCTTTTCTGCTTATTTTGATAGAGGGATTCATTTGGTTGCAGCTAAGACCTCTGACTAATAAGAGGTACATAATTCCATGTGACAGGATGTTAAATGTGATTCATCCAGTTCCCTTGGAATTTCAGCAAAAATCCTGAAGGGGGAGGAAAACACACTAGGTGCACATCCTACAGGCAGGTACTGGATCCCGTCTGCCAGACCACCTGAGGCTGCGGACCTGGGTCTGCTGGCATTAGCCCACGCCCCGCTTCTCAGCTGTACAAAAGGTGGAGACTGAACCTCCAGAAAAATAACGGATTCCTTTGGAGAGAGTTGACTGCCTCTCATGGGTCTCACTCTAAGTGAGAGAACATTCAAAAGAATCATCACATAAAGCTTGTTACGGTGTCTGCTGTAGGTTTAGGAGATACAGGAGTGGAACAACTCATTCCTTGTCGGCAATTCCACAGGCAATGATTCAGTGATGCTCTCATGTATTTTCTCCACTGGAAGTGACTATTAGATAAAAACGCACATGCATATTTCATAATCAAGTCAACTAATAGTTTGTGTATAGTGTTCGCTCCAACAGTCTTATATAATCTTTTCATTGTCTTTATGAACTCCTGCATTGGAAAACCTCCCGTAGGTGTTATTGTAGCCAGTGATCTGGCGTGAATGGATCCCCAGTCTTGCTATAAAGATTTTGGTGTCTGAATGGGGGGAATAGTTGAACAACTCTATCCCTCCCCCATCACCTCTCCACCCCCCAACACATACACATTGAGTTTGGAAATTCTGATCAAATCAGGCAAGTATCTCTCTGTGTTTGCCCTGAGTTCCAAATGCCCCTAGCTCAGTGCCTGGTACACGGTAGATGCTTTCTTCCTAGAAAACACCCTTTGTGTTCGATATCAATTTTTGTATCAGTAGCTTACAGCATTTTAGCAGCCCAAAATGATGATTAATGCTCGTGACGATCTGGCGTCCAGTAATGTTATCCCCCATTTTCACTGAGGCTGGCAAGGACAGAGATACTGCATTTGTCTTACAAATGCGCTGGGGCAGAGCCAGGATAAACATTGACTGGAGGTTCCATTTAAGGCCAACTCATTAGAATTTTCACCAATTTGCAAGGATAATCTCAATTAGCACAGCTCATTAGACTCTAATTGGACTTTAAGGCCTTTTTTTTTTAACCCGATAGGCTTAGTGGGTCTCCCGAGGATATGTTGCCGGGGGTGGGTGTCTCCATGGTTGTCTACCTGTGGACGTGCCAAAGAGTTAATTTTCCCACAGCAGGGTGGAGTCATCCAAAGAAAACAAATGAGGAATCAGACTGGCTTGACAAAAGCACTGTATGATTGTAAAAAGGATGACTTACTCAGTGTTCAGCCAAAAATCTTCTGGCCCTCGTCCTAGCTAGTACCTACCATGTGCCTGCAGCAGTGTCCTGGGCACCTCTTCACTCAGGAAGGTGTTTGTCAAGTGTCCAACCTGTGTTCTTCCAGTTAACTCTTTGTACATGCCGGCGCTTCCCCTCCCCCTTACCATCCTGGAAGTTATGAAATCTTGGAAACATGTTGATTTTGGTTGTGAAATAGATCACCTCAAGACTGAAGACACCCACTGTCTTTTCATGTGTTTGATTCCGAGGCGTTCTTGGACTTGGCAGAGGACCCAGGGGTCCCACCCGGCAGAACTCCCAATTTGCTTCCACTTCCAGTAACTGGGGCCTGTCTGGTTTTCCTGTTTTCCACCTACCCATGTCTCTTGACTTCCAGAACCACACTGAATATGCTGCATCCAGCTCCCACATGACAGCCTTCAAACACATCCATGACTCCCGTGTCTCGGCTCTTCTTCAGGCAGAGATCTCCCTCCTCTCTCCACTGTTCCTCCGGTGGTGCCACTTTGAGATCTTTCTCCATCCTTACCTACAAGCCTCCACTTTGTTATCCTTTCTCATTTACACTAAAGGGCTTAAAACAGAGGATATTCTCCCCCCATCAACCCACCGTCAACCCTGCTGTAGAATGGAATTTCTCCTTCCTTGTCTTGGTCTTTATACTTCTGTTGACATAGCCAATATGTGGTACGTTCAGGTTTATTTGGCAGTCTTGTCAGGCCTTTGGCTTATACCAGCATCATGTCAACCAGGCTCTCTCACCCTGGCCTTTTCCAAGTAGCAGCTCATCTGCTTTTATTGGTGCTGTGATTCACCTAATAGCAGGACTTTGTGTTGACCCCATTTAACTTAGTATCGTTGGATCTGGATGGTCCTTCTCAGCAACCCAGTCAAGAATCAAGAAATACGGACTTTGCTCAAAAGGGCCCTGTGTTTGGGTTAATGCTTTGGTGTTGCCATCTTGAAAGTCTTAATTTTTGAACAAGGAGCCCTATGTTTTCATTTTGCGTTGGGCCCGACAAATTTTGCAGCTGATCCATCTTGATTTAGGAGTATGTATCTCTCGTCTCCCTCACCCCCAGTCTTGGCATATTGGTTCACCTCATATCCACTGTGAGTAAAATGAGGGGGTTTCCACCTCTGGCAATCTGTGAGTCTACAACAGAAAAGGTAGTCAAAGGGAACAGTGAGCCCTATCAAGAATTGCAGGTGGAACTGAATCTTCATAAAGGTCTTTTGAACTTAACTGGTCCAGATTCCTCATTTTATACTGGAGGAAACTCAGTTCTTCAAAGGGAAAGTCCCATAACACATCGAAGTAGAGTTTCCTGTGGGTGAATCTCCTCCCCAGAGGAGCCCACCAGGGAGGTAATGGCTGGAGGCAAGGGAGTGGCCTCTGGTAGGGATGGGAGAGTGAGATCAGACTCTTTCCTTCTTAGGCTGGTGCCTGCCTTTCTCCTGCTCCCTAAAGCACACTCACATACTCTAAATATAATTAAATCTAAGCCACCCAGTGTCCTCAGTAGAAAGCCGAGCCCGGTAGTGTAGTGGAATATAGATACCTAGACCAACCGTGCATCCTTTGAGGACTCCCAGGGTTGGTCTGCCCTTTGGGTGCCATGTGGGCGCTCTCTCCTTCCTAATATGTCCTGTCCTCCTCCTTCCTGTAGAGCCTCTGGTTTCTAGCATCTCTTTTCCTAAATGCCCATCTCCCTGCCATCTCCTTCTTTTCCCATAATGACTTCCCTTGGAAATTTGAAGCCCCCAAACCCCTCTTGTGTCATGGAACTATTCATGATTCACAGCATCTGCTCTGAGTGCAAACGTCTCCCTGGCAGCCTTCTCTGCTGCTGGGGTGACATGCTGGGGCTAAGGTTGGAGGGAAGAAGGATGGGAGAGTATGAGGTGGCATCTCCTCCGCAGTCAATTTTTTCTCTAACCTTTTTAAAAAGACAATTGCACATAGCAAAGATTAGTCTCCTGTTGGAAACCCTCTTTGGATATCGGTGCAAGTTTGATATTGTTTCTGCTAGAGTAATTTTGACTATATCTTTTAAAAACACCTCTTACCCTTTCCCTCAGTCCCCAGCCAGGCTCCTCCATTACGTCACCAGTCCCTGGTCAAGGCACGTGAGCTTACCTCTTTACTTCACCTTTCATCAGGCTCCCCAACTCTTGCTGATGGTGCTCCAGCTTCACTACTTTTTCAGTTTCTAGAACGTTCTCTGCATCCTTCACCACAGGGCTTCTGCCCTGAACAATCCCAGTCTACCTTTCCCCCAGCTCATTTCCCCAGTGAAGCCTTCCTGGACCATTAGTCTAGACTAGGTATCCCTGGTGTTCAGTCTCACTATCGTACCACTTATGTTTGTTTCCAATATAATTGTGACTATTTTGGTTGATGTTTGTGTCCCTCACTAGTTACAACACCAAGGGCTCAAATTTGCCGAGCGTTTACTAGACCCCAGGACCTTTACATATGTTATATAATATTTAAAATAACCCTAAGAGGTAGATACCATTATTATCATTCCCGTTTTACAAATGAGGAAACTGAGGCATAGAGAGAGTGATCCTTTTATTCAAAGTCACATGACTTACAGGTGGCAGCCTTGGCCATCAGACCAGACAGGTAGTTTGACTCCAGAGCCCACACATTTCATTCTGCTGTCTGCCATTACAGTACAGGCTGTGCTTATGTTTGCTTAGCATGGTTTCCTACGCGCCTAAGTCAAGGCACACAACAGGTCTCCGTTAATACAAATTGACCCATGGAAGTTGACCAATTACTTTTTCTAAACCCTACTTTTTAGGGTTGCTTTGCTCCTTGCTGCAGGGAGAAGGGAAGGGGACAAGTATACATACACTGTAGTATTGGTGGTTAAAACTCTGCCTTCAAAGCATCTGGTACTTCTATAGGCAGGTCACAGAAGCACTGGGAGAGCAGAGCTGACAATAGGACTGTGATTTCAGGACCTGGTGCTGAATGAACCTCACTGCCTCTTAGTTATTGTGGCCTATTCTGGCCATGTTCCACCTTGGTGTCAGTACGAAGAGCCCCGCAACACTTCCGATGAAACCTGACCCGAGAATCAGGGAAAGGGATGGCGACTGGAGAGGCCAGTTGACGTTCCCCATTTCAGGCGTGGTTCAGGGCAGAGTTCTCCCTCAGTGTACCCTCAGCTTTGGCCCTATGCTGACTGAGAAGGGTGATTCATCAGTAATCTTCCAGTTTTCACTATTAAAACAATTCTAACCCAATCAGTTTCCATGGCCATGTTGAGTTTGTTAATATTTAAGGCAGAGGTTATAGGGATGGAGAACCTAAAGGCAGTTCCTCGGGGAACACACAACCTGATCTCTGGTTCACTGCAGAGGTTAAAGAAAATGGGTTCTGATCACATCTCATTTTATTTCATTCAGCTATATAAACAAATCTCTTGGGCTAGGCTCGGTGGCAGTTGGCCATGAGTACAGAGAGGAATTGTAAGACAGTCACTTCCCTGGCTGTGTGTGTCTAGCATGGGGCATACATAGCCTCCACCGTAATGCCAGGCTGACTACACTGGGTTAATCCAGTTAACTGTATTAGAATCCAGGACAGTCATGACAAGAAATTCCATTTGAACTCTGCCTAAGAGGATCTGTAAGACTGACAAGAGGAGATGGTGGAAGGTAAGTGGGGTGGAATCAACGGAAGTCTGAAAGATGAAGATGCCTTTTTTTTTTTCTTTTTTCTTTTGTAACTTTTTAGGCATTGGAAGCAATTGGTCTGGAATGGATGACACGTTCGTTATTGAAGGAAGGCCTGGTATTACATGAGGTGGAGAAAGCATATTATAGCCATGCCATGGAGGGACCTGACACTTGAGCTTGTGGCAGGGAGGTGGTGGCAGGGGGAGGGATCTTTCCCCTCCTCTGTCCCGTCTCCAACGGTCCACAGTTAAAATTCAGCTCTCAGATGAGAAGAGAGAGGGCAGAGACAATGAGACCCATCATCCACGTGGCCTCTCCTTCAAGAGACCCGACCAGCTCTCCAGCTTCCCCAAGGCTTCGTCTAAACAAACACTAATTGCGTGTCATCCTTTCAAGGCCATTCCACCTGTGTATCAAGCAATTTATATTTTGATGCTAAATTAAATCATAACCGAATTCCTACTATTTCAAGTCACTCTGTTAGAGGTTGAGAAAAGATACCAAACTGAGTAAGACAAGCGGCCTTTGGGTGCCAAGCTTCGACTACATGTTTGTCATACTCCTATGAGTTGGGTGTAGATGATTAACTGAGGCTTTAAAACTGGGGTGTCCACGTGTCCCATTAGGGAGACCACCTCAGGGATGATGTAGATGCCTGATCACTGCACTGTACACCTGAAGCTGAACAATAATGAATGCCAACTATAAATTTATATATATATGTATATATATGTATGTATATACTTACAAGAAGCGGAGTACAGCATTAGAAATAGAGACAGTGGAAATGTAATGGCTCTGTGCGATGTCAGAGGGATAGTGGATGGGGGCAGGGGGGTCACACAGTGTGAGGGATATAAATGATAAACGTCTAAGTATTACTTTGTCTTGTGCACCTGAAACTAATAAAAAAAATAAAATAAAATATTAAATAAATAAATAAAAACACAAATACTTTTTACACACACACATACATACACACACACACACACAAAAAAAAAAAAAAAAAAAAAAACTGGGGTGTCCATACTTTTTTCAACGTTTTTCACCAAGGCCCATATGCAGTAAAATACACAAATAGCCGGGCCACTCCCTCGAGGTGAAGTACGTATTGCCTCACCTGGTTTATTTAAGTAAACTAAATATATTTTTGGAATTTGCTGCAGGCCAATTAACAATGCATTGCGGGCCGCAGTTGGCCCGCGGGCCGCAGTTTGCACACCCCTGCTTTAAAATGTTAAGTAGCTTGCCTGGGTTTATGTAGGATAGTGAGTGATTAAGTGTGGATTCAAACTCTGGCAGTCCCTGGACCTCAGTTTCCTAGTTTGTTATGTGAGGAGATTATAAATACATCATGGAGTAGCTGAAGATTCAATGAAATAGCCTAAGTAAAGCCCCAGCACCGTGCCTCACTCCTAGTTACTGTTGTTATTTTTGTTGCTTTCCACAGAATTAGTGCAAGGCAGAGATGAAACTGGGGCTCAGGGCTTTCTAAGCTCCCCCTAAATTCACATTCTTTCTGCAACTCCATGCTCTCTCCCTGCAAGGTGATACAGCATATTTTGGCTTAGCTTCTCAATATAAAAATTGAAGGTTTAAATAGATTAGAGAACGAAGTGGCATTTAAGTGACGTTGGAAAAGTGATTAACAAAGTAGATGACTAGCCTGAAGTACGTGCCAATCCGCCATTCTTCAGGATTCACGAAGCTCTCTCCTTGGATCGAGTCCAGTCTGGTGCAAACTGTCATCCAGTGACCGTTGGACTTTAGCTCCCGATGGCCTGACTTCAGATGACAGCAGCACGACTTTGTGCTCATTGCTTCGGCAACAGTGGCCACATCCAAAAAGGCTTTGGAACTTGGCTGACTTAGGTTTGCATCCCGATTGCAACATTTGTGTGCTCTCTGATCGTGGGTTAGTTCCTTAACTTCTTTCAGTTTTCATTTAGCCCACTGTCAAATGGGAATAATAATACCTAATAATACTGTTTCTCTGTTACAGGGTTATTGTAAGGTTATATAAAAATAACAATTGAATGCAGCCCTTAGTATGTATCTGACTATAGAAGCTCTCAATGAGTGGTAGCTTGCATTACAAGAACTTTTTACATCTTTGTAACAAGGTTGTTGAGTCTTGGAGAGCAGTCCCTGTGATATGTATACTTTTATAAGTGCTTATTTGGAAGAGAGAGCCATTTCTCCTAGTCTGGATCTTTGGGTAACATTACACAGAGGAAGATGCGAGAAGCCACAGGGACGCCCAGGAGAGATTTCCTGCCAGCCCAAATTTCATTCTGAACAAACCCACTATATGGAAGCCTGCACTTACGCAAAGATAAATCAGAAAGCAGTTACTTTCTTCATAAAGGACTTGGAAAGAGTATATGGAATCTGTCAGAAAGTAGTTTGGAAAGGCTTAAAAGTAAAATAAGGAATAATTTTTATATTAGGATGTTGGGTGATTATTTAAAATTTATTTTCCATTTTATCATGTTGTTTTCCAGGAAAAATACAAAAACAATTAAGTAAAAAAGGCAAAAGTGATTAAGTATTTAAAATATTGTCTCTCTTCAGCTTCCTAGGAGCACAGTTGTTTTAAGTACATGTATATATTCCATTGCCCTTAGCTTTTCCTTCCTGCTGTCCATTTTTAATGTCCATTGTTATATTTTTATTGTAATGCCATTATTCGGTATTCTATTTCTGTTCTCTCTTTTTGTATTTTTAGATTATGTCTTTTTGAGGGCAGAACACTAAGTTAATATGGTCAGTTTGTCAAATAATTGTTGATTCAATTATAGGAAAGGCAAGTCAAACCACAAAACCAAAACCAAAAAAAAAAAAAAAGAAAGGAATTAAAAAAGAAAGAAACCAGTGAAAACCCAACTCACCACCGTCACCAACCACAGTCAGTCATCAAACCCTACATCCAGACTTTCTTTTAGGCACCAAGTAAGGAGATCAGCTTCAAAGAGCTGACTGTGCTGTTCAGTTTTTGCTGGCAGTGATGGTGAGGTCACTCTCTTTGTCCTTATAGGCTTATATAAGCCAATCCCTCATTTATTTATTCTCTTCTAATGCTAATGCTTCGAGTTGAGTGTCCTTTCATGGTATTTTTTTTTTTTTTTTACTAGAGTGGCTGTCTCAACCAACGAAGAACTGATTTTTAATCTTGACTTCATCACGTAGGATCTATTCACATTGTCCATCTCTGACTGTTTCCTTACCTATAAAATGGGGAACTATTATGAGGATCACATTAGATAAGAGATAGGAGAGCTTCTTTTTATCCCTGTTGAAATCCTGTTACAAAACTTAGTTTTCCCAAAAAGATGATAGTTACTTTTAATAATCCATGGAATCATTTGGGAACGGGAATATAGAAACCGACTTCTATTTGTTTAGAGTTATCATAATTCTTTATGAATGATAAGTTATATGTGAGAAACATTTAAAACTTCTCACTTAACTGCATTTGAAAGCATGGGTTCTGTAGAGTTCCTAAATAAGTCTTAGCTTCCAAATTTCTTATTCTTGAATCAGTTTGGTGCTGCTTCCTTTGGTCTTATAGGTTACAAATCTGATATCCCGGAATTTTAATGCCGGAGACATCAGATTACCATATCTATTGTTTTTAGGAATCTGTGTAAAGGAATATCAATTCGGTTTGATTTAATCCATCCCAATTCAGTGGACATCGATGAGCGTTCCAGCGGGTGCCAGATGCCGGAGAAGGGACTGGAGAGGAAAAGGTTGAGCATGGATTGTGGAGGGTGGTGTGCATCCATGCCAGTTAGCTTGCTGGAAATTTTTTTCTACTAACCTCATGAGAAAACAAGAATCCAACGTTTGTGTTATAAGACGTTATTGTTTATAGTGCCGTACTTAACTCTTTTATCTTAATAATAATCATACGAGACAGATATTCACTGTTTCTCTATTACAGGTGAGAATCCTAAGATTTAGCACGGTTGAAATTTGCTTCAGTGTGAATCCCCAGCTGGTTTATGATGGCAGAACCAAGATTCACACACAAGAGGCTGCATCTAAATTATATGGGTCCCCCCTTCTTACACCACACTGCATCCATCCTAAGAAAGACAATGCATTCATCAAATAAATTGTGGTCTCATTTTTTGTATTTTAATTTGGCGCAAATAACATCTGTTTCTCCTTGCCAAGTTCACTACTACGCATCTGTCTGTTCTCATGACATACTAGACATACCAGAGCTTTGAACTTCTTGGAAGAAAGGAAATGTCTAAATTGAAAGTATCATTATTATTGCTGTTACTATTAGCCAAGACAAATGAAAAGTGGTGAATAGAGCATCTCGTGTCTTACTAGAACTTTTTCGTTAAGGAAATTGGTTATTTTCATTCCCCGTAGCTATGTAGTGATTAATGCAACAAGATACAATATATTCAGAGTAAAGGCATCTCTCACTGAGATCAATGAACATATGTACTTCTCTAAAGAGAAAAGAATGGAGCCCAGGTTGGACCCAATGCTGACATCTGATTACCGTAGTGAAACATCATGATAGATGTTGCAAATTCTATAGAAGTATTTATTTGCAGTCTAGGGACCGTAAAATTATCCCGTGGAACTAATTTTGAATACGTTTCTTTTATAGGAGGGAGTGAACAAAAGAAATTCATTTTGGTCTCCTAGAGCAAAGAGAAGATACTGCAAGGTAGATAAATAGCTGATTAACGCTTTGCCATACAGTACTTCTCATAGCTACACAACAGAGACAATGTACAGTTTTCAGTATAATATATTGCAAAGTTGAATTGCAATAGAAATAATTAAATAACTTACTTTGTCTCAGCTACCAACCTTATGCCAATTATGGTGAATGTGTGGGAATGTATAATCAGTTAACTGTCTTCATTCTTTAGAGAGACTGGGTTGCTGTGTGTTCTTGGACAGTTTACCTAAACTCTCAGAGGCTCAGTCTTCTCATCTGCAAAATGGAAGGAACAATAGCCATCTCTTTAGTTTCTATGTATGAAGCATGTCTTTGACTACAGGGTCTGGCTTGAGTAACTGAATCAGAAGTTGTAGTAAAGATGCTCATGCTGAAAATGATGCTGTGGCACCAAGCTTTTACCACCTTTTTGAATAGGCCAAGAAAGCGTTTCTCAGCCACTGGCCTTTGGATTCCACTGGCTCACTTCTTAGGAATTTGGCTGTGGCTCACAGTCCCACATCCAGTCCTTTCTTTTTGTCCCAAGTCTCCAGTGTGGCCCATGCTGAGCAAGATGCACTGAGGGCCCTGAGAAGGAGTCCTATTGCTGTCTCTGTCTTGTGGGTATTTGAAGGCTCACAGTTACCTTCACTTTGGTCCTTGCGCTCCCAGCATTCCAGGACTCTTGTTCTCCTGGAATTCTGGTGGCTATCTGAGCTAATGAGACTCCACTGTGCTTCCTCCACTATCTAGACTGTGGTTCTCTCCAGGCAGGCTCTGCTTCTCACTCTGAAGTTTGTTCCTGTGCCTGATCTACTACTGCCGGTTGTCTTGTAGCTCCTCATTGAATTTTGGGTGAATGGAACTTTTAGACTTTGGTTTTCTGCCCTGTACTCAGTCCTGATGTTGCTGAAGATGAAGATGATAGTGACAGTGATGGTGATGGAGAGAAAGTGACAGAATTAGAAGGGAGTCAATAGCCATGGGATACAAGCTGCTGGATGTTAGGCTAGAGGATATCACAGGAAGGCTAGAGGATATTACACCTCAGCCAGAGGAAACAATGGCTACACCATTCCCTGTTGAGACTTGAATCAGAAAAAGAGTTTACTCCTATGATCCACACAACAACATAAAATCGATAAAAGCTATTCTCTGAGTACTTACTGTGTGCTAGTCACTGTTCTAAGCACTTTATGTCGACTATCTCACTTAAGCTTTCAAAAACCCTGTGAAGAAGTACTATAATTATTATCCCCACTTTCCGTAGGAGAAAACAGAAGCATAGAGATGTTAAGTGATTTGCACGAGATCACACAGCTTGCCACTGGAAGAGCCAGGAATTGAACCCAGGAATGGAATCCCAGAACTACCCTCTTAACCACTACTGTTGTCCTTGGGACACAGGACAGTGGAATCACCTTGGGCTTTGCAAGCTTGACTTTGGTTGTATTCGTTATTCTTTCACTGACCAATTAAGGCAAATTAAAAAAATTAATATTAAGTTAGGGCCACAAATCAGTGGATGAAAAAGGTAGAGAGGAGAGGGGTAGAAAGAGATCATGGTGACAGAGTACAAAGTCAGGATGTTTCCTAGATGCAGAGATCCAGATATAAACACAGCATTACCTGAGAGATAGTGAATGGGGAGACTGAGCCTCTGAGGCTGGAATCAGAGAATAGTCCATTCTCAGGTACAATTATTAGCTCTCAAAACTCTAAAGGACAAAGCAGACGCATCGATAATTCTCAGAGGACTAGTAAACAGAAACAAGGACTTTCTCACATTGCCCCCGGTCCTTCTTTCTGGTATAGACTTACCTGTGATGTTCACTCTGGAATATTTTTCTTCTTATATAAGACAGTTTTTATTTCTTTTTCCTGTGTAAGAAAGGAATATACCTCCTCAGTCAGACGTAACCACAGACATTTATTATTAATCATTAGTTACGAACGTAGTAATTAAATGTTATTATACAGTGTTTCTGTACATCCTGAAAGGTTATAGGTAGGTAGGTGTTAACATTTGTAAGTCACATGTTTATAAAATTAAATGAAACTCACGTAAAGGTTTTTGATCGGAAAGGTTGTGTAGTACAGTCTTGAACTCAGTAGTAAACACACTTGGAGGCCAGAGGATAGAACAAAACATTCCATTACCTCTCTCCTGCTTCACGTGGGTACCGAGAAGTCCCTTTAACTTTGATGCCCATTTCCCTTTCATCACTTTTGCCTCCCCCGACCAGGGTTTTGGCTCAGTCTTACCACTGCCCTTCGCCGCCAAGTCTGGAGAGAACCTGATGCTTTCCTGGGTCCATCCTGGGGTACAACTATGGACCCTCACATTCTTTAACATAGAGATTTTACAGACAAACTTTCCTGGTAATGTTGATACCTTCTCAGAGCAAAACGCTGAGGTGTTATGATGCCATCAGATGTCCTCGCCTCCAGGGGCCATTAGAAAGGAGACAGCAGAGAATGACAGAGATCCTGGAAGGAACAGAAATTCCATCATGCCACAGTCTATTGAAATACTGTCTTAACCTTAGGACCTTGGGCATTCATACTCCTTACTTGGAGGCAGCAAGGCCTACAGGACTATCCTTCAACAAGGAATGGGGAGGCACTGATTTGATACCAGGTACTGTCACTCACTGTGGGATCTTTGGCATATTATGTTTCTCTCTGAGTTTCAGTATCTTCATCCATAACACAAGGGAGTTGGAAGAATTCAGTGATTTCAAACTCTTTTTTAAAATACTTAGAGATCCCATTCTTTAAATAAATGTTTTTGGATTATAGTCAAATATTAAAGCAGAGTGGCCCTGGGGACCCGTGGTTAATACTGCCAACACCACCGTGATAGATTTCATCAAAGATCTTTTCCAGCTCTCGAATTCTGTGTGACAACGTCAAGCAAAGGCAATAGCTTTACAAAAATCAGCATACACACAAAATCCATGTTAAGCTTTTTTTTAAAAAAATGCTTTTTATTTTTATTTTTTTTGAAAATGAAAACAAAAGCCAATAATTTCTTAATATATTTCATCCCAAAAGAAGACTATTCTTAAGGGATAGGTGACTACCTTGCAGAAATGTTAGAGATAATAGACGTCAAAGGAAGTCAGGAGTTGAGTTTGGGAACAGAAATCAGATTTCATTCCTATCGTCCATACCTCTTGTGAGCACCTGTCCTTCTAAATCAATCAATCCATAGAGCATCAATGGATTTGAGATTCTAGAAAGCAGTCACATCATGTGCATACGAGTATTTCACGGTGCAGTGTTTCTACTTAGTTCTGTTCCCCTCAGCAGATTTGTGTCTGACCACTGAGTGCGTTGGTGTACTGGGCACTGCATGCACAGTACCCTTGAGGGTTAGAGGATGTTTCGCCAGAACTACGAGTGGCTCTTTTTCGCCTCCTGTTTTGTTGACTGGTATTCTGCAGTACCTAGTTCATAGTTGGCCCTCGATACTATCTGTTGAGTGAATGAATGAATGAATTCAGTAAGGTGAGTGAAGTCACTGAAACATCCAGTGGTCGTTCACGCCAAGATTTAATGAGAAATAGCCTAACAGTTAACAGAGACCTTTAGATACCTGGCCAATTACTGTTCTTCCAGTCATGTGACCGTGGGAGCATGAGCCTATAGAAATGTTTTATGGGCTTAGATCATAGCTCCCTGAGGACTCAGGGCTCTTGTTTCATGTCCACAGGAGCAAAAAGTACCTGGAAATCAGGCCTCGCAAGGGTGATGTTTAAAATAAATTGATAATCTGATCCATTTAAGAAAAACTAGAAATGTGTCTTTCTACGATATCATGCTGCCTATACCTGCTTGCTGCTGATCAGAAACTCACTAGCTTGGAATCGACTAATCCATTACTCACTTTGAATCAGGAATTTTGATTTAATATAGGAAATATTCCATTGACAGAATCCTACTTCTTTTCTCTCTAGAATATATTTTACAGTCACTGGGTTGAACCAATTCCCCATCTTGTTTTTGAAATGGAATGTGTTTGTAATCTGAATCCAGTTTTTGAGTCAGGGATGGTTGTTAAATTCTTACACGGTGTTGTCAAGTTTATAGAGCACCAGGGCAGCATTTCTCGTACGTGTTCAAAAGAAGATTTGACTTCTGAGATGCTCCCTGACAAAAGGGTTTTGTGGTCAAATAAATTTTATTGAAATGATGCAACACAATCAGTGTTGGATTAAACATTATTTTTAGCTATTTATAAATTAACGCGAAATCTGTCTAAGAGTGTATTACTTAAAATCTTGTTCCAGTGGAATATAATGTTTAAATACTACTGATTAATACTGAAGTTACTTATCTGAATGAATGAATAAATGAACAGCTTAGAGTGTTACAGAAAATGCTTAAATTTAAAGTGAAAAGTAATTTTAATATAACCATTTGATGGAAAATGATCAAAAGTGAATTAATTCCATGCTTGCTTAAAGACAATATAGTAAATGCGGTTGATTTCTCCTTCTCGTGCCTCAGGGTTTCACTACGCATATTTTGCAATATTATAGAACAGTGAGGCCGTCACAACTGTATGTGTGGGCCTCTTTGCCCCCAGACCCTTTAATTCTGTGAGTCCTGTGCTTTTTATCAACAGGCTTCATCATCTTCTTCTCTGAAGTTATCACCTGCCATTTATTTTTCTCTTCACTCTGATCTCCATCAATTTTTTTTGTGATGTGACAAGGGGTAGGCTGGTGCCATTTTTCGAAGTGTTTATAAAATAAGATTAATACATTCCGAGAGGCATACATTTAGTCAAGTGTATGAGTATTATTACTTTAAATTCATGATATTCAGAGAACACTTATTTTTACTGTTCTTTTATTTTTTGCTTATTCCCTGGATTTGAATAATTACTGTTTTGAATGTGCAGTATTTCTATTTCTTGACATATCAGATTAATGGATGAAAATTTCTTATTTATTTAAAAAATTAACATATTTTACTGTAAAATGCCATTGATCTCATTCTCAGTTAACTGTATCAATAGATTACCTGGTAGTTTCAACCAGGCTATCACCAAGGTACTTCCATTCACCTGGCAGCAACATAGCATAATTACCAATGAAACAAGAATGAAAGACGTATTAAGTTCTGTGGTTGTACTAAAAAATAAATGAATGCCATAACACAGAGCCATCTTAGTCACATCAAATGGAAGATTTGCACATGACTCTAAAGTGACAAAATAGGACATCTATCATTTAATGAAAGTCACTGTTTAGTGCTGTTTCCACTATGATAAAACTGACCTTCCTGGTCATATTCTACCAAACTTCTGCATTTGTTTACATCTCTACAGAGAGAAGTCATGTGCAAATCTCTGAAATTGCATTTTGCCTTGTAAACCAACTTCTTTCAAATGCTCCCAGTAGTATTCATAAGTAAAGGAGAGAGTAAAGTAAGTTCTTTATACGTAAGGCCGTGTGTATTAAAATACAGCAGAAAAATCTAGCCCACTAGGCTATGTTAAATAAAAGAAATTTAACTTCCATGGCTGAAAGTTTTTTTAAAAGAAAGGGTTTGTTAGGTCATTGCTAGGGGGAAAAAAAAGAAAGGAGAGAGAAAGTGAGAGAGAGAGAGAGAGAAAGGGAGAAAAGAAAAGAAAAGAAAAGAAAAGAAAAGAGAAAAAAGAAAAGAAAAGAAAAGAAAAAAAGACAGGTCTGGGGCATGGAGTCTAAACCGCTAGCAGCATGACTAGGTAGGAAGCACAACATGTCCATAGTCCCTGAGTTTTGCGAGTGTTTTGTTTTGTTTTGTTTGTTTGTTTTAATTTTTATTGAGGAATATTGGGGAATAGTGTGTTTTTCCAGGACCCATCAGCTCCTAGTCAAGTTGTTGTTTTCAATCTAGTTGTGGAGGGCGCAGCTCACTGGCCCATGTAGGAATCAAACCAGCGACGTTGGTGTTATGAGCACTGTGCTCTAACCAACAGAGCCAACCTGCGGCCCCTGCAAGCATTTTTAATACATCAAATGGGGGGAGGCTAATTTAAGCCTTTCTGAAAGGATTTACATTAGCTGTAGACAAAGGGGATGGGAGAAGCTGAAGCTGGGCTAGTTCTGGGACAGACAGAGCAGAGTCCCTGAGGAACAAGTGTCCCGCCTGTGGAGTGGCTATGGGCAGCAGAGTGGAAAGTGCATGTGCAGATAGGAAGCTGAGGCTTCTGGGGTTCTATGGTGCCTGACTGTTGTCTCTTTTGGATAATCTCGGAAGTAGCCACCTGGAAATTAATCCTAAATGCCAACATACAGGAATATGAACAGTCTTTTGTCAAGGTTGGTCCATGGCTATTATTCATAGGCTAACTGTTTTGTCTCTTTCTTTCACTCTCTGGCTGCTGTAATTTTAATTTAGAACATCTCAGATTTTTTTTTCTTGTCAACCAGAAAAAATAAAATCCCCAGAAAGTTCAGATCCAAATCCCTTGAAGCAACATCATAGAAGGAACAGAACTCTGGACTTGATGTCTGGGGGCCCCGGGTAGTCTAGATCCAGAAAAGCTTGTGTCTGCCACTAGCTAGTCTTGTCACCACAAACAAGCCCTTGTTCTCTCTGAGCCTCATTTCCCTTCACTAAAAAAACGAGGAGTTTGAATGAGATGCTCTAAAGTCTATTCCAGCTCTGGAACTGGTGTGTCACCTCAAACACAGTGGGGTACACTGAAGTCCTGCTTCACCTCGGCCATTGAGTGAGGGCCCACTGTGGAGAATTCATTTATGACGCGTGGAGAGACCGCCAGGGCTGTCTCCCTTTGCTCTCTCTCAGGCTCTCAAGGCTATTTCTACATTTCCAGTGCTGCCCTCACTGTTGACATTTTTAAAGCAAGGAATGAACTACGAGAAGCTTTTTGAATTCTTTTTTCCTCATAGATAATGTATGGTTTTATGCACACCTTGACCTACATTGTCTGGCTCTCTGCTTCTTGGGGTGCCAGAGCTAGCACTTCTGACTGGTGTTCTGTGTCCAGAAAGTTACAGCTGCCATGCCCCTCCCTGGTCCATCTGTTGTCTGCTCTCTTGACAATACTCTGAACCCTGGTCTCTTTCTTATTAATGATACTGTCAGGACAAGAATATCACAATCAGAAAGACATGAAAAATTACAAATAGTTTTAGTTGGCACGGTGACTAACTATAAAATATATGTGTTATATATATTATATAAATATTTTATATAATATTATAATTTTTAATTATGTTATATAATAATATATACAATATGTTACATTTATATATTATACTTATATAAATATATAGTATATATTATAATATATATTATATTATCTATATGTACATATTATATATAAAAATCTGTATTATATATTATAATATATACTTATTACATCTATTGTGCTTACGTAAATTACATATATGTATTATATGTATACATAATTGATCTCTTTATATATAAATAATAATCAATTAGAAAATATTCTTAAACAAACATTTGATTCATAATAACAGGAAGGCAAGCATAAACTAGCTTATTTATAAAAAAATTATAGAAAATGAAAGAAAATTATAGGATCTACATGAAGAAACCTGGAGAGCATTACTGATTGACAAAGGAAGATTTGAATAAATGAAGAGACACACTTATTTTGGGTTAGAAAATTCAACTTTAGAAAATATCGATTCTCCCTAGATTAATCTATAATATCAGTGAATTATGAATTAAAATCTGAATAGGATTTTGGGGAATGGAGTAAAATTATTTTAAAAGTTAATTTGGATGAATAAAGATATAATAACTAGAAAATTAGGGAAAAGGTCTAATGAGGAAAAACTTATACCAGTTATTAAAATATTTCAAGGAGTGACAATAATTAAAACAATGTATTATTACTGATGGAGAAGCCAGTCAATAAATAATTAGGGGATCCTTATAGAAGCAGTCTTAGGTATGTGGAAAATTTTGTATATAATAAAAGTAGCTTTTACATTAGTTGGGGGAAATTTTACATAAATGATGTTGGGTGATAGGAATACACCATGCTGTGTCCCTACCTTGTTTCTTGTCCCAAAATAATTTTGAAATGGTTCAAATATTTAAATGTTAAACACAGAACAATAATAATACCTGAATCAATCATAAAGACATTAAAAAATAATTTGGCCTTGAGAATGACTTGAGTATATCACGAAAATCAGAAACCATAAATGAGAACTATAAGTTGGATGACATTGGAAAAAAACCTCTGAAGACCATTACCTTTTAGAAATACACACGCAAGTATTTGTAGCTGAAATAATAGGATGTCTGGGATTTGCTATGAAAGAATACAGGGTTGGAGGAAGGGGGATTTAAATGTGAACCAAGATTGTGAATTAATTAGCTGTGGAAGCTGGGTGACACACACTGGAGTTCATTTATACTTACCTCTTTTTTTTCTCTACTCTCCCCTTTTTGTGTATATTTGAAATTTTTAATAATTAAAAAACTTTTATGTGGCTAAAAATAATCATGAAAGTTTGCAACTGTGCACTGGAAAAATATTGGCAGTACCTATAGATAGCACAAGGGACAATATTTCTAATATACAAAGAGCTATTAACCAACGCATGACAAAAAGTTTATATAAGTAAAAAAGAAATGGCAAAGGACATGAACAGACAATTCGCAAATGAAGAAATACTAATAGCCAATACATATGTATGAAGATTTTCAACATCGCTGATCGTCTACGAAAAGTTAATGAAAACAAAACTCACCTGTCAGAATGGCAAATATTAAACAGGTTGAGGGGAAAAAAGGTAAAAAGCTCAAAGATTATGAGAGGTAAATAATGTAATTCCCTGTGTGGTTGCTGAAACTGAATTGGCACAAACTTTTAAGAGTGTAGCTTGGTGATATGTTTCGAACTCTAACCTGTAAATATACATTGAGATCCACACTTTTTATTTAAGCTTATTTGAAGGAGATATTGGCACAGGTGACGAAAAAAGTGAGTACTAGGATATTCCTGTTAAGATAGAAAAAGGGAATATTATGCCGATCAACAGGAAGCTGATTACATATTTCATAGTACAGACAAAGAAGGGAACATTTTACAACAGTTAAAATGATAATATAAACCCATAGTTATTGCCAAGGAGATAGATCCATGACATGCATCTTTAGGGAAAAAGCAGTGTTTAAAAATACGTGTGTTTCCCAATTTATAGGAAATACATGGAATTTGTGTGTACATGCATAGAGAAATGTCTGGAAGAAGGTTCACCAACTTGTTAAGTATGACAGTCTCTGCCTGGTTGGATTTCTGCTGATTTTTATATATCTTTTTTGTATTTTTGTGTATTGTACAAATTGGTAATAATTAAGAAGTATAGTTTGTCAAGAACCAATTTGTTGAATATAATTCCTTTCATACGCTTGCCTTCCCCACTAGATATTGAGGTGCTAAGGGGTTGTGAGTGTGTAATTCATTTATTTTTGTATTTCTAAATCAGTAGGTTCTCACTGAATATTATTGGTGTTAAATCGAATTTTATCTACGATCTTTTCTTGACATACATTCAGACAGGTGTTTTTATGTAGGCATGATATGTGATCTGCCCATATTAACATTTTTAGAGATGCACAGAGTGTTAAAGTTGAAAGAAACTTCTTTCCCATTAGACCAAAATTCTTACTTTGTGGGCGAGGAAAACATAGCTCAGAAAGGTAAAATGACTTAGGATCGTACGGTTAGTGGTTTTCTGACTGTGAGTTCCATGATAGCAAGCATTTGAACCTGTTTTATATCTGTATCTGTAGCACCTAAGATTTGGCACATAGTAGGTACTCAATAAATATTTAATGAATGGATAAATGACTGCATCTTCTCACCACTCTGGGTCAGACAGTTTTCTTTTTTCCTCTACAGTTCTTTTGTTTGAAGTACGGTTGTATAAAAATTTTCTCTTTCCTCACTGAAAGTAAAGATTCCTTTTTGAGGAGTTTATGGTTGACTGACATGTTGTTCATCACTGTTATTGGCAATAAAGTGAGGGCATTGAAGATAGTTATAAGGAAGCCTTAGTTCCTTCATCATTGGTAATTTACCATCACAGCTCAGGATGGCTCAGACCTGATGCATTATGGGTCAAGCTTGGTAACATCGGGCAATGGAGACTGGAAAGGAGCCAGGGTTAGGCAAAGATACCTTCACCCGTGGAGAACCCAGATGCATGACTGGCTTTGGAGAGGTCAGTGAGCAGTCCTGGAGGAAGACCTCTGATGTCCAGCACCCCAGGGCTATTTGGGAAGCAGTTGGTACTGGAGCATCTCATCTGGGTCATCCAAGGTCTGGGAATCCAGTCAGTGACCACCATTTAGGAATGAGTCTGAGGAGCAGCAAAATAGCTCCTCAAGTTTGGGGAAACTGGACCGGGATGAGGTCCTGTCAGAAATGACCTGCAAAGTCATGCAGGCTCCTGGTGTCTCGCTAGATTGGGTGAGGCCTAGTGTTGGGCAATTCTAGCTCCGCCAGATAAAACGATGTGATCACCTATAGATGACAGGAAACGAAAGCACAGTCCTTTGCGTAGGGCTAATCTAGATTGGTAGGGACTGAAAGTGACGGACGTCCTGAAATGAGGGACTTGGAACTTAATTATAATTTCATCGGAAACCCAAACTTTTCAACCCAAATTGGAAGCATGGCCTCATTCCAGATGCCATCAGACTGCAATCAAGTGAGAGGTGCGATAGGGAAGGTTAGCTGATATATTGACCTACTTTGCTGGTTCTCGCTTAGGCACTGGGGTCGGACTAACTGCACAGGAAGAGAACATTTTGGGGGAAATACTAGGCCAGTCAGTGGCAGAGGCTGACATCATCTATTTTCTATCATTTTTAATGTGTTTGGTTTGTGTTACTCATCTGTTGCTCTGTTTACTTTCAGTATATCTAGTTCTTGTTTATTTCTAATCAACTAATCCTCACTTAATCCTTTGGACAAGAAATAAGGAAGACAGTCAAAGGAAAATATTGTGACACATTTTTAAATATATAGGACAGATAATTTTCATGCAATCTAAACATAGCCCCAAAATCTTATCCCCTTATCTCAGGTTTTTGTATCTATTCAAAGTTAAGGCTAACATTTCTTCTTAAGTTTATGTTCTTGAGCAATATTCTAATTTGTGTATCATGGAAAATAAAATGAAGTTGTTGAAAAGGAGTGTGTGTGTGTGTGTGTGTGTGTGTGTGTGTGTGTGGACTGGAAATATTGCTTCATTTTAAGACATTCTTAAAACCAAGTTTTGATTTTTTGTTTTTAGGCCTCCTTATTTCTGTTGTGGGATCCTCTGGGTCCTTTTGACTTTTTCCCTGCTATGGAGTCAGCCAGCTCCTGGACAACGGCCCCAAATGCAGTTTTGTATGATTTAACAGAACTCTGGGTAATGACTTTTAATGGGTGCTGGGTATTGAAACTGGGGACTGTCAGCAAAGCAGATAAGTCAATTTGAAGGATCCTCCAGGGGAGCTGCAAAGAGTTCCTCTCACTGTTGATGGCATATCCTGTTCACAGCTTCAGCCTCTGGAAATGCTTTGATTCAGCAGCAAGTTGGAGCTTTTAAACACTCCAATGGGCCTTTGTTGGCAACTGCCCTGCCTGCATGCACAGAGGGTTCCTTCCTCCATGGAACGGCCAGACTGCCTGCTGATGGGCCAAAGCAGTTTACACTGATGTTGCTAGTGGGAGGGAGAAGAAAGCTCGCAGGCCTGGATTGGTGGGGCCCGTAAAGGCGCCATTTAGCCCCTTCCAGCTAAGTATCCTCTTCCCCAAGCGCATGCCACCTTCACTGTGCCTTTTGTTTCATGGCCTCTGAGCTGCAATTCTTACAGACTGAAATACCTCTGACACTCCTCTAAACTAAATTCCTGAATATACAACAGAGGCTGTTACCAAGGTGCCTTCCGCACTGTCCCTTGGGGAAAATGCCTTGTGGAGAAAGTAATGTCATCACACGCCCACCTTTCCCTTTGATCTTAGTGTTTACCTGTGGCTTATTGGTACCAAGGCAGGCTGGGTATTGAGCATTTGACTTTGAAATAGGTCTGGTTCTCCAATAGGCATTCTTTGAAGTCAGATCCATTATGCATTGTTTATTGCCCTTTCAAACATACCCACATGTATTTCTAAGACCGACGCTCTTTTTTACTCATTCAAAAGGAGCACTGGAGTTTGTTGCCATATTGGCTATCCTTTGATATTTTTAAAATGAGAAAAATAATATCTCTGGAGTCCATTTTGTCCACTTACAAATTATTTTAACAATATATGTTAGGGGCAATTTTACATTCTCTCTATCCCATTATTATCTTCCAAAACACAATTATATGTCAATTGAATGACTCAGAACTTCTGCCCAAGTAATAAATCATAAGTGTAATGGGTAAAAAGAATTTGTCATTGTTCAGTGTGTATACAGAGTTATGTGGCATATAACCTCAAATTTCTTTCAGATCATATATAAATACATAATAAAATAATAATACTCATTAGTCAACACCAAATATAAGTTCCAGATGTCTGAACATCAAAGTATTTATAGGCCTATAGGAACCGCCTTGAGACAGGAACAGCTCTTCAGAAATGGTACTGGAAGAAAGCAGGCTACAAAAACCTCCCAAATTCTCTGAAACAAAAGCTATTCTTGTTTATACATAAATTATGAATGACTTTTTAAGGGCTGACTCATTGGCCAGTGCATGTGCCTACAAATCCGGTTTCACAAGAGAATGGGAGCTGACTGGACTAACAGGAATTCTACAACAAATCATGTTTTCCCAGCTTGTCTCTCAAGCAAGTCAGTTTGTCCCGCGTTTCAGCCACCACTCTTGTCAAGGCACAGCGGGCTTTGTTGCTCCAACCGGGGTCCCTGCCACAGCTCTGAAGCCACTCAATTCACCTAGCAGGAGCTGCCTGCTTCAAGGACATCCCGGACCGGCTCTCTGGTCTGCCAGGAGGCCCCTGGAGCCCTGGTGCCCTCAAGCTACTTGACAGCCTCCTCAAGTGGTGGTATGGGAGTGGCAGCAGGTGAACCCCTTGCATGAAGCCACTCCCCCTAAACCACTGCAAGTCCCACGTCTTTTCTCTGGATTTGGCCTTGTGTTCAGAGACACGACCTTGGTGGACAAGGAGCATCAGCTGCTCATCTCAACTGTGCTCATTATTCATTGTCTGACCTGACGCCAATGAGTTGACTTTCTTCAGGTTTTCTCCTCCTTAAAAGGAGATGTCCTACAGACTAACCTTTCAGATCCTGTCCAGCTTTGATGAGATATGATTCAGTTTTCCTCTACACAAAAATAAATGAATGTATGACTTAGTTCATCAACATGATGTATTAGACTCTGATAATCAAGATTGCTAATGAGTGGCTTAATTAATCATGACTCAATAGAAGATTTCACCAGTAACACAGACCTTCCAAGACTTGAAACATTTCTCTCTTGCAAAGAGAAGAAGGGGCAGGATATGATTTTTTTCCTGAGAGCTTAAAACGACTTGTTGGCAACATGAAAATAAAAATCCTGCTATACTTTTTTCCCTCAGATCTTCCTCTTACAGAGATTTCTTATAGGAAGGGGGGGAAAAGGGAAAGCAGTTTTAAAATGCAGTGATTCAAACCTTCCAATGACTGATAGTGTATGAATGTCAAGAATTTTGAACAAGAGTTATCCATCCTCATTTTTCTACCCAGAATGCTTTTTTGTTGATTTCTCTAATCATGGAAAAATGTCCCTAAGAAGGAAGTGTTTGGTTCTTGAAGTGTTGAATAGGGAGATAAGTATTTGGATCTGAGCTCTGTTGGACCTCTTTGGGAAGCTGTTTTAAGTGAATGTAACCACACTTCTTTTCCTCCTTTGCTTAGAAGGAATTTGTTTTTATTGGCACACTTGTTCAAGAATCTTGAATATCCTCTTGATAAAATTTGATCACTACAAGGTGGTAATCGTGTTCAATGATCAGTTTTAATTAATAAATAAATGACTGCAAACTCTACAGTCGACATGGAATAAAGTTAACAGGGAAGAGACATTACTTAAACCTTGAAACTCCAATGTTGCACAATTAACAATAAATCCATTATTACTTGATGTATTTTCTCAAACAAAAAACACATGTGACTGGGAATTTAAAAACTGAACAGGCATTGGCAAATGTTTTCCAAATATAATACACCATCTTGACAACTAATGCATCAGCAATGTTTACTTCAGCAAATGTTTCCAATTTGGAGGGAGAAAAAATGAGTGTCTAATAATAATCTCTTACATTTGAACATGTATGTGGTACTTTACAGTTTACAAAGCACTTTCAATGTATACATCCACTCAACTGATCCTTGAAACCACCCTGGGAGGTAGACAGGACACATCTTATCTTCCAACAATTTGTAGTTCCCCACACTTGTCATGCTGTTTCGTGTCTTTGTGATTTCACACATGCTCTTCCTGAGTCCCGGAATGTCCTCTTCCCCCTTCTCCGTTCCATTTTTCATCTAGTTAATTCCCACTCAATCAACTTTAAAAATCAATGCAACTGCCTCCTCTTTTCAAACCCTCTGGAAGCCTCCCGTCTGATTTAGATGTCTTCCTTCTGTGCTTTTTTTGTACTCTTATGTAGTGTAGGAATGATCACATTTTACTCTCATGATCTGGGTGCTTTTCTGTCCCTCTTACGGACTGTGCAACTAACTTGATTGTGTGGATCTTGTCTTATTGACGTGACATTGTCCTTGTCACGTAGTAAGGACTCAATAAATGTCTGTTGACAGAATGAATGCACTCCCTTGATGAGATGAGGAAACTGATGCTCAGGAATTTATGTGTCTTATTCAAGGTCACGTAGCTAGTGAGGGGCAGAGGTTGAACTTGAGCCAGTGCTTCTGGCTTCCCAGTGCAGTCGTCTTTCCTTAATATCACACTGTGTTTGCTCTGCTCATTTCTGTTGAAACACATTGAATGATCACGGATATAGCATAAAAGCATCTTGAGAAGATTTTTGCAGCATATGTAAGAAATGGTTGGGAAGAAACATGCTTCTATTCTTAGTTTTTTATTCATTTATTATTTTTTTAACTTACTATTTACTTCCAACAGGGATGTGAGACAGCTTAAAATGAAGTTTTTGTCAAACAAGGATAAAAGACAAGGAGCCAGGTAAAAGAGAAAGTAATGAAGGAAAGTGTTGTATTAGAAATAGTAAGCTAAGAAAAGTGACCATAATTTAACTTAAAACTTGACTTTGAGCTGCCTGGGATCCAGGTAGAAAAGAGAAACATAATGTGTTATGTTGTTCTTACTATGTTGATAGAGGACTAACTCTCAGACAAAAGATACAAGTGCTAGGGATGTAACGTACAGCACAATGGCTGTAGTTACCACTGCTGTGTGATACATACGAAACTTGTTAAGAGAGTAAATCCTAAGAGTTCTCATTATGAAGAGAATTTTTTTTTCTTGTTTTCCATTTCTTTTTATTGTACCTGTATGAGATGTTATCGAAACTTATTGTGGTAGTCATTTCACAGTACAGGTAAGTTAAACCTAATTTATGCTATACACCTGAAACTCATACAGTGATATATATTAATTACATCTCAGTAAAACTTGGGAAAAAAAGAGAGAACATCACAGGAGATGTTTTACCCCCAGCATTAAACTCGAAGAGGAATTTATTACTTAGATATTTATACAAGTTCATGAAAAACATAATGGAAAATGCCTTCAACTGCATCTTGCAAAAGAGGAATTCCTTCAACAAAATTTATTGAATATCTCCTGTATGTTGTATACTATTGGGACAAAGATTCAAAGATGAATAAGGTATGTCCCTGTCTTCAAAAGACTTCACAGTCAGCTAGCAGAGAAAAGTAATACACAACTAACTAGACCTAAAGGGACAGAAACCTTTTTCACAGTTATTTTTATATAGCCATCTTAATTACTTGGGGCACTATATTAAATTAGAGCTCACATGAAGACACCTCTATGGGGAAGCTAAATAAATGCAGAATATGTACATAGATTACATTATGGGATTAATGCTTTCTACCCAGGCCCTCTGTTTTAAAATCACAGATTTTGACAAGAATAAAAATATTTAAGCATTTTTATCAATGTTTGATGAATGAAAGGATTAATGCCTTATTTGTTTTTGTTTATATTTTTCTTGATTCTTTCATTTCAAGTCTATGTGCATTGTATGATTGCTACTCAATTGAAGAATGTATGTGCTTTAAAAATGTGTACACATTCCCCATACATGGAGACATCTTTTTCAATTCTAGCCTACTAGGAAGTAAACCTAATAATAAGTGGTCTGGAATCATGAAACATGGCGAGAGTGAAAAGCCCACATTTTGTTCCTGTAGTTTGTAACGCACTCAGAAAATCCTGAGGCTGGCTCAGAACCAGATGACGACCCCTCCAGCTCTGGCTTAAAATGGGAGCCTATTTTTCTTTTATTACTGGGAACTGGAAAAGCCGAGCAACTATTTTCCATTGACATTCCCTCAAGGATGAAGAGCTTGTTTTTCCTAGATTTTCGTATATTTTTAGGCGGTCATCTTGGACAGTCTGGCTTTGTATCAAAAGTGTTTTTAATTGAAGAGGTTCTCCCTTGGGCTATTGGGTAGAAAAATACTTTCTCTGTATCACTGTGTCTATTTTGGGGGTCACGGCTGGGTTCCAGTTCCCATCTTTTTGCAAAGCAACTGTTCTTTCATCTTATCCCTGCACTGTGCCTGGAAAAAGGAAGGAAGGAAGGAAGGAAGGAACAGAATCTGTGATCAGTCTTCTGAATGGCTGGCTTAGAAGTGGCAAAAGTGACAACCTTAGGCCACCTACTCTGTTTTCTCAAACTTATGGAAAATTTACAAAATGTTGATAGAGAAGCAGGATTGTTGATTATTGGGCAATAAAAAGACGGCAGTCTCTACCTTCAGAATTGCTATTGGATGGCGCCTATGGGAGTTTTTACTCATATTTGACTTCAGCTCCTCCTCGAATTTTTGCATAGTTCTCATTTTCTTAGAGGCAGAATACGCTTGTGTCTTGCTTTGGGTTCATGAAACATTGTTTTAAGTCCTAAAGCACATGCATGGCGTTTGCCCTTTTGCCTCCTGCTTGGTGTGACGCAGCAAAACATGCTTAGCATGACTTGATGTTTTATCATTTGAGAATATTGTTTAACAATCTGGACAGTACTGGGCAAGAAGCCTAGTGTCTAACGGGGGGAGGTGACAAGGGAACTAACAGGGTTCCATAGGTATTAGTCACTGGTATTATGGTAGGCGTGTGAGTACACATCTCATTTCGTTCTTACAACCCGTGTGCAAGGAAGGGATGCTTATCCTCGTTTTCCAGTGAGAGATTTCAGAGGTCAGCTAACTTGTGAAGGTCACCCCGTTGGTAGTGGTAGAGCTAGTGGCGGCCTGAAGTTGATCTGACTCCAAAGTATGGTGTTCCATTCTGTTGAGCAGGCAGCCCGTGGAGGCCCAGTGTGCCCAGCACACCATGGTACATCTGTAGGAGAATAAGGGATAACGACGTGTTCCCTTAACAGTTTTCTTTAAAAGGTTCTTTCCACAGGGTGAGATTATCAGTAGAGCAGCGTTTTAGGCTATAACCTAGCATTATGCATCTTTTAAGGAAAACACTGATTCACCCAATTCTATTATTTAGAGGACTAAGAATATGAGGCGTCAATAGGCAGTGAAATTCCTTTTCAGTGAAGCCAGAGATGTCAGAGAAAAAGCAATGAAAGGCATTTCATAATACTTCACACAGAATCTACTTATCTGATGCTAAAGTTTTCTTGTCCTAGTTAAAAGGACAGGATAAGGGATTTCACGCCCACATAGTTTCACTTGAAAGAGGGACACACGCTAAAGTCAGACCTTGGAGGTATTCACTGATACGGTTTGTTGGGAGTGGCTTCTTCTCAGTTGAGGCCATCGTGGTTCAGTACAGAGTCTAGAAGCCTAGGTCTGGGCTTCTTGGAGTTTCAGTGTTGCACTCCATAGAAAGTCATTTTAATAAAGATAGTTACACTAGATGCTGCTTAGAATTCTGTCATAATTTGCTTTCATTGAAAATTAAAAAAAAAATCTGAAACCCTAGTCATAAGTTAAAATTCTTTGGAAGCTTCTAGGGTATTCTAAATTGTTAGTCAGTGTGTATATATTTGGGAGTTATGCTCAGAGTAGTAAACATACATCTGCTTTGGCGTGACCACTGAGCATTAGAATGGAGGCAGGCTGCAGACTTAGGTCTGGGTTGGGGAGGAGCCCTCCTTGTCAGGCTTTACCCTTCAGGTGCTGGATTGTGGGAAGGTCTGGGAGGTCCCAAGAGAGAAACCAAGGTGTCTAGAACAGCAGGGAGGATCTCGGGCTGTTTATGAACTGACAGGCAACGTACAACATTTCAGCAATGGTCACTGCCGTGCCAGTGTGTTTGAGCCGAATATCAGGTTTGTATACATGGTAATCATCTAAAATAGTAATGAAGGTCCCACGTACACTGAGTGCTATGGGACAAAACAAAGAAAACCCTAAAGCCAACCTGAAACTCCTTTTATGGAATCTTTTCTAGGAATCTTGACATCTCACGTTGGAAAGATGATGTAATTGAATATTTAAGAAAACAGTCTCTGGAGTCAGGCTGCCTGTTTCCTATCGCTGCTGTAACAAGTTACTGTACATGTAGTGGCTTAAAACAATGCGTATTTTATTCTCTTGCAGTTCTGAAGGTGAGATGTCTAAAATCAAGGTGTCATTAGGGCTGCATTCTTTCTGAAGGCTTCAGGGAGAACCCGTTTCCGTGTCTTGTCAGCGTCTAGAGGCCCCCTGCATTTCCTTGGCTCACGGCCCATCCCCTGTATCACTCCAAGTCCTTGCTTCCCGCACCACATCTCCCGTTACTCACTCTGACCTTCCTGCTTCCTTCTTTTAAGGACCCTTGTGACTACGTCGGGCCCACTTGGAT
Organism: Rhinolophus ferrumequinum; assembly: GCF_004115265.2. NCBI lineage: Eukaryota > Metazoa > Chordata > Mammalia > Chiroptera > Rhinolophidae > Rhinolophus > Rhinolophus ferrumequinum. The sequence continues at coordinate 61,618,201 of NC_046295.1, read as the reverse complement.
AATCCAGTTCATCTTCCCATTTCAAGATCCTTAACTGAATCCCATCAGCAAAGGCCTTTTGTCAGGGAAGGTAACATATGCATAGGTTCTGAGAACTAGGATGTGGCCATCTCTAGGAGGCTGGTTCTTCTACTCTCATGGACTCCCCGCCAGCTCCGCCACCTCCTAGTTCTGTGACCCAGCTGTGAAGCCAGGGACTTACTTTCTCTCTAATAGTAGTACTTCCAGGGCAAAGATCGAGTGATTCCAGGTGAGGGGCTTGGAACCATTCCTAGCCCCTGTCATGTGTTCACTGAGTGCTAGCTGTTGTGACATGGGTATCAGTGCTCTTCTGGTGAATCTGCTCCCCCACTGACTGCAGAGCCAATGTCCTTGTCAGGCCAGCTCAAGGGGACAGTGCCTTTTGGTCCTTCATGAATTGGTTGCAGTACAAGAACCTGCCCGGTTTCCTAGCCCCGCAGTCCCTCCTTTACTGCAGTTGGTTGCTTCTTGAATTCTTCCTGGAGCATCAACCTAGCTGTACCTTTAGGACAAGGAGGAAAGGATAGACTAGCTTTAAGACATTGGAGCTCAATGTTCTGGAACGTACTGTGAATCCATGCCCAAGCCTACCAATTCCATGTTTCAGTGACTATCCTTGTAAGACTCTTCCAAAATGGAGTTTCATGCTGTTCTCACCCGTCTTTCTAGCCCAGGGTTGCTGCCCTCCATCTGCTGGAATCCCTGACATTGCCACCGTCTAGTCTTTCTGCTTCGCTGGTCCCCACATCCGCCAAGGCCATTAGCAGCCCACCCCAACTTATGCCTCCCTCTTGAAAGAATTTCACAGCCCTGCCTTCATATCAAATGTGGGGAATAAGGGTCTGTTCCTTTTATAGAATGAATTGGATTTGGACTTACAGGCGTCTGCTGTCTGAGGGTTGTCATGAGAGAAGAAAGTGGCATGTGTATGAGGGTGGAACAGACGGCTCCTTCCAATTTGGGGAAATCTACGAATTCACTGTAAGGCAAAGTATAAGACGCTCCCCTGGCATGACTGAATGCAGGGAGACTGTGTTCTCCAGAATATTATAACAACTTATTCCATTTCTGTAGTGTTCAGGTTTGCCTTTTTTTACATCCCTATTTGTGGAAATTTCTCACCTGTAAAACCATATGCAGACAAAGAAAATATATTCTCTGACACTACAAATCAAATCTGTTTAAACCACTCATCTCTCTTACCCCATTACCACCACTGAAAAACAAAGCAAAACAAAAGAATTTCAGCTTGTGGCATCACTCTGGTAACTTCTATTGCTTCTAAACTGGGTTGTCCTATTTTGAAAAACAAAAAAGTATTTTACCCAGGCCTATTTTCCTTGTCAACTGCCTTTGCCACAAAAGACTAAATTCGTCTCTATTATAAATAGAGCTCAGTTGCAGAGAAGTTTTACTGGCTACTTTAAAAGAAGCATGTTATTTTAATGAGTAGAATAATCTGAAAGTTTTGTTTTCTTCATTTTCCAGCCCTCTTTACAAATTAAAAAACGAAAACAAAAAACCTTTATTAAAAGGAATGCAAACTGTTTCTATAATATAAAGACTTTACAACTCTTTAACATTTAACATCTGAATAGGAAGACACAGATACTCAGCCCAAAGTAAATTTGCAGTCTGATGAAATGGGGAGAATACTTGATCAGAAGTCAGCAAACCTGGGTACTAGTTCTTAGTGACTAATTAAGACTTACATCCTTTGTGTCTCAGCTCTTCATGTGTAAAACGTGGATAATAGTTCCTCCACCTCATAAACTTGTAACAAGGCTAAAGAGAAATAATCTTTAAGAAATCGCATTGGAGAGTACCAAGGACCACTTTAAAATATGAAATGACCGCATGGAAAGTAGGAAAAAAAACAGGTTTGCAGTCAGCCAGTGCAGTGAGTGCTGGTTCTGCTAAGGAATACTCTGTGTGACTTATGGTTAGAGAGCCTCTCTGAGCTTTGACTTCCTCATCTGTCGATATAAAACCCTACTGGGAGATTGCGAGGATGGAAAGAGTGCAAAACAAGTGTCCAGTGATGGTTGCCCTTAGTACTTTTCTTCACTGAGCAAGGCATTCCTGTATGTATACCCAAGCTATAAATATCCTAGAGGTTTCCCTGGACCAAGCGCTGTTGGAACATTTGACTCAATAACCTGTCTCCTTTTTTTTTTTTTCTTTTTTATGAAAAATTGATAGTGTGGTCAGGCTTGTGGCTCTCCATGTCATTAAGTTCAGAAATAAATATGCTCACCACAAACTCCCCATATTGTCTGCAAAGGCAGCCCAGGTTTTCAGTCTGCACAGGAGAGAGTGAGCTCTTGCCTGCAGGGAGCAGTCCTAGCCCATGGGATGGGGCCCGGGGCCCGGGGCCCAGGGCCCAGGCTGGGCTCACGCCTGGGCAACTGTCAATGTATTGTATCTAACAATTGTCTCCACTGGCCTCTGAAAGCCCTAGTGTCTCTTGCAGTTCTGGGTGGCACCGCCTTAAGTCAGTGAGCGCAAACTCTCTGAGGGCAGGGAAGTAACCCAATGGGGGTTGTGGAAGGCGGGGGTGGGCACACGGCATGAGGACGGTGGAGGACAGGGAAGGGCAGCTGTCCGTCCAGCTGATGGTTATGAGGCAGGAAGGCAGGCTCTGTCTCTTATCCCCAAGAAAAGCTACAAACTTGAATTTGCATGTGATAGTTCCCAATTTTTAAATGTTGGCAACTAATCATCCAAATTACTCTCTAACTGAAGGGATGAGACTTGGTCCATGGACCACCAAATGTGTATCTATTGGTACCCGGGGTCAGCTTGTGGGCCTCTAACTACTCTGTGGGTCAGGGAGACACTACCTTTATCTGCATGAATTTGGGTCACTTAGAATCATGCTCACATTTATATAAAAAAGCCACAAGCTCCCCACCAAGAAGATTTTAGCTCCACAATTATCTAGTATCTTTTCTGTTCTCGACTATGAATAATTTTTAAAAAGCTTAAGAAAATGTAACCCTCCGTGATCATCATCCCCTGGTAAAAATTACAGTTTTCAAACCATGTTCCTATGAGATGAGATCACTTCACAACAGGGCGGGAAACCCATCTGCGCACCCAGAATGCCAGCACCAGGCAGTGTTTGAAGTGGGGCAGAGAGGTCTTGTTCAGATGTGATCACTGTCAGCAACAAGTCCTGACTTAAAGACCCATCTAGGATCAACAATTTGCAAGCTGAGAACCCTTCTGCAGAGAAGCCCCTGGGGCTTCTATGGAGAGAAGCAGCTTTCTGACTCCCCTTTCTCCACCCCCTTAGATTGGGTACAAGGGGAGTAGGCTCACTGCTCTAGGTAATTGGGGGTGAGGTAGAGAGAAATACAGCTGGGAGTCAGCCGTTTCCTTGTTTAGAATATCAGTGGTGGAAGGGAAAATGGACTCTTGGAAACATCCTAATTCGGTGGCTTTCACACGGTGTCCTGAGGTCTTCAGAGGAGCTTGGGGGTCTTCCAGAGGCCCTGGCCTTTTAAATGACACTGGAAAGCTTGCTAGAGAGTGCTGGCAATGTACATAAGAGGTCATTTGTAAAAAGGGTTCCATTAATTAATGACAGAAAACCCCATTGGTCACCTTTTAGTGGTTGGAGAACCAGCCCAAGGTCTAAATTGCCCGAGGCTGCTCCCCTAATGAAAGTCAAGCCAGTCCAGACTCTGGCTCTATTATCTCCAAGACTTTTCCTGCACTCAGTATGCAAATTAGCACCTGATTTATCGCTTCTCAAAGGTGCTGGAGGCATTTTTCAAGTTCTTGCTGAAAGACAAAGTTGCTTGAACTGCTTTGCTTTTTATAAGTTCCAGTAATTTGGACATTTTTGACAAGGGCTTACGAGCCACTAGTTAGCACAGGCACCATACACCATTTAGACTTGTATTTGTTTGGCTAGCGGGACCCTGGCCACCACTAGTCTTTCTTCCTGGACTCCATCCATAAGGACTGTGGTCATTTGGGAGGTTGGTATGTTCCAGTGGTGTGCTGAGAAGTTTTAAAGTGGTGGGCTCTCTGGGGATGGGTGGCCTTGGATTTGTACCATTTGCCAATTCCTATTGTGTAAGTTCTCTGACCACGGCCTATTTCAAGTTACAAATAGGACATCACGGAGCAAGAAGCTGGGAAGAATTACCAGAGGGGAAGGAGGGTGGAGGGAAAGCAAAACTAGTAAAAGGGGCAATGGCATGGTAACTGATGAGAACTAGACTCTTGGTGGTGAGCACGATGTAGTATATACAGATGTCGAATTACAATGTTGCACACGTGAAACTTAAACCTAATATTATAAACCAGTGTTACCTCCAACAAGCAAACAAAAAGAAGTTGGGAAGAGAGGTACACAATTGGCTTTCTCCAGTGGTGCTAGCTAGCTCCCGCACCTCACTGTGCCTTCTCTTCTCAGGTAGGAATTCCTAGGCCCCTGGCTTAGCCCCAGTTCTCACCTCCACAGCCAGTCTTTTTCCCTCTCCCTTACTCTAACATTTTTCTCCCTATAATATAGCCAAACCAACACCTTGGGCTGATCACTGTATCACATGATTTAACTAAAAGCATCCTTATATTATTTAAGAGTTTAAAAATGTATTTCAGGTAAGATCAGAGGCAAATTTTTCTCCAGGTCATCCTTTTAAAAACCCTATTCTTCATTGATTTATGTTTTTAACTATTTCTTGGTTTTTAAAAATTTAAATATTGTAAGTTATTTCACTAGATGGTGCTATATATAGTTCAGAGTCAGGGCAAGTGCCAGCTCAAAAATCTGGGAGTCGTCTAAGGAAAGCATTTCTTCTGATGACCTGAAGTTGTCATCATATTGAAATTGGGACATTCCAATGGATTTTATTCTTTTCCTTGCCTTTGTCTGTGGGATTGGTGAAAGCTCTTCACCCAGACTATCATTTGCTACTTACTGTAAGCATTATTTTCCCCAGTGGTAGAAGGTGCTTTAAATTTTCTCTGGTCATAAAGATCTTGCCATATCTTCTGCACCCTTGCGCTCTGCTACAGGTCGCACTTCATTTGGAAGGTGTCTCTGTCCTCTACCCTGTTACCACTTCTTAATCCTTATTCTTTAGGTGCCAATATTCTTTGTCCCTATAGTCTCATTGCTTTGCTGCAGAATATATTCTTGAATGATTTTCAAGATGGTTCATAAAGATTTGAGTTCTACAAGCCTCATTCAGTACTTATAATTTGGTAGGAAATATATAAGTCCTATGTATTTTATTCCTTTCATTATGTACAAGAAGTTAGTATTTTAACCAAACTTCTATAGTGATTTTTCTCCACTCTCCATTCTCAAGAGACACAGACCGAGCCTCTGTAAAGAGAGGATAAAAACCTTATCAACCTGCATTTTGCCACCTGTAAAAAATCATTTTCACTGTTAACCACAATGATAGGTAGGCCAATTGATTGATTGTTATTAATTAAAAAAATTTTAATCCAACATTAAGCACAGAAATGAAGAAAAGACGAATTATGATTGAAAGTATCTTCCCAACAATTCTGTTGCCTCCATGAAGGAGCCATGTTTTGCTTTCAATTGTATCCACCAGCACAGTCCGGGTATATAGTAGCTGATCAATATCTGCTACATTGATTATTAGGTTACGTATTTTTAGATACTAACCCAATTATTCTTTGTAATACTAGAAGAAAGCAGTATTATTCCTATAGTATTCCATAGAATGAGCAAATGGATTCTCAGGCACTTATCCTATGTCCCACAGGCAAGTGTAAGCAGAAGAGCTGGAATTTTCTTGCAGGTTTGATCCCCAAAGCCACCATCGTAATGATTTTATGAGGATTAAGCATTAGATCAGCTGGAATTCTTTCAGGTCCTGAAACCTGAGAGAGAATTACAAATTCTTGTTGGTTATTTTGTTTTGGTTTTATTTTGGGGGGGACAAAATAACCAAATGTTATAACAAATAGAAAGAGTGTAGCACTCAATTTTGATGACTACATACCTATCTAGAGGGGCAAAGCATTTTTACATCACAAATCTTCTTGCAAATCTTCCCAACTGACCAAAGAAGAATTCTTAGAAATGAAAATACTGTGGAGTATTTGGCAAATCAGGTAAGCTGATTTAATTAATACTTCAATCTCTTGATGTGTTATAGGTTCAGATAATCTATTTATTCTTGAGTCAGTTTTGGTAGGTTGTATTTTTTTAAGAATTTGCCCATTTCATCTAGATTATCTAATTTGTTGGCATACTGTTGTTTATCATATTTCCTTATAACCCTTTTATTCCTGTAAGGTCAGTAATAATGTCCACTTTCACTCCTGATTTCGGTAATTTGAGCCTTTTTTTTTCCCCCTTGGTCAGTCTCCCTAAAGGTTTATCAATTTTGTTGATCTTTTCAAGGAAGCAATTTTTTGTTTCACAATTTTCTCTATTTTTGTGTATTCTATTTCATTTATTTTTGGCTTTAATCTTTATTATTATCTTCCTTCTGCTTGCTTTGGGTTTAGTCTGCTTGTCTTTTTCTAGTTTCCTGAGATGGAAGTTTAGATTATTGATTTGAGAACGTCCTGCTCCCGCCTCATCCTTCTCTTCTTCCTCCTTCCCTCCTCCTTCTAATTCTAATTCTTTAGTGCAGGTGGTTCAGCTATGACTTTCCCTCTAAGCACAGCTTTCACTGCATCATCGTTATGCTGTGTTTTGACCTTCCTGCATTTCAAAGTATTTTCTGACTTACCTTTTGATTTCTTCTTTGACCCATTGGTTAAAGATGACATACAAATGGCAAATAAGCATAGAAAGGATGCTCAGCATCGTATATCTTTAGGGAATTAACAAATTAAAACAATGAGATTCCACTACACACCTATTAGAGTGGCTAGTATCCAAAACGCTGACAACACCTAATGCTGGCGAGGAGTGACAGGAACTCCCATTCGTTGCTGGTGGGGATGCGCAATGGTGTAGACACTTCGGAAGACACTTTGGCAGTTATTTGTAAATCTAAATATACTCTTACCATGTGATCCAGCAGTCCTGCTCCTAGGTATTTACCCAAATGAATTAAAAACTTATGCTCACACAAAAACCTACACATGAATTTTTATAGCAGCTTTATTAGTTATTTCTAAAAATTGGAAGAAATCAAGATGTCCTTCAAACAAACCGTGATCCATCTAGACCATGGAATATTATTCAGTAATAAAAAGAAATGAGTTATCAAGCCATGAAAAGACACCGAGAACCTTAAATGCATATTGCTAAGTGAAAGAAGTCAGTGAGAGAAATCTACATACATACTGTCTATTTCCATCCATATGACATTCTGGAAAAGGCAAAACTATGGAGACATAAAAAGATCAGTGATGCCAGGGGTTTGGGAGTGGGAGAGAAGAGAAGTAAGTAAGTAGAGCACCAGGGATTTTTAGGGCAGCGCAACTCTTCTGTGTGATACTGTCATGGTGGTGCCTGCCATTATGCATTTGTCAAAACCCACAGGACTTTACACAGAGTAAACCTGAATGGAAACTGTGGAATGGATGTAGTCAATAAAAAATGTATCAGTAGTTTTTCATCAATGATAACACGTGTAGCATGCAAATGCTCCATGTTAAAAATAGGAGGACCTGTCGGGGGAGAGAAGGATGATACGGGGACTCCATACTTCCTGCCCCGTTTTTCTGTAAATCTAACACTGCACTAAAAAGTAAAGTGTATTAACTTAAAAGAAGAATGTAAGCTTATGTCTCACGTACATAAATTAGCCGTATGTTGATTTTCCAATGAAAAACATTTTCGGTAATTTTGTAGACTGGAGTGTTTTAGGAAGAGGAAGAAAGGAGTTCAGATGAGCCTATCGTCCTTGCAGCAGATGAGGGAACACATAGAATTGTTTTTTTCTAGTTATGATTTGGTCTGGAAAAAAAAAAGGCTAAACTTTGCAATTTTTTTATTTTTATTTTTATGAGTGGACATAAATAACGTGCTTCAAGGGATATTTTAAAGCCGTGGTAATAGTACCCTTGTCTCTGAACTCCTAAACTGTTCCCTCATCTCAACCCCTTCCGCAGTCTTCCCTGCCAGGAAAAGCGAAGGCAAAAAACAAAGCAATAGAAAAACTCTACTCGCAGCCGTTTAGTTGTCTCTCTTTCCCCATAGGATAACATAAAACACTTGATTCTAGCACATAAAGCTGCACATGATCTTATTCTTATCTACCACTTCGTCTCATTTCTTGCATAAGAATGAATGGGTCAATGAGCATATTAAATGAGCACTTGCTAACATGCTAGGGACTCAACATCAGGGATACAGGTGTGTTTTCTACCTCCATTTCTTTATAGATGACCCACCGTGCCCCTGCCCACTTTCATGCCTCTGTAATTGCTGGTCCTGTTGGCTGGACCGCCCTCACCAAGCCCTCCCTCTGCCCTCGTCCTCTGCTCATCCCTCAATATGCAGCTCATTTAGCTCCTCTGTGGCACTTGTCCCCACTGCCCATCTTACCTACCCCCATTGCAGCAATTTCCTGGTTGTAGGATAGCCACATTTTACCTGTATCCCCGCTGGACTTTGAGCCTTTTGAGGGCTGTATTATTTCATGTCTGAATCCTTAGCACCTGGTTCACGTTCACAGCCTTCCAAGAAAACATGGGTGAATTTCTTCAAGAAATCGATGAGTGGATTTCTTCATTTATTCAGCAAATGTTTATTGATTGCTTTTTCTAAGGCAGGCCATATGTTGGATGCTGAGGACACGGTATGACCTTATGGTGCTACATTCCAGCAGGGGGGAGAGAAGTAACAAAATGACTTGATTAGGTCATTAGTGCTATGAAGAAAATGAGCAAGGGGAGGTGACAGAGAATGAATGGGTGGATGAAGAGGGCAGGGTGTTTGGGAAAGACCTCTTAGAAGAGGTGACATTTAAGCTGATCCAGGAAGAAAAAGAAGGGGACTGTTGGGAAGGAGCTGGGAAAGATGGAATCAGAGGACCAAGGGAGGTTAACATGGCAAACGTTTGGTATATTTAAGGAAGAGAAAAGCTGGAACCTAGTAAAGGAGGCGGAAAGGTTCAGAGAGGTTGTAGTGGGGCCAGTTAGGTGGAGCCTTTGATGTTACAAGGACTCCGGCTTTTATTGTCAGTGCAGTTTGGAGGATTTTAACAAGGTGAGTGACATGATCACATATGCTTCAGAATGTCATGCTGGCTACTATGGGCGGGTGAATTTTGAGGGGCAAGAGGAGACCAGTTGGAAGGCTACTGCAGTTGTCCAGCTGAGAGATGATGAAGGCTTGGGCTGGGAAGGGGTGGTGGTGGAAACCGGAATGATCTGTGGCACCTACTTTTCAGTGAGATTTCCACCCTAGTACTGGCATCTAAGGTTAAAGCGACAGGTCGACTAGGGGAATGTACCATAAATACCTGGAAGGAAGAAACCAGGGTAGGTAGGGAGATTGAGAGGCAGGTATACACCATGCCTTCAACCTTTCTTTATTTATTTGTTCAAATAGGATTTTAAAATGGAACGCGGAACTGGTCAGTTTGGTGTACGTGTGAGCTTTAATCCTCTGGGGGCTTGCGTACCCCCGTATTGTACCGAGGCTCTGTATAAGTATTAGTAAGAAGCTTACGTCTCTGTGTTTGGGTGGCTTGTTTTAGCTTTTGTTCTTTTAATTTAATCTTACTTAGTAAAGGTTTGAAGACACTACCTTGTTGTTGATTTTTTTAAAAATCAGGATGCCTTGTATATAGTATGTATTCTATAAAGATTTGTTGGATTTGGATCAGTCAGAAAACTGGCCTCAACTGCCATGCTTGGAAACATGTACTGATTAATGCCACTTTTTCTGCCCCCCTCCCTTCCTCCCGTCTCTCTCTCTCTCTCTCTCTCTCTTCCTCCCTCCCTCCTCCCCTTTCCACCCACCCCCCTTTCGTTTTTCTCTGACTCTTTCTTTCTTCCTTCTTCCTGGGATTGGCAGTTTACCATCTAACTGATATTCCAGTGTTTTCTTAGCTGTCAGTGAGTCAGTAGACCTTTAAGTTTTGGGCAAGGAATATTTTTACAAGAACCTATAAATATGTAAAATCCTCAGAGTTACCTACTCAGCTATTCCCTGCTGTGTTCAGGGATGTCGTCATGCCGGCTACTGTTGGGTTGAAGAGACCCACAAATGAATTACACTTTTCTTTTCCCCAGTGCTCTGGAAATAGAAAGACGCATCAGCCCAGCTGCAGAGTGAAAAATATACCACTTGTATATGGTTTCAAAGTTTTTAAATGAGTTCCCAAGCTAATACACAGATAAATATATTTTTTAAAATACACATATGTAGTTTCTAATGTGAAATGGAATCCTTTCAATTTCAGTGGGTCCATGTGATGCTGAAGAAGATGTTTAGAGCATCACTTTGTAAATTTTAAAGTCTGGGCTTCAAATCGAAGAAATGCAGATGAAACCTGTCTCTCTGACTGTCACCACATGTAGAAGGCTCTCTAGCTGACAAGCTCCAGAGACATCATTTCTACTTTGAACGTGCCCTGGCCCCATGTATGCAGACCCAGGTCCCCTGGTCTTTCCTAAAAAAAAAAATCTAATTGTAAAGAATTTGAGGGAAAGGCCAGGGTCCCTACTCACCTGTGTTTCCCCTTAAATGAAAGCACTGCTCAGCATGAGAGGCTGGGACCCAGAACACATCCAGGTTGGGCCTGCTCAGTGCCAAGCCCTGGGCCAGAGCCAGAAGGAGTGCCCAGGAGAACACCTGCCTCTTTGCCCCGGGCTGAGGGAGCATCACCTTTCTGAATGGGGGGCAAAGGGATGTGAACTCAGTGAGCAAAGGCAATTTGGGGTTCCCCTCCCGGTTTTTCCTGGCACGCCCTTTACACTCTTTTTTTTTTTGTAATGAGGAATACTTGAGCCTTACGTGGGCTCTATAAAGCCTGTTTAGGATAATAAAGGAAGGTGGCAGAAATGGGACAAAGCTTCTTTAAATAAGGGAAAATAGTCATTGTTCCCTTCTCTTTTGGCAACACTAGCTTTACAGTTGTCTATCTCTTCATAGTGGAAACATTTTAAGGCTCATTAAAAAATTGCCTGGAAAATAACCAGACAAATGTAAAACAAACAAACATACAAAAGTTTAGAAGGGCATTAAAGATTATGTTTTTGACCAGAGAGTTAAAGAATGATGTTATTTAATAGTATGTTTAAAACCAAAACAATACTTAATGTTACCTGGATGCTTCATCCCGAAGGACCTGGGCCATACCTCATATTTCCCCAAGCCGTGTAGCTTGGGGTGTGCACTTAAATTTGGTGGGATACTGCAAGAGGGGCTCTCCAAAGGTGTCCTGTTGTTTCAGGCCAGAGGCAGGGTATAGGATCCTGTATTTGTTTCCCCTTACCCAGAGCATTTGGCAGCACAGTGGAGGGAGGCGTGCCAGCAAAGCTCTCACCGTGTTTATGGTGCCAGCTGCTTCCTTGACATCCAGTTTCGTCATCTTTTGTTTGGGATTTTCTTGGAGCTCATGCTAATTTCTTTAAGATCGTAAAAGGATGAGGTATTCCCACATCTGCAACCACCAATGCTTGCTCAGTGGAAAATGATGAGCAACAGTTTGGTTGCTGCTGTAGGAAGCCCACAGCCCAGGTCAATAGCACTTCACAGTGCCCTCACCCCCGGTGTTTCTCGGGCAAACCTGGGAAGTAAATACCGCTCGTAGCAGCAGTTCACAAGGTCTCGTAAGTTGACTAGCTCAGAGCAACTTAATGAGTCAGTGGCAAAGTCAGCACTCAAACCCAGGTCTTTTTCTTTGTAATTAATAATCTTTACGTGGTAGAGGAGTTTTAGGTTCGTTTTAGGTTTCTGTTCAGAAAGTACCGAGATTTCCCATATACCCCCTGTCTTTGCACAAGGACTGTCTCCCTCACTATCCATCCTTGGTTGCACCCAAGTGGTACATTTTTTATAGTTGATGAGCCTACCTTGATATATCATTGTCACTCCAAGTTCATTCGGTTTCTTGATGTTGTACATTCTTTGGTTTTGACAAATGTATAATGACCTGTGTCCACCATTGTGGTATCTATTGTACAGAGTAGTTTCACTGCCCCCCAAAATCTTCCATGCTCTGCCTTTTCATTTTTCACTCTCCCCTAAGGCCTGGAAACCATGAATATTTTCACTATCTCCATAGTTTTTTCCTTTTCCAGAATATCATAACTTGTAATCATTCAGTATGCAGTCTTTTCAGATCGGCTTCTTTCACCAAGTAATTTGCCTTTAAGTTTCCTGTGTCGTTTCATAGTTTGATAGCTCATCTGTTTTAGTGTTGAATAATATTCCATTGTTTGGATGGACCACAGTTTATTTATTTACTGAAGGACATCCTGGTTGCTTCCAAGCATTGGCAATTATGAATCTAGTTGCTGTAAACATCTGTGTGCAAGGTCTTTGTGTGGACACAAATTTCAACTCCTTTGGGTAAGTACCAAAGAGTATCAAAGAGTGCCAGATCATATAGTAAGAGTATGTTGAATTTTATGAAAAACTACCAAATTGTTTTCCAAAGTGGCAGTACCATTTTGCATTCCCACCAGCAATGAATGAGAATTGCTGTCACTGCATATTCTCGCCAGCCTTTGGTGACATCGATGTTCCAGAATTGGGCCATTCGAATAGCTGTGTGATAGTTTGTCACTGTTGTTTTTCCCTAATGCAATTCCCTAATGACATATGATATGACACACTGTTTCATATGCTTGCTTGCCATCTGTATATCATCTTTGGTGAGGTGTCTATTCAGGTCTTTCGCCCAATGTTTAATCAAACTGTTCATTTTTTATTGCTAAGTTTTAAAAGTGTTTTTTTGTGGATTTTGGATAACACTTGTTTATTAGGTATGTCTTTTGTAACTATTTTCTCCCAGTCTGTGTGGCTTGTCTTCTCATTTTCTTGATGTTGTTTTTCGTTGAGCTGAAGTTTTTAATTTTCATGAAGTCCAGCTTATCAAATCTTTCTTTCACAGATTGTGCGGTTGGTATTGTATCTAAAAAATCATTGCCATCCCTGAGATCATCTAGGTTTCCTCCTTTGTTACCTTCTAGGAGTTTTATAGTGTTGCATTTTACATTTAGGCTTATGACCCATCTTGAATTCATTGTTGTGAAAGGTGTAAGATTTTATCTAGTTTCAGTTTTTTGCATGTTTATGTCCAATTGTTTCCATACTATTGAAAAGACTTTGTTCCATTGTATTGACTTTTCTTTTTTTTGTCAAAGATCATTTTATTGTATTTATGTGGGTCTATTTCTGGGCTCTCTATTCTGTTTCATTGGTCTATTTGTCTATTCTTTTGCCAATACCACAATGTCTTGATTGCTGCAGCTTTATAGTAAGTCTTAAAATTGAAATAATGTCAGTTCTCCAACTTTGTTATTATCTGAGTTGGCTACTCTGGGTCTTTTCCTTCTCTCTATAAGCTTTAGAATAATTTTGTTCACAACCACAAAATAGCTTGTTATGATTTTGATTGGGATTGCATTGAATTTATAGATCAAGTTGGGAATAACTGACATCTTGATTCTGAATCTTCCTTTTCATGAATAGGAAATCTCTTTCCAGTTATTTAGTCTTCTTTGCTATCCTTCATTAGAATTTTGTAGTTTTCCTCAGATAGCTCTTATACGTATTTTGTTGTGTATATACCTAAGTATATAATTTTTTTCAGTGCTAATGTAAATGGTAATGTGTTTTTAATTTCAAATTCCATTTGTTCATTGCTGGTATATAGGAAAGGGATTGACTTTTGTATATTAACCTTGTATTCTGCAACCTTGCCATAATCTCTTATTAGTTCCAGGAGGCTTTTTTTTTTTTTCTGTCAACTCTTTTGGCTTTTCTGCATGAAGATCGTGTCGTCTGTGAACAAAGATAGTTTTATTTCTTCCTTCCCACTCTGTATACCTTTTATTTCCTTCTCTTGTCTCATTGTATTAGCTACGACTTTCAGAACGATGTTGAAAAGCAGTGTTGAGAGGAGATATCCTTGTCTTGTTCCTGACCTTAACAGGAAAGCTCACCATTAGGTATGATATTAGGTAGGTTTTTATAGATGTTCTCTATCAAGTTGAGGAAGTTTCCTTTTAGTTCTAGGTTGCTGAGGTATTTTTGTTTGTTTGTTTGTTTTTAAATGATGAGTGGGTGTTGGATTTTTTTCCAATGCTTTTTCTGCATCTATTGATATAATTATGTGATTTTTCTTTTTTAGCCTGTTAATGCGATGGATTACATTAATCAATTTTCAAATGTTGAATCAGCCTTTTAAACATGGGATAAACCCCACTTGGTTATGGTATACAGTTCTTTTTATACATTGTTGGATTTGAATTGCTAATATTTTGTTGAGGATATTTACATCTATGTTTATGAGAAACATTTGTCTGTAGTTTTCTTTTCTTATAATATCTTTGGTTTTGATATTAGCACAGTGCTGTTCTCATAGAATGAGTCAGAATATATTCCCTCTACTTTTATTTTCAGAAAGAGACTGTAGAAAATTGTTATATCTTCCTTATATGTTTGCTATAATTCACCAGTGTACCCATCTGGGCCTAGAACTTCTGGTTTTGGAAGGTTATTAATTATTGATTTAATTTCTTTAATAAATATAAGCCCATTCAGATTGTCCATTTCTTCCTGTGTGAGTTTTGGCGATTGTGTCTTTGAACAAATTGATCCGCTTCCCCTCTCCCTGCCAGAAGCATGAGGGGATTGTTCTCTGATATTCAACATGAAAATTTGGTAGAGCTTCTGGAAGTAAAACTCACCAAAGTATTGAGGCCTCCCTATAACTGTGCCCTCTTGGTGTCTAAACGCTCAGCGTTGTCCACACCGAGTCTCCAGCAATACATCAATTACAGCTCAAGCTATAAAACCTTCTAAGGAGGTTTTCGGCCTCATAGGTCTCTGATTTGGTAAGTTGTGATTCTCTTTATCCACCTGTCTATCTCTCTAGTTTTGGGGGCAGCAGTTTGTCCTGTGATCTCTCTTCTCTGAGAGGTCTAAGACAAGTTGTTGTTGTTGTTGTTGTTTTTTAGTTCACTCAGTTTTTTACTTGTTATCAGGGTAGAGAGGTGACTTTCAAGCTCCTTATGTGCTGAACTGGAAGCCAGAAGGAACCTACGATTTTTGATTTGAAATTGGCACTCTTTCCTCTGTACTGCAACTGTGTTTTAGGGGCCGAATTTTTTAGAGAGAATAACACTGATTGCCATAGCTTATATTATCTTCCGTCTTACGTGGGCTGATAGCCTTACTTCATAGTTTGGAATTACTACTCATTAACAATCTTGTCATTCGCCCTCTCATGGTTTCTTACCTAATTTAAGTAAAACTTGGAGCCATGCTAATTTCATTCAATTCACAATAGGATGACATAGATACAGTTTTAAGCAAAGAGTTTGAGTTTTAAGCAAAAGATGTATATAGAGTCGACTTAGGAAGGTTAAGGGACTATGTCTTATTTTTACCACACCTTCTCTTTCGCATTTTGGTGCATAGTACAAGCTTAGTATAGTTTTTAAGGGGACAATGATTCTTCTGATCGTAAAAGTACACTTCACTTTGCCCAACACATTTGTTTATAAAATGCTATAAATACACTATTATTTTACAAATACGTTTTGTGTCAAAAGCATATCTCTTTTAGGGAAGCCCAGGGAGAATAATAATTAAAAATCCAACGTGTGCAATATGGGAATTTTTGTTGGGTGGAGATTCCAATTTGACAAGTAAATGCTAGGACCTGCAAAGAGAGGAAAGCAGAATAATGTAAAGAATAGGTATTCATTTTCTAAATATTGATGTTTTTTGGAAACGTTCATGATGGTGGGTCAAGTGAATAGTATTTATTGGTGATCAAATAACCAAATGAAACTGCCCAGGATAATGCAAAATCAGTGAAAATAAAATAAAGAGTCTCAGAGGCCCAGGAGGCATAATTCAGCAGATCCACTCCCAAATCTGTTCTCAGTAATTTAAGAAGGAAACGATAATGCAGGCCATGCTTCTCAAATATTTCCTGAGTGCACACGGGGTGTGTGACATCATGATGAGTCCCCAAGGAGTAGTGCTTAAGGGTTAAACAAGGAGACAAAACTCACAGCCTCCTCAACATTTCATCTGAGAGGACACATTTAAACAGGTATGCGTAGTGGGGGGATTAAGAATGGAGTCAACCAAGACCCAGATGGAAAATGTCAATTCCTTGTCTTTTTTTTCCGTCACAAGTCAGTTGACCTAGTATAAAGGCAGAGGGAAGACACCTCCCAGAAGGCCAGGAAAACAGGGGACTCAGGTTCCTAGCTGGGTTGCAAGATTTCTCCTTGGATTCAGTTGACTCACAGAATGTAACCACTAGTGAATGCCACTGTCCCCCCAGACACGTGGGCTTTTGTAAGCATGTCATTGTCGGCCCAGGCACAAGCCTCAGCCCTGCCCCAATTCCCAGTTTACTTGAAGATCAAGCTTCTTTATTTTTCCAGTTGTGCTGTCAGGCCTTTCAGGGCAGGCAGGTTCATTTTCTCACACTTGCTCAATTGCACTCCCCCTTTGCCAGGACACTTAGCAGCAGGCTCCAACTCACATAGGTTAGTAGGCTGTTTTCTTTAGGGGAAAAAAAAATTTTTTTTGTTTTGTTTAAACATTTCAAGTTGTGGCCTGTGGCATGTATCTGCGAGACAATGCTTGATACAATTAACAGTTTCAAACTACCATTTAAAAATAAAGTTTCATTTCAAGGTCCCTTCTTCCTCTCTCTCCTCCCCCCCTTTTTTAAGCTTAAGAGCGTTTCTGAAGAAATCAACATGCCTGTTAACTTTACAACATCTGGGCTAATTCAAGAATTCTTGATTTGCCTTTTAAATTTTCATTGAGATGCTCATGAACAACAATGTTTTCCAGCCATGCCTTCAAGTACTGACTTCACTATATATCGTCACAGGCTGTGAGTTCGCAAAGTAATGAGAGGGTGAGGTGCAGAGCACACTCATTCTATACGTAAATTGCCCCACACCGAAAACCCAAGCCTGCATCCCAGAATGCACTTGGATACACAGAAGCTTCAAAGGGAAATCTTTCCCTGGAGGGAATTGGTAAAATTGGAGTTGGGTGAACCTCAAAGGACTCTCGATTCGCAAGCATTGCTTATGTTTGGATTTGGAATTGAATTTGGCTCCAGCGGTTGGCATCTCTGCACACTGCTGTGAACTACTCCAGCCCCAGAGAAGGGGGAGGAAGAGGAAGAGAGGAAGACTGAATTGCAGAGTAGAAGTTCCCAAAACACACAATGGTGCAATGTTGATGCAATTAAGAAAATTAGAAAATGGAGTTTGAATTGGAAAAGTCCGTCTTTATCTTTTGCTTCCTTTGTGATACCCTTTCAGCTCCATATCCTCTGTCTTCTTTGATCTCATATGCCTTCCACTTTTCCTTCCCTTTCTTTTTCTTATAAGATTGCTATTCAAGCCCTTTCCTCCCTTTCTTCCAGAGTTTGCCTCAAGGGCTTGAGTTATGAATTTCAGGGCTTAAAAAGGCCTGGCAGGTTACAAAACAGTATGTTCAATATGAGCTAAATTTTGAAAACGAAAACTATGCATTTATTTGTGTGCAAGTATGTGTGTGCACAGACAAGATTAGAAGGATACTTATAAAATTTCAACAGTGTTCTTTTCCTGGACTGTGTATGTGGTGGTTTTCCTACCACCACATTCTTCTCTCTTCTCTTCCTCCCCTTTTTTTTTTCCTCCCCTCCCCCCCACCTTCTTGTTTTCATATTGTTTGTAATGTAACATGTAACGTATATTCTAACTTTTCTGCAAAGACCACTTATACTATAATGAATGCAATATATAAAAGGGCTGGTAATTTGACATGGTCTTATTACTGATTTTTAGGAACCTAATGTTCTTTTCTGAGTCTTTTTTTTTTGGTGTTAATATAATTTTTATCTTTTGCCTATTGTATATTAGTTATAAAGGGATGTTTTTCTTCATTTAAAATTATTTTAACTTTAATTGTGTGAATATAGGTATAACTTTAGACAGTGGGTGAGTTTCTGATATGTTGTGTGTAAATAAAGATTAAACAGACAAATTATATTTAGAAGACTTTAGAGAAATATGATCTTCTTGCAAAACAATTAAAAACAATTCTTTTGGAACGGAAATGTCACAAAATTTTCCTTCTTGAAAGTTTTACAGATCAGTTTTTCATTATAAAATACTTAGTAATATGGCTCAAGGAAGTAAAAAATAATCAGAAAGAATAGGAATACATAGAAATCACACATGAAATGAATTATTAGCTATCTGTGCACATAATATGTGTACATATATACATTTATATAAAAAGGGATGCAAAAGGTAGATCTTAAGTGCTTTAGAAAAGACTGAAAGCAATCTACTCGTATGTTAGAAATATAGCTAAACAAGAACCATTGAAAAGAATGGGTATTATCACAAAGCTAAATGTATAAACTGCTAAAGATCTTGGCTCTCTTTAGCTACGTTCTCTACTAAACATGGAATGAATCATCTTTAAAGTGGGATAGAAACATAGCGTTTCTCTAAATCATGGTAATACCTACATTTTAGATCTTCAGTAAATCACCGTTCTTGGGGTCTTAGCTGGGAGATTTCCTTTCAGAAGAAAACATTCCTTTATCTGGGAAGACTTGTAATTTCAAAGATTTTGCTTTCTTTGTTGGAGTCCAAGAGAGATATGCTTTCACCTAATTATTATGATATATTTGTATCTTTATGATTCTGGGAAGACCATTTATTAATTAATTTTCTCAACTCATCCAATAAACACTCATTAAACTCTTACCATGGGCCTGGCATTGTTCGAGAGGCCAGGAATGAAAGTCACAGTCTTCTCTTGAGGTGGTTAGAGTTTATAGATGGGAAAACATTTTGGCCATGGCATTTAGTTTTCAGAGTAGGGATTGCACAAGAATATATGTGAGGGCTTCTCCCCTTAGGATGGGCTAAATGGCGTAGGAGAGTGGGATGTTTGGCTACTTCACTTGATGTCTGAGTTCTCAGGAAACCACGCAGATCTAGACAAGAGTCCCAGGTAGTAGGGTCAGTAGAATGTTACTGGTCTAACCTGATGTGGCTGCTCCCAGTGGGAGAGCCGTATCAGGGTGACACTGACTCAAACATTTTGAGGTCACGAAGAAACACTGACTCAAACATTTTCAGTTTTCTTCAATGAATAATCTTCAGTGAAACTCCCTTGTCTTGGCTCATGACATTCAGCAAAACTTCTTTCATTCTCATCAAGAATCTGAAAGGAAGAGCAGCCTTGATTGGTAAACATCTGCATTATGGACTATGTCTAACAAGATGGGAGTTTGGTTGTCTAAAAAGATAGGAGTAAAGGACCCATTTATTGTAACTAGCCAAAGCGTTTTCAAGGAGAGATGCTGTGAATTCTTCATTATGGAGGCCTATTTTATCATGTATTCTAGTAACATGGTTGAGAGCATGAGGTCTCAGAGTCTGGACTCCGTCACAACTCAGCCTCTTCTTACTAAGTCTGAGACTTTGGGCTAATTGCTATCTTCTCCATGCCTCCCGTGACTCATTTGTAAAACAAAGTGATGGTACTTCATACAGTTGTTTTGAGAATTTAGTTAGCTAATACATACATGCTCTTAGAATAGGTCATTGCCATAGCTAATTAGTTCTATCATATGCAGCTATTATTACTGTTTCAGTGAGGCAGCCTTGATACATGAAGACAGATATTGGAATGCTGGCATTGTATAATAGAGAAGGCTACAGATTTCAGAGACAGACTACTTGGGCTTAAATTCGCATTCATCTCTTATTTGCTTTGCAACTTTGGTCAAGTTACTTAACCATTCTGTGCATCAGTGTCCTAATATGAAGTGTGCTCATGGTAGTACCTACTTCAAAGGGTTATTATAAACACTTAAAGGCTATTGTAAAGAATTAACACATATAAGACACTTGGAACCATGTGTGGCACATAAGCATTTGGTAAATATTGATATTATTATTACTAGACTGTTTGTGAGTTTACAGCACTCACTTTTTTGAGCCCACTCTTTTATAATGGGAGTGGTAAGTCTTGGCAGCTCAAGCGTCCTCCTAAAGTACTTTATCTCTCAGAGGACGGGTTATTAAGTATTGTCTCTCATCTCCAAACCCACCCACTATACCCCACTTTTTGAAGCTGTGGTAGGGGGAGCTTGCCAAACTCTTTTCTGCTTTGCAAGCTGGCTCCATGACGGATTCTGTCCACAGGGGGCGCTAGTGGGGAGGGTCTTCCTCCTTCCTGTCTGACTCTTGCGCCTGTGTTTCACCCAGCCTGGCTTCACCCCAGCAGTGGCTGTTGGCCCTGTCGCATCTGCTGAATCTGAGTTGCAGTTTTCCAACACCCTCAGCTCCAGCTTCTTGTCCACTGCAGACATATGGTCCCCAGCTTGCCAGTGCAGAGCTTGTCCTCTGAGCTCAGAGACACCAGCTCTGGCCACAGTGACCCCTCCCCAGGAGTCTGAGTGTCATCTCCATGGGTCATTTACATTTTACTACTTCCAAGCTCTTCCTTTGTTCTCTCAGCCTGAGGCCTAACACTGCTTTTTGCTATTGCTACCTCTGTGACACCTTTGAGTTCTCTTCTTAGTCTTTGCTACCTAGTTAACTTGATGCCTCTTTAACAATCCTTTGTGTTAAATTATTTCTGTTCAAACAGCTGGTGTGGTTTCTGTCTCCTGATTGGATCCTGATGGATAATTTAGGCAGTCTTAGACTTATTCAGGAAGCAGAAAACCTGGAGTTTACGTAGTTGAAGCCAATCTTATGAAAGACTGACATAGTCCATCTACACTGAGAGAAAAATATCATTTCTCTTCATCACCTGCTATTGTCTTAGCTTACTACCAATAAGTCATAATAGGCCAAAGATCTAATTTACATTCATGGGAGGAAAATGGAAAATTGAGAAATTTCCCTTAACTTTTTTTTTTCTTTTCTCGAGTAAATAGTTGTACTCATTTCAGCTGTGAATCACTTCGATTCAGCTCAGGAAATCAGCGTACCTCAGCAGCCAAGTTAAGACCCTTTACCCCCTCCTATTGATGCTTCTGTTTGAAAGGATTATAATCCACCACCACCCCCACAACCCCCCACACAGACACAAAATGGGAAGGTAAACTGCAACTCAAGTGCAAGTATTACAAATTCTGCCTTCTATTCATGAAGTTTAAGTTTAAAGGGGCCTGCTGTGTTCTGGAACATCTTTGAAAAACAAGAAGGCTGCTTGGAGAGAGGCAACAGTGTTCGGAGACCAATGTGGAACTGAATTCAAACCTTGTTTTCTGGCTTAGTCTTTTTAATTGTGGCTAATTGTGACTTCCTGTTTTTTCCAGGGCAGGGACAAGGCTAATGAAAAGGCTCCATAAGGATACTTGGACATCAAATGACTCTTACAAAAGAGCATTTTGATGATTTAAGTATAAATAAATTAGAAACATACTACAGTATTTGATGTCTTTTAAAGTCCCCATGAGGTTAAAAATGGAGAGCCAGTAAGGAACTAGAGAAAATGAGAAACTGAGTGACATGAACTATATAAAGTAGTGTTTGGACCATTTGATGGACCCCCAAATACAGGCTGATTTGCATATTCTTAATTGATAATGAAAACGTCACAGGGTAATGCTGATCACCAAACAATGCAAGTAACAATTGCCGTGGAAATCTATTAGGTTGGTGCAAAAGTAATTGTGGTTTTTGCAATTATTTTTAACCTTTTAAACCTCAATTACTTTTGCACCAACCTAATATTTCAGCAAATGAGGATGCATGTCTTTTTATGTTAAGTAAGTGGTCCTGGGCTAATTCATAAATTTTAAGTTATAGGTAATGTTTCCTACAATTCCTAAAGGAAGTATCTTGTGGGAAAAGAAAGTATTTTTCTGTAACATAGGGGGTAGGGGGAAAAGTGGGGATGAAAAAAGAAGTGATTATATTTGCCGGATCCTTCAAGGTTTTGGACAGTAGGAACATTTGTTTCAGTTTCTAAGTTAAAACCAAGTAAATGATGAGGAACATTTCCTGCTATATTTGTTCACTTTGATGTCAGTACTTCTCATTCTATTATCACTTCTTCACTTATGTCATAGAGATCAATAAAAGCAAGTCTCTTACTCCTTTCTTCTCTAGAAATCCGGTTAATAAAAACTAAACTGAAAGTGGAAAATTAAGGACGCACATTTCCATAACACCTGAAGTCGGTTTACGACATTGGGCCATGCCTTTCCCCTTTCTAGCCTTTTCTGTTCTATTCTGTAAGTAAGATGGCAGCCTGGGAGTCACTGAACTTTGAGACCCCCAACCTCTGACATCTTGAGAGTCAAACATTTCACACCAAGAATTTACTTTCTCCCTAATTTCCTTTCTTCATTATACATGGACTTTATTAATATAATCATAAGCTGGTTTACCAGATTAAAGATGTTAATAGTTTTGCCTTATATTTATTTTCTTTGCATAATTTCTTAACGGTTGTTTTGTTTTATAAAGTTATGTACAGCCTTTTAACTGAGCTCTATGCTTACCACATTTTAGTAGTTAGTGCTGATACTTTTAAACCTTGGCTTATTCATTCTTGAGTTCTTATCTTTCTGTTGGCTGGTACAGATCTTCAAAACCATGTCTTAAAATATAGATACATTTTCTAAGAACTTACGCATCTGAGACTATCTTCCTTTTGCATTCACAAATGAATGACCTTGCAACTTGGTGTAAAAATTCTCCTCTCTGAATTTTTGCCCTCTTAGTACCCTGTAGACATGACTTTATTATTTTCTGTAATCCTGTTCTTCCATCTCATTCTCTGCTCTTCTTACGGCTTCTCTCTCCTGCCTTCCCACTTCTTACCCCATTTCAAAACAGCTATGTCTTTTTTTCTTTATCCTACAAAAGATACCGATTAGCTTTCTGAAATTTTCTTCTGGTTCCTGTCATAAATCGTTTAAGGAAATAACCTATTCCCTGAGTTATACGGTGACTATTCTGTCTGGGTCTTTCAGAATTTTTCAACAGCTCTAGGCTGACTTTTCCGTTGAATTCTCCTCACAAGGAAAGTTCTACATGGATTTGGCCTTTAACTAGAGTCATTCTGTCAGGGTGGGGTAGAATGTTCTCCTCCCTCAGCTTCTGGCCGTTTGGTGCTTGGAACAGATGGAAGTCATGACATTCTAGCGTCAAGCATGCAGTACTTCCTGGTCCCTCCTCTTCCTGAATCTATGCACAGTTCCCACTGTCTTCAGGTGTCTCCCAGGTGCACCATGCCACTATCAGACCCTTTCCCGTGTCCTGACATGTGATTACTTAGACTTTTAGTCCTCAAATAGGTACAAACCAGCATTTTGGTTACTTCAAAAAGCAGCACTCATGCTACAGAGTGGGATTTCTAAGTTTTCTGGTTGTTCCTGTCAGGCTTAATTTTTGGTGTTGATGGAGGTTTTCCTCTTTTTCTCTGACTTCATGTGCATTTTAATGGCAGCAGCTCTGGCTGGGGCTGCTAGCCAGATGCCATTGTAAAGCAGAAATAAAATTATTGGGCCAAGGAGCCTGTACACTTACAATTCTCCTTACATATTACTGAATAACATTCCAAAAACTTCGTACTGATCTGCAACTCTGTCAGCCAGAAATGGTTTTTCCCAAGGTGTTTCCGGGATCTGTAATACTGATAGCTCAAAGCAATGATGCTTTTAGCCAAGCATTTTTATTACCATCTGCCTGTGCCGATGGTCAATCATGTTTGATATTGGCGTCTTTAAAGCATCAGACTGACAGACTTGTACTTGGTTTTGTCTTTCTTCACTACAGCATCAGTGTAGTTTACGCAGCAGACACCCAGCGTTTGTTATCAGGAGTCCAAGCCTTGATTTTCCCATTTCTCCGCTGTGCGATCAGGACCAATGGCTCCAATTCTCGGGGCCTCATCTGCAAAGTGCTGACTGCCGTTTCTACCCACACTGTTGTAAGGGGCATGGGAATCAAGGCCCGATGGGTTTTCCGTAAATGTAAATTCTGTAGGAATGTTGGCAGAGTGGTTGGATGAGTGGGTTCTCCCGTGAGAAAGGTACCAATCACCTCAGCCTCTTCTTGCTGCCGGGCTACGGGCCAGATTTCTAACCTCCCTGAGATTTGGTCTCCTTATCTATACAAATAGTGAATGAAACAGATACATGTGTAAAACGGTTTAAAAAAACATATGCATATCCCTCAGCCTTGCTCTGAGAATTGTTAAATTAATGAAGCAAGGAGTCCATTGACCGAGGTGGCTCTCAGACCTCGCTGCCCCTTGGAAGCAAACCGTGACAAAGCCTGCGATTGCCCAAGGTTACAACACCAACACATCAAGGACCGGGTAGGCGTCAAACTATAGGCAATCAAATGATTTCCTTTCTTTGCTTCTGCACTTTCTCTATTCATATGAGCCTCCCTCCCCCCTGGCTCCTGTTTCATGCTGCCCACTTTGAATCGGTTTTGGCTCAAATAAACTTAAAAATTATAATATGTCTCAGTTGACCTTTTAACAGATTTAAATGAGGACATGAATATAAAAATCTCTGTCAGTGGCACAAAATAAGTGCTCAGTAAAAGTTAGTCAAAGTCATTGACTGCTAGGGCAAGACACAATATATGTCACCCACATGCACATATATCTGCAGGGGCAGGAATGTAAAATGCAGTATAGCAATTTCACGTCTATTTCTTTTCTCTCTTAGACTCTGGCTCCAAAGCTATTCTGAAACACTGATTTAGTTCCTTTTCTTTTTTTTTCTTTCTTCATCTTTTTTCTCCCCCTGTTGTTCTGTTTTATTTCACAGAAAGCCAGCTGACAGTTTGCAACTGTTCACTTGCAAAGGAATTTCCTTTGTTTTCCTCATCTCACTCTCACAAATAGTACAACAACAACAACAAAAATCTGACAAAGAAAACCCCAAACTTCCCACCCCTTTTCTTCTACCTAAGATTCCAAAGAATTCTTTAAGAAGTTATCTCACAGAAACATTTATGTTGAGTTCTCTTTTTTTATCTTTTTGTCATGTGGTCACAGCAGGGTTATTTCTTACTCACTGATTTTTACCTAAATTTACTTCTCAGATTCTTAATAGTTTGCTGTGTTGAATGGAAAAGAAACATAGGATTTGGGGACGGTTTAAAAGATACAACATGAACTGTGTCTTAACAGAGCCCTTGGCACATGGAAGGGCTCAGCCTGGCCTGCTGCATTGTCTGGTTTGTACTGATGAATAGGGCACAGATCTCTTGCTTGTGGCCTTAAAGCAGTGACTGACTTGATGCTTGTTCAGATCAGCACTATAAAGCTCAGCTAAGGCATTTCTTATCAGGGCATAGACATCCCAGCCCAACTTCTCCCTCTAGTAAGTGCTGCTTCCTTCACTCCCCCATGGACACAGCCTTCTAGCAATCTCCAGGAATCTCTGTGCATGTACATCTCTGGCTCCGAGCTGACTGTCCAGGGAACCCAACCTGCGACACAATGCTCCTCTCTACGTAAAAGCCTAAATGGACTTGCTGTTGATTCCAGGATGAAGTTCAAATTCTTTAGCATGTCTTTCAAGGCCCTTCCCAGTCTCACCTCAAACTACTTCTCTCGCATCCTCTCTGAGAATGTCCTGCCCCTGGGCTTCAGCCACAGGTCACTGCTCCCCATGCCCATAATAAATGATGCTCTGTCATGTCTTTATGTTTTAGTCTAAACTTTTTTTCTTCTGCTAATGGCTGTTCATCTTTCATCCAACTGATACACTCTTAAATGAAACATCACTTTTGAAGTTCAGTTTCTTCCATTGTTCTCTTAGAGTATCTTGTGTTTGCTTTGGCTACCATATTTAATATTAGGTAATAGACTCAGAATCATAACCTTAACCTGCCAGTGACCTGCCCACCCTGCTATGCAAGCCCAATATGCTGTCCGGGGAATTTATTATTCACTTCTCCATCCTCATTCTCTTGCCTTCGTCCTATCAATCCTGCCGGCTCTGATCATGAAATAGTCCTAGGCTTCTGTTCTCTCTTGGTCTCTGCTTGGTCTTGACGATTCCTTTATCTCAGATTTGGTACCTGACTTTCATTCATTCACAAATGTTTCACTCTTTTCAAATGTTCTTGGTTTCTTCCTACCTCCTAAGTATCTAAAACTGTTCATTTTCAGCTTTCCCATTCTGTCTCCATATTGACAGTTGGTAATAAACCCCATCACCATTCTGCTTCTCAAATTGGGAGCAGGGAACACTTTTAATGTCTTGATTTCTGTGTGACTGTGGACTCCTGAGTGGAAGGACTCTGCTGTATCTCTGCATCTCCATTTCCTAGCTCAGGGCCTATACTGGGTAGGTGCCAGTGTGACGTGTTTGTGGGGTGGGAGATTATCAGGTGATGGAGGCCTCTTCAGTCAGCTGTGCTAAAGTGAGAACCTAACACAACGACATTTATGATGCTGTCATAATTAAATTGTTTGGAATCTGATATTCTCTCCAAGAGGTGGGCTAGTGCAGTTAAACTCCATTACGATGATATAAGGAGATTTAGGGCAACTGGCAGTAAATGTTTCTGTGAGATGAACCTCCGTACTTCAGACACTGGGCTGAATGCTATGATGATTTAAAAATAAAACCCAGGGCTGGCCTGGTGGCTCAGGCAGTTGGAGCTCCATGCTCCTAACTCCGAAGGCTGCCAGTTCGATTCCCACATGGGCTAGTGGGTTCTCAACCACAAGGTTGCTGGTTCAAGTCCTCGAGTCCCGCAAGGGATGGTGGGCTCTGCCCCCTGCAACTAAGATGGAACACGGCACCTTGAGCTGAGCTGCCTCCTGGATGGCTCAATTGGTTCGAGCACGGGCTCTCAACCACAAGGCTGCTGGTTCGATTCCTCGAATCTCGCAAGGGATGGTGGGCTGTGCCCCCTGCAACTAGCAACGGCAACTGGACCTGGAGCAGAGCTGCGCCCTCCACAACTAAGACTGAAAGGACAACAACTTGACTTGGAAAAAAAAAAAGTCCTGGAAGTACACACTGTTCCCCAATAAAGTCCTGTTCCCCTTCCCCAATAAAAATCTAAAAAAAAAAAAAAAGTTAAAAAAAAATGTTAAAAACAAAAACCCATAAGGATTATGTGCCTAGTATGTTCACAATCTTATGGGGCTGATAAGAAATATCTGTAAAACAGATTAGAAAGCCAAATGTTTTAAGAGAAAGCTATGGTTCATAGAACCTGGGAGCTGGGAGAAAGGAAAAAGGATGGGGATCTGGGAGGAAATGGGATCAGAATTGAAGTTGAGTTCATCACCAGCCTCACTACACTATGCTGTGTTTCTCCAAGGCAAAACAACAACAACAACAACAAAAAACACACACACAAAAACGTGTCTTGTGTATATCTACAGTGCCTCCTTGCTCACCTCCAGCTGATTCCCTAATAGATATCCTGGCACATACTAGGATTATCATAAATATTGGATACAATGTCATTGACAGGTTAGAGAATCCAGTTCAGAGAATGGACAGGAATCCTGGACAGTTGGCAATGGGGAACAGCCATGGAACAGTCTTCCTCGGCCTCTACTACTGGGACATCCTCGGCCTGGACACATGTGGTCTGTGCCTCTGGATTAGCAATGCTTTTGCTTCCTTTTTGAATAATTTCCCAAATGATGCTGCATCTTTGCATCACCCCCCTGAGATTCAGTGTTCCAGAGAGGCATATTCTATCCTCTGATTGGCTAAGCCAACATTAGGTCACACACTGGTGTCCCAGCATATGGGGATGACAGATGGGAAGAGATGTTAATTACATAGTGGAATCAAAGTCCTGCCTCTCCTAGTGACTCACCTTATGGTGCCTCCCTCTCCAACTCCCCACCCCTACATAGGAAGGGCATATAGATGCTGCTTAGCCAAAGATGACAAATGTTTCTCCCGGGATGATGAGTTACGAGCTTAGGCTTTTGGACAACTTCTGTAAATTTTCTAATTCTCCCAGTTGACAATGGGCTGCACCCACAGAAAAGGCTTAGAAGTGGATAATTAGTCTCTCACATCTTCACTAGGGCTCTGACAGTTGGCAATATTTAACTACTCTTAAAAGAATGATCCATGAAACTTGTCTGGATCTTTTTCAGCTATGAAAACTAAATCCAGCTTTCTCCTGTTTGCCTGCACATCTGTGATGTGTATTGTACAACCACAGAGATACCTTTGTAGTATGAGGAGGTTTTCCCAAGGGAGAAACACACACATGGGAAACAAGTGAAATAGCCAACACTGAGTGGGCAAGACAGTTGAAATTTGGCTTCGTGACCACCCTACACCTTTTGAATCATTGGAAGAGTCAGCTTCTAGTGGTAACAGACATGGCAGCTGGCTATATCAGCCATATAATGTACCTTTTGTATGGGATTAAACATTTTTTCAAGTTAATGCTTATGCCATGTTTTCTTTGGAGTTCAGACTCAGCCTGGTGGATTTTTGTGTCTAAAAGGAAGCAAAAGCCATTTTTAAAGATCAGGAAATGGGTATACCTAGTTGATCGATTTGTGCATGGTTCATTAATGAGCATATTGCCAGTTTCAAATTTTGCTAATTATATTATGAATCCCCTGAAGCAAGGATTGTATTTTTATTAATTTCTCATACTGGTTTACATAGTGAGGTACATGAAAAACAAACAGAAGTGACATCATAGGAATGGCGGCAGCGAGGTGGGCTTCTTGAGTTCTCCTCCAGAACTTACACAAATTGAACATCTACAACCCAGCAAAGGACTCTGCTCATCACACAGAACAGCTAAGAGACTCCTACGAGGATTACTTGAAGGGCCCAACTCAAGAAATTCAACACACACAGAGGCCAACTCCAGACCAAACCAGAGTACTATCGGGTTTGACCTACAAGTGACTCACCCAGAGGGAATTCTCTGCAGGCACAAGAGCCCATAGGGGCCAAGCCGCACTTGAGCGGTCAACCCTCACTCAGCAGATCATCCACTGTGGGCAGAGCCAAGTCTCACAACTAGTCAGCCTAGGAGTCAATCCCACCTACTGACAAGCTAAAATCAATTAAAGCTCAGCTTTAACAGGACAATATACACAACACAAGAGTCACCTTTGGAGCACACGTACAGGAGAATAGGGAAGTGGTGCAAGTCAAATATAAAGGACACATACTACATAAGATCGCCCAGCAAAAACCAAGAACCCTAGGGGATTTACCTAATACATTGAAGCAAACACAGAGAGTCAGCCAGAGTGGGGAAACAAAGAAACATGTCCCAAATAAAAGAACAGAAGAAACCTCCAGAAATGGAACCAAATGAAACAGAGGTAACCAACCTATCAGAGACAGAATTCAGAACACTGATGATAAGAATGTTTAAGGAGCTTAGAGACGACATGAAGAAGGATAGAGAAATCATAATGAACAACCATTTAGAACTAAAGAACACAATTACTGAAATAAAGAACACATTGGAGGAATTACCAGTAGGTTAAATGAGGCAGAGGACCAAATCAGCGACTTAGAAGACAAGTTAGCAGAGATCACCCAAATGGAACAACAAAAAGAAAAAGAATTAAAAACAGTGAAGATGGTTTAAGAGACCTCTGGTATAACACCAGACGCAACAACATGCGCATCATAGGAATACCAGAAGGTGAAGAGAGGGAGCAAGGGATCCAGAACATATTTGAAGTAATAATGTCCGAAAACATCCCCAACCTGATGAAGGAAACCGACATACAAGCCCAGGAAGTGCAGAGAGTTCCAATCAGGATAAACCCAAACAGGTCCACACCAAGACACATTATAGTTAAAATGACAAAGGTTAAGACAAAGAGAGAATCCTAAAAGCAGCAAGAGAAAGACAGCGGGTTACATACAAGGGCACTCCTATAAGATTATCAAATGACTTTTCTACAGAAACATTGCAGGCCAGGAGGGAGTGGCAGGAGGTACTCAAAGTGATGGAAAACAAAGGCCTACAACCTAGATTGTTTTATCCAGACAGGCTATCATTTAAAATTGAAGGAGAGATAAGGAGCTTCCCAGAAAAGAAGAAATTAAAGAAATTTATTACCAGAATGTCACATGCAGAGTACTTCTGGATGCTGGCAATATCATATTTCTTGATCTGGGTGGTGGCAATATAGGTGCTTACATTATTAACTATTTGTTTAACTGTATGTTTTATACATTTTTAATATGTTTCTCATCTTTCACAATAAAAAAACTTTTAAAATACATAAAAAAACAAAACAAAAAACAAACAAAAAAAGAGGCTAGAGTGGCAGTACAAGTATGATTACAACGAGCACACCAACACCACAGTTCAAATTTTAGTGACCAAGATGTATTCATTGTTAGTAATTGCATAAAGTGCAGACTTTGCTGCTAGATCTTCAGTCCACAAACCTTAAGTAAATAACAGATGCATGTCATGATCCGTGTCGAATCATGTCACTTCTTTCAAAGTCTGTTGATGATTGGATGCCAGGAATCTGTAAGTTAGTTTGTGCACAGACAGCAAAGTGTGCAGCGGTGTTCTTTCTTTGTTTCCCAGTGATAAAACCATCCACACGCTACCATAAAAATACTCATGAAAATATAAGAAAACACACAAATAAATACCCAATAGCATTGGAAGGTAAGGGTATTAATCTTAAACTTAGATGGGTGGCTTTGAGAAATGATCTGGGCTATCTATCTAGAAATAGAACAATTCCATCAGTCAGAAAGGAATTATAAAAGAAAGTTTCCACTCATTTATGTACCCCAGACATAGAGACAGTCTCAGATTGAAAAGTCTCACGGCCACCCCTTGGTTTGGAGGGTGTCGACTTTCGGGGCGGCCACAATAACTCCCCATTCCCTAACTTGCTGGCTACTGAGAGAATCATTGTAGCTCCTTAATCTGTGGAACAGCTACAACCCCGGGATAAATTGTATTAATCCTTTTAAATTTAGAGAGTTTAGAACCAAACTTTGGAAACGATGGTGTACCTTCATCTTTTCATTTCTTTGTTCATTTTAATGTTTAAACCTCTAAAAGAAAACTAATAAGAATATATTTTGGAGGTAAAAGCATTATTTTTTGTCAATGTTTTTATGAAAAATGTTAGCTAAGAAGTTGAAATAATAGCATAATAAACACCCATATACTCTATGTAGATTTAATAGTTATTAACATGCTGCTCTATTTACTTTCTCCCTCTCTCATTCTCGCTCCACAAACTTTTCTGTACCATTTGAAGGTACACTGTAGATCTCATGACATTTCATCTCTAAAGACTTCAGCAGACACCTTCTAAAGATAAGGACGATCTCCTACATATTCATAATACTATTGTGAGTTATAAGAAAATTAGCAATAATTTAATAATCTAATATTCAAAACAGAGTTAAATTTTTCCAATTGTATCAAAAACATTTTTGGACCTTTTAAAAATGTTTTTGGAAACAGGATCCAATCAAGGCTTATACAGTGCCTTTGGTTGTTATTTCTCTTAGACCCTTTTAATCCAGAATTATCACACCCTACACCCTTCCTTCTCCCACAACCTTTTTGTTCCTCCTTCACATTTTATGTAATGGTCAATCCAGGCTAGTTGTCTTATTGAATGTTCCTCATTCTGAATTTCTCTGATAATTTTCACTTGGTATCATTTAATACATTCCTCTATCCCTTTTTTTTCTTGTAAACTGGAAACTGTCTAAAGGCTTAATTAGATTTAGATAAAACTTCTTCGGCAAGAATACATGACAGGTGATGTATATTTCATATTGCATCACATTAGGGGCACAGAATATGAACTTGTCTCATTATTAGTGGCACTAATTTGGATTAATTGTTAGGTTGGTCAGATCAAACCAACACTACAGCTGAAAATACAGTACAAAGAATTCCTATATACGCTTCACTTAGATTCCCCACAGGTTGCTATTTTAAAATATTGGCTTTACCATTTCATTGCGTCTCTCTATTTCTCTCTCCCTACCCCTTCCGAAGACACAGTGTCTCTTTATTGCTATATACTTCAGTGTATATTTCCTAAATGCAAGATCATTCTTTTACATACACATTATAGTGGTGACAATTAGAAAGTTAACATTAATACAGTATTACTCTTTCATCTAAAAACCCTGTAATTTTGCCAGCTGTCCTACTAATATCCATCAGAGCTAAAGAATGTATTTTTTCTGTTCTATAATCTAATCTTGAATCACATACTGAGTTTAGTTGTCATATCTCTTTAGTCTTGTTTAATCTGAAACAGTTCTTGTGGGGACAGAGTCCCAGAGAGCAGTTTCCAGGCTCTTGGCCTCACATGGAAAGATGCTGGCTCGGTTATTAGATGGCCATCAGCTGTGGCTAGGTGGCCAGTAGCTGTAACCAGTTAGCCATTAGCGACTAATATAACTGCCATGGCTACGTTAGGGGGTTGGTTGGTTGGTTGGTTGGCAGAAAAGCAGAAGGCAGATTACGGATCGTGTGGTTCCTGCTTCCTGTATCTCCAACCCAGCCACCCAGCCACCAGCGAGAATATAGTGGTATGACTCCACTATCTATGGCTCCGTGGGTGTTCCTTTTTGGCTTCACCATATCCTGTGTTCTTATGTGGGGAGCAGGACCAGAGACCCTGCATGATAGTTCTACCGTATTTCCTTTTTGTAGCCTGGCCTTGACACGTGGGGAGTATTAGTTGCTTTGCAGAATGCCCCTCAACTTGGGTTTCCTTAATATTTCTTCATTATTAGATTCAGGTTATGCATTTTTGACAAGAATACCACAGAAAATATTTGTGTGCTCTTATCAATGCCTCATATCAGGAGGCATAGAATACCTACTTTTCCTACTGTTGGAGATGCTATATTTGATCTCATTATTAAGCTGAATTTTGTCAGCTTTCTCCAGCCTAAAAATTTTCGACTCATGTAATGCATTGGATGGCTAATGTCTACATTAATTCTCTTTTCTGAAAATGGGTATTGATTCAGCTCTTTCTAATTAATTCTTTTAAATTAATTAACAAGTATCTTGTGGGGAAACACTTAAGAATATACAAATGTCGTTTCTTTTTAAAGTGTTACCTACAAGTTTTATCATACATTGATAATTTTTGGTATAATTATTACTATGGTGGCTTCTAAGTGCTGATTTTCTAGTTTGTTTCTTTTAAAGTTTTCGTATATCTTGTGTTTAATTGAGAAAAAAACTTTTCTGTTTTTATTATAATGTGAAAATACCCCAAATGTTATTTTTACAAGAAGTAAACTGCTGGGGTAATATCAAAATTAAAAAATCACATAGATTATCCCCATTGCATTTCTTGATTATGGCAAAAGTTGCTGAGACAGGAAGCTGTGCTTTAGTGACTCATTTTAATACATTCTCCCTGCACTGTAAGCTCAGTGAGGGTAGGAATTTTTGCTTTATTCACTGATGGACCTCCAAGGGGTCATAACATATAGTAGGTGCTTGATAAATATTTTTAAATGTATTTTGCAGTTAAGGAAATGGAGGCTTAAAGAGGTAAAGTAACTAAAAAATGGCAGAGCCAGGATTCCAACCAAGTTCGCACACTTTCATTTACCTCATTATTATAGCAAGTGGGTGATGTTTATTTTTCACAAGTTTCCTGAGTTTGAAAAAGCTATTACATTGTGTTTTGTTTTAAATGACATTCTGATGTTTATAGCCTGCACCAAGAATAAAAATTTATGAGACCGAATCAGTGGTAGAACTGTATGACCAATTCTTTTCAATCATATCAATAAAAAAATGAAAGCAAGACTGTCATACAAAATCTGATGATAGATTATCCCCATTGTATTTCTTTTTTTGTTTTAAATAAATTTATTGTGGAATATTGGGGAACCGTGTGTTTCTCCAGGGCCCATCAGCTCCAAGTCGCTGTCCTTCAATCTAGTCATGGAGGACACAGCTCAGCTCCAAGTCCAGTTACCGTTTTCAATCTTTAGTTGCAGGGGGCACAGCCCACCATCCCATGCGGGAATTGAACCAGCAACCTTGTTGTTGAGAGCTCGCGCTCTAACCAACTGAGCCATCAGGCCACCCCTCTGGAAGCTCAGTGGCAGCTCGTTGTCTTCAATCTAGTTGTGGAGGGTGCAGCTCACTGGCCCAAGTGGGAATCGAACCGACAGCCCTGTTGTTCAGAGCTCGCCCTCTAACCAACTGAGCCATCCGATCATCCCCCGACCCCCGTTGTATTTCTTGATGTCAGCAAAAGCTGCTGAGACAGGAGGCTTCTGCATGGTAGGAGGCTTTTGTACCTAGTACAGACATTTCAGAGCAGGTGATGTGCTTCCTGAGTACTCCTTGTGATTTAATGTAGAAACGAACTCATGAGTACAACGCATTCCTGATTTCTGAGTATATTTGATGCATTGTTGTGATCTGGGGCAAAAGAAACAAGATCTGAAGAAACTGGGAGACTCCATAGAGCATATCTCTAGTATGTACCAATGGCATGCTCTGAGTTGAAATGCTTTCTGCTTACATGATGTGACCTCAGAGGGACGTCCTTGCTTATATTCACTTAAGTCTATATTGGGAAGGGCACAGCTCAACAATGTGTCTTGTCTGTGTGACCAAGTTCTGGGGTAAGAAACATAGTACTTGATTAAGGAATGGATCTCAGGTGGATGTGACAGCCTGTCTGCCCTCTTGGACATCTTAATTCTCTACCTCCCATTGGTCATAACGGGATAGAAAATTAAATTTGAGACACAAGAAAAGTCTTTAAATTCAGAATATTTAAGCCATAATAAAATACTTTGGAAGGGCTAGTGATCAAAAGTTGGTTAAATTTACACATTTTTTTCATGTCTCTAGCCATAGAGCAATTGTTGATTGGCAAAACTGTAATCTATCTTTACTACTATTAAAAAAATAAAAAATCAAGTCATAGAAAATGTATTAATATATTTTTAATTGAATACATTAAATTTTCAGATCACTAAAAGTTATCCCTATAAATGGCACAATATTTCCTATTCTAAATATTCTTGATGGAAATTTTTTCCAAACTATGTTATATTATATAGTTCAGGGATACATAGAATAATTTAGGCTAGAAATATTAGAACAAACATAGTTTATTAGTCTGTTTGTTTGTTTGTTTGTTTTACTATAAGCAGTTCCAACTTTTGTGTTTTCAAAACTTGTTCATTAAGATACATACTCTGGAAATACATGGGCTTCAAAGTCAAACTTGGAGTTAGCCTCCCTTAATAAGCATTTGCCTGCTGTGCCAGGTGTTTGAGATAGAACGTGGAGCTGTTTGAAACTGAGACACATCAAGAGTAGGATTTATATCAATTAGAACTTCTTAGTTGCAAATCACATTAAACAGGCCCAAGCAAAAAGGAAATCTATTTACTCACACAGTTGAGAAGACTAGAGGTAAATGTGGCTTTAGACTCGATATAGGGGGTTCAGTGATATTGGAAACCAGTCTCTCCCTGTCCCTTCTCTCTCCTTTTGTCTGTGTCAGTTTCATTCTCAGTCTGTCCCTCATAGTGACAAAATGGCTGTCAGTAGCTCCCAGCTTGTACCTGCAAAATTCTGAACCTTGAGAAAATGAACCCTCCTTTTCCACAAACAGTTTGAAGAAAAAGTTTTGGGCCTGTCTTTCATTGGCTTGTGTTTAGTCACGTTTTTGACCGTGAACCAATTCCAGTAGCCAGAGTAATATAATGCACTGATTGGCTAAAGCCTGGGTTACATTCCCTTTCCTGAAAATGGGTGTTGACTCAGCATTTTCCAAACCACATTATACAAGAATGAGGAGTTGATTCTCCCAAATGAAACCAGGTCAACAAAAGAAAGGGGAATGGATGAAGAATGGCCAATGGACATTAAATGTCTATATCAGGTTATACCCAAATCATAACACAAAGGGTTTCTTTGGTATAAAACTTCACAGTTTATGAAACACTTTCATAGACATTATCTCTTTTAACCTTTAGGACAATTCCATGAGGGAAGTAGGAGGAATCGTTAGTCCCATTTTACAGATAAACGGTTTGTTTGGAGGCACATGTGTCTGTTCCTGCCTGCAGCAGCCCAGTTAAGCCATGTTAAGATCTCCTCTGACCCAGTCTTTCCATGTCTGCTGTTTAGAGCAAGGCTTCTGCTTTGGTTCTTTTTTGGTAACTGGGCATTTGTGATCTTCTCACTAAGCCTGCACTACTGGTTTCAGTTTTTGTAACAACCACAATATCTCACAGAGGAATTGTTATTGGAATATGGTAAGAGGAAGAAATCTTCATTTGTGTTCACTTTTATTGTTCCTGCATGGATTAAGAGCAACAAAACTATCTTCACTAAATTAAGTAAATATGATAACTACCATAGAGCAACTGAGGGCTGAAGCAGAAGGAAACATAAGGAATCATTTAGCCCTTTTACTCTCATTCTGCAGATAAGGAGACCGAGGACCACACAGCGGAGGTAAGTGGCTGACTTCTACAGACCTAGGTAGAGGGCTAGGGCTAAAATTGGATTTTCCTGACTCCTAGCAATTATCTTTGCCTTTATTCCACACTGCTTTTCTTACCAGATATGTCTCGTGGAAAAATTATGGTTCACTAATAAGACTAAATTGTTTCATTCTACTTGCAATTATAAACCCAATGAAAATCAAAACAAAACAAAAGAATGTGAAATATTTTGGCTCCTGAATTTAGCCCCATCCTGCTATCCTCAATAGACCAAATTTTCTAGTCTTTGCTCTCTTACTTTCCGGTAGGATTGTCAAATTTAGCAAATAAAAATACAGAAATGCCCAGGTCCACTTGAGTTTTGGATAAACAGTGCGTATTTTGTCACCTGCAATCTTTGAGACATATTCATGCTAAAAAAATATTTTTTCTGAATCTGAAACTCAAATTGAACTGGGCATCCTATGTTTTACCTGGCAAACTACTTTGGGGACACACCAGGAGAACTTTATTGGGAGACAGAAACAGTTAATAAAGGTTGATTGGTGAGTAGTTTCAGTCCAGGGAAAGGGAAGATTGACTGGCACAGGAAGACTCTCCTTTGGTCTCTCTTGAACTTAAAGCTTTGAAGAAGAAGATTCTAAATGGCTAAAGGACCAGAAGTGGGTGTAAGGCACAATCTTCTAAACAGAGGTACAGGTTATAATCTGAGTCAGTTTAAACTGACTCAGGAAATGAGCATTCATCCATGTAGGGGGGCAGTGGGGTAGGGACAGCTGGCTCTTCTTTGTCTGCCATGATGGTTGTGTGTTATGGTACCTGGTGAGTACAGAAGGTTGCTAAATACGCCAGTCCATCTTGTCTTACCGAAACTGAGCACCAAGCTACTTCTATAGTTGTATTTTCTTTCTTTCTTTTAACAGTTCTCTGATTAAGAAAATCTCATAGTATTAGAGACTCGGGAGAAGGAAGGAAGAGATTAGGTGAAGAAACTGACTTCTAAAGAATATTGTCCGTGTGCTACACGCCAGCTGCTTGAAAGTAAAACCTATTCTTCCTTCCTTTCCTCTCATTCCATCTCTCTTTCCCTTTCTTCTTTCCTTCCTTTATGTCCTTTTCCTTCCTCTCCCATAGGCAACCATTCAGACATGTTTTTTGTGTATCCTTTTATTTGTATGCGTTCTTGCAAAATGTTCATTATATTTTTGTATGGATGTTTTCTAAATTTACATAAATGCCATTGTTATACACTTCATTCTTTTCTAATTAGCTCAGTACCACGGATTTTAAGATCCATTTATGTTGCTATGCCTATGTTGGTGAGGCAATTGGTTGGTTACTTCTAATTGTTTGATTTCTTTATTCACAGTATGTTCCCTGAAGGCCATCCCTGCCTCATTAATATTAGAATCTCCAGTGCCAAGTTTAGGGCTGGCACTTAAAAAGTGCTTAAGCAATTTGTGTTGAGCATTTAAAATGTAATATGAATAGTAGTGTTCAGTTAAAATTTTGGTGAATTAAAGGAAATGTCAATGAAGGAAGTGGCCAAGTATTGTAGATATTAAGGATTCACTTAGGAAGAATTTCCATGTTGTCTGAATCTTTGTTTCACTTGTTACCTTTTTTAACTTCAACTTAATATCAATGAGCTGTCATTGTAAGTATGATTATCTTGGGACGTCTGAGTAGAGTTGAAAAGGTTTTAACATAGTCCTATTTAAAGTGTGGGTTTAAGAAAACAAAAGTGATACACCCCACATGTAAATTCCAACTTTACTTGCAACTGGGGTGCGATTAACCTTTCATGGAGATTGGTTAATAGTGTTACTCAAGTCCTATCAGTTCCTGTGAAATTCAAATCTCTGCTTTGAATTAGATTGAAAGCAGAGAATCCCACCTTTGTTTCCCTTGGGAGGGTACCGGAATGCTCATGCAAGAACAGGACGTTGACCCTGGCATAACAGCACAATAGTCGTGGACCTAATTTAATTTTTTTCAAGGTGAAAAACACCAACAATATTAGTGGATTCATGCTGTGTTCTTTTGTTTTCAATTGCTATTTATTGAGTGAGCTACAGACATCCATTGTGTGGAGGCGTAATCTAGTATCAGCACAGCCCCGTGAGCTGCGTGTTGTAGAAGAAAAAACGTGGAGACGAAATGGGGCTTGGTGGGACTTCTTAGAGACAGGGCCCTGGAAGGCAGTTGCTCTCCCACTGTCCCCTGTCTGTGCCTCAGGAAGAGAGGAAATGCTCAAGGTACTGAGCTTGTGCACTGGGATTCTTGTGCGGGTGGTCTGAAGGGACACCAGGACAAGTTTACCCTTGGGTCTCTGTACTGTCGGGAAGAAGCCCTCTTCCAAGAAAATTATTATAAGTTCCTTCTCAACGTGACGGCCTTGTGCAGTCATTGACATCATGGACTTTGGAGCCAGACCACCCTGGTTTGCAGGCCAGTTCTGCCATTTACCAGCTGAAGGGCCTTGGCCAAGTGACAACCTCCGCAAGCCCTGTGTCGTCATCTTTGTAGTTATCCAAACGACAAGCCAACCAGGTTCCCTTACAGCAGAACTCCTGAGGGGCTTTAAATGGTAATGCCCACTGAGAATTTCAAAGAGATTGGTAGAGTAATATAGGGCTTCCCAAAAGTATTTCACCCTGGAGCCCCCTTTTTTTTTTCCCTTAGAGTATCATATAAGGCCAACTTTCTGAGCTACACATTTGGGAAATGCTGCCATATGATGATATTCTAGATACCTATTTAAATCATAACTGAACAATAATCATTGATTGCTAGATTGAGAAATTGCTACAGCTCAGGCCCTATTCTGAGTGCTTTACATGTATTACGTTTATTTTTGTACATCAACCCTATAACATAGGTACTGTTATTTTCTCTATTTTGTAAAGAGGAATGCCGAGGCACAGATTAATTAACTTATCTTAGTACTATAGCTCTCCTCAGCTGTCTAACCTGCTATTTAACCTAGACTTTTTTCATTCAGCGCCACAGGGATATAAAGTACAGCGTAAGGAATATAGTCAATAATATTATAATAACTATGTATAGTGCCATGTGTGTACTAGACTTATTGGGGGATCACTTCATAAATTAGATAAATGTCTAACCACTATGCTGTACACCTGAAACTAATGTAAAATAATATTGAAGGTCAAAAAAGTTTAAAAATTTCAAAAAAGTACAAGAAAATGGCAAAAAAGTTAACCTAGATCTTGAGTTGATAGTTTCAATGATTATATTTTTCATTGCAACAAGTTCTATTTGGCCTTTATAGATCCAGTCATTCTTTATATAAGTGTCCTGTTCTTTCATTACAGTTCCTTCTTTCATCTCTTTAAGAATTTACAACATTTATTTTGTAGTATCTGAGTTTGCTTCATAATTTCTGGTTCTTGGAGTGCAAATTATTGCTTTTGTTATGTCTACTGACTATCTGTTATGGTGCTTCATTTCCTTGTGTAATTTAAAATTTTTGCAAATGACTTTATCTCCAGGGTACATGTTGGTTTGCTGCTTGCTGTTTATCTCTGGTGCTGCAGGATAGCTAGATTTAGCAAATAAAAATACAGAATACCCAATTAAATTTGAATTACAGAAAAATAACAACTACATTTTTAGTATAAGTGTGCCCCAACATTGCAACTTAAAAATTATTTAACTTAAATTCAAATTTAACTGGATGCACTGTATTTTATCTGACAACTTTATCGGGGGAGTCCTCAGTACCTGCGTTGTGGAAGTCTGTAGGGTTGTACAAATGAGTCCAGTTGAATCCACAGGGATTCACAAGGGTCAGACCAGTTTTTTTTTGTTTTGTTTTAAAATTTTCCCAATTCTCTTTTCATGAAAAGGGCAGTCTGTTGAGGGTTCAATGTTAATGCATGTGCCTTTCCTCTGGCTATGTCCCCTGTCCCAATAAGGATGTCGAATTCCCGTCTCTGGTCCCTATGGCCTGTCTCTGGGTATATTCATGGGATGTCAAGGTGCCTACTGAGCCTTACTCGTCAGGCTTTGAGTTTTACTTTTGTGTCTTGGATTTTCTCTTTCTCTTAAATTTGACTGTGTATATTCTTTTAGTTGTTATATTTAATATAGCATGTTTATGTATTTTTAGTGAGAGATCATTCCTCATTCATTGACTACCAACTTGCCAGAGTGATAAACATCTTTATAATAGTTGCATTTTGTATAACAAGACTGTAAGTAAAAAATTAATATTGTGAAGGGAGTAATGACACTGAAACTCTCATATGTTGATGATGAGAATGTAAATAGGTACAACCTTGTGAGAAAATAACTTGATAAGAATTAGCAAGAGCCTTAGAAATGTGTATACGCCTTAATCTAGGATTCAGCCCTAAGAAAAAATCAAAAAGCTGGAAAAGTTTCAAGCACATATATATATTTAATAATATTATTTATGACAAACAACAATTGGAAACAATCTAAACATCCAAAAGTAGGAGAATGGTATATTATAGCATTTTCATAACCTGGAATCTTATATAAAATTCTGTTGACAAAAAGTTTTACTGAAATGGAAAATTGTGTTCTACATTTCTGCTGAGCATCATATGTGCCATATACTATGCTGAATACTTTATATTAATAGAATCTCCATAATTTATAAACTGGATGTTATTATCTCCGTTTTACAGACGTGAAAACTGAAACTCGGTTTTCACAGTGAATCCCAGTCTGCCTGACTCCAAAGATTATTCTCAAACCACCAACCCAGGACTTCACAATTGTATTTAGATTTTACAGTCGAAATCAAAAGTAAGTAAACTAAAATATTAATGCTGGTTGCCTCTGGGTCGTGCAAGTTCTGCTTTCTTCATCCTTTTTCATAGTTTTTGTATTTTCTTCATTAACATG
Source organism: Rhinolophus ferrumequinum (assembly GCF_004115265.2). Lineage (NCBI taxonomy): Eukaryota > Metazoa > Chordata > Mammalia > Chiroptera > Rhinolophidae > Rhinolophus > Rhinolophus ferrumequinum. Next base: position 61,576,688 of record NC_046295.1, on the reverse strand, counting down.
CTCTTAGTATCAGAAAAATTTTTTACATTTTAAAATAAGTATGTTGATTCCATTCTTTCTCTTTCTAGAGAAATTCCAAATAATTACGTTGGTTTTCTGTTTACATTTGTTTGGCATTGATTTTTAAAAAGACAATATTTAAAAAGATAACTCCCACATAAAGTAACTTTATAACTTGAAGGGGTTTTTTAAGGTAAAATTCACCTTTTTTTAGAGTACAGTTCTACTAGTTTTGACAACTATATGCAATATGTAACCCCCAGTATAATCAAGATTTAGTAAAGCTCCATCACTCCCTCACACCCAAATTCCCTTGTGCCCTTTTGTAGTCTGATCTCCAGCCCCTGGTTACCATTGATTTGTTTTGTGTCCCTGTCATTTTTCCTTCCAGAGTGTCATGTAAGTATTCATAGAGTGTTAGAGTATATTGCATTTTGATTCAGGTTTCTTTTGCTTAGAATAATGCATTTGTGATTCATCCATGTTGTTGCATATATCAGTAATTTTTTTTTTCTGAGAAATACTTTTATGGATGTGCCACAGTTTAAGGACATTTATGTTGTTTACAGTTTTTGAAAGATTATAAATAAATCTGCTGTGAGCATTCATGCTCAAGTTTTTGTGTGAACATAGTTTTCATTTGTTTTGGATAAATACCAAGGATTGGAATTACTGGGTTGTATGGCAATTTGTTTAATTTTATAAGAAACAACCCAATTGTTTTCCAGAGTGGTTGTACCAAATTTTCATTTGTACCAGCAAAATCTGAGAATTCTAATTGTTTGCATTTGTACCAGCACTTCCTGCAGTTGGTATGGTCAAGGTTTTGTTTTTTTTTTTTCTTTTTCTTTCTTTCGGTTTTGGCATTCTAATAGCTGTGTTGCGATACCTCATTGTGATTTTAACTTTCCTATTTTTAATGGCATTGAGTGTCTTTTCATGTTTTGGCCATTTGTGTTTCTTCTTTGGCCAAGTGTCTTCCAGTTTTGCTGATTTTAAAAAATTGGATTGCTCATTTCTTATTGTTGAATTTTGGAAGGTTTTTTATATATTCTAGATACAAGTCCTTTTTTAGATAAGTGTCTTGTAAATATTTTCTCTCCATCTAGGGTTTGTCTTTTCGTTTTCATAATGGTGTCTTTTGAAGAACAGAAGTTTTTAATTCTAATGGAATCTGAGTTATCCATGTTTTCTTTTGTGGATAATGTTTTGTTATTGTATGTCATTTATCTTTGCCTAACCAAAGGTCACAAAGAGTTTTGTCCTATGTTTCTTCCAGAATTTTTAGCTTCAGGTTTTATTTTTAGTTCTGTGATTCATTTTGAGTCATTGAAAGTTAAATTTTAGACTGCTTTAAATCTATAGATCAGTTTGAGTAGATGGCCATCTGAACTATATACAGTTTTCCAGTACACGAGCACAGTATCTCCGTTCACTGAGCCCTGTCTTTGATTTTTTAATCTTCATTTTGCTGTTTTCAATTTACAGATCTTATATAGACTGTATGATTAGATTTATTAAATTTATTCCTAAACATTTCATGTTTTCTGGTGCTATTTAAAATACTATTGTTTTTTTCAATTTCAATGTATAATTGTGCACTGCTGGCATATAGAAATACAATTGACTTTCATTGTATTAACCTTGTATCCTGCAATCTTATTCAACTCACTTATTAATTCTAGTAGCTTTCTAAAAGATTCCTTGGGACTATTTACAGAAACATGTTGTCTGTGAAGAGAGACAGTTTTGTTTCTTTTTTTATAATCTTTATGCCTTTTCTTTCTTTATTGTACCGGCTGAACCTCTAATAAAATTCTGCCTAAGAGTGGGAACAGTCAACTATAAAGTGAGTTTTATGTAGTTACAGCAGTTTAAAACAATCGAAATTAAAGGAAAATTTTTATGTGTGCCGTGTGTGTGTGTGTGTGTGTGTGTGTGTGTGTGTGTGTGTGTGTGTGTATGTTAGGGTGATCAAATGATTCTGGTTTACTGAGGACTTTCCTAGTTTCACCAATGGAAGTCTTGTGCTCTGAGAACCATCTCTGTGCCAGGCCGACCTTGAACGGTTAGTAGTCCTACTGTCTGTGCTGTGTGTGTTTGTGGCAGGACCCATGTGTGTTCTCATGTGTGTGGGGGCGGGGTTGTTAGAAGTTGGAGGATAGGGGGTGAGATGACTTCATTCTCTTTCTAGACCAATCTTAAAATTACAGGGTCACTTGTGGTGATCAGCACTTTCTTTTAATATAAGAAGTATGTATATGAGAAGAGGAGGAAGCTAGGGGGACAAAAGAACAGTTTAGGTATCATTCAGTTGGTTTGGATATAACTATAATTAGACAGAAATAAATATTATCTATGAGTTTGTATTCTAAAATAGGCACTGTTTAATTGAGAGATTAGTGCAGAAGATTTCGAAAAAAATTCTCTTTGGCTGCACCTTATAGTTCATAAATATAGAAGCTCTGTTTTTGCAATTTGGTGAAAATGCTTTTTTTATCTTTATGATTTCTGAGCAAGTAGTCACAAGAGGAAAATTCATGTATGGCTCATGCCAAAAAAGAAAAAAAAAAAACACTAATCTTGTAAACATTTCCAAGTTAGAATTTTGTACAAATCTGTCATATGTACCAGGAAATAAAATTTATAATTATTCATCCTAATATATACTTTAGTACCTAGTCACATGCAGAAAAATAGTAAATAAAAAGTAGTTTTGACATAATCTTCCATAGTAATCCTTAGGACGCTCATGAAAAACATACTCAAAGTATCGTCTGAGTCATTTAAGTTTTGAATTTGATTTGTGGAGTGAAGTTAAAATAAATCTGAAATGAAGAAGCCCCTAGTTATATTGACTACAAATATTATCAGGGTAATTTATCTTTTCTGGTTTTTTTGGTCTTAGCATGAATCATGGGCAGTCATGCAAGCATCCAAGGCGAGTAGACACAAATGGGGCTGAGCAAGAGTAGTTTAATCCACCCAAGTTTTTCTGAGTTTGAAAAGCAGACACTGATCCGTTTTCTAGTTTCTCTCACAGGACATTAACCCTCTTCTTCTTTACACTAGTTGGCCAATTACTTCCTGCCTGTTCCTCCCCATGCCAGGCACCCACCTCTCTACCATCAACTTTACAGTATTCTGACTCTCATTTTAATGGTATGCCCATTCTAAATACGGCAGATGCTGCGATTGTGACTGTTTTCAGTGACAGAGATACATCTCACATGTAATCTATACTTGTGTGGTTGGTTTGGAGAAATGAAATTGGGAGTTGTTCAGGCATTCCTGTTCTTTTGAAATATTCCACTTTATACTTTGGCTTCTGGACGTTAGCTTTCACATTCAGGAGTATCTGCTCTGAGCCGGACACTGTTTTTCAAGCTCTACCACATCACCTCACAATTTACAGGAATTTAATGAACTCTCTTTTCCTTCCCTCACATCCTTTCCTTCCTCCTTCCTTTACTTCCCTTTCTCTTCTCCCTTCCTCTTTCCCTCCAGCCCTCCCTCCCTCCCTCCTTTCCTCCCTCTTTCTCTCCTTCCTTCCCTTCTATTCCTATTTCATCTAATGTACACAGAGAAAAGCCTAACAACCTACCTGTCTGCTTTTTTAATGCGAAATTTAAAGAACAGTACACTGTATTAATTTCATTTTCAAAGTATGACATCCTTCTGCCACATCAGCTCTTATATTCTCAGTCTTGGTTAATGACCCAGATAGAAACCAGAAAACCATCTTTGATGTTCTCCCCTCATTTCCTCCTCAACCACCAAGCGACCATTTCCTGTCCATCCTGACTTACTTCATTTCTTCAGTCTTGCCTCTCCTCTCTGTCCATGTACCTTCACGCTAATTCAGGGTTTGTTTTCTCTCCTAGACCAGAACAGTGACCACTTAATTAACATCCCTGTGTATTAATTTCCTAGGTCTATAATAAAAAACAAAAAACTATAAACTAGGTGGCTTAAAACAACCGATTTTTTCCTCTCACAGTTCAGGAGGCGAGAAGTCTGAAGTCAAGGTGTCGGCAAGGTTGGCTCCTTCTGGAGACTCTGAAGGAGAAACAGTCTTTAGCTTCTGGTGTTGTTAGCGATTCTTGGCACTCCTTGACTTACAGATGCCTCACTCCATAATGTCTGCCTCCATCTGCACTTCACGTTCTTCTCTGTGTCCTTGCCGTCTCTTATAAGGAACTTCTCATTGGATTCAGGGACCACCCTAAGGAACTGCTCATTGGATTCAGGGGCCACCCTAAGGAACTGCTCATTGGATTCAGGGCCCACCCTAATCCCATGTGATTTCATCTTGGTCCTTACGTAGATTACATCTGCCAAGATCTTACCTCCAAATAAGGTCACATTCTGAGGCCCCAGGTGGACCTGAATATTTGGTGGGCACTAATCAACCTGTTACACCCCACGTCTCATGCCTCTTCACGCCACGATTTTTACTCCACACGGCACAGGAGAATTTTCTTAAATTCCCCGCTTATAACTCTTCAGTGACTCTTAACTGCCTACCAGCCAAAGAGCAAGCCTTTAATTTGGAAAGTGAGTATCTTTATGACCTGGATGCAAACATCCTTTAAAGTTTTGTTTCTTTCCACTCCCTCCTAACTTCAGGCATCAGACATCCTTGCCACATAGGAACACTGTCTCTATGTGCCTTGGCTTGTGGTAATCCGTCTGTGGGACTCTTTCTCACATCCCCCTTCACCTTGCACAGACCTGCCCCACTCAGCTCACAGGCCCAGCACAAATGTCACCTGGATGAAGTCCCCAAGCTTTCCTTCCTGCTCCACCCCGTTTCCCAGCATTTTATGCATCTCCACTATAGTATATGTCACACTAGACATTATAGTGAGATTACTAGTTTATTGTTTGACAAGGTTTTAAAGGAGAAGCTTGTTTCCTTGTTCTTCTTTGCAGCTCTGCTGAGGAAAATCATGGCTGGCATGTAGGAATTGCTGCAGCATAGTGCTTAGGCTCTAGACTAGGAGTGTCTGCATCTGAGTTTCGGCCCCACTGCCACGTGACTTCGACAAGTAACTTATTTAAGTTTCAATTTTCTTGTCTATAAAATAGGTGAAATAATAGTGCTTACCTAGCAGCGTTGTTATGAAGATTGAGTGAGTTATTCTATGCAAAGTGCTTAGCACGATCTTCCACATATAAATATTCAACAAATGCTCACCCTCATTAAATGATAAGAGTCACTCAGCTTGTTTCCATTGAGGGAAGGTGAGGTGAGTGGAGGGATGAATGCGGGGTGAATAAATGAATGAATGTACAAAGATCGATTCCCCTTTGCCGATGTTCTTACTTCTGGTAGTAGTTATAGATTTCTCCATTTTTGCCAGGCTTCAAATCTCAGGCATCTCCTCCTTCTCTTGCTGCTCATATCCACCTGTTTATGCCTGAGTGAATTCATCCAAACCTGCATTTATTCATTCATTCTACAAGTATTTATTGGCTGACTAAAAATTATTGGAAACATCTTTGCCTCTCGGTTGGAAATTAAAGGGTAGATGTGCATTCATTTATTCCTTAATTTAATAAATATTTGTTAAATACACACTATATGTCTGTCATTGTTGTAGGGCCCAGAGACTACCTGGTGGAATAATAACAGCACTGTGATCTTTGTCACTCAGAAGTTTTATTCCAGTAGACAAGGGTATGCTTGATGAAAATGGAAGGCACGAAAGCGACATAAGTACAAACAAAGTGCTATCAGAATCTGGAGCAGAAAGTATATGTAGAGATTATCTTCAGCTGGGAATATCTGGAAAGGTTAATGGGAGAAGGTGGCATCTGAGGTTTCTTCCTTCCTCTCATGAAGTTTAAAATGGTGTTCCTAGTTGGTGAGTGGCTCTGCTGGCAGACATTCAGGGACCTAGACTCCTTGCATCTTTTGCCTCGACCACCTTCATCACATGACTTCCAAGATTTCCATGTTTGTCTGCTTCAGGTTGGCAGAAGGGGGAAGAGCGTAGAGGATTACATGTGAGAGATTCTGATGGGTCGGATCTGGAAGTGGCACGCATCACGTCTGCTCACATTGCACTGTCTAGAACCCAATCTCATATCCATGCTTAACTGCCAGGATGGCTGGGAATGGTAACCTCACCGTGTGCCCAGAACACAGAGGAAATGGGTACGGTGAACAGCTAGCCTGTCTCTGTCTGAATGCATGAAGAATTTAGAATGGCCTGTGTGTGCTAGGAGATTAAGTACATACCGTGTTTCCCCGAAAAGAAGACCTCACCGGAAAAGAAGCCCTAGCGTGATTTTTCAGGATGACATGCCCTGAACATAAGCCCTAATGCATCTTTTGGAGCAAACCTTAATATAAGAACTGGTCTTATTTTGGGGGAAGCACGGTAATAGTTTAAAATAGCTAGCACCTTGCCAACTAGGAGCTGTTGTCATCAGGAAAATACTGCTGCAGGAACACCCACGAGGATCAGAAAAAATGAGGTTGACTCAGAGGCGAGCATCAATGCGAAAGGGATAATGAATCTTGTGTGCTGGTTTGGGGCAAGTGTAGTTTCAGAAAGAGAGCAAGAACAAGTTCCTTTTCTGTCTTCATGAAGCTCTTGTACAAACCATTCTTCTGAGCAACCAACTTATGTAACTAATGTCTATTGGGTACCAGTACTTACGGGTTTCGTGGACATCTCAGACTCACAATATTGAACTCATTATCCGTTCTGTCAATTTTCCCCCACACATAGGATCCTTAATTTCATTCATCAAAACAAGGGTAAGAAAAACCCAGTTGTAAAACCCAGCTATAGATTTTTAAAAACTTTTTCTTGAATGAGAATGTACACATGTTGTCAGTGTACAGCTTAATGACGTCACAGACTAAACACACCGCCATCACCGGCACTCGGGTCCACAAAGAGAATCTGACTCACGCTCTTGAAGGTGCCCCGGGTCTGACTTCCAGTGACTATTTGCAACACCCCGGAACCCCCCAGTCAATATTCTGACCTCTAACAGCAAAGATTAGATTGGCCTGTTTTTTATACTTCATATAAATGGACTCGTGAATGTGTGCTTACTTTGTCTGACGTCTTTTGCTTCACATTATACTTGTGCGATTTATCCATATTGTTTTGTGTAATTGCAAATTATTGATTTACTTACCTACTGTATTACTGATGGACATTTGAATTACATTCTGTTGGCTTTACTAATAATACTGCCATAAACACTCTAGTACATGCCTTTTGGTGTACCTACCACCTATGTACTTCTCTTTCAGGGAAATTGTTGGTCATAAAATATTAGGCAATCTTTTTTTAAAATCTTTAGAACCAGTTATAATTTTATGTGTTTCTTTTATTTTATGCATCATCTGAGCTCCCCAAATCTAATACTCTTGATTGGAGCAAGGCTGAAGAGGAGTTGCCATCCCATTCGCTTGCAATTCTTTCATCCTGCTTACGGATAGGAGAAACTAGTTATTCTGCAGCCTCCTTGGTCAGGGACGCAGACGCTCAGATAGCTCTGGAGTGTCTTCTCACCCACTAAACAAGAACTGGAGGGAGAGGAGGTAGCTGAGCTAGCTGACGATAGTGAGGCCCTGCTGGGGACCAGGCTGTAATAAACTTTTATAAAGGACTGGGAGCCTTTTGAAATATCCGTCCATGGGTTTCCCATTGTCGTAGTACATACAGAAATAAAATCTGTATGTTCGTCCACCAGGTGCCTATGGAAGGCGTGCCTCGGTTGTGAAGTGGTCAAAGAGAAAGGGTGGCAGGAGCCACAGCAGGACAGGGGGCCCAAAGCATTCAAGTGTTCCCCTCTCTGCTCCAGCTGCTCTTCTAGACATCTGGTCACCCTGACCAGGAAGCTGGTAGTCTTTATTTTTTGCTTTATTTTTACATCTAATCGGTCACTAAGGTTCCTCTATTCTGCCATTATCGTCTCTCAAGTCTGCCCCTTCCTTCTCCATCCTCCCTGCCATAGTTCAGACCCAAATCATCTGTTTCCTTCCCTGTATCACCACAGTCTCCACTGCCCTTCTTGCTCCATTCCTCACCGCTTCTCATAGACCTCTCCTCCACCCATCAATTCTCATCTGCTGGCCGGGGGATTCTAAACTAGAAATCTGGTTGAAACACTAGTTTATTCCCTAACCAAACCCTTCCTTACTCCCCATGGCCTTCAGTCTAAAGTACAAACTCCTTGTTTGGATAAACCTGAAAAGATCAAGAAGGAAGGATGAATACAATTTGATTCCTATATGCAGCTTATGGCTTATCTCTCCTCCATAGAAGCCTTTGCTCCAGCTACACTGCACATCTTACAGTTCTGGGGAATGTCGTATGATCTCTCATTTTGCATACACTGCTCTCTCAGCTCTCCTTCCCTACCCTGCCTTCCTCTGCTATGTCCTTTCCTCTTCGAGCACAACATAACATGTCAGGTGACTGACGTCCAGCCAACCTCTGACTCCCTCAAAGTTGGGATGGGTTCCTTCCTCTAGGCTCCAATAGACTTTGTACCTTCCGTAATAACAACATGTGACAAGCATCTGTTTGTTTCTTTCCTAGTGATTCTCAACTTTGGCTCCATTTTGGGCTTGGCCCCAGTCATTATAATTTCATAGTTAGCAGTGAGGCCCATCGGTACTCTTTTAAAGCCCTACATAATTTTAATGTGCACCCAGAGTTCAGAAACACTACCCCAGACTGTTAAGTTCCTCTGATCTTGGAACCCTTCTTAACTAACAGTGTGTCTCCTCGGGGCCAGGCTCAGAGTTGGCTCTCCAGGTTCTCAGTCAATATTTGTTGAGTAAATGAGTATAGATCATGAAAGAGGAAGTTTTCTGGGGCATATTTAGAGGTTCAGGAAGGGGTGGGGGTTAAGTTCAGTCTCTGACAGAGATCAAGCATCTTTCCTTGCATACTCATCTTTGCACAGCTTGGCCAAGCTTAAGATGCTGGAAAGGTGCCAATCCCCTACCTGGGAGATGTTTCATCTTGGGATGCTTCATCTCCATTTGCACATTTCAACCTCACTGGCCCATCAATCACAAACATTCTACGCATGAGTGAATCTGTGGAAGGAGTGGGAGTTCCCTAGCTCTGTAGCTTATGGTGTAATACAATAATTAATAGAATAGACAGAGTTTATTTAAGTGGGAGGGCAGGGGATCGTGGCTGTTAAAATGATTTTTTATGGCTCTTCTTTAATCTCTCAGAGTTGCATTTAGTAGAAGACATTCCTGTTATTCAAAGAGAAGCTATTAAAGCAGCTTATATCCCCCCCACCCTATGTACACTACGAATGAGAAAAAAAAATTAAACTGATAATACTAGCTGTACTCACAGTGAAGGCTTTGGTTCTGAAGTCATATTTGTCTCCATTATGTCTTTAAAGCATGTACCCTATCAGCTTATTTTTGGCACTTTGTACATAGCAAATATTGAAGCTCTTTTTGAATTCAGGGGGAGAAAATAATAGACATATATTTTCTCAGTGGATACCAGACTTGAGTGTTTTACTCATATTTTTCCATTTTCTCTCCCCATCCCTGACTAGCGTGATGAACATACCCTATTTTGCCATTTAGAATTGGATTTTTAGTGCTTTAATGGCTAAAGTAGAATCCTTAACTGAGTCTGAAAAAGGACTTGAAGTGAAACGGACACCATCTGATGGAGACAACCTCGGTTCTCGTTTCTGTTTTCCTGTTGGTTTTGTAGTCTTGCGTGGATCTTGGGTCCTAAGGCAAAGATTAGTGGAACTGTGTAACCAGGAAATTCATCAGGACACCGGTTGTCATTTCAGAAAACAGCAAAGGAAGGATAGAGATTTACACTCTTTTTGATATTAAGTAGATCTTTCCTTGTATATGCCGCACAGACAGAAATACGGCAGTCACGTATGGGCGTGCTTCCGGGCCCTTCTGATTCTGTGCTTTCATTCCTAACACAGCTAGCTGACTATGGGCACTTGTGACTCTTCTCTGTCCCTGGTCTGCTTCCCTCTTATCTCAGCCCCTCTCCTGAACCCTCCAGACTGCTTCCAGAGTAGTCCTCAAAATATATGATTTTGCCCCGCATCCCTGAGTTTATAAACTTTTAAGTCTCACCATCTGCCTGGAATAAATACTCAACCTCATCCTCTAACATGCACAGCCCACAAATGTTAGGCCCCGATATTTTTTATCCTGGGAAATAAACATGCCAGCTTGATTTTATAGTAGAATTTGAGGCCTGAGAAGTGAACCGACTTCTTTAGTTTCACACAGATAGCAATAGAGTTGATATTCAGCCACCTGACTCCCGGACAAGTGCTCTTTCCACCACGCTACATTGTCTTCATACTTACCCTCTGCTGCTCCACCTGTAGAATGGGATTAATGACAGTGACTTCTCTGAGGTTAGAGGGTGTGCTCTGAAGCCTCCACAATGGCCTACATTGCTTCAGCCTCTGGTATCCGTGCCCTGTATAGTCCCCTCCTACACTGAATAGAATATTTTGGAAAGGATAGTGTGTCACTTTCAAGGCTAAGAAAACTTCCTCCGGCGGAAGTCAGTTTCCATGTGTTGAGGCCACTCAAGCAGCAATATGGAGAGGCCATGTGGCAAGAAACTGAGGCCTCCTGCCAAGAGCCAGAAAAGAACTGAGGCATCTGGCTAACAGCCACGTGAGTGAGTCATTTTGGATGTGAATCCTCTAGCTCCAGTCAAGCTTCAGATGACTGCAGGCTGGATGAAATCTTGACTGCAACCTTCTGAGCGAGAAGCACCCAGCTAAGCTTCCCGTGAATCCCATAGAAACTGTGCGAGAATAAATCTGTGTTGTTTTAAGCCAATAAGTGTTGGGGTAATTGGTTATGCAGCAGTACATAACTATAATAATATGGGGGTTAGAAAATAAATACCCTTTTGAGGTCCTTTTCTACCCTTCGGTCTGGGAGTTTATGAGAAAATGAGGATTCGCCCTTCTTAGGCAGAAGCCTGTCCTACAACTAGGCTAGCTCCCTGGCTAGTCTGATAGGTTTGGGATTCCAGTGACTGTAATTAATTTATCAAATTCTCCCCATTTCAACAGAGAGGCACTCATAGGCATAGAGTCTTCCCAAATTGCTCCTTTCACTCATGCTCCACCTAGTGGGTACTGACAACAGTGGATTTTTATCCCCTCAAGTTCTCTCTGTGCCCTCCCCTCCATCTCACAGCCACAGCCCAGTTCAGCCTTCTGTCCTAGCAAGTCCTGACTGAACTATCCCGGTGACTCTCAAAGTCTCTCCCTCTTGTTCACCGTTCATGCTGCTGCCATGGTCAAGCCCAAACCCAGGTTGGGCCGTTTAACCGCCCCATTTGAGAAGACTCTCTTCTCCATCCTCCTTCAGCAACTCAGCCAGCAGCACAGAGCCCACCCCAGTGTGGCTCCTGCTGGCTTCTCCAGCTTTTCCTTCCTGAGTTCTAGGTTCTGGCCCGGTTGCATCACCTATGTTACTAGTGTGTTCAAAACTCTCCATCCTTGCTCACGCTGTTTCCTATACCAGGGCCGTCCTTCTTCTCTAATGCCTAAATGCTCTTCTCTCTTATCTGCCTGGTAGGTAGGTAGGTAAACTTTGTCATCTTCAAGGCTTAGGTTCTGGAGAAATCTCCCTTGGTGTCCCACAAAATTATTTCCGTTCTCTCTGGGCCTCTAGGCACCTGTGTCCTCTTCTATGAAAGCACTAATGCTAACGCACTAGCTGGGGGTGCTTTGTTCACAGATCTGCTGCTCCACACTAGACTGGGAATTCCTGAAGGAGAGTCATTGTGTTCTATTATTTATGTCAGTGTCCCCAGCACTTGTTTTGGGCTGCTGTGGAGTAGATGCTCTGTCAGTTTCTTTGGAATAGAAAGATGGATAAAAGAATTAGAAATGCTTTTGTTCCTCCCAGAAATATATTGATTCCTAATTGTTTAGCATATTCTGGGATGTTGCGTTTTCTCTTAGAAGTTGGTCTACCTCCTTCATTTCCTGAAGCATTTTGAACATTTTACATTTTAGCATTCATCTGTAAAAGCGATAAAGATCCAAGCCTTGTCCTGAAGAGTTATTCAGGACAAGGTTGGGCAGGTTGGATAAGTGCTGAGGATATGGTTTGATGGCAAGGCTGGACTGTACCCTGGACGGGCCAAGTGGGGTGAGGCTGAGCTGGGGATGGTTCCCAAAGACACCCACAGTGGCTGGCAGAATGAGATACGGAAAGAGAAAGGCAAAAAATGGCAAGAGGATCAAGGAGCAATTTGTGCCTGGAGACACAGAGGTTCAGAGAGATGGACGGTCAGAGGGATGAAGGATGATAATATGGGAGCAGGGCATGTCTGGAAATGCAGCTGGACAGAGAGGTCTATTGCAAGGGGGCAATTGTGGCTAAATCATCCAGTTTCTTCATACCTCACTTTCTTTATCTGTGAAGAGGGAAAAGTTATAGCTTTTACCTGACAGAATTGTTGTGAGGATTAAATGCAGAAATGCATGTAAAATCTGAGGACAGGGCCTGCTACAGACTAATCACTCACTTCACATTACTTCTTTGTGTTTCTCTTACTATAGTATTAGTATTAATGCAAGGTCCTAGGGACACTAACTCCCGGAGTTCCAGGTCAGGAGGTCTGATGGACTGGAGTAAGGGCGAGGCCCATCCCCAGGATCCAACTCAGGCATGTGGAGTCTGGCAGAGTCCCAGTACTAGATCTGGGACGCAAAGTCAAGGTCGGATCTGGGGAACATGGAAGAAGGGCAGCTCTGATGAACAAAGCAAACAAACCAAAACAAAAGAAAGCGCAAACGACCTTTCATTCAAGACTGCTTACCTATCAGCCGCTACAAAATCTCCTTAAAATTACTGCATATAAAATTACTGTTTGTATGGATCAATAATGGTGGAATATTAGCAATTTCATATACTTTAACCTCATGCATCCCACAGTATCACCCAATAGTGTAATCCATACAGTATGACCTGTGGAGTTCTCTGTTTACTAGCTGTGTGACTGGGTAATTTATTTACCCTTTATGTCTCAGTTTCCCCACTTGTAAAAACGGGGAAAATAATATATCACTTCTTCATTGGATTATTGTGAGGATTAAAAAAAATCCATAGGAGTCCTGTAAAGCTTTAACATGCTTAGAAACGTGAACTGTTTAGAAATAACTTGTTTATATACCAGGGGACACAAGGAAACTTTTGGAGATGATGAGTATGTTTACCGGCTTGTGATGATGGTAACATGAGTGTATATGTATTTCCAAACTCACCAGATTGTATTCATTAATATTGTGCAGTTTTCTGTATACAAATTATACCTCAATAAAGCTGGGGAAAAGGGAAATAACTCATTTAGAAATGTGCCTGGCATATAATCATCATTCAGTAAGACTTGTTATTATTCCAAACCCCAGAAAACAGTACCCAATGCATGGCAAGTATTCAATAAATATGCATCAAATGAATGAATGCGTGAATTCATGTATAGCTGTGCACAGAGCCTGGCTCATATTACATGCGGAATAAGTGTTAGCTACTGTAATTATGTCTTCCTATTAAATCTTACAATGATCCTATGAGATAGCTATTGTTGTCTTTGTTTTATTAGGTGAGATAAACTAAGTTATAAAAAGGTGAAGTAATTTTCATAGGACGTACAGTAAGAAGAGGCAAAGCAACATTTAAAATCACGTTCGTCTAACACGAACATTACAGTGGGTTCAATATCAAGGCATGGAGAGGACAGAGGACATTTCATGTTTCCTATTTTTGAGTTGGGGCTGTTTAAATCCCTCTTGCTTCAAATCAGGATGGGTCTAGATTCTGGGTGTGCCTGAGCCTGCTTCTGTGGGTTATATGGCCCTGCTGAGCATAAAGGAGGTTGGGCTAAGACCACAGTTCTAAAGCCTTAGATTATAGTTGGCTGTGCCATTCACTTTCTAAATTTAACTCTGGGGAAGAATTTTCCCCAAAAGATTATTGTAATGAAAGTAAAGAGAGGTCATTATGAGACAGTTCCCTCTGGAAGTCCTGAACTACGGCTGAGAGAGATCGGATGGCGAGAGTGTGCCTGCCACTGGCCAGCGTCTTGGTGTAGGGCCTGGTTTGGGGGGATGGGCATGACGCTGAAACCAGCCTCTACCCAGCTCTGCCTTCCTGGGCATTCAGAATATGAACCAATGTCTCAGGCATGATAGCGCTGGCCTAATCGTACCTCAAAGTGTCCTAAGGCTGTTCCTGAGAAAGAACATTCTGTGTCTTCTGCTTACTTAATAGCACCCCTGGATCTCCTTTCTCCCCCCAAGACAAGCAGCTGCCTCTGAGGTGAGCCTCCCTCACCTGACTCTGCAGAGTGTGCTCAGAGTACCAAGTGCACAGCCCATCCCTACAGCTGCCGACAAACCTCAAACCCATCAGCCCTTCCTCCTTGTTCGATTATAAGGAATCCTCTTTTTAATCTAAACTCTAAACCTGGAGTGTCCACTCATTGAGTGTGTACTGTGTGTCAGCTACAAAAACATTTAGGAACGAGGAAACAGACTCAGATCAGTTCTTCTCCAACTTTGCTTTGCATATGACTCCCCTGGGGATCTTGTTGAAATGCACACTCTGCTTGAGTAACTCTGGGGTGGAGTCTGAGATTCTGCGCGTCTGACAAGCTCCCAAATGAAGCCTGTACTGCTGAAGCGTGGACCGTACTGTGAGTAGTGAGGGCCGTACGCCTGCATCAGAATCTGCATTTTAACAAGATCACCAGATGAGTGGTGTTGAGAAATTGTTTCTACCAACACTAAATAGGTGGTGTCTTTTCCAACACGAATTTTGCAGTTTTCTGGGCACCAACTGAATGCCCAACTCTTTGATTCAGTTATATCACTATCTACCTGGAGTTAGCATCAGATCCCACAAGTGAAAGGGTTTATTCCCACAAGACTGCCCCCCACTTCAGACACCAGCTGAAAATGGGGTGTCCAGGCTATCCACATTTCTGTTTGGCCAACTACAAATCTGGGAGTTCCCACAACCTTCCCTTAAGCTTGATAATTTGCTAGAATGACTCACAGAACTTAGGAAAGCTCTTTATCTGCTATTACTAGGTTATTACAAAGGGTAAAATTCAGCAGCAGCCACACTGAACTGTATAGCAAGATATTTGGGAAGAGGTGCAGAGAATCCATGCCCTCTCCAGGCACAGCACCGCCGTACTTCTGTGTGTTCACCAACCCAGAAGTTCTCTGAACCTGTCTTGTAGGGGTTTTATGGAAGTTCCATTATGTAGGCATGATCGGTTTGGGCCGTTGGGGATTGAACTCAGCCTCCAGTCCCCTTTCCGCTCCTGGGAGGTGGGAGTAGAAGCTGAAAGTTTCAACCCTCTCATCAAGGCTGAGTCTTTCCAGTGACCATCCTTTATTCTGAAGACATCTAGGGGGTCTTTCCAGTGACCATCCTTTATTCTGAAGACATCTAGGGGGTCTTTAGAGTGTCCTCTTATTAGCATAAACTCCGGTATGATCTAAGGGGGCTTACAATGAATAACAAGAGACTCCTATCACTCAGGAAATCCCTAGTGTTTTAAGGTCTCCATGCAAGGAAATGGGGACAAAGAGGAAGTATATGTATTTCCCATTATACTACACATGTAAGGGTAAATTTAGGGGTGCTTCATGGTAATTATACTTTCTGCATGTTCCTTTGCCATTTAGAAAACACTCTCCCATGTTGTGTCTTCTCTGCTCCTCACCCAACCCTATTCAATACGTGTGAAGTAGCGCTAGCTCCATGGGTGTGTCAGTCACATCCCTAGTTCAGATAACTTGCTAGGTTGCCAAAGTTGTGAATTTTTAAAAGTGTACCCAAACAACTGAGGTTCATTCACACCCCATTCATTATAAGAAATGGCGTTTCTTTAGAAAAAAAGGGAGGGCTGAGATAAAGTAATGAAGTGTGAAGTTGACTGGGTTTTGCTTAGCCAAATCTTCAAATGCTGGTCGCATCCTTCATTTGCCTGGGTTGGGTCTAGGGGTGGAGGAGTAGTGGGCAAGCCAAGAGGCCCTTAGGAGCTCAGAGAAGTCACGTCCCAAACTGAGGAGAGGAGAACTGGCTCATCCTGAGCAGCTAGAAAATGGTTTGGTTCAAAAGCCAAAAAAATGTTCTTACCTTTATCTAACAAATCTCAGTTTTGAGCATTTATTATAAGGAAAACCTATACATACGTGTTACTTACTATGGCTTTTTCTTTGAAATAACACAGAATTGGAAACAAATCAAGTGTGCAGATTACTAGAGTACTGACGAAGTAAGTTATAGTATTCGATGAATTATGCGGCCAGGAAAATTATAGATGTTGTACCAAAAAAAATGAAAGAAAAAATAAAAATTATGTGTCAACGTGGAAAATATTTGTAATTGAGAGTGAAGTGAAATAGATTATAAAAATTTATGGGTTCTATGGTTGCAATTATGTAAACTAAAGATAGGAGTGGGTTTACCGTAAAAATATTTTTTTGATGGAGTGTTGGGATTAGAGATGAGTTTTCATTAAAATTTCCCTTAACATTGATAGTGCCTTTATGATAAAAATGTAAATAGTCTTTAGAATCCAAGGTTGCCGTATCACTAAGTACAGTTGCTGTGTCCTAACAATTCATAATGAAGAGGACAAGTGCTATAAACAAACTTTATTAACCTAATAACATCTATATTAATAAAATTAATTTTGGAGGTTCCCCACCCAATATGTCCTGTGCAATGACTAAATAAATTGTTGTCAAATTCAAAACTATTTCTGGGAAGGTCTGACTCAAGACATCGGCCAAGCGGTATTCATGGCTTTCTCTCGGAGCGGTCCTTTGGGGTAGTTTATAATCCCAGGCAGTCCGAGTCCAGACTCACAAAGTTATGGGCAGAGAAGACAGATCATTTCAATTCTGTGCCCAGGTCAATAGGCATTTGACAGGTCGTTCAAACTATAGACATTGATTATGATGGGACTTCTTCCTGCAGGGCAACTCTAGGTAGAAAACTGCTGGTAAATTTGAGCCAGGACTTACGTATTTAATGATAAAGAAAAAGTTGTGCCAGCAACACCTGTGAGGCTGGCCAGTGACCAAATAAGTTAAAATATCTTACATACCAAAAGATGTTTCCATATCACAATTCATAATAATAAAAGTTTCCATGTTTGTTACCATTGTACATCCTGTAACCTTGTTGGTGCCAAACAGGAACAATTATGAAGAAATAAAATATTTTGTTACTCGTAGTTTCTTTCATTTCCTCACTTGATGCTGTTGGAAGGTAGACCGACTCACTACTTCTCAGACTGCCCTGTACCTACAGCCCGCCAGCCCCGGGATATTAAGTGACACTTTTGCTAAAGGCACTAACGTGGGCTCAGTGGAATATACCAGCTGCCTGGAGGCTCACATCACATCCAGGAACCTGTCCAATGCATCGCAATCAAACAGGGATTCAACGCCTGGATTCTGCCTGCCAGGGGCCTCCTGGTACAGCTCAGTAACTTCCTGCCCAGCAGTGCTTTCCTGTTGGTCCAAGCCCACCATGTGACTGCATTCCCAGAAGCCTCACCTTAGATTCTTTCCCTCATGCAGCCTCTCTCATGCACCGACTTTGAGAAAATGAGATGATATGTCAAACCAACGAAGGCATTTGCATTCCCTTTCCTTCTCTCAGCACTGAGCAACGATGATTCTAAAAATATAGAAAATGAATGTGATTAAAACATAGATCCCTGGAGATATATTATTGATGGAAGGAAGTTGTTTTAAAAGAAAATCCTCATGGTTAGCTAGAGAAGCTTGCAACACTAAATCAGCTATTTCCTTGTAGTTGCTGCACAAGTTAAGGCATCTTGAAACTATTTTTAAAGGATAATTTGACCTCAGAATCAAAATTTAGCACTTGAAACCTCTAAATAAACACCTGAGATGAAATTATAGCAGCATGTTTACTAGTGAAGGATTTTGGGTTAACTGAAGAAGTGGATGCATCGTGATAAATAGGAGTAGGGTTCTTTCAGCACCATTTAGAGGTGTTACCAGATGGACAGGACAAACTCTCTTTATACGCACTACCTCCTCATCCTGTACTTTTCCCTTTCCCCCTGTCTTTGATTATCTGGCTGCCACACCCATTTAACTTGTAATACTTACCTTAACTCTGGTTAGAGAAAACTTGAATTCTTAAGTTGTCTTTCCCAAGGTCACACAGCTATGAGTGGTTGGGTCAGCTCTATCTGACTCCCAAACCTATGATTTAACTCTGTGTTTTACTGCCTCCTTTTTCAACTGTCAATAACTTTCCCATGGATTTCTGTGTAATTCTCATCATCTCTGTGCTCTAGGAAATGGGGAACAAATTCCAAGCTCATGGGGGCAGGAGTGATCAGGGCTCACGGTCAGCATAATTCACTTTTCTCTCTCCTACGCCTACTGAAAATAGAAATGAAAAACACAGACACTGTCGCAGTAAATGTGGTATTAAAACTAACGTACTCTCTCTCAAGCAGTTTCTTAGAATTGTCATCTGGAGGTTCCTTTCCTGGAAAACAATCCCAGGGGTGGGGTCTCAGTTCACAACTCTTGGCACTTTTGCTTGATCTTTTCCATAAAGGCAGATGCCAACGCTTTCTGCCCAGACGCCTCCCTGATAGTAGCAGAACTTTTAGTATCACTCAACTGAGAAAGTTTGCAATGGAGCTTAAAATTGACGTCTTTAATATCCTCCAGATGGCTTTGAATCTCCAATTCCCAGGTGTGTTACGTTGGGTGTAACCTCTCTGAGACTCAGTTTCCTCAGGTGTGATGGTGAGGGCAACATCCCTTGTTGAGAACTGGCTTGAGCTTAAATGAGATAATAAACCATAGGAGATACAGAGAAGTTATGCACTTGGCTACCTTCACTTAGTAGGTGTCAAAGCCAGTAAGTGGCAGACCCGGGATTTGAACCCACACAGTCTGACTCCTGAGGCCGCCTTGTAATTCCCTTGCTACGCAGTGTGATAAGAGCCAAGTGGGAGAACACAGAAAGGACCCTCACCCAGAACAACAGGGAAGGGGTCAGGAAAAACTTTTTAGGGGTGATAACATCCAAGCTAGAAGATGTAGGAGTTTACCAAAGAAATGAAAGTGAGAAGTCGGGATATTGGGTGGTGAGGGTGTGGTGGGAGAGAATGTTCTAGGCAGAAGGAACAGTATGTACAAAGGCCAGAAGGCAACAGAGAGCATGGCATGTTGGGTTGCTAATCAGTGTGACAGAGACCTCGTCAGCGCCTCTGTGCCAGAGTCACTGCATTGAACAACTGTGTCTTGGAGCCTAGGGCATCCCGTGCTCCGCAGCAGCGTGTGGCCTGTGCAGCTGCCTGTGGTGGCCTTCTGCGCTCTGTGCGATTCCAACACATTACAAGCTTCCTGAGGGCAGGACCTGCCTTCAGACTTAGTTCCTACTCCAGAACTAAGTTCCTACTCCAGAACCCATGCCAAGCTCTCCAAATATGCTGGGCAAGACCTCCTCGTACAAATGTATCTGTGAATGACTTAGTAGAGCTGTCCTGTTATTACCAGAAAATGTCAGGAAACCTTCTCCTAGTACCCAAGGACCTGGAGTGGTGCCAGGATTTGCTTTTATCCTCAGGGAACACCAGGACCACATGGTTTGTGTGGACAGTCAGTGCAGGCATGGACGGCTGTCAGACAACTGACAGGCACTGTCCAGACTCGGATGGCACATTCAGAGACCAGGCCTTGCTTTCCCGTTGGGATGGGCAGGCACTGCTATTCTGGGGGAATGTAAATAGTGATTATGTAAATAAAGCTCTGTCATGAAGCTGATTGTTCAAGCCACCAGGGAAATGGTGATTGTCTTTCCTCATTAGAAACAGGACACTCGAGCATGGCCTGATGTCACCATTTCCTATTCATATCCAGAAATGTAACCTTTAGCTTTTTGTTTCTTAAAAGAAAACATGTTAATGATTTTGCTGCATTCAATAGGTATCAATTTTCTCATTGCAATTTTTAAAATAATAGAATTTTTTTCCCACTAGGAAAGATCATAAGAAAATGGGTAAATGGCAGCAGTCCCAGAAGGGGTAGCGCCAGCCCCAAATCAAGGCATAAACACTAAGTTGGGAGGCCTTCTGAGGTCACCCTGCTCATTGCTTTCATTTATTGAGATTTTGGTTTTGTAGTAAATATGCATGAAGGATGGCATGACTCTATATTTTTGGAGATGTTCTTAAAATGCCTTCCTTTGCTTGAATGAAGAGTGGTTGTAATTTTGTGGTGCTGGTGTAATCATTTGCATGGCATAATTTTTATTTTTTACTTTTTACTTGGAGTAATTTCAAACTTACAAAAATAGAACAAAGAACACTCTTACAGTCTATACCCAGGTTCATCTATTACTAAGATTTTGCCCTATTTCTTTTATCTATCTATCTACCCAAATGTTTTTTCTGACCAAATTGAGAGTATAAGTTGTATGTCATGTTCATTTATCCTTAAATACTGCACTGTTCATTTCCTAGGGCTAAGGATGTTCTCTTCTATGGCACAGTACAGTACAGCTATCAACCTCCTAAGTTTAACAGTGAAACAGTTTTGTCCAATTTATGGTCTATATTTCAATGAGCAATTAACCCAATAATTTCCTTCATATCATTTCCTGTTCGTGTAGTCCCATCTAGTCATGCATTTAGTTGTCAGATCTCTTTAGTCTCCTTCATCAGAAACAGTTCCTCAGCCTTTCTTTGTTTTTTTTTTTCTTTTATGACACTGACATTTTTAAAGAATACAATTTCTTCCCCCCTTTTAAATTAAAATATTCTCTATTTAGGGTATATGTGATGTCCCCCACCCCCTGGTTAGATTCATGTAATTCATTCTTCACTGGATGTATGACTTTTAGAAGAGATTCAGCCACATATATAGTAATCTAATAATAGGTCACCTAGTCCCAAATATTGTATCTTCGTGAGCTGTGTGCCACCAGCCTGGAGCCTGAGTTATGGGTTCAGCCCTGCTATTAACTCACTGCCCTCCTGGGCTAGTCACCCTTCTGGGCCTTAGTTTTCTCATTTATGAAAGGAAGGGATTGAATTGGATGACCTTTAATAGCCCTCTGGATTAGACATTCATGATTTTTTATGAATCCATGATAATAAATGGCTGTGTTGAAAAGCCGTTAGGGCCCTTACTAAAAGTGAAAATAATAATAGCAACTCTCTAAGTTGCCTAG